>NC_048264.2:9360000-10610000 GCF_005286985.2 Setaria viridis
TTAGATGATTGAGACCTATGTAACACAGATACGTGGGAGAGGCAACGTATTTCGTATCGGATACGTGGTTTGTCAGAGCTTAGATGATTGAGAGTTTGAGACTATGATTTGTCACCTGACAACACATATACACTGTCAAATGTATGATTCAACTAAAATGCTTATATATGCTTACCCATATATACAATTCATGATTATTTAAGCTACAACCTTTTAAAAAGATAGTATCGACATCATATATTTTATTGGAAGCCCTCCTGCATAAAACCAACCTGAATGCATAGCCACCACTAAAAAGCATTTGCACTAACCACTGATAATATAGAAAAGAGGAATACGCTCTTCAGGAAAAAAAACAGCAATATAAAAGGAAAGATCAGACTGACCTCGGTACAAGATTGCAAAAGGAAGCACAAGAACAGGAAATAGACCATCGGATCATGAATTCAGGATTGAACCTGTACTGAACCATCATGAACTCTACGTGATTGAACAAGAAATCATCAGCTTTGAGAAGGAGAACTGCATACTCTCTTGCCTAAGGAAAAGAAAGGTGTTCTTGGCTGGATTTTTCTTTGTTAATGCTCATCATCAGAGGTATTCTTCCATCACCCAAGTCATAAAAGGACAAGAAGACACACTGAACAAAAGCAAAGGAAGCTGATTATGAACTCTTGCACTATATTTTCACTCCACAAAGTAGTATTTACTTCTATAACATCTCAAAGGTGCCTAGCTAATCCCAAACTATTTCGCTCAAAAAAAGACTAATCTGAAACTATATATCTCAGCTCCTAAAAAGAAATGATCCAATAGAAAATCCTGTACCAAAATTAATTGAAAATATCGAGTTGTATCCAATAGAAAAATAGAAAGAAAGCAGTGTGGGCATGGAAGCTTACATTCCTGAGTTCCCTCATGAAGTTAGGTAGGAGTATCTTCATCCTCTTCTGTCCTTTTCCCCGCATTAACATGATGAAAATATACCAAAATCAGTGTCGCCCATATCTGTCATGCATTCCTGGTTATCATATTAAGGCAAGGTACTCGTACTATATCATCTGTATGCTAATGTTCCTAGTCTGTATCACACAGACTCACACACATAAAGCAAACATATATATGCTCATCTGAACGTTGATTCTGTATCTCTTCTCTGCTGAAAGGCAACCAAATCAAGCAGCAACTCAGACGACCCATGTGGATACAATGTCGTGGATTAGTTACTCCTAGAACCTAACAGAAACAAAACAAAAGTAGATGCAGGGAACCATGAAACATTAAATTGTCAGAATGGGAGAATGAGACCTGATATTTGCCTACCAGCCACGGTTCTCTAGGGCATCAAAGCACTGACGACGAGCGAGCCAGTGAACCATGAAATGGCGTTTCCGATCTAGGTCAAACAAGGCACCATGTTGTCAAATCTTGGATCAAAAACGTGCGGTAGTACCTGATCTTGGGCAAAGTTCAAGAAGAACGGCCTTACCTGATAGCCGTTGTCACAGCAATGGCAGATTGCGATCTGGGTGACCTGGCCGACGTGATCCGGGCAGTGGACGCACGGTGGAGTTTCGGCAACAGCACCTTGGTAGAAGGAGGAAGGGACGCTCAAAGGAAACCTGCCACCGCTTATAAAGGGCATCCGTAAGAAAGGAAAGAAACGATGCCAATTAGGGAAGGGTCTCAGAAGGAAGGCTGCAAATCAGGGAAAGGTCTCAGAAGGAAAGAAACAACGCTGAAAAGATAGGGACGTGATTGGCGCGCAACGGGTATACGTGGGCGGGTAAGCAGGCGTGTGGGGTGAGAAAAAATGGTGGATTTCGGCAGAAACATTTTCCTTCATCCAAAATTTTCATCCTCCGCCTCTCGTCCAACCTTTTCGCCCTCCCCTGACCTGCCAGGTGGGTCCTCTGTGAGGGGTGGGGGGAATTTAAGTTTGGGAGAGAATTGCAATTCTCTCCTTTCTTATGGTATAGATATACTATATTTAAAAATTATGTTCCAAAAAATAATAGTTTTCACTTGAATACCTTTGAATCAAGGAAGGCCTGCCCCTGAGGTGCGAATGGGTCACCGGAACAATATGTAGGCAAAAACATGCCACGTAGGCAGCTTATGCATACCACGTGATGGGACCAAGATAGAGTGAACCTGATGTTGACACTCGTTATTTACACACTTTTACCCCCATTTATTTTCAGTAATAATATGAATTCAATATCTAAACTATTGATCACACCTAGTAAACCGGTTATTTTCACATGTGCAATATATTTTGGAGGATATTCTGTGTTTACACGAAATTGGACCTAAAGGTATATTTTAAAATTAAGCCTGAAACAAAGCAACGAACCAGATGAAGATGAAGGCTAGCGGGCCAAGGCCGATCAGCCTACAGGGGCCTAAGCCGATCAGCCTAGGGTCTCCTAGCCCCCTCTCGAGCTTGTTTTTGGCAAGCAATCCTCCAAGATGACTTAAGGCCTAAGTTTGTAAAGATATGGCAAGGATCAATTCGGGATCAAAGAGGATCAAGCGGAGATTTGGAAAGTTATCAAGGATCAATCTCATCCCGAAGCTATCGACATGCCAGGCCCACATGCAAATGAAAATAAGACTCCAGAGCATCTAAGAAGACTTGGAGACCAAGCAGGACGTGAGGGGCCAAAGGAAAGGCCCAGGCTGATTGGCCCAGAAGTTTCTTTCGCCCCCTCACCTTCCAATTTTCGCCACGCGCTCTCCAGACTATAAATACTCCGAAAATCCACCGAACCCCATATCCAAGATGACGTACTCAACGTGAAGCAGCAGAGAAGCAAAAGGAGCTTGAGAGACACCTCTTGGGAGAGTCGAGGGCCATGCAGTTGTCAGGGGTTAGCATAGCTGAGCCATGCTGGCGTGATCACCCTGTGAGGAAGATCACGCTGGAGTTCCGGATTTAGGAGTCATCAAGATCAAGATAGGATCCCGGTGGTGATCTTGTGATGTACAATCATTTATAGTGAAGTAATAGATGTGCTCATGTTTTTAGTGATCTAAGTATCTCATGCTTTTATCGGGTTTGCTTACTTTTCAATCTATGAATCGATGATAGATTCCTTAGGGTATTTTTGTGGTCGTGGTGACCGGATTTGCATGCCGCGCCTAATCTACCGATGAGTGTAACATGTTCGTATGATCGTGCCCTTAACCTACTTGCACTGATAGAGAGGATCGTGACAGGATTTGGCTTGTGTAAGGTGGGGGGCTTCGGGAGCTGGATCGGAGGTGTAGATTTAAAGATGCTTTTTACTAGGATCATATCTATGTTGCTTTGTTATCCATGCTCAGAGTTACAACATATGCATAGTCTAGGTTGCTCTAGGTTAGTTACCTCTGCTCTATATGTTATCTGTTTATATATGCTTAGTAGATTGGATCTGAATCACTCATCAACACCAAGTTAATACTAACAATGCTAGTTGAAGTAGATCTTGTACTATAAGTTCCACGAATTGATAAACCTTGGGGGAGTACTATGAGGAAAGAGCTACAACTGATCCGTGCGCTTGCGGTTCACAAATTGGCATGCTAACTGCCGTCAACACCTGATAACCCAGCTCCAAATTATGGTGAGTTTGATCGATTCCCTCTATTCTCCACTATCTCTTTTGCGTGGATTTCTCTTAGCATTGATAATTATGAAAGGTTTGGTTTAGGGTTAGCGTTTGGTTTAGGTTTTGCGCCAATTATACGCATAAGCTGCCTACGTGGTATTTTTTCTACACCCATCCACACCCAACAGCTAAGTTATTGTTCCCAACTGAACAATTTAAGAGATGATGTACCTAAATGCACCCACTCGCCAAGTTTATGGACTAACGACGCATTTAACTCTTATAAATAAATTAAGTCGAAGAATGAAACTTCATGATTCAACGGGGTTGTCCAATGCAAATGTCAAACTTCACAAATGGTCCTTCCTGATAGAAAATTGATATATGATTTATTTTGGTAACAAATGGTTGTTTCTTGGATCATTAATGGCCCAATACCTAGTTATTTTTATGAGTAACATCGAGTACAAAATTATATATGAAAAAAAGCCAACGAGATTTTTTAAGAGCTTTGTTCAAAATTTGAAAAAATCTACTCCCTCTACTCATAGAAGTATATGGTGGTTTGAATAAGATCCTATCAAAACTGAAATAGTTAATATTAGTAGCTTTCAAAATATTAAGTTTGGAAATATAAAAAACACGTGTATTGTTTGGTCTTGAATAGCAATTTCTAGTCCCATCCGTGTATGAGACATCTTATAACTCTATTAAAATAGAAAAAGTATGGTCAATGGCACCTGAAAGAACAAAAAAAGTAAAAAACATCACAAATTTCACCGGGGAGAGTAACTTCCCAATTAAATGCATATTTGCTACCGACTCGAGCTAGAGTGTACTTCCTATTTAATGTCCCCTCTATTTAGAATTCAAGGTTTATTCCCATTTCGTTCCCTTTTTCAAAAAAATACTTATATGTAAGTTTATACCATATAAATAAAAATATTAATATAGTAAGGGTGAAAGCCTTGTCCTAACGGATAAACGGAACAATATATGTTTTGTAAGAAAAAAGAAGTGCAAGCATAAAAGGAGTTTTTCTTTTTGCCAAATCTGATACAAGTTATTGGTACCCCTTAATTGTGGTATAGTGTTTCGGCATAAATCTTATATTATTTAAATTCCACACGTGATAACTTGTCAAATTTTATCAGCCTACAATCATATTGCTCTTTGGTCAGAACTAGCGGAGGAACTATAAGGACTGAAATACTAAGGATTAGTAGAAATTTTTGGAGCCTTTTTATCTAATAATTTAGCTACTTCATTGATCTACTACGAAAACTTCGATTCTAAACATGAAACTTATCTATATAGTCGCAATTTTCTTTCTCCTCTCTTGAAACTTTTATTCAATCAAAATCTTGAACTTATATGTTTCTTTATCTTTACCTACAAATCAACATTTGTGTACTGCTAGCCTGCCATGTCCTTTTAGGGCCGTACAACTAGTTCGCCTCTATATGTCTTTAGCGATGCCATGATCACAAACTATAATCCACTACACTAGATATATATCATCCATGTGCCTAATGAAAATGTATATATACTTATTCCGTTGAAAAAAAAATCAGTTGGTCAAGACGAGTCAAATGGGTTGCTTAAAAAATGGTTTTGTAATTAAAAGATATGTTAAGATGGAAATAGAAAATAAAATACGGAAAAAGAAAAAAATGAAAATTATTTGAGCTCAATCTGCAAAATTTTCTTTCCGGAAAAAAATAAAGCCCTTTTGCGGGGCCATCAACAGTCGCCACCGAGGCTGCTGCCGCTTCGCCACACAGCGAGTCGGCTCTCCGCAGCCACACAGCCTACAGGCTACAGGGCCGTAGCAGAGCAGCGCGCGCCATGTCCCTTGCCGCCGCCGGCGCGCGGGCCTCCCTCCTCCCCTCCCCCCTCGCTGCCTCCTCGTCCCTCCCGCGGCTCCTCGCGCTCCCGCCCCGCCACCGCCGCCCGCACGGCTCCCTCGCCTCGCAGCCGGCCGCGGGCAGGCGGCGCCGGCTCCGGGTGCGCATGGCCAGGACAGAGTCCACCGGCGTCGCCGTCGGCTTCCGCGCGCCGGAGTTCGAGGTCTATCGATTGCCACAGGTTCTTGATAATGTCTCAGTCCAGATTTGAGCCTGATGCTGGTGTGCTTGGCCGGTTGCTCTTTGTGGTGGGTGCGCAGCTCCCGGAGCCACTGACGGGGAAGCTCTGGACATTGGATGATTTTGAGGGCAACCCCGCACTGCTGGTCAGTGACTTTTTCCTGTATAATTTGTGCTAAATGTGTCTAATTGCATCTTGTTACTTGACTGAAGAAACACCTCTGTTCATCATCTGTATGAAATTATGAATGAGTAGAACAGTTATTTGCTTTGTGTTGCTCAAGTCTCCAGAATCTAGATACATGCTCAGTGCCATTGTTATTGGAGTGGATTGTATTATAGTCCTTTCAAACAATTACTGTCAGCTCTCGGTATTTGCTTGCATTGTGAACCTATTGCTGCTTGACTTCCCCTCTTTCAGGTTATGTTCATATGCAATCACTGTCCATTTGTAAAACATCTGAAAAAGGATATTGCGAAGCTCACCTCTTTCTATATGGAGGTAAGAACCTGGAAGAACTGGCAGAACGTTCTCTTCTGCTTATATTTGTGATGACCTCTAGATACAATGCAGAAAGGACTTGGTGCTGTTGCCATATCGTCGAACTCAATAAGGACACATCCCCAGGTTTGGAGTTGCAACCGAAGAGTGCTTTACTTAGTTTCTGTTTTGTCCGCATCCAGGAGTTTCTCATTGACAAAACATAAGAATCCAAACATTTTATTGTAGCTTGCTCTGTAGTTCTCGAAACCTGGAATGCACTACATTGACTATGATTTATCTGGTAAAACAAAATCAGTTCTGCTTCTATATTCTGATGCTCCTGTGTCAGGACATATGTGTCATGCGGTTTTTCAGGTTTTCTGTATGAACGAATATTGACCTTTTCGATTCTGCAGGATGGTCCAGAACGCATGGCTGAAGAAGCAAAATTGTTCAAATATCCTTTCCCATATCTTTATGATGAGGTCTGTCTGCACCGTACCTTCAATTCAACGATTATCAGTACCAATGAAGATCTGCAGTTCGATGCAATGCTTTTACCATTGAGGTTCTTCTTTCTGAGTTTTGACTGATCTATTTGTTTCTTACTACTGCACCTTACAGTCTCAAGAAGTAGCTAAAGCTTTCAGAGCAGTCTGCACGCCAGAGTTTTACTTGTTTAAAAAGGTGACACCACTGATCCCTGTGCTACCCGATTGTGAATTGCTAGCTCTGCTGGCTGTCTTATTTTTGCAATAACCACAATAACCGATTCTCTTTGTCGGACAGCAGGATGGACGAAGGTTTTTTGAACTTTTCTACCATGGACAGTTGGATGATTCGAGACCCAGTAACAATGTGCCAGTAACTGGAAGGTAAAATTCTGTTATGTTGTATTAGCACGTATACAAATTTCCAGTCTCCTGTTGTGCTTATGTTCATTCCCAATATTACAGGGATCTAAGCCGTGCAATTGACTGTGCGCTCAGTGGCCAAGAATTGCCTTTTGTAGAAAAACCTTGGTACGTATGGCTAATCTAAAATTTGATTTACTTTCTTCACACTTTTGTTTCTTAACATTTTTTATTACTGTAGTGTTGGATGCAGCATCAAGTGGCACCCATGAAAACCTCATAACATTGGGGGCGTGGTGAGAAATATACGGGTTGTCTTTTTTTTTTTCACTTTCAGAAATATACGGGCTTCGAACATTTGATTGAGGTGGGTCCAGCTCCATTGTTCGCATCTCTGTGTCCCTAGGCTGTCGAGACTCACTTGAAAATCAGCTCCTTGGTACAGAATTGTGTGGGAGAAATATGTGAAAGTTTTCATTGTATAACAGAGACATCAAAGCAATAGTGTAGCGCTAGCGTAGAGAAAGGCCCGTGTAATGTGTAAACAAGCATGTACAAAAAACTAGTTCTTTACTTGTACTCTTTTGTAGGAGGTCCTCTTAACGCGGTAATATGAAAAGGAAGTGCATTACCTATCATTTCTATATTGCCTGGGACAGAGTAAAAAAATAAAACGGTAATATGAAAAGGAAGTGCATTACCTATCATTTCTATATTGCCTGGGACAGAGTAAAAAAAATAAAAATTTGGCGCTGCTAGCGCCTGGATCTTCGAGAGGAAATTTTCCATCGGACCCCCCGATGAAACATAAAAAACTCCCTAATGCAACATGAAAAATAATATGTAAAAATCGTTCAACTCCGGGATAGAAAATTCCCACCGCAATATGAATACTATGTTTCATACAACATTTGCTATGAAACATGCAAAAATAATAGTTGCAACATCAGTACTTTACTATTGCAACATATGTTGGCGCGTCCGATTTTTTTAAGATTCCGGACGTAAAAATTTGGCTTTGGCGGTACTTGAACTGGAGACCTTAGACTGACGTGATAACCATCTACACCACCAAACCTTTAGTTTTCCGGATCTGTTATGAATTTATTTAAACAAGACCAGAGAAATATTATTATCTGAAAGTTATCCTCAATCCGGAAACTAAACAACTGTAACACTGGTACTACCGCGAATAAAAAAGGACGATCTGCCTCCAAATTAAGAAATCCTGCCCAAAAAGATTTTGCGCGAACATTCTGGCAAATGCCGTTGGAAGTGTTGCTCTCATGCATGTACATATGTCCTTGCAAGTTGCAACATCTTTCACTGAAACCACATGATTCAAACAGATGGCATTTATGCCAAGGAATTCAAGTGCCGAATGGGTATCATGTGTACCAACACCATCACCATATCCCGGATCATCCTTGAACTTGAAGGTTTTTAGCCTGAATCAAATGTTGTCAAATACCGATTTAAGCAAAACATTTACTTAGTAGTCTCTTATTCATCTTAGACACTACCTTCATTTTTTAAATACATGACATACTTTTTAACCATTTAACTTGTCCTGAACATCATATATCTAAAAATGGAGGGAGCCTTCAATCTTTACTTCCTTGCCAGTTGCACAGGAACCAACAAGCAGCCCGGTTACCTAGTTCAACATGCTTACAACCATGAAAAACCAACAAATCGAACAAAAGATGGCATTGAGCGTCAACCGAACTGCAATGCCAAAGAACATTGTATTATGCATTTTGTTTCATCATATATATACACACCACCAGCCTAAACATCCGATGATAAAACTTCAGCAAGTACCAACCACTTGAAATAATGCAGACGAGCAGCTTCATCTCTTCGTGTGCCACCTTTAAGCTCCATCCACCTCATGTTGTCAGTGCATTGGGTAGCGATGAGTGGGTGCCCAGTACCTTGCTGCCGAAATCCGGGAAGATCTCCTGCCCAGGCAACGGCCCCACCCTCCCGTCCTGCTCAACCCTCACCGGGTACCTCATGAGGTGGCCCTTCATGGCTTCATATCCACCATCTGCGGTGAGACATAACCCGCCCAGTTGTCATCCGCCATCTGGTTCATTCACCCGTCGCACGCACTCCTCGGACTCCGGCCGGCGGAAGCATTTCCTCCACCGTGCCTAGGTGCTCTGCCCAAAGAGACATCCTGTACCCATACACCTGCAGATGAACAACAATGCAGCCGGCGCTTGTGTCATAACTTATGAGCTGCAACTCTAGCTATTGTGCAAACTGCAAAGAGTATCATAGAGAGGAGGGCCGTGCAGTGCCTGTCCTTTTGGAGGACTACTACCGCTTCCAGCCCAGCTGTAGTGAGGCTGGTATGCGCCCTTGGCAATCTCGGTGATCCGTGACCTGTCCATGGATCTCTGGTTTATGTTGGCCGATCCGATGAGCACGTACTCATCATCGACAATCATCCCTTTTGAGTGCACGTAGATCATGAACCTCCTGAACTTCTGGGCCAAACGCTGGAAGAATAGGAAGTAAGATAGTCTATCCTTATAAAAACAGATCTAATTCACACATTTGAGCAACTTGTTCAAAGAATGGAGTGTACTTACCAGTGCGGAGTTCTCATTGGAATTATTCGTCGCCAAAACATCACTCAAGACTTCACGCTTTCCAAGGCAATAGAAGTTCCGGTACTCCTGTGGATGCCTTTTAAACCCTCCTTTCGGAGGGCGTCCGCAACAATCTTATACATCAGAGACATAGTATGCCCCTTGAAGTGATCAAATGAAAGATACAAAAAAGACATCAGGATGAAAAGACAGTGCATCATATATTTTCAATGAAAATGTGACCATGACGAGGAACAAACCAGCCAATAGAGGATCTCCTACATAGCAGCAGTTGTCGGATTGCCTTTCAGGCCACATTGGTATAACAATGTACGCTGCAAATCTCTCCTTTGCCTTAATCTTTCTTGCAATCTTTATGGCCAATTCAATTGGTATTAGGTTCTCAGCGCCTGTTTCCGCAAGAGAATTCAAATAATAAGTTGGATTGGCCTTACAGATCTTGACTTAGAAAAAATACATCAATTAGTATCCACTGCATTTCACTAGAAACAATTTGTGCTCGCATATGCAAATTAGCATGCTGGCGGGTGTGAGGGTGTGATTGGCACCCGCCAGCATAAAACTTCCTTGGGCCAGTGGGGGAGCACCCGCCAGCACAGTGGCCATTATGCTAGCAGGCGACGCAAGCACCCGCCAGTACAGATCACCCCATCTGTGCTGGCGGTGGGCTTAGGTCGACCGCCAGCACAAAGGTTTTATGCTGGCGGTGGGCTTCTTTGTGCTGGCGGTCGACCTAAGCCCACCGCCAGCACAGATAGGGTGATCTGTGCTGGTAGTTGGCTTATGTCGCCCGCCACCACAGAGCCCATCATAAATGCTCCTGTTCATCTTCTTCCCCAGGCAACCTTCTATTTGGAGCTTGCCTGAGAGGAGCTCAGGAAAAACTCTAAAAACACCAAATCTAAGGGGAAAGGTTTTGCTCTTGATTTCCTTGGAGGAGGTGGCTATATAAGGTGAGTTTGTGCTATTCCAACCTTCTTTTTCAACTTCTATCCATCATATCTAGCTTCATTAGTTTGTCATCTAGATCTAGATCTAGAACTAGAAGAGAGAGGATGGAAGAGAGAAAAAAATACTAGAAATGGATTATTTTTTGAATAAAATTCTATGGTCATATTATAACCATTACAATGCTATGTTTGTCATTTTAATGTAATATAGAATTGAGTTTGATTATATTTTTCCTTCTTATTAATTATTACATCCATAGTTTTAATTAATGAAGTTGATTATCTTAATATATAATTAAGTTTGATTTTTCCCTTCTTGTTATTAATTATTACATCCATGGTTCAATCGATTCTCATTTAGAGTAATATAGAATTGATTTTTATTATATTTTTCCTACCTATTAATTATTACATCCATAGTTTCAATTAATGAATTTTATTGAATTAATATATAATTGAGTTTGTTTTTTTTCATTCTTCTTATTAATTATTACATCCTAGGTTTAACTGCTCGGGAAAAGCTCCAAAAGCACCAAATCTAGGAGGTAAGGTTTTGCTCTTGATTTGTTTCGAGGAGGTGGCTATATAAGGTGAGTTTGTGTCATTCCAACCTTCTTTTTTAACTTCTATCCATCATTTCTAGCTTCATTAGCTTTGGGGTAATATAGAATTGTTTAATTCAGTTTCATTTAGGGTAATATAGAATTATTTTTTATTAAATTTATTTCTACTTATTAGTTAATACATCCATAATTTAATTTAGTTTATGGAATAGCTCATTAAATTAGTTAATATAACAAAGAAATCTTATCATAGGTTGTTAAATATGGATCAAAAAGCATGGATGTATGGCATATGGAGATATTCACATACTTTCATGACAGAGGTATCGAAGTTTGTGGAGGCTGCGAAGAAGCACGCTCACATTTGCAAGACAAAGCAAATACGTTGTTCGTGTTTTGACTGTAGCAACAAAATTGTATGGGAGGATACTAATGTCATCAAGAGGCGTTTGATAAAGTGAGGTTTTGTGGATGGATACACAATTTGGTCCCACCATGGAGAGGCAGGAGGTACTTCCAACAACACAGACATCGATACTGGCTGTGATGAAGTGGATGTTGATGATACAAACGACAATGATCATGTTATGATGGATGATGATTACGACCGTGGAGATCAAAATGGTGATCAAACAGATGTGCGTGTGGAACCATAGGTGGACGTGGAACGTGATGTTGATATGGAGGACATGTTGTGCCACATTGAACTGGAAGTGTTGCTAGGGAGTGCTAAAGGGTTAGAGAATTTCGAGACACTCAAGAAGGCAGCAAAGCGTTTAAACCGGTCATATCTATACTTTTTTTTTACCTCAAACAAGTGGCAAAAAGTCCAACTGAACCTTAGTTAATATTCAAAAGTAAGGTTGTTAATGACTTGTTATAATAGATCTGGAACTAAACCATGTTTCTAATGGTGGAAACTGTGAAGCAACAAATATTACATTACCTAAAAGCATGTCCTGATGTAGATGGAATGGTAACACAAAGGAGAGAACAAAGCTAGAACAAAACAAAAGTATTAGCTAACAGTCAATTTGTTACCTGCACTTCTGTGTGCAGATTAGTAGTATGAAGATCCAATAAAGTACTGGTTTTCAATATAGACAAAGTGTTGTGCAGATCTGATGGCTTTAACATTGTGTATGCTCATGCCTATCTGCAGATTCTTTGCGCAGGCAAGATTCTGCAGAACAAAAGGGTAAAATAATATCTCACTGAAAGGACCAATGTTCGATAGAAAGTTTGCATTTTAATGCTAAATTTAATTATATCTAGTCTCCATTTTTTTTAAATTCGCACTCCATTACAATTTGACCACACCATACCTGGGATTCTGCCTCTTGAACAAGTTTTGGGAATCCTTTTACAGATCCTGAATCAACTGATCAGAAAACCTAGCCAAATAAGAGAAGGTAAAGTAACTATCTAAAACCTAGTGTAGTAATCACATAGAGGTGGTACATCTTTGATGTCAATTTGAATAACTCATCATACCTGTACAAGCCAGTTTTCAGGATCCTTTTCATGACAAACATGTGCATTTAATTCATCTGCAGAGGGCGAAACAATCCATGACATCCGATCTATTTTTACTAATGTATCATGATGCCAACTTACAGCTCTTCTGACACTGACTTTCCATTTTGCAGATTTTTTCCATCTTTGTTGAAAGTTTCTAAGGACATCATATGCACCAGGACCCTCAATTTTGCAATGTAAATCATGCCATGGCTGTCTAGGTCCAAGCTTATTAACTGTGATTGTTGGGAGAAGGATGTTCAAATTTTCAGCAGGTTAAAATGATGCTGACTGTGTCAACACTGGTGTACAAAATTATGTAAGAGAGTCAGCAACATAGCTGGAAAGAAAAATAAAATCGATGGTAGATAACTTACAGGGAATGTGGGGTTGTGGAAATCATCCTTGAAAGCAGTATCCAAATCCTGGAAAATCCTGTGTTCAGGTGTATAATATCTTCCATGACACAGGTCTAGACCACCAATAAAAGTTGTTATTTTTCGGTTGTTTCCTGTGGCTTGGGTGTCTACAATGACACATTTCTGATGATGTGTAAACAAAGTTCCTACAACCTGGAGAAGAAAGCTTTTTGTTAAGATACACTAGAATGTGGTTTTACAAAACTTAAGTGTTATCACAAAATAAGTAGGACTTGTAATTTCGCAAACCAACAACTCCAATATGAATACCTCTGTAAAAACAGTAAAGAAGATTGGCCAACAGCACTATGCATACAACGTGCTCAAATACCTAGTCAACATCATCATTTTTTGACTAACCAAGGGTTTCTCCAAGAGAATTCTATAACATACACAATGCGAATGTGAGTTTTATTTAATGTGTATGTGACAGTGTATAAGAATGAGTTCTTGATATTCTGAAACGAGCAATGTAGCAATTCAGTGTATGTGTATGTGACCAGAAGGAAGAAACAATATCCAAACCTGCTGCTTGAAAATGCAAGTTTGTTGCTAGCATAGCGAGGAGACAACACACAATGGACACCAGAATGCCTGAAATATTTGCAAGCTTCCTCGTCATGTGTATGCATGAGGCCATCTTGCATTCCACCTACATCATTTTTATCAGACTATTCTTTTCGAACAAAGCAGCAAGCACACTCTTGTAGTCAACACAACAATGATAACAGTGAAGTAATTCTGATATATTGCCATTCTGAAATGAAGGGTTCTGGTGGTGGAAACAATAATCTTTGTTTTGTCATCCCAAAGAAACACTATAACACGGACTCCTTGAACTTTTCGCTTGAAAAGTTCCCGATAGTTAGTGGGTTTCCATTAGGAACAGGTTTTGTTGATTCCCATACAAGCCTCACAGGGTGATACAAGGACCAGCCGACTATGTAGATAAGATGATGAGCCTCAATGATTGCATGACAAATATCTTCCCAGCATTTGTTTTGTTCATACGTCCTCCCGTCCTCCCATCGATCTCAATTTGAGGTCGGAAATTTTCAACCAGTCATCCGGTTCCTTTTAACCGCTGGTGCCACTCTAGGTCAATTTTGTACAAATGTCCCCTTTTCAAATTTTCAGTGCAGCCTGAGAAATGTGGGCCGGCAAAAATGTGGTTAGGCGTGAGTGCAGAAAGAAAACTAATGTTATCATTTTATCTATCAAGTAGCATTTTAAAAGTTAATCTTTACAGTAATACTTTCAATAGGTTCAACCATCCTGTTATCTCACATCAAACATTGTACCAATGCAAACTTAGCCATCCTATCTATCTTCGAAACATCGAACAATACTGAGAAAAAAGTAATTTTTTTATTACATATGTAATTACTCTAAGGACCTCTACTGTACAGGCTATTAGTTTTTGGTGGATTAGTAACAACAATCATTAACTCAATTTAGAAGGGTGGTGACATCCAAAGATTGTAATAGGGCGCGTGCAGGGTCATCGGAGCGACTCCATTCTGAACTCGAGTTGCTTGATCCTCTAGATTTTTAATCGGACAAAATTGCCCCACCAAAATTGAATTACTACGGTTAAGTCCTCTGACGTATGGGCCGTTGGGCCCCACGTGTCAGTGACCAGAATGTGAGCGAGGATATCCTCCCCGGCCGACTGCTGCCGTCACCTCACCTGCTCCCGCACTTCACTTCTCCGCTCCCTCTCAAAAAGCAAGAACCTCCCGTCCATTCCATTCCCACCAAGAAACCAAAAGGCAAAACCAGTACATGTTTCTTATTTGTCAGTTGGTACCAAAAGTCTTGGTAGAGCATTTCTCGATGATTGTTATCTGAGGCAGAATGCTTCAAAAATCTTAGATTGCTTGCAGGTTGGTTCAAAAATCTTGGCACGCACCATTACCTGCTTTATGGAACAACCAGTCACTCGTAACCATCTGCTCTGTTTCAGTAGGAAACCTGGATGGCCTGACTGCATTATGTGCTCTATGGAACCATTGCAAATCTGGTCTCTTGATGCTTGTTTAGGGACGATGATAAAATCCGGTGGCTGAAACAATGTCATGCTGATTACTTTGTTTTCTGTTGGTTTGTGTTTCTGTTGGCTGAAACAATGTCATGCTCATAACTAAGACTTTTTGTTTGCTAATTACTTTGTTTTCTGTTGGTTTGTGTTTCTGTTTACTGGACCTCTGTTTTTCAGAATCTGGTGGCAAAACCAGCACCTGTAGTTTTGTTTTACACCTCCTCCCATAGTACATATAGTGCAGTAATGAAGCAACCATCTAGGTTCATTTTGCAAATACCACGACCTTTTGATTGCTACAAGTATTGTCATTATCTGGCTTGTCAAATTTCACAGTTTGAAACTAAATTTGGTTGATCTAGTGTTTTAACTGATAAAGCCACTTGAGTTCTTGACTGCCATAACTTTGTACTCCCTCCGATCCAAATTGGAGGTTGTTTTGACTTTTCTAGGTTCATAGCTATTATTATGCACCTAGACATACACTATGAACCTAGGAAAGGTAAAACGACATACAATTTGGAACAGAGGAAGTAGTTTGTATTGCCCGATATATTCATATATAAAGTGCAAACTGTTTATGTATTCTTTAAAGCAATGTTTAATGTGTACTTTACAGTTTATTAGCCTTTTTGTCCTGTATGCATGTAGGAGTTGTGTGATAGATGTTTTAGTGGTGCCTATATTAGCTTATTACTGTGATTATTGATGAAAGAACAAAGATGCTGATGCCTCTACGCAAGTAATATACCATGTGATGTTTTGCAGAATTAGTTTTATGTTATGAACTTTGGATTTCGCTTTAGACCTTAATTGATGCAACGATGAGCAGTACCAAGATGATTACCAATAGGTATTCTTTGGTGATAATTTCGGACCAAATGCTTAAAAGGGTCTGAGATTATTTGGCAACTTGTTCAAAAGTCACTCATGCTGATTCTCCTAACTGCTTTGTTCGATGATCAATTGAAGTCTACTCTTCTGATTCTTGCTTAAGGATGATGATAAAAGATGTGGTTCCTAATTCCTAAAGCATGGTTTACTAAAGAATCAAAATAGCATTGTGCTCAACTTATTTTCAACTGGATCAGTATTTGTGCTTTTGCTGCGTGCCTGGGTTTGCACCTTCTCGCAGAGATAATGCTGTGAAACAACCATCCCCAGTTCCCAAATACCTAAGCCAGTATTCGTGTATAGTATTCACATAACTTGCTGATGCTTCAAGTGTGGTTATAATTGTTTTTCCGAAAGACAGTGTGGTTATAATTTACTAATTGTCATATCTGTTTTTTGCACATTAAGAGAAAATAAATACAATTTAAGGTAGCAGGGTAATATGCAACTGATTAATGTCATATGTAACCGTAGCGATGTACATCCACTCATCTCTGTCCTGCAATGCAGTTTCCATAACCTCACCTGGGTGTTGTGTAGTTCCAAAATTAAATGAGGCAATCTGTTCACTCTTTTGCATCAGCTCATTTCTTTCCATAGATTCCACAAGGTTCAAAATTATTTTTATTTTGTAAAGATTGTTGCTGTTGAACTGCTACTTGTACCTAGGTTTCTATCTTACAAGAAAAGAAATAGACAAGACTTATTAGAGAACAGAAAAGTAAATTTCAGATGTAAAATAGATCAAAAACAAAAATTTACATGGTCTTGAAGAACCTGGTTTACTTGCAGCCTCTGCTGATCATGAGAGGTCAAGAACGGTGACAAGTTTATTAGCTGTTGACCATCCATACGGATGCCGAAACGCCAATTCGATGGTGAAACAATATTGGAAATAAAATTCTGTGGTTCGTCAGGTTGATTTGCTACCTTAGGATAGGAAAGGAAAGGAACTCCGATTTGTGGCTGTTGGGCAGTGGCCATCCATCTCAAGCACCTGACTGCAGCCCTTACTTCATTATGTATGGAATATTGTCTGATCAAATCAGAACAAAAAGGGTGCTCTTTACATACGGAGCGGAGGGTGGTGTACAATTAATAGAATGCACCTGTATAATATTAACTCTAGTCATTTATTTAGATGACGACTGTCTCACATGAACAACATCTACACAAGTCTAGGTATATCTGTCAGAATCATCGACAATCCCTCGTGTACATGAGAAAAAGAAGAAAAAGACAGCATCCACCTAATTCAAAGGCTGGACAAACTATAGTTGATAAGCACATGCCATCTTCCTTCATAAATTCTTGTCGTATGTATAGATCTTTCTTTCTCATATAATAAATAGTTACTTGTTTCGATGTGCACGATTGTGATCATTCTCAGTGCTGGACTCGACTATTCATTGTTCAGTAAAAAATATATAGTTGCATAATGAAAACGTTGCATGATTCACTTGGATGGCTATTAAACTCAACAGATTAAAAAATTTACAATAAAATTGTTACTACATTTTTGGCACTCATTGTTCATTAATATTTTGTACTTATTACTTGATATTATAGGATTAGGTGACCACATGATGATTACCACCCTCAAATTTACATGTATTTACATATTTTGTCTTCTGTGTAATTATTTTGCCAAAACATGTAAAAATGTATTCTGAGGATTCAGACAAAAAAAATTCTTAAAAGATAAATGATCCCGTGGATTCGATTGAGATTAAGTGTAAATGTGATGTCCAGCAGATTTCTTTGCAAGCAAAAACATTTTGATAAAATAGTCTAGCGGATTGGATTTTCTTAATATATCATAATAGGTGGCGTCACACCAAAGCATTGGTTTTAGGGTTTAAATCCAATGGTCAGAAGGATTGCTGTCTATAGTATGGCTATTAGAGGCATGTTTGGGCCCAACGTTTTTTATGTTCAATTTTGTGTTTGCAAGTGAAAGGATATCTTATAAAATTTACCCAAGAAACACTCATTGTACTTACTCGCACAAAACTACAAATAGAAAAATAAGGGGGCATCCATACACTACATATTTGGGCCCAAATGGTTATATGAACCATTGGATAGAAATCCAACACTCTAGTTGCTTCCTCCTCCTATCATTCCTGCCTCGCCCTATCCTACTCCTCTCTCTACCATTGAAACTGTTACTACAACCCTCTATTGTGCAATTATCGACATATTTTGAATAGATTGCAACGATAACTAATAAAATCAGAAACAGATTCAGAAGCAGTGTTATGTGTTACAACCTAAGTATGTAACACATAGATTTGTGTTCTATGAAATTTCTTAGTAACACATCGATAAATGTGTTAGAAGAGTGTTACATTATCCATATTTTGTAGTAGTGTTGCCAGGTTGGACTTTGGAAAGTCTCAGAAGTGGTCCATAATTTTCGACTCTATCAGGCTTAAAGTTACTGTTGGCCCTTGTCGAGCCATCATTGGCTCCAACCCTCTCAATTGCATAGTTAAGAATATCCTGCTCTTGTTCTTGCTTCAGTCCTTCCACCTCCTGTCTTGGCTAAAGCTATTTCCCTTGTCACTTATTTGACAACAATTTAGCCTTTGGTTGCTCTTTCTGGTGGAATTTCTGTTGAGCGTCTTTGTCTTAATAGATAGTTGTTTTCTCGTTTATTTCCCATGCAATGATGACATGCTTTTATATGAAGGAAGATATCTGTTGGATGAGCAACAACCATTAGAATTAGGTGCTCTTTGACATCATGCGAGGAACCCACATTTATTCTTATGCTTAGTGGGATTCCACATGATCATTTATGCATTTTTCCTTCTAAATCATCAAAATCTATTATTTTTACATGTTTATGCAAAAACTATTTCACATGACACAAAATAAATAAATATTTTCAAATACGAGTAGGATAGTCAATAAGTGTTGATGAATAATGAGAACAACGTAATAACAATCATTTCAAACCTGTTTCCTTTACAACCAGAGCATGCAATGTTTTTAGCTCCTCTTATATTTACTTCTATTGAAACTCCCTCCGTTTCAAATTGTAGGTCGTTTTGACTTTTCTAGATTAATAGATATTATTATACATCTAGGCATACACTATATCTAGATGCATAGCAAAAACTATGCACACGACCTACAATTTGGAATGGAGGGAGTAGCAGACAATTGAGTCCTCTAGCACGGAAGGCTACCACAATAATTCACATCAAAATTAGTAAACATTTACTATACATATGACAAGCAATTATGATGAGAGGCTGCTTTTCAACTACAAGTTTGACCAAGATTTGAATTAGGTTTAATTAGCAGGTAATTACTATAATTAAAGAAGCAAAGTACCTAGACTTGCGTGTAAATGGTATTCATGAGCGTCATAAACAAAAATAAATAAGTAGAGTTAATATTGTAACTTTTGAAAAATGGTTATTACTCAATTATTTATTGCCCACCTTGAAAGCTTCTCTATAAAGGGTGTTCCTCTGTTCTGATTCAATGAAATAAACATTCCTTACATCCTTTCAGAGAGGTGCTTGTAGTGGACTCTCCTAATTCTCCTCTCCTCGACATGCAAATCAATCTTTGAAACAATCACATAATTTCCTTTCCCTTGTTTCACCAATGAATCAGGGTTTAGGAAGCCATATGCATAGACAACAACGAATAGTACGGTTGCCATGGTGGACCACTCTTGTGTTGTGCGTGCTTGCAAGGGGGACGGGGGGGCTTAGATTGGAAAATATACTTGGGCCTAAAATTGGGAAACTCCTCACTTGCTTCCACCTGTCTGGTTCTCATTGCACTCTTGCTGGTGCCTACAAGCACTACTAGAAATATGAGCATTCGTCCTCGACCTTAATACCAGTTGCTTTTTGATCCGATACTAATGTTAGTATTAGTACTGGTCCAAAATTGAAAGTTCCGGAGGCCTTTTAGTACCGGATCGTAATACCACCCAGTATTAAAAGGTACCTTTTAGTGCCGGGTGGTGTTATGACCCGATACTAATGTTCCTGAAAATTTAGTACCGGGTCATAACACCACCCGGCACTAAAGGGTCACCTTTAGTATCGGGTGGTATTATGACCTGGTACTAAAAGTTTCTCCACGGGTTACTTCAAAAGGAAAGCATATCTACATCCATTACATGTGCTGTGTAGGTGGAGTGGTAAGGAAGGATCGCGCAAGATCGGAGGTTGTAGGTTCGAATCCCACGAACCACGCACGTGCATATTACGTGTGAAAATCACATGTGAGCAAGGCCGGGGAAGAGACGAGCGGCAGGGAAAATACCATGAAATATGCATCCCATTTCTTCTTGTCCCTTCAACCTAATAGAAAACAAAGATAATCCTATCAACTCAATCAACCACGCAACAGGACATCCCATTCACTAAACCAAACACACACCCTTATCCCTTAGGATCTAGGATTGCTATCTTCTCTCTATCACCTAGTTGCTATCGACGGCTTTGTTTTCATTGGAACTAGGGCCGTTGGGGACGTATCAAGGGCCCGTTGTGAGTATTACAATTAGTCCCTAGAGCTAACTGTAATTATACAGTTGATATTCCTTCCCATCATAAAAGAGTGGTGTTTTGAGGATGTCCTAAATTAACTGTTCCAAACTTATTCAGTTACAAATTTATTTTGAAGACTTGAGTTTGGAGTTAAAAATGACAAGAGTTTATTTACCTTGACATGTAGTTTCACAAAACAAAACTTTTGCTACGTTTTACTATTTTAGGCAAAGTTGTGCTTTGAAGACTGTTTCGATATCCAAAAAGTCACTTATTTGTGACTACAACAAGAGTATTGTATTATAGTTAGATTATTTTTCTAAATATCTCTAATAGTTTATTAATTAATATAATATTTGTAAAAAATATATTTTCTATATAATGCAGTGCCGAAGTGGTATATATATAAAAATATGACCACCCTTGTGACAGGAAAATATATAGGAACTTGGTTGGCTTCATCAGAGTCAATAGACACTTGCGCATTGTTGTGTAGATATTCAAGAGCTCCTGTCACATCTAGTGCAATGCTCACCTCAGAGCCATGGTTACCACTTGGCTGCTAAACCACTTGAACGTACGCATAGAACCTTTGTAAGGTTTCTGTCGGCGTACGGTAAAACTATTAAGGCGTATCATTCAGCCAAAAAGCCCTGTTCAGCTCTCTGCTAGCAGAGAGTCAAAGACCTTGATTGCAAATCGTGCGAGTTTGGAAAGAGTTGTACAGACTGATAGTGCCAACAAGATAGTCTCAGGAAATTCATTAAGCTCTGCACATAATCGGTAATCGCCAGTGTTGATCTGATATCTTTGTCGAACCATGCAATATTATATTTTGTAGGATCAACACCTAGACAGGCTTATGAGGTACTGCGCTAAAAATAGTTCTTGATATTCAGAACGTTGCAGGGTTAGATTACAACAAAAAAGAAGCTGCCACTGCCAGCTATATATAAGTAATTGCTGCCAAATAATTGAGTCCAGTGCCAAATAATATGTGCACTGATTAGGATAACCGGCCATTCAGCAGTGCCACTACCAGCTTGGGACGATCATGGAGACAACAGCAACAGTACAAAAACTAGAACATATAGACAAGTACATATGAATCATACGACTCATACAAGTTTTAGGTCACTTGCAAAAAGAAGAACACATAAAGCTCTTATTAGTCACTTGTGACGCACCACATTTCAGACTGTTGTTTCTTCTTCCTTTTTTCTTCTCAGCCAAATCGAGCCTCAATCGCGTTGGTTTTTGCTGAACCGCAGACGGGGCACAGGGTAAGATTGACTTCACAAGACTTGCATGCACATAGGTGTTGGCATGGAAGGATTAGCATACAAGCACCACGAAAACAACAAACGCTACAGATAAGAATAGGGCTTGTGTTCTCTCCAGCTATTCCCTCCATATTCATTGCTTGATTACCAGAACCTGTAGACTCTAATTCATTGGTTAAACCATGTCCTTGTGCATTTGTTCCCTGCATACGAGACAGCTGAGAAATAAGCATTTTATATCTCCCCATTTCGAAGTCCTTCCACTGCAATGCAGTTTGCAGAGCCTCTTCAATATTCTGTATTTTGACATGCAAATGTGCAATCTCTTCTTTCTTTTGCATCAGCACATTGCTTGCCACATTGTCCATAAGGTTCAACAGGTTTCCATTATTTTGCAGAGATATTTGCTGTTGCACTGCAGCTTGCACCTGTTCGAGATATTTTACAAGTAATAAGAAAATACAAGACAGAGTTAGAGAACACCAAAATAAACTTTAGAAGTAAAATAACGCAAAAACAAAAACCTACAGGTACTTGAAGAAGTTGCTCTACTTGCAGCCTGTGCTGACTAAGAGAGGTCAAGAACAGTGGCCAGTTTATTCTGCTGACCATCCATATGGACACCTAAACCCTGATTTGTTGGTGAGACAAAGGATAGGAAATTATGTGGTTGTTCAGATTGACTTGCCTAAGATAGGACAGGAAAGGAACTCTAATTTGTGGCTGTTGGCCATCTATCTCAAGCACCTGACTGCAGGATGTATGCAATGTTTGTCTGATCAAAATGAAACTGAGGGCGGTGGACATTTAATAGATTATTGAATATATGATTGCAAAGATACTATTAACTCTACACAGTTATTTAGATGACGAGCGTTCTCATGAACACACTAGTCTAGATATACCAGTCACAATCATTGGCTGCTACAAATTGTCGACAATTCCACAAGTGCTGGAGAGAAAGATAACATCCACCTAATTCAAAGGCTGGACAAACTATAGTTGATAAGCGGATGACGTCTTCCTTTCATATATGGTTGTATATATTTCATATAATAATTAGTTACTTGTTTCAATGTGTACGATTATGGTCACTCTCAATGCTGGACTTGACTATCCATTGCTCTATCCAATGCTGGCATGATTCGTAATAACAACTATATAGTTTGCACGAAAATATATTAAGCTTGAATATGAAATTTGCAAATTAAAAATCAAATTGTTAGTACGTTTTTTGCATGCATTATTTATGGCTATTTGCATGTAACTTATATATTCTATGTGTGGTTTAGTCTTTTAGCTGAAACATGTAAAAAATGCATTTTGAGGCTTAAGAATCGGATATGTCATAAACATAACAACTTGCAACGATATGAGATGATCAATGCACATGTTTAAGTAATGGCTGTAATCATGGAATTACCACTTTCTATGTTGCCTAGCTTTATTAGCAGTGTATGCACTCGTGATGAAGTATGGTAGAACTAGTTCAGCCAAAAGGGTTTTTTGTTCTTCCCACAACTGATACCATGAGCACCTAATAAATAGAAAGATCATGTGTCTACCCATTCCATAATCACAACTATCCAAAGGCATACAAAACATGTTGACCCACTTATTATATTAGTCTTGCCGTTGGGTATACTCTTACCGCTTTGTCGTATCCACACCTGATGGAACGGGTCGGGGATGGATAGAAAATTCTTTGCCTGTTCCTAGAAGGATACGGTACATGTATTCCTGTCAAATAAAGGGTAAGGGGAGGGTATCCCGGTTTCTGCCGGTTGCTTTCATCCCCTTCAACACTCGCCATTCCTGGGCTAGTGCTTGCTCATCTCCGGCGCTGCAGCTGCCTCCTTTCCTCGTCTCAGCGTCGTCGCCCTTCATGCTCAGATCTGTGCAAGCGCACAGGACTCTGAGTAGCACAGACCTCACACGAGCTATGATGGGTCTTGAGGTGTGGTTTTGAGGTAGCGGGAAACCCTAGGTTCCTTGGAGGAGGATGCCTAGGTTCCTTGGAGGAGGATGCATGAGAAGCAACCGGCGAGGGGAACTAGGCCAAGCATATCCAGCAATGAGTTCCCTGATATTCAGCAGCCACATCCCCTGAGACGCCTGGTCATGGTCATGGTCGAGGCGTCATTGCATGAGAGCTATGAGTCCATGGGACTGCTGAGTTTGTATGAACCATGGCACTGATATTCCAGATGTGAAGGGAACATTATTCTTGGAGTGTGCTTGTCATCAACCTTGCTTCATAGCTAGTAGCGAGGAGCCTATATATTCTCTAGTTTGAAGATCATTAAGATAATGTTGCATAAAAAGATGGAAGATGAATATTTCACCAATAATTTGCTAGTGTGGATAAAGGAGAAACCCAGAGATAATTTATTTTCTAAAAATGATTTATATGGCTAAATAATGCTATATATATATATATATATATTTCCTATCTGAAATCTGGATAAAATTAGTGCATAACTCTGCGCCCCCCCCCCCCCCCCCCCCCCCCCCCCCTGAGATTTCACTCAAGCTCCGCCACTATGTGCATATTAATGCATATTTGGCATTCTCGGCAGCTGAGTTCACAAAGTGCGAGGAACTACTGCACGTTTTAATTTAACCCAAATAATTATCTGTTATCCAATGGAATGGGCAATTTTTGGGAAGGGTAGAGAATGGATAATTGAATCCTTGGTATGGACGTGGGCAAGTGCAGGCATCCCCAACGGCAAAGCTAATTACCATCAGCACAAGAACAACAATTCGAAAGATGAAAGTAACTAAGAAAAGCTAATTACCATCAGCACGAACAACAATTCGAAAGATGAAAGTAACTAACCCTATACCTAATCTGTCCTGGTCACCTAGTAGCAGCAAGTAAATCCCCAAGTCGATGCCAACTTCAGCAGTCGATGCAAGCGATGGTTAGATCTCATCGCACCAAGCTGAGCACCCCAATCAAACAGATATATCGATCGACTACAGAGAGAGAGACGAGACGCAGATTCTTCAAAAACGATCTGAAACTGGAACCGACAGGGCAAAGACGAACGTACTTCATGGGTGGATTCGAGGAATAGGATAGGATACGATTTGGGGGAAGGGGAGGGTTAGGGTTCTTACGGTGTGGGAAGAAGAAGATGATCCTGATGAGGCCGCCGGCGAGGGAGGAGCAGGCGGCGCGGCGGACGGCGGAGAGATCCTGGCACGCGCCTGACCTCGCGTCGCACGGCGGTGGAGCGGCGGTGGCGTCTGCTCGTCCGCTTTCCCCTTCCCCATGAGAGCGCAGGCCTGAGAGGGCTTGGTGACTGACTGAGCAGTCTGGGATGGAGCCGTGATGCCTAGGGCACACACTACTTCAAGCCTGACGTCTTTGGACCGTCTGGATCACTGAATAGGGCCCAGTTAGGTGTACTAACATGATTTGATAAAATATTCGATGCGGAAATGGAAATAGGCCCAACCCAATTCTTCGTTCTGGCTACCAACTACTTCCAAGTTATTTCCTGGTCACCAGTTCGCTTTTGAGAAATTTATTTAAACCTCCAGCAGCGTGAGCTCCATCTCGTATCAGCATCGTATGCCTGAGTGCCTCCATTGTTGCCGTTCGACCCTCCAGAGGCTCCTCATCATCATATAGTCAAACCAAGGAGCAGTACGTGTGTTATTTTAGCAAAGAGAACTTGGCCTGCGAGTTGAAAATATTTTTCTGTGATTGTAATCAAACAATTAAACATCTCCTTTGACTATCAGCATGCTAATACTATTTAGAGAATTGTCCATATAGCTATTGGGTTAACCCACCTAACTAAATAATTCATATGCTTATTAGAAACAAGTTAACATGCATAACAAAGAAACAAAGATTATTTATTTTCTTGGAGTTGCAACTCTTTGGTCGGCTATACTTGGTGTACATGTAACAAGTTGGTTTTTGATAAAAAAAAACAGTTTAGCTCTGTTACGCATATTGTTTTTAGGCTAGTGTATTGGCTGAGATTATGGTTCCCATGGTAACGTGAGGAATAAAAGCAAACTATCCGTTCACGAAGCAAAGCATTAGAGGTTGTTGCTTTGAGAATCTTTGGCAAAAATGGATTGAGAAGCAATAGTAAACATTGTTTTTGATTAATTTCTTTGGTATGCGTACACTCACTGGTAGAAAACTGAGCATTAGTCCCGGTTGGTAAGGGTCATATCTCTCGGATATCCATCCGGGATAAACCAACCGGGACAAAAGGGGGGGTCTTTAGTCCCGGGTATTTTAACCGGGAGTAAAGGACACCCTTTAGTCCCGGTTGGTGTCACCAACCGGGACTAAAGGGCCTGCCACGCCAGGCGCGGGACAGGCCCTTTAGTCCCGGTTGGTGACACCAACCGGGACTAAAGGGGGTCCTTTACTCCCGGTTGGATTTCCCAACCGGGACTAAAGGGGTCCCCTTTAGTCCCGGCTCAATTCCAACCGGGACTAAATTGCGCTTGCATGGCACTGGTGACGCCTGAATTTTTCATGCATGCATCACGTATACGTATAGTAGTACCGCGGCCCTTTTAATTTGTTAACCTTGTAGTTGAGATTTTTTTAGAATGAATTAAATCAACTAGTATTTAAACGAATGGGATTTGTAATTATACAACTACTATATATATACACAATCCTTATACACAATTCATATACACAATTCAACTAGCTTAATTAGTACAAATCGATCATATATACAAATAAATCAAAGTATCTTCCTACGATCTTCCCGTCGTGGTGTTGCTGAGAGGAGTGTCTAATTGTCGTCCATCGTAATAAAATTCTCCTCTTGGATTTACCACCTCGTCCATTATGAATCCAATGAGACCTTCACATATTGCCGCTACTCTTTCTTCCTTCAAGAGTCCTTGTTGAATATTTAACATCTATAATTTGGAAATTTGTGAATGTTACATGAACAAATACATATAAGGAGCTAGAAAATAATTAAATAGTAATATATTTATTTTACGTACTTTAAAGTTGTGCGGCGTCATCTTCGGTCCCTTGGGTCCCAAAAAACTGTGCATGTGCTCACAGATGTAGTAGCCACATAGGTTATTCCCGGGTTCCTGTCTTAAGCACTTCAGTGCGGAAAAAAATAAGTTATGAAATATTCGTGTTATACAATGTAATAAATGTGCAGACTTCATACGTACCGGGAAGTCTGTGTTCCATGTAAGATTTTCTTTGAATGGACCTTTGTGTGTCCTTATGAATTGTTTCCATACGCTGCGGATTAGAATAATGAATGACATAGTGTAACAGGGATAAAATTTAGGAAATAAATTTTTGCATAGAGATAAAGGTCCAGAATTATTACAAGCCTAGCATGTCTTGCAATTCTAGGTAGTCCACCGGATCTTTCCGTAACGAATCAAAGACAGTGACGTGGCTTCTTTCAGGCTCAATTATAATAAGGATCCAGTGGAAGCTGCGTGCGTAAAATGTTCATGCATATTAGAGCTAACTAACATGTAGAGATAAGGAAAAAGACATCGAAAGTAGACGGTATACACACACTTACTTGAAGTTGTATGGAAGTAGTATGAAATCCTTGAATGTTTGTTTGTGTAGGAAATTGTATATTTCGGCAAAGGTTTTTTCCGGCGCTAATTCTATCTGTTGTTGGTTAACTACAGATGGATCCATGAAGCCTACATGTAGGTACGCCTCTCGGCGGCATGTCTGAATTAGCATCCTACATGAAATGGAAGATGAAGTTAGTACGGTGACGCACGCCAAAATTTACATGTAGAGATAATAAACGGACACTTACAGAATCCAAGCGCTGATCAGAGAGACGTCCAGGGCATCATGATGGTACACTTCGTATATATCCTTGAAGTCTAGCCACAGCACTTTCTCCCCTTCACCGTGAAAATCTATCGGTTTTACCTTCATGCCGATCATCTCCCTCGATTTGGCAGATGCCGTCATGTACCATTGATGGAATTCGTACATCTTTGTTGACAGCTTCCGTACCATTGCCGGCTTCACTAGAGGCTTGCCTAGCTCATAAGGCCATCTCGGCTCAGGGGGCGGTGCAGTTGGCGTCTCGACTTGCCCTATGCATTCATCAAGTCCCAGACCTGTTTCTTCCATGAACTTCAATATATTTTCTTGTTGATCCAAGGGCATTGCTTTTACCCGTTGAGCATCTTTCTTTGATAAATGGCTGAGGTCGGGGACTGAACCTTTGGAGGATGATTTTCCTTTTCTTTTATCCTTTTCATCAGCCTTTACTAGAGCCCGTTCATAGTTTGACAAGAGTGGTATCCTTTTCTTGGCTCCTTCCTCCATCCTGATAAAAAAGTTTAAATCCCGCCGACTTACTGGCGGTGGCTCCATCTCCCTTGCCTTTTTTAATTCGGCTTGTTTCTTGAACCACTCACTGGCCTCTCGTTGGATTTCTGCCCACTGTTCCGCATGAGACATTGCCTCAAAGCGTTCCTTGCGAGCCACTTCAGGGTCGACCTTTGTTTTCTTCTTTCGAGGCTGTCTTTGCTTGGGAGGCGGTGCTCGTGACTTCTTGAGTGGTGCTGCAGGTTCCTTCGAGGGGGCCGCTCTTGGTGCCGGCGACGGTGATCGGGGAGGGGTGTTGTTATTGTCGTCGTCGCTCCCAGCACCAGGATGTGGTGGAGATGGAGACCTTGATATAGATGGAAGCGACGGTCCTGGAGCAGGAGATGCCGGTCTCGAGGTATGAGGAGAAGATCGCTGCTCGGGATCTACGGGGAGCGGTCTTGAGGTCTGAGGAGATGGCTCCGTGCGGGAAATAATGATGTAGCGTTTCTTCCATAGAATGATCCCATGAAGCGCATCTGCCAATGTCTTTTCCCCGTCGCCTCCCGGGAAGTCGAGCTCTAGACCTTCATACTGGGCATCTACTATTTGCTCGACGCAGACGCTGGCGTAGCCTGTTGGAATGTCCATGCCATGACTGCTCTGCCCTGCCAGCGTTGGTAACGCACTCCCGTACGCTACCTGTACATATAGCAGAAGTAAACAAGTTGAACTCCGATCTCGAGGCCTGGATCAATTGACAAGATTGCATAAATATTATGTATAAGTATACCTTAATAGTGAGGTTGCCGACCGGTGCATGCAGCTCACATGAGGTCCGTTGCGTGATGGCATCCACGGGGAACCGTTGCTCCTCCACGGGTAACCTGGGCGTCTGCGCATCGGGGACCCCTGTAGAAGCACAACTGCTCCCGAGGCGTTGAGAAGGGCTGGCGGTGTGAGGATTCGGCAGTGCTCCAGATTGCGCCAACTCCGCAACTGCGTCGGCCACCCGCCGATTGATTTCATCCATCATTCGTTGTTCTAGCATCTGCCGCCAGCTCTCCTCCATCTGTTCCTTTCTTCGCTTCCGACTTCTGTAAGAGGCGCTGTCGCCTCGGAAAGCGAACTTCCACGGAACCACCCCGAACCCCCGGCAACGTCCTGGGTGCTCTGGATTACCGAGGGCCAATGTGAGCTCATCATTTTCTCGGTCCACCCTCAACCTCCCAGCCTTGGAATCTTCAATGTTCTTCATGAGATGTTCGGCCTTCTCACGTATTCTGTCATTGAAAATCAGCGTCCCATCCTCTTGGCTTAGGGAGCCTCCATGAGCGTAGTACCAGTTCTTTGATCGTTCGGGCCATTCAATAGTTGCAGGTATGATTCCCCGTTCGATCAGATCTTGTTCCATCTTTCTCCACTTGGGAATTGCTGAGCCATACCCACCTCGCCCCAAATGATGGTGGTAGCCCTTCTGACTAGCATTTGCAACGTTGGTCGTGATCTTTTTCACACCTTCTTCACTCCTCTTGTATTCAACAAATGCATCCCAGTGGTCCCTCAACTTGGGCCACGCGTTGAAGTCTGGAGTTTTGCCCTTCTTGATGTAGTGGGTGTCCAGCATCTTCTTGAATGTCTGGAATTGAGTAGCCATCTTCTTAAGTGTCCACGCTTTGACATCCTTCTCGCTATAATCTTCGGGGAATGTGAAATGCCTCTTCACGTCTTCCCACAGCATATTCTTTTCTGTCTCTGGAAGGGCGTACGGATTATCGCTTCTGCCCTTCCATTCTCTGATGCTGATAGGCACGTTGTCCCGGACGATTGCCCCGATTTGACTAACGTACTTCTTTGCGACTTTCTCGGGAGCAACCGGCCTGCCCTCATCTGTAACTTCGGTGATGACAAGCCTCCCTTCCATCACCTTTGTACGACCTCGGGTCTTCTGCCCTTGTGTCGATCCGGAGGGCTAACGGTTTAAGATTCGTTAATTAGTACGTACTAGTAGCGGTGGCGTGAAACAATACAAGAATGGTTGTATATACCTCGCCGGAACCTTCCGCCACGGCAAGTTGTTGCTGCGGCTGTTGCTCTTCATTCACATCGGCAGACATGTTGAGGAACATGTCCGCCTGGGTGCCCTCTTCATCCGTGTATGATAGTGGAACGTTGTCGCCACTACCATCACCAGCGATTATCTGCTCCATGATATACCTTGCGGTCTCATCGTCTGCCATTTCAACTATTGCTGCAAACATACATGGAATCATACATGACAGTCATAGAAATCGTCTTAATACAAATTTGTATATAATCACAGTTCGGAATCATACATGTATATAATGAAATCATAAAATAACATGAATCGTACAAAGTCCGGAATCTTTATACAAATTTCTATGAATTTATACAAATTTCTATGAATTTATACAAATTTCTATGAATTTCTATGAATTTCTATGAATTTCTATGAATTTATACAAATTTCTACGAATTTCTATGAATTTCTACAAATTTCTACGATTTTCTATGAATTTATACAAATTTCTACGAATTTCTACGAATTTTGACGAATTTCTACGAATTTTGACGAATTTCTACGAATTTCTACGGCGGCGATAAGGGCGGCGGAGGCGGGACGGCGGCGGTCAGGGCGGCGGAGGCGGGACGGCGGCGGTCAGGGCGGCGGAGGCGGTTCACCGGAACCACGGGCGGTGCCTAAGCTACTACGTTGTGATGGGCGGCAGGACGGCGGCGATCACGGCGACTACTCGGCGGCGATCACGACGGCTACAAGGCGACTCTCACGGTAGCTACTCGGCGGGACGGCGGCGATCACGACGGCGGGACGGTAGTTAACAACCTAACTACAAATCTAACTTAACAAAATAACTAGAAATCTAAAAATCTAACTTAACAAAATTAGAAATCTAAAAATCTAACTTAACAAAATTACAATTCCATCTAAAAAAACAAAATTAAAAATTAAAAGAAAACCCAGCTCTCCCGGCGCGGCAGACCTCTCGCGCGCGGGGCGGCGGGACGGCGGCGGCCGGGGCGGCCTGACGGCGGCGGCCGGGGCGGCGTGACGGCTGGACGGCGGCGGCCGGGCGGCGTGCGGGACAGCGGCGGCCGGGGCGGCGACGAGGACGAAGACGACGACGGCGGGACGACGGCGGCCGAGGCGAAGACGACGACGGCGGCCGGCGAGGGGCGACGAGGGGCGACGAGGGGCGACGAGGGGGCGACGAGGGGCGACGAGGATGGAGCCGGCGACGAGGGGCGATGCAGCCGGCGACGAGGTGGCCGGGCCGGGGGCTGGGCCCGTCGACGGACGAGGAGGAGATCGAGGAGGGCCGGCCGGGGGACGACGACGGCGCAATGCGGGACTTCGACGGCGCAATGGGGGACGACGACGGCGGCGGCCGGCGAGGGAGGCGGACGGGCGGCGACGGGCGGAGAGCGCGGGACTTGCGAAAATTTCGCTAAGTGTGGAACTGGCGGGGGGTAGAAGGGAGTACAGTGCTTTTAACCCCCCCCCTTTTATCCCGGTTCGTAATGGGACCCGGGACAAAAGGGCCTTTTGTCCCGGGTCCCGTCACCAACCGGGATAAAAGGCCCCCCCTTTTATCCCGGTTGGTGACGGGACCCGGGACAAAAGGGTGCCCCCGCCAGGTGGGGCTGGGAGCGCACCCTTTTATCCCGGGTCCCGTCACCAACCGGGATAAAAGGGGGGGGCCTTTTGTCCCGGTTGCTGTTAGCACCCAGGACAAAAGGTCTTTTTTCCTATTTTTCTTCTCCCGCCTGTTTTTTGGAAATGGATTTTATTTAACCTTTTCACTGCATTCCAGGATGAAAAACAAAACCTTCTCAGATTTTGTACATGCAAAAATATATTTAATTAACGAGTAAATTGACAATAAGTATGAAGTAATCATTATTTCTATACCAACTCATGTAGCCTGTAAAATATTTATTTTTATATCAATAAATTATTCAATTAATTTATTTGAATGCGCAGAAAAATCCATGTTAGTATGTGGTTAACAATGTTCATGTATATCTAAAAAATCTTCACCTAACAAATTTAATAACACATGAAATCATACATAGGGTAAATTACAAATTGTATCAATTAATACACAAAGGTCATGCACATTTAACGCATTACAATACAACGTTGTAAAATTTCTTCTTCACGAAAGTTCCTTGATCATGATCGCGGCGTAAGTACGGAGCCTCTTCTTTGGACAGCAGGATGCTTGGATCAACTTCAACGTCGAATGGAGGCATGCCATCAAACTGATCATAATCATCTGATTGGTCTGTTTTATCCTCGACTCCCACGATTTTTCTTTTACCTGGAAGAACTATGTGGCACTTTGGCTCCCATGTCTCTTCTGGATTCCTCTTGGGTTTGCTGCACATGTCCTTCACATAGAACACCTGATGCACATCATTGGCAAGTACAAATGGGTCATCACTGTATCCAGTCTTGCTCAGATCTACTATTGTCATTCCGTACTGATCTTTGGTGACGGCAGTTAGCTTCACCCAATTGCAAAGAAATAGAGGGATGTACAACGGTCCGTATTCGAGTTCCCATATCTCCTGTATGAAACCATAATACCACTATTCTGGTTCGTGCTTTTCTGGTCCTGGGCTCTCGTGTAAAATGTGTAACCATTTATCTCATAGCCTTGGAATTTGACGATTGTGGTAGCAGGTCCCCTGGCTAACCAGGCAAGCTGTGGGTGAATCTCAGAGTTACCCATAAGTTGTTGGCGCAACCAGGAGGGAAAAGTTTCCATGTGATGACGGGTAAGCCAAGCATCGGATTTGGTCGGGTTTTTGGAAGCTACCATCTGCCTGTGCTGCTCGATATACAGAGACACAAAGGATGACTGTTGTAGAACAGTGTAGTGTGCCTTGTCGAACAAATTAGTATCATTGCTCAAACTTGATTTCCTTCCAAGGGTGCCCATTCCTCGGAGCCTCCCCTCGTGGCGTGAAGTTGGAACCCCAATCGAGTCAATTGAATCAATAAAATCAACACAAAACTCGATCACCTCCTCTGTTCCATATCCCCTGGCGATGCTTCCTTCTGGACGAGCACGATTACGAACATAGTTTTTTAGGACTGCCATGAACCTCTCGAAAGGCCACATATTGTGCAGGTATACAGGTCCGAGAATACCAATCTCTTTTACTAGGTGAACCAGTAAGTGCATCATAATATTGAAGAAGGATGGTGGAAATAACAACTCAAAACTGACAAGACATTGCACCACATCGTTCTGTAGCTTTGATAGCTTGGATGGATCGATTGCCTTCTGCGAAATCGCATTGAGAAACGCGCATAGCTTTACGAGCGGCAACCGGACATTTTCTGGTAGAACACCCCTCAGTGCAACCGGAAGCAACTGGGTCATCAACATGTGGCAGTCATGAGCCTTGAGATTTGTAAACTTCTTTTGTTTCATATTTATTATTCCCTTTATATTCGAGGAGTACCCAGACGGGACCTTCATACTATTCAAGCATTCAAACATGCTATCCTTCTCCTCCTTGCTGAGAGTGTAACTGGCAGGACGTAAGTAGTGCTGTCCATTATCTCTCTTTTCCGGATGTAGGTCATCTCGTTGCCCCATGGCTTTCAGGTCCTGTCGTGCTTCCAATGTATCTTTTGAGGTTCCATAAACACCCATGAAGCCTAGCACGTTCACGCAAAGATTCTTCGTCAGGTGCATCACGTCTATTGCGTTGCGAACCTCTAGGATTTCCCAATAAGGTAGCTCCCAAAATATTGACTTTTTCTTCCACATGGGTGCATGTCCGTTATCATCGTTCGGAACAGGTTGGCTACCAAGTCCCTTTCCAAAGACTACATGTACATCCTTCATCATGTCGAACACACGCTTTCCATTACGGTGTGCAGGTTTTTTACGATGGTCTGGCGTCCCTTTGAAATGCATCCCGCTCTTTCTCAGCTGGTGGTGAGCAGAGAGAAATCGACGATGACCCATATAGACGACCTTCTTACAGTGCTTCAAGTACATGCTATCTGTGTCATCTAAACAGTGGGTGAATGCCCGATATCCCTTATTTGTCTGTCCTGAAAGGTTACTCAATGCAGGCCAATCGTTGATGGTTACGAACAACAGTGCTCGTAGATTAAAGATCTCTTGTCTATCCTCATCCCACACACGTACACCTTCTTCCTTCCAGAGCTGTAAAAGGTCATCAACCAACGGCCTTAGGTACACGTCAATGTCGTTGCCGGGTTGTTTTGGGCCTTGGATAAGCGCCGGCATCATAATGAACTTCCGCTTCATGCACAGCCAAGGAGGAAGGTTGAACATACAAAGGGTCACAGGCCAAGTACTATGACCACTACTCAACTCACCGAATGGATTGAATCCATCAGTGCTTAAACCAAACCTTATGTTCCTTGCTTCACTTTCAAAGTCTGGGAATGTTCTATCAATTGATCTCCACTGTGCCCCATCTGCGGGGTGTCTCAGCATCTCATCTTCCTTACGGTCTTCTTTGTGCCATCGCATCAACTTAGCATTCGCCTTGTTCCTGAACAAGCGCTTCAAGCGTGGTATTATAGGGAAATACCACATCACCTTCGCGGGAACTCTCTTCTTGGGAGACTGCCCCTCGACATCACCAGGATCATCTCGCCTGATCTTATACCGCAGGGCTTCGCAGACGGGACAAGCATCCAATTCCTCGTATTCATCACCACGATAGAGGATACAGTCATTAGGGCATGCGTGTATCTTCTGAACATCCAATCCGAGAGGGCAAATAATCTGTTTAGCTTCATATGTTGTGGACGGTAATTCATTATTCTCGGGGAGAATCTTCTTGACAATTCTCAACATCCCCTGAAATGCCTTATCGGACACACCATTTTTTGCCTTCCATTGCACAAATTCTAGTGTCGTACCTAGTTTTTTATGGCCCTGCTGGCAACCTGGGTACAACAATTTTTGGTGATCATCTATCATGCGCTGCAACTTTGCTGCTTCCTTCTCAGTTTCGCAATCTCTGTATGCATCTCGTATCACCTGACCAAGGTCATCAGTAGGGTCATTTTCTGCAAACTCATCTTCATCAGCCTCGCCCATTGTAGTACCTGCAAAAGCTTGGCCTGCAACCCAGTCCGGAATGGTGTCATCTTCCTCCTCCTCCTCGCCATCTTCCATTACAACCCCTAGTTCACCGTGCTTGGTCCAAACCAAATAGTTAGGCATGAAACCGTATTTAAACAAGTGGCTGTGAATAGTCCCCCAGGAATCCTTTGAATACTCCTTCCTGTTATTGCATTGGAAGCATGGACAACATACGAACCCATTCTCTGGCTTGTTCGCTTTTGCCACTTCGAGAAAATAATGCAAGCCATCAATAAACGCCTTGCTCCGCCTGTCTGCATTATACATCCATTGCCGGTCCATCTGCATCGTATTACGCACGAAAATGGATTACACTTGACAATGGATTACGCGTGAAAATCGATTAAAGATCCAAACAACATGGTACAATACAACAACATGAAGATCCAAATACACATATTTAAATTAAAGTCCCAAACACTGCATAAGTTGTTCAACTTGAAGACCGTGATCATCTCGCGAGGATGTCCTCAACTGGGCGGCACCGCACTTCGTCATTAAAGAGGTTAGATGCTACGGAAAAGGGGACACGGTCACGATGTCCGTATCCACTCTTTCTCGTAGAATCGAACCTCCTTCTTGACATACGTTGCTGCTCGGCGGAGAACATCCTCGGCGAGATGAACACGGTATGCAAGTTCAACAAGTAGCAGAAGTCATCTATGTACAAAAATTCTTTCCTTACCACTACAGAAGTTGTTGAACTTGAAGGCCGTGTTCATCTCGCGAGGATGTCCTCAACTGGGCGGCACCGCACTTCGTCATGAAAGAGGTTAGATGCTACGGAAAAGGGGACACGGTCACGATGTCCGTATCCACTCTTTCTCGTAGAATCGAACCTCCTTCTTGACATACGTTGCTGCTCGGCGGAGAACATCCTCGCCGAGGCGAACACGGTATGCAAGTTCAACAAGTATGGATTTAAAAAACCATATTGAATTTGATAAGATAAACCGTCTAGACAAGGTAGCATCATTTTTAAACCACTGAAATAATGCATACTATATATGACACATCAATCTCCCTCACATTCTAGCTCAAAATACCTCTCCATTTTTCTACTTCATCATCACATTGTAGCAAATAATCTTTCCATCTCCAAAGCATAAATCAAAGCATAACACGAGGATGAAGTAGCAAACCTTCGCAGCACTTGTTGGCTGAGTCAAATTCCCACGAAAATGAGGGAAAAAACTTCGGGCAGCACCTCCCTTGCTTGGGCACCACCGGAGAGTAGGTGAAGCTCAGCTCTCTATCAATGTGCTGGACTGCTCGGGCTGGAGGAAGAAGAAAGTCTCTGTCTCGGGATATAGTGGGGGATGAGTTTTAATCCTGGTTAAACACTCCAACCGAGACAAAAGGAAACACCTTTTGTCCCGGTTGGAAGTTAGTCCCGGTTGGAGGATCCAACCGGGATAAAAGGGACACCCTTTTATCCCGGTTGGAACAACCAACCGGGACTAACCCTTTTATCCCGGTTGGTGCCTCCAACCGGGATAAAAGGGTGTCCCTTTTATCCCGGTTGGATCCTCCAACCGGGATAAAAGGGTCCCGCCACCGACGCCCCCCCGCTAGCCGTTGCAACCGGGACTAAAGGGGGGCCTTTAGTCCCGGTTGCAATTACCAACCGGGACTAATGCTACCCTCCAAATTCCCGCACCCCGGCGCACCCCCTTTTGTCCCGGGCCACTTTTAAACCGGGATAAAAGGGGGTGGATCGAAAGTCAGTTCTCTACTAGTGACTGTTTGCCTATTTTCTTTTACCGGATTTTGAGTTGAGAGTGCTATAAAAACATGGCTGTGTGCACTCACATAGGCTGAAAATATTTCCTTTTTCTCGAAATCTTCGACTTTCTATGGCCCTATTTGCAACAACTTATTGAATAGCTTAACTTAAAAATTAATCTCAAGGTGAGCGGAATGCTAGCTTCTTAAGAGCTTCCACACAAAGCTTAACGGAGAGTAACTGCATGTGGGCCCCTTTTTTTGCGATGCAGGGGTAGGGAGCTTCTCGCGGCTTTTTACCTCACCTCCCCTTCCCCATCGGCGCTTCTCTCCTGCTAGCTCCCACACTTGCTGGCCATCGCCAGCTAGCCTCCCTCCGTGGCTGCAGCCGCCCTCAAGCTCTGGCTTGACCGACTCTCTGCTTGGCACTACCCCAAGCTCCTCCACCCACGCCGGTTGCTCCCTCCGCCCAACACCATTGCTGCCTCAAGCTCCTTCACCCACCCCGGCTGCTCCCTTTGCCGCTTTGTTGTCCTCCGCCTGACCCCTGGTGCCGCCTCGAGCTCCTCCGCTCGCGCTGACACCCTGAGCTCCTGAGATCTAGGTGCCGGCAGTTGCCCACATCTCAAAGATCCGTCCTTAGATGGAGGCTGGCAAGCTGGGCACACACATTAGTGCCTAAGAAAAAGCCAAGAAAAGTTGTGCTGCCAAATACTTGGCCTTTTACTTGGTGAGGTTCTTCAAAAAGTAACTGAGAAAAGCTGGATTAAAAATAAGTTTACCCTACGTCAAATATGACCTATATTTGTAGTCGCCTTGACCAAACCGTGCAATGCACCTATTGTAGTCCTGACTGTGAAGGATGGAGTCGAGGTAGTGAGAGAACAATCACCACTAAAATCCGATTGTTTTCTTTTTTAGTCTGTCTGGATCACTGAATATGGCCTAGCTCAGTCGATGAATTGCGGCTGTCTGTTTTGCACGCGTTCACTCTACCATTAGGATGAGACGAGCTCACTCCAATTTGTATTGTGAGATGCAAGAGGTGGAGGTAGTCTATGAAGAGCCAACACCAGCACCTGCTCCAGCACCTACCCCATCACCTGATCCAGCAAGTAATCCTGAAGACGCCCAAGGAGGAGAGGAGAATGCACCAGATGCTGCGATAAAGAAATGGACTCCAGAGTCGAGTGATGATCTTGGGGAAGGTGTTCCCATGGCTGACAAGCTGAGGAGAACCCTGCACCATTTGGGAAATGACTTGAAGCCCGTGTACAAGTGTGATTGGTACACCCAGCCCTAGTATGGGTCACACTGGGAGGTGTCGGTGTTCCTCTACGAGGATGATCATGGCGCATGGAAGGAAATATCCATCCACCATGATGTTGTTGAGAGGGATACTAAGGAAGCTAGGATCGCTGAAGCTGCTAGGAGGGCACTCTATGTCCTCTCCCATAAGCATCGTCACCATTTGGAGCACACCAGCTGCAGGTACACTCTCTACAGGGCAATTGGGGAAGCCAAGACATATATAACCCTGCTCACTGGACACAACCCCTCTCTAGACAACCTCCGTGAGTTGTTAGTTGCAACCAACACTACCTTGGATGATGCCAACAATGCGCTCTTTAGGGCCCAAGAGGAGTTGTATGAACTCAGAAGCAAGAGGGACATGCTAGCCGCCACCCTGAGAGGAGATGATCCCCCAGCAAATCTAGAAGTGGAGTTCACACCTCTATCCCCATCTCACAAGAGGCCTCACTACATCTCACCCGACACTCGCACTGAAGATCTTCCTTAATAGGATTTAGGAATTTTTAAGTTTAAATTCAATGTAATCGATAGAGTCGAACATCATTAGTTAAAGTGTGTTTGGAATGCTTGTTCTTATAACAAATGTTTGAGTTGGATCTTTGTAATGAGTGCGGTGTGTTGTGGAGTGATGACCACAACGACATCCGTTCTTAGTAATAAAGTTGCTTAGTTTGGGTTTATTTCTATCTCAATCAACCTAAATCTCGCACAATCTTATTCTTTTATCTATCTACATCTATCTATCATGCAAGTAATGTGCTACCCAAATCTGTTCTCATCACCACCTAACACAGCTGTATTGTTTTAATTATATCTCAAGTTATAGAACTGTGATTGACATTAATCCAGTTGGATTAGTTCCATAATTTCATAGGCTAATTTTTGTCAAAATTTATCAATATTGGATATTTTTGTAGGGATATACATATGAATTTGTGAAACAATCAGAATCTGGTATTACTGCCTTAGACAGTCATCTTATTTAAATAATATCTCAAGTTCTAGAAAACTCCGATTAGGGTGATTCCAGCTGCGTTGGTTTCATAATTTATATATTATGATCTGCAAAAAATATACTAATTTTGGATATGCTGACTGAGAGTTACACCTGATTTATTGGAACGAACACAATCTGTTTTAACCAAACTTCATATCACTTTATCTTTCTGAGTTATCCCTTTGAACAATTATCTAAATCTCATACTCCAAACAATAAGATGGTGAACACCATGGTGAACACCAGATCCGTATCAGGAGTTAATGAGCCCACATAGCCTCGCCAAAGAAGCAACAACACCAACCCTTACCCTCAGCAAAATCAGGAGATACTTGTAGGGATGGAGCAGTTTCTTGCAGCTTCTCCAGAACATGGCGACCATGCAAGCTCAAATGAACAACAACAACAACAACAACAACAACAACAACTAGCAGCAGCCGCTGAGAGACAAGCATCGGGAGTTCTTGAGCCAAAAGCCCATGACGTTCTCTCACTCTACTGATACACTTCAGGCGGATGATTGGCTGAAGACAATAGAGATGCTCACCATCACCTAGTGCAATGATAGGGAGAAGGTCCTGTCAGCCTCAGGACGACTTAAAGGATCTGCTGTAGACTGGTGTGAGGCCTACACCACCACACACGCTGATGCTTACACCATCACCTGGCAGGAGTTCAGGAACAGCTTCAGGAGCCACCACATTCCTGCTGGCCTCATTGAGGTGAAGGAGTTCCTCTATCTCAAGTAGGGAGCATCGTTAGTGAGTGAGTACAGAGAAAAGTTCATCTAGTTGTCCCACTATGCACCTAAGGAAGTGGGAGATGATGAGAAGAAGGAGGAGTTATTCCTAGAAGGATTGATTGGGCCACTCCAGTACCAACTGATATCTCACACCTTTCTATCCTTCCAGAAGCTGCTAGACAAGGCGATTGGCTTGGAGTACAAGCATAGTGAACTAGGGAAGCTGAAGAGGAAGTTCATCTCACAGGGACAGTATGGGAGCAACACTCTCCCTTGCTTCACTCCATAGCAGGGGATGCCACTCCGCTTTGGGGGCCTGAGTGGGAACTTTGGGCAGCATCAGTTCCAGCGCCCCATCCAGCAGTTCCAGCGCCCAATTCAGCAGACTCAACACCCCAACTTCCAGCAGAACCGCAAGATGACCCCTGCAGGAACCCCGATGAAGCCTAGTGTGCCCAACACTCTTGTGGGCAACACTTGCTACAAGTGTGGAGAGGTTGGCCACTATGCCAACAACTGCCCCAAGAGGAATGGCCAGAACACCCCAGTGTAGAACAGCAGCACCCCAAGGCAGAATCAGCAGATGCAGCAGATGACGACTGGGAGCCTAACCCAACAAGGCAACAAGGGACAACAGAACTACATGCATGGCAGGGTGAGCCACGTGAATGCTGATACCGCTCAGGAAGCCCCAGAAGTAGTGCTCGGTATGTTCCTTGTCAACTCAACCCCTGCCTCAGTTCAGTTTGATTATGGAACATCCCATTCTTTCATTACCGCACAATATGTAGCTAAGCATAACATACCCATAAGCACCATGCCATGCCAGGGGGGAACATGAAAGCATCATACCAGTATAACAGTCAATCTTAAGATATTGGGAAGGAATTTTTGGGCTGACCTCATAGTATTGGATTCAAATGGGATTGATGTTATCCTTGGAATGGGGTGGTTGAGCAAGTTTGATGCAGTGATTTAGTGTGCCAAGAGGTTAGTTCTTCTCACCAGTCCTGATGGGGAAAGGATTGAGTTTGTGGCTACTCTACCATCAGCAGCAGATTGTGCAGTGAATCAGTTGGATGAGAAAGCTTTGGAGGATATCAAAGTGGTGTGTGACTACCTAGATGTATTTCCAGATGAGTTACAAGGTATGCCACCCGACTAAGATATTAAGCTTGTTATTGAACTTTTATCTGGTACTGCATCTATTTCTAAGCGTCCATATAGAATGTCTGTTGATGAATTAAAGGAGCTTAAGAAACAATTAAAGTAATTATTGGATGAGGAGTTCATTCGCCCTAGTTCATCACTATGGGGGAGCACCAGTTATCTTTGAAGAGAAGGATGGTACCCAGAGGATGTGTGTGGATTAGAGGTAACCATCAAGAATAAGTATTCGTTGCCTTGCATTGAAATTTTATTTGATTAAATAAGAGGAGCCAAGGTGTTCTCCAAGATTGATCTACGTTCTAACTACCATCAAATGAAGATCAGGCCATCCGATATTCCTAAGATCGCTTTCACTATCAAATATGGGGTTTATGAGTACACAGTTATGTCGTTTGGGATGACTAATGCACCTGCCTAGTATCTGATGAACAAGGTATTATGGAGTATCTTGATAAATTTATTGTGGTATTCATTGATGATATTCTGATCTACTACAAGAATGAGGGAGAGCATGAGGAACATTTGAGGTTAGTACTTCAGAAACTAAGGGAGAATCAATTGTATGCGAAGTTCAGCAAGTGTGATTTCTAGCTGAAGGAGATTTCTTTTCTTGGTCATATCATCACCAATGGAGGGATTACAGTGGAGCCAAGCAAAGTCAAGGATGTTCTAAAGTGGATGCCGCCACAAACAGTTACATAAGTTAGGAGTTTTTTTGGACTTGCAGGATACTACCGCAGGTTCATTGAAGGATTCTCTAAAATAGTGAAGCCTCTCACATCACTACTAGAGAAGGGAAAGGAATTCAAGTGGACTGAAGCCTGCCAAGCCAGCTTTTAGGAGTTGAAGAAGAGATTGACTACAACTTCAGTGCTATTGATGCCAGATCTGCAAAAAAGTTTTGATATCTATTGTGATGTGTCTCGACAGGGCTTATGCTGCATTCTTATATAGGAGGGACATGTCATAGCCTATGCATCTAGACAATTGAATGAGCAAAATTATCCTACTAATGATTTGGAGTTAGCAGCAGTAGTGCATGCCTTGAAGATTTGGAGGCATTATATTCTTGGAACCAAATCTCAGATCTACACTGATCACAAGAGTCTGAAGTATATCTTCACTTAGAAGGACCTTAATATGAGACAACACCATTGGTTGAAGCTCATCAAGGATTATGATCTGAAAATTCACTATCGCCCTGGTAAAGCAAATTTGGTTGCAGATGCCTTGAGTCAGAAGAGTCATGCCAACATGGTTCTAGCATTTCAGATGCCTGATGAATGGATGAAGGAGTTTGAGAAACTCAACTTGGGGATAGTTGCGCGTACTGAAGTAGTAACTATGGAAGTAGAACCGACTCTAGAGCAGGAAATATGGAAGGGACTGCTTGAGGATGCCAAGATCAAGGAGATCAAGGAACTTATGGAAGAAATAAAAGCTCTAGATTTCGTAGAGGATGATCAAGGGATTGTATGGTTTAGGAAAAGGATTTGTGTGCCAGATGTGGGAAATCTTAGAGACACCATCTTGAGGGAAGCTCGTGATTCTGCCTACTCTATCTATCCTGGTAGTACCAAGATGTACCAAGAGAGATGTGGCTAAGCATGTAGCCTTGTGTGATATATGCCAGAGGGTCAAAGCTAAACATCAGAGGCCTGCTGGATTCCTTCAACCATTGAGGGTGCTAGAATGGAAGTGGGAAGAGATCAGTATAGACTTCATAGTGGGATTGCCCCATACTCTAGCTGGTTCTGACTCTATATAGGTAATTGTGGACAGGTTGACTAAAGTAGCTCACTTTATTCTTGTGAAGACCACTCACTCAGGAGCTAGGTTGGCAGAATTGTATATGTCCAGGATTGTGTGTCTACATGGTGTGCCCAAGAAGATAGTGTCTGACAGAGGTACTTAGTTCACATCTTGCTTCTACAGAAACTTCATGAATCCATGGATACTAAATTAAATTTCAGTTCAGCCAACCATCCTCAAACAGATGGATAGACTGAGAGGACAAATCAGATTCTACAAGACATGTTGAGAGTCTACGCTCTAAAACATGGAGGTAGTTGGGATAAGAGCTTACCCTATGTTGAATTCTCCTATAACAATAGGTACCAAATTATTCTCAAGATGGCACCATTTGAGGCTTTATATGGAAGGAAGTGCAGAACCCCTCTGTATTGGAGTCAGATAGGAGAGAGTCACTTGTTTGGGCTGGAGATTATCTAGGAAGCTGAAAGACAGGATCAAATCATTAGAGAGAAACTAAGGATAGCTTAATCAAGGCAAAAGAGTTATGCTAATACTAGAAGGAGAGAATTGGCCTTTGAGGAAGGTGATTACGTGTATCTCAAAGTATCACCTATTAGGGGCATACGCAGATTCAAGGTTAAAGGGAAGTTCTCACCTTACTTTATTGGACCTTTCAAAGTTCTAGAGAGAATAGGAGAAGTAGTTTATCGATTGGAGTTACCCAATCAACTCTCAGATGTGCATGATGTGTTCCAAATCTCTCAGTTGAAGAAGTGTCTTAGAGTTCTAGAAGAACAATTACCTATGGAGGAGTTGAATGTACAGGATAATCTTACCTACACTGAATATCCTATCAAAACCTTGGATACTTTAGCACGAGTTACCAGTAACAAAGTGATCAGGATGTGCAAGGCATAGTGGAATCACCATGCATAGGATGAGGCAACATGGGAAACAGAGGATGAACTGAAGGCAGAATTTCCCCAGCTCTTTGCTAATCCATTCGAATCTCGAGGATGAGATTCATCTTAAGGGGGGTAGGATTTGTAACACCCTAATTTTCAACTTTTACAAATTAACAAATATTTGTTAGAATTTGCTAGAATTTAATTGCTTGTGTTTAAGGACCCAAGGAATTTCTAAGGTTGCATTTAAATTATTAGGCATTTAAATATTTTCTAAAATAAGTTAATGGATCATAGGCTTCATTGTTGCATTCATGCTGGTGCATTGATTTTGGTTGTTTGAATTCAAATTCGTATTTGAATTCATTTGTTTGATCCTTTCTAAACAATAGGAAAAACCTTAATCTTTCTTTCTCTTTTCTCCTCTCTCTTTTTGCCCGCTCTCTGTTTCAACCCAACTCCGCAGCAACTTGAGCAGCCCAACCCGCCGGCAGCAGCCACCAGTCTCACCCAGCAGTAGCCCAGCTCGCCTCAACCTATTTACCAGCGTTGTCCCGCTTCGCGACCTAGCTCTCTACCTCACCCAATGACAGACAGGCGGGGCCCGCCTATCATCCACCACCTTCGGCCACCCGCGTCTGACTCGAACTCGAGTCCGAGCTGGACTGCACTGCCCTCGCGTCGTGGCGCGCACGCCAAGGCCACCCTCCCGCTTTAAAACCAGCTGCCGCCTCTAAAGCCCCTCATCAAACCCTAGCTCCACGCCCTTGAGCTCTGCAGTGCCGCAACCCTAGCCGCCAGGCCGCCACCTTCGATCTCCACTTTCGCTGCTTTCCCGTGCACTCCCGTGCCTTCTTTCGCGCGCACGGGCTCGCTGGAGTTGCCGCACCCACGCTGGGTCGCCTCTTTGAGGCGCGTGCCAGCATCGCCACCTAAACACCGCAAAGACACCCTAGTCGCGTTCGTCATCTCCCTAGCTCACCCCAGAGCCAAACCCCATCGCAAACGGTGGTCGAACACTCATTTTCAAGCGGATTCCGGCTAGGCCGCCGCTCGTCGCCACCGCGTGCCGCCATTCAGCCGCCCGCAGTGCCACCGCCTCCATCCCGATCAACTGCAGCTGTCCGATCGAGTGCCGATGGCCCAGATGAGATCCGACTCGGGTCAATACCAGTCAACCCCACCGCTGCTCTGTTCTTTTTGCTAAAGAACCTCTGAGTTTTATAGGTTTTGCACCCGAGATCCTGCGCAGTTCAAAAGTAATTAGATCTAAATCCTTTTTCTTCTATTTAGGTCCCTACTCTTTTATAAAATCCAACCCGCCATCCTAGATCTCTTCTTTTAAGTGTTAGACCTTCTGTTTATATGTTTAATTAGGTTTTAGCCCTTGGTTTATTTAAGTTTAGTCCTTGGAAGTTTAGTTTTTAGCAGTTAAGCCCCTGAACCTAGTTTAGCTCATATCTTTAGCGTTTTAAATCCGTTTTAAGCAATTCTTGCGCATATGAGTTCGTGTTGATGCGTAGATTAGTTTTATAATCCTGTTTTCTCTGTTGCTACTATTTGATGTAATGTTTTCTTATTTTAGTCCTTTTTGTGCTTGTATGTACTTGTTTGATGTGCATAGAAGGATCGCAGTTTGAGGGATTCGAAGAGCAAGGCTTTGAATACTTTGAGTAGCAAGAGCCAGTTCAAGAAGGTAAATCATGCCCTTGATCATAATTTGATCCTATGCAACCTTTACTTTTATGTTTTATACACAAATGCTATACACTTTAAGAATATAAACATGATGGGTCCTATTTAAGGTGTGCCTAGTTTTATCCCTACACCTTGATCAACCTAGGTTTACTTTATTGCTGGGTAGTTCTTGCTTAGTTGCTCTAACTGGGTATGGTGGTATTAATTAACCAATGCTTAAACTTGTTTGTTTTATTTATGCTATACTTTCCATTAATACAAGATCACTATGCTTAATTGGAACATGGAGCGACCACCTAGAAAAACAGTACAACCATAAGAACTACATGGCTCTGATCTTGGATAATTAATGAGAGACTCTAGTCTGGGGTAATCGTATCGAAAGGGCAAGAGGAGAGGTGTTGATGGGGTATAGCCCGGCCCTCAGGATGATCTGCTCTATGGTAGCTTCTCAGCCTTGAGAGAGGTTTATGCACTACTTCAAAATGAAACCTTAGCGGGTTACTACTTACTAGGGAATCTTTGTAAAGGTCTCATAGTGTCCCTATGCAATCACACCTCGAAAGTGTGGTATTGTGCTTGGACCGCACAGCATTGTTGGGTCAAAGTTCTTTTGAACTTTTACACAACTTGTGGTGAAAGTGTACAACCTCTGTAGAGTGTAAAACTGTTATAACAACCATGCTCACGGTCAAGAGCGTCTTGGACCCTCACATGAGTAATTTATCGAAAGTTGAATTAAATTGATGTTAATTATTGCTATTATCCTTATTTACCTTCATGCTTAAGGTGGGTGGTATAAACTTAAACTTAGTAATTGCTAATAAAACTTGACCAACCAATTAAAATGGTGAAATGCTGTTTAAACATTGCCTATCCTTGCATAGCCTTACACTACACATTCCCCACGCTTGCTAAGTACCAACCATAAGTGTACTCACCCTTGCTAAAATCGTTGCTCAGACCAAGTCAACTTTGAGGAGGTTCCTGAAGACTTAGAAGAGTTCTAGGTGTACATGTGCCACCAGTGAACTGCTTGTGGAGTAGTTGTCATCGTTGGACTTCCGCTGCTAAAATAAAGACTAATTTTGCTATTCGAATTAAAAACGTTTGGTCATATAATAAATTTAATACTCTCTCTTTACGTTTTGGTACTGTCTATGGTATTTGCTGAAGTCGTTGCATGTGTGAAACTTGATCCTGACACACATGTAATTTATTCATCTGGTTTTGCCTTTAAAACCGGGTGTGACAAAATTAACATGCATATGAATGAAACAAAGATTATTCATTTTCTTGGATTGCAACTCTTAGGTTGGCTACTTTGTGTACACGTAACAACTTAGTTTTTTTTTTTAAAATAGTTTAGCGTTTTTAGGCATGTCGTTTTTCGACTAGTGTATTGGCTGAGATCATGGTTCCTACGGTAACACGAGGAATAAAAGGAAACTACACGTTCAGCAGGCAAAGCATTAGAGGTCATTGCTTTGAGTAACGTTAGCAAAAAAAGGATCGAGAAGCAATAGTAAACTTTTTTTTTGATTAATTTCATATGTACACGTACACTTTTCTCTATTTTTTAACCAGATTTTGAGTTGAGAGTGCTATAAAACCGTGGCTGTATGTGCTCGCTGAGGCCGAAAACATTTCCCTTTTCCAGATATTTTCATCTTTCTATGACCCTATTTGAAACAGCTTATTGAATAGCACAACTTAAAATTAACCTCGAGGTGAGCCAAATGCTAGCTTCTTGAGAGCTTTAGCACAAAGCGCCTAACAGAAATTAACTGTATTTGGGCTCTTTTTTTGTGATGCAGAGGGTGAGCAGTTTTCGTGGCTTTTCACTGCACCTTCCCTTCCCACTGGCGCTTCTCTCCTGCTAGCTCCCACGCTTGCTGGACACCGCCTGCCTCACCTCCCTTCGTGGTTGCAGCCACCCTTGAGCTCCGGCTTGCCCAAACCTCCGCTCGGCACCACCCCAAGCTTCTCCACCCATGCTGACTGCTCTCTCTGCCCAACCCCCTTGCTGCCTGGAGCTTCCCTCCGCCACCTTGTTTTCCACCGCCCGTGCCTACAGGTCCCCTACGCTCGACCCCCGGTGCCACCTTGAGCTCCTCTGCCCACGCTGACACCCTGAGCTCCCGAGATCTAGTTGCCGGCAGTTGCCCTCGGGTCAAAGATCCGTCCTAAATGGGGCTAGCAAGCGGGCCCCACACATTAATGCCCATGAAAAAGCTAAGAAAAGCTGTGCTGCCGAACACTTGGCTGTTTACATCTCGAGGTTGCTCAGGATCTTCAAAAAGTAACTTATGTGGCCATACGAGAAAAAGCAGGCTTAAAATGCCAAACAGAACCTATACTTGTAGTCAGCTTAACCTAACCGTGCCATGGAACTATTTTAATCCAGACCGTGAAGGATGGAGCCAAGGCAGCGAGGGAACAGTCAGCACTAAAAGCCGATGTTTTTTTTTGTCTATCTGGATCACTGAATATGGCCTAGTTTAGTCCATGAATTGCAGCCGTCTGTTTTGCACGCGTTCATTGTGACACGAGCTCACTCCAATTTGTATTGTGAAATACATGAGGTGATAAAAATCCCTGAGGCTAAAGCTCTTCACTGCTCGCGTGGTAGGTCACGCAATTCATTATTAGATATGCCTTAACCCAGGGCTTGCAAGTTGCATTCATGCATTCCTGCGTGTGTCATTCTCTGACCGAGTTTGTTCCCCAGATCCTATACGCGCAGTTTGCTGTGGCTAGATACCTGTCTTGCTCGTCTTCTGCTCTGAGCCTCCGACTTGCCATCGGCGCAGGGTCATTCCAACCTCAATTCTTCCACGCAGATGCAAGGAGTCATACTCATCGAGATATTTTACCATGGAAAGCTCTAGTTTCACGCACAAGCGACAGGCACAAAGTTGTACAGAAGAAGATATTAAAAAATAAAAAAGAAATCCACCAACAGCCCGAGCCGCACCCGCCGCTGTCCCCGCATCTTGCCCCGCGCCCTCCCGCCGGAGCTCTGCCACTCCTTGCTCCACCACGCCTGTCGATGCTCCGCCGCCGCGCCCTCCCGTCGGAGCTCTGCTGCTCCTTGCCCAGTCGCCGCTCCTTGCTCTGCCTTGCTCCGCCACGCCTGCCCGAGCTCCACTGGCGTGCCCTCCCGCCGGAGCTCCACCACTCCTTGCCCCCCATGCCTGCTGACGCTCCACCGCCGCGCCCTCCCGCCGGAGCCCCACCGCTCCTTGCTCCGCCACGCCTGCCCACACTCCTCCGCCGCACCCTCCCACCGAAGCTCCGCCACTCCTTGCCCCGCCCCCGGTCCTTGCTTCACCACACCCTATCGATGCTCCGCCACCTTGCCGCACCCTCCCTTCTTGCCTCCGCCGCCGCTCCTTGCCACATGTAAGAGGTGAAGGGCGAGCGGAGGGGGGAGGAGAGGGGCGGCACGGGAGGGACGGTGAGGTGATTGATATGTGTGGGGGAGAGAGGGGATTCGGCGGGGAGAAGAAGAGAGAGAGGCGCAAGTGAGGGGGACGAGCGGATAAGTACGTGTGGGGAGGGGGGTGAGCGTGGGGTGAGAGAAAAGGGGGGCTGGCACGTGAGGGGAGGTACCCCTTTAGGGTGAAGCCTTCAGCCGGTACTAAAGGCTCTTAGACATATTAGTACCGGTTGGAGGCTTCAACCGGTACTAATGGGTGACCTTTAGTACCGGGTGAAGCCTCCACCCGGTACTAAAGGGGGTCAGGGGGGCTCCTCGGAGACTAGCCGTTAGGCTCGGTACTAATTCTCACATTAGTATCGGGCTAAAATGCAACCGGTACTGAGCCTTGAGACAAATGCTGAGTTTTTAAGTAGCGAGGGTTCCTGATGCTGCTCATGCCCAAACTTGGGTGAAGATGCTTTTGGTGCATTTTGCTTCATCATTTTGTGTCTTGCATGCAACCACCTAGTGGAGTATGTAACTCCTTCATGTGCTCACAATGCAATGTGCAGTGTGTTGGTGAAACATAACTATCCTAAAACTGCACTGTTGGTGCCTCAGCTTATACAAGTCATTTTATATTATAGGTGTGCCCGACCTATTGAACCGATTATTATTGGTACAATGATGCAAGTAAGAGTGAAGATGTTACCGAGCACATGCTTTCATCTATGCCGTATCACATCCTTTGCGGTTTATACAGGGCTATTGCATTCTTGCTTCTTGTTTCAACTCCAATATATTGTGGTTTTGCCCTCGGTTTGTCCACTTTGTGATTTTACTTTCACTTTTTGAAAACGAACTCCATGTTTGCCCCTACTCCATGAACAGCATATAACGGTGTCAAATACCCTCGAAGAAGACACGTTTGCCTTTGTGAATATGCCCCAACTATTTAGACAACTTTGTAATTTTATCCCTGTTTTACTACATATATTTAGACAGCATTTCAGCATATATGAACTGAAATTTGCCAACTATACATGTCAATAGATATAAACAGAAATTTGTCAACCAAATTTTGAAAAGAAATTGACAGCATCATAACAAAAACAATAAATCCAAACCACATGTATATATAGACACATAACATCCCATAGTTCTTGTCCAACAAAAGCAACTAGTATTGCAATATTACATGCATGTCCAGTGGCAATGCATCACATTCATGCATCCATCCGATCTATTCCTAATAATGCAGCCAATCGACCTCCTCTTCTCCCTCCTCCTCCTCTAGAACCTCCTCCTACTCCCTTTTCTAGATTCAGTTGAAACCACTCCAGCAGCTACTCGTCCAAACTCATGTACAGTTAGAAGCCCAATTCTAGAGTTTGATTTTGCTGTGATCTTTCTATGTGGAAAAATCATTCGATGTTAGTCACCTGCTCTTCCGAAGGCATCATCACCTCTCGATTTTTCTGTGCCAAGGTGGTTATCTGTCCTAAAACGTGTATACGGCTTTATGGTCATTTAAGACAATGAAATCCTAGATTAACACCAAAATTATGTATGAGCATGAGTGCATGCATGACATACCTCAACAGTCTGTGGTCTGCCTGATTTCATAGATGTTGCTTCCTTCAATTGGGACTGCAAAATTTCTTCAACAATTAGCATATGCAGGGAAATTGCAAGGTTTATGGAACCTATGAGGATGCAAAATAACTAAAATGGTGATTCAAGCGGCACCTTTTCCTCAGACTCTTTAGCCATGTATTCGTTAATTCCATCTACGTTCCAATTTGAAACACTAGGAATTGGGGATGGTAATGGTAAAAGAGGTTCCACGACTTCACGGTTTATTTCTCGGAGCAGCGACCTGTATTGGCTTTAGTCCATCCCGAGGCAGGAAATCACATGGCAATCAAATGTCTGCTTCACATGCCTATATGACAGAACAAATAATGAACCCCAGGCGCGGGACACCGTGCTGCCTGGCCGGGCCGCACGCCCGCACCATGCACCTGCACCGCGGTGCATGCCCAGGCTGCGCACCCGCGCCTTGCCGCCTGGCCGGGCCGCACACCCGCACTGCGCCTGCCCTTGCCGCTATCGCTTCTAGGGTTGGGAGGAGAGATCGAGGGAAACTCAGGGGTGGCGTCAGGTGGGAGTGCGGAGGGGATAGGAAGGGATAAGGGGTACTTGCATCTATTCACCATATTGTGAAGGGGTTTTCTATTTCTTCCAATTGGTTCGTTACAAATGGTGCTAACAGAGATAAGAATAGGGGTAAACGGATGCTTCATCTTCAAATAGTAGGGGTAAAATCACAAAGTGGAAGAAAATAGGAGTAAAATCACATCTGAGGTTTAGAATAGGGGCAAGAACACAATAGTCCCCTATATAAAAATTGAACACATTGTGGTCAGCGTGCAGTTTTGAGAATGGAGGTAGTACTTACGGCCCAACAAGCTTCTTGTCCAAGTCAGGAATAAATTGAGATGCTGATAATCAGTGTCGCAATATTTGTATTGTTGACAAGTTGATGTTAATTGTTCAAGTAAGGCAAGACACACAATCATTCTTTGGCTCATGCCGTGCAATTGAAGGTTTTATGAAAAAATTACTCTAGTCAACTTTATAGGGGATAAAGTGCACATTCAAATCCTTGATGGCATCTTTCTTCCAAAATACATGGACACATTAATTCTTAGTTTATTTTATTGTGGGTTTTGATTGTGGATGATTTCGTTACACGAAGAATCCAATACAAAAATACCAGATCTGAGGATGAACCCAGGTGGACGTTTGCGTACTGAACGGTGTGGTATCGCTGAACCTCCCAGGTTGTCCAGCGGCTGGGATCCAGCCGGTTATTTTCGTTGTGGCCACCAGGACTTTGTGACTCCACCTATTGCCGCCGGTGGGCTGTCTACTTCCAACCTGAATTCATCTACACATGGTGCATTGTGCTTATCGTGTATCGAACTCCGTTTTACCACACAAACCAAGATCTCATTGAAGATCCAACCTGAATTTATCCACACAACATTGCTCTGGGGACTCGTACGTATAAAAGCTAGCGAGCCTGACACAGGCTATAGAGGTGTGGAAGCTAGTGAATGCTTGTTTGGCCATTGTAGGTTCCGGTAACACTCAACCCTGAAATGTCTTTTGCTGCATTTGCTTCATCATTTACCGGCTTTCATAAAACCTCCTAGCAGACTAACTCATCCATATGTTCTCTCACACAATGCAAATGCCTTGGTGTAACCTAACGATCCTGAAACGACGCTAGCGATTTCATGAGCTTGTACAAGTCATTTTATTGACATGCCAGCTGGTATACATCATTACTATCGTCACAATCATGCAAATAAAGAGTCAACTCCAGCCAGCGCTGCTTTATTTCTCCATTGCTTATTGCTCCTCCCTGACAATAGGCAGTTTGTGGTGATAATTTCACTAGCTGTTGTCTGAGCTTATTCAATCTCTTGAGCACCACACATATTTGGAATGGCTTTCTGTTCAAAGTTCCATGAATATTGCAGCCAAAAAGATAAGCTATGATGATAGGATAAAGTTACCTTTCTGACTGACTGATTCCCCTTTCCATCTGCAATTTCAGTATTGATTTTTTTTATACAGCTTTCAAGGCCCAAATTCTGAATGATGGTTCCTAATTGAAAGTTATTTAAGTTGATTAATTTTCATTACAATGAGTAAGACATTAGAAAGCGCAATACCCAATGCCTCAATGCATGTGTTTGAAATACCAACAGCAGTGCAATGCAGAGGAAGGCAAGGGAAATTAAGCAACACATATGTACCTGAGCACGTGTTCATCTTGTCGAGGATAGTGGATATGTTGTGACACCTATCCTGCATGTTTGTGTCCTCACCATTAATACGGAAAAATAGACCAACTAGATTTCAATTCAGCAGTCCACCTAGAGGTACTCAGATGATTGATTTGTAGGTAAAGAGGATTGTAACACAATCAACTTGATGGTAACTGTAACATTCAACCCATAGGCCAGTTGGGCTAGGCCAGTGCACTACCACAGGGTAGCAAATTCCTGACGGTCAAAAACCGTCAGGAAAGACAAAAACTGTCAGGGAAGTAATTCCTGATGGCTCACCATAAAAAATCCACCGACAGGAGTGGAGAGTCAGGCTAGTTGGGCTCACCGTCCTTTGGGTGGGTGGATGTAACATCCAGCCCATGAGCTAGTTCGGCCGGCTAGTGGGCCAACAATTTGAAGATCATGCATGAGGTATGGCAGCTCTAGGAATAGTCCCCGATAGGAAGTGGAGATTGTGATGAGCTAACTTAAATAGCTAGTTCTAGGAAGCATTGTAATCTTGGTTTAACCCTTTTATACAAAGCGAGGATGAAAGTGTAAGTAAGTTGTAGTGTAGGTGTGGTCCATTCAACGTGCATAGTGGGTATGAGCCGTTTTTCTCAGCTGGGTTGTTACAATTAGTAATCAGAGCCAACTTTTGTTGTGTCATGGCGTGCGGGTCAGATGTACGGGCATGGTGCGCATGACGCGTGGATCCTATATGAACACGGTATGGCATGTGCGCCGCCACTGGACACACGGATGTGACCAGGAAAGTTGATCCTGAACCGTTAGCTCAGCTCTCGATGTGGACGTTGAGTCCTTTGGGTGGGTGGATGTAACATCCAGCCCATGGGCTAGTTGGGCCAGGCTAGTGGGCCAACAATTTGAGTACCATGTATGAGGCATGGTAGCTCTAGAAATAGTCCCAAATGGGAAGTGGAGAGTGTGATGAGCTAACTTAAATAGCTAGCTCTAGGAAGCATTGCAACCTTGTGTTAACCCTTTTACGCGAAGCAAGGACGAAAGTGTAAGTAGGTTGCAGTGTAGATGGGTCCACTCAATGTGCAGAGTGGGCATGAGCCATTTTTATGAGCTGGGTTATTACCATAACGCAAGGTACAAGACACAAAGATTTATACAGGTTCCGCCACCAGTGTAGCGTAATACCCTATGTCTTGTTTGAGGATTGTATTGCGCGCTGCATTCAGTTGTTTTAGGGTTTGGATTGTGGATGAGATCTGTGGGTTAGAGTTACATGGCAAGTCTACTAGTTAGTTGCTATAGATGAGATCTAGTTGGATTATAGTTAGTTACTATATATGAGATACTATATATGAGATCTAGTCGGGTTACAATTGCATCCAGAGAATCCTATCTTTTACCTTCCTTGTTAAGTCAGGCAAGACCATTAGTGGTCGGCTGGACCTCCGTGAAGGTACCCGAATGTCTATCTCCGTCACTCACCTATTGCTGATTTTACATCTGAATACCAATTTTTATGATCCTTGATGACTCAACCACTGAATGAGCAGAACAAACAGAAATAATGCAATCCGTATGAGATTCAAGCAATAATGGATACAACTTAGTAACTAGAGTCATGTACTGGGAAGAGCATCAGTAGGGAACTGACAATTGGAGGAACAGAATAGGAGGGAAGATAGCAGGAGGAAGGAGGGTTCGATCCCCTGCCCTGCCTTCTGCCCCTTTCTATTGTACCCTACCCTATTATGCGTTTCTTGCTTAGTACCACTCGATGGCCCAAGAATCACGTCCTCCAGTCCAGCTAGCTGCCCACAGAGCCCATGTACATGATACCAGTGTTCCTAATTTTGGTGGTGATCGACCGAAAGAAAATTTCAAAATTCACTATTGCACTTATGCATATGCTTTACTGTAGATATAGTACTCTAGACTCATATTTTCTATTGTTTGGGTTGCATATTCTTCAACTCAATAGTTGCACAGCCATAAATCATACTAATCATTTGTTTAGATCCAAAAAGTTCGAAAATCTTATAATTTGGTGAAGACTCTAAAAAATTCTTGGCCAGCTTTCACCGAAATTTTGCGAATTTTAGTAATTCTGGTGGTGACGGAAAAAAAAACCTGAAAACTAAATTGTAAACCTTGCATGATACACCCCTACTAGGACAGACGGAATCTGCTCTGTGCCAAGGACTTCCATGCCAATGGCTGGCTGGGTCCTTCCACTAAGATGCATCATTTTACATCGCACATCACTGCTTTCATGCATCTGGCAACGATACATAGCTGATACGTAGGAAGGCGAATATGCTCCATACATTACGAGGTCCAGAAGTAGATGGACGCTAAGTTGTGCATTGTGGGTTCCTGGTGCCGCTCAAGCCGGATTGTCTTTAACGAAGGTTTTCTTGCTGCATTTTTCTTGGAGCATGTATCTCGTTCATGTCCTTTCACATAATGCAATGTGCAGTACCTTGGTGCAACCGAACGGTCCAGAGAAACTACATTGTTGGTGTTTTATCTTGTAGAAGTTATTTTATAGGCATTCCTAACATAAAGCGACTATTGTTGACACAATCATGGCAAGTGAAATGAACTACTAATAATTAACTCCAAACATAAACTCCAGATGTCAGGGAGCACATGGTCTTGTAATGGACATATATTGAACACACTGCTCCTTCGCGCCGGTTAACTGAGGTAGTAGGCTGTTGCATAAATTATATATTGATCCCGGACATTGTGCAGTTTGTGATGGTAAGTTCAGTAGCTATTGCCTGAACTTACTTGATTTTCATGATGATCCTACATATATGGGATACTTGGTCTTTGAAGCCACACAAGCATTCATCAGAGACAAAAACAGAAGCTATTATATGAGAAAGTCACCTTTATTTCTTAGTTACAATTGAGTGATCTTCATTAGGCTGGACTAATAAATCAGCAGCTTAATGTAACACCCTAGGTCCAAAATCTATTTATAGCTTACCAAGCTTAATGTCCAAGTCAGGAATAAATCTACGATGCTGATTGATTTGGGGGTGCATCAGTATTGTTTATGTCAATTGTTCAAGTAAGGCAAGACACTGCATAGAATCATTATTTGGATCATGCTGTGCAGTTGGAGAAAGTATAGTAATAAGTGTCCTGCACACATGAAGAAAGAGCAGATTTCCTTAAAAACTATACTCAACCCAATGGCGAAAAGAGCACATTCGAATCCTTGGCGGCCAGGGCTCACGAGCAGGCATGTATGGGTTCAGCGAACTCAAAAAACATGTCCAGTAATGGAAATCCTCGAGTCTTAAGTAACTCACAGTGGTAGCTAACACAATTCATTATTAGGTTTGCTGAAACCAATATCGTTAGTGAAAACCATATATAAGGTGCTCTTTAATCAAGCTCATAAAACATTGGATAAAAATGAAGATGAAATTAATTGATGTTAAATCTGCAAAACTACAAAACTCTTTTTTTGCGAAAGTACAAAAATACATAACTCAATAGGAGGCCAGTCTGCTGGATTCTCCAACCTGAATTCATCAACACATGGTGCCTTCAGCTAATTGTGACGTAAATGGTAAACCATACCCCACCAATGACAATTTCAAAGCCACCTGGGCTGGTACGACGTACACTGTGTGAGCCATACGCTGGCGAAATTCTGAAAGCAGCAGGATATTTAGTGGTGGGGCACTATCGGTTCCTGATGCCGCTCAACCCTGAAGCCTCTAGAGGAGATGCTCTTGCTGCATTTTGCCTGATGATTTCCTGGCTAGTTTGCATCCTCCTAGAAGACTAATTCGCTCATGTATTCGATATATCTCACAGAACATGCAGTGTCTTTGTCGCACCTAACGACTATCCTGCAATGACACTACTGTTGCTTGAGCTTGTACACAGGTTATTTTATAGATAGACCTGGTAGTATAACTCATGCAATACAACAAGTACAATCATTCAAATGAAGAGTCAAGTACTTATAATTAATTCAAAATAAAGTTAAAAATAAAGTACATCAGGCCCGTTGAGCTGTAATGTCCTATATGATGCATTGATGCTGTTGATGATAGATGCTAGTTGTAATACTTCGCATGCCTAAAGTTGCCAGTGTTAGGGCCTAGCCTAGGATCTCTAGAGCACATCTAGTCGGGTTCGAGAGAGACATGAGGGACTAGGTGTTCCTGGTGAGTGCCGAGTGTGAGAGGGAGAGTAAAGGGGTACCTTCACCCCTAGAGGTGGGAGCAGCAGAGCTGCTGGCCATCGCGGGTTCTGTTGGTGTAGTCTGCGCAAGGCAGCGACGCGCAGTGTAGTCCGGTCGCCGGTGAGGTGGCGGTGGTGCTTCCCGCCGCTACTGCGCAACCTAGATCGGTAGGTGTGTCAGTGGGGCCGGCTGGCTGCGGCGAACCTCGTGAGCCGAGCCGGGTCCCCCCACCCTGTTTATATAGCGCAGCGCGACAGGGGCCCACCACCCATTGATAGGGTGAGCGCCCCCGATCAGGGCGCAGATCAAGGTCCTGATTGGCCTTTGGGCCAATCAGGAAAGAGATCAATCTAACATTCTCCCCCTTGATCTCATCATTTACTTTTAGCTTTACACTTTTCATTTTTATTCGTTTCATCGTAGATTAATATGTAGAGCATGTTTCATCGTCACAGCTTGATTGCCGATAGAATCAACAGCTACAACACACCTCTCTATTTTGAAACAATTCTGTTTCTTTTGGGCCTTATCCAATCCAGGAATCATAGGCTTTCCCTTAAACCCATGCCGGCTAAGTGTTCCCTGAACACATTGGGAGGTAAGCCTTTCGTGAGCGGATCCGCAAGCATATCTTTTGTTCTTATATGCACGAGACTTATAGTGTGATCCTGGATTCTGTCTTTCACAACGTAAAACTTTATCTCAATGGCTTTGGAAGCATTGCTTGATTTGTTGTTGTGAGCGTAGAATACTGCTGGTTCATTGTCGTAGTACATCTTTAGTGGTCTGTGAATACAGTCAACCACTCTCAATCCGGGTATAAATTTCTTTAGCCACATTGCCTGCCCCGTGGCCTCATGACATGCTATGGATTCTGCATGCATCGTTGATGACGCAGTTACTTTCTGTTTCGAGCTTCTCCATGAGATAGATCCTCCTGCGAGAGTGAATACGTATCCAGACGTGGATTTTCTATCATCTTTGTCTCCCGCAAAGTCTGCATCTGAACACCCTTTTATCTCTAGGGAATCAGATCTCTTATATGTAAGCATGAGTTCTTTTGTGCCTTGCGCGTAGCGCAACGCCTTCTTTACCATTTTCCAGTGTTCTATACCTGGATTACTTTGATATCTACCGAGAACTCCGGTGACAAAAGCTAAGTCAGGGCGGGTGCACACTTGGGCATACTGTAAGCTTCCGACAGCTGAAGCATATGGAACCGCTTTCATTTGATCGATCTCGTACTGGTTCCTGGGACATTGAAAATTCCCAAAACTGTCGCCCTTGACTATAGGAGCAGGTGTGGCCTTACTCGCATGCATATTGTACTTCTTTAGAACCTTTTCTAAATATGCCTTTTGCGATAACCCTAGGACCCCATTCAATCTATCTCGGTGAATTTCTATGCCCAAAACATATGTTGCTTCACCAAGATCCTTCATATCGAAGTTTGAGGACAAGAACTTCTTTGTCTCTTGCAGCAGACTGATATCACTGCTTGCAAGCAAAATATCATCCACATACAGGATTAGGAAAATGTATTTCCCATTTTTGAACTTTGCATAGACACAATTGTCCTCTATATTCTCTTGAAACCCAAATTTCTTTATTATATCATTAAACTTTAGATACCACTGTCTAGAGGCTTGCTTTAATCCGTAAATGGATTTCTTTAGACGACATCCCATATTCTCTTTGTCTTCCATGACAAAACCCTTTGGTTGTTTCATGTAGACGTTTTCTTCTAAATCCCCATTTAGAAATGCCGTCTTTACATCCATCTGATGTAACTCTAAATCAAAATGTGCAACTAGTGCTATTATGATTCTGAAGGAGTCTTTACATGAGACAGGAGAAAAAGTCTCATTATAATCTATTCCTTCTCTTTGTGTAAAACCTTTTGCCACAAGTCTCGCCTTATACCTTTCTATGTTCCCTTTGGAGTCACGTTTAGTCTTGTAGACCCATTTACAGCCTACTGTTTTGGCTCCTTTAGGAATCTCCTCAAGTTCCCAAACATTGTTGGAACTCATCGATTTCATCTCATCTTCCATGGCCTCTAGCCACTTCGATGAGTGAACACTTTTCATGGCTTCTTCATATGAAGTGGGATCACCTTCTATATGAACTTCTTCTGTATTATAAACTTTATAACAATCAGGGATGGCTGATTTTCTGACCCTTTGAGACCTTCTAGGCCCCTCACTTCAAAAAATAAAACATACAACTGTTGATGCAATTGAAAACTATATCACCGTTGGGCAGAAATAGAAATAAAAGCATCAAAAGAACTTTTTAAATCATGATACAGTTATTAACAACGTTGGTCAGAAAATAACAGCACCATGATCTAATTAACTTTATCATGCTCTCACAAAATTTAATTGTCTCGTTGGTTCAAATTAAATTTAAATGGAGCAATAAATATGACTTTTGCAGCGGAAACTGTGTAATAAATCTATTTTCAGAAGCAAAACACTGTACAAACTTTATTAATCTCTAATACAAATTATCCCGTTGGTTCAAATTAGATTAGAGACTAAAACTATGCAAAACCATTAATTAAATGCTTCTGGAAATAGAAAAAACAAAAAAAAAACAGAAGTTACTGTGCAAAACGCGAAATACGGCCCACGCGCGAAAACGGCCCACAACCCGTTCCCGCGCTCGGCCCGCTCGCGCGACGCCTGCGGCCTGCCAACGCGGCCCGCGAAGGCGGCCCGCTAAAGCGGCTCGGCGCCGGCCTCTCGCGCGGCGCGCGCCTGCAGGCCCCAACCTGGGCCTGGGCCGCCAAAGCGGCCCAGCTCTTTCCCCCGCCTGGGCCAAATCTGGCCCGGATAATCTCAACCGTTCGTCTAAAATCAACGGCCGAGCGTCATTTTCGGCGAATCAAAAACCGGCCGTCGGCCGGCGCCCCTAACCCTAACGCCATTTGCTCCTGTCTCCCCGCGCGCTCTCGCCGCCGCGGCGGCGGCGGCTGTCTCTCCCGCGCCCGGCGATGGCCGGCGGCGGCGGTGGAGGGATGGCCCCGCCGGCGCACGGCCGCGGCAGCCCCCTCCTCCCCCTCTCTTCTAGCCTCCCCCCTACCTCCCTCCAAAAACCCAAAGGATCGAGATCCAGATGGAGAAGAAGGGCCGGCACCACCGCGGGTCCCCTCGCCGGCGCGCGCGTCCACCCCGAGGGTTGGGCGCGCCGCCGTCGAGCGGTCCTGTGGTGGTGCTTTTGCGCCCCCCGGGCCCCGAGCGGAAGCTCCGGCGGCTCGGGTGAGCCTTTTCTCCGGCGAGCCCGAGGCTCGGCCGGCCTTTGCCGCTCGCCGTCGGTGGACGTGCGGCGGTGAAGGCGACAGCAGGTAAGTGTTTTCGCGTCCCTCTCTTCTTTAGATCTAGGGTTAGGGTTAGGGTTTCTTTTTTCTGTGTCTTTTTCGATCGTCGTTCTTTTCTCGATCTACTGCTTTTCCCGATCTAGAATAGCTTCTAGGAGGTGTCTGATACCATTGTTAGGGCCTAGCCTAGGATCTCTAGAGCACATCTAGTCGGGTTCGAGAGATACATGAGGGACTAGGTGTTCCTGGTGAGTGCCGAGTGTGAGAGGGAGAGTAAAGGGGTACCTTCACCCCTAGAGGTGGGAGCAGCAGAGCTGCTGGCCATCGCGGGTTCTGTTGGTGTAGTCTGCGCAAGGCAGCGACGCGCAGTGTAGTCCGGTCGCCGGTGAGGTGGCGGTGGTGCTTCCCGCCGCTACTGCGCAACCTAGATCGGTAGGTGTGTCGGTGGGGGCGGCTGGCTGCGGCGAACCTCGTGAGCCGAGCCGGGTCCCTCCACCCTGTTTATATAGCGCAGCGCGACAGGGGCCCACCACCCATTGATAGGGTGAGCGCCCCCGATCAGGGCGCAGATCAAGGTCCTGATTGGCCTTTGGGCCAATCGGGAAAGAGATCAATCTAACAGCCAGTGCAGTCAAGATGGCAGTAAGGTTGCTCACACACATCAGGACCTTGGTGTAGTGAACACTTGCCGATTCCATCAGAGTTAAGGTTGACTTTGGCGAGGACGGAGCAAACACCCTGCGTCTTGTGGAACGCCCTTGGACAGCTCTTCCTCGAGAAGAGATGTGGCCATAGTGGATGTCAGCGGCAGCGTCGATGTTGAGGCATGTGTGAGCTACTCCGGTGGAATAACTTCTTTGGGTGGGACACAACAAGTGGAAACGTGGTATCAGCATGGTCGCTGCTGGTTTAACATCAATGAAGAAACAATGATGAACTCTTGGTGCACGTGCTGGTGTCGGAGCAGCTAGCTCTCTGCTCTAGGAATTGCAGCTGTGACAGTAGGCGTCGCCGCGGAGAATGAAGTCACCATAACGTGAATTACGCCTCATGCTGACTCAATATTCCATTGAACACCTTCTGAGAACCAGTGGAACGTGTGGTCCGCGTGCCAGAAACTGCAATGGAGATCATCGAGGGCTTGTGCGTTGCTGATGCCGCTCAAGGCTGAATGTCTTTAGCGAAGTTGCTGTTGCTCTGATTGCTTGATCATTTCCTGGTTAGCGCATGCTTCCTCCTAACTGAGTAACACGCTCTTGGACTCTCACACAATGTTAGTGCTTGAGCTTGTACAACTCCTTTTATAGGCATGCCTGGCCGCGTGAACGATTATTACTGGTACGCTTGAGCTTGTACAATGTTATCCCTTTTTGACGTTGTGGTAAGGAAATCGAATGATACTCGGAAGAGCATTAAGGTTCCTGATGCCGCTCAATCTTGAAAGTCTTCTGCTGCACTTTGCTTCATCATATCGTTTCCTAGCTTGCAGGCAACCTACTACAGTGCAAGTCGTCCATGTGCTCTGTCAAACAAAAAGGTAATCGGGATGCAACCTAACGATCCTCAAACAACACTAGTGATGCTTGATCGAGCTTGTACAGATCCTTTTATTGGCATCCCTGCTGCTATACATAATTAGTGTCGGTACAATCCTGCACATAAAGAATCAACTACCATCAATTAATTCATAACTACCAGCAAATTTGTGAGTCACTTTGACTGGTTCCCATTTTTCTTTGCAATTCAGGATCCAAATTTTTGATAAAGCTTTTCCAGGCAGAAATTCTGAATGATGGTTTCTACTTGCATATGTTATTTAAATTGTGTAAGCTATACATTAGGTCTCTCATTGCTAGTATGTCTCTCATGTGTCAGTGCATCATCAGAGCAACCTCCACCTGCAGATGATACATGAGTCTTAAACTCAGAATCTGCTGGAAAAAAATGAAAAATCATTTCTTTCAGATAATTACTGTTGTTAAATACAGCATCAACTAGGAGAAAAAAATATGTTCATTCTACATTCGTCACGCAAACTAATGCAACATTTTTTTCTTAAGACTACTACCTGTGCAGATCGAAAATAAGAACTCGATCTGATCGTGCAATTCATTCTTAGTCAAGGGTGCGGTAACTTAAGCCCTATTTGGCAGGGCTTATTTTCGGCTTCAGCTTCACCTATTTTGCACAAATCAAGACACTATAGCGTGAAGCTATTTTGTAAGCTGAGAGGTGATACTAGGAAATCGAGGCACTATATTAGTGATGTTGATAGGTGATATTATGGTGATTAACTAGACCTGCATTATTTGTATTATTGATATGTTCAACTAAGAAAAGACACGAAATCACAATTCGGATCATGCCGTGCAGTTGGACAAAGTAGAGTAATGAGTTGCCAGCGCAACTGGGAGAGAGAAATGGAATGGATAGGTTGCCGCTCCTGTGTTTGCACTTTCTTATTTCAGTACCAAATATAATGTATTTTTACCATAACTTCTATATAATTTTCTTGAAAACTATACGATACTCAACCCCAATGGAGATAAAGAGTGCACTCGAACCAGGCATCTGCCCGCGACTCTACTCTGGTACGTCAGAAACTGATCGAGTGTATTTTGTGCACACAGAGGTGCGCATGTATGCAAACACCGCGTTGGGTATTGTAGGTTCCTGATGCCGCTCAAGCCTGATCATTTCCTGCCGAGCAAGCAACGATCTAATAGAGTAACTATCCTTTTTGGTGCTTGATCTTGTACATATCATTTATAGACATGCCTGGTTGTATAGGCAGTCATGGAAGGAAAACAGTGTGAACTACTGATAATCTACTCGATCAAAACTAATTTATATGCTCTGGACATCAGGGTCCACATGCTCTTGCTATTGCTCATCCTTTTGCTAGACATATATAGAATTAATAATGGTCTATTTCGAAATTATGTGTTCAGTTACAGACTATTGAATACCAATTTGGAACTCCATCCTCTTTAGGTTCTGAAAAAAATCATCTAGTCATACCAGTAACTACTCGTATACACGACGGCACGTGCACTTAGGCCTCCAGACCTCTAGGCCAGAATCTCCGAGCCTCCGGCTCTGGCTTCCATGCCAATTTGAAGCCATCTGCGATGGGCGGGTACCTTGTACTTATGAAAGGTGGAGAATTAAAACGATCAGCTAAGAAATAACTACACCCAAAAAGATATGTCTCACCACTATGTGCATCAACACCCTATCTCTATATCAATGTTCGAAAATCTAGCGTGACAAGTAAAAGCAAGAGGAATTCAAGGAAACTAAATTGCTTTAATATAAATTGTACAAAGTAAATGAGATCAAGTGGACAAACCACAATGGAGACATTGAATTTTTTACCGGGGTTTAAGTGACTTGCCGGTCACCCCTAATCCACATGTGGATTCAATGTTCCAACCTCTCCTTATCAAGGCACCATTTGATCTTAAGCCGATTTGGATCAAAGAACCACTGCACACATCACTTCTACTAGAGTTGCTCTTCATCACACCGATGAGGCAAGCACAAAGTCTCTCACGAGCACACTGGACCTTGTCACAAGGTTCTATTGAGAAAATCACTGGATCATAGCACCACCACATCGTCTAAGTGTCGGCAAACACCAAGAGTAATAAGTCATGGCACACTTGACGCTCCACCAAGTGCCTAAAGTTCAAATTCCCATAGTGCACTAGAATCTTGCCTCTCACCCTCTCCTAGAACCAACATGCTCCTATCCAACCCGGACACTTCGTAAAAAGCTAACAATTTTTAGCTTTGATGTTCTTGGACTCTACGGAAAACTTGTCTAGAGGGCTACACATCCCAACTGAATGCTCGACTCCAATGATCAATGTAGAATTGGAATCCAAGATCTACAAAAACCATCAAAACAAGGGTTTTTTGTTTCAAACTACTGGTTGCTATGTTGTTTTTGTTCTTATTACCTTCTGGTTATTACTGCTTTATTTTTGTTCTGTACTACAACTTAGCTGGTATTAAATTCAAGAAGAGGTTGATAATAATCTCATAGATGATGTATCCAATTCAAAACTAGAGTAAATTATATTAATATGCTACTAAGTTTGCATATATCAAAAGGAATTATGATGCAAGCATCTCTAATTAATATAAGCTTAACAAGTGTCTACGAACAAACCTCCATGATAGTAACGATCCTCTCTCAGAAATCCCCAATTAATTGGGGTCCGTGTGAGCTTCTGTATTTGCAAAAAAGAAGATTTGAATAAAGATAAGTGACCTTTAAAAAGAATGGATTGAACATTTCATTATTTACTTAATGTACCCAACTGATGAATCTTCTTTTTTTTTATCAAAGGCACAAAACCGAAGAATCATAGGTCCGCTAGCTTCTGACCAAGGGTGGATCCAGGTATGGGTATGGGGACCGATGGATCGGATTTGTTCGGATAAGCCAAGTCGCTTGGCTACTGGAATAATCCTGCTGTCAGTTTTCGCTGAGTTGGGTGAACAAGCATACCGAAACATGACCTAAGATCCCCACGGGACTTGTAACTCCATCCATAGAATCAAGAGGCGGGCGTATGGAATAAAGCTTAAAGACCACTGCTCCTTCCAATGCAACCTTTATAATTCAACTACAGATGGTTCGCTGTGTACCTTGAATGTGCTGGACTGTAATTCAGCCTCAACAATCATTGATGCGTCGTCCTCAATAATAATCTTGCATTCATCCATCTGGAAGCCATCCGTGTGACAGGCTGGTAGACACGGAAGCTAGTGTGCCTCCTGCAAGTATACCTGTTGAAGTATATTAGGATCCTGAGTAGGGCGTCGTGGGTGCCTGATGTCTCTCAAGCCTGAATATCCAAAGAGATGATGCTCTCGTTGCATTTTTCTTGATCATTAATTCCCTGGCATGATCTCCTCCCAGAGAAGACTCGCTCATGCGTGCTCCACCTCACAGAAATCGCGAAGTATGCAGGACATTTTATAACTAGGCATGCCTCGTCGTATGCATCACTACTACCGCTACTGGTACAATCACAAAAATAAAAGGCCATATGCTAATAATTATTTCCTATAAATCATCTATATATATTCTTTAGTAGTACCAGTTGATAGCTCAATTGTGGTTGTGGCTTGATGGGTTTAGTACCATAAGGGCTGGCTTATAATCCTTCTTGCTCCAAATAAAGAAAACTTAGGTTAACATTTTTATACGAGACGAGGACAATAGTACAAGAGAGATGCTACGCGTATATGAGCCCGCTCTACGTTAGCAATTGGGTTTTAAGAAGATATTGGACGTGGGGTATTGGAAATGATATTCAGAGCATGAACCCTCATTACATATACATTAGTATCAGTTGGTATTCCTGGAGGAGCATTAGTATCAGTTTGTAACACCATAGTACTAATATATAGGCATTAAGGCATTAGTACCAACAGATACTAGAGGATCTGATGCCATTCATCGACTTGCATACAGCGTGCGTACATATTTAAGAGACGGCCAGGACTTTGATAACGTATAGGGACCCAGTGTGATGGCTGTCTCATGTGGACTTGTGCAGCTTCGATCATGTTCGGTTCCATTTGCCTGAAACTAGAATAGACCTGCACGCATAGTTTCAATTACTAGATGGTGCTCATGTAAGTGCATGCACCCATGGGACTTGATAACTTCTTTTCTTTTCCCCTTGCTTCTTCTCTCGTATTGCTTACCTTAATTCGCGTGAGTTTGATATTATGACAAAATGAAATCAACCAAAAACCGAAGTGGAAAATTAATTCTTGGGCAGCAACTGACCCAAGGGATGCATCCCCGCGTGCACCTTTGCCTGCTCGGCGGTTGCCAAGATCGCTGAGAATTTTTTGCTCTGGCGAGATACCAGAGACAAGCTGGCTGGGCGCTCTTGTTCTTCTCATCAAGATACTTTACAATGCACAGCCCTGCTTTCATGCAACAGAGAGCGATGCCATATTGGTATGTAGAAAAATGAGTGTTCTTGGTATATATTGGTAGCAGAGACAAGCGGGCGGAGTGTTACTCTGTTGGGTATTATGGACTTGTGGGTTCGATCCTGAAGGCACTGAAGCCTGAATATCTTTAGAGAAGATGCTCTTGCTGCATATTGCATGATCATTTCATTTCGTAGCTAGCATGCAACCTCCTAGCAGAGTATGCAACTTGTTCATCATGTTCTCGCACACAACGCCATGCGCAGTACCTCTCCGTGCAACCTAATGATCCTGGAACTACTGTTGGTAGTTGAGCTTGTACAATTCATTTTAAGGTACCGGGAAAGCGAGTATGCCCGTGCTGCTCATCATGACAATACATAGCTGCTACGTGGGAAAGCGAGTATGCCCGTGCATTATGAGGTGCAGAAGTAGGCAGGCACTAAATTGGGCAGTGTGGGTTCCTGGTGCCGCTCAAGCCTGAATGTCTTTGGCAGTTTACATAAGAAAGATTTCCACAGATCATTGTGCATCACAACTGCCATCAGAAATAGAACGATTTCAAATGGTTCAATTTCACCTGAAGCAACTGCCTGGCGGTCGTTCATGATGCAATGTGAACTGCCTTTGAAAATGGTTCAATTTCATCTGAAAAATTATCTTTTGTATTAAACTGAGTTTGAGAACGAAATGGCCGTTAATTTTTTGTTAGGTTATATCATGTTCCTCCCCATCCCTAGTTGAATCTATAAAATCCTCGTAAACTTTTTAGGACTAGTGAAAACAGAATTTTACCATTGAGACATCTTCATTGGTGAAGTGTTAGTGAAGATGCCATAGTTTTTTAGCAACTGGGCTCGATGACTGGGTGTATTACTTGCTGTGCATGCCCTCTTCCTCCTATGGGCCTATTTCTTTGTACTGGCTTAGCGCACAAGGACCATTTTATATGATTTCGTATATTTCCTAGTTAAGACAAATTAGTTATGAATTTACAAAGAGCCCTGCCCCATTACATTGAAACAGGACAGTTTTGCAGCGTTTCGGTTCACACGAAACCACCACACAAGTGTAAGCAGAAACCCTACAGCTAATATCCCGATGTGGTGCTGCAAAACAGTTTAAAGCTTATACCCACCCTTGCAAATCCACTGGACAAACCACGCCATGCAAGTAATATTGAACCATTACAAAAGCGAAAACCAACAAACATGCCGGCAACTGACCACCAGTACCATTCCATTCCGCGAATTTCGGTGATTTCAAAGGAGACAAACAAAATAGAGTAAAGGAAATTGGGAATCCTTTTGGCCGCAACACCCATTGCTTTGGGCATTGCGGGTACCTGATGCCGCTCAATCCTCAATGTCTTTTACTGCATTTTGCTTCATCATTTGCTAGCTTGCATGTATCCTCATAGCAGAGTAACAACTCGACACTGGGTGCACTGGTAGAGAATTGGCCTTTAGTCCCGGTTGGTAGGGTGCATATCTCTCGGATATCCATCCGGGATAAACCAACCGGGACAAAAGGGGGGGTCTTTAGTCCCGGGTCTTTAGGCGCGGGACAGGCCCTTTAGTCCCGGTTGGTGACACCAACCGGGACTAAAGGGAGTCCCTTTAGTCCCGGTTGGATTTCCCAACCGGGACTAAAGGGGTCCGCTTTAGTCCCGGCTCGATTCCAACCGGGACTAAATGGCGCTTGCATGGCACTGCCGTGACGCCTTTTCATGCATGCATCACGTATACGTAGTACCGCGGCCCTTTTAATTTGTTAACCTTGTAGTTGAGATTTTTTTAGAACGAAATCAACTAGTATTTAAACGAATGGGATTTGTAATTATACAATTACTATATATATACACAATCCTTATACACAATTCAACTAGCTTAGTACAAATGGATCATAATTAGCGCGTATTATATATACAAATAAATCAAAGTATCTTCCTACGATCTTCCCGTCGTGGTATTGCTGATCGGAGTGTCTAATTGTCGTCCATCGTAATAAAATTCTCCTCTTGGATTTACCACCTCGTCCATTATGAATCCAATGAGACCTTCACATATTGCCGCTACTCTTTCTTCCTTCAAGAGTCCTTGTTGAATATTTAACATCTATAATTTGGAAATTTGTGAATGTTACATGAACAAATACATATAAGGAGCTAGAAAATGATTAACTAGTAATATATTTATTTTACGTACTTTAAAGTTGTGCGGCATCATCTTCGGTCCCTTGGGTCCCAAAAAACTGTGCATGTGCTCACAGATGTAGTAGCCACATAGGTTATTCCCGGGTTCCTGTCTTAAGCACTTCAGTGCGGAAAAAAATAAGTTATGAAATATTCGTGTTATACAATGTAATAAATGTGCAGACTGCATACGTACCGGGAAGTCTGTGTTCCATGTAAGATTTTCTTTGAATGGACCTTTGTGTGTCCTTATGAATTGTAGTGTAACAGGGATAAAATTTAGAAAATAAATTTTTGCATAGAGATAAAGGTCCAGAATTATTACAAGCCTAGCATGTCTTGCAATTCTTGGTAGTCCACCGGATCTTTCCTTAACGAATCAAAGACAGTGACGTGGCTTCTTTCAGGCTCAATTATAATAAGGATCCAGTGGAAGCTGCGTACATAAAATGTTCATGCATATTAGAGCTAACTAACATGTAGAGATAAGGAAAAAGACATCGAAAGTAGACGGTATACACACACTTACTTGAAGTTGTATGGAAGTAGTATGAAATCCTTGAATGTTTGTTTGTGTAGGAAATTGTATATTTGCGCAAAGGTTTTTTCCGGCGCTAATTGTATCTGTTGTTGGTTAACTACAGATGGATCCATGAAGCCTACATGTAGGTACACCTCTCGGCGGCATGTCTGAATTAGCATCCTACATGAAATGGAAGATGAAGTTAGTACGGTGACGCACGCCAAAATTTACATGTAGAGATAATAAACGGACACTTACAGAATCTAAGCGCTGATCAGAGAGACGTCCAGGGCATCATGATGGTACACTTCGTATATATCCTTGAAGTCTAGCCACAGCACTTTCTCCCCTTCACCGTGAAAATCTATCGGTTTTACCTTCATGCCGATCATCTCCCTCGAGTTGGCGGATGCCATCATGTACCATTGATGGAATTCGTACATCTTTGTTGATAGCTTCCGTACCATTGAAGGCTTTACTAGAGGTTTGCCTAGCTCATAAGTCCACTTCGGCTCAGGGGGCGGTGTAGTTGGCGTCTCGACTTGCCCTATGCATTCATCAAGTCCCAGACCTGTTTCTTCCATGAACTTCAATATATTTGCTTGTTGATCCAAGGGCATTGCTTTTACCCGTTGAGCATCTTTTTTTGATAAATGGCTGAGGTCGGGGACTGGACCGCTAGAGGATGATTTTTCTTTACTTTTATCCTTTTCATCAGCCTTTACTAGAGCCCGTTCATAGTTTGACAAGAGTGGTATCCTTTTCTTGGCTCCTTCTTCCATCCTGATAAAAAAGTTTAAATCTCGCCGACTTACTGGCGGTGGCTCCATCTCCCTTGCCTTTTTTAATTCGGCTTGTTTCTTGAACCACTCACTGGCCTCTCGTTGGATTTCTGCCCACTGTTCTTCATGAGACATTGCCTCAAAGCGTTCCTTACGAGCCACTTCAGGGTCGACCTTTGTTTTCTTCTTTCTCTGTCTTTGCTTGGGAGGCGGTGCTCGTGACTTCTTTAGTGGTGCTGCAGGTTCCTTCAAGGGGGCCGCTCTTGGTGCCGGCGACGGTGATCGGGGAGGGGTGTTGTTATTGTCGTCGTCGCTCCCAGCACCAGGATGTGGTGGAGATGGAGACCTTGATATAGATGGAAGGGACGGTCCTGGAGCAGGAGATGCCAGTCTCGAGGTATGAGGAGAAGGTCGCTGCTGGGGATCTACGGGGAGCGGTCTTGAGGTCTGAGGAGATGGCTCCGTGCCGGGAATAATGATGTAGCGTTTCTTCCATAGAATGATCCCATGAAGCGCATCTGCCAATGTCTTTTCCCCGTCGCCTCCCGGGAAGTCGAGCTCTAGACCTTCATACTGGGGATCAACTATTTGCTCGACGCAGACGCTGGCGTAGCCTGTTGCAATGTCCATGCCATGACTACTCTGCCTTGCCAGGGTTGCTAACGCACTCCCGTACGCTACCTGTACATATAGCAGAAGTAAACAAGTTGAACTCCGATCTCGAGGCCTGGATCAATTGACAAGATTGCATAAATATTATGTATAAGTATACCTTAATAGTGAGGTTGCCGACCGGTGCATGCAGCTCACATGAGGTCCGTTGCGTGATGGCATCCACGGGAAACCGTTGCTCCTCCACGGGTAACCTGGGCGTATGCGCATCGGGGACCCCTGTAGAAGCACAACTGCTCCCGAGGCGTTGAGAAGGGCTGGCGGTGTTAGGATTCGGCATTGCTCCAGATTGGGCCAACTGCGCAACTGCGTCGGCCACCCGCCGATTGATTTCATCCATCATTCGTTGTTCTAGCATCTGCCGCCAGCTCTCCTCGATCTGTTCCTTTCTTCACTTCCGGCTTCTGTAAGAGGTGCTGTCGCCTCGGAAAGCGAACTTCCACGGAACCACCCCGAACCCCCGGCAACGTCCTGGGTGCTCTGGATTACCGAGGGCCAATGTGAGCTCATCATTTTCTCGGTCCACCCTCAACCTCCCAGCCTTGGAATCTTCAATGTTCTTCATGAGATGTTCGGCCTTCTCACGTATTCTGTCATTGAAAATCAACGTCCCATCCTCTTGGCTTAGGGAGCCTCCATGAGCGTAGTACCAGTTCTTTGATCGTTCGGGCCATTCAATAGTTGCAGGTACGATTCCCCGTTCGATCAGATCTTGTTCCATCTTCCTCCACTTGGGAATTGCTGAGCCATACCCACCTCGCCCCAAATGATGCTGGTAGCCCTTCTGACTAGCATTTGTTGTGTTGGTCGTGATCTTTTTCACACCTTCTTCACTCCTCTTGTATTCAACAAATGCATCCCAGTGGTCCCTCAACTTTGGCCACGCGTTGAAGTCTGGAGTTTTGCCCTTCTTGATGTAGTGGGTGTCCAGCATCTTCTTGAATGTCTGGAATTGAGTAGCCATCTTCTTAAGCGTCCACGCTTTGACATCCTTCTCACTATATCCTTCGGGGAATGTGAAATGTGTCTTCACGTCTTCCCACAGCATATTCTTTTCTGTCTCTGGAAGGGCGTACGGATTATCGCTTCTGCCCTTCCATTCTCTGATGCTGATAGGCACGTTGTCCCGGACGATTGCCCCGATTTGACTCACGTACTTCTTTGCTACTTTCTCGGGAGCAACCGGCCTGCCCTCTTCTGTAACTTCGGTGATGACAAGCCTCCCTTCCATCACCTTTGTACGACCTCGGGTCTTCTGCCCTTGTGTCGATCCGGAGGGCTAACAGTTCAAGATTCGTTAATTAGTACGTAGTAGTAGCGGTGGCGTGAAACAATACAAGAATGGTTGTATATACCTCGCCGGAACCTTCCGCCACGGCAAGTTGTTGCTGCGGCTGTTGCTCTTCATTCCCATCGGCGGACATGTTGAGGAACATGTCCGCCTGGGTGCCCTCTTCATCCGTGTATGATAGTGGAACGTTGTCGCCACTACCATCACCAGCGATTATCTGCTCCATGATGTACCTTGCGGTCTCATCGTCTGCCATTTCAACTATTGATGGAAACATACATGGAATCATACATGACAGTCATAGAAATCGTCTTACTACAAATTTGTACAAAGTCGTACAAAGTCCGGAATCATACATGTATATAATGAAATCATAAAATAACATGAATCGTACAAAGTCCGGAATATTTATACAAATTGCTATGAATTTTGACGAATTTCTACAAATTTCTATGAATTTCTACGAATATCTATGAATTTCTACGAATTTCTACGAATTTCTACGAATTTCTATGAATTTCTACAATTTTCTACGAATTTCTATGAATTTCTACAATTTTCTACAAATTTCTACGAATTTGTATGAATTTCTACAAATTTCTACGAATTTCTACGAATTTTGACGAATTTCTACGAATTTCTACGAATTTTGATGAATTTCTACGAATTTGTAACAATATCCACGTGCGGTGCCTAGGTTGTGACGGCGGCGATCAGGGCGGCGGAGGCGGGACGGCGGCGGTCAGGGCGGCGGTACGGCGGAGGCGGGGACGGTTCACCGGAACCATGGGCGGTGCCTACTAGGTTGTGATGGGCGGCGGGACGGCGGCGATTACGGCGGCTACTCGGCGGCGATCACGGCGGCTACTCGGCGATCTCTGTATCAACTCTAACTTAACAAACTAACTAGAAATCTAACTTAACAAACTAACTAGAAATTTAAAAATCTAACTTAACAAAATTAGAAATCTAAAAATCTAACTTAACAAAATTAGAAATCTATCTAAAAATAAAACTTAATTTTCTAACTTAAAAAGAAAACCCTCCCGGCGCTGCCGGCCGGCACGGCAGCGGACCTTCGCGCGCGGGGAGGCGGCCGGGGCGGCGGGACGGCAGGACGGCGGCGGCCGGGGCGGCGAGGACGCGGCAGTGCCGAGGCGACGAGGACGACGGCGGCCGAGGCGACGAGGACGACGGCGGCGTAGGCGGGACGGCGACGAGACGGCGACGAGGGGCGACGACGATGGAGCCGGCGACGAGGATGTGGAGCCGGTGGCCGGAGGCGACGAGGTGGCCGGGGGCCGGGCGCGTCGACGGACGAGGAGGGGATCGAGGCGGGCCGGCCAGGGGACGACGACGGCGCAATGGGGGACGTCGACGGCGCAATGGGGGACGACGACGGCGGCGGCCGGCGAGGGAGGCGGACGGGCGGCGATGGCGGAGAACGCGCGGGACTTGCGAAATTTTGGCTAAGTGTGTAACTGGCGGGGGGTAGAAGGTGTACAGTGCCTTTTAACCCCCCCCCCCCTTTTATCCCGGTTCGTAATAGGACCCGGGACAAAAGAGCCTTTTGTCCCGGGTCCCGTCACCAACCGGGATAAAAGGGGGGGGCCTTTTATCCCGGTTGATGACGGGACCCGGGATAAAAGGGTGCCCCGCCAGGTGGGGCTGGGAGCGTACCCTTTTATCCCGGGTCCCATCACCAATCGGGATAAAAGGGGTGTCCTTTTATCCCGGCTGCCGGCTGCAGTTGGCAACCGGGATAAAAGGGTACGTTCGGGCGGGAGACGAAACGTACCCTTTTATCCCGGTTGCCGTTTGCAACCGGGATAAAAGGGGGGCCTTTTGTCCCGGTTGCTGTTAGCACCCGGGACAAAAGGTCTTTTTTCCTATTTTTCTTCTCCCGCCTGTTTTTTGGAAATGGATTTTATTTTACCTTTTCACTGCATTTCAGGATGAAAAACAAAACCTTCACAGATTTTGTACATGCAAAAATATATTTAATTAACGAGTAAATTGACAATAAGTATGAAGTAATCATTAATTCTATACCAACTCATTTAGCCTGTAAAATATTTATTTTACTGCATTGCTGTGATCAAGAAATTATTCAATTAAATTATTTCAATGCGCAGAAAAATCCATGTTAGTATGTGGTTAACAATGTTCATGTATATCTAAAAAATCTTCACCTAACAAATTTAATAACACATGAAATCATACATAGGGTAAATTACAAATTGTATCAATTAATACACAAAGGTCATGTACATTTAACGCATTACAATACAACGTTGTAAAACTTCTTCTTCACGAAAGTTCCTTGATCATGATCGCGGCGTAAGTACGGAGCCTCTTCTTTGGATAGCAGGATGCTTGGATCAACTTCAACGGCGAATGGAGGCATGCCATCAAACTGATCATAATCATCTGATTGGTCTGTTTTATCCTCGACTCCCACGATTTTTCTTTTACCTGGAAGAACTATGTGGCACTTTGGCTCCCATGTCTCTTCTGGATTCCTCTTGGGTTTGCTGCACATGTCCTTCACATAGAACACCTGATGCACATCATTGGCAAGTACGAATGGGTCATCACTGTATCCAGTCTTGCTCAGATCTACTATTGTCATTCCGTACTGATCTTTGGTGACGGCAGTTAGCTTCACCCAATTGCAAAGAAATAGAGGGATGTACAGCGGTCCGTATTCGAGTTCCCATATCTCCTGTATGAAACCATAATACGACTCCTTGCTATTATTTCTGTCCATGGCATCTATGCGGACACCACTATTCTGGTTCGTACTTTTCTGGTCCTGGGCTCTCGTGTAAAATGTGTAACCATTTATCTCATAGCCTTGGAATTTAACGATTGTGGTAGCAGGTCCCCTGGCTAACCAGGGAAGCTGTGGGTGAATCTCAGAGTTACCCATAAGTTGTTGGCGCAACTAGGAGGGAAAAGTTTCCATGTGATGACGGGTAAGCCAAGCATCGGATTTGGTCGGGTTTTTGGAAGCTACCATCTGCCTGTGCTGCTCGATATACGGAGACACAAAGGATGATTGTTGTAGAACAGTGTAGTGTGCCTTGTCGAACAAATCAGTATCATTGCTCAAACTTGATTTCCTTCCAAGGGTGCCCATTCCTCGGAGCCTCCCCTCGTGGCGTGAAGTTGGAACCCCAATCGAGTCAATTGAATCAATAAAATCAACACAAAACTCGATCACCTCCTCTGTTCCATATCCCCTGGCGATGATTCCTTCTGGACGGGCACGATTAAGAACATAGTTTTTTAGGACTGCCATGAACCTCTCGAAAGGCCACATATTGTGCAGGTATACAGGTCCGAGAATACCAATCTCTTTTACTAGGTGAACCAGTAAGTGCGTCATAATATTGAAGAAGGATGGTGGAAATAACAACTCAAAACTGACAAGACATTGCACCACATCGTTCTGTAGCTTTGATAGCTTGGGTGGATCGATTGCCTTCTGCGAAATCGCATTGAGAAACGCGCATAGCTTTACGAGCGGCAACCGGACATTTTCTGGTAGAACACCCCTCAGTGCAACCGGAAGCAACTGGGTCATCAACATGTGGCAGTCATGAGCCTTGAGATTTGTAAACTTCTTTTGTTTCATATTTATTATTCCCTTTATATTCGAGGAGTACCCAGACGGGACCTTCATACTATTCAAGCATTCAAACATGCTATCCTTCTCTTCCTTGCTGAGAGTGTAACTGGCAGGACGTAAGTAGTGCTGTCCATTATCTCTCTTTTCCGGATGTAGGTCATCTTGTTGCCCCATGGCTTTCAGGTTCTGTCGTGCTTCCAATGTATCTTTTGAGGTTCCATAAACACCCATGAAGCCTAGCACGTTCACGCAAAGATTTTTCGTCAGGTGCATCACGTCTATTGCGTTGCGAACCTCTAGGATTTCCCAATAAGGTAGCTCCCAAAATATTGACTTTTTCTTCCACATGGGTGCATGTCCGTTATCGTCGTTCGGAACAGGTTGGCTACCAAGTCCCTTTCCAAAGACTACATATACATCCTTCATCATCTCGAACACACGCTTTCCATTACGGTGTGCAGGTTTTTTACGATGGTCTGGCGTCCCTTTGAAATGCATCCCGCTCTTTCTCAGCTGGTGGTGAGCAGGGAGAAATCGACGATGACCCATATAGACGACCTTCTTACAGTGCTTCAAGTACATGCTGTCTGTGTCGTCTAAACAGTGGGTGCATGCCCGATATCCCTTATTTGTCTGTCCTGAAAGGTTACTCAATGCAGGCCAATCGTTGATGGTTACGAACAACAGTGCTCGTAGATTAAAGATCTCTTGTCTATCCTCATCCCACACACGTACACCTTCTTCCTTCCAGAGCTGTAAAAGGTCATCAACCAATGGCCTTAGGTACACGTCAATGTCGTTGCCGGGTTGTTTTGGGCCTTGGATAAGCGCCGGCATCATAATGAACTTCCGCTTCATGCACAGCCAAGGAGGAAGGTTGAACATACAAAGGGTCATAGGCCAAGTACTATGACCACTACTCAACTCACCGAATGGATTGAATCCATCAGTGCTTAAACCAAACCTTATGTTCCTTGCTTCACTTTCAAAGTCTGGGAATGTTCTATCAATTGATCTCCACTGTGCCCCATCTGCGGGGTGTCTCAGCATCTCATCTTCCTTACGGTCTTCTTTGTGCCATCGCATCAACTTAGCATTCGCCTTGTTCCTGAACAAGCGCTTCAAGCGTGGTATTATAGGGAAATACCACATCACCTTCGCGGGAACTCTCTTCTTGGGAGGCTGCCCCTCGACATCACCAGGATCATCTCGCCTGATCTTATACCGCAGGGCTTCACAGACGGGACAAGCATCCAATTTCTCGTATTCATCACCACGATAGAGGATACAGTCATTAGGGCATGCGTGTATCTTCTGAACATCCAATCCGAGAGGGCAAATAATCTGTTTAGCTTCATATGTTGTAGACGGTAATTCATTATTCTCGGGGAGAATCTTCTTAACAATGTTCAACATCCCCTGAAATGCCTTATCGGACACACCATTTTTTGCCTTCCATTGCACAAATTCTAGTGTCGTACCTAGTTTTTTATGGCCCTGCTGGCAACCTGGGTACAACAATTTTTGGTGATCATCTATCATGCGCTGCAACTTTGCTGCTTCCTTCTCAGTTTCGCAATCTCTGTATGCATCTCGTATCACCTGACCAAGGTCATCAGTAGGGTCATTTTCTGCAAACTCATCTTCATCAGCCTCGCCCATTGTAGTACCTGCAAAAGCTTGGCCTGCAACCCAGTCCGGAATGGTGTCATCTTCCTCCTCCTCCTCGCCATCTTCCATTACAACCCCTAGTTCACCGTGCTTGGTCCAAACCAAATAGTTAGGCATGAAACCGTATTTAAACAAGTGGCTGTGAATAGTCCCCCAGGAATCCTTTGAATACTCCTTCCTGTTATTGCATTGGAAGCATGGACAACATACGAACCCATTCTCTGGCTTGTTCGCTTTTGCCACTTCGAGAAAATAATGCAAGCCATCAATAAACGCCTTGCTCCGCCTGTCTGCATTATACATCCATTGCCGGTCCATCTGCATCGTATTACGCATGAAAATGGATTACACTTGACAATGGATTACGCGTGAAAATCGATTAAAGATCCAAACAACATGGTACAATACAACAACATGAAGATCCAAATACACATATTTAAATTAAAGTCCCAAACAGCATGATACAATACAACAAGCCATCCACTGGTTATTATCACGGAGGACTTTAAGCATCCTTGGACGGTGAAGACGAAGGTTCCGCTGACCCAACCTCATCCTTAGGTTTATTTGTGCCGCCTGAAACGGTAGTACTAAGTGGACGTGAAACACCCGGGACTGAGGGTGGAGCATAACGACCACCAAAAGGAGGTTCCTGACCCGCGGCAACAGCTTCTTCATGACGTTGCTGCAAATAACGAAGCATTGCTTTTTCCAGCGCGCTCTTTTTCTTCGGCTTATGCTGAGGGCCAACTATGATTGGAACCTTGCCATAATAGGAACCACGATCGCCCCCACCATCGCCACTTCCTCCAGTAGCAGAAGCCATCTATGTACAAAAATTATTATCTTAACACTGCATAAGTTGTTCAACTTGAAGACCGTGATCATCTCGCGAGGATGTCCTCAACTGGGCGGCACCGGTATTCGTCATGAAAGAGGTTAGATGCTACGGAAAAGGGGACACGGTCACGATGTCCGTATCCACTCTTTCTCGTAGAATCGAACCTTCTTCTTGACATACGTTGCTGCTCGGCGGAAAACATCCTCGGAGAGATGAACACGGTATGCAAGTTCAACAAGTAGCAGAAGTCATCTATGTACAAAAATTCTTTCCTTACCACTACAGAAGTTGTTGAACTTGAAGACCGTGGTCATTTCGCGAGGATGTCCTCAGCTGGGCGGCACCGCACTTCGTCATGAAAGAGGTTAGATGCTACGGAAAAGGGGACACGGTCACGATGTCCGTATCCACTCTTTCTCGTAGAATCGAACCTCCTTCTTGACATACGTTGCTGCTCGGCGGAGAACATTCTCGCCGAAATGAACACGGTATGCAAGTTCAACAAGTAGCAGAAGTCATCTATGTACAAAAATTCTTTCCTTACCACTACAGAAGTTGTTGAACTTGAAGACCGTGGTCATCTCGCGAGGATGTCCTTAGCTGGGCGGCACCGCACTTCGTCATGAAAGAGGTTAGATGCTACGGAAAAGGGGACACGGTCACGATGTCCGTATCCACTCTTTCTCGTAGAATCGAACCTCCTTCTTGACATACGTTGCTGCTCGGCGGAGAACATTCTCGCCGAAATGAACACGGTATGCAAGTTCAACAAGTAGCAGAAGTCATCTATGTACAAAATTTTTTTCCTTACCACTACAGAAGTTGTTGAACTTGAAGACCGTGGTCATCTCGCGAGGATGTCCTCAGCTGGGCGGCACCGCACTTCGTCATGAAAGAGGTTAGATGCTACGGAAAAGGGGACACGGTCACGATGTCCGTATCCACTCTTTCTCATAGAATCGAACCTCCTTCTTGACATACGTTGCTGCTCGGCGGAGAACATCCTCGCCGAGGCGAACACGGTATGCAAGTTCAACAAGTATATGGATTTAAAAAACCATATTGAATTTGATAAGATAAACCGTCTAGACAAGGTAGCATCATTTTTAAACCACTGAAATAATGCATACTATATATGACACATCAATCTCCCTCACATTCTAGCTCAAAATAACTCTCCATTTTTCTACTTCATCATCACATTCTAGCAAATAATCTTTCCATCTCCAAAGCATAAATCAAAGCATAACACGAGGATGAAGTAGCAAACCTTCGCAACACTTGTGTTGGCTGAGTCAAATTCCCACGAAAATGAGGGAAAAAACTTCGGGCAGCACCTCCCTTGCTTTGGCACCACCGGAGAGTAGGTGAAGCTCAGCTCTCTATCAATGTGCTGGACTGGCTCGGGCTGGAGGAAGAAGAAAGTCTCTGTCTCGGGATATAGTGGGGGATGAGTTTTTATCCCGGTTAAAAACTCCAACCGAGACAAAAGGAAACACCTTTTGTCCCGGTTGGAAGTGTAGTCCGGGTTGGATCCTCCAACCGGGATAAAAGGGACACCCTTTTATCCCGGTTGGAGGATCCAACCGGGATAAAAGGGTCCCGCCACCGACGCCCCCCAGCTAGCCGTTGCAACCGGGACTAAAGGGGGGCCTTTAGTCCCGGTTGCAATTACTAACCGGGAGTAATGCTCCCCTCGAAATTTCCCCACCCCGGCGCACCCCCTTTTATCCCGGGCCAACTTTAAACCGGGACAAAAGGGGTCGGATTGAAAGCCAATTCTCTACTAGTGGTGCTTTCACAGAATGTTAGTGCCTTGACACAACCTAACGGTCCTGTAACAACATTACTGTTACTTGAACCTGTACAAGTCATTTTATCGGCACGACTAGTCAAATACATCATTACTATCGGTTCCACCATGCAAATAAAGAGTCAACTGTTAACATTAATTGATATCTCTCAAACTCAGGACATCTAGAGCACATGATCTTCCTCCATGCTACTTTATTTCTCCGTTCCTCATAGCAGCAAGATCTGACTAAACGCGTATCATCCGAAGTGAATGGTATAAATTTGATATACACTACAACCGCACATCCATTTGTGAAATAAATTGAACACATTTTTGCATAACATGGGTCGTGAAGTGATTTGAACTAGTATGCAGTTACATAACTTAACTGTCCATGATTCCAATTACAATGTGCATCTTTGTGGAGATAAATTCAGTAGCTGCTGTCTGACTTAATCTCATGAGGACCATACATATTTGAAATGGATTACTCTTCAAAGTATCGAGTGTACATTATTGACGAAAAGAGAAGGCATCATGATGTGATAAAGTTACTGTTCTGTGTAACAATGCAATTAACTGATTCCAATTCAGCTCTGCAACTTCAGGATCGAAATATTTGATAGAGCTTTGCAGGCCCAAGATCTGAATGGTGATTCCGATTTGAATGTTATTAAACCTGAGTAATTTTCATTAGGCTGAATAAATACAACAGGAAGCTTAATTTCCGGGTGAGCTAGCTACATATAAGCCCTAAATATACCTAGCAGGCCGTACCGAGATCTCCATATACTGTTCTCTGAAATGCACAACCAAGCATCAATAATGCATTAATTGTGTTTGAGCGGCAGTGCAATGCAGAGGAAGGAACTTCATATGTATGATTGTGGCAAGAGAGTAACTGCATATGACTGTGACAAAAATCCTCCATGTTTGCATCCTCGCTATCAAAGCTGACAAAATTCACTCATGGCTCGTTTTAGCTCTGAATACCAATTGTTATGAACATTTATGTCTCAACTACTGAATCAGCGCCAACCAATGAGAAATGTTGCAATCGGCAAGAGATTCAAGCAATAAAAGATTAACAGAAAAACTTTAGTGACTAAAATCATGGACTAAGAAGAGGGTCAGTAGGGGTCTGAGAATACGACGGACAAAATATGAGAGATGAAAGCCGGAGGAAGAAGGGTTGCTTGATCCCATGCCCAGCCATCTGCCCGTTTCTCTTGTACCCAGAACTGTTGTGCGTTTCTAGGTTTAGTACCACTCGATGGCACAAGCAATCACTAGTAGAGAATTGGCTTTCGATCCGACCCCTTTTGTCCCGGTTTAAAGTTGGCCCGGGACAAAAGGGGGTGCGCCGGGGTAGGGAAAATTGGAGGGGAGCATTACTCCCGGTTGGTAATTGCAACCGGGACTAAACGGCTAGCTGGGGGGCGTCGGTGGCGGGACCCTTTTATCCCGGTTGAAGGATCCAACCGGGATAAAAGGTGAACCCTTTTATCCCGGTTGGATCCTCCAACCGGGACTAAACTTCCAACCGGGACAAAAGATGTTCCCTTTTGTCTCGGTTGGAGTTTTTAACCGGGATAAAAACTCATCCCCCACTATATCCCGAGACAGAGACTTTCTTCTTCCTTCAGCCCGAGCCAGTCCAGCACATTGATAGAGAGCTGAGCTTCACCTACTCTCCGGTGGTGCCAAAGCAAGGGAGGTGCTGCCCGAAGTTTTTTCCCTCATTTTCGTGGGAATTTGACTCAGCCAACACAAGTGTTGCGAAGGTTTGCTACTTCATCCTCGTGTTATGCTTTGATTTATGCTTTGGAGATGGAAAGATTATATGCTAGAATGTGATGATGAAGTAGAAAAATGGAGAGGTATTTTGAGCTAGAATGTGAGGGAGATTGATGTGTCATATATAGTATGCATTATTGCAGTGGTTTAAAAATGATGCTACCTTGTCTAGACGGTTTATCTTATCAAATTCAATATGGTTTTTTAAATCCATATACTTGTTGAACTTGCATACCGTGTTCATTTCGGCGAGAATGTTCTCCGCCGAGCAGCAACGTATGTCAAGAAGGAGGTTTGATTCTACGAGAAAGAGTGGATACGGACATCATGACCGTGTCCCCTTTTCCGTAGCATCTAACCTCTTTCATGACGAAGTGCGGTGCCGCCCAGCTGAGGACATCCTCGCGAAATGAACACGGTCTTCAAGTTCAACAACTTCTGTAGTGGTAAGGAAAGAATTTTTGTACATAGATAACTTCTGCTACTTGTTGAACTTGCATACCGTGTTCATTTTTTTACCGGCAATGGATGTATAATGCAGACAGGCGGAGCAAGGCGTTTATTGATGGCTTGCATTATTTTCTCGAAGTGGCAAAAGCGAACAAGCCAGAGAATGGGTTCATATGTTGTCCATGCTTCCAATGCAATAACAGGAAGGAGTATTCAAAGGATTCCTGGGGGACTATTCACAGCCACTTGTTTAAATACGGTTTCATGCCTAACTATTTAGTTTGGACCAAGCACGGTGAACTAGGGGTTGTAATGGAAGATGGCGAGGAGGAGGAGGAAGATGACACCATTCCGGACTGGGTTGCAGGCCAAGCTTTTGCAGGTAGTACAATGGGCGAGGCTGATGAAGATGAGTTTGCAGAAAATGACCCTACTGATGACCTTGGTCAGGTGATACGAGATGCATACAGAGATTGCGAAACTGAGAAGGAAGCAGCAAAGTTGCAGCGCATGATAGATGATCACCAAAAATTGTTGTACCCAGGTTGCCAGTAGAGCCATAAAAAACTAGGTACGACACTAGAATTTGTGCAATGGAAGGCAAAAAATGGTGTGTCCGATAAGGCATTTCAGGGGATGTTGAACATTGTCAAGAAGATTCTCCCCGAGAATAATGAATTACCGTCCACAACATATGAAGCTAAACAGATTATTTGCCCTCTCGGATTGGATGTTCAGAAGATACACGCATGCCCTAATGACTGTATCCTCTATCGTGGTGATGAATACGAGAAATTGGATGCTTGTCCCGTCTGCGAAGCCCTGCGGTATAAGATCACGCGAGATGATCCTGGTGATGTCGAGGGGCAGTCTCCCAAGAAAAGAGTTCCCGCGAAGGTGATGTGGTATTTCCCTATAATACCACGCTTGAATCGCTTGTTCAGGAACAAGACGAATGCTAAGTTGATGCGATGGCACAAAGAAGACCGTAAGGAAGATGAGATGTTGAGACACCCCGCAGATGGGGCACAGTGGAGATCAATTGATAGAATATTTCCAGACTTTGAAAGTGAAGCAAGGAACATAAGGTTTGGTTTAAGCACTGATGGATTCAATCCATTCGGTGAGTTGAGTAGTGGCCATAGTACTTGGCCTGTGACCCTTTGTATGTTCAACCTTCCTCCTTGGCTGTGCATGAAGCGGAAGTTCATTATGATGCCGGCGCTTATCCAAGGCCCAAAACAACCCGGCAACGACATTGACGTGTACCTAAGGCCGTTGGTTGATGACCTTTTACAGCTCTGGAAGGAAGAAGGTGTACGTGTGTGGGATGAGGATAGACAAGAGATCTTTAATCTATGAGCACTGTTGTTCATAACCATCAACGATTGGCCTGCATTGAGTAACCTTTCAGGACAGACAAATAAGGGATATCGGGCATGCACCCACTGTTTAGACGACACAGACAGCATGTACTTGAAGCACTGTAACAAGGTCGTCTATATGGGTCATCGTCGATTTCTCCCTGCTCACCACCAGCTGAGAAAGAGCGGGATGCATTTCAAAGGGGCGCCAGACCATCGTAAAAAACCTGCACACCGTAATGGAAAGCGTGTGTTCGAGATGATGAAGGATGTATATGTAGTCTTCGGAAAGGGACTTGGTAGCCAACCTGTTCCGAACGACGATAACGGACATGCACCCATGTGGAAGAAAAAGTCAATATTTTGGGAGCTACCTTATTGGGAAATCCTAGAGGTTCGCAACGCAATAGACGTGATGCACCTGACGAAGAATCTTTGCGTGAACGTGCTAGGCTTCATGGGTGTTTATGGAACCTCAAAAGATACATTGGAAGCACGACAGGACCTGAAAGCCATGGGGCAACGAGATGACCTACATCCGGAAAAGAGAGATAATGGACAACACTACTTACGTCCTGCCAGTTACACTCTCAGCAAGGAAGAGAAGGATAGCATGTTTGAATGCTTGAATAGTATGAAGGTCCCGTCTGGGTACTCCTCGAATATAAAGGGAATAATAAATATGAAACAAAAGAAGTTTACAAATCTCAAGGCTCATGACTGCCACATGTTGATGACCCAGTTGCTTCCGGTTGCACTGAGGGGTGTTCTACCAGAAAATGTCCGGTTGTCGCTCGTAAAGCTATGCGCGTTTCTCAATGCGATTTCGCAGAAGGCAATCGATCCATCCAAGCTATCAAAGCTACAGAACGATGTGGTGCAATGTCTTGTCAGTTTTGAGTTGTTATTTCCACCATCCTTCTTCAATATTATGACGCACTTACTGGTTCACCTAGTAAAAGAGATTGGTATTCTCGGACCTGTATACCTGCACAATATGTGGCCTTTCGAGAGGTTCATGGCAGTCCTAAAAAACTATGTTCTTAATTGTGCCCGTCCAGAAGGTCGCCAAGGGATATGGAACAGAGGAGGTGATCGAGTTTTGTGTTGATTTTATTGATTCAATTGACTCGATTGGGGTTCCAACTTCACGCCACGAGGGGAGGCTCCGAGGAATGGGCACCCTTGGAAGGAAATCAAGTTTGAGCAATGATACTGATTTGTTCGACAAGGCACACTACACTGTTCTACAACAATCATCCTTTGTGTCTCCGTATATCGAGCAGCACAGGCAGATGGTAGCTTCCAAAAACCCGACCAAATCCGATGCTTGGCTTACCCGTCATCACATGGAAACTTTTCCCTCCTGGTTGCGCCAACAACTTATGGGTAACTCTGAGATTCACCCACAGCTTGCCTGGTTAGCCAGGGGACCTGCTACCACAATCGTCAAATTCCAAGGCTATGAGATAAATGGTTACACATTTTACACGAGAGCCCAGGACCAGAAAAGCACGAACCAGAATAGTGGTGTCCGCATAGATGCCATGGACAGAAATAATAGCAAGGAGTCGTATTATGGTTTCATACAGGAGATATGGGAACTCGAATACGGACCGCTGTACATCCCTCTATTTCTTTGCAATTGGGTGAAGCTAACTGCCGTCACCAAAGATCAGTACGGAATGACAATAGTAGATCTGAGCAAGACTCGATACAGTGATGACCCATTCGTACTTGCCAATGATGTGCATCAGGTGTTCTATGTGAAGGACATGTGCAGCAAACCCAAGAGGAATCCAGAAGAGACATGGGAGCCAAAGTGCCACATAGTTCTTCCAGGTAAAAGAAAAATCGTGGGAGTCGAGGATAAAACAGACCAATCAGATGATTATGATCAGTTTGATGGCATGCCTCCATTCGCCGTTGAAGTTGATCCAAGCATCCTGCTATCCAAAGAAGAGGCTCCGTACTTACGCCGCGATCATGATCAAGGAACTTTCGTGAAGAAGAAATTTTACAACGTTGTATTGTAATGCGTTAAATGTACATGACCTTTGTGTATTAATTGATACAATTTGTAATTTACCCTATGTATGATTTCATGTGTTATTAAATTTGGTAGGTGAAGATTTTTTAGATAAACATGAACATTATTAACCACATACTAACATGGATTTTTCTGCGCATTGAAATAATTTAATTGAATAATTTCTTGATCACAGCAATGCAGTAAAATAAATATTTTACAGGCTAAATGAACTGGTATTGAATTAATGATTAATTCATACTTATTGTCAATTTACTCGTTAATTAAATATATTTTTGCATGTACAAAATCTGTGAAGGTTTTGTTTTTCATCCTGAAATGCAGTGAAAAGGTAAAATAAAATCCATTTCCAAAAAACAGGCGGGAGAAGAAAAATAGGAAAAAACACCTTTTGTCTCGGGTGCTAACAGCAACCGGGACAAAAGGCCCCCCTTTTATCCCGGTTGCAAACGGAAACCGGGATAAAAGGGTACGTTTCGTCTCCCGCCCGAACGTACCCTTTTATCCCGGGTCCCGTCACCAACCGGGATAAAAGGGGGGGGGGGCCTTTTATCCCGGTTGGTGACGGGACCCGGGACAAAAGGGTGCCCCGCCAGATGGGGCTGGGAGCGCACCCTTTTATCCCGGGTCCCGTCACCAACCGGGATAAAAGGCCCCCCTTTTATCCCGGTTGGTGATGGGACCCGGGACAAAAGGCCCTTTTGTCCCGGGTGCCATTACGAACCGGGATAAAAGGGGGGGGTTAAAAGGCACTGTACTCCCTTCTACCCCCCGCCAGTTACACACTTAGCCAAATTTTCGCCAAGTCCCGCGCGCTCTCCGCCGTCACCGCCCGTCCGCCTCCCTCGCTGGCCGCCGCCGCCGTCGTCCCCCATTGCGCCGTCGTCGTCCCCCGGCCGGCCCGCCTCGATCCCCTCCTCGTCCGTCGACGCGCCCGGCCCCGGCCACCTCGTCGCCTCCGGCCACCGGCCCCACATCCTCGTCGCCGGCTCCATCCTCGTCGCCCCTCGTCGCCGTCTCGTCACCTCGGCCGCTGCCGTCCTCGCCGCCCCGGCCGCCGCTGGCCCGCCGCCCGGCCGCCGCCGCCCCGCGCGCGAGAGGTTCGCTGCCGCGCCGGCCGGCAGCGCCGCCGGGAGGGTTTTCTTTTTTAGTTAGAAAATTAAGTTTTATTTTTAGATAGATTTCTAATTTTGTTAAGTTAGATTTTTAGATTTCTAATTTTATTAAGTTAGATTTTTAGATTTCTAGTTAGTTTGTTAAGTTAGATTTCTAGTTAGTTTGTTAAGTTAGAGTTGATACAGAGAAAATGAAGTTAGAAATTCGTAGGATGCACCGTCGTGGAATCCGCCGTCCCGCCGCCGTGATCGCCGCCGTCCCGCCGCCCGTCACAACCTAGTTCCGGTGAACCGTCCCCGCCTCCGCCGTACCGTCACCGCCTCTGCCGTCCCGTCACCGCCCGTGGTTCCGGTGAACCGTCCCCGCCTCCGCCGTACCGCCGCCCTGACCGCCGCCGTCCCGCCTCCGCCGCCCTGATCGCCGCCGTCACAACCTAGGCACCGCACGTGGATATTGTTACAAATTCGTAGAAATTCGTCAAAATTCGTAGAAATTCGTCAAAATTCGTAGAAATTTGTAGAAATTCATACAAATTCGTAGAAATTTGTAGAAACTCGTACAAATTCGTACAAATTCGTAGAAATTCGTAGAAATTCGTAGAAATTTGTAGAAATTCATAGAAATTCGTAGAAATTCGTAGAAATTTGTAGAAATTCATAGAAATTCGTAGAAATTTGTAGAAATTCATAGAAATTCGTAGAAATTCATAGAAATTTGTAGAAATTTGTAGAAATTCGTCAAAATTCATAGAAATTTGTATAAATATTCCGGACTTTGTACGATTCATGTTATTTTATGATTTCATTATATACATGTATGATTCCGGACTTTGTAGGACTTTGTACAAATTTGTAGTAAGACGATTTCTATGACTGTCATGTATGATTCCATGTATGTTTCCATCAATAGTTGAAATGGCAGACGATGAGACCGCAAGGTATATCATGGAGCAGATAATCGCTGGTGATGGTAGTGGCGACAACGTTCCATTATCATACACGGATGAAGAGGGCACCCAGGCGGACATGTTCCTCAACATGTCCGCCGATGGGAATGAAGAGCAACAGCCGCAGCAACAACTTGCCGTGGCGGAAGGTTCCAGCGAGGTACATACAACCATTCTTGTATTGTTTCATGCCACCGTTACTACTACGTACTAATTAACGAATCTTGAACTGTTAGCCCTCCGGATCGACACAAGGGCAGAAGACCCGACGTCGTACAAAGGTGATGGAAGGGAGGCTTGTCATCACCGAAGTTACAGAAGAGGGCAGGCCGGTTGCTCCCGAGAAAGTAGCAAAGAAGTACGTGAGTCAAATCGGGGCAATCGTCCGGGACAACGTGCCTATCAGCATCAGAGAATGGAAGGGCAGAAGCACTAATCCGTACGCCCTTCCAGAGACAGAAAAGAATATGCTGTGGGAAGACGTGAAGAGACATTTCACATTCCCCGAAGGATATAGTGAGAAGGATGTCAAAGCGTGGACGCTTAAGAAGATGGCTACTCAATTCCAGACATTCAAGAAGATGCTGGATACCCACTACATCAAGAAGGGCAAAACTCCAGACTTCAACGCGTGGCCAAAGTTGAGGGACCACTGGGATGCATTTGTTGAATACAAGAGGAGTGAAGAAGGTGTGAAAAAGATCACAACCAACATAGCAAATGCTAGTCAGAAGGGCTACCACCATCATTTGGGGCGAGGTGGGTATGGCTCAGCAATTCCCAAGTGGAGGAAGATGGAACAAGATCTGATCGAACGGGGAATCGTACCTGCAACTATTGAATGACCCGAACGATCAAAAAATTGGTACTACGCTCATGGAGGCTCCCTAAGCCAAGAGGATGGGACGTTGATTTTCAATGACACAATACGTGAGAAGGCCGAACATCTCATGAAGAACATTGAAGATTCCAAGGCTGGGAGGTTGAAGGTGGACCGAGAAAATGATGAGCTCACATTGGCCCTCGGTAATCCAGAGCACCCAAGACGTTGCTGAGGGTTCAGGGTGGTTCCGTGGAAGTTCGCTTTCCGAGGCGACAGCGCCTCTTACAGAAGCCGGAAGCGAAGAAAGGAACAGATCGAGGAGAGCTGGCAGCAGATGCTAGAACAAAGAATGATGGATGAAATCAATCGGCGGGTGGCCCACGCAGTTGCGGAGTTGGCCCAATCTGGAGCACTGCCAAATCCTAACACCGCCAGCCCTTCTCAACGCCTCGGGAGCAGTTGTGCTTCTACAGGGGTCCCCGATGCGCAGACGCCCAGGTTACCCGTGGAGGAGCAACGGTTCCCCGTGGATGCCATCACGCAACGGACCTCATGTGAGTTGCATGCACCGGTCGGCAACCTCACTATTAAGGTATACTTATACATAATATTTATGCAATCTTGTCAATTGATCCAGGCCTCAAGATCGGAGTTCAACTTGTTTACTTCTGCTATATGTACAGGTAGCGTACGGGAGTGCGTTAGCAACCCTGGCAAGGCAGAGTAGTCATGGCATGGACATTGCAACAGGCTACGCCAGCGTCTGCGTCGAGCAAATAGTTGATCCCCAGTATGAAGGTCTAGAGCTCGACTTCCCTGGAGGCGATGGGGAAAAGACATTGGCAGATGCGCTTCATGGGATCATTCTATGGAAGAAACGCTACATCATTATTCCCAGCACGGAGCCATCTCCTCAGACCTCAAGACCGCTCCCCGTAGATCCCCAGCAGCGACCTTCTCCTCATACCTCGAGACTGGCATCTCCTGCTCCAGGACCGTCCCTTCCCTCTATATCAAGGTCTCCATCTCCACCACATCCTGGTGCTGGGAGCGACGACGACAATAACAACACCCCTCCTCGATCACCGTCGCCGGCACCAAGAGCGGCCCCCTTGAAGGAACCTGCAGCACCACTAAAGAAGTCACGAGCACCGCCTCCCAATCAAAGACAGAGAAAGAAGAAAACAAAGGACCCTGAAGTGACTCGTAAGGAACGCTGGGAGGCAATGTCTCATGAAGAACAGTGGGCAGAAATCCGACGAGAGGCCAGTGAGTGGTTCAAGAAACAAGCCGAATTAAAAAAGGCAAGGGAGATGGAGCCACCGCCAGTAAGTCGGCGAGATTTAAACTTTTTTATCAGGATGGAAGAAGGAGCCAAGAAAAGGATACCACTCTTGTCAAACTATGAACGGGCTCTAGTAAAGGCTGATGAAAAGAATAAAAGGAAAGGAAAATCATCCTCCAGCGGTCCAGTCCCCGACCTCAGTCATTTATCAAAAAAAGATGCTCAACGGGTAAAAGCAATGCCCTTGGATCAACAAGCAAATGTATTGAAGTTCATGGAAGAAACAGGTCTGGGACTTGATGAATGCATAGGGCAAGTTGAGACGCGAACTGCACCGCCCCCTGAGCCGAAGTGGCCTTATGAGCTAGGCAAACCTCTAGTAAAGCCTTCATTGGTACGGAAGCTATCAACAAAGATGTACGAATTCCATCAATGGTACATGATGGCATCCGCCGACTAGAGGGAGATGATCGGCATGAAGGTAAAACCGATAGATTTTCACGGTGAAGGGGAGAAAGTGCTGTGGCTAGACTTCAAGGATATATACGAAGTGTACCATCATGATGCCCTGGACGTCTCTCTGATCAGTGCTTGGATTCTGTAAGTGTCCGTTTATCTCTACATGTAAATTTTGGCGTGCGTCACCGTACTAACTTCATCTTCCATTTCATGTAGGATGCTAATTCAGACATGCCGCCGAGATGCGTACCTACATATAGGCTTCATGGATCCATCTGTAGTTAACCAACAACAGATACAATTAGCACCGGAAAAAACCTTTGTGGAAATATACAATTTCCTACACAAACAAACATTCAAGGATTTCATACTCCTTCCATACAACTTCAAGTAAGTGTGTGTATAACGTCTACTTTCGATGTCTTTTTTCTTATCTCTACATGTTAGTTAGCTCTAATATGCATGAACATTTTACGCACGCAGCTTCCACTGGATCCTTATTATAATTGAGCCTGAAAGAAGCCACGTCACTGTCTTTGATTCGTTAAGGAAAGATCCGGTGGACTACCAAAAATTGCAAGACATGCTAGGCTTGTAATAATTCTGGACCTTTATCTCGATGCAAAAATTTATTTCCTAAATTTTATCCCTGTTACACTATGTCATTCATTATTCTAATCCGCAGCGTATGGAAACAATTCATAAGGACATAAAGGTCCATTCAAAGAAAATCTTACATGGAACACAGACTTCCCGGTACGTATGCAGTCTGCACATTTATTACATTGTATAACACGAATATTTCATAACTTATTTTTTTCCGCACTGAAGTGCTTAAGACAGGAACCCGGGAATAATCTATGTGGCTACTACATCTGTGAGCACATGCACAGTTTTTTGGGACCCAAGGGACCGAAGATGACGCCGCACAACTTTAAAGTACGTAAAATAAATATATTACTAGTTAATTATTTTCTAGCTCCTTATATGTATTTGTTCATGTAACATTCACAAATTTCCAAATTATAGATGTTAAATATTCAACAAGGACTCTTGAAGGAAGAAAGAGTAGCGGCAATATGTGAAGGTCTCATTGGATTCATAATGGACGAGGTGGTAAATCCAAAAGGAGAATTTTATTACGATGGACGACAATTAGACACTCCGATCAGCAACACCACGACGGGAAGATCGTAGGAAGATACTTTGATTTATTTGTATATATAATACGCGCTAATTATGATCGATTTGTACTAAGCTAGTTGAATTGTGTATAAGGATTGTGTATATATATAGTAATTGTATAATTACAAATCCCATTCGTTTAAATACTAGTTGATTTCGTTCTAAAAAAATCTCAACTACAAGGTTAACAAATTAAAAGGGCCGCGGTACTACGTATACGTGATGCATGCATGAAAAATTCAGGCGTCACGGCAGTGCCATGCAAGCGCCATTTAGTCCCGGTTGGAATCGAGCCGGGACAAAAGGGGACCCCTTTAGTCCCGGTTGGTGTCACCAACCGGGACTAAAGGGCCTGTCCCGCGCCTGGCGTGGCAGGCCCTTTAGTCCCGGTTAGTGACACCAACCGGGACTAAAGGGGGACCTTTACTCCCGGTTAAAAGACCCGGGAGTAAAGACCCCCCCCCCTTTTGTCCCGGTTGGTTTATCCCGGATGGATATCCGAGAGATATGCACCCTACCAACCGGGACTAAAGGCCAATTCTCTACCAGTGAATGTTCATCACGTCCTCTAGTCCAGCTGTCCAATAGATACAGAACCTAGGCCAGCCGACGTCTGCTCCGGCCTACGATTTTACAGCGCACAGCCCTGTTTTCATGCATCTGTCCTAGATGCAAAGCTGATAGGAACGAAGCCAGAGTGTGATTGTTGCAAGGAAAGGAGTTGACGTAAACGTATATTATTAAGTTAGTCATTGTGTGTTGCTGATGCCACTCAAGCCTGAATGTCTTTGGCGAAGATGCTCTTGCTCCCGTTTAGCTTGATCATTTGTCGGCCAGAACGAAATGTCCTAGCCGCGAGTACCTCAGTTCACGTGTTCTCTCAAGCAACGCAATGTGAAGCAGTGCCTTGGTTTGGCCTAACGATCCTGAAACTACATTTGGCGCTTGACCTTGTGCAAGTTATTTTATAGGCATGCCTGGACGTGTGTATACCGATTATGATTGGTAAAATCATTACAAATAAAGAGTGAACTACTAATAATTAACACAAAACTTAAGCTCGGGACCTCAGGGTCCACATGCTCTTAAGTCATGCTATTACCCATCCATTTGGGACACATTGTAATTGAGTAGTGGTCTATTTTGAAATTATGATTGAGTTGAAGACTATCAAGTAAAATTTTGGAGCTCCATTTGGTGGTTGATTGCCCATAGATTCTCAACGAGGAATTATTCAAACTATCTTCTCATATCAGTAACTACTAATATCTAGTATGAGTTAGCAAACTTTTGCATATTTTCTTATAGCATGCAAAATTATTGGATTTACATTTGATGCTATACAAATTACTATTTTGCCAGATGCTTTCAATTATTTACTTAGTTTTGACCTTAATTATAGGAAAAAAGAGTTTTCATTTGCCGAAAGCATGACTTTCCTGTTCTTGTTCTGTGGCTGACTCAACATTGCATTATATAACACTAAGAGGTTGGAGCTGCTTATTAGCATGTCATTGACATAAACCATAAGAAAAAAGAGAAACCATTTTGGCAAAGACATAGAAACAACTTAAAATTTATTCATCTTATTTGACTTTTATTTTTTCGTTTAACATTTTCTTGCTTGCAAAATACCCAACTGGAAAAATCCTTGCAACCACCTATCCATGAGTGGGTCTTTGCTTGACCGGCCACAAATTTTGTAAACTAGCAGAACTATTGGATATCACGCGCCAGCCAGCAACCGTAAGTCCGTACATATGAATGCGAGTGCCCTTGGTGGACACCAAAGTCTGGAAGACATATAGTATGCTGGGCATTATGGGTTCCTGATCCCGCTCAAGCCTTGAATCACTACGGGAAACCTTAAATTTGCCGAGTGTTTTCTTTTTGCCGAGTGTTTTTTCTCGGACACTCGGCAAACAAGCTCTTTGCCGAGTGCCAAGCCAAAAACACTCGGCAAAAAAAAACACTCTGCAAATCGGGGCTTTGCCGAGTGTCAAATAAAAAACACTCGGCAAAGCCCCCTCTTTGTCGAGTGTAAAAAAAAAACACTCGGCAAAGAGGGGGGTTTGCCTAGTGTTTTTTTTTACACTCGGCAAAAAAATATTTTTTTTCTCTTTTCACCATGAAATTTTTTCTACTCCCCACATACAACATGTGGTACTCCATGTTAAAATTTGGTATATTTTTGAATTTATTTGCTATATTTATTTAATTAATTGCATTTCAAGGGAATTTTTGGTATAAGTCAAATTTGAACGGCAAGTGATTCAAATTATGGAATAAAATGAGTAGAAAAATGATATTCATGTTATTTGGACCAATTTGAGACCTGACCCATGAAATGAAAAGAAATTTCGAACATCTTGTTCGGAAACACGACCATGAACGTGTGGCAGTAGTATTTTTAAATTGTAAAAAAAACAATCAAAGTCTGAAAATTATGAGATTTGCCATGATGTGATGATATAATACGTGGAGGCTGTGGAAAAAAATTGAGAAGGTTTTGCACATTTCATCATGTACGATGATTACAAACCGAAGCATCTCAGAAGAAGAATAGTAACTTTGAGAAGGATTCGATAAAATTTAGAGTCGAAGTGACGGTCGAGTTCGGTTTGACTACAAAACTTTTTGTATAGTCAGTAGTGAACCTATATTGGTTCGTGTGAAAATTTGGTATTTTTTTGAAACTGTTGGATATTTTTTAAATTTTTTTCAAAAAACATTTGCCGAGTGTCCTACGGTGGATACTCGGCAAATCAACCGTTTACCGAGTGTCCACGTAGGACACTCGGCAAACAGACAACCCACCACAAATTAAAACACCCCCCCCGGCCCGGCCCCCTCCCCCCACTCTCCTCTCTTCCCCTGCTAGCCTCTTCCCCTCCTGCCTCCTGCCTCCTGCATGCCTCCTGCCGCCGCCGCCGCCGCCGCACGCGCGCCTCGAGGCCGGATCCGGCGGGCCCCCTCCCCTCTCCTCTCCTCCGGCCCCGCCGCCACACCTTCCGCCGGCCCCGCCGCCAGCGCCGCCCGGCGCCCGGCGCCCCTGGCCCCGCCGCCCCCGGATCAGCCGCCGCCCGACGCCCCCGGCCCCGGATCCGCCGCCGCCCGACGCCCCTCCACCAGATCTGCTTCATGGCGTGGCGGCGGGAAGCAGTGGCGGTGGCTGGCGGCGGTGTGGATGGTGGCGGCGGCGGCGGCGGAGCAGGAGCAGGTGGCGGCGGCGGATGGTTTGGAACATGATTTTTTTTTATTTTTTTCAATAATTGTTCGCCGAGTATTTTCTGGGCAGTCGGTAAAGTCTTTGCCGAGTGCCCGACACAAAACACTCGGCGAACCAGTGTTTGCCGTCAAGATTTTTTCCGTGTGTCGTTTTCCGAGTGTTACACTCGGCAAACGCTTTGCCGAGTGTTTTTGGGGCTTCGCCGAGTGCCCCTGGCACTCGGCATCTTTCCTGTTTCCCGTAGTGAATGTCTTTAGTCAAGGTACTCTTGCTGTACTTTGCTCGATCATTTCCTGCCAAACATGCAACCTCCTAACCGAGTAACTCCATCACCTTCGCGTGCTCTCACACAATGTGTGGTGCCTTGGAGCAATCGAATAATCCTGAAATAACAAACTGCTGGTACAAGTTATTTTATAGGCATGCCTGATAGTATAAACATGTTATTGTTAATACAACCATGGCAAGTAAAGAGTGAACTAGTAATAAGTAACTCAAAACATAAGCTCCGACATCAAGGACAACACTCTTAAGTCATGCATGCTACTATCATGCTGGCATAAATGGCCAGGATCATCCATTTATGACATTTATAAATTAAATAATGGTATTAGAAATAGCAAGTAATGTGTAGTTTTACATATCGGAATACATGTACACTCATGCTGGCAGAAATGGCCCGGGTCATCCATGCTGGTAGCTTTGCTGTTATGGAAATTTAGGGAGCTGGCGTGCGCCTGTATGCCTGGTGCTGCTGCACGCCTGGCGCGGCAAGTGCTCGTCAGCACCGCGCTGCGCCAGCGTGGCACCTTTGCCGTGCCAGTGCATGTGGCGCAGCAGCGACTTCTTGCCACGCCACGGGCACTGGCGCGGCTAAAAGGGTCACCCCATACAAATTAAGTTCGGGACGAATCTTTTTAAAAAATATTTTTTAAAAAAGTTAAAAATAAAAAAATCGATGTTATGTCAGTGTGCACGCATGCTGGACCTGCAGCCGGGCTGGCGTCCCCAATCATCTAACTCTGAAGACATGTGCGATGGGCTCGTACCTCAGTGCCTGGTACGTACGATTGCTAGTGTACTTCGTGCAAGCAACATTCATCATTTCCTGAGTTGCTATTCTTAATGCTTCGGCAAAGAAGAAAATCCGTTTTGTAATGTTTTTCAAGCCACATTCATCATTCTACACCACATTTTCTTATTATGTTTTCGTGAGTGCTACTCTTAATGTTTTGCAATACGTGTTTGTTCACACATTTTTGTAAGTTGGGAGCACGATCCCCTCGTATGAAAATATATAAGGTATTGGAATTTGGGTCTCACACACACACACATATATATATATGTTCATAGTACGACACAGCTTATAAATTCCACATTCCTCACCTGAGGCTTACAGTTTCTAGTAATGGAACTATTAGCCTATAGCCAGGTCCAAACCACACGTCTGACCCAGCCAAGGGCGCACAAACCCACCGTTCCCGCCAACCTGTCCTCTGCCATGCGGCTTGGCTCGGCTCCAAACCCACCCCTAGCTCGATTCAGTTCCCATCCGTGCGTACCTCCTGCATCAGCTCGGCCGCTAATCGCGCCGCTTTTGTCCGGCCGCAGGAATCATCGCACAAAAGCCCGCTCCGTCCGCCGCCCCCAATCCCGTGCAGAGCGCTGCTCCTTGCTGTGGAGATGTCCCAATCCCCCACATGCAATTTCCTGGCTCCTTTCACCAATGAACAAGGGCGCCTCGGCTGCCGCAGATCCGGGAGCTCGTGTCATCATGTGGCCGTCATCCCCATTCAGGCAAGCGGAGGCAGGCTCCCCGTCCGTGGCCATCTGTCCTCCTGTCGTGTTAATCGTTTAATCTTGAGTAGATTCCCTTTGCATTAGATTTACTAACTCACCATACACCAATTTGGATCAGGGACTCGTGAATGAGCAGGATGCACGGAGGCGCTGCTTCTCGAGTCCAACAAAGGACACAGCAGCATCTGTTGGTCGGATTTTAGGTATATTGTGGATGAGAATCCTCGCCCTATTTATTTTATTGTTTCAGTAATTTACTCGTTCCAAACTAATTTTTCCCTGCTGCCAGCAGATGGGAGATGAGGATTTGAGCCTGATCTGATTTCTCATATTTCTTTCATGAGAATGTTTCTAGTCTTCCAAGTAGATTATATCAAACTTGCCCCAATGGCTGCGCTAGATCTGGCCACCTAGGCTGCAGATGAGCATGCAACTGCAAGTTGTGATTACCCCCAATTTTTCTTGCTGCTGCCTTTTTATTCGTTGGTGAGTCCTAACTTCTCAGTGAGATTTTCAATTTCTTCACCCTTGCAGATTGAAATCGATTAGTTCCAGCATATATGCTGCATCCCAATACGAGCAAAGATATATCTGTCAGTTTTGGTTCTATATTTTCCCAATGGAAATCACAATCATTTGGTTCCTGATTCTATCCACGTAGTGTAATTGGGAAAATTCCATCATGTAATGCGGTTGATTGTGAACCAGTGGAGCTATTTTTGTTACCTGGTAACTCAATTCTCACTTTATAAATCCCAGGCCATATTTTACTAGAATAAAAAATTTGATATGTCAATTTTTCTTGCTGTTGTTACTGTAACTCTATTAGCTTCGTAGCTAGCACTAGCATATTGTAATTTTGCTGATAAATGACCTGCCGCTGTACTGGTGAAGGTTCAGTTCCATTCTGTTTGTTCGTTAACATATGCAAAGCTAGTTCATTCCTTCTAATTTTATCTCACTACAAATGCAGGAAAAGGTACCTCGGTTCGGGAAGCTTTACAACCCACCAAACATGATCAGGAAGCTTTCTGACAGACTAGGCACACAAAGCGCGATCTTGAAGTTTATAGCAGATGATTTGTGTCAAAAACTTCTGTCCCATTATTTTGTTTGAATTCTTGTAAATATGTTATAACGTGGTAAATTCGTCTCCTTACTTGGTTGCTTGATGAAAAAAGTGGTAACTCCCCATTCTAATTATTGTTTCGCGTCATCCAAATTCTTGTAAACATTTCATGTCCCCTCGTCATTATAGTAATTGGTCCCTTGGTAACCGCTTGATGCAAAATTGTGGTAACTCTGCATCCTAAATTCCTAATTATCGCCTCGTGACTTCCTAATTATCGCCTCGTAACTAATTCATGGTAAATTTGTTCCGTTATTATACTAATTGGTTCATTGAAAACACACAAAATTGTAGTAACTCTCCATCCTAATTATCGACTCGTGGCATCCACATTCTCTTAATGATTTCATGGTAAATTCAACTCATCATAATAGTAACGATTTTCTATGTTGTCACTCTTCTCTGTATTACCGGAATCCGATAGTTGTACATTATGTATTTTTGTAAGTGTCTAAATATTTACCATATTTTGCACGTATATATCCGAATGTTCTCGTTCTCTTAACACATATGAATGCCTGATTAAAAAGAAAATCACGTACACATGCGGCGGCGTGGTGGGGGCGGGCATGGTGGCAAAGACAGTTTTCCTGAGTCTTTCTTTGCCACATGTTGTTTGCCGAATGTAACACTCGGTAAAGACTTTGCCGAGTGTTTTCTAGGCTTTGCCAAGTGCCCTGGGCACTCGGCAAACCTAGTGTTTTCGGTAGCGCTGAAACGAATGGTATAAATATCGTATACACTAGAATCACATGTTGATTTGTGATATTAGTAGGCAGTTCCATAACTTAATGATATATTAATTTATATGCACGGTTGGTGGTGAAATCTTATTGAATGTCGTGAAAACTTGGCACTGAACAGTTCATAGGCTGCATCCCGTTTCGTTCCCATCGTTCTGCAACGACGAAGTTCTCGGGACATTGAACGCTGGCTCCTCCAATGCTCCAACTGCCGCTACAAAATTTTCAGGCAATGTCAAGTTGTTTGCTGCTGTAGCTCACAAAATTCATCATTATATTAGCTAAAACCCAAATAGTTAATGAGAACCATAATTAAGGTGCATATTTTTTAATGCAGCTCCGGAAACTTTCACAAATTAAATAAACAAGTTAAAAACAAATGATTTGAACTAATCTTGCCAAAGGCATGCTGACAATTTATTGTTCATCTTACTGTGATATTAATTTTTTTATTGAACACTATTTTTCTCGTTGTGAAATACTGCCAGGATTAGAATGATCTAATCACCGGGTTGTGCGTGCTGAGAGCCCAGACCCCTTGGCTGACCGGTGTCTGCTCAGAACCTCCGACTTGCCATCGGCCGGCTGGGTCATTCCAACCTCAATTCATCCAGGCATGCATAGTATGTTTGTGCTCTCCACATTATTGGTAGTTGATCCAGTCATCATTGTATCCGTACAGGACAAAATTTTTGCACTGCATAATCCTGCTTTCATGCATCTGCCAAGAATGATATTCTTTGGTACGTAGGAAAGCAGAGTGTACTTCGTGCATTCAAAGGTGTGGAAGTAGGCATCTATTTTGAGAGTATTGTGGGTTCCCTGATGCCACTCAAGCCTGGATGTTTTTGGGCAAAGTGCTCTTGCTGCATTTTGTTTGGTCATTTCCTTGCTACCATGCAACCTCCTAGCAGAGCAACTCGTTCATGTGCTCTCACACAATGTGTGGTGCCTTCGTGCAACCTAACAGTCATGAAACTACCCCGTTGGTGCTTGGGCTTGCACATATCAGTTATAGGCATTTCTGGTCATAATTAATCCTTATTTTTATTGGTACAATCAAGGTAAGTAAAGAGTGAACCACAAGACTTAAGCTCCGGACATCTGGGACCACAGCTCCCTTTAGTCATGCCAATTAATTCAAAAACTAAAACTCCGGTCATCATGGAGCATAGCTCTTCAGTCAGTCTGCGCATCTTCCACTACAGAAACCGTCAGGTGATGCAAAACTTTAGTCTAGAGCATCTCCAAGAGCATATGTAAAACTGGTGACCTAAAATCAATTTTAGTATAGGAGAGAGAAAAATTTAGATACTTCAAAGTTTCCCTCTCCAACAGCATATGTAAAACTGGTGACCGCGCCCTCACGCCCGCGTCGCGCCGCCGCTCGTACCGCACCACGACCATGTCCAGCATCCTTTGCGCTCCTCCCCTGCCATCTTCTGCTCTCAGCCCACTCCCAGCATTCTTTTCTCTCCTCCCCCTACCATCCTCTACTCCCAGCCCACTCTCGCGGCGACCCCTACTGCCTTTCCTTGCCCCGGCGCTTGTGGGAGCTCCAGGAGATCCTCGCCGCGTGGAGGCGGGGCTTCTCGCTCCTACAGCTCCTCGTCTTGGGTGTGCTCGTCGGGGGTGCCGATGAGGTCCACCGCCTACACGAGTCCAACAACGGGGGCCTCCAGTTTGTGCCCTGCGACAGCTCGCACATGGTGCACTGCCCTAAATCCTGTTCTTGAGCCGGTCCTCATCTCTTCCTGCACCTTACTTCTTCCTCGCCGTTGATTCGAGGCCGACGGTGCGCATGGAGGGTGGGGCTTGGCTCAGTGGATGTCAATCGAGCATGGGGATGGCGGAATCAAGCATGGGGATGGTGAAATCGAGCATGGGGGTGCTTGAATGTTGCTCGGGGTGGATTTCCATGGCGGCAGCGGTGGCCGGAGGCGAGGAGGATGCCGGCGACGTAGGTGTGGAAGGGAGAGAAATGGCGTGGAAAGCTCCGACAAGGAGCGGTTGGCCTTCCTGCTAGAGAGGAGAGAATATAGCAAATCAGGAGTTGGATTGGTATATTTGCATATAGGAGAGAGAAATTTAGGTCATAGCCTAAAAAATTTAGGGATAGCAATCCATATAGATATGCTGTTGGAGCAGGCTTTTAGTTGTTTTTGGGTACCGTGGCAGTTTATAGGAATAGCAATCCATTTTACATAAGCTGTTGGAGATGTTCTGAAGCTCACACAATTCATTTTTGTGTATGCTAAAACCCATATAGTTAATCGGAATGATAAGATGCATTGTCATATTAAATAAAGAAGATGGAATCAGTTGATTTGAAATATTTTTGTCAAATACATATGAATAATATTATTATTAATTCAGGTAATTTCGATTTAAAGTTTTGACTGAGCATTATTTCTTATATAATTGCAAAATAACAAAATGGGAAATCATTTGGGTCTGCCCAGCTTGACCCAGGGGGTCCACCGATGGTGCTGGCAGTTTTCGGTGTGGTTAGTGAGCGAGCGTGCTGAAACAATCGAATCACTGGGGTGCACTCGCTGAGAGATTAGACGGCCTAGACCCCTTGGCTGGCCGGCTGTGGCATTCCAACCTGAATTGATCCATGCATGCATATATAGTATGTTGTGCTCTTAATATTTGAACTTAAACAAGTGATCATTACAGCCTTGCAGGCCAAACATTTTGCAATGCACAATCCTGATTTCATGCATATCCCACCAGTGCTATGTTTTTGTAAGTTGGAAAGCGAGTGTATCGTGCGTTCAAAGATCGATGTGGAAGTTGGTCGATACAAGATGGACATTGTGGGTTCCTGATGCCACTCAAGCCTAAATGTCTTTGATAAAGATGCTCTTGTTTATATTTTGCGGGGTAACTTGTTCATGTGCTCTCACGCATGTGCGGTGCGTTGATGCTTGAGCTTATACACCCTCAAACTACATTGTTCTCGTGCTTGAGCTTATTCAGGCCATTTCATAGGCATTTCTGGTTGTATAAGCCTATTGTTATTGGTACGATAATAGCAAGTAAACGTAACCTACTAATTTACTCATATCCATTTGCGACATATATATGAAATGAATAATGGTCATTTTTAAAAATTAAGTATTAGGTTAAGAACTATTGAATACAAATTTGTTACTCTATTTTATTTGATTTCCCATTTGTTGGTTCTGGATGAAATGATTCAAACTATCTACTCATATCAGTAACAACTTTAGTATGATTTAGCTATCAGGTTGCGCGGCGGCTGGGATCCTGCTGACAGTTTCGGATGTTCTCTTGGGAAGCAAGTACATTGAAACATGACCTCAAAGCTGCCTGGGACGTACGTGGTAACTCCATCTCGAGCCTACAATTGTAGGTTGTAGGTTTCATGCCACTCTGAAGCCATGGCGTGCGCTTTGTACCTCTTGCAGGCCACGGGGCATGAATGGCATGGAAATCGCATGACACTCGGAAGAGCATTAAGAGTTCCTGATGCCGCTCAATCTTGAAAGTGAAATCGCATGACACTCGGAAGAGCATTAAGAGTTCCTGAAGCCGCTCAATCTTGAAAGTCTTTTGCTCCACTTTGCTTCATCATTTCCTTGCTTGCATCAACCTCCTGCGGTGTAAGTCGTCCATGACTGCTCTCAAACAAAAACGTCATATGGATGCAACCTAACGATCCTCAAACAACACTAGTGATGCTTGAGCTTGTAGCCTTGTACAGCTTATTTTATTGGCATCCCTTGTGGTATATATAATTACTCTCGGTACAATCATGCAAATAAAGAGTCTACCACCAGCAATTAATTCTTAACTAGAGCGTTCCCAGAATGCTCGCACACGCACACTTTTGTTGTACTCACATGAATACTTGGAGAAACTAAGCGATACACGTACGTTTTGCAGCACGGCAGCTATCTGTATCCACTATTCTTTCATATATATATTTGCTCACCTTAGTTCATAGTGATGCAGTTACAATATATGTAGAGACTCCATGATGCCATTGGAAAACAGTAGACTGATCCACACATTGCCACTATGGCCACTATGGCATGCACTAAACAGAAACAAAAATGCACTTAATTAGTACCATATATATACTTTATGACAAGCTTATTCTCAATAGAAATTCTTTGGTTCTTTATTAATTCTTGGTGGATTTTGCTTAGCAGACTGCAGGTAAGGATCATTTCCTTGGTGGTTTTTGTATATTCCTTGGTATTTTTTGGACACCAAGGCAATTCCGGTTTGCGGTAGTAATTATGTTTGATCGTTTCTTGGCTAGCATGCATACTCCGAGGGCATTAACTAGCTCATGTGCTTGATCTCAGAGATCATGCAGTGACTTCTTGATACCGTACCTCATAATGATCCTGAAACGTCTTGGTGACACCGTACCTGATAACAATCCTGAAACAAGGGTTGGTGTTTGTGAGAAATGGTTATGGCAGGAGCAAGCCATTATGGATGGTGATGTGTGTCAGGGGTGGAAGCCCCCGAGTCTGAAGTTAGTCAATGTGGTAGCTATCACGATTCATTACTATGTACATATGCTGAAGCACAAATCGTTAGTTAGGAGCATTCAGTCCCTACCTTTGCAGCTCGTTGAACTTTGGAACACTAATGAACATGAAATCAATTGATTTAAAATCTGCAAATGGATATAGGACTAGTAGATCAACGACATAGGACTAATAGATCATCGACATAGGACTAATAGATCATCAAGGCCCTGCGCAGTTTGCTGGGTTACGGGAGTGAATCACGTACGATATTGGGAAGCAACGTAGCTAGGAAATGAGCAAGATGTATATTTGGCATCAAGTCATTCATACTAAATGCACACTTAGGCTCGAGGGGTGCCATCTGTACATTTCTTCAAATTTTCACATTGCTTCGACTGAAGGTGAATGACAGAGCGAGAAGTAACATGCATGTACAGCAACACAAAGGTTTTCAACTTTCTCTAATTTGATGTTTGAGCATATTATTTTTCAACTTCTCCACGTCTGCAGGTCGAGGTTGCTCTGCTGCTGCGACCTAGTATCAATGAGAGACCTAAAATTTCTCATAAAGGATACTTAATTTAAATAACTTCTAAATAGGAACCATAGTTAAGAACTTTTTCCTGGCAGCTGACGACTTATTTGTATGATTGTACCGATAGTAATGATGCGTAAATACCACTATACCACGAGCGGGGTGCTGATACAATGACCTTTACAAGCTTAAACATCAGTAATGTTGTTTCATGATAGTTAGGTTGCATCAAGGCACTCACATCGGTGAGAGAACACATGAGCGAATTACTTTGGGTGGTTGCATGCAAGGCAACAGGAAAAAAATTAACGATGCAAAATGCAGCGAAAGACTTTCAGGATTGAGCGGCATCATGAACCCGTCATGCTCTTCTCAGTATCCTATTCCTACGACTGATATGAGAAGATAGTTAGAATAATTGTGTACAGAACCTATATATAACAGGGAAATGAACTGGAATATGGAGTTCGGAATTGGTATTTAATAGTCTTTAACTGAATACATAATTTCGAAATAAATCATCATTCATTTTCTATGTGTCTAGCGAAAGGGTTTATATATATAACCAAGCGTGCCCACAGAATGACATGCACATGTGAGTGCACATGAACGCGTTACTCTACTAGGAGGTTGCATGCTCGCGAGTAAATGATCAAGCAAGATAATGCCAAAGATATTCAGGCTTGAGCGGCATCAGGAAATCAGAATACCCAATATAGGTTCCATCTACTTGCAGGCCTCTCTATGCCCAAAGATATTCAGGCTTAGCATCCCTGGAAGATGCCTGAAATCCGGGCTGTAAATGTCTCGAGGAGCAGGACACACCATATCAGCGTGGAAGAATTGAGGTTTGAAGGACACAAGTGGCTGATGCAAGTCTGAGGGAGCTTGGAGCACATGGCTTACGGATATATAACAACAAATTGTTTGCGCTACTCGGAGAACTTATATCAAATATTTCGGAATCTAAACAATCTCAAATGAGAAAAAAAATTCAATTACAGAGTTTCAGATATCGTCAAGCTCTGTAATTCTATAAAGCTTTTCACTGTCACGTGTATTTATACCGTCGGCCGGGTCATATTACAAACCAGTGGTGAAAACCCACCTATCACCGCCGGGCCGTATGACGAAATGGCGGTGAAAGTAGGTTCTATTTTCACCGCCAGTTCCTAGTTGGAACTTTCACCGCCGGTTCCAACGTCCACAATGCCCACCTACTCACCGGAGGTGGTGAAAACGTTTAATTTCACCATGATAACCTGTTGGTGATAATACTCTTTTGTACTAGTGAACTGGCCCAACATTGCCTCCATCACCACCATCAACCGGAAAAATTTACTCTTCACCCATGGCTGGTTTTGTCTCTGAATACCAAATGTTATGAACTTTCATGTCTATATCACTGAATTAGCAGGGAAGATACTGCAATTCACAACAGGTCCCAACACTAATTGGAGCAGAGCTCGATCATGTACATGACAGACCCGTAGGCTAGCAGGTGTGTGGTCCGAGCCTCACTAACTTTAATGACATCGGCGGGCTGTGGGTCCTTCCAGCCTTACTTCATCCATGCAACGTTGGCGAGTGCTGCTGAAGAGGTGTAGAAGATGATGGAAGCCAAGCTGGGATCGGAGTTTCCACAGCGTATCATCGCCGTGTCTGAAGTTCTCTGTGGTAGATAACACAGCTCGTTAATTATTACATGTGCCAAAATCCAAATAGTCCAGCTTCTATGCAAGACGAAGCCATCTTTTACATACGAAAGATGGTCTACCTCCTCGTTTTGAAGTAGTAGGAAGTTTGTTTGCCACGCATTATTGGTTCCTGATGCCGCTCAAGCGTCAATGTCTGTAGAGAAGTTGCTCTTGCTGCATTTTGCATCCTAGCAAGAGACTACCTTTGGTATTCTCCATCTCACAGAACGTGCAGTGTCATGCAGATGCTTGAGCTTGTAGTTGTATATTTATGTTATTTTTTAGGCATGCCTGATCTTACATATCATTGCTATTTGTGCAATAATGCATGCAACTAAAGGATGAGCTACTAACAATTAATTCGAAATAAACTCTCAGAGTAACCAGAGGGCCATAAGGGTGCACATGCTCTTAAGTGAAGCTAGCGAGCAGGCATGTGCTGCGTTCACCACACCACACTGTTCAGATGGGACGAGCTCACTCCGATTTTCCACCGCAAACATGCAGGTGATAGAAATCCCTGAGTCTGAAGTTCTTCGCTGCATTATCCAACACAATTCACTATCAGGTCTACTAAAACTTAAACCTTTAATGAGGATAATAAGATGTGCATGTCTTTAGTGCAGCTTGTGTAACATTGAAAAAAGATAATGGAAATGAAATCAATACACCAGAAATACGAAAAGAACTTGATATAACTCAATTGGCTAGGTTCCTTATGGTGAAACTGTATTGTGTTTTGCAAAAACAAAATTTGAGATCTTTGAGACAAAGATAAGTGAACAATTTATTTTTAGTTCATTCCATTGTGTTTTATTATCCTAGATTGTAATATAATTACATGGAATACCCAAATTAAGAATCCTAGGTTTGCTAGCTGCTGATTAAAGCGGTACTCTGCCTTCAAATGGCTCTGTGACCGTGATTGCTGAACCAAACACCAGAATGCCCGCTAGGACTAGGTACTCTAGCAGCGACTTGTATTCAGCCGGCTGGGTCCATCCAAACCTGAATTCATCCACACATGGTGCCTTGTGCTCATCGTAGATTCCAAACCGGCGACTAACTCGTCCAGCTGCGACGCAACTAACTCGTATTGTCTTTATGAAAATACTTCGTGGGGCGTTTTGGGTTCCTGATCCCTCTCATGCCCAATTGTCTCTATGGAAGATGTTCATGCTGAACTTTTCCTGGCTAGCATGCATCCTCCGAGAAGATCACTTAGCTCTTGTGTTCAATATATATCACAGAACGTGCAGTGCGTTGGTGACACCTCTAACGATCCTGAAATGACACTGCTGATTCAAGAAAACTACTATTGCAATCATGCATTCAAAGAGAGAGTCAAACACAAATAATTAATTCGAAAAAAATCATCAAACAAAGGACCATCACGGTGCACATGCTGTTCAGTCATGCTACTTTCTCCATTGCTTGTGGATGGAAGGTTGACCTTAGCTTGATGTTAGTTACCCGAAGTAGTGACTGGCAGAAAGATAATATAGACGAGCTAGAACAGAGCTATTTGCGACATAAACTGAACATTCTGTTGCATCATGGGCGAAGTGAAGTACAATATCGACAGTTCCAGACAGTGTGCATTTTACTTTCATAACTTCACTACAACTTCCTGAACTTATTTGATTTCGTGATGATCTGCCATGTATTGCAGACAAAAAGTAAAGGTCTGATACGTAGTAGTTACATTACTTTATCATGGTTCAGTTTCAGCTTCTTAACATTTGATACTGCTTTCAGGCCCGAATTCTGAATCATGGTTCCAATTTGACAGTTACTTAAATTGAGTAATCTTCATTAAGCTGAACAAATCCACCAGCAAGCTTAATGTCTAGTTTAGTTACATATGCTCTTGATATTAGAAAAGTAAAGCCAGTGCCTCTCCAGGTATTGTTCATCCAAATGCAGAGCCAAGCATCAATGTACTGTGTTCGAAACACCGATACCTGGCGGAAAGTGCAACGCAGAGTAAGGCGAGGGAATTTAAGCAACACAGTTTATTCCATCTCCAATGCACAGTGTGCAGTTTGTTCACGTAGCTAGGGAAGTAGGAAGAAGGTGATGAAAAATGTTACGCCAGTAGTGTTAACCTTACAGGAGATCCAATTTGTTGACGTAAACACGCCTGGAATTGAAACGGGCCACGGACAGAAATTGTTATTTGCTTTGTCCACTGCTCCTAGGAAGAAAGGTTTGTGTGGGCTTGGCTTTTCTTCTGTTTTGGGTGAGCATATAGGCTTCATTTCTCAAGCAAAAATCCAGTCGAAGTATTCACGATGGAACCATATTGCAAATATGACTTCTTGATACCTTCCAAGCCAATGACTGGTGTGTCACTAAATATTCATGCAGATATATCTGCGCATAATTTTCCATACATCTGCATTTTTCACTATTCATAAGTCCAGCTCATGTACGTACTACCGTATTGCACACACTACCTCGAAAAGGCATTTTGATATACTTCTTTTTGAAACGATTTTTTTTGAAACGAAATGTTATTTCATATATACGGGTATGTGCTTTTTTATGCTAATTCAATGGTGACTAGTGATGGAATGAAAAGGAAAGAGAAAACACTAGAAGAAGGGAATCTTTACCGTTGATTTTACATCAAATGGTTAAAAAATCAGATAATTTTTTTGCTGAAAAAGCTGTCATCAGATATCTTGACAGATCCGATTTGAATTAATTGCTGGTAGTTGACTCTTTATTTACGTGTTTCGACCCACAGTAAGGATGTACTTATACCACCAGGTCAAATATGCCTATAAAATGACTTGTAGAAGCTCAGGCATCAGTGGCCTTTTTTCAGGACGATAGTTAGGTTGCATCATGACACTCAGTGTGTGTGAGAGAACACATAGACGAGTTAATCTGCTAGGAAGGTGCATACAATGCAAGCCAGGAAATGATGAAGCAAAATGCAGTTCAAGGGCATTTCAGGATTATTGAGCGGGATCAGGAACCCACAATGCCCCATAACTTAATCTTCCTCTGCTCTGACCAGTCTTGTTGGCTTCGGAGTTCCATCGAAGCTGGACTGTGCGTTATACAATGTTGGAAGAACCCAGCATGCCGGTGTCAGCAGGTCACAGCGCCTCGATCGACAGGAATGGTAGCCGTGGCCAGGGATGCCAACGTCTAGGGTTTTAGCAGAAATGAGAGGTAACCCTCTCTTGATACCATGAAAGCGTTTCTACAGGATGCTAAGCAACACGATGGATTCATGCATGAATATTCCTTGGGCTTCAATGAGCATCGAGGCATGACTTATCCTTGAGGTCAGGTTTTCTTAACTCAGCATCGGTGGCCTCAACAGTTAAATCAACGTTTTATCCATCTCTTTCCTATTGAAGAATCGTTTTATCCTGCATTGTGGCTGCTCTAAAAGACCGGGGAGAAGAGGACCCTACACTACTAGTGTTATGACAGGTTACTACCCAAGAATGTCATGAATATTAATTATCCACGACATGAAGACCATGGTTTCCCTTCTGGGGAATAAATACAGGTTTCATACATATTTTGTACCTTATTAAAACGGAGGCCCTGCCCAGTTGGCTGGAGCACAGGAGTGAATCACGATATTGGGAAGCAGCGTAGCTAGGAAATTATCAAGATGGAAACATGGCAGCAAGTCATTCATCACTTAATCTACAATTAGGATCGAGGGGTGCCATGAACCTATGCATGATGGTCACTGATGTTTGGTACATTTGTTCAAACTCTCACATTGCAAATGGAGTTCACAATTGGTATTCAATAGTCTTTAACTGAAAACGTAATTTCGAAATAGGGCATCATTCAATTTATATATGTCTAGCAAAAGGGTGTGCAGTAGCATGACTTAAGAGCATGTGGACCATGATGTACGCTGCTTCTTATATTAAGTTCTGAGTTAAGTATAGTAGTTCACGCTCTAGTCAGTTCATACAACCAAGCGTGCCTATAAAATGACATGTACCGGCTCTACTAGGAGGTTGCATGCTCGCCAGCAGTATAGTTTTAGGATCGTTAGGTTGCACCTACATATACATGTGTGAGTGCACATGAACGAGTTACTCTACTAGGAGGTTTCATGCTCGCCATCAAATGATCAAGCAAAATACAGCCAAAGATATTCAGGCTTGAGCGGGCATTAGGAAGTCACAATGCCCGAGATAGGTTCCATCTACTCCCATGCACAAATTGCACTCATTTTCCTAGGTACGTACCACCTTTTCCTTGCAATCTAGGAGGAACAGGTAGGCATGCGTATGGATGCGGACATGCAATTTGTTATGTAAATTCCGTTGCGTTGCAACCAATGACATGTTATTTTGTGTTTCTTAATTAATTGGGCACGGTCAGTATTAGTAGGTTACGTACATATTTTTTAACCAGAATCAGTTGCACACCTGACGTCTTTTGCCTTTGTTCACGTTAGGAAAAAAAAACAAAAGAAATAACGTTACAGATGGTGTACAACAAAAAAAAACGTTACAACCAAATCACGCTAGGGATCTCACTGTTTTTAAATGTTGCAAAACAGGACGGTCTATTTCATCATGTTCGAACAAACAAAATGATGCGAGAAATTACGTCCGGATCACCTTGTATTTTTTTACGTTATAAGAAAAACATTGTAAAAAAATGTTGCATCTCCAAATGTATCCCGTTACATCAGGTATGAAAGTTAGATCAGGTATATATGCAAGTATGTGTATATATATATATATATATATATGTCTAGCGAAATGGTATGCAGTAGCATGACTTAAGAGAATGTGGACCATGATGCACTATGCTTCGTAATTAGGTTCTGATTGAGTATTAGCGGTTCATTCTTCGGTTTATACAATCAAGCGTGCCTATAAAATGACATGTACAAGCTCGATCAAGCACCAACGGAATAGTTTCAGGATTGTTATGCTGCACCTACACACACACAGATATGTACGACTGCACATAAACAAGTTACTCTACTGGGAGGTCGCATGCTCGCCAGTAAATCATCAAGCAGAATACAATCAAAGATATTCAGGCATGAGCGGCTTCAGGAACTCACAATGCCCAATATATGCTCCATCTACTTGCACACCTCTCTATGCACAAATTACACTAGCTTTCCTACGTACCAGGTTGAAAGCTGGGAGATTTACTTCCTGAATGGAGAAATGAGGCCAAGGCTCACTACTAGAGAACTGACCTTCCATCCATGAGCTTTTATCTGGGTTGACTTTGGACCTGGTTCTAAAGTGTGTTTAGTCTCGGGTCAAAAATCCACCACCGACGGGGGGCTCTTTAGTCCCGGTTGGTAACACCAATCGGGACAAAACACCCCAGAAATCTTTTCACGTGGCCCCCCTCCCCCCTCTTTTCTTATCTCTCGCTTTTCTTATCTTTTCACGTGGCCACATCCTTCATCGCTGCATGCAGCTCCTCCTCTCCCTTTCTTCTTCCTCCTCCTCCTCTCCCTTTCTTTTTCCAGATGGGCGGCGCGAGCGGCGGCCGGTGCGGCCCCAGTTTTCGTTACCAAGTTCCTCTCTCGGTCTCTCCCCCCGATTCCTCCCTGATCTGCGTGATCCTAGCCCCAACATCCCGCCTTGCTGGTGGAAAGAACTACCCGCAACGGAGCGGAGCGGAGCAGTGCTGCCCGGCGAGCACGGGCGCGGGGCGGAGTGGGTATTTTTTTTATTTTTTGAAACTTTTGAGTCCCGGTTGGTGTTACCAACTGGACTAAAGGAGACCCAGGATTAAAGGACGCTCCTTTTGTCTCGAAAATTTAATTCTGGATGGATTTTCGGTATCTTTGAGCCCTACCAACCGGGACTAATGTCACGTTTTCCAAGTAGTCCTACTGGTAGTATTCATATTTCTTGAGAAAAATATGATTGCTACAGAAAAAATATGCATGTGCAGGATGTCACACCTATGGACACTTTGGCCCGGCCGCTAACTGTGGGTCTCACGTAGCCTATTCCTGGATCCATCCATGCCCCTAAGCACACATTAGCTTGTGCCGAAAAAATATTACATTTTCTAGATCTCTCTATTATATTATCTTGAATCTACGTAGAATCGATTAGTAGATTGAAATAGTAGTCTAATTCAACTGCTTTTTTCACTGCATCCACTTAATTTTTTCATTGAAAGAATCCATGGAGGGGAAGAGAAATAATACGCGAATAGACTATAGTAAAAGAAACAAGTAAAAGGAAAAAACCTACGAGTCTTTCATGCTTAAAAATGGTGCGAGATGCTTCAATTCAGATCTTTCGAAAAAAAAGAACATAAAATTTTTTCTAAGAATAAGAAAATAGTATAAATGGAAAATGTGCGATTTGTTGTGAATAGCTTTGTGTAAGAAAGTTTAATTTTCTTATGTATAGAATTTCTCTTTACTCGCCACTTCTTTATACCCCGCCATTTGTAATCCGCTGCAAGAACGCAGTGTTCAGTGCCGTCGTCATATAGCACCCGCCAAGGAGAAATGGCTGACAAATGAAGACGAAAGCACGATGGATCTCGACGAAAGTTAGGAATATGCATGCGTGTTGCCTGTTGAAAGCTGACCAAGCCAGTGTGATTTATTTCCTTAATAGAGAAATGAGGCCAAGGCTATTGGTAGTATTTATCTTTCGTTGGTGTTGTCACTGATGCAATCCATTGAACACTTGGTGATTCAATCAGAGCTGAGGTTGACACTGGCGACGAGGTGGTGGAACACCTTTGAACAGCTCTTCCACGAGCAGAGACGCGGCCACCATGTGATTTGCGACAGTATCGATATCAAGGCCTGACGTCCATCACTTGCAGTTTAATTTCTAGGCTCAGGTCTCAGGATGATGCAAAGTATATGCCTCCCATGGGCATCTCGAGAAACATCCCACTTGCAGATGCTACTGCCATGATGTGGTCCGCATCAGTAGGGGTGGTGACGCACACCACTGATGTGTGGAAGTTGACGGACCCTGCGTGCGGCGTTGTGTGTTCCTGATGCCGCTCAAGCCAGAATGTCTACAGCGAAGCTTGCTGATTGCTAGATCATGTCATGGCCAGCTTGCAACCTCAAAACTGAGTAACTCGCTCATGTGCCGTCACACAATGTTGGTGCTTGAGTCATTTTATAGGCAACAAGCCTTGTCATGTGAACAGGTTATTGTTTGTATACAAGCAAGTAATGAGTGTACTACTAATAATTAATTAAAACATTAACTTCTATGGTTGCATTAAAAACAGCTGCACGATATCTCATCGTTATCATTTCTGAAAATATGCATGGTCACTATTATTTCTATCGTTAACATCTATAGTTCTTTGTTGGAGATACATAATCAATATGTCGATCATGCCGTCCAGTTGGAGATAGTATACTACTGAGTGTCCTTTGCAAATGGTGGCAGATTTTCTGAAAAAAACACTACACTCATGGCAATAAAGACCACATTCGAATCGTTGGACCATTGGAGGCTAGGGGCCAGTGAGCAGGCAGGTCCCACGTTCACCACACTCTTCGGACAATTACTCAAATTTTCACTACAAGATGAGTCAGGCACAGTACAATAAAAGTAAGTTTCCCATTTTGTGACACAGTACTACATATGCATGTACTTATGTAAACACAAAAACACCTTTATGAACTCATGCACACCCTACACTTATAAGAATATTTGACACTTATAAGAATACTTATGTGAACAGGTTATTGTTTGTATACATGCAAGTGACGAGTCCACTCAAATGCGGTTCTTAAGTTCTCAGGTGTCGATGATGGACACTGAATTGGGCATTGTGGGTTCCTGACAACGCTCAACCCTGAGAATCTATTGCGAAGTTGCTCTTGCTGATTGCTCGATCATGCATGTCATGGCTTGCTTGCAACCTCCTAACAAAGTAACTTGCTCAAGTGCTCCCACACAATGTTGGTGCTTGCGCTTGTACAAGTCATTTTATTGGCAAGTCTTTGTCATGTGATGCCGAGTGAACTACTAATGATTAATTAAAAACATAAACTCCAAAAATCAGGGAGCACATGCTTTCATTCATGCTGTGCACGTCCACTTGCCATGTGCATTTAATTTAGCTGCTAGAATTTTTATCCTCATGAGTTGTGATTGTGCTTCTATGGTTGGATTAAAAACAACTAACCATGATAATTTTAGCTGCTGGGCACTGAGAACTCAGGAGGCCAACCAGAGCCAACAAGTAGTAGGAAGGAAGATCGCTCCGAGCGGCAGCCTCCTCTTAAGCCTGAACCTGCACCCTGAGATGATTTTTTTCCTCTCGTTCGGAGGGGATGGTGGATTTGAACCTGCACTCAGGAGGCCAGGTCCTGGAGATTGTTGGCCATCTCTTTTGTTTTATCAGACCATCTCTTCTAAAATACTTGTACGCAAGGTTTGCAGTGGGACAGGAAGTTGACATCTGGCACAGCCAACGGCATATAATTGAAGAAGACTTAAAGTTGAGTTTTGGCTTCAATCGTCAACTAGCTTTGTAAGGCAATTGTTCTAATTTAATTTTCTATCGTCTTGCTGGTATATGTATTTGCTTCCTTTTGGAGCCAAGAAAGCATGGGGTTCCTACTGCCTACACTTCTGAGCAATCTGGAGGGTGATGTGTCCGGTGATGAATGTTCCCGAGTCCAAGGTTCTTCAACGTGGTAGCGAACACAATTGCTTTTTATTGCTGCTCGTTAAACATTGAAATAATTGATATGAATCTACTCGGTTGCTCTTGTAGTGGAACCTATCAGGCACTGTTCCTTCATAGGGGTGAGTGACCGATTGTAACGTATGTATTGTGTTATAAACATGATTTCAAATCTTTAAGCTAGAGATAAGCGAACAATATTCTATTGCAATTTCTTTTAATTTTGGATATTGAACACTCCCAACTTGACATACCCAAAAAAAGGTCTGGTAGCTGCTGATCCAAAGGGTGCATCCACGCATGGATGTGCAGACTGAAGGATTGTGCTGGTAGTTTTCACGGTGGTCTGCGAGCAAGCTTGCCAAAACAAGACCTCAACGTTCGCCAGTATCAGAAACTCTATCAAACTTGCAGACTGGGCTGGGGTCTCACGGTTCTGTTAGTGCTCATTAACGATCGTAAAACTATAGCCTGCCTCGCGTAGGAAGAGCTGTAGAAGAAGTACATACATTGGACCTCGGAGATTGTGGGTTCCTGATTACACTCGAGCCTGAATGCGTCTAGAAAATAATGTCTCAGCTGCATTTTGCTCGATGATTTTGTAGCTAGCATGCATCGTCGGAGAAGACTAACTCGCTGTTGGGATCCATCTCACAGAACACGCAGTGCACAGGTCCTTATATATAGCTAGGCATTTCTGATCGTATACATCATTACTGGTACCGTCATGCAAAATAAGAGTCAATTACTAATAATTTAAAAGACCTTGATTGCTCGAGGCAGAATGGTCGACCGCGGCACAAATAAATCCTATACACTAGCTAGAACAGGGAATTTGCTGACACAAACTGAATACTTTGCTGCATCGATCATGCACTACTGCAGAAGATCCTAAGATGCCTGTACTAAGTTGATCAACTGGTAGTAGGCTTCACACAACTACCTGTACGTAGTTGTCTATCACTCCCGGATAAAGAACCGATAGTGAAATAACCCTCACTCCCAGTTTATGTCACCAGACGGGCTAACTAAGTAGCCATTTTTTTGGCCACTGTAAGGTAATAACCATTTCGCATGATACTTTCTGACCAATATATACCATGCCACCCTTTCTTCCTAAGAGAATACCACAACCAATCATCATCACCCACAAAGAACTTTGACTCTGTGCTCAAGGTAGCTACCAAATGTCCGGGTAGGTTTGGTCAAGTATCTATGAAGAAGAAGAATGCAAGCATCCAAACTGAAGGAACTGAGAGGCATCGGGGAAATAAATTGACACTGTCCTGTCCTTCCATCCTAGAATGGGCCGAAGAGACGGTCAAAATGGCTCAGATCGTCGGCTAGCAGAACTGACTGGCAAAAGTTTGTATTGTATGGAGCTGATTGTCATGTTGTTGTTAGCTAGGCGGGCCGATCATGTCGGCACAAGGGGCTTCAAGTGGTTTATTTCAGTGTTTTCCATTGGTCCGAGCTTTCACATATTTCACACCAGCTACCGATGTTTCAGCCACTAGTTAGCTTGTAGAAAACAATATATAGTGCTGTGCAGCCTAGTGGTTACAGTCACTTAGTACTCCTAGCACCCTAACTCATGGGTTCTAATCCCTGTGAGGGTGAATTTCAGGGCCTGATAAAAAAGGTCAGTAGTTAACTCCCTTGTGAGCTTGACCTCTGAGGCTGCTTACTTTTCCTATTTTTTCTATTCAGGTTTGGCCCCCGCCAATCGATCGTTGCACTTGAGCAACTCGCACTAATGAACCGGCACCGGAAGTGCTTGTGTTTTTAATGCATATCACCAAACTTTGAACAGTCCATAAAAATTAAATAAATCGATTTGAAATCATCAAAAAGATTAGGTTATCTGTGACAGAAACTACCCACCAGAGCAATGGGTGCATTCACGCATGGGCGTGCCGACTGATATGATGGATGGGGTTTGGCCAGACCAGCCAGGTCGCCAGCCGTTTTGCTGTGGGCAGTTTTTGCTGTAGTGGGTGACCAAGCATGCCAAAACATACATCAAACTTTTCACTAAAAAAAAGATAGCTCAAATTGCAATTCGCAACCCATACACCATGTGCTATACTAATGTTGATGAATTTTGTAAATATGTTTATCTTATTTAACTGTCCATTCAGTGTTGATCTTAATTGACTGTTCGTGAGGTTTTAGATTCAGCACGAGAAAAATGGTTAGTTACTTGGAGATGAATTCGCAGGGATCATTAGCTATTTGGAAGCCCTAACATTTGGGTAAATGTGTATTTCAATCCAGATGGCACCAATATAATCATGCACCAATTTCATCAATTGTTTGTTGGGCAAATTATGAATGGCATTTAACGTCTATATGTATTTTTTAAAAGTAAGAACAATGCATTGTTCTATTGTTCTTTTCGTTGTTAGTATTTTTTTATGAAGCAAAGAACTGTTTGTGAGGCTGCAAAATTGATACAAACACGTGCTGCAGTGCGATATATATATACTATTATAGCTGCCATGCCACACGGAATGATCATGGCCTTCAAAAGGCAGTGGGATGGTGATGTGGCTTTTACACAAATGGATATTAGAGATGACACGTCTTGTCATATTGCGCTTCAGAGGAAATAGCCATTAGGTGAAGTGGAATGTAGGATTTGGAGGCAACAGGACTTGATGAAGATAGGCGGCACTAACAAGTGGCACCTAAACAGCTCGGCTTGTTTGGTGTCTGAGCTGCCTTGGCCGCGAAGCTTCAATTACGAGCCCTGACTGTGAATATGGTGGAAAGAGTTGCAAGGAACACTATTCTGCCGAGTGGATGCATTTCACTAAAAAAACACACCTCAAACTGCAATTGGCAATCCATACATCTAATATGCAAGGAAACTCAAAACATATGGTGTTTTTAACAGATATAATGTAGTACTAATGCTGACGAATTTTCTGAATATGTTTATCTTAGTCAATGGTCCATGCAACGTTGAATTAAATTCACTATTCTTGAGATTTGAGATTCAGAACGAGAAACATGGAGAGTTACATGGTAAAAACATGGATCATTAGCTAATTGGCAGCGTTAGAAGATTCATTGTTTGCCACCACTCTCACGGTGCAACTGGTCAGCCAAACAAAGCAGAGAAGCGGTTCACTGAGCGAGCCCGGGTTCAAGTCACGGCACAACCTTCTTAATACAAAATTCAGGCGGTCGACTCTCCCCCAAGTCGAGTTTTTTTCGAAGATCAATTGTTTCTATATTATTTTAATTCGACTGCTTCTATTTGCACAGATGTAAAGTCCTAACATTTTGGTACATGTATATTTGCATCCAGATGGCACCAATCATGCACCAATTTCATCCATTGTTTGTTGAGTAAATTATCAATGGTATTTAATGTCTCGATATGTATTTTTTTAAAAGAACAATTCATTGTTCTATTGTTCTTCTCGTTGTCAGTATTTTTTTATGAAGCAAAAAAACCTGTTTCTGAGGCCGCAAAATTGATACCAAACTCGTGCTGCCGTGTGATATATGTACTATTATAGCTGCCATGCCACGGGTTTTTTTTATGGAATGATCATGGCCTTTAAAAGGTACGGTAGTGGGATGGTGATGTGCCTTTTACACAAATGGATATTAGAGATGACATGTCTTGTCATATTGCGCTTCAGAGGAAGTAGCCATGAGGTGAAGTGAAATGTAGGATTTGGAGGCAACCGGACTTGATGAAGATAGCTCGGCTTGTTGGGTGGCTGACCTGCCTTGCCCGTGAAGCTTCAATTATGACCCCTGCGTGTGAATATGATGGAACGAGGTGCAAGGAGCACTTGTTTGATTCATGTTGCCCAATGACTAGGGCCTAGCAATGGCACTGTCATGAGAGATGGATAGAGCTGATGAGTGCATGATTCTGATCGAATTAAGGGGTGTGGCCTCCCATATGCTGTGATCCCCCTTATGCCTGCAAAAAAAAGCACGAAACAATGAGAGCTCGAGTTGATGGCGTTAAGGAACAGTTTACAGTTTGGAGGCCTGTAATCAAATCGTTGACAATATCGACTTCGATCAGATCCATATGGATAGGACCCAGTTAAGTACCAATGATCCCGCCGCCCGCCCTCCGCCCCTCCACCTCCGCTCCGTTGCCCTCGGCCCCTCCGCCTCTCTGCCTCCGCCCTCGGCCCTGCCACCCGCCGCCCTCGGCCCCTCCGCCTCCGCTCTCCGCCCCGCCGCCCGCCGCCCTCCGCCCCGCCGCCCACCGTCCAAGATAAGTCTTATACTATGTTATCTTCATGCCTAGATATGTACCCACGCCCTGTTTGCTGTGCAAGTGCAAGCATGTTTCCCTAATTAGAAGTAGAATCTAGCACTCCACTTGTTGAAGTGCACTAGGAACACAATGACAACAACTTTCAGCTTTTTTGCAGAAGCATTTTGCAGTCTTTCACAATTACTCTCTCCGCTAAACAACAATAGTTGAGATTTGGTGAACGGGAAAAAACCTTATCTGGAAGTCAACGTAAACAATAGAAGTCTTTAAAGGGAACCATGACTTTTGCATCATCGCTCAAAAGACATCCTAACCTCGGAATGACTGTATAAGCACAAGTACCGATTTGCAGGTCCATGCCAAAAGAAAAAGACATATATATTCAATTGGATGTTTTCGGTGGTCACAATGTGTAACAAAAACAACCAAGGCGGTGTATCCCAGAACGTTCACATCCAAGAGCTAGCGATCGATGCATCCCTGTGGTACTAAGAAATCCTGCGTGGCCTCTAAATGAGACTGACATGCAGCCTCCCGAATTCCCGACGCCTCCAATGCCTAGCCTAAACATGAGTACATGACATTATCAAATGTACTCATACCAGCATTAGACTAGAAGGGCTCTGTATATATAGCCCAGCATTTGCATCATACAGCCTTCTTGCCACCTGTTTACAAATTGAATTCATGGTCTTGGTAGATGGTCCACTTATTGAAAGATTGTTGAACCAAATGCCACAAAGAGCGAATAATGATTGGTAGTTTATTCATATTTACTAAAAGTATATTGCTCATTTGGGAAAAATAGTATTCAACAATGTAATGTTGTCGAACTGAAGGCTCTATATATATGCTACACATTTTCAACCGTGTTGGTGAAACCGTTCTGTGGTTTATGTTCGAATTTTCCAGCGTCGTTCCTCCTCTAATTACTTTTTCCCCATGCTAACATATTGCAAATCAATTTCGATAACTGCTTGATTCCAGGGCAAGATGCCATGATATCACTTTTATATAGCATGGAGTAGAACTATATATTGAATCCATCTGTTAATGCCTTGCCTACTAAAAATAAATACGTACCAATTCTTTTGCAACTGAAAGGTAACAATTTCACATGATTCTTTTCTGACCAATATATATCAAGCCAGCCTTTCTTCCTAAGAGAACACTGTAGCGTGTCATTGATCAGAAAGTAGTTCGACTCTGTCCTAAAGGTAGCTACCAATTTAATGCCTGGGTAGATTTTTTCTTTGTTTATGTGTAGTAGAAGAATGCCTGGGTTGGAGCTGACGAATATGAGAGGCATCAGGAAACAAATTAGCACCATCAGCTTCTTTAGGACTCTGCCTAGAATGTCCTAAAGAGACAATGGAAGCGGTCCAGAAGCTCAGCTTGGAGCTCATATTACTAGCTGAATGTGCAGGCCAGTGTAGTGTCAAAAGCTACAACATCCCCGTAGATGGCACAGTGATTCCATTGGCAGGAGGGGCTTCAAAATTTGTTTTGCTGCTTCCATATCGATGCTGTGGCGTTCTTATTCAGTTTAGCTGTCGCATCTTTCCCGCAGAAGTATCTCAGTGAAAAAGGACATCGTCCTCTGATTAACCATTCGCAACAGCTGCCGATGTTTCTGCAAACAAATTGAGCAATCAGACAGCTTGTAGAAAAATATATTGCTTTGCGTGTAGTCATACTTGTCCCACAAGTCCTGACTTAAAATGCGGACATATTCCTATCCCTTCTATTGATTGAGCTCTAAAATTGGATTTTCATTAGAGGCAAACGTGTCTTCGTACAGTGAAAATAAAACCCTTTTTTTCAATGGAAAATAGGTTGATATATATGACTCTTTAATTTGGTATCTTCCCTATATTTCTTAGTATATATGATAACATTCGCAGGGATTAAACCATTCTGGATCTTCATGCTGATTTTTACGGTCTGTTTTCAAATAAAAGAAAAGTAGTTGCAGCTCTTTGCATTGAATCCCAATGCATACAGCCAACATGCTGTTCTTGCCATATCATTCGGGTGCTTAAAAAAACAACGGAAACAAAGACTACGCATGTGGCATGATGGCATCAACAGAGCATATGATGAAATCACCATACGTTCTTTGGAATCATGGATGAAGTGACATACACTAGCTAGAACAACAGTTTCATTTGCATCATAAACTGAACACTCTTGTTCAAGCGAAGTACAGTAGTAGGCAGAACAATAACTCGTACATGATCCCAGACAGTGTGTAGTTTACTTTGATAATGCCTACCTACTTCCTGAACTTACATGATTTCGCGATGATCCTGCGTATTTGGAATATAATGGTTTACAGCTTACTCTTTGAAGTCTAAACCATCCTGCATATGTTTGTGCCATGTTCATATATAGTTCCAGGTTTTAGCGCTTGCTGATTCCATCTTCAATGCTAAGTGAGCCTAGATAGAGAAGTATAGGAAGCAGATGACACAAAATGCTGCGCTGGTGACATTGCGGGCGATCTGATCTTCCTTGACAAATGCACGACTGCAATGTGGTTTGCCAGGTGCAGACAAGCTGGATAGGACTTGTCTGGGCTTAGCTTTTCTTCTGTATTAAGAGAGCATCTGGGCGTCATGGCTCAACCATGCATTGGAGTCTTCTTGGTTGTTGGGATTGGGAATTCCGAACAGATAATAGAGAGAGGAAGAAGGGATAAATGAACCAAATGAACAAATGGCCAAAAGTCCTCTCCTCCAAGCCTTAGAGTTCTATTTATAGGGAGAATGAGATGGTTGTTTATATTAATTCCATTGGTGGGGTCGAATATTACAGATAGGTCCGTGGACTTTATAAAGAGGTCCCTGGATGTTACAACTGAGTCCCTAACCCTCACAAACAAGTCCTTAGACCCCATTTCGGGCCTCTTTTACACAAGGGGGTCCCTAGCCTTAGGCCTCCTAAGGCACACCGTCAATAGTAGCCCCTCAACTATTCAGTCTTAGCTGGCACAACAAGACCTAATAGATGCTCCTGTTAAAAGAGGTCGACAACTAAGACTCCGATTGCGAGGAATGCCCTTTGCAACCAACCCGTGTGCGCCTCGCTAAAAACTCCATCACAAAAACCCAATGGGAAAAAGGGGCATGGAGAAAAGAGCATGCACAATCTTGGATTTACATGTGCCAACTCCAGACACTACACCTCCAAATAATTGGAACGATGAGCTTCGATTTGCATACGGCTTTACTCCTAAGACTCGATCAGCGGGCCTCACTTCAAGAGCTGATGTAGTTGTAGGCAAAGGTAGCTCCAACATCTTCAAGCCTTCTCTCACGAGCACCAGGCAACTAGGATGGACTGGTCTTCTAGTACACCCCCTAGCCACTCTTTGCTGGTGTTCGTGAGAGAAGTTCCGCATGTAGTGAAAGTAGTTGATGTAGTAGCGGTGGCCAAGGTTGAATCGTGCATGAAGTCGGTGACGATGTTGAAGTTTACGGCGAGCCCCTCGAAGCAAGGTAGTGATGGCAAGGTAGATGGCGATGCCGAGGGTGAGCCCCTCGAGCCGATGTAGTGGAGGCAAAGTCGAGAGTGATGCCGAGGTTGAGCCCCTCGAGCTGATGTAGTGGAGGACGCACAATTGAGGATGATGTCGAGGTTCGAGCTTGACACATCATGGAGGATGATGTTTGCCACGGGAGGTCGTCGCGTAGCTTGTCGCCGAGAGCCAGAGAAGCTTGCTGGCAACCTCGATGCCATGATATAGCAGTAGATGCTCGTCTTGGTAGCTTAGATGTCTTGTCTGCCGGCGGATGCCTGCATGTAGACCACTTATGGTAAGCTGCATGTTGATATTTTCCTGGCGGAGAGAGGATTTATATGGAAGCATCAAAGCTAAAGCTAAACTGCTTGTTCTTGATCATTAACCTTTTCGGAAACTAATTATAGTAGCTCCGCACTCTGTTCTCAAATAACTGTCATCATTTTTGTGAGTAGAGTAATCTCAATCAGATTTGGCCAATATAATTTCATTCTGCCACAATAACTCGGCTAGAAAATAACCAATGAAATTGAAAACGTGCAAAAAAATGGTGAAGAAAAATAATAAGTGAAATGGTTTGAAAGGATACATCTTGCAATACACGGAGGTAAATTGACATGATGCAAATATTTTAAGGATAAGTAGTAATTAAAGTGCTTTATAGATACGCCCTAGGGGATCTTTGAGCATTCACTACTCGCTGGTGCCACTCGGCGAGCCTCAGCTTTTTGTTGGATTAGTTGGTCTGCAACCTTGCGTCAGGTGTGCGGAGTTAGAACTGCGTGGTGCTTGGACCCTCGTGATTTGCGCACTCTAGGCTGCGGCATGGTATGGAGCTCGGCGCGGGACTGTGACTGGGAGCTTCGCTCGGAGAGAATGCAGCGCGACCACTACATAGCTTCGATCAGCGATCTGGACATTTGCTTGCTATTGTAATAGCCTTCTTGCTAGCTTGTTTATGAGCTTTGTTAGCGTGCATAGGTTCCAAGGGCAGCTTGGTCTGCGCCTCTGAGGGGGTTACGAATGCAACTTGACTTGCGAGGGTTCTGCAGCTTCGATCTGGCAACCTTGTAGTGCCGTGCGAAGATGATGAACGACGACCGTTGTTGTCTGGCAGCTTCGACTGAAAAAACCAAGTAGCGAGGTTACACATGCATGTATGGACAAGCACTGATGGCTACTTTGGTCCTTGGACAACTAGTATCAGCTTAGTGTGGCAAGGAGGAACCCTCGCTTACTGTTAGTTTTGGACTTGTGGCAATTGCGAGGGTTCCGCAGCTTAGCTGCTAGAAGTTCTGAAGGTAGCTTGACTTAGAGGATTAGTCCAATTTTTTTTAAACGAACTAGGTAGGAGGAGAGCTGATGATTATATTAATAAAGAATATGAAATCCATACTAGATGAAAACAAGAAAAAGGAAAAAAATGATGCAGGCACCGGTAGGTTGGATTGGGTCCTCAACGCATGCCGCACCATGCCCTCACACGCAACTCAACTCTACAACACATCGGCCGGTTGGATTGGGACATCAACCATCGCTGAACTCCACTCCTCACAACACCTCGGCGACAGAACCGAAGCCTTACGACAGCCCATACCACCATACACACGGTCAAGAAGTCACTGAAACCTTACAGCGAAACCTAGCGTCGACGTTGAACCGAGATGCAGACAACACCGCACTGAGAAGGCCATCGCCATGCAGGACCTTCCACCGTAGTGCCGCTGTAACATCACTCTCCACCTGATAGGGTGATAGCATCGAATCTGCATCTCTCGCAGGCTGTCTCGTAGTCGCCGCCACGATAACACAACGCGCAGGGCCTCGCCACATCCGTTGTTGGACTCTGCCTCTCTCTCGTCACCTCGAAGATACACCGCGCACGGGGACCTTGCCACGCCCGCCGTAATACTCCACATCACATATCTATTTCTTTTATCGCTATCAGAGTATTGAGTGATATTGCCGCGCTCCCCAAGATCTCCATTGATCAGCCAAGCTGCCACAGTGTGTCGACCTCGCCTCGTTGCTTCACCCTCGTACATAGCCTTCTCCGCCGTGTCAGCAAGACAGAGAAGTCACTTGCACCATCTTCCGACGATGTACCGCACCGGATAGTCCAGCTAGGCTGAGCAACCCGCCGCGATCCGCTGCAAGCCTAGTCATCCCACGCTGTCGTTGCCGCAAGCGCCATCCTCCGACGCAGTCCTACACCGTCGCGGTCCAAGGAGAGCACGACACCAATGTCCTCCACTACCAGGCAAAATCAACCGTCGTGGTCCGCTACAAGCAGCCAAATCCAACAACTATGCAACAACCCCTAGCCGCCACCATAACTTCAAACACCTGCACATGGGCTCAGCAACACCCATTCAGCTCACCACGCAGTGGAATTACCGCCCTCGGCTATGACCTCCCGTGACAATAGCTTAGTAGTGCCATGAACCAAGTAGGGTCTCTAGAGACGATGCCTCCAAGGAGAGCACGACACCAATGGCGCCACCATCACTCGTCAAGGATCTAGATAGAGTTTTCACCCAAAGAACCCCGTGCAGCAGGGTCGTAGCTCCAACATGACGCCCCCAACGGGAAAGTCAACGTCTTAGGATGCCGCCGTCATGTCCACCAGCACGAAGGCCGGTGAGGGCTTTCGTCCAGTGCAATACAACCCTTCGCTGCACGTACTGGTTCGGCACTCCCAAGTCACTGCTACGGCAACCCAGCCGAGGCGATACTGCCGTACCTCCACCTCCGTTTCTGTCGCCGCCCGCCATCGCTGCCCACGTGCAACACCCTCCACCGCCTACACCTCCATGCCGATGTCGCGCGGTCACTTGCCGTGCACCTCCTGGCCACCGCACTCTTCCCTGCCACCACGAACTCTCCTGGCCGCGCTCCTCCTAGCGGCGGCGTGCCTCCTAGCGTGGCTTGTGGCAACTTTGCGCTCCCCGTCACCTCTGTGACGTCTACACCAGAAGGATGGCCCGGCACATCATGTATCACCACCATGGTGCCACGAGCATGCCTCTCACCCTCCAGCCCCACCACCACGGCGGCACCGCAAACCTGCAGACCAGCATTGCCGATGAGGAGCATCGTGCACGCCCACCATCAGGTGCCTCAGCGGTGCCCGCTCCTACCGTACCCACCACACACGATGTTGCTCGCCGCTGCTGGGGGCCCACCAGCCGCCTCCAGGTGCGTCGACCTCCGGGCCAGCGCCGGCTCCGCCCTGGGCTCACCGCTTGGTCCATCGGCGGTGCGGCGCCGCTGAGCCCACTACTGACATGGTGCAACACCGCCCGTCTCTCCTAGTGTGAGATGTTGTGGCCCTACCACCACGACGGCGCCACGCCACCCGTCACTGAACCAGAGAGGGGGCTGACCACCGCCGCGCGCTCACCTGCGCCATCCGCCACCACCGCATGTGGCCTCGCTTCCCGATCCTGGGGACGCCCTCGCGCTTGCTAGCCTCTACCTAACCCATCACCGCCGTCGCGCAACCTCGCTCCACGCCGCCCGTCGCTCGACAGGACTGGATCCGGGCCGCCGCCGCGCCAGCACGTCGCCCGGCCACGGTCACCTTGCGCCATCCCCGCACCGGTGCAAAAGACCTACTCAGGCCGGATTGCCCCACCGCCGCCATCCTCAGGAGTCACAGGGCTTTCGGCGATGGCGAGGAGGGCGCAAGAGGGGGGGCGGTTGGTGGTGGCGGTGAGGGTGCCACTCATATCGCCGAGGGGAGGGCGACACGGGGGCTCCAGGTGTATTTTAGAATTTGAGGATATGTCCACTTAATGTTGCTGAGAAAATAACCAAAGAAAATAACTGCTTCTTTGACAATGGTAAGTTGTGCAGATGCTTGAACAGAAATCGGATGTGCTAGCTTCCTGCTCCATGGGATTGAGAAACCAAGGAACAGCTTCGATCCCTGACGCCTAGCTTCCTCGTGCCTGCAGGCGTGCATGCCTGCTTGCTGATGCATGTTTAGCACATGCATGCGGTGACCAACTGCCTGGTTGCATGCTGGTTTCATGTGCATGCAGAAATTTAAGATCAGAGTCCAGCTGCTTTGCTTGCTTGCGGTGGCGAGCCTCGGCCTTTTGTGTCGCCCGTCCGCACTATCGCTGCGCGAAGGTTCACCAGCTCCGAAAAATTGGATGAGATAGCTTGCGGTCGATGTCCACGCTTGCTAAGTCTTCTTGATACCATCCAAGCCCATGAAACTGATGTGCCCAATGGAAAATCCATGCCTCAATTATCTGAGGATAAGTTGTCATACCTCACCTTTCTCATCACTATTCATATGCCACTCGCAATCACTAGCCCTCAAAGGTGCGGCTATATGTAGTTGACCGATATACTTGTCCCGTGCAATCACATAATCCTGTAGACTACTTAATACCAACCTACCATACACAACAATTGTTATGTTGTAGGTAGCACCTATCCAGGATGATTATTTGGACTTGTGAAGTTTGGCAAATGTATCACACAATTCACATATTCAAATTTTTAAATTTAATTGTACTTAGCATGACAGTGCCCGTACATCAGTGAGTATCATATCCCACTTGGTCCTCTAAAACATCACCTATCTGGATCAAATGCAGTGCAATCAGCAGGTTGCCAATGCAAATATGCAATGAAATGAAGTGATTGAATTATCATGAAAGAAAGAAGAGTATCATAGCATACTTTTCCTTAAGATTGTGCATTATTTGGAACCATGATCATAGTTTATTATTTGTGTGCCAGCTATGATGCTCCTCATAAATCAATATGTTTCCTTTTGAATTTACCTATGGAGGACCCTTGAATACTAACCGGCACTAAAGTCTAGAGAAGCATTAGTACCAGGTGCTAACACTAACCGGTACCAATTTGCAGGCATTAGTACAAGTTGGTGTTACCGATCAGAACTAACTGGTTCTAGCATTAGTATCAGGTCTAAATCTCTTGGGTATTTTTGTGGGGAACCGAAGTCTTGTTCTATAGTAGTGGAAATGTAAAAACAATTTGGCATGATTCTTTCTGATGAATATATACCAATGCAAGCCACACTTTCTTCCTTAGAGAACAGAGCCTGAATCATAATAACTGACAAATAACTCTGTGCTCAAGGTTTGTTCAAGTTGCTAAGAACTTATGAATCAGAGCTGACGGAAATGAGAGGCATCGGCAAACATGTTAGCACTGTCGGGTGCTTTTCAATCCCTGCCTTGAAAAGGTCATCAGCTTGCAGCTCGGACTGAGAAAAGATGGCATTCTTAAGCTCATACATTTTCTCTCGGTACGTGCATCCGGAGTTTCATGTTGCTACCTAGAGGTGTGGGGGACTGTGCATTTTCCAAAGCTGCAACATTTTGGCGGGAGGGACTTTTGAAAGCTGTTTTACAGCTTCCATGTCGATGTTGTGGCATTTTTTTTTTATCATTTTCGAAATCTTTCTTTCAAAAAATAGCAGTGAAAAAGGACAACATCGACCATTCCTTCTCATGTTTCTGCAGACAAATTCAGCAACCAGGCAGCTTGTAGAAAACTATAGTGCTTTGCGTATACTCAATTCTTCCACGAGTCCTCACTAAAGCCCATGTTTCAATTCCCTCCAGTACACGATGAACAGCATGTTCAATGAAGAATTGTCCACTATCCTTCTTTGCATTGGTTTCATTTTGATCATCCCTCTGCAACGTAAGTCTTGTGCTTGCTGTCAAATGCATTGTGAATGATAGCAGACTTGATCATCCAATCAAGCCATTTATATTAGCAGCAAGTACTAGGTACTTCATGTCTACTTCCTATGAAGCGCAATGCACTTTAGATGTCTCATCTCTTGTATTTATTTGTATGAAAGGCACAGTCCATATGCCTCTGTCTACTGCATGGCAGCACGTCTTTGCATGCATTTTGCTGCCTCACAAACTGCTCTTTCCTTCAGCAAGTCACAAAATCTTAACAGCAAGAAGTATGATGAACATTGAAGTTATGGTGCATTAAAATAGATGTAGACGTTAAACACCACAGATTGCTCATTGAATAATCAATGAATTGCCAAACCGCCTTTAATATGTAGTTAACTGTACACAAAGGAAGCATATATATACACACACACAATAGAACCACTAGTGAACTATTGGTCTAGATTAAGTTTTTATATATATTTTGTTTCTTAGTAAAAAACTTATGCATAATATGGAAGATTACATAGCAGGTGTAAGGTGTCAGGGATATATAAATTAACTAAGGTATTCAGCTACCTCTTGCTACCAATATTGCCAATAGGAAAAGTATGGTATGTTTTAAGTTTAATTTTTTAATGTTCCTTATCTCCAATACCTAATTACAAATTTGGGTAACTTTAAGGCAAGATTCCATGGTAGCAAGAATCACAATCTTTTTTACCATGGACAAACTGTATATTGAACTAACGAGTACAAATAATCCCTGACCTACTAGAAATAAGTAGGCATCAATTATTTTGCAACTGAAAGGGAGCAATTATTTTCTTACCAATATACCAAGCCACCCTTTATGCATAAGCGAACAACACATGATGCCATTGTCTCTCGGTAGGGAGTGAGCCGGGCAGGGCTCGAACCCTGCTCCTGCATGCATGAAACCATCTTAATAGCTGGGGCCAAAGGCCCTTCTTTCATATAAAAATGTTGCTAGTTTCTGAAGGGTCATGTGTTGTGTTACGGACTCGAACATGGATAAGTAGGTTCCACCAAAAGTAAGATACCCAACTGAGTTGTGATCAGATTTTTATAATTTCGAAATCAATTATTTTTTCAAAGTTTAACGAGCAACACAATTAAAGCGTAGGCATCTTATGGTTCTCATTAATGATTTGGGTATTAGCATAGCTAATATATAATGAACTGTAGCTACCGCATTGAAAAACCTTCATAGTCGGGGACTTCAATTGCCTGACATGTCGCCCTCTCTAGATTGCCTTGCTCCTGCCATAACCATTGGTTCAAAGGGGTGAGTGTAAGCATCTCTATTGTGTTCTAAGAAAAATGATTTAAAGTCTTTGTGCTAGAAATATGCGCACAATTTATTTTTAGTTCACTAACTACTGGAGAATCAATATTCCGTCCAAATTGAAATCCAACTGAAGAATCCTAGGTCCGATCGCTGCTGACCCAAGGGTTGCATCAATGCCTGGATGTGCTGACTGATAGATGCGGTTTTGCCGGATCAGCAAGGTCGCCAGGCATTTTGCTGTGGGCAGTTTTTCCTGTTGTGGGTGAGCAAGCACGCCGAAACATATATACCACAAATGCAACTAATTGGCAACCATCTAATAATATGTAAGCAAACTCAACATATACCGGGTTTCTGAGAGGTATAGTCACTAGTAGAGAATTGGGCTTTAGTCCCGGTTGGTAGGGTGCAAAGACGTAGTTTCCTTGCCATCCCACCTACACACCACATCTGACTATGTAGGGGATACTATCCTTTTGTATTAACTCGTGGGGGACCCTTTTATCCCGGTTGGAAACAACAACCGGGATAAAAGACCCCCTTTTATCCCGGTTGGTGTTTCCAACCGGGATAAAAGGGTTCGAGGATTTAATCCCCTTCCAGCCACCTTCCAGTGACCTCGTTGGGGGACCCTTTTATCCCGGTTTGAAACACCAACCGGGATAAAAGGGGGTCTTTTATCCCGGTTGGTGTTTCCAACCGGGATAAAAGGTTCTTGACCCTTTTATCTCGGTTGGTGTTACCAACCGGGATAAAAGGGGGGGTCTTTTATCCTGGTTGGTGTTTCAAACCGGGATAAAATGCCTCTCAGAGTCTTTTTTTCCCACTAGCCTTTGCAACCGGGATAAAAGGTCCCGGTTGGTGAGCCCCCCACCAGTGACCGAGTTTTAGTCCCGGTTGGTGAACCTTTTGTCCCGGGCCAACTTTAAACCGGGACAAAAGGGGGCGGATGGAAAGTCGTTTTTCTACTAGTGAGTGTATCACTAATGGTGATGAATTTTCTAAATGTATTTAGCTTGGAGCATCTCCAGCGGATTGACATTCCCCTTTTCCCCTTCAGGCCGGGGAATTCCCTTGCACAATTTTAACGTATTGGGAAGATATGCTGCAGCGCGTCCGCTTCCCCCTTTCTATGTTCCCTTATATGTGGGACCGACCGGTCAATGACCTCATTCGTTTTCCTTTTTTTCCCTTCTCCTCCATGTTTCCTTCTTATCCATCGTTGGTGCAAGGGTGAGAGATGGAAGGAAAGGGGAACGGAAAGGATCTGCTGAAGCAAGTTTTTATTCTCTCAATCCCCTTTATGCTGAAAAGAGAAGGGGATCGGCTCGAGATGCTCATAGCTAGGTGTCTATGGTGGTGATTGGTACGTTGGTCTAGCCCAAGCCTGGGTAGGAGATATGTAAGGGCTGCCTAGGCTTAGCTAATACGACTTGTTTGGTTCGCCTGCACAAGGTAAGGCATTTGTTTTCTTGATGTTTCGAGTATAATCATGCTTAGCTAATACGCTTCTCCGTTGATGTCAAAGTGAAAAAACATATGAAACATCATGTTTGATCAAGTATAGAAATTTCTCCACATAAGAAAGTATAAAAGTTTCTCTGATTTGAACGAATGGGAGGATGTTTGCGTGGGATTTCCTTTTGGGTGACCTAACGTTAAAAAAATCAAGCTATTAAGAGCCCCATTAAATTTGCAGTAAGCTACTCGAAGGGCGTGGCCACTGCCCTTTTGGGCAAGCTTGGGCTGCTAGTGAACGATGAGTCATCATGAACTCCCTCCTCCGCATGCTCAATTGCAAAACTTGCAATCAAGGGAGCTGGCGGGTGGCTCCAGTGAGTTTGTAACCAAGCCAGCGTGCAACGGAAAGAGATGAGAGATGAACAGAACAGAGGAACGGCTGTTATCTGGTATGTACAGCAGCTAGTGTGCCCTGCTACTGGCCACACTGCTCAATCGTGTAAGACTTTTGCTGCATCTTGCTTTATCTTTTCCTGGCTTTCATGCAACCTCCTATAAAAGCCACTCGTCCATGTGTTCCCTCGCACAATACAATGTAGAATGCCTTGATGCCACGTAACTATACTGAAACAGCACTAGTGCTGCTTGAGATTGTACAGATCATTTTATTGGCATCCTTTGTGGTTTACATCATTAATATTGGTACAACAATACAAACGAAGAGTCAGCTGCCGGCACTTAATATTGGTACAAGTCATTTTATTGGCGTACGTCCTTTGTGCCCAATTAAATGAACATGCTAATCAATACTGAAGACGCTCAGGAATAACAAGGTGAGCAGGCGCAGATGAATTTCGTCTGCGAGCAGAATTCTTTGCTCCCGACGTGGTTGTCGTCCCCATGTCGCTCGGTTTCAGACCCATTCCATGCGGAATGATGCCTTGACACATGAGGCAGATCAAGTGGTTCTTTGATGCCTTGATTTTCCACAGCATGCATGGGGTAGACAGCATGCTAAATTCCTGACATCTCCTATCCCTACCCTATGCATGACGCTAGAGATGGGTAAACTACTCTCGCACGGCATGTTTTTGGGAGCTCAGATACATGGACCCATATATCATCATCATTCCTCACTGATCTAGGAGCTGACTACTGAGTGTTCTTTATATAGCCTAGGATGCATCATGTAGTCCTCGTACAGGCTCAAAGGCATACGAAATGTAACGCCCACATGTTTACAATTTAACTTCACGGTCATATAGTTGGTATGACGTAGTAGGTGTCTACATTATTGCCCATCGCGGAGCAGAGGAAATGAGACGTAGGAAAACACCATGCATCATGACTCTCCCGCAAACATCTGTGAAATGGTAGTTTTTCCCTAACGCACATAATACCACTTGGTATGATTAATTTTATCTGAAAACTAAGTCGTAGAGGAAACTGAATTGATGTACATTAAATACCAACAATGAAATTATATTTCCCTTCTCAATTAACCCAGCCTAGGAAATATCTCAATAAAACCCAAACTAGGCACTATCAACAGTACTGACAATAATATCAAGAACTGTACTAGTTCACAATGAAGACAAATTATCACGCTACTGCCTGATACTTCAAGCCATGACTAATGAACTTTTAATTACAATAGGTTGCCAATTCAAATCTCACAAAGTTTCTACTTTACGAATATACAACTGAAATGTAATAATTTGACATGATTCTTTTGTAACCATATTATATACTAAGCCACCCACCATTGGTAAGCGAACACTGCAGGCTACTGAAGGTACGTGCTGCAGGTAGCTTCCAATATAATGTCTGCATACGTTTGTTTATGTTCCTGTGAAAAAGTAGAAGAATGCATGGATTGGAATTGACTGAAATGGGTGGCATCAGGAAACAAATTAACACTATTCAGCGTAGAATGTCCTTAAGAAAACAGTCGAATGTTGGTATTATGGAGCTGATGGATTGCCTCTCGGAACACCACCATCCGCACGGTCATGTTGCTAGCTAGGAGTTGGGTGCAGTGCAGTGTCCAATGCTACAAGGTCTCCACAGCCATGCTCAAATGGTGTTTCGCTGCTTGCATATCGATACGTCCCAGCTCGCACGTCTTTGCTTCAAGAGTATCAGAAACGTCTCGTTAACCATTCACCTCAGCTTCTAATGTTTCTGCAGACTAATTTAGAGTCCAGGTAGCATTATTCCTTAAAACTGTAGCGCTTTGTGCACTATACTCACATGCTTTCACCGGAAATTGAATTATTAATTATAGCTGATCGTAAGCTTCACATGGGTGGAGGGACCCTTCCATTTTTCTTAGTGTATCTGGAGATATCCCTGGTATCATCGTCAACATTCATGTTGTCCACCGGTACATTGAATGCAGTTCGTGAAACTTTGAAACACATACTCAGTTGGTTAGGGTCCTCCTGTCTACTCATGTTTGAAGTTTCTAACCTAACACATATCCGGTTCATTGGGGTGAATGTGAGCGTCTGTATGTATTTTATCTGTTGCAAAAGAAAATGATTTGAAATCTTTGTACCACGACGGGAACAGATGAGATGAAGGGTGGGGAGATCAAGCTATGGGTACAAGGTTCTACGCAAAGGTTGATTCTTCTGTTACTGCAGTTTTCTTTTCTCCCAGTCCGAGAATGATGTTGCGTTGCCCACCGCCCATCAACTTCGTGCGCCTCACTAGTAGAGAATTGGCTTTCCATGCGCCCCCTTTTATTCCGGTTTAAAGTTGACCCGGGACAAAAGGTTCACCAACCGGGACTAAAACTCGGTCACTGGTGGGGGACTCACCAACCGGGACCTTTTATCCCGGTTGCAAAGGCTAGTGGGAAAAAAAGACTCTGAGATGCCTTTTATCCCGGTTTGAAAGACCAACCGGGATAAAAGACCCCCCTTTTATCCCGGTTAGTAACACCAACCGGGATAAAAGGGTCAAGAGCCTTTTATCCCGGTTTGTAATACCAACCGGGATAAAAGGGGGTCATTTATCCCGGTTGATCTTTCAAACCGGGATAAAAGGATCCCCAACGAGGTGACTGGAAGGTGACTGGAAGAGGATTAAATCCTCGAACCCTTTTATCCCGGTTGGAAACACCAACCGGGATAAAAGGGGGTCTTTTATCCCGGTTGTGTTTCCAACCGGGATAAAAGGGTCCCCCACGAGTTAATACAAAAGGATAGCATCCCCTACATAGTCAGATGTGGTGTGTAGGTGGGATGGCAAGGAAGCTACGCGCGAGGCTGGAGGTTGTGGGTTCGAATCCCACGAACCGCGCACGCGCATATTTCGCATGCAAAATCGTATGACTTGTGACTTGGGACTTGCGCGTGTGGGGGGCCTCCTGGGAGCTCGAGATTTTTTTTTTGCAGCGCCGGCCGTGGTGGCCCGTTTTATCCCGGTTGGTATTACCAACCGGTTGTCCCGGTTGAGTGACCCGGGATAAAAGACCCCCCCTTTTATCCCGGTTGGTTTATCCCGGATGGATTTTCGGGATATTTGCATCCTACCAACCGGGACTAAAGCCCAAATCTCTACTAGTGCCTCTACTCCAATATCGGCATAACTCCACCGACTGTTTGTAATCTTCATCTCACGTCATGCATATTATTTGGTCTAAGCAACAGATTGTGCTTCATCCACCCGGTTCCTGTGATGTTCGTCCTTGAGTACTACGAGCATCGTCTTCTCCGACATGTAGTACGTCCTCTTGCTGTGGCTTTGTGGTGCTCCTTCTTGACGGCATTTGCGGCACCATCCACGACATGATTGTACTGCGCATCGCGCATATCGTCTTCATCAGGATATTCGAGTACTTTGCCTACATTTTGAGCACCACTACCTCCTTGCCTCTTCCATCACAACTCATCTCCAGAGGCAATTACGAATAGTTAAAATGAGTTTGATTTCCTGAGTCAATTACTATTGGTCCCATTACGTATTACCTGTTGACCAACCGTAGTAGGGATCATAACCACCTGTACCGGGTATCATTCGAGGCTAAATAACCAGTAGTGAAAACAACCTCACTCCCACTTTATGTCACCACCTGTGCTAAATAAGTAACAATTGTTTTGCGTCTGAAAGGTAATAACTATTTGGCATGACACTTTCTGACCAATATATACCATGCCACACCCTTCTTCCTAAGCTAACACTGCACCGAATCATCATCCCTCACAAAGAACTTCAGCTCTGTGCTCAAGCTAGTTTCCAATGCCTGGGTTTGTTCATGTTTCTGTGAAGTAGACGAATACATGGATCGGAGCTGATGGAAATGAGAGGCATCAGAAAGCAAAATAGCACAGTCATCTCCTTCATCCTCCGCCAAGAATGTCCTGATCTGGCAGTTGAAGCGGTTCAGCAGTTCAGCTAGCAGCACTGCCTGACAAAAGTTGGTATTATGGAGCTCATAGATTTTCTCTTGGAACTTCACCATCCGATTGCTCCTGTTGCTAGCTAGGCGTGGAGGCTAGTGTTGTGTCCAAAGCTACAACAATCCTCAGCTGATCAACAGCATTGTCCGAAAGAAAAATAAAATCCCCACAGCTGCTGCACTCATCTGATTCACACTATAAAAAAACGGTTTACAGGGGCGGTTGAAATGGCATTTGTAGGGGTGGACGCATCACTCGTTCCTAGCTTTCGCAGCTACAAATAGCTTTTTGTAGGAGCGGATAAAAGGCCCGTCCCTGTAAAGCCATTTCCAGGAGCAGGTGATGCCATCACCGCCCCTGGTAATAGTGTTTTCAGGGGTAGGTGAAGCCATCACCTGCCTCTGGAAATGTTGTTCCCACTAAAATTTTGTACCATTTTCGCACCAATTTTTTAAAATGTGGTTCCCAATCAACCCATTCAGATCCAACACTCAAAGAATATTGTATATGCAATAAATTCATATAACCAGTTCCTACATCAATAAGGAAAGAGTAGAGGTACATCCATGCCACAATACAATATGACTAGTTCCGATAATAGTGCAAGTTCGTACATCAATACTTAAAAGGTCCTAGAGGGAACAAGTTCAAATCCATAAGAAAAGGGTAGAGGTACAATCATGCATGTTACATATTTCATACTAATTCGGCTCGCTTCCTTAGATGTGGAACATAGTTAAGGTCTCCACTCGACCAGCCTAGAACTTCATCAAAATAAGTTAGAGCTCTCCTTCGCTTCACATGGATGGTCACATACACTACTATAAATCTCGAATAATGGAGACGTTAACTGATGTGGCCTATAGAAAGTGAGTTGAGTCTGAAACTTCCAATCTCTGGTAAATATCGAGTTTCCACCCATATAGATCAAATCAAACGCATCCAAGACTTGATCCAGAATCACACGTAACCTCACTACCTCAATGGTAGTACCAAATACATCCTAAAAGATGATAATAACATGATGAAAGTTAAAAGATCTAACATAAATAAAGTTAAGAATCATAAAAGAATGTTCCATACCATGTCATGTTGATTAAGCGGACAAAACCTCTCAGTAGTCACAATCACATTGCATTCTCCCTCCTCGAACTGCTTTATTCAAAAATATGATAAGTCTCGCAGAAAGTACCCATGATCCTTAAGCTGCTCTAGGCAGGGCTCCATGACGGTCCTCTCAAAAGTTACCCTATTTGGTGCTATTTGACCCCATGCGGCAATAGAAACCATAGTAATGGCCTCTTCGGGTGACATCGAGGTGAAATCTGTATCTCGAATAGATCCTTGAAAAGAGATATGTACTCTTTTAAAATGAGGTTCACCACCTATAACTTCGACAACATTTTTGAACCATCTAATAGGGTTGATAAGCTATATTGTACGTAAGTAAATTTAGATTTATTCATGTGTAGTAAAAAAATCAAATAAAAGAAGGAAAGAATATTACTATGTCAATGATCCACTCTTTTGATCGCCTGTTGGCATGTCAATGGAGCCATTAGGAAAGTGAAGTCTTGGACGACTAGAGGGATGGTCCTCTCCATTAGGGAAATGAAGTCCTGGACGACTAGAGGGATGGTCCTCGAATATGTACTGTCCCATGCCACCTCCACGGCCGCCACCACCACTTCAACTTGCCATAGTTAGCCAAAACTATACAAATAAAATTGTAATAAGATAGATTATTCCACAAATATCAACTTAAAATATAATTTAGACAAGATAGATTTTTCCAAAAAATCAACTTCAATGATCGTCCAAAATAATGGAAGAAAGTTACAATTGTTGGTTTAATAAATAATGGAAGAAATTTTACCGGTGGCGGGTATGCGGCGGCCTGGCGGGGAGGCGACGCTTGGGGAGGAGGCTGCCCAGGCCCGGCGGGGAGGAGGAGGCGGCGGGAAGGAGGCAGCTCGGTGGGGAGGAGGCGGCCCAGCGGGGAGGCAGCAGCACTCTTTGAGGAGGCTGTCCGACCCCGCGGCAGTGGACAGGAGGGGAGGAGGCGCGCCCCGTGCTGCGCGGCCCGGCGGTGGAGAGGCGGCGCGGGGAGGCGTTGCAGTGGTGGAGCCCGAGGGAGAGGGGAGCAACGCCTACGAGGAGGAGGGAGGGGGGGAATTTTGGCAGCCTATCGGTGTCCCGCGGGCTTCTCCAAAAATTTGGCTAACTCCCACAAGTCTTACCATATATAGGGCCCATTAGCAGGGCGGGTGACGCCACCACCCACCTCTGGAAATGATTTTTGAGCTATTAAATGGTCTCAAATGCAAAAGTTGTCAACTACAAGATTTAATGTCTCGTTAAGCTCTATAATTTTGATATAAAGTTTATATTCATCCGAGATAAATTGTAAAAGTTTGTATTCAAAAAATACATCCACTAAACACATTCAAATGTACTCACATGTATACTCGTACATTCAACTTCAAAAGTTATTGCGCTTCTCAAATGAAAAACATATAGGCCAACTTCAAAAGTGTTAGGTAATTGATTCAGTTACATGACATAATTGATTCAAAGTACATGAGATAATTGATTTAAACTACATATTACATGAGCTAAATAGACTCAAACTAGCTATATATTATGCGGTAACAATTCTTGTTTCTCCATCCTTGAGTGCCCAAGGCATTTCATCTTTCTTTATATTTGCTTCTAAAATCATTATCTTCTATGGTAGGTCTGTGAAGAGGTTCATTTCATTGTACTGATTATATTCTTCAACATCTTCGAGACCATTAACTCTTAAGATTTCTTGTTTTCCAGGGACTACAACATGCTTTGTAATTTTTTGTAGGATCAATAATATAAATAAACTGTGCGACTGTGAAGCAAGTACCCAAGGGTCATCTTTGTAACCAACATTGTTGAGGTCAACAATTGTGAGTACATAGCCATCCACTTCAACACCTTTTGGGTGTTTGACCCAACGACACGGAAAGACCAGAATCTGTATATTGGAACCATAGTGGACTTCCCATGTATCATCTATGATGCTATAATATATGGTACTTTGGCCGGTTCTCTCATCTAAGGTCTCAAGACGAACACCATTGTTCTGAGACACAATCTTCTTTTCCTTTGCAGCAGTATAAAATAGATATCCATTAATATCATAACCTTGCCATGACGTGACCTGGCTAGACGGGCTAGCTGCCAATCTTTTGATCATTTGATCTTCCATGGTTTCCCCATCTAGTTGATTTAGGTCCTTTAACCATGCGGTCAAATGACACTTGTGCTCCCTCGTGATCCAATCTTCCGAGCGGCCCTTACTTTGAGCACGAATCACACTCAAGTGTTGACAGACTAAAGATGACATTATTGTGAGGTATTGCATGATGCTATAATGGGCTTATTGCACATCTTTGAAGTCCTTGTCGATGAAGGTTTTCCTTCCTACTATGCCGATCCCTTCCAACTTCCCCATAAATTGTGCAATAGGCAAACCAATTCGTAGTTTACCCTTTAGGTAACCTAGACAAGACTCGATGATTTCCTCTATATTGTATCCCTCTATCATGGATCCCTCAGGATAAGCACGATTCAGAACGTACCGGTTAAGAACTGACATGAAATGCTCATACGTCCACATTTCGTGTCAGTAAAGTGGACCCAGTGTTCGTATCTGATCGACCATGTGAATCATGAGATGTTCTGTAATATCGAAAAATCCCGAAGGGAAGCACATCTCCAAATGCACCATAGACTCCCCAATAAATTCTTGGAGGTGTTTCAATTCATCTTCATTGATAACCTTTTGAGAAATTTTGTTGAAGAAGTAACACAACCAAGTGATAACCATCTTCACATATACAGGCTTGATCACTCTAATTGCAATTCGAAGGAACAACATCAGCATCACATGATAATCATGACAGTTGTAGCCGGATAGCGAGAGATCTTTCATCAAGACTAGTTTCCTAATGTTGAATGAGAATCGACTTAGTACTCTAATCCCCCATAACGACTGGCACACTACCTTCTTCTCATCTAGTGTCAAGTTGTAGCTAGCTGGGGGTAGTTCATATATTCCATTCCCCTTATTGATAGGGTGAAGGTCTTGTCTTATCTTCAAGGCTACCAAGTCTTGTAGTGACTTCAGGGTATCCTTTGTCTTGGCTGATATCTCCAGGAAATGACCAATTGTGTCACCAAACACATTCTTCTTCAGGTGCATACCATCAATGGCATGGCAGACCTCAAGGTCTGTCCAATACGGCAAGTACTTGTAGAAGATCGATAGCTTCATGAATGACATGCCATCGATAGGTGGCTTATCTCTATTTCTCTTCTTCCCATCTTTTGTCATCTTCCCATAAGGAACCTGGATGTTCCTAACCATGTTGAAAACATAGTGCCCATCTTATTTTTCTGGAGCAGATTCTATGTCGGGCTTGCTGCTAAAAAAATTATAGAACTTCTTACTTTGGTACTTATGTCCTTCCACCAAGAAGTATTTGTACCCAAGATAAACTACCTTTGTAGAACCTTCTAGGAAAGACCATACGGTGTCATCAATGCACACCGTGCATCCTATCTTACTTTTCACCTGTCTTGACAAGACAAACAATGCTTGGTAATCATTGATGGAGATGAAGATAATGGCTTTTAGATTAAATTCCTGTCGTGTAAAACTGTCAATGATGTCGATACCATTCTTCCATAAAGTTTCCATCTCTTGCATCAAAGGCTCAAGAAAAACATCTATATCAATGTCAGGATGCTTTGGTCCTTGTATAAGGATGGATAGCAAACGGTACTTTCTCTTTTGGTAGAACCATGTTGGCAGGTTGTACATCGTCAAGATCACTAGCCATGTGTTGTGAGTGTTATTCCTTTCACCGAACGGATTCATTCCATCTGTACTTATTGCAAATCGAACATTTCTTGGATCGTTTCCAAATTGTGGATACCGCTCATCGAACTTCTTCCACTGGCAGGCATCAGATGGATGTCGAAATTTTCTGCCACCCTTCCTGCGCTTATTTGAATCCCACCATCGCATTAGTTCAGCATCTTTGGGTTTGAAAAGAAGCGCCTAAGGTGATTGGCAACAGGGAGGTACCACATGACAAAGGCAGGAATTCTGCTTTGCTTCTCAGAAATACCTAAAGTAGTGTCTTCTAGCTCAACAATGGCAACACAATTCCTTGCACCCTCTCTCTTCCTTTTATTCCCAAGGGTTGGACCTTGAATGTTGTCATTACAATAACTGGAAATATTTTTGTACCGACTTGCAGAACATATAGGATATTTGTTCAAGCCTTTGAAAGTATTCCCGCGGTACAAGATACAATGGTTTGGAGATGCATGAATTCTTTCCACACCCATCGTGAACGGACTGACAAGCTTCTTTTGTCGATATGTGTTGGCAAGCACTCTATTTGGCTTTGGAAGCAACCAAGCCATGATACGCAGCAGATCATTGAAACTACCGTCGGACCAGCCGTGCTTAGCCTTTAGAATCAATAGCTCAAGTATGAAATGAAGCACGATCCAGTGTTTTGAACATCCCTTCGAACGCTCGTACACACTCTCCTCCGCTAATTTCTTCACTGTCTCAAAGTTTTCTAATGCCTTTGCACTACCAACCAATAGTTCCGCTTTGGTGTGATGCAACAACTAGCTTAGGAAATCACTATCATCAAGTTCATCGTCGCCACTACTATCATAACCACCATTGTCACCATCACCACCATTGTCACCACCACCACCATCACCACCCTCGTCAACACCGTCATCTCCATCAGAGCCACCACCATCATCATCGCCGTCACCCTCATCAAAACAATCGTAAGTATTAAACATTCTATCAAACTCGACATCTTCCATGATTTCATCAAGCGGATTCTGAGGGGGTGCTTTCTCACCATGATATGTCCAGATCATGTAGTCTTCAACAAAACCTCGAACCATCACATGCGATCTTAGTTGTCTCCCTGAATACTCTCATGTTCTTGCAGGTTTTGCACGGACAAGCCACCATCTTTATCTTCTGAATCATTGCATTATTCTCCACACCTTTAATGAATTTGTTAAATTTTCATGGAAATAGGCGCCCATTATTCATGCTTGGTACATCCATGTCTTATCCATCTCTATGAACAGTAAAAAAATTATACCATATAAAAACACCATATATATATACACACAATTACACACATGTAGTTTTTCATAATAGAAATATTTTGAAAAATGAAAAACAATTATTCATCATCCAGGTCAACTTGTTTTGTCCCACAAAATCTTGAAAAAAAATGAAAATTATATTATGCATGGTTCAATATAGAAAAAAAACCAAATCTTCTTCTATCTCCTCCATGGATATCTAGGAAATTCATCATTCATGAATGAGGAAAAAACATCAAAGTTGAGTACAAATGATTAGATAATCTTGTTCTCCTACCTAAATAACCTAACTTCATCCAAAAGTTTGAGGTAAACGGAGTTCGAAATGGCTAATCCACACCTTGGAGATCTAGATCTATCTAGAGGTATATGGAACTCCATTTGAGCCTAAAACCTATGCAATAAACTTAGCAAAGATAAGGAAATAGCATCAACTTACCTCCTATAAGCTCCAACTCCAAGGAAACAAAGTTGAAAATCTTCCCCCATCTTTTTCGCTTTTTTCAATTTTCGAGCAGCACCTCCCCTGAGCAGTGACTGTGCTGTCGGAAGGAGGAAGAAGCCCAACTAGCTGTTTTGTTGCCCATTTCTAGGGGCAGACCACATGCTACAGTACTGCTCCCATTTTGTAGGTGCGGGTGACAATTTCGCCCGTCCTTCGAAAAAAAAGAGGTGCCCTTACAATTCGTTTTTGTAGTAGCTAGTGTCAGATTCGGGCTTCAAAAGATATTTTGCTGCCTTCGTATGAATGTTGTGGTGTTTTCCATCAGTCCCAACTTCCACATGTTTTGATGCGTGCATATAGAGGGAAGAGGAACATGGATTGCAGTGAAAAAAGAAGGACAGCGACCTCTCTTTAAAAATTAATCCTCATGTTTAGAAAAACTGATCAGGAACAAGACAGCTTGTAGAAAACTAGAGTACATTGCGTATAGTCACTTGTTCCACGAGTCCTCACTGAAAACCATGTTTCTGACCCCTTGAATACACAATTAGTAACACTAGCCTTCTTTGCATTGGTTTGTATTCACGATCGATCACCCTATCCACTTTGATGTAGTTAACTCGTTTTGACTCCAGTCTGCAGCATTGTGCTTCGCCGTCAAATGCTATTGTATGAACTTATTTGATTTTCATGATGATCCAACATAATAGGAATACTTACCCTTTTTAGCCTGAAGCATTTATTGTTGACAAAAAACTGATGTTATATGAGAAACTCAACTTTTTTTTGTTACAATTGAGTGATCTTAATTAGGCTCAAGTAATAAATATGCAAGCCCAATGTCATATGTAACACCATACGTACGGCTACATCTGTACTAAAGAGGGTCACGTAGTACCGGGTCAAACGAGAGGCTCCCACACGCATGCGGTCCATGTGATTCGAACCCATGACCTCCGGCCAAGCACGAGCCTTCCTTACCACCTCACCTACACAGCACATGTGATGGAGTTGGATATGCTTTATTTTGAAGTAACTCGTGAAGAAGCTTTTAGTATCAGGTCGTAATACCACCCGGTACTAAAATATCACTTTTAGTACCGGGTGATATTACGATCCGGGTAATAACACCACCTAGTATTAAAAAGAATCTTTTAGGATCAAGTGGTATTAGGACACGGTACTAAATAGCTTCTAACAACCCCCAAATTTGGAGCATTAATACCGGGGCAAAAGATAACCGGTACTAACAACGAGGATGAAAGGTCAGTTTTCTGACAGTGATAGGTTAAAAACTTACTTATGGCCTAGCAAGCTTAATGCCTTAGTCCGGATTAAATTATTATGATGATGATTTGTATTGGGGAATGCATTACTTGTATTTTTATACCAATTGTTCAATTAAGCAAGATACGTAAACATTATTTGGATTATGACACTACTATAGGAGATATTTTTAACACCACTTAAACAGCATATGACCGGTTCTAGAAATCAGCTATTAAGGACCGGTTAATGCTCATACACCCGTTCGTGGAAATACGACTGACTGACTATGCAGATCGTTCCAGAAATAAAATAAAATCCACCCTAGCGGCTGCACTCGCCACCATCCTCATAACCGCTCATCACTAGAGAAACGACCCTTTCGTCCCATGCCTTAATACTGGTCATATTTTAATTTCCCACTCAAAAGAAAAAATACCGGTCACATTTTAACTTGGTACTAATACTAATACTAGTACCCACCACTAGAGAAATGATCTTCCATCCACCCCCTTTTGACCCGATTAACATTGGACCCGTGACTAAAGTGGCTTTAGTCCCGGGTCAAAGAAATGCCACCGAAGGCACCGCGGGAGGGGAGCTTTAGTCCGGTTGTAAATACCAACCGGAACCAAAGCCCCCCTTTAGTCCCGGTTGTAACAGCAAGAAAATATCGCACCAACACCCTCCCCTTTTTATCCTGGTTGGTGTTTCGAACCGGGACAAAAGCCCTCCCCCTTTTGTCCCGGTTGGAAACACCAACCGGGACAAAACACAAGGGCGTGCACATGTCCTTATCTTCTCCACACGCACACACTAGCAGCACCTCCTCCTCCTCTCCTCTTCCTCCTCCTCCTCTCCTTCCTCCTCCTCCTCTCCCTCCGGCACGGGTGGCCGGCGCCTCTCCCTCCTTCTCCTCCTCTCCCCTCCCCTCCTTCTCTTCCTCTCCCGTCCCTTCCCCCTCTGCTGGCCCTCCCCTTCCCCCTTTGCTCGCCCCTCACTAGCAATGAGGAGCAGCAGCGGGGCGAGGGCAAGCAATGACGCGGGGGGAGGGGGGGAGCGGGCGGAGCGGAATGCGGGGGGTGTGGGCGCGGGCGGGCGGGTGGAGCAGCGTTCGGGGCATGCGGTGGCGACATGCGGGGTGTGTGGTGGCGGCGGCGGCGGCGGGTGGGCGGGGCGTGCGGCGAGGCGCGCGGGGCATGCGGCGGCGGCAGCCTGCGGAGCATGCGGCGGGGTGAGCGGGTTGGCAGCGGCGGCGGCTGGCGGGGTGGACAGGACGGCAGTGGCGGTGTGCGGAGCGATGTGCGGGGCGTGCGGCGGCGGTGGCCCGCCAGCGGGCGGGCAGCGCGGGCGACCGGCAGGCGTAGGGCGCGGGCTTTTAGTCCTTGTTGGTAACACCAACGGGACTAAATGGGGTCTTTAGTCCCGTTTGAATGACCCGGGATTAAAGACCACATCTTTCATCTCGAAAATTTTATCCCAGTTGGGCATTGGACAGCTTTGAGGCCTACCAACCGGAACTAGAGCTCTGTTTTTCAGTAGTGACAAGCCCAAATTTGGGGGTCCTCGGAAGCCTTTTAATACTGGGTCATAGTTTTAGTACCGGGTGGTCTTATGACCAACTACTAAAAGCCTCTCCATGGTTAACTCAAAAGAAAAGTATATCTAACTCCATCATATATGTTGGGTAGGTGAGATAGTAAGGAAGGCTCGCACGAGGCTGGAGATCATGGATTCAAATCCCATGAACTGGCACACGCATATTACGCTTGAAAATTATGTGAATTGTGACTAATATCGGTTATTTGACCTGGTAACGAAGGATCCCTATGTACCGACATAGCGTTACCCCTTAGGAGTGACTAATACCCGGTAAAAAAGGAGGTTGGAGAACGGTTCTAAAGTCACTTCTCGAGCCGTACCTGGAGGTGGAGCAGAGGACAACAGGGACACTAGCAGCGACACTGGGTGCCGCACCCTTGCCCTCCGCTAGCCGCTCCGCCTGGGCCCGAGCAACACACGTATGCATGGAAGCTCATCGGAGCCGAGCAACGGATGTGCTGAGTCACCCCCTCCGACCTCGGCCGCCGGGCCCATCGTCGTCAGTCTCCACGTCCACACTACACCGTGCGTCATGCCTAGGTCGCCACTCTTGACCTCCCCAGGCAGCAGGGCGGACCTACGCTAAAGCTAGCCGGTTGTGGCCCTAGTCTTGGCGCGGTAATGTCCAGTACCCATTTAGTTTTGGCCCAAAAACAAGAGTCCCAAACCCACCAACTAGGGCACTGTAGAAGGGCAGAGCCACATGCACAGGCTCGCTCACCGCTCGTCCTCGCCTCTGTTCATGAGTCGTGACTGCCGACTGGTGCTGCCGCCAGCTGGCCTTGGGCCTCCCTCGGCTGCTGCCCATGGACTGATGGACACCGACTGGCTCTCTGTGCCAAGAAAAAAATTTGTAGGTTTGCAATATGATGCAAAAAACTATTTCATAAACTTCGTGATTGTTTTGCTAAAGTTTGATATAGAAAACTCTTCATTTGTTTTTCTCGGGGCACTTGATTATTTGGCATTCTCTCCGAGTGTCAGTAATCTGCGTCGTCATTGAATCCAACAACGAAGTGAACTACGAATCTGGATAATCTAGCAGTATGATGTCTGCATCTCAAGGTACATGACTGATGGTAGATTACTGAACCACTTAGCGAAGAGTGCTTGAGTTTTTTGTACTCAGGATGTTTGCATACTTTAAAGAAACGTCGAAATCTCAAGTAGCAGTTCTTAAAAGCGCAATGAAAATAGCTTCTCGAGCTCCCTCGATGAATACACAAACTGTCTTGATTTAAAGCCGCTGCAACCAATCCTTCCGCAAATTTTCTCATGAAGATAAATCCTCTGTCCATGTGAAGGGATAAAATTTTCTCTTTTGAAACATGGAATTGAATTTGTTCAAGGGCCCGTTTGTTAGGATGGAATTGAATCTCATTCTAAGAATCTCATTCTAGCAATTAGATTCAATAGGAATTAAATTCCATAGAATTAGATTCATTTCAATTTTCTTGTTTGGATGTACAAAGAAACTAATTCCTAGAATTAGATTCCAAATATTGTTTGGTTGATTAGAGAGGAAACTACTTCTTTGGAAAATATAGGTTAAATCTGATAGCTTCGAAATTCCTAGCTTAAAGATGAGTACTTAGCACTGTTTTCTCAGGAATTAAAGATGAGTACTTAGCACTGTTTTCAGACTAATACTTAGCACTGTTTTCGAAGAAAACCACATCATACACGAGTTACATACCTCCAGCTAGGAAAATACAGATAAAATACAAGATAATACTTTCAGATGAGCTACATATTATTACAAGTTCAATAGATATTATCCATCACTTGATATAGATGAACTAGTTTCTTCACTTGTTGAGCTGTTTTAGAAGCCACCTCTTCCTCATCCTCTCTGGAAGCGCCAACAGAGACTCGTACTTGCGTGCGTCACCGGTCAGGATATCAAATAGGTCCAACAAAGTGTCTTCATCCAATCCTTGTACTTCATTCAGTGTGTCTAGAATTTCTTTTGATGTTGGTCCTTTAGGGGCTTCCTCCTTTAGTGCTTCAGCAAACTTGTCTAGTTTTTCAGCCATCATAGAGGTAAAAGAGTCGCCTGACCGTTGCCTCTTTAAACTTCCTGAAGTTGCCGATGATGTGGGCTCTTTGTTACCAAGATCTTCCTTACTCATGTCTTTTGAGCTCTCAGCTGCAGTCCTTGCCGCTTCACCGGTAGCATGGTCTTTGCCAAACACCAAGCTGATTGAGTCCCAGTACAAGACAGTCTTGTGCCTATATCCAGAAGCTTCTTTGTTTTTCTACAAAAAAACAAATGGTTAACACATATATATCCAACTTCAAGCCACACGGAATAACAATGAACATATAAACATATGTTGCTTAAAAAGAACAGAATAAAATTGAATGTACATTCTATAGTCACTGTTGACATTTTGCTAACTGTTAGACATTTCGACTAACTATGCTAGCTATGGGAAATATAATGAATAACCACTTTTCACATGGCAATCATGCAAACAAATATCATAGAAGCAATCAAAGTGCAGGGCCACGGGTTGGCACATCTTTTTCAGATTATATAGCTGGACAGTTCAGTATTGTTCTGAGCACAATGAATTTTTAATTGTAAGAGCGTTCACTTCAACCAAGCAAACATTGCTTACAAAACTTGAAGGCATCTCATAGAAGGATAGTAAGCAGGACATATTAGAGAAAAGATTAGATCATTGCCAAGACAGTAATATGCTAGGGTCACTGCCGTCCCTTTCAGAGGAAACTCAACTAGGGCGAGGGATCGAGCCCTTTTATAGAACTACAAAGCATCTCACAGGCGGACAGTAAGCAGGACACACTATAGAAAATATTAGACCATAGCCAAGACAGTAATATGCTGGAAACCCATTCTTCGACAATTACTCCAATCACAAGTCTACTCCTTTTTACTTGATAAGCCAGGAGTGAACATATTCTTAAGATCTTGATAAACTAAGAGTTTGAGAAGCCATGCCTCATAACAGTGAACTGATCACTAAGCAAGATAAGGACATGTTACATATAAGATTTTGAGGCCAGTCCCCTCCCACTTGCTACATATAAGTTACACTATGACCTTACATCAATGGAAAGATCAATTAGAACAACCATAAGCAACACAGACCTTACATCATTTTATACCAAATATAGTGCATAAGGAAAAGTAGGCTTAAGGCTTAACATGAGTGCACAAAAGAACAAATTTAAGTAAATAAGTGGTTTTTGAAACTTACCGCCACATATTCTTCCCATACAGCATCACTATCAACAGATATTTTATTTTTGTTCCAATCCCAACCAAATCCACTTGATTCCAGCATACCATTGATGATAGTGTAGTGTTTGTCAAAGGTCTTGTTCCTTGCCATGATATTGTCTTTTGAGATATCCACATTACACTTTTCTCGGACATTCTTGATAGCAGCTGTATAGACATGAGACTTCCACCCATTCTGGCATCTGTCACCCTTGTTATAGTACTCCACAAATGTGTCAAGAAGAGCCTTGTCCATGTCATCATTCCAAGAAATGTAACCCCTGCCCGAGCCTGACTTCTTGCCCTTCTCCATATCCTACAGGAAAAATGTTCACAAAAGGTTATTAGTAAAATATTAGGAGCAAAACCAAATATCATAAGTTTAAGCATGCATTGATGATAGAATTTATCATACATTGACCACGTCTTGCTTGGTAATCAGCAAACATTTGGTTAGCTTTGGTATCCCTAAAATTGCTCCATTCATTTGTTGATTGAACATTGGTAATCATACCCACTTCACTTTGAACTTCATGAGGTTCAAAAGATATTACTTGATCAACTTGGTGTATAAGTAAATCATCCATATCTCTCTGTCTATCAATTACAAAGTTGTGCAATATGCAGCAAGCATTAATGATCCTAATCTGCAAGAATTTAGTAGAAATGAGTTGCATGCTAGCTAGGGTCATTCAAAGATGAATTTCAAGCTAGGTTACTAACTACGGAATACCTGATTTTGCAAGTCAAAATATGAGTTGCTTCTTAGTATAGCCCACCTCATCTTCAATAGCCCAAATGTTCTCTCTATCACATTTCTAGCAGTTGAATGGCGCAAATTGAATAGTTCTTTGGCAGTGGATGGGTTATGCCCTTGAGCAGCCCACTCATTCAAGTGGTAGCGAGTGGATCAATATGGAGCAAGAAAGCCCGGTCCATTGGTGTATCCCGCATCTACTAGATAGTATTTCCCACTTGGAATAACAAATGCATCGTCCCGAGACATTGCATCACGTAGCACACGTGAATCTGAAGCTGATCCTTCCCATCCCGCTAAGACGTAAACAAATTTCATGTGACGATCACAAACCCCTAAAACATTGGTGGTAATCTGTTGCTTCCTATTCCTATACCTCCCTTGGTCAGCCAAAGGCACAAAAACGTCAATGTGTGTACCATCTAATGCTCCAAGGCAATCTTCAAACCACTTCCACTTGGAATCCTCAGGTTGTACAGCTGATGGATCAGGAAGCTTGATAAATTCATGGCATAATGATAGAATACCTCTAAGCACCTCATTGAAGTGACGGCAGATTGGCTCAAGTGACCATCCATATGAGCTACGAATCATCCTCATCTTAGTGCCATGACCCACTACAAGCAAAAAGATTGCTACCTTTTCTTCTACCGACACATTCTTGTTATCACACATACCACATCTCTCACGTAAGATGGCACATAGGTCATAAAATGATCTCTTAGTTAGGCGCAAACTATCATAGCAATAGACATTTGATCCTTGGTACAGATTTCTTAGCATTTGTTTGCGTGTAGCTACATCTCTCTCAACCATTTCATTCGGATCAACAATATGTCTAGGTCTCTTACGCTGATACCAGTGCACAATCATGCTCATGACAGCAGAAACAAATAAAGCAGCCACCCTTTTTCTCTTTTTCCTACTCATCTCTCTCATTTGCTCCATGCTTGTATTAACCAAGTCTATGTTGTTGTCAGGCATCTAAAGCACATATGCAAAAAGGAATATTTTAATTTATCATCAAAATGCTACACTATTTTGGATAATCAGAAGACAAAAAATAATCAGAATGCCTACCAAACTGAGATAGATGAGGACCGAGATTTTAATGCCTACCAGTCCAAAAAACAGAATGCACTCAACAAGGTTCATGGTCTTTACAGATTTCTAGTTTACATCAACCATAATTTTCTATAGACGATGGACACTAGAGGTTGCTTGTTTCTGTCCAGTTATATATTGCAGAACTCACAAACTAGCTGCATGCGCCCTGATAGATGCTTAGCCACTATAGTAGCTCGATCGCTATCTAGCTAGACAGCTAGCTGTCTACAAACCTCATTAGTTTAAATTTGACTTGGATACATTTTCACTCCCTTTCTTCCGTGAGCTAGCTGGTAATAAAGGCATTGACATCAACTGGGGCTGGTACATATACACACAACACACATGTGCGTAGCTAGCTAGCTGGTCATGAAAGCGATCGGTGACAAGTAAAATTCAATCAACACACAAGTTGAACAACCCTCATTCAATTCGATAAAACAGCACATCCAATATTACAAACAGCACATCAGTTCCTTGCAATATTCAATATTCGATAAAACAGCACATCAGCACATCCAATATTCGATAAAACAGCACATTCAAACATCAGAATCAAAATGTACCAGACTATCATATCTGACAATGTATCCACTCGCTAATCTTTGAACTTACAATGTATCAATGCCTCAGCATATCAGTTCCTTGCACCCTTCTTGAAGCCGCCCAGCAACGCCTTAACCAATAGCTAACAAAAGAGAAAAGAATCTGAGACAGTGAAATAATTGGCCTTAAGTAACATTAAATGAATAATTGAACCTAGGCAAACAGCACATCCAAGGCAAACAGCACATCCAATATTAACAGGCACATGTAAATGGTGATAAAACAGTTATTTTTTATCCAAGGCAAACATTGGTTCATGGAACGGGCAAAAAAAAGGAGCATTAGAAGCTATGCATATGCATATTTTTTGGAAGAGGAAGCTGCCGTTATGCTATGAATCCCTAACTTTCTGCTAACTTCAGTAAACATGATAAGGAAGACCAAGTACCAAAGGCACCACATGGAAAGACCATCAATAGCTATATCATTGAAATAAACCACTCCGTTATAGAATTAAGCCGACCATTTCTAGCTTGTTTGGATGCTCACAATACCATTCCTGCTAGGAGCAATCTACAGTATTAACATTTTTTAAGCTGTTAATGGAGTTAGATAACAAACAAGCAGAGCACTCTATTTTCTGTGATAGACAGAAGGCAAGTTATTTCTATTGCGACACTGATGGTACTATTTCTGATAGACAGGTTATTTCTGTGATAGACAGATGGCATCTCACGACAGTATGGTAGATATTTCTGACTCATTACCATCACACAGACAACGATATCAGCTGAAAAGTGCACCAAAGCACAGGACTAGCAAGCTTAAAACTTATAAAGAGTACTTGCATTGGTTCCATCCAGAGTATATCATTGCGGCAGCACATGTAGCTAATTAGCAGTTCATATAAATCACATAGTCAAGAGTGAGCTGAGGACTATACTTGCTATCTCACATAGTCAGCATCGTGAGAAGTTGTTCTAGGGAAGAACTTGTTGGACGTCGTCAGTCCCACAACTCCCTCCTCGCTTGCTACGACCAGTAAATGAAAAAACAAACCACAAAAGAAAATGAATTAGCTGGTATTTCCTACTGAAGTTGTGCGGAACAGAAAAAAGATAGCTATACATTCTTAAGTATACAGAAGAATAAAGGACCATCATTTTCTTTAAGTATACACAGAGATTAATCTAGAACTGATGATAGATACTGAGGGAAGCATACTTTCATGCAAATATTATGCAAGGTATCTACTAATATTATTTATATGTTTAGCTGACACACTCGCAGTATGCACATATCTACGAATAACATCCAAGGTAATACAGCTCAATTGATCAGCAATTTAATGTACTAGCTAAACCATTTGACATGTTGATTAGAAAAGAAAACAGTAGTCAGTGTTGATTGAAAGAAATAGTATGTAGTCAGCAGTATAGCAACACTAAAGATAACCTCAAGGCTTGGACAGATAACCTCTAGGAAATAGATAAATATCCCTGTAAGCTGAGATGAATTTGATCCAAAACTAAAGATCTGACAGATAACCTCAAGGCTTGGACAGTGGTTCCATTTCACTGACAAGGGTACAACAACAAGTATTTGAAGGGTACATTAATATGAACTTAGCAAATACAAGACACTATGACAAAGAAATATCTAGACGTGAGTAGGTAAACCAGATCAAAGCACTGAGTAGGTAAACCAGATCAAAGCACTGAGTAGGTAAACCAGATCAAATCTGTACACTACTGAGAGATGCACGAACTACTGAGTGCAATCACTAAACAAGTGAGGAGATGCAATCAGGGAGGAGATGCAACAAGTGAGGAGATGCAATCACTAAACAAGTCGGATCAACACTACTGAGTGCAATCAGGGAGGAGATGCACGAACCCTAGGGACGGTGGCGAGGTAGACGGGGGCGTCGAAGGAGGGGTGGCGGAGGAGGTAGACATCGCCTTCTTCGTGGAGGAGGGGGCGGCGGAGGAGGAAGATGGGGAGGCGGAGGAACGGCTAGCAGAGTCGAGTGAGCGGATCTGAACGAAGGAGGAGCGGGTGGCGGAGGAGGGGCGCCGGAAGGGGCGGGGGAGGAGGGGGCGCCGGAGGAGGGTGTGGCGGAGGAGGTGGCAGAGGAGGGGGCCGCGAAGGAGGCGGCGGAGGACAGGCCGGCGAAGGAGGCGGCGGAGGCGAGTCGGGAGAGGAAGGGGGCGCGGCGTCGGGGAAGGGAGGCGAGTCGGGATGGAAACGATTTCTTCGTTTTAGGCCCGGAATGTGTCGCAGGCAATCAAATTGGCCCGTGGAAATCACTGGAAAGACGATTTCCAATTCCACGTGCAGCCAAACAGGTCAGCCCAGGAATAGAATTCCAATTCAGCCCAATTCCTGCGTAACAAACGGGCCCCAAGTGTAATTAATCATCAGCGGATTGATTGATTGATTGTGTGACAGGAACAACAATTGCGTGCTTTTGAAAGCTCTTTTCATTCCAGCTAGAACCTTGAATAACTATACATGGAGAGTAGTACACAAATATTGATTTTGTGAACAGATGCTGTCCCTCCTACAACCAATCTTTAGTTGCATGTCTCGCAGAACAAGAAACGCAGATAATTCTTACAGTCTTAGCTCCATATTTAATTGTACAGAAACACCATATAAATATTGTGGCTTCTTACCTAACGGGAACCGGGGTACTCTGTAAGCACATGGATATGTGCCGACCATCTTTGCTTTACAAAATTGTCCATGATTAGAAGTAGAATCTAGTTGGAGATGCAAATAATTTTCTCCAGTTGAAACAAATGAACTTGCAACGCAATGATGACACCTTTCCCAGCTTAATTTCTGCATAACTCCACAATATCCATTTTCCACTGGTGGAGGAAATGGCAGAAAATAGGAAGAGAGTGCAGCACAGTGTCCCCTGAATGTCTCGTAGTCGGCGTTGGAGATCGTGCTAATGACCCAGCAAAATTCCCCACAGATACAAGTGACAAATAAACTGAATTCAACAGCAAATTCCACCGTTGAAACAACAAGGAATAAGAAGCTTCAATGTGAATCACCTTGAGCCCGTTCTGTTTGGCCATCTGTTCCCTCTGAATGTAGCAGACACGCAGCATGCTGAATTCCCGACACCTCCAATGCTTAGCCTCGGCATGACCCTATATAGATGAGTAGAGTAGTCACGCATATATAGCTCGTTTCTCGGAGCTCGCATGGACTACTGATGGGCAATTTATATAACCTATACATCGTGTCGTATGGAAAGCAACGACCACCAGTACGTTATTTGACCGACTTTATAGTGTCATCTCCTAATATAAAGTCCACGTGGAACATCAACCAGCTTACATGTCGCCATCACTGGCTAGCGAGTGCACTGAAATCCTTTGCCCCCGGGTCCATCCATTCCCATATTTCAAAGCAGAGAACCTAGGAAGCGGAAAACGAACATCTCAACGCGCTGTCCATGGGGACATGGTTCTAGAGTAAACCTGGCATTATGTTTCTGCAACATTGAAATATATGGATAGATAAACTAAACCTGTACTTCACAAAGAAGACGAAGCCATTTGGTAGACATATGTGTGATTGTCCGGTGCATGGTACGTACAATAGCTACGTGCCTCGATCGAACAGGCAGCAAAACCGCCCAGGTATGGAAGTCGTAGGATACTCAGAAGAGCTTCGACGGTTCCTGATGCTGCTCAATCCCGAATGTCTTGAGCGCTAAATTTTTCTTCATCATTTTGTAGCTTCCTCGAAACCTCCTACAAGTACAACTGTATGTGTTCTCTCAGACAATGCGAGTGCCTTGATGCAACCTAACTATCCTGAAGCGACACCACCGATATATGCTTGAGCTTGTACAAGTCATTTTATTGGCACGCCTAGCCTAGTGGGATATGTACATAATGACTGTCAGTAGAATCATGCAAGTAAAGAGAAGGAAAGGGAAATTAACTCATAACTCTCAAATTCATGACACAACGAAAGGAAAGGGAAATTAAGCCACGCCTATCACAACCATCATCCGAGATATATAGTTATTCAGGTTATAACACTAGGTCACTACCATCATGATGATGTGCAGCCTAAGTAGGTTTATGCAACGTACAAGTTGAGGACTAATGGTGGTCACCCTTGGATAATGAGTGATTGATAATATTGTGTTGGATTGATGTTGCTCTTGGCTTGTGATGTGTAGGTGTAGGATGCGACGTTGTGGCCGACGGCGTGCGGGGAAGGTCAAGCAAAAGGTTCGTGTCGATGGACCAAGGGCGGTGAAAAGTGAACGCGAGTAGGCTTGGACCGTGGGACCCGAGGAGTCCGGGGGGAGTCATGGGCGATCCACATGGTGCATGGAAGAGCATGAGAACATGATGAGATGGAGACGACGTCGGTCGAGTCAAGCGGGATGGGCGTCAAAGGCTTGGTGGAGGCCGGACACGTGACGACATCGAGGAGGTCGCATGGCGGCCAAGCAGAGATGGACGGTTTGGGTGGTTTGGGCCTCAAAACCACCGTGCAGGCAGATTTCCCGGTTTGGATCTCAAAACCGGGGGCGAGTCCAGTGCAGCCCTAGCTTCGAGAAGGAGGGCACGTGGCATCATCGCGAAGCTTGCATTGAGGCGAAGCAAAGTCGTGAAGGTAGCGTATTTGTCCGATGCGTCTACAAAAATCTGGACCAAAATGCCCCTGCGTGGGTAGTTATCTTAGTTGTAGTTGTAGGGGTATTTTCATCATCAGTCGGAGACCATATATACTAGAGTTGGCTGGTTTGGGGGTGTGCTTGTAACCCTAATTTCATTTGCTTAGAGGCTAGCCAAGTGCTTAAAGAGAGGAGAGGAGGGACATGAGAGGGTGAGAGTTTCTTTCTCTTGATTTCTCCATCCAAGAGGGAGGATGAAGGGTGGAGGCTAGTCCTCATCTTATAAAGATGTTGTCTTCATGATTTAGTCGATTTTGTGTCTTAAATCTATGGCTAAATCTCATTGTTTCTCCCGTTTTCCTTTTTCGGGATTTTCGGGATATTTTCGTGGGATTTTCGTGGGATTTTCGTTCTTTGAGTTTGAGCTCAAATCTCACAAGGTTTGTTAGGGTAAATTGTATCTAGGATCCTTATAAGCATCTATGATGTGATCCCCTCAAATCTCCCATGGATTCGGATTGAAGTCAGTTTTCCTAACAACTCGAGTTCTTGGTAGGTTTTCGGTGTTCTCCAAAATTCGTGATGAATACTTGAGTTTCTGAGATTTTCTTTCTAGATCCGTTAGCCCTTGAGGTAGTGCACTTATGGCTCAAGTTTCGAACAGTGCACTTATGGCTCAAGTTTCGTTCGATTGCATGGAGATTTGAAGGAGAGTTTTTGTTTGAAGTTGGTGGTGTAATTTGTGTTCTTGTTGCTTCTCTCTGTTGTTTCCTACACGATACCGAGCAGCAACAGGCGTCGGGAGAGGGAGCTGCGCACGGCGCTCCGTGCGTCGCACGCGAGCTGCGCGTACCGGCGCCAGGCTTGGCGCGTGGCCCAGGCGGGGCAGCTGCAGCAGCAGACCGGCCACCAGCGCCAGGCGGGCCAGGCTCAGGCCAGCAGCACCAGACGAGCCAGGCGCAGGCCAGCGGGCTGTGCGGACCAGGCGGCCCAACTGCTCAGCAGGCCGAGCAGGCCACCAGGCCGTGAGGGAGGCAGCCCACGCAAGGAGCAGGTGTCAGCTCAGCCAAGCACAGTGAGCTTAATCAATTAGTCCTCCGTTAATTCTTGCACTTTGCTAGTTAATCATTCTCATCTTGTTTAGCTACTTAAATAGTATTTTGTCTTGCTCCTTAGATGCTTAGTAAAGTAACCTTTAGTTAATCCTTTCATGCCTAGTTAAGTAGGTGGTTAGAGTGTCTTTACTTTATGTCGTTTGTGCAAGCTTCTTAGAATCACTTTGTGCTTTGCTTCTCCTATGTTTTCAGCGTGTCAAGTCAAATGATTCTTAGGATGAGCTTATCACAAGTTGACTTGCATCATCTTGGTGACTTGACGCGAGGTGTGTTTCAGGGTAGCAATCAGGATATAGACTTTTTTTCTTCAAGAAAAATTTTAAAGGCTCCCATTGACCCCTTTGATTGCCAATTCCGGTCCTTTGCAAGTATACAATCTATAAAACCGTGGTCTTCAAACTCTCTGGAGGTGTTGAAGCCGCAACGATGCATAAACGGAGCCGAGCAAGCACGCGTCAGCATTGGAACCGGCCGACTGCAGTTGGTGGCCCAGGTGGGGAACCCTGGTGACACGGTCACGCAGCGAGAACCAGAACAAGGAGCGAGGTTCATTTCCTCGATGCTGCAAACTGTCGTTGAGAGCTCCGCTTCGGAGGACGCCACGAGCCGCTGGAGGGAGAGCACTCAGCACTGTTAGCCCAGCTAACCGGCATGGAGACACTAGTAGAGAATTGGGCTTTAATCCCGGTTGGTAGGGTGCAAATATCCCGAAAATGCATCCGGGATAAACCAACCGGGGCAAAAGGGGGGTCTTTTATCCCGGGTCACTCAACCGGGACACGTGCGCACAGGCAGGCCCCCCACACGCGCACGTCGCAAGTCACAAGTCACGCGATTTTTCACGCGAAATATGCGCGTGCGCGGTTCGTGAGATTCGAACCCACAACCTCCAGCCTCGCGCTTCCAACCGGGATAAAAGACCCTTTTGTAGTAACTCGTGGGGGATCCTTTTATCCCGGTTGGAAACATCAACCGGGATAAAAGACCCCCTTTTATCCCGGTTGGTGTTTCCAACCGGGATAAAAGGGTCCCCCACGATTTAATCCCCTTCCAGTCACCTTCCAGTCACCTTGTTGGGGGCCCTTTTATCCCGGTTTGAAACACCAACGGGATAAATGACCCCCTTTTATCCCGGTTGGTATTACAAACCGGGATAAAAGGCTCTTGACCCTTTTATCTCGGTTAGTGTTACCAACCGGGATAAAAGGGGGGGTCTTTTATCCCGGTTGGTGTTTCAAACCGGGATAAAAGGCCTCTCAGGTCTTTTTTTCCCATTAGCCTTTGCAACCGGGATAAAAGGTTTCGGTTGGTGAGCCCCCCACCAGTGACCGAGTTTTAGTCCCGGTTGGTGAACCTTTTGTCCCGGGCCAACTTTAAACCGGGACAAAAGGGGGTGTATGAAAAGTCAATTCTCTACTAGTGAGATAGGGTTGGAATGGACTCCACGGGCCACAATGGTAGGGCGGACCTAACACCACGGTGGGACACCCTCACGTTTCCACAATATGGCATCATGGCCTAGGCATTATTAACACTTTCTCTTCTTGAATACATAACTGTTTCTCTGTTAAGAATCATCCAGTACCCAACATGAGAACAAAGAATGTCAATACCGTACCCTCTTCCTCCTCGAACTACACAATGCTAGTACTTAGATAGTGTTTGGTTCGCGCTAAGGTAACGTAAACGCAAAGGGAATCAGATTACAGTGTATTTAGTGGTGGAATGGATGATTACCCTCTTTGTTTGGTTGCACTCTGGTAACGTAATCAGATTACGGTATAGGTGTTGTATCTGATTACAGTGGAGGAGGAGGGGTAACAAGCTTGTATATATATTATTTAGGTAAGGGATTAGATTACAGTGTAAATTGATTACAAACCGCCGCAACCAAACATATGTAATGGAATTCGTTACCTTCAGTAATCAGATTACGTTACATTTGTGCCAACCAAACACCACCTAAGTGGTATATAATATAAAGAAGATCCAACCTTCAATTATAGATAATTTAGTAATTATTAAATTGTAAAAAGTGAGATGCCAAATAAAATGATCTTGTAGACTATACGCTAGTGGAAAAAAAATATTATAATGATCCTATTTGTGTTTTTTCTCATGATGCTTTATACTACCTATACTACTTATGTTTAGAACTTATACCCAAGTAACTTGACTAACGGTTTTATACTAATCCTTTTCGAACACCAGTATGGCTGTTGTGCATCATAAAATAGCTCTCTTCCTATCCTTGCCTGCCCTTTTATTACCAACTCGCATTCCCCAAACTTTGCCAAGGCAAATGCAGGTCCAGCTCAGGCAGGGGTGTTCCTCTTGGCGTGGTTCTGCTACGCCCTATCGTGGGGTTTCGGCCCCATTCCACATGGAACTTCTGCTCGCCGGCGAAGTCGTCCTTGCTGGCGACGCGGAACCATTAGAAGAATGGGTGCACGGTGAGGCAGCTCTCGTAGGCCTAGCCATCCATGGCCACGATGAGGAGGGGACGCAGCAGGTCCAACGTGCCCTCGCCGTGCCGGAAGCTCTCCAGGAACAGGTCCAGGAACGAACCCAGCGACGCCCAAGCCTCGTTGATTGCCGTCATCAGCACCGTCTTGTCCGCCGTACGTCGCCACTCGCCGGAGCAGGTCCGGAAGGTCCTCGGACGGGCCGGGGTCTCCTCCTCCTGCTGCTGCTTCTGTGGTTGATGGCGTAGGAAGGACAAAAGGATTAACGGTGTGTTTGGCTAGGCTTCTAAAAGTACTTTTGCTACCAGAAAAGTCAAAAACCAAACAAAGGGAGTTGCTTCCTCCCAGGTTCCCACAATGTGCAACCTAATGGTCCTCAAACTACACTGTTTTGCTTGAGCTTGCACAGATCATTGTGTAGGCATACCTGGTCATAATTAAAACCGATTCTTATTAGTACAATCATGGCAAGCAAAGAGTGAACTACTAATAATTTAGTCGACACAGAAGCTCCGGACATCACAGACCACATGTTCTCTCAAGTCATGACACTGCACATCTATATTTGCGACATACATAAATTGAATACCGCTCTATTTCAAAATTTTTGTGTTCAGTTGAAGACTATTGAATACCAATTTAAACTCCATTTATTTGCTGGTTGATTGCACAGTTGTAGTAGGTCGCATCATGGGCGAAATGAAGTAGTAGGTGCAGCTTCTGCTGTGCACACTTGTGTCCCTGATTGGATATAGAATCTACATGAGGATACAAATAATGTGCTCCAGTTGCATAAACGAACTTGCAACGCAACGCTTACACCTTGCCATCATTTTCCAGAATCACTTTCCACTGGTGCAGGAAATGTCAGAAAATACGGAAGAGGGTGCATCGCTGTTTTCCGAGAATGTTCGGCAGTCTGTGTTGGAGCTAACGACCAAGAATATGCCTAACAAATACAAGTGGAGACTGGAGAGGCACCATGGGCCACTGGTGAAAATTCAAAGAACAGAAGATCCAAAGCATTTGATGGTGAGGTTGTTCTTTGTAGCCCTCTGTTTCCTCACAATGTAACCGGTTCGCATCATGCTAAATTCCTGACACCTCCAATGCCTAGCCTCGGCATGACACTATATATAGATGAGTAGAGTTGTCGTGCATATTGCTTGTTTTTGCCGAGCACGCATGGACTCGTACCACCACTGATGTAGAACGGCACTTTATATAACCTATCATGCGTATGTACACCCAAAGGCCTATGGAAAGCAATGACCGCCAGTACGTAAATTGACTTGAGAGTCATCTCCTAAAGTCCACGTTGAACATCAACCAGAGCTTATATAATATAAGGGGTGTTTGGGAGATAGGGGCTAAACTTTAGCCCTGTCACATCGGATATTCGGATGCTAATTAGGAGAACTAAACATGAGCTAATTATAAAACTAATAGCAGAATCCCTAGGCTAAATCGCGAGACGAATCTATTAAGCCTAATTAATCCATCATTAGCAAATGATTACTGTAGCATTACATTATCAAATCATGGACTAATTAGGCTTAATAGATTCGTCTCGTGATTTAGCCTAGGGGTTGTGCAATTAGTTTTGTAATTAGCCTATGTTTAATACTCCCAATCAGTATCCAAACATCCGATGTGCTAAGTCTACCGGTTGCACGGAAATCCTTTGCTTGGGTCCATCCATGCCCATTTTTCACAGCAGAGTACCTAGGGAGCGGGAAACAACATCTCAATGCGCCGTTATTGGGGACCCTGTTCTAGAGTAAAGGGATCCAGAACGACAGCTTCCGGGTTTCTGATTAGGAAGGAAAATGTGCTTCCGAACTTCCGATTGAGAAGCAGCTTTTCGGTTTGAAACCAAATAAAAAAAATGCATTCCTGAACTTTCTGAAGCGGAAAATGACCTTCCGGCTTCCAAGTTTTCGTCCATCCAGTTTCAAGACGGGAGTCAGCCGGCAGGAGCCCATGGACCAAGCAAGGAACAAAGGGTTGATTTCACGGCTTCGAGTCCAACTTGTCCTGAGGCACGAGCCACGTAGCATGGAGACAGGGTTGGAACGGACTCCACGGGCCACAGTGACAGGGGCAGACCTAACATCTAGTCATTATTAATATCAAGGTAATACACAGATCTCTCTCGACCTCTCTTTCCCCTTGCTACAGTTCCAGAGACGATTTTCCTTCCCGATCTTGCCGGATTTCCTTCGCCTCCCGTGGCCCTTCGGTCGCCAGAGGGAAGGGAATCTTGCGATTTCGATAGCTAGTGTGAATAATCCCCTATTACTACTATAGTTTGCTAGGGTTAAAGTAGGGTTAAGTTTCCTGGTGATGGCGTTGCTGCTCACCAGTTTTGGATCCCTCTATGGCCGCTTTGTTGGCGATTGTGCAGGAGGATTCGGCGACACGGTGCTACGGAGGTTTGTTGTGTCGAGTTTCTCTGCTGTTGGTTTTGTTGGAGGGGCAGGTTCTGGTGGTGACCGTTGTTTGTGTGAGCTTGACGACGGTGTCATATGCGAGATTTTGTTATTGGTGATGTTTTCTTTGATGCTTTCGTTTGCACGGGTGTTCGAATTCTCTATGGGCTTATTAGTGTCGTCGGTGCTTGCGACATCAATGGCATCATCGACCCTGCATCCCTTGACAGACTGAATGGAGTGCGGAATACTGAAGGTGGCTTTACTGGTGGTGAAGGTGACTTGGCCATTGGTGTTTTGTCCCTCCAAGGGAGCTCTGGTGGTGCCAGGATTTCCCTTGTGAGGTTTTTACTCCACCTTCTTTTATGTACGGGTTGGTGTATGTCGATCCACTTAGAGGGTTTGCCGTCTGTCGTTCGGTTAACCGGTGAAGCGAATGGCAACTGATCCTGACAACAACGAGGAGTCAGCATTTTGCCATTTGCCGTTGCATTCAACAGATCAATTGCACACTTCTAGTGTGTTACTAATGGGCTATTTAAAATTTCAACATTCTTCGTCGATTTGGGATACGGCCACAAGCTTCATCTTGGATCTTGTTCATTGCAGGAGATGGAGAAGCCCCGGGCCGCGGCAACTACGATTGGTGAGGGCGAAGGCCAATGGGTGCTTTGTCAGAGGTCTATGGTGTATTTTATTTCTTATTCAGGAGTGCCCTGTTGGGGGCTGGATGTACAAGCTTTGTTATCTTATTATTAATAAAATCCAACCCGTTCTAAAAAAACATCAAGGTAATACACAATAGTTTCTGTGTTCAAAATCATCAAGGTAAGCATGAGCACAAAGAGAGTTAATACCCTTCCTCCTATCCTTGCCTGCCCTTTTATTCGCAACTCGCATTCCCCAAACTTTACCAAGGCAATGCAGCTTTAGGTCAGGCTGGTGTATTCCACCTGGCGTGGTTCTGCTTCGCCCTATCATGGAGTTTCGGCACCATTCACATGGAACTACGCCTTGCCAGGTGAGGCCGCAAGTGGTTCTTTGTAACCGCTGAGTTTCCCCTCAAGTTGAAGAATAGAGTGCATGCTAAGTTCCTGACACCTCCAATGCCAAACATGGGCATGGCGAGTAGACTGCTCGGGGCACAGCTCTTTCTTGGAGCTCACTTGCACACACGGACCCATACCACCACAGATCTAGAAGGGTTCTTTATATAGCCTACGATGCATCAGTAGTCTTAATTTGCGTGCAGGCTCAAAGACTAATGAAAACTACCAACCACCTGCTCATAATTTAATCTCAGGGTCATATATATGCGTCTTCAAAAGTCCGCATACCACATCACATAGATGACAGGACATAGTAATAAGTCTCTACATTGCCATTGGGTGCCACTGAGTGCACAGACTCTGAATACATGTACGTTCAATACAATGACGCTACGGACAATGCTATTCTATTTCTTTTCTCTGGTTAAACCAACCTAGCCAATAATATTTAAATCTGTAGTTCACAATGAAGAAACAACATCAAGCTAACACATATTATGGAGGTGACTTATCACGCTGTTGTCTGATCCTCCAATCTATGACTGATGAGCTTTTAATTGCAATCGGTTGCCAGTTGAAAGCTCACCAAGTCTCTCTTATGGATTTACCTTTGAAAACTATTGCAGCAGTATTTACAACGCAATGATCTTTCATATAATGAGAGTGTGGAAGGGCTTGTAGCTCAATGGTTACTGCGCTCCAGTAGCACTTCCAAGTCATGGGTTCGATTCCCCCGGAACGAATTTCAGTTTGTAAAAAATAGTGGCACAGCAACGGTCTGTGGCAGGGAAAAAAATCTCGGTGAGAAAAAAAACGAGATTTTCGATAATCCCGTTTCTCGCCTGGGCCCGATAATTTCAGTTACCGCTCAAATTTTCCAATGGACTGTGTGGAAGGGAAGAAGTTAGATGACTATATGACATGTTGGGTGAAAAATGATATTCTTGCATTTCTATATGTGTATTTTTCAATGTTAGCTGATTTGGACATAATCTATGCATTATCCTGTGCAAATTCAGGTGTTTTTTTTTAAATTTGTCCAAAAAGAAAACGATAAACTGCTAGATTTTCGGATAAATCCGATAAACCCGTTTATCGGTGATCTCGGTATTTTTTCCCTACCAATAAATTGAACCTACTCTGTGGCACATGTGGTTGGTTTGGGCCCATCTTTAAGGGTCGTGGTTAGCCCATATTACGGTACAGTCCTGTAGGGTAAGGCTAAGGTTTGGGGGGTTCTCCCAGCTGGTCTGGTTGAGGTCTTCCGTGACTGTAGAAAAGCGTGTAGAAAAGCGTGGGAGCTGTTTTTCTCCCACCGGCCGAGTTTCGTGAAAAAAAATATATGATAGTTGAAGGAGACCAACGAGTGGTAATATCCTTCACATGGCCTCTTTTCCCAACATTTTATTTCCTCAGAACAGACAGCTTATCTTTACCATCACCGTGGCTTGCAATCTTGCTTTATACTAGTATATGAGAGGGTCTTTCCCTTTCTATCCTTTTATAGGATCGGACAACTTTTTTCGAGATGTTTGTTATCCATATAGTGCCAATAAGACAATAGCGTTCAGTAATTTTTCATATAAGAATGAATAACTAGTCAGTGGCCATAATTCAGATGTTAGAGATGGAGTAACCCATATATCACCTTCGTGACATGATGTATGCCATATAATGCAAGAATGAAACGTTTCCTTTTGCTAAGAAAAGGGTACTTGCCCAAACATCGGCGACATCCCGCCCCTGCTTGCGTACATGGGAAACTGACCGGTCATAAATAAACTTTGAGGGGCGTCGACAGCAACAACCAAGCGTTGATGCCGATGCTGTAGAGAGTGCTAGCTGTTCCTGTAGGAGGCGGAGAACAGTGCGCGGCGATCGAATTAACCTGAAACATGACCTGCAGAACCCAGGGACAGAGTCTCCGCGCCTCCGAATTCAGCTTCCACGCCACTCTGAAGCCATCTTTGATGGGCAGGTACCTGGTAAGCGCAAAAACTAGTGTGCCTCACGCAGGCCGCAGGGCCGCTTAGGTACGGAAAATATATGATACTCGGAAGAGCATTAAGGCTTCCTGATGCCGCTAGCTCAATCTTGAAAGTCTTTTCCTGCACTTTGCTTCATCAATTCCTGGCTTGCATGCAAGTGATCTTGCAGTGTAACTCGTCCATGTGCGCTCTCAAACAGTAAGAGCATCTCTGGATGCAACCTAACAAGTCATTCTGTTGGCATCCCTTGTGGTATACATCATTACTATCAGTACAATCATGCAAATAAAGAGTGTCAACTACCAGCTAATAATTCATAACTACCGGCAAGTTTTCGTTTCAATTTGATGGGTTCCCATTTTGCTCTAAAATTTTAGGATCCAAATGTTTGGTAAAGCTATCCAGGCAAATATTCCGAATGATGGTTTCTATTTGAATGTTATTTTAATGAGCTTTGTTATAATAGTTTTAAAGTACCACTGGTCACTACTTGCAGGAACTTTCCTTTCTTATTTGCTAAAAAAAGAACTAAATAGATTTACACATAATTAACAGGGCATTATAATAATTTCTCATTATTTTTTGTACTGGTTCCCACCAAATTGGTACTTCTTGATTTTTAGGTACTTCACGGTACTTCCTTTATTTCCACTGTTTGATTTCTTGGGATGGACGGCTCTCATTTTTTCAATCACTCTAAAATCTCTCTATTTTAATTATTATGGAATTTTTGTTAGGCTTCTGAGGTGTCAGTGCAGCAGCAGTGCAACCTCCACCTCCAGATGATACATTAGTCGAAAACTCAGATTCTGCTGGAAAAAATGCAAAGTCATTTCTTTCTGGTATTTACTGTGGTTAAATACATTCAGATTCAACTTGGAGGAAAAATTTGTTCACTCTACATTCATCACGCAAACTAATGCAACCACTTTTCTTAAGACTAGTACATGTGCAGATTGAACAGAAAGAAATTGTGATTGTGCAATTCACATTCTCAGTAAGTGATGGCTGTAACTTGTGCCATGCCAGTGATACTAGTGATGTTGATAGGCGATATTGTACTAATTAACTAGGCATGCATTATTAATATTGTTCCTATGAATTGTTCATGTAATAAAAGTGAAATGCATAAGAGAGAAGGCATGTCCTGTGTTCACCGTACCGTTCAGATCAGATGAGCGCACTTTAATTTGCACCGTGAAATGCATAACATTAAAGAAAACGTGAAGGAAATGCCCGAGACCAAAGTTCTTCACTACTCATGGTTGCTCACACAATTTATTATTAGGTATGCTTAAAACAAATTTGCCAGTGAGGACAGTAAGGTGCGCAAGTTTTGAATGCAGCTCGTGAAACTTTCACAAATCCTCAGCTGCATTTTACTGTGCAGTGTGATCATTTCCTGCAGTGGCGGGCGCAGGATTTGGACTATGGGTATTCAAAATTGAAGATGGCAAGAAAAAAAATGACAGACTAAATTATAGTTTTATAACATATAATAATTAAGTGGTAGCAGCATCATTGATTAATAAAATTTATTAGAAATTGAAATTGTCCAGCTACTAATGATCAACATATCAAAGTGGCAACATGTGAAATAAATAGAGGCTAAAACAATAAAATGGTAACAAAGATTACAACTTACAAGCTATAGGACAACTTCTCCGGTTCAGGTTGTCTCTTCTTTGCAGCAGCCCTTGCCATGAAAATCCTCAAATCAGTAGCGGCACTACCCTTCCTCTTCATGGTTCAAACCTAAAAGTTACACAATTTCAAGTTATCAGATATTTACAATTTCACATTGAACTAAATTCATGAGCATCCACATTTTACAAGTTGATGTGCTATTCCAATTTGACATACAATTGAAAATGCTTACCTCAATTTCACAAACAATCAGAAAAATCAGCAGTTCATAGAATCACAGATTCACAAATTTGGGGGCAGTACTGAATCGGACGGCGGCCAGTATAGCACGCCCGCGGCCCGCCGCCGCCTGCTCGCCGGCCACCGGCCGCCGCGGAGCCGCTGGCCCGCCGCTCCGGGGACCAGTGGCGGGCGCGCGTGCAGGGCCTGCAGGCCGCAGGCGCCACGCCGCCACCTGCCGGCTGCCGCGCCGGGCGCCGAGCGCGCCGCGCGCACCGCGCCGGCCGCCCGCGGCCCCGCGCCCGCCGACGCGCCTCCGCAGTCCGCAGTCCGCCCTCCGCCCCCCAGCCGCCGCCTGCTCGCCGTCGCCGGCCGCCGTGGAGCCGCCGGCCCGCTGCAGCGCCGCTCTGGCCCCGTGCGCGTGCAGGCCAGGTGCGCCGCGCCGGCCGCCCGCGGCCTGCCGGCTGCCGCCGCCGCGCCTCCGCCCCCCCCCCCCCCAGCCGCCGGGCGCCGCGCCGCCGCCTGGCCACCACCGCCGTCCGCCGGCCGTGAATCCCTACCCGTGAATCCCTAGCGGCGGCGGCTGCCTGAGTGCCTGTTGTGTTGCGTCACTTGCGTGCTCAGGCGTGGGGGGCCGGGGGGAGCACTCAAGTGGGGCGATGGGCCGGATGGGCCGGTTGGCCAGTTGGGCCAGAGAGGGAAATTGACCTCCGGTGGGCCTTTTTGAGAGAAATAGGTGTGATACTTCTATATTTTTGTTTTTTTCATACATATACCTAAAATACACTATATATATGAAATTTTTTGGCAAAAATAATGGGTATTCAATTGAATACCATTGAATCTACGTGGGCCCGCCCCTGATTTCCTGGCGAGCAAGCTGAAAGTCATTGATCTTGTACATGTCACTTATAAACAGGTCTGTTTGTATAAACCGATTGTTATTGGTACAGTCATGGCAGGTAAAGATTGAACTACTAATAAACAACTCAAAACTTATTTAAAAGCTCCAGACAGGGTCCACATGCTTTTCTATTGAGCATCCTTTTGCTAGACATATATAACTTTAATAATAATGGTCTATTTCGAAATTATGTATTCCGTTACAGACTACTAAATACCAATTTAGAACTCCCTTTGCTATTTGATTACCTGTTGTTTGTTCTAAACAAAATGACTCAAATAATCTACTCATATCAGTAATTACTCATATACATGCTGGCGTGTGTGCTGAGGCCTGCAGTCCTCTGCGCCAGCGCCTCCGAGCCTCCGTGTTATGGGTATAGAGGGCCTAGCCAGACCAGATGCGCCGCAGGGCCTAAGAGTCGGCAGAAAGAGGGGGGACAGTATCAGCGCAAACAGTACCTGCGGGTACTATATATAGCGTGGCAGCCGCCACATGCTTATACAGGTTATGGACTAGGAAGAGTTTAGAGAGAAATTTGCTTGTAAGTCAATCAAGTAGAGTCATCATAAGAGATGTAATCGTTTGGAATCAAGTAATGAATTAAGGGGTAAAACCCTAAAACACACCCTAGCTATCAGGCTTAGGCCCTGTTTGGAGTCGCTTATTTCCCGCTTATTGGTGGAAATAAGCGATAAACCCACCCAAACGCCTTGCTTATTCCCCGCTTATCAGGTAAGCCGCTTAGTGGAAAATCTGAAATACAACTAGCACCCCGCTTATCTCATACGCGGGTCAGACCACGCTTCTGGGGCAAGCGGAGCAATTTTCCCCCGGATACCCTCGGGCAACAGCCTCCAGGCGACGGCCGGCGCTCCAGATCCCGCCGCCGGCGCTCCAGATCCCGCCGCCGGCGCTCCAGATCCCGGCGCCTCCCCCCTGCAGATCCCGGCGCCGCCCCTGGGGTCGGCCGGCCCGCTTCCCTACCTCCGGCGGCCGCCCCTGCCAGGCTCCCGCCGCGGGCCGCCTCGCCGCGGGCCGTCTGGGCGCCGTCGGAAGCCCCCTCCGCCCCCGCCTGGGCGCCACCTCCGCCGCTCGACGCCCCATCCCCTTGGGATCCGGCCCCGCCGCCGGACTCTTCTGCTTCCTGGGCGCCGCCCCACCGCCGGACGCCCCCGCCGCCTGGCCGCCGCCCCGCCGCCGGACGCCCCCGCCGCCTGGCCGCCGCCCCGCCGCCGAACGCCCCCGCCGCCTGGCCGCCGCCCCGCCGAAGGGGCGTCCTTCCGTTGCAGTCCCCTTGAAGTAAGTTTCTGGTTCGATCTCAATGTCAACAGAGCCTGCCAACATTTATGGTCTAAGGATGGGAGACATTGGGTAATATAAACATATGGTGGTTTACTGGACAATGCTAGTAGACAGTCTGGAGGAATTCGATCTTGAGATCGCAGATGACTAGTGAATTATACAGCAGAGAGTGGTTGTTGTGGTTAGCACAATAAACCTCGATAGCCTAATACAAGACCATGGAAACGAACCAAGCAGGCCAGTCATTGAACTAACGTATATGACGTGTGTAGGGATACGAGGTAGGCTACACTAGCGCAAATCAAAATTTCTACCGCGTATAACCAGGAAGAACTGCCGTATAAGGATCACGGGATTACCACTCGACGCACTACTGGTGCGGAAGATGTAGATATGCGTCGGTGCAGTGAAGACGATCACGTAGTCGTACGTAGTCGATCACGTCCAGCAGCTCCTCAGCAGCTCGTCCACGTGCAGCAAGATCGCCTCCGGTGCCGCGGCTCATCGTCGGCTCGTCGTGGCTCGTCGGCGGCTCGTCGATGGCTCGTCCAAGTGCTGCAGGCGCAACACCTCCAAGGTATCCACACGTGCAGGGAGGAAGCGTTGCAAGCCGGATTGCTAGATCCGCGAGTTGCAACAGGCGAGGGCGTGGGAGGCGCGGCAAGTGTGTTTTGCCAAAAGGTGTCAACCCTAGGGCGCCCCCACCCCTCTATTTATAGAGGTTCCTGATGGGCCTCTGGATCCGAGGCCCATTAGTAATCCTAAACCTAATCCAACTCGGATCAGATCCGAATTGGGCTTCCAGCCCCTTAAGTGTGTGACCCTATGGGTTCGGATACGTATAGACATGGCCCGAGTACTCCTACTCGGCCCAATAGTCGGTAGCGGCCTCTGGCAAGACGTGCCAACTCCTATACGCATACGAAGATCATATCAGACGAACCATCACAACATGATATACATGCTATTCCCTTTGCCTCACGATATTTGGTCTAGCTTCAAGCCGACCGCTCTTTCTCGATCCTGTGATTCAGAATCCCTTTGTAGGTTAACTCTTAACCGTACGTAGCATGGCCATGCATTTTTCGGATCCGATCACTCGAGGGGCCCAGAGATATCACTCTCAATCAGAGAGGGGCAAATCCCATCTTGATTGACCATGTCTCATAGCATGCTTCTTGACAAACCCGAAAGCTACCTTTATAACTACCCTGTTACGGCGTAGCGTTTGATAGCCCCTAAGTAGGTCGATCCACATCTAGAATACATGCGACAATCTCAGGTCTAAGGACAAAGCGTATATGTTGTTTAAAGAGAGAACTACTTCTCGTGTTGGGTCAGTCCTAACACATGTCTCCACATGTGTCCACATTATTAGTTCAACATCTCCATGTCCATGACTTGTGAAACATAGTCATCAACTAATACATGTGCTAGTCTAATATTCATGCGTGTCCTCACATGAACTCCGACTAGAGACAACTTTAGAATAACCATACAAGTAAAGAGTTTCACATACAATTCACATAATTGCAAATCAATTCAAGTAGCCTTTAATGGATATTCAATGAACACAATATACAAATCATGGATACAAATGGAATATCATCATCTCTATGATTGCCTCTAGGGCATACCTCCAACAGTCTCCCACTTGCACTAGAGTCAATCTAGAAGGTACCTAATACCCATAGCTCTTACATGCGCATCATGCTTAGCCTGCAGGAGTGGTTTTGTCAACGGATCAGAAATGTTCAGATCCGTGTGTATTTTGCATATCTTGATCTCACCCCGGTTAACGAAGTCTCGAATGAGATGAAATCGCCGCATTACGTGTTTGTTCTTCTGGTGGTTCCTTGGCTCCTTTGCTTGCGCAATTGCCCCATTATTATCACAGTAGAGATTCAATGGGCTGGACGCATTCGGGAACACACCAAGCTCAATGAGGAAATTCCTTATCCAAACACCTTCCTTCGCGGCTTCCGAAGCCGCGATGTACTCGGCTTCTGTCGTAGAATCGGCCACCGTCTCCTGCTTGGAACTCTTCCAACTAACAGCACCACCATTTAGCGTGAACACAAATCCTGATTGTGACTTTGAATCATCTCTGTCGGTTTGGAAACTAGCATCGGTGTAACCTGTTACAACGAGCTCCTCCTAACCTCCATAGACGAGGAACATATCTTTAGTCCTTCTCAAGTACTTAAGAATGTTTTTCACCGCTGTCCAGTGACTCTCACCTGGATCAGATTGGTGTCTGCTTGTCATACTTAGCGCATATGAAACATCTGGGCGAGTACTTATCATTGCATACATGATAGATCCAATAGCCGAGGCATATGGCACTCTACTCATGCGATCCCGCTCATCAGCAGTCGAAGGACACTGAGTCTTGCTGAGATGTATGCCATGTGACATAGGCAAGAACCCTTTCTTTGCCTCTTCCATGCTGAACCGCTTCAACACTTTGTCAATGTAAGTATCTTGGCTTAAACCTATAAGCCTTCTCGATCTATCTCTATAGATCTTAATACCCAGAATATATGCCGCTTCCCCTAAGTCCTTCATCGAAAAACTATTTTTCAGTGAAGTTTTTACGGACTCAAGCATAGGAATGTTATTTCCAATCAGTAATATGTCATCCACATATAAGATTAGAAATACTACAGAGCTCCCACTAACCTTCTTGTAAACACAAGACTCTTCTTCATTCTTGGTGAAGTCAAACCCTTTGACCACTTCATCAAAACGAATGTTCCAACTCCTAGATGCTTGCTTCAATCCATAAATGGATCTCTGAAGCTTGCATACCTTTCCAGCATTTTTCGGATCGACAAAACCCTCGGGCTGTATCATATACACGTCCTCAGCTAGGTTTCCATTCAGGAAAGCTGTCTTGACATCCATCTGCCATATCTCATAATCGAAATATGCAGCTATAGCTAGAATAATCCGAATGGACTTAAGCATCACTACGGGTGAGAAGGTCTCGTCGTAGTCAACTCCTTGAACTTGTCGAAAATCTTTTGCGACAAGTCGTGCTTTATAGATGTGAACATTTCCATCCATGTCCTTTTTCTTCTTATAGATCCACTTGCACTCTATGGCTTTAACACCATCAGGCGGGTCAACCAAGTTCCAAACTTGATTGTCTCCCATGGACTCTATTTCGGATTGCATGACACTCTGCCATTTTTCGGAGTCTGGGTCCATCATTACTTCTGCATATGTCGCAGGCTCATCATTGTCCAACAATAATATTTCCCGCATTTCGCGGAGCCTTGCCGACCTTCGTGGTTGTGGCGGTGCTTCTCTTGCCATGGGTATCTCAACTTGTTCTGCTACGTTAGCATCACTCATTGATTCTTGCCCGATTGGCTCATCTTGAACTTCTTCAAGATGCACTGTCTTTCCACTCTTTTCTCCTTTGAGAAACTCTTTCTCTAGGAAAACCCCGTTCCGAGCGACAAACACTTTGCCTTCTGATCGGTTGTAGAAATAATATCCCAAAGTTTCCTTTGGATATCCCACGAAAATGCACTTATCCGACTTGGGTGTGATCTTGTCCGACTGAAGTCGCTTGACAAACACTTCACATCCCCAAATCTTTAGAAAAGACAAACTAGGAACCTTTCCAGTCCACATCTCATATGGTGTCTTAACTACGGATTTAGATGGTACCCTATTAAGTGTGAAAGCTGCTGTTTCTAGAGCGTATCCCCAAAATGACAACGGTAGGTCCGACTGGCTCATCATTGATCGAACCATGTCTAACAAAGTTCGATTACGTCGCTCGGACACACCGTTTCTCTGAGGTGTTCCAGGCAGCGTAAGTTGTGGAACAATTCCGCAACTCTTTAGATGATTGCTAAACTCGTGGCTCAAATACTCGCCTCCACGATCAGATCGTAAGGCCTTAATTTTCTTGCCACGCTGATTTTCAACTTCATTCTGAAATTCCTTGAACTTTTCAAAGGTCTCAGACTTGTGCCTCATCAAGTAGACATAGCCATATCTACTAAAATCATCAGTGAAAGTTATGAAGTATTGGAATCCTCCTCTAGCCGTCGTGCTCATTGGTCCGCATACATCACTATGTACGAGTTCCAACAAGTCTATTGCTCTCTCAGGAAATCCTGTGAAAGGCGTCTTGGTCATCTTGCCTAGCAAGCAAGCCTCACATGTCTCGTATGATTCAAAATCAAACGAAGTTAGAAGTCCATCAGAATGGAGCTTCTTCATGCGCTTATCACTTAAATGACCCAAACGACAATGCCACAAGTAGGTAGGACTCAAATCATTAGGCCGAGGCCTTTTAGCACTTACATTACAGACAGGTGAACCATCAAGATTTAAAACAAATAATCCATTCACAATGGGTGCAAAAGCCATAAACATATTATTCTTAGAGATCACACAACCATTGTTTTCACTCGCAAATGAATAACCATCCTTCATCAAGCATGAAGGAGACAAAATGTTTCGACTTAAACTAGGAACAAAATAACAATTATTCAACTCCATAATAAATCCTGACGGGAGGTGGAGTTGCATCGTCCCGACGGTCAAAGCAGCAACTCTTGCATTATTGCCCACACGGAAATCAACTTCTCCTCTTTCCACGCTTCTACTTCTTATCATTCCCTGCATCGAATTGCAAATATGAGCAACCGATCCGGTATCAAATACCCAAGAATTAATAACTGTATCAGCGAGAAATATGTTGTCTATAACATTAACAACAAGCGTACCTGAGGTAGAAGTACTCTTACTTCCGCTGTTCTTCAAGGAAGCTAGGTACTGCTTGCAGTTTCTCTTCCAGTGACCAAGTTCATGACAGTAAAAGCACTCTTTATCTGGAGCAGGTCTAGGTCCAGCTTTAACCTTGGGCGGTGGGTTTGGCTTGGACGTTCCAGCCTTGCCCTTCTTCTTCCAAGAATTGCCCTTCTTTTTAAAGCTGGGCTTGTTCTGTATCGCCATCACATGGCTGGTACTAGCGCTTTTCTTGATGTCAGCCTCTGCTGTCTTGAGCATACCACACAGCTCATTCAGACCCTTCTCCGTCCCATGCATATGGTAGTTCGAGATGAAGTTCCCATAGCTAGGCGGAAGAGACGAAAGAATGAAATCCGTGGCCAACTCTTGGCCCAGTGGGAAGCCTAGCTTCTCCAACCGTTGAGTGTAACCAACCATCTTGATCACGTGTGGTCTTACTGCTGCGCCTTCTGCTAGCTTGCTCTCAACAAAGGCCTTAGACACATTGAACCTTTCAGTCCTGGCCTGTGTTTGGAACATGTCTCTAAGCGCCACGATCATATCGTGCGCCTCATGGTTTGTTTCGAACTGCATCTGCAGCTCGGGTTCCATGCAAGCAAGCATAAGGCAGCTTACTTCGAGGTTAGCATCACATGCTTTCTTGTAAGCATTCTTAGCAACAGCGGGTGCATCCTCAGCAGGTTCTTCTGGTAGTGGGTTGTCTAGAACATCTTCCTTTTTCTCAGCCCTGAGAACAATTCTCAGGTTACGGATCCAATCCGAGTAGTTTGTTCCATTCAACTTGTCCTTCTCAAGGACCGAACGCAAAGCAAACGATGTGGTGGTGTTGCTAGGTGCCATTTAATCTACAACAAAAGTAATGCAAAATACACTAAGACAAACGTATCCATGATAGAGCAAATTACATTAAACTATTTTAACAGAATCTACTCCCACTAAAATCAATATCCCTCTATTGAAACTTAGTGATTCAGGATCCACAACTAACAAGTCTACTAGTGAGTTTTAGCATCACCGCTAGCAAACGAGGTAGATCGGTAAGCAACTTTTGCTAATCATATCACATATGACTCCTGTTGTTGGGTGACATCTCTATGTCTCGGCGCCCAACCTTTATGCCCCAAGGTCCTTAACCGTTAAGATGACCTTGTTAAGCAAACCAACCCTTATGCGTGTAAGTGTCCGACACAAACCCGTCTAGTCAAGGAAAACTAGTGGCACCCTAATTTCATAGACCCACCACTAATTGTACAAGACATGGGACGGTGCAAGTTTTAGTTGGGAGGGCATACTAACTTAAACTTTGCGAGGGATCGTTCTACTTCTAACATCACAGCATGCAGAAAGTAAAACATAAACAGAATAGCATTCACACAGTTGTGACACAGTATGGCCCGTTTTTCATATGGTGATCTCCATCTCCATAGAACCTGTTCACCATGGTGATCTTCATCTCCATGTTCCATGTGCACCATCCTCCTGGTGATGAGTCCTCCAAGAACTAGAGCATGCTATTACGCCTAATAGCTAGTAAAGAATCTAGTAATGAAGATTACATAGTTGCTTGGATCATCACAGATTGGTACGCAGACCATTAAATACAATAAAGTGACAACACATATGGCTCCTGCCGTGTTGCCGTACGCGTGACACGCAGGTCACGAATGAGTTACACACATGCATCACATACACAAGGGGGCCATACTGATCACAAGATACATACATACATCCTGCAAAACAGAGTTAGGCGTCCTAACGTTCCAAACTTCGGAGGCCCGAAACTTCATCTTCCAAGCCGAATTTGGGAAATCTAATTTCGCCGAAAACGGCGAAGCGGTTGAATTTCATGTGTAACTTTTTCTGTAGATCAATTTTCGTATAAAAATTGCCCCGATCCGAGATCGTACCGAAAAGTTACGGCTGATTTACCGAAGCATACGCATACGGCAAAAATCCCGACCCCGGCAGTAGATCCCATCTACTATAACACATCTAATGCGCCTGGCGTATGACCCTGGTTCTCGATTCGACCAATCATATTGATCTTCCCTCACTGCAACTGGATTTACGTGTATCACTTAACTCCGATGGCGGAAACCGACCGGTAGGAGTATGTCGTTACACTACCATTGCAGCAAGGGCACGAAATCAGGACATAGATCAAACAGAGAACTCGCATATCTCCATATGCACACATCCCGAATCCAAAACTAAGCAGCTACGGCTCTTGATACCACTGTAGGGATACGAGGTAGGCTACATTAGCGCAAATCAAAATTTCTACCGCGTATAACCAGGAAGAACTGCCATATAAGGATCACGGGATTACCACTCGACGCACTACTGGTGCGGAAGATGTAGATATGCGTCGGTGCAGTGAAGACGATCACGTAGTCGTACGTAGTCGATCACGTCCAGCAGCTCCTCAGCAGCTCGTCCACGTGCAGCAAGATCGCCTCCGGTGCCGCGGCTCGTCGTCGGCTCGTCGTGGCTCGTCGCCGGCTCGTCGATGGCTCGTCCAAGTGCTGCAGGCGCAACACCTCCAAGGTATCCAAACGTGCAGGGATGAAGCGTCGCAAGCCGGATTGCTAGATCCGCGAGTTGCAACAGGCGAGGGTGTGGGAGGCGCGGCAAGTGTGTTTCGCCAAAAGGTGTCAACCCTAGGGCGCCCCCACCCCTCTATTTATAGAGGTTCCTGATGGGCCTCTGGATCCGAGGCCCATTAGTAATCCTAAACCTAATCCAACTCGGATCAGATCCGAATTGGGCTTCCAGCCCCTTAAGTGTGTGACCCTATGGGTTCGGATACGTATAGACATGGCCCGAGTACTCCTACTCGGCCCAATAGTCGGTAGCGGCCTCTAGCAAGACGTGCCAACTCCTATATGCATACGAAGATCATATCAGACGAACCATCACAACATGATATACATGCTATTCCCTTTGCCTCACGATATTTGGTCTAGCTTCAAGCCGACCGCTCTTTCTCGATCCTGTGATTCAGAATCCCTTTGTAGGTTAACTCTTAACCGTACGTAGCATGGCCATGCATTTTTCGGATCCGATCACTCGAGGGGCCCAGAGATATCACTCTCAATCAGAGAGGGGCAAATCCCATCTTGATTGACCATGTCTCATAGCATGCTTCTTGACAAACCCGAAAGCTACCTTTATAACTACCCTGTTACGGCGTAGCGTTTGATAGCCCCTAAGTAGGTCGATCCACATCTAGAATACATGCGACAATCTCAGGTCTAAGGACAAAGCGTATATGTTGTTTAAAGAGAGAACTACTTCTCGTGTTGGGTCAGTCCTAACACATGTCTCCACATGTGTCCACATTATTAGTTCAACATCTCCATGTCCATGACTTGTGAAACATAGTCATCAACTAATACATGTGCTAGTCTAATATTCATGCGTGTCCTCACATGAACTCCGACTAGAGACAACTTTAGAATAACCATACAAGTAAAGAGTTTCACATACAATTCACATAATTGCAAATCAATTCAAGTAGCCTTTAATGGATATTCAATGAACACAATATACAAATCATGGATACAAATGGAATATCATCATCTCTATGATTGCCTCTAGGGCATACCTCCAACAACGTGGTCTCCTGCTTGACTTCCCTCCCAGGCATATGGCTAATGGAGAAGTTGCCCATGACGGTGTAATGAGCTGTTTAGTCCAGGCAAACCGAAGTTGATAGACATCACGACATGTGTTCCCCTGCTGCAGCCTTGTGAAGGTTTAGAGTAGCAGCTAAAATATTTAAACTAAATAATTAACATGACAACATTTCATGTGCACTAGAGGAGTTGAGGAAAGCTACTTACTAATCACAGGAATGTTCTTGCAAAGTTTGTGACTTACTAATCAATATCCATGAAATTTTCTTCAAGAATGTAGGTATTATTTATCCAAAATCCATACCACAGGAACTGATGGTTACCAGTGTGACTAGTTTACCAGTGTAACAAACTAGTCAGGGAGCAGTGCACTTCTAACTTTGGTACAGTGGGAGGGCGCGTAGAAATAAGACAGTGGCAAAAACAATCTTTTTCATTAATTCTTTTTTCATTTTGCATTGGAGTCTCTTTGGACCTATATGATGATGGAGTAGCTCATAACAATTTTATGCATGCGTGCAGTTGCTGCGAAGGATCTGGACAGCTGTAGCTGTTACGACTGCAAGGCCGACAACACATAGCAAGGTAAAATTTGTGTCTCTTCTTGATGATTGCTAAAATGACAGATTGTGGTTTGTATGATCAGTGAACAAGCTCGTAGATTTGTATTTAATTCTACAATACTGTAATCAAATTTTAGATGGAAAAGTCGTCAAAGATTGTGGCAAAATGGGATTCATTTGCCGCGAAAGCTTTCAATGACATTTGTGTGGAAGAAGTACTTGCTTTCAATCGACCGCAGCAATGTTTGAATGCGGTGGGATATGCAAACCTTATTAGAAAGTTTTATGAGCGTACCAAGAGGCCATACGGTGAGAGTCAAATGAAGAATAGGTGGGATATATTGAAAAAAATGTATACCCAATGGAAGACTTTGAACTTGAGATCAACCGGATTGGGAAGAGATCCTGTTACTGGTTGTATTGTGGCTGACGATGAATGGTGGGAAGAACAAAATAAGGTGAGCCCACTACCAATCATACTAAAGATATAGTTCATATACACGTTGTTTATTTTTTTTTTGAATTGGAGTATAATAGCATGCTGTTTTGATGATATTTTACAGGCAATGCCATCACCGTGGCTTGCAATCTTGCTTTATACTAGTATATGAGAGGGTCTTTCCCTTTCTATCCTTTTATAGGATCGGACAACTTTTTTCGAGATGTTTGTTATCCATATAGTGCCAATAAGACAATAGCGTTCAGTAATTTTTCATATAAGAATGAATAACTAGTCAGTGGCCATAATTCAGATGTTAGAGATGGAGTAACCCATATATCACCTTCGTGACATGATGTATGCCATATAATGCAAGAATGAAACGTTTCCTTTTGCTAAGAAAAGGGTACTTGCCCAAACATCGGCGACATCCCGCCCCTGCTTGCGTACATGGGAAACTGACCGGTCATAAATAAACTTTGAGGGGCGTCGACAGCAACAACCAAGCGTTGATGCCGATGCTGTAGAGAGTGCTAGCTGTTCCTGTAGGAGGCGGAGAACAGTGCGCGGCGATCGAATTAACCTGAAACATGACCTGCAGAACCCAGGGACAGAGTCTCCGCGCCTCCGAATTCAGCTTCCACGCCACTCTGAAGCCATCTTTGATGGGCAGGTACCTGGTAAGCGCAAAAACTAGTGTGCCTCACGCAGGCCGCAGGGCCGCTTAGGTACGGAAAATATATGATACTCGGAAGAGCATTAAGGCTTCCTGATGCCGCTAGCTCAATCTTGAAAGTCTTTTCCTGCACTTTGCTTCATCAATTCCTGGCTTGCATGCAAGTGATCTTGCAGTGTAACTCGTCCATGTGCGCTCTCAAACAGTAAGAGCATCTCTGGATGCAACCTAACAAGTCATTCTGTTGGCATCCCTTGTGGTATACATCATTACTATCAGTACAATCATGCAAATAAAGAGTGTCAACTACCAGCTAATAATTCATAACTACCGGCAAGTTTTCGTTTCAATTTGATGGGTTCCCATTTTGCTCTAAAATTTTAGGATCCAAATGTTTGGTAAAGCTATCCAGGCAAATATTCCGAATGATGGTTTCTATTTGAATGTTATTTTAATGAGCTTTGTTATAATAGTTTTAAAGTACCACTGGTCACTACTTGCAGGAACTTTCCTTTCTTATTTGCTAAAAAAAGAACTAAATAGATTTACACATAATTAACAGGGCATTATAATAATTTCTCATTATTTTTTGTACTGGTTCCCACCAAATTGGTACTTCTTGATTTTTAGGTACTTCACGGTACTTCCTTTATTTCCACTGTTTGATTTCTTGGGATGGACGGCTCTCATTTTTTCAATCACTCTAAAATCTCTCTATTTTAATTATTATGGAATTTTTGTTAGGCTTCTGAGGTGTCAGTGCAGCAGCAGTGCAACCTCCACCTCCAGATGATACATTAGTCGAAAACTCAGATTCTGCTGGAAAAAATGCAAAGTCATTTCTTTCTGGTATTTACTGTGGTTAAATACATTCAGATTCAACTTGGAGGAAAAATTTGTTCACTCTACATTCATCACGCAAACTAATGCAACCACTTTTCTTAAGACTAGTACATGTGCAGATTGAACAGAAAGAAATTGTGATTGTGCAATTCACATTCTCAGTAAGTGATGGCTGTAACTTGTGCCATGCCAGTGATACTAGTGATGTTGATAGGCGATATTGTACTAATTAACTAGGCATGCATTATTAATATTGTTCCTATGAATTGTTCATGTAATAAAAGTGAAATGCATAAGAGAGAAGGCATGTCCTGTGTTCACCGTACCGTTCAGATCAGATGAGCGCACTTTAATTTGCACCGTGAAATGCATAACATTAAAGAAAACGTGAAGGAAATGCCCGAGACCAAAGTTCTTCACTACTCATGGTTGCTCACACAATTTATTATTAGGTATGCTTAAAACAAATTTGCCAGTGAGGACAGTAAGGTGCGCAAGTTTTGAATGCAGCTCGTGAAACTTTCACAAATCCTCAGCTGCATTTTACTGTGCAGTGTGATCATTTCCTGGCGAGCAAGCTGAAAGTCATTGATCTTGTACATGTCACTTATAAACAGGTCTGTTTGTATAAACCGATTGTTATTGGTACAGTCATGGCAGGTAAAGATTGAACTACTAATAAACAACTCAAAACTTATTTAAAAGCTCCAGACAGGGTCCACATGCTTTTCTATTGAGCATCCTTTTGCTAGACATATATAACTTTAATAATAATGGTCTATTTCGAAATTATGTATTCCGTTACAGACTACTAAATACCAATTTAGAACTCCCTTTGCTATTTGATTACCTGTTGTTTGTTCTAAACAAAATGACTCAAAAAATCTACTCATATTAGTAATTACTCATATACATGCTGGCGTGTGTGCTGAGGCCTGCAGTCCTCTGCGCCAGCGCCTCCGAGCCTCCGTGTTATGGGTATAGAGGGCCTAGCCAGACCAGATGCGCCGCAGGGCCTAAGAGTCGGCAGAAAGAGGGGGGACAGTATCAGCGCAAACAGTACCTGCGGGTACTATATATAGCGTGGCAGCCGCCACATGCTTATACAGGTTATGGACTAGGAAGAGTTTAGAGAGAGATTTGCTTGTAAGTCAATCAAGTAGAGTCATCATAAGAGATGTAATCGTTTGGAATCAAGTAATGAATTAAGGGGTAAAACCCTAAAACACACCCTAGCTATCAGGCTTACTTCAGCTCCCTCTCCCTCTCTTCCTACACCCCCTGTGCCTCCACCGTGCCGCCGGCCACCTCCTCCTCCCTCCCTAGTACCCTAGGACCAAGGGGTAGCCTAAATCTGTTACAATACGACTTCAGCTTGCAGGCCAATTTGAAGCCATCTGCCAATTTGAAATTATGGGTCCCTGATGTCGCTCAATCCTGAAATGTTTTTGTAGCATTTTGCTTCATCATTTGCAGGCTTTCATGCAACCTCCTTGGAGGGTAAGTTATCGATGTGTGCTCTCAAGGAATGTGAACGCCAGATGCAACCAAATAATCCTGAAACCATACTGCTGATGGTTGAGCTTGTACAACTCATTTTATTGTCATGCCTGTTGGTATATATTATTACTATTTGGTACCATGCGAATAAAGAGTCGACCGCCATCAATTAATTGATAATTACCTGTCAAAATCAGGACATCATGGAGCTACTTTTTTCTCTATTTCTCTGTCCATTATGGTAGGAAGATCAGCCTAGCTAGATCTCACTTGGTCACACCTTGTGGATGGTATAGATGTCCACTTGCGATAAAAACTGAACGCTGTGTTGCATCTTGGATGAAGTGAAGTATTGTAATAGGCAGTTTTATAACTTGATCCCTAGCAATTAGCAACATGTAGTTTGTGGTAATAACTTCACTAACTGCTGTATGATTTGGTTTGTCGTCCTAAATCAAACAGTTTCAACTTGGACCATAGCAAAAAAAATATAAAGATGAACAATGTAAAAATTATAATACCAGATTCGCTGAGAACCCAACTATCATAATATATGTAATCTATTCTACACCTTTTTGAAATGGCAGTATAATGTTTGAAGCCCACTCAGCGTTGGATCTAATGCCGGGACAGTTAATTAACTAAGATGATCAATTCATCATTGAAAATTTAAATGCACCCTCAATAGTTATTAGCATGTTGTAGTGCTGGGGTTCTACTCCATTAGATGGCAGAATAATGACTGCAAGATCGGGTTTGTCAGCAAATTAGATTAATCAACAACTGCAGCATGAGAGAACTACCCAGCACACGTCCACAATCTCTCTGATGATTTCCTCCAAAACCTTGTTTCCCAACACCTCTGATTTCCAAAACAAGCATATTGGAATGCCTTACTGTTTCAATTCTCAGGAATTTACTGCGGAGAAAATTAAAAGTGAAGCTTGGGTATGAGAAAGACACCTTTATTTTTCACAATTGACTGATTCCCAATTTGCTCTGCAACTTTGGGACCCTAATTACTTGATCCTGCTTTCCAGGTAAAAATTCTGACTTATTGTTCCGATTTTAATGTAATAACTGACTGATGTTCATTAGGCTGAACGAATAAACTAGCAAGGGTAATGTTCGTATGCCCTTAATATATTCAGCATCCCGCATCCAAAAACTACTTATGGCCTATAGCAAGCGTAATGTCCATATCGATCAGGAACAAATCACTATGCTGATTTAACTAGGGGAGAATTATAGGTACTATTTACATTGTGGACATCAAATGTTCATGTAAATGAAGACATGGCTCCTTTGACACTATAGTCAGATGAAGCAAGAGCAGATTTTCTGAAAAACTACAGGCAAACCGATGACGATTAGGAGCTAGCACATTCCAATCATTGGACACGCTGGGACAGCGAGGAGGCATGTACTGCGTTCCCATCACCGTTTGGACTGGACGGGCTCACTCCAATTTCCACCGTGTATTCCAGTGTCCGAGGTTCCTCGCTGGTAGATGACGAAGCACATTATTACGTGTGCCAAACTCCAAATAATCCAGCTTCAATGCAAATTGAAGCCATCTGGTACATTCAAAAGATGATCTGCCTCGTTGCGTTGAAGTAGTAGGATTCTTGTTCACGTACGGGGCATTGTTGGTTCCTGATGCCGCTCAAGCCTGAATGTCTCTAGAGAAGATGCTCTGTACTATTTTGCTTGATCATTTCCTTGAAAGCATGAATCCTCCAAGAAGAACAAATCACTCATATGCTCCGTCTCACAAAACGTGTAGTGTACAGATCATTTGTATAGGCATGCCTGGGCGTGATAACCCAATGAAGAGTCAATTACTAATAATTAATTCGAAATATAGTCTCAAACTCAGGACATCTGGGAGCACATGATCTTTAGTCATGCTACTTTATCCATTTGTGTTTGGCAGGAAGTAGTGAATGGCATAAATATAGTATAGTACTACAGAACGTCAAATTGTGACACAAACTGAACACTTAGTTGCACCATCGGTTGCAGCCCTTTACTTGACATTGCAAAGTTTGCTATGCTAACTTCATAACCTACTTGCTGAACGTATTTGATTTCCTGATGATCCTGCCTATTTGGAAATTGGAATACAATGGCTTGCTCTCGGAAGTCTCAATAATTTGTTACGGAAAAAATGTGTGAAGATCTGTATGAGAAAGTTACATTTCTTTTTCACAATTTACTGTTCAGATCATGTCTTCAAATTCAGTATCTTAAAATTTGATACTGTTTGTCAGGCCAATTCTGAATGATGGTTCCGATTCGATTTATTTTTAATTGAGTGTTTTTAAATAGGCTGAACAAATGCACATCAAGAAGCTTATTATCCAGGTGCGCTCTATGCCCTAGATATAGTAAGCTTAGTATCCATCTTTGCAGCTCCATGTTTTGGCGCTCGTTAAATATATCTGCAACGCCAGGTTCACATAGGCCTAAATATTGGATCCATCAAACATTGAAAGAGATAAGAATAGATTGATTACTCGGTAACATAAATACTGCTATTTGTTGGACTGATTACTTTATGAAATATACAGATTGATGTTAGATTGATCCATGAAACATTGAAAGCGACAAGAATGAATACCACTTCCACTTAGGTGTATTTCTACAATTCTACCCGTAGGACAGCAATTTCTGAGCTGACATCACTACTGCAAACGAAAATATTCTCTATCTCTTCTCCAACCTCCCTCCGAGATCCAGTCCTCGTCCTCTCCCATGGCACTGGCGAGCCCCTTAGCGCTGGGTACTTCTTGGAAGAAAGTTATATATTTCAAGCTTCAATGCATTGTACTTTTGGACAGGGACATAGAGGCTTACAGTAGCAGTTTAAAGAAAAGTACATGTTGATTATTTTTATTCAGAACTAGACACACAGGCAGCAACTCTGTTATCAAGTAAGTTGCTTCAATTCAGTTACAATGTTAAGTGTACAGATATGCCTTTTTCAACTGTTACATATAGGGAAAGCACATATATGCAGTTCTGAACAAGGCGTGGGCTCTTAATGACTAGATTCTGTCTTTTCTGCCAATTAATAAGTATGCCTCCAGATGTTCAATAATGATGCAATACTACTGCTGCCATTTGCCAATTTGCACTTCACTGATTAATGCATTTGTAGTTGATTTAACCATAGCTCTTATTGATTCATGGTGACTTATGCAAAGTTTGGACCATACCATATGTTAGTTGGGTGAACATGCAGGTATACTTTCTTGTCAAAGCAGACCTTTTGATTTTTAGTTTACTTGCCCTAAAACATAACTGAGATTATCTTTTATAAAAAGAGATACTAGCTATGTCTCCAATCGTTCAGTAATGATGCCATACTACTACTGTCATTTGGCCATTTGATTTCTGAAAGATTTCGCATAACAAGTGTAGGTGTATATTATGATGAATTACATTTAAGTTGTAGTGGATGTTGTTTCCTATGTTGCTTCAACAAGCTAATCGGACATATCTCTGAACTCTTTCTAGATGTATTTTAAATTGCAATAAGCAAGTGATAGTTCTTATGAATTTTGTGATAGACTGACAGTGCTGGTGTCAGAATAATGCAAGCACTGCCTTGCTAGTGATGTGAACTGTAAAGTTTCATCTGGTTTTGGTTTCATTCACTTATTGATGCGTTTCTAGTTGATTTAACCGAGAAGCTCTTATTGATTCATGGACTTATTTTGCAGAATACAATACGCAAGTGATTTATGCAAATTAAGTTTGGACCAGACCATATGTTGAGTGAGCATGCATGTATAATTTCTTTCTTACTTATGATTTTTACTTTACTTGCAAATAACCGCTACAACATAACTGAGATTAGTGTAGACGCCTACTATGACAAATTATAGCTAAGTTGTTGACTGAGAATGCACGTAGAATTTCAAATATGCTTGTAAGTTACTTCAGTTAATATAAATTCCAATATAGAATGTACATATATGCCTTTTTCTAGCGCTGTTGCCTTAACAAGCTAATGATGCCAGTTCTTTGACACAGGCACACGTGTGAACTTTTTGACAACAGAAAATGGTTCATGTCAATGGTGTTGAGCAAACACCAGTACACATGTATGTCACTCATGATCTTTCTCTGTAACAAAATATAGGGAGCGGCATTTGGTGTGTATGTGTTGGAATTTAATGAGAAATAATGGTTGCTTGTGTTGATCCTACAGATCTATAAGCCTTTTGATTGAACTTGGCTATATGTGCAAATGTGTATCGTTTGAATTACTGAATTTGTAATGTTGATTAAATGAGGTAATCTGTGTATTGGATTTCTTATTTTTTTTTAAAAATTTCCTCCTCGTATTTTCCCTGTGCGGTGGCCTACAGGAAAAACAGTTTAACCTGTTGGTTCTTAAGGTTCAAAAAACCTGACGACACGGGAACTTTTTTATTTTTAACCCTTTTTTTTTATTTTTAAAAATAACCTCACCCGGGATTTATTTGCGCGGCGTAACCCTTTTGGCCGCGCCAGACCGCCTGGCGCGGCAGTAACACTCTGCCGCGCCGCATGCACTGGCGCGGCGGCCCCTGCCACGCTGGCGCGGCGAGTCGCGGCGCCAGGTGGGCGCTGACGTGGGCAGGCGTTCGCCGCGCCAACCCGCCTGGCGCGGCAGCGTTGACGCGCCAGGCCGCCTCGCGCGGCAGGGCCAGCACTAAATCCGCGCGCCGGCTCCCTTCCTCCTCGCTCCCTCCTTTCTTCCTCTTTCAGACACACCACACAGCCGCACCTTGTAGCGCCGGCCCCCACCGCCCCACCCCCAGATCCACCCAAAATCCGACGATTTGGGTGGGGAAAAGTAGTGAAAATCGATCCCTGCTTCGTATGGAAGATATTCCCCTACTTTTTCTCGTGTTTTACCGTTGCATTTGGTAGATCGGAGGATGTTTAGGTGACTTAGGGTTAGGTTAGTGATTTGAATTTTGAATGAAATGCAATGGTGTTTTGTGTTAGATGATACGTAGTTCATACGTAATTGAGTCTCTGCCCGCGATATTGACGTGTAGAACTTGTTGAATGCTTCGATTTAGGTATATATTCATCCAATTGTGTGGTTTACATAACATGTATATTTTGTATATCTTCAATTAATTAGTCTCATATTTTTGTTCCTTAATATAGTTGCTATAGTTGATATGTTTCAGTGTTTGTATTTCGTAGATCGAGTGTTTACATTTTATCAAAATGATGTATATAGCTCGTATGGATTACGTGTGTAAAGTTTATTTGTGTATTAAATTTGTTGCACTTGATTTCCAGGTGAGATGGCGTCGTTTGGTTGTGAATACAAACGGCGTAGGTGGTATGTGCGTTATGTGGGCGAGTCCAATGGTGCTGGTCCCGTACCTCCTGCCCTTCCGGGTACCTCTTTGTAGATGTGGCGCGCAAGCAGAGGTGAAACAATCAAGGCATCCAAAGACAGCCGGAAGAGCCTTCTATGTATGCAAATGGACTTTTGATCCAATGCCTGCCGCACCTTGTGATTTCTTTCAGTGGATCGATGGACCCAACAAATATGATCCTAGGATCCGCCTATTCCCATATCATAGCACAGAGCTTAAACCATACCATCAGTTTAGGCGTTAGGTTCCTCCTCCACCAAACCCACCTAGGATGACCGAGGAGGAGAAGCAGGAGGCTGCTTGTAGGCGTGTGAGGAATCCTCCCATGTGCAAGTGTGGTGTTCCTGCTAAGCTTATGCGTCCTAACTTAGGGGATCCACCTAAGTTTACTCCATTCTTTCGATGCTCTCTAAAGACTCATGTAAGTATATTACGAGAATATTAGTATGTCGTTTAGCTAGCAGTTATAATTTTGCAGTATATTGTTCATACTTTTACTTGATGTTATTTACTTGATGTTATTGCTTGGAAGTTGGAGCAGCGTTTTGTAGTTACTTTACGTATGAGTAGTTCACGTCACGGGTTTTTTGCAGGATGGGTGGCCGTTGTGTGATTTCAATGAGTATATATACGGCCCAATGGCAATGTGGACAACAGAGGAGGAAGTGCGGGAGTTCGAAAGTGGAAAGGCACCGTGGTCATGTGTGTCCTCTCCTAGTGATAGATGCAAGTGTGGTATATTGGCAACAGAAGGTGTGGTGCCTTCTGAACTTGGATATGGTTCGTTCCGTGGAAATGCACATGGCGATTACTGGGTTAGTAACTACTCGTCTCTTATGTGTTATGAAGGTTGTAACTTGTTTCAAATTTGTAAGAATATTGAATTGTTGTTGCAGGAGGGAAGGACATGTGATTGGGAAGATTTTTGTGGTCGATATGATTCGTTATTAAAGTTGGGAAATACATCGGAACCATGGAAGTCAAGGAAACAACAAGAAATTAAAGAAAAGATTAGGAAGGAGTATGATGTGCCTATTCTTGACGACGACTTGCTTTGGGGGAAAATATACCAAGATATGGTGCATGAGACTGGAGTGGAACCTGAAGGACTTTATGCAAGGGAAACTATTATTAAGTATTGGAGGCAAAATAGATCCAAGTATCCACGACCTCTAACTGAAAATGAGAAGAGAGAAAATAGGAGGAAGTTGCAGGAGGAGAGGGAGTTGGAGAAACAAAGGTTGAGGGAGGAAAGAGATCGCTTAGGTTATGTGGTTGATCCGAATGTGAAATACCCTAAGGGTTCATGGGAAGAATATTTGTAGCAAGTTAGGGCAAGAAAGAGAAGGATTGAAATGGAAGAGTTACAACAAAAAGCGGAAGAGGCACAGATGGAGACGATGAAGGCTCTTGTTGCTGATTTACCTGTTGGTAAGGTTAATGTCGATAAGAAAGGCAAGGGAGTTGTTGTTGCCGGAGATGATGATGATGATGATGACGAGTTACTATATGAAGGTGACTCGGACTAGATGAACGTGTTGATGTAGCTGGATCAGTTTCTCTGTAGCTGTGAAAATTATGTTCTTTTATGAGAAAACTATGTTTATGTTTATTCTGGGAACTACAATTAGTTGTCAAAAACTATTTTCATTTCCGAGAGAACTATGTCCAAACTTATCAAAGTTTCCTCTCCGAGCTAGTAGTCAGCGCTAAAGTGTGAAAGAAATAGTAGTAGCTTTGATGGGATCGATGATTTGGATGGAGGACGAGGAGGAGTGGGCGGTGGAGGAGGAGGAAGGCATAGCGCTGGTAGAGCGGGTGATGGGCGGCGGGCGGCGGGACGCTTCGAATTCTCGTACGAAGGAAGCACCATCAAGTAGATTTGCGGTCAAGTTGCAGAAAGGAAGAGCAGAGGGCAGTGTACTTGCAGTGGGCTGGAGAAGTACACTGCCAAAGTGACCAATCGTTTCATTTGCCAAAGTTGAAGAAAGCTATTTGAGGCACGTGTGCATGATGGACCACAAGTGCAAGCAAATTGGGATGCTAGTTCAGCCCCATTTTTACTCTCTTCTAGATCCACCCTTTGCAGTGAGTACTTCCTGTGTCAGAAAGGCAAGAAAATGAAGGTATTTGTGATGCAATAATAGTAGAAGACGAAGTACGAATGGGGCAATATGTACCCCTAACATTTAATGCACGTGTGTGTTCTTCTTATCCATGATTGCGCACCGGTCTCACTCTGTGGGCGTCTTGTCGGTACCCTCTGCCTTGTGTTAAATGTAGTCAGAATTACCGGGCCTACTAATAAATATTATTCTCTATCATAACCACGGGCTTGCTGCGCCACTCCGCTTGGCGAAGCAGAAATGCGCTGGTGGTAGGGGAGGGGGCTTGCCGCGCCAAACGAACCGAACTTTCATTATGGTTTGCGGGGGGGGGGGGGGGGGGGGGGGAAGGGGGTGGGGCCTTGCCACGCCAATCCGCCTGGCGCGGCAGGAGTGCGCTGCCGCGCCAAACGAAACGAACTTTCAGTAGGTTTCCGGCCGGGGGGAGGCCCTTGCCGCGCTAGGCGGCCTGGCGCGGCAGCTCACTCCTACCGCGCCAACTGCAACACACTTTCAGTAGGTTTCCGGCCGGGGGAGGGCCTTGCCGCGCCAGGCGGCCTGGCGCGGCAGGAGTGAGCTGTCGCGCCAACTGCAACACACTTTCAGTAGGTTTCCGGCCGGGGGAGGGCCTTGCCGCGCTAGGCGGCCTGGCGCGGCACGAGTGAGCTGCCGCGCCAACTAAAACACACTTTCATTAGGTTTCGGCCCAGGAGGGTGGGGCGTCAGGAGCGCGCTGCACAATCCGAAACGTATTTTTGTTCTGAACATTTATGAAAAAATACACGAAATACAAGTACATCATGGAGCAAACATATAACATTGTACGGATAGAAAAAAACCTAACAACCAACTTAGTCTTTTACAAACGTGACATGAATAAACCTAACAACCAACTTAGTCTTTTACACACGTGACGGTTCCAAAAGTCTTGAGACATGCTAGGTTCAGTGTTGTGACCGCCGCTCATCCGGAGGGCTAAAAGGATCTCTTGGGCGACGCTCCCTCCTTGGATGCGTGGGCAGCACATTGGCGCTGCCAACGTCTGTGTGGTCCCGGGAACGACGACGCCGGCGTGGCAACCGGGTACGAGGTGCAGGTTCCTATGGAATAATTGGGCACAAAGCATAAAATTTGTATGACACTTCGGGAGTGAACATTAAAATCTATAATTGAATTTGGAGAAACTTGTGAATATACCTGGCTGGACTCTCCCTGCGTCTGAGTCACAGGTGGAGCATCGTGAGAAATCTCCAGTTCCTCACCATATGTAGGGTCGTCATCCTCAGACTGCTCACCTTCAGAGTCCTCGCTTTCCTGAGGGGATGCGGGTTCCTTGCCTCGTGATCTCCTGCTAGGACCTGCAGCAGTGGACGGTGTTGCAGCCCTGGGGGTAGTCGCCAATGGAGTCCGACGTGATCCCGAAGAAGTACCCTGGCCATTGCCCCCGTGGTGCACATCTGAGGACGTCATGCAGTTCATCCTCATGGCCATTCGCCTGCAGCTTTTGCGAACCCTCTGCCACATGTAAGCAGCATATATTCACGACTATGTTATTGATGGTTACAAAGGTAGTACGAGTATAAGTGGAAATTAGTTTGGGCTTCTACCTCTGCAAACTGACGAAGCAGACCATCACCTTCCCCGACGGCATGCTCCATAATCACGCCCGCCTCGTTTGAGAGCCTTGCAAGCTGCTGTCCTTGTACGCAGGAGTTTTCATTCCATGAGTGATCAATATTATGATACTATAATTACAAACTGAAATCTTACCATATAGTCGTGGAGAGGTGCACGCTCAGGCCGTGTCCCATAGCGTGTCACCGTGTCGTACGCGTCAGCTATGTCAGCGTCATCCTCAGACGGTGCATCCTCAATGGGCACATTAGTCCAAGATGGTTTCACTTTGGTTCTCATCGAAGTACAGTACCATCGTATGTACTCATTGTTTGGTTGCCAGTACGGTCCACCTTTAGGATCACATCCTTGCTTGTTCTGCCACAGGAGGAGGTACTGACCATGCTTCAACCTCCAATCATTCTCCTTGTACCGCTTTCTGCAGTCGATACTGCATCAAAAATTAGTGAAGTATTAGTATAACATGTTAAGTGCGTTAATTGAATAGCCTCCAATAGTTATTTATTCCTGCGTACCTGTGCTGCTGCTGCGAAGTTGATAATTCCAAAGGAGGGCACGGTTGCATCCTCCCAAACTGCCGCATCACCCTATGCGGCATATGAAACTCTACCACGTAGTACAATATCAGTGGGGTCGTGCACCTCCACAGCTCTCTGTCTCTGTAGCACGTCGGTGAAAAGACGATATGGCTAAGCTGCTCACGGTCGTACGGTTTCCATTCCACCTTCAAAAAATTTCACGCAATACTTATTTCATCTACCATTATACGAAAGTTAGCTTAAAAAATTATGGTGAGCAAATTACCTGGTGCTGCGTGAGAACATCAAACTCGTTTGTGTAGGCCCTGTAGCGCCTATCCGGATTGCCACGAACGGGCCGCACATGCTTCCACACATGATAGAACGTGGGACGAGCATCGTCTCGATGCCATGGCTGAAATTGCAAGTAAGTCCAATTGGTCACATGATACAATAGTTTTTCGAACATTAAAGTAGAAAAAGGAATTAGCCGTTGTGACTTACATCGACACGGAGGCGGGAAGGTCAACCCACGGGCATTCGCTCTCAAATCCAAATCTGGAGCATATAAGTGCACCCTCCAACATTGGAATCTCTCGCTGTGCGCCTGCAAGCCTCACATAGCTGTCTGTACAGCCATGCCGCTGAGCCCCAACTGTAAACGGCTATGTTTTCCCAAACCTGACCTAGAATGGGGAGAACCATGCACGATACTGTGTTCCCAGTTGCATCTGGAAGGAGGAATGTACTGACAAAGTGCCATAGCCACACTCGAGCATAGCGCTGCACGACCTCGTCATTTGCTCTCGGAGGACACACATCGAAGTGCTCCCTCAACCATGCCGAGCTGACACCGGACGTCTTCTTCGAGCTATCTCCGCCCTCTGGCTCTGGCGGCCTAATCCCAATATGCATCTCGACCATATCACGCCAATTCTCATTCTGTATAATACCCGTCACTGGCTGCCTATCCAGTGGAAGGCCGAGTATCATAGCCGCATCCTGCATTGTGATGGTCATTTCTCCGAAGGGCAGGTGGAACGTGTGAGTCTCCGGACGCCACCTATCGACCATAGCGGTCAACAGCGGTTCGTCCATTGGAGGGAGACCCCCCACGACCTGAACAGCGATATCCAAGAAACCTACTCTCTGCATGTACTGGGCGTACCGCTCATCCCACCTAAGTGGTGAGTGCACCCTAGCCCTGAGTGGTGTCAAATTTTGCAAAACATTATAAGATTATTAAAAAATGAGAAGTCAATCCAATTGTGAATAACGGGCTACTAAAGTGGTAAGTAACACAAATATGATACAAATGACATTTGCAGTATGAAATTGTTTACACTGTACACAAGCGAATAGTAACGATAGGCACATCCTCAATTTATAAGAACATTTCATACGAAAATCTTGCAATTCTCATCCTAAGGTATGCATTCATCAGCAAAAATTAGCAACCATTGTTATACCTCATTTAGGTCCGCGAGGTGGTGGGCACGGTGCTGCAAGTCGTAAGCAGCCTCAAGAAGAGGGTACCCCGGGGCTGCCATCCTAAAGAAACAACAAAAATGATCGTTAGTAAAAGGCTTCATTATATGATAAGTACGGTAACTATAATAATGCACTACTATAAAAAAGATAAAATAATAGCCATGCAAAATACAAGCAACGCGCATACCCAATTGTTCGAAGTACGCGGCCTATTACTGCTCGCTCTAGATTTAGTGCCTTTTGATTTTCTATTGCGGCACGTGCAATTCCTAATGATCTTGTGGCACTTGGAGCAACGATTTTCCAACTTGTCAATATCAAAATCACCAGTATCATAATCTGCAGAAAGCCTCCCTTCCGACACGTCCATGGTCGCCTGTGAAACGCTTCTTCTGCCTCCTTCCTACTTTATTTCTCATTAAACTGGGGTTAGGCACGTACCCTGCCCCTTCATATGCCGCCATTGTGACGGATCTAGGTAAGGTTGAAAGCTTGATTCCCATATTTTGATGGTGTGCTCCCTAGAGTACAACGGTGACATGTACAAGGGGCTTTCATAGTTAAGACCTCTTGCCTTGCAAGCTGTAATGAAGTGTGAACATGGAAGGTGCAACAATTGATGAACATTGCAGGTGCATGAAACTTCGTTCAGATCCACTCTGTAGTGTCGGCCTCCATGACTCTCACCCCCAATGTTAGTCGTACCGTAACTTCTTATAGAATACACCATCCTTTCTGGCCCGTACGGTTCTGCTAAGTGGTGCACGGATCTAAGCGCAACCTCTGATAATTATCTGCAACTTGCCCAATTCTATAGCCTTGATCTAACATTTCACGTGCCTTTCGCCATCGGTTCACAAAGTAGGCGTTGCATTTTTCGAATGTGTATTCAATAATTCCAGCGACGGGCCTACTTCGGATGCCTTTGAAAAACTCCGTTGAGTGATTCCGAGTAGTTCGTGGTCATAATACCCCCAACGCATCCCTCCCTCATCGAAAGCCTGCGCCCATTTATCCTTGTCCTCCATTTCACCCCTTCAACCATTCTTTTGTGTCGTCGTTCAAGTCCTTCACTAGATCTTCTAACTTCTCACAAAATTCTCTCTCTGTATGAACCTTGCATAATAATTTCAATTTTCCAATCACACGATTGCTCTTCTGCCGACGCGACATGTTGGCAGCAAAGTGCCTCGTGCACCACCTATGCACAAGCGGTGGAAAACCATCAATGTGGTCCTTCACACAATTTAGGATCCCATGATGCCTATCTGATATCATACACACTATCCGTGAAGGTCCAAGAACATGTAGCCGAACAAGTTTCATAAACCATGACCAACTCTCATTATTCTCACTCTCGACAAGGCAAAAGCAAGAGGCACAAGCTATTGTTCTGGATCTACAGCAACTGCCATCATTAATGTACCCTTGTACTTGCCAGTCAAGAATGTACCGTCCACAAGTATCACAGGACGGCAATGTTGAAATGCCTCACTACATTGAGGGAAGCACCAAAATACCCTTTGCAGTATATGCTTCAAAACTCCATTGTCAGGAAGCATCATGCCACATGAGTCGATGCACCATTTAACTCCGGGATTGTAGTAGGTTATAGCTGAGAGTACCCTAGGAACCATGCCGTACGACTCCTTCCAGTCGCCCCAAAGCAGGGCAACAGCGTGTTGCTTCGCCCACCAAGCCTTCGAATACTTCACACGGTACCCACTAAAGATGAAGATGGACTCCACGAGTGATGGCACCGATGTCTCGCTGTCTTTACGGATAATGCCTAGGATACGCCGTCCAAGGTACTTTACTGTGCACTGTACATGCTCTCGCTTTGGCTGTGACGACCGACAAGTATGCGGTTGCACAACATTTGAAATTCTCCATTGTCCGGTGCTTGATATTAGCCGAGACCATACACGCCAATGGTATCCTTGCTTGCACATCACATTGTATCTTAAGTTCTTGTCAGAGTGAACTACGCTAAAAGGTCTATGTAACCTCACCACGTAGTCAGCCAAGAAAAACTTCAGCTCCTCAAGACTATTGAACTTCATCCCCTTCTTAATCACTGGACTCTCACCAATGGACGTCCCTTCGGCATTCACCATACTAGATTCACACATTGCTTTGTGAACCATACTTATGTCCTTATCATTGGGAACGGATGGCAGTTCGACATCACGTTCTTTTAACAACCGCAACTCATACTGGGTGTAAGAAAAACAATCGTCCATACGACGAATGCCTTCTACATCATGCACGGTTGCGGTGTCAAATTGCGGTCCATCCTCTTCATTTTCTACCCCGACGTTCTCATATTCATGCCCACCACTCTCAAATAGTGATTCCTCCTCTACCTCCACACCTACTACCCCATCTTCCTCCAATTCACAATCTTCGGAACCCATAGAGACATTATCAACATCTATATTTGCATCATCCCTCTCAAAAATGTTATTGGGAAAATCATCATTGGCAATAGCCAAGTCAAAATCACGTTCTGTTTCACCTAACACGTGATGCAACATTTCTGACTCCTGGGTACCATTATGGTTCACTACCGCCACTTCCTCCCTCATGACAACATTTGGGCCAGGCATACGAACAATTTCGACTATAACCTCCAAACATGCAACATTAGCTTCATGCACAACATCCTTATAGTGCTTCCAATTCGCATCGGATGCTAACTTCATGAGAACATAATGAGCTCTAGCTTTCCCACAATCAAAACGACCTCTCAAACTGATCTCATCCACTCTACATCCATACTTCCTCATTACACGGTCAACTAAATCACTAAAACTTGGAGGACCATCGAAGAATTCAATTGACTCATTCATATTCTCTAACTCCCCATTTTGTTTCACAACACCACCATCAAAAAATCGAACTAAACGATCCATCTACAAAATACAAACATTTCACCATGTCATATACACTACACATTACACATATTCGACATATCAACTACACACATTACATATATTGGACAAATTGCAAATAAAAAATACACATATACATTGGACTATACGATTCAATGAATATATACCTAAATCGACAAGTTCTACACGTCAATATCACGGGCAGAGACTCAATTGCGTATGAACTACGTATCATCTAACACAAAACACCATTGCATTTCATTCAAAATTCAAATCACTAACCTAACCCTAAGTCACCTAAACATCCTCCGATCTACCAAATGCAACGGTAAAACACGAGAATAAGTAGGGGAATACCTTCCACACGAAGCAGGGATCGATTTCCACTACTTTCCCCCACCAAAAACGCCGAAGTTTGGGTGGATTTGGGGGTGGAGCGGCGGGGGCCGGCGCAAGGAGCTCGGGCTCGGGCAAGTCTGGAGGAGGAAGAAAGGAGGGAGGGAGGAGGAAGGGAGCCGGCGCGTGGACTTAGTGTGGGTCCTGCCGCGCCAGGCGGGCTGGCGCGGCGAACGCCCGCCTACGTCAGCGCCCACCTGGCGCCGCGACTCGCCGTGCCAGCGTGGCAGGGGCCGCCGCGCCAGTGCATGCGGCGCGGCAGCATGTTACTGCCGCGCCAGGCGGTCTGGCGCGGCCAAAAGGGTTACCCCGTGCAAATAAAGCCCGGGTGAGGTTATTTTTTAAAAATAAATAAAAAAAGGTTAAAAATAAAAAAAATTCCACGACACGGAAATTCCCTGTGAGCGAACCGACAAGGAAAACCCGTCAGAAAAGATGTATTCTGTGGAAACGGACAGGAAAATAAATTGCTTTGTCGAGCTATACCTAATGGTATTTGCCTGTGAGATTCCCGTCAGAACATATTTTCCTGACGATTTCCCTATATTTCCCTGGCGGTTTTGGGTACACAGGAAAATTCTCGTTTCAAGTAGTGTTGCATGGTGTCCACGCTCAACAAGATTTCGGAGTACAGACGATTCGTATGCCTTCGTTCCTTTAGACCCCGTTTGGATCCCTTCATTTAAAGGAATTGGAATCTACTTAATGGAGTAGGCTAATTTATCTTGGAATGTGGCATTCCACAACTTTCCAAAGTTTAGATATAAGCCTATCTTAAATTCATGGGGTGGGAGATGGAAATTGATTCTATATATTATGATTATTAGAATGGAATTCAATTCTTATAGCACGTTCTTGAACTCGCTTCCCTATAGTAGAAGTGCAGCACATAAATATATTTCCCATATCGCCAACAATAATATACAAATATATTCCACGTACAATTATATTAGCTTAATAAATTTATATCTAAATTATGATTATTAGAATGGAATTCAATTCCAACGATCCAAACGGGACCTTAGTGATATGAACGTCATGCTTGATTTGTCAAGAAACTGAACCAGAAAAGGAAATGGTCGATGCAGCAAGTTTAGGCATGCCTCAAGCAACCAACAAGCTCGTTTTCATTATTAGTAATTGACTCTTTAATTGCATGATGATACGTACTAATAATGTATACGACGAGGCATGCCTATAGCTATAAGATGATATGTTCACTGTGCGTTCTGTGAGGTGGAGCACATGAGCGAGTTAGTCTTCACAGAGGTCACAGGGTGCATGCTACCCACGAAATTATCCAGCAAAATGCTGCTAGAGAATCTTCCTTACAGGCATTTAGGCTTGAGCAGCATCAGGGATCCACAATCTCCGACGCCCATGCAATAATCTCACTACTTCCACAGTGGTACCTGCGCGAGGCACACTAGCTTCACAGATGGATTCAAATTGCATGGTGGACGAGATATTGACACATATGACACCCCACTTCAAAGAGCACACAAAAAAACTGAGCACATATATACCCGTCTTTAAGCTAATCATATTGGTGTAAAGAGGAGTGTCAATACACAAGTAGCACCTCAGTACTCTATTCTCGTATACAATGTTTAGCATGGTGGAAGCAACAACTGACAATTGGATTTCAGTCACATTTTTTGCTAACAAGAAAAGGCGACGAGAGGAGACACAAAGTGGGGTGTTGCGAAACCAGTTAGCACTATTCCCTTGATGGCGTGCCTGTCATTTCTCTTCTTGTGAACAAAGCTGGTCGCTTCGTGTGCATCGTATTAATGTGCTCCACCCACATTTCAGATCTCAAGAAGAAAATCTGAGATTCAATGGCATGATATATCAGATTATTGTCTACTCCTTCCGTTTTAAATTGTAGGTCGTTTTGGTTTTTAGATGTGTGATTTTTGCTATGCACATTGATATAAATTATATCCAGATACATATAGCAAAATTTATGTATCTAGAAAATTCAAAATGACCTACAAGTTGGATCGGAGAGTGTTCCTCTTTTTGAGTATCGTACTGAACAAAAAGACAAAAACAACGCTCTAGCTAGCCAGAAGGTAAGGACAAAACATATTTTGGAAAGCTGCTCGTAAATGGAGAGTGGAAGGGTGCATGCCTTAGTGGAGACCTCCAATGAGAAACTCAAGGCAGTAATTACTTTTCTGAATTGCAATATTGGTAGGAAGAGGTAGCAGCAGAATACCTTAGTTTATATACCTGACACCCTACGCATGCTATATATTCTTCCATATTATGCGTAAGCTTTTACAGAATGAAGTGAAATATATGAATAATTAATCTATGGTTCCATCGTGATATGCCTCCATTGTGTGCAGTTTCTAAGATTCACACAGTACATTTAATTTAACTACATGTAAAAGCGATGTGGCATTTTATTGATTGTTCATTAATAAGCAAACTGTTTACGGTCCTTAACGCCTACATGTATTTTTGGTACCCAAAAAAAATGTTTGTTCCGGTGTACTTCTGATCGTTAAGATTTTGTGACTTCACACAAATAGAGGTTTGTGAGGCGGCAAAAATGGATACAAACACGTGATGCCATGCGATGTATATATAGGTGTTCAGTGCCGCCACATGATTTTCTATGGAATGATCATGGGCTTTAAAAGGAAGTATTGAAGGGATCGACTGACTTTCAGACATATGAATGCTGAAGATCGGACATCTCAGCACATACATTGTGCTTGAGAGGAATAACCATGAGGTGAAGGAACTAATGTATGCTTTGGAGGCAGTAGAATTTTAGGCCACTCTGATACAAAATAAAATGGTGGCTGCCTAAATTTTATTGTCTGATAACTGAGTCTCCGAAGAAGTCAAAAGGCCTAGTAGGCATGCACACATGCTCGCTATTCCATTTATGAACACTTCATGTAGCTATAAAGAACCCATCTATGATGTATCAGCCAATTAGATCAGGAAAAAACGAACTGGGTTCAAGAACTAGGATTGAAAGAACAAACTCGTGCTCTACTCGTCCCTTGAAGCAACAGGGTAGATGCAAGCCCCCTACTGAATATATATTTTCGAAATTAAAAATACAAATTTTTCACAAGGTGTAACCAAAAGGGAAATTTCAAAAATGATAAGAAAACAGCATGATAATTCACATCCATAATATGTGATCGGGTTGATTTTTTCCCCTCAATTGTGAATACAGTTTTAGATATTATTCTCATCGGGTTGGGCAAATAGAATTGTATTATCCGTAGCGACATACTGTTGAACCTACAGGAATTGAGTTTCCTCTATGATTTAGTTTGCAGAAAACGTTAGACATACCAAGGAGCATAGACTTCGGGCAAACTACCATTTCCTAACGAGGTGATTTCACATGCCTTTGATCCTAGTACGATGACTACACGATGGGTCATAGGCTATAGTATAAAGAACCCTTCTATATATCAGTAGTAATATGGGTCCGTGGATGTGAGCTCCAATAAAAAGAGCTGTGTTGAAGTTGTCTTCCTATTTTTCATTTGTAGAAAGAACTCATCTCATCTGTAACGTCATGCCTAGGCTAGGCATCGGAAGTGTCAGGAATTCATATGCTGCCACGCTTTCCATTTCGGAGACAAACAGGATTTCCTGCTCTTTCACCAGTGTTGCATGGATCGCTAGAATTCCGATGCTGACGTCTGGAAACTGCACTCTGCTTCGCTGGATTATCTGAAGTCGAGCCGAGCCGAGCCACTAATGAGACGAGTCCAGCGAGCTAGGAGTTTTTTGTCCAGCCCTAGTTGGTGTCCTATTTGGCACTGTTTGAATCTTTGTTGATCATTTTCCTTGTGTTTTATTATGAGCAATAAAACACTAGGAACAGTAACAAATATGATGTAAACAACTCCAAATAGAGTACCAACTAATAGCCTACATTTTAGAAACTTTTCGTACCATCTTCATATTTTTTGGATTTGAAATGAATTAGTTATGAAATTTTTTATTCCAAAACTTTTAAAATTTCTAGAAAATACAAAACTACCAAACTACCAAAGGGCTAATGGTTGGCCATGTTTTGATAGTTGCATGGCCGTTTCTATCCGGTTCTGTACCTGTGGGTTGAAAATTGGACTTTCCGCTATAGTTGGAGGGTGAAAATAGGAATTTTTCCTAAAAATAAACTACCAGATCACAACTTACAGAATCAAACAAACAAAAAAATAACTTATGCAACCAACAAAAAGAGGCATCACAAACCATGAGCGCTAGTAGCAGGCACATATACATGAGTGACAGAGGTAGCATCACAAACCACGGGCATTTTGTAACTCAACACATGTCCCTTCGAAGGGGTGCATGTAAATGTCTGTATTGTGTTCTGAATAGAAAAATATCAATTCTATATGCTAGTGATATATAAGCGGACAATTTCTTCTCTTTTTATTCCATTGCATTTTCTTTTCATTTTGGATCGAACATTTCAAAATTGAATACCCAACCGAAGTTACTGATCCAAGGAGTGCATCCTTGCATACGCGTGCCGACTTATGGATGGGGTTTCGTCGGGGCAGCCAGGTCGCTAGGCGATGGGAACCTGCTGGCAATTGTTGTTGAGGTCTGTGAGCAATTATGCCAACTTGCCGAGCGCCTGCCTGCCATCGGTCAGCTTAGCTGAGTCCTTCCAACCTCAATATTTATGCAATCACACACTACATGTCCAAGCCATCGGAGACGTGCTGGTACATAGGGACGCTATGTTTGCCTCACGCAGGGACAGCTGTGGTAGCAGTATGATCCTTGAAACTTTGGGGATCATTGGTTCCTGTTGCCGCTCAAGCTTCAATGTCTCTAGAGAAGAAAATCTCGCTGCATTTTTTTTCAATCATTTCCTAGCTATAGGATATATGCGTCCTTCGAGAAAACTAACTCGCTCATGTGCTCCATCCCACAGGTCATTTTATAGCTCGGCATGCCTGGTCGTATACATTATAGTAATAAGGTACAATCATGTAAATAAAGAGCCAGCTACTGGTTGGTACTCTAGCAGGTGGCTCCTGGTTGCCACTACGGTGTTGGTACTGTAGCTAGTGGTTTCACCAATGGTTCGTGGTTGGAACCAGCAGTGATATATATTTTTACCGTTAGTTCCAACATCTATCTACTTAAAAACCGGTGGTGAAAATGTTTCATCATCGGTAATGTTAAAACCATCGTTTTGATAGGATGTAGTAGGGAAAGGATGGATGCAGCTGGTATAAAAGTTTGGTGCGGTGTAAAAGGTTTGGCAATTTTACCGATTTCCTTTGGCGGGTGACAGAAAAAGCTGGACATAATTGGTCTCTTCACTCTCTCATCCTTCATGTTCCTTTGAACCTTGGAGGTACGGTGGTCCCTTTATGAGGGATATGAGAGATATGAGGCTATACCTTTGGTGGGAATTGACCTCAATTTGTGTTTTCTTTATCAATTCTCATCATAGTATAGACTGGGAATATTGATGGCGGATGTTGTATGTTTCTAGTTTTCCAAAGTTCCCCTTCTCCAACAACTAATACCATATGATTCCATTCTCTTATATTACAAATCAATTTCCATTACTTTAAGATACCATGACAGGAAGAATCACAATCTTATTTAGCAAATGTATAATAAATACACCTGTATAATGCCTCACCTACTAAAAATAGATAACAAATTGTTTCGCAACTGAAAGGTAGTAATTTGACATGATTCGGTTTGTGGCTACATATACAAAGCCACCCTTCCTTCATAAGCGAACACTGAACCGAAGCATCGCTCACAAACTTTGGCTCTCTGCTGAAGGTAGCTACAAATATAATGTCTTTGTACATTTGTTCAAAGGTCTGTAAGTAGAGGTCTAGAACGCATGAACCAGAACTACAGAAATGAGAGGCCTAAGGAAACAAATAAGCACTGTCTTCCATCATCTGCATAGAACATCCTAAAAGGTCAACCGAAGTGGTGAAGAAGCTTATCTCGTGACACCGACTCACCGGACATGGCATTACGAATCGAGGTGATAGACTAAGAGCCTCGAGACGTCACGGTCCGCGCGCTGATGTTGCTAGCTACAATGGGGGCATCATTATCTCGAGGCATACATGTTCATTATTTGCTAAGATATTGTTGTGCTGGAAAGAATTGTTGAGGCTGGAACAACTGATCTATGATGGTCATGGTCAGAAATAAAGTCATGCTTCCTTTCCAGAATATGCGATGAACTTCAGAACATTGTGATTGATTATGCCATTCCCCTATGGAGTCAGCTGAGGTAGTAGGGAGAAAGCGGTCTTCAGCTGTTTTGGTTTGCTAAATTTATGACATGTGCAACTACTTTCATGGTTGAGTATTGAAGCATCAGCAAGGATTGATGAGTTCCTATAGCACAGTACATTTGATACTGAACATCTAGCAAATGTCTATCCTCCCTGCGAATCCAATCTCCTACACTACTAGTAACTCTCCCTGTTTCTCATGCTGAATCTCGAATCTCAAGACTGGTCAATTAAGATTGACGTTGCAATGCAAAGTTAATTAAGTCAAACATATTTGTAAAATTCATCAACATTAGTGCTACACCATCTCTCTTAGAAACACCTTGTGTAAAGTTTGCTTGCATATTAGTTAGATGGTGCCGATTGCAGTTTCGTGATGTGTCCTTACCTTTTTCTGCTTAGGGTTGTTTTTGTTCTGTAGCATCACTGAATAGGTATATAAGACATTCAAGAAGAGGTACATAATAATAATCTGATACATCGTGAAAATATTAATAAAACAAAAGCAAATTAAAAAACTGCTAAATTTACACCTATCAAAGGGGAATATGATACAGGTGGCTCTTATTAATACGAGGTTAACAAGTGCCTACCGATAAACTCCTCTCATGCATGATTCAGGATATGGCGCACCTCATGATGACATGGTGCACGTATTGCATGCGAAATACTAAGGGGGTGTTTGGATACGATGTGCTAAACTTTAGTAGGGTCACATCGGATGTTCGGATGCTAATTAGGAGGACTAAACATGAGCTAATTACAAAACTAATTGCATAGATGGAGTCTAATTCGCGAGACAAATTTATTAAGGCTAATTAATCCATCATTAGCAAATGGTTACTGTAGCACCATATTGTCAAATCACGGACTAATTAGGCTTAATAGATTCGTCTCACGAATTAGACTCCATCTGTGCAATTAGTTTTGTAATTTGACTATGTTTAATACTCCTAATTAGTATCCAAACATCCAATGTGACAGGTGCTAAAGTTTAGCGGGAGGTAATCAAACACCCCCTAACTTGTTTTCCCTCATTTTAATCGATCATCATTCCTCAAATTTTCTTTTACACAAAGTCTAACCACCATAACCTGTTCTTGAGCTCTAGGACGACTAGAATGTATGCTTTTTATGGTGGGGTTACGAGTATATTTTGGTCAACTTACAAGAGCCAGCGCAGTGTAAACTTTTTCAGATTTATAGTTATTAGGTGGTACTAGGGGTGAAACTGGTGAGAATAATTTCTGAATCTGAATTTTGCAGATATAAGAAAGAGTTTTCAATATCCATGCAGATATGGATAATCCGAATCCAATCGTGTGCGGATATGGGGAAGAGTTTTCGTCTATGGTTTTAGCGAAACCCGATGGATATGGATTATCCGATAATTAAACGTGGATTATTCAAGGTTTATAATAGGATATCCGACTAATAAGAAAAATAAAAGGAGCTTAATTATGAATCATTGTTTTTGTTTTATGTGCTCACTCTATACACCTAAGTATAAACTATTCTCTGAGGTATGAACTAATAATTTATGATAATTTTTATTCGACACCAAGTCCGAAGTGTTAGCGTGAACCGTTAAGATCACTTTAGATGTGATTTGTGAACCATAAAGATGAGTATTTTTCATTTTAAGTTGCTACATTATGACTTTATTTGGGGAATTAGTCACCATAAAAAACTACATGTAAGCATGTATTAGCTGGCTATTTTATTCCGTGTTTGCTCTGATACTGATCCGACACCGCACCAGTACAATAAAAAAAACAAATCCGTAACCGCATCCGTCAATATCCGCTCCGCTCCACATGTGAAAAAAAAAATGGATGCGCTCGGATCCGCTTTCATCCCTTGGTGACACATTTGGATGGTCCGTACGTACGGTCCAAGAAATTAATTTTGAGATGTAAAAGTTCTCTTGTTAACATATAAATCTGTAGTCACTGAAGTGGTAGGTGTAGACTGGCAGATGGCGGCGCTGCAGCTCACCTGAACATAATAGTAAGTGAGTTTAAGATATTTTTCTAAAAGGAATTCCGGTGTGTGTTTTTCTTGCGTGGCAAAATTAATCACCATAAACATAGCGAGTTTAGACACTTTTTGGCTTAACACAACCAGATTGCGTAGCACAGTAGACAAAGCACAAAGCACAAGGCAACAGTCAGATGCGTGCATCAACATTTTAATTTACAGGGACAGCGGAAGCTCAGACACATTACAAATGTTTTCTACTCAGGCCCCGTCTGGTTACGATTGGTTATTTTTAGCATCTGTCATATCAAATGGTTAGATACTAATTAGAAATATTAAATAAAAACTATTTACAAAATCTATTACACTGGAGGCTAAACGGCGAGACGAATCTATTAAGCATAATTAGTCCATTATTTGACAATGTGCTACTACAGTAAATATTTGCTAATGATGGATTAATTAGGCTTAATAGATTCGTCTCGCCGTTTAGCCTCCATTTGTGCAATTAGTTTTATAATTAACTCATATTTAGTCCTCCTAATTGCTTCTGAATATTTGATGTGACACGGACTAAACTTTAGCTCGAGGAACCAAACGCCCCCTCATTCAAATAACAACAATCTGTTCCAGCCTTCTAGGATTTAAGCAGGCAGCCAACAGTTTCACAGCTAGTACAAAAGATTAGTAGACTAGTAGTGCAAGTGCAAACATATTAAGGGCCTGTTTGGATACAGGTTCATAAAATTTAGTACCTGTCATATCGGATGTTTGGACACTAATTAGGAATATTAAATATAGTCCAATTACAAAACTAATTACACAGATGGAGTCTAATTCGCGAGACGAATCTATTAAGCCTAATTAGTCCATGATTTGACAATGTGGTGCTACAGTAACCATTTGCTAATGATGGATTAATTAGGCTTAATAGATTCGTCTCGCCGTTTAGCCTCCATTTGTGCAATTAGTTTTATAATTAACTCATATTTAGTCCTCCTAATTGCTTCTGAATATTTGATGTGACACGGACTAAACTTTAGCTCGAGGAACCAAACGCCCCCTCATTCAAATAACAACAATCTGTTCCAGCCTTCTAGGATTTAAGCAGGCAGCCAACAGTTTCACAGCTAGTACAAAAGATTAGTAGACTAGTAGTGCAAGTGCAAACATATTAAGGGCCTGTTTGGATACAGGTTCATAAAATTTAGTACCTGTCATATCGGATGTTTGGACACTAATTAGGAATATTAAATATAGTCCAATTACAAAACTAATTACACAGATGGAGTCTAATTCGCGAGACGAATCTATTAAGCCTAATTAGTCCATGATTTGACAATGTGGTGCTACAGTAACCATTTGCTAATGATGGATTAATTAGGTTTAATAGATTCGTCACGCGAATTAGTATAGGGGTTCTGCAGTTAGTTTTATAATTAGCTCATGTTTACTCCTCCTAATTAGCGTCCGAACATCCGATGTGACCCCTCCTAAAATTTAATACCCCGCATCCAAACACCCCTAAAAAAATGAAACAGACAGGCCTGCAATATGGACTACTTATTTTCATTATCTTTTCTTAATGGTCACGAATGTTCTTAAGCAGAACACGTCTTAATTCGTGACAGCCTCAAATCTTCTGATCTAAACACTAGGACGCGAGACAAAGATCTCCGTAGCAGCAGTACCAGTACGCGTACACGAGACACAAAGATCTCACACACGCAATGGCAATAGCTAAACAGGGACTGAGAGCCTAAACGTAATAGGCTAACTACTTGGGAGAAATATGACTGAAACAAGAGCATGACACACAATATTTATATTCATCATTGAATATTTATTCAGTAGTTCCAAATTCTACAAATATGTTACATAATGTATACATCTCTTTCTTACGGATCAAGCTTTGGTGATGACTCTTCATGACGCTCAGCGTACCTATAATGGCTCCGCTAGCTCCCAGGCTCGGGGGCTAAGCGCCAATTGCTACTCGGAATACCTTCGGTAGCTCCACTAGCTCTCAAACTTGGGGCGAAGTGCCAATAACTACTCAACATGGTTCCTACGGCTCACCTGGCGCATAAGCTTGGGGGCTAGACGCCGCAAAACTACTCGGATGATGACTTGTGTGAAGACTAAAGACCCTCGGATTGATTAATTAATCATTCCAAGGCTCGGGGTCTGATAAGCTACACCCAACAGTTGATTTTTTCAAGATAAAAGAAGAAGATTCAAGATTTTATTGACCCTCAGCCTGAATCTTCAATTCAACTAAAGGGGGCTACTCCATATGGAGCACGACTTCTACCGCCCTCCATATCACATTCCAAAGATGAAGATTACAACATCAAGATGATCAAGGGTTTGAGCACACCATAGCGTCATGACAGTTTTGAGGAACTTTGACGATTTAGCCAGACAAAAGTACTCGAAGAGCGCCAAAACTACTCGGTGAGGATCTGAAAAGTACTCAAGGCTGCTGCATTCGACTATGAAGTGCTCGGGGACTGGTCGGGGATAGATCCCCATTACCCGCAAGGAAGGAAGAAGACGGACTCCTACTAGAATTCCTCTATAATCCTACTAGGATTCATGCCATCCTACTAGGACTATCCTTGTAACTGACTAGCAATCCTGCCCCCTGAGTATATAAAGGAGGGTAGGGGTACCTAGATCGAGAGCTCAGAACCAGCATCAATCAATACAATCCAACATACACACAGGACGTAGGGTATTACGCGACATAAGCGGTCCAAATCTGTCTAAATCGTGTGTTCGAGTTTACTTTCGAGTTACAGGTCCGACGATTATCCACCAACTAATCTACTACCTTAGGATACCCCTTGGTAGGTTACCAGATATAAAACACCGACAACCGATACTAAGGACGAGGACGAAAGGACATTTTTCCAATAGTGTGTATACTTCTGCTTGGTTATTGATTTGATTTGAATCTGCGAAAAAACTGAGCATAACCCAGTGGATTTGTTCCTTGTAGTGGATATCCACTTAGTGTTGAGTCAACTCAACACATGTCCCTTCAAAGGGGTGCATGTACATACTGTATTGTGTTCTGAATAAAAAAAAGTTTCAACTCTTTATGCTAGAGATATATAAGCGGACAATTTCTTCTCTGTTTATTTCATTGCATTTTCTTTTTATTTTGGATCGAATATTTCAAACATGAATAGCCAACCGAAGTTGCGCTAGCTGCTAATCCAAGGAGTGCATCCTTGCATAGGCGTGCCGACTTATGGATGGGCTAGGCGACGGGAAACTGCTGGAAATGGTTGCAGTAATCTGTGAGCAAGCTTGCCGACTTGCCGAGCGTCTGCCTGCCATCGGCCAGCTGTGCTGAGTCCTTCCAACCACAACAGATTCAACCACGCATGGTTTGATTATTCGTGGTTATCGTGGATAGTACACCTCATCCCACAGTGCATGTCCAAGCCATCGGAGATGTACTGGTACATACGGAAGCTAGCATGCCTTTCGCAGGGTCAACTTTTGAAGCAGTAAGATACTTGGACTTCGGGGATTGTTAGTTCCTGATGCCGCTCAAGCTTCAATATGTCTCTAGAGAAGATAATCTTGCTGCATTTTCTTCAATCATTTCCTGGCTATACCATATGTGTCCTCCAAGAAGACTAACTTGTGCTCCATCTCGCTGGTCATTTTATAACCTTAGCTATTCGTTGGATCCTTGGAGCATAGAACCGAAAGCTCTTTTCCAATATAAAGAGGAATGTCAACAAGCACCTGACGCATATGCGTGGTCGTATACATCATTACTATTGGTTACCAGCCGGTCTAAATAAGTAACAAATATACACTTTGCAACTGAAAGGTAATAACAATCTGGCATGATTCTTTCTGACCAATATATACCAAGCCACCATTTCTTTGTTAGCGATCACCACAACAGAACATCGTCGCTGACAAAAGAACTCCAGTTCTGTGGTGCTTAAGGCCCGCTAGTCGCTACCAATGCCTGGGTAGGTTTGTTAAAGTTTCTGTGAAGTAGAAGAATACATGGATTGGACTGACGGAAACGAGAGGCATTAAGGAAACAAATTAGCACAGTACGACTCTGGAAGGCAAATCGGTCTAGAAGCTCAGCTCGCAGCACTGACTGACGAGACTAAGCTTATAGATTGAGTCTCGGGACGCCTGCATGCTGATCTTGTAAGTTTGGCGTAGGGGCCAGTATAGTGTCGAAAGCTACAACATCATCCTAGCAGCCGGCGCACTCATCCCGTCCAGGTTCTCACACATTTCCTGCAAAAAAGTACAAGTGAAAAAGGACATCGACCTCTCATTATCCATTCGCATCATCTACCTGTGTTTCTGCAGACGAACACAGCAACCAGGCAAGCTTGTAGAAAAATAATAGACTATGTACAAACTGCGAGTAATATAACAATAGGAACTATATATGATTCATGATTATGCAATTAAATTATCACCAGGCCACAACATTTACTAAATCGTCAGCAGGAATGGAAAGTAGCATAACTAAATTATGACGGCAACAGTTAGTAAATTGATCCTTGAGCAATATCATCCATAAAGTATTAATGATTACAGGCAGAACGTAACTTTAGACCGTCTTCCCCTGCTTCAGCAGCTTCTTCCTATTCAGGCAAGATCTGGTCCTCCACTGCTCCAGTTCATCGTCAGAATCACGTAGGACCCTCGTTAAGAAGCAGGTGCCAGATCAATTAAGTCCGAAACGTGCAGAACTCCAACAACAGTTGATAATACTTGTTGCGTAATACATCGTGTCAAAATGAAAAGGTGGGTAGGGGGATCTATGCCCCGGTGGAAATTTTTTTATTTTTAACCCTTTTTTTCTTTATTTTTAAAAATAACCTCAGCGGTGTTTTATTTGCGCCGCTTAACCCTTTTGGCCGCGCCAGACCGCCTGGCGCGGCAGGGACATGCTGCCGCGCCACATGCACTGGCGCGGCGGCCCCCTGCCACGCTGGCGCGGCGAGTCGCGGCGCCAGGTGGGCGCTGACGTGGGCGTGCGTTCGCCGCGCCAGCCCGCCTGGCGCGGCAGGGCCACCACTAACTCCACGCGCCGGCTCCCTTCCTCCTCCCTCCCTCCTTTCTTCCTCCTCCAGAAACGCCCGAGCCCGAAGCTCCAGCGCCGCCCCACCCCCAAATCCACCCAAAATCCGGCGTTTTCGGTGGGGGAAAGTAGTGGGAATCGATCACTGCTTCGTGTGGAAGGTATTCCCCTACTTATTCTCGTGTTTTACCGTTGCATTTGGTAGATCGGAGGATGTTTAGGTGACTTAGGGTTAGGTTACTGATTTGAAATTTCAATGAAATGCAATGGTGTTTTGTGTTAGATGATACGTAGTTCATACGCAATTGAGTCTCTGCCCGCGATATTGACGTGTAGAACTTATTGATTTAAGGATATATTCATTGAATCGTATAGTGCAATGTATATGTGTATTTTTTGTTTGCAATTTGTCCAATATATGTAATGTGTGTAGTTGATATGTCGAATATGTGCAATGTGTAGTGTATATGACATGGTGAAATGTTTGTATTTTGTAGATGGATCGTTTAGTTCGATTTTTTCATGGTGGTGTTGTGAAACAAAATGGGGAGTTAGACAATATGAATGAGTCAATTGAAATATTTGATGGTCCTCCAAGTTTTAGTGATTTAGTTGACCGTGTAATGACGAAGTATGGATGTAGAGTGGATGAGATCAGTTTGAGAGGTCGTTTTGATTGTGGGAAAGCTAGAGCTCATTATGTTCTCATGAAGTTAGCATCCGATGTGAATTGGAAGCACTATAAGGATGTTGTGCACGAAGCTAATGTTGCATGTTTGGAGGTTATAGTCGAAATTGTTCGTATGCCTGGCCCAAATGTTGTCATGAGGGAGGAAGTGACGGTAGTGAACCATAATGGTACCCAGGAGTCAGAAATGTTGCATCACGTGTTAGGTGAAACAGAACGTGATTTTGACTTGGCTATTGCCAATGATGATTTTCCCAATAACATTTTTGAGAGGGATGAAGCAAATATAGATGTTGATAATGTCTCTATGGGTTCCGAAGATTGTGAATTGGAGGAAGATGGGGTAGTAGGTGAGGAGGTAGAGGAGGAATCACTATTTGAGAGTGGTGGGCATGAATATGAGAACGTCGGGGTAGAAAATGAAGAGGATGGACTGCAATTTGACACCGCAACCGTACATGATGTAGAAGGCATTCGTCGTATGGACGATTGTTTTTCTTACACCCAGTGTGAGTTGCTGATGTTAAAAGAACGTGATGTCGAACTGCCATCCGTTCCCAATGATCAGGACATAAGTATGGTTCACAAAGCAATATGTGAATCTAGTATGGTGAATGCCGAAGGGACGTCCATTGGTGAGAGTCCAGTGATTAAGAAGGGGATGAAGTTCAATAGTCTTGAGGAGCTGAAGTTTTTCTTGGCTGACTACGCGGTGAGGTTACATAGACCTTTTAGCGTAGTTCACTCTGACAAGAACTTAAGATACAATGTGATGTGCAAGCAAGGATGCCATTGGCGTGTATGGTCTTGGCTAATATCAAGCACCGGACAATGGAGAATTTCAAATGTTGTGCAACCGCATACTTGTCGGTCGTCACAGCCGAAGCGAGAGCATGTACAGTGCACAGCAAAGTACCTTGGACGGCGTATCCTAGGCATTATCCGTAAAGACAGCAAGACATCGGTGCCATCACTCGTGGAGTCCATCTTCATCTTTAGTGGGTACCGTGTGAAGTATTCGAAGGCTTGGCGGGCGAAGCAACACGCTGTTGCCCTGCTTTGGGGCGACTGGAAGGAGTCGTACGGCATGGTTCCTAGGGTACTCTCAGCTATAACCTACTACAATCCCGGAGTTAAATGGTGGATCGACTCATGTGGCATGATGCTTCCTGACAATGGAGTGTTGAAGCATATACTGCAAAGGGTATTTTGGTGCTTCCCTCAATGTAGTGAGGCATTTCAACATTGCCGTCCTGTGATACTGGTGGACGGTACATTCTTGACTGGCAAGTACAAGGGTACATTAATGATGGCAGTTGCTGTAGATCCAGAACAACAGATTGTGCCTCTTGCTTTTGCCTTGGTCGAGAGTGAGAATAATGAGAGTTGGTCATGGTTTATGAAACTTGTTCGGGTACATGTTCTTGGACCTTCACGGATAGTGTGTATGATATCAGATAGGCATCATGGGCTACTAAATTGTGCGAAGGACCACATTGATGGTTTTCCACCGCTTGTGCATAGGTGGTGCATGAGGCACTTTGCTGCCAATATGTCGCGTCAGCAGAAGAGCAATCGTGTGATTGGAAAATTGAAATTATTATGCAAGGTTCATACAGAGAGAGAATTTCGTGAGAAGTTAGAAGATTTAGTGAAGGACTTGAACGACGACGCAAAAGAATGGTTGAAGGGTGAAATGGGGGACAAGGATAAATGGGCGCAGACTTTCGATCAGGGAGGGATGCGGTGGGGTATTATGACCACGAACTTCTCGGAATCACTCAACGGAGTTTTCAAAGGCATCCGAAGTAGGCCCGTCGCTGGAATTATTGAATACACATTCGAAAAATGCAATGCCTACTTTGTGAACCGATGGGGAAAGGCACGTGAAATGTTAGATCAAGGCTATAGAATTGGGCAAGTTGCAGATAATTATTTATCAGAGGCTGAGCTTAGATCCGTGCACCACTTAGCAGAACCGTACGGGCCAGAAAGGATGGTGTATTCTATAAGAAGTTACGGTACGACTAACATTGGGGGTGAGAGTCATGGAGGCCGACACTATAGAGTGGATCTGCACGAAGTTTCGTGCACCTGCAATGTTCCTCAATTGTTGCACCTTCCATGTTCACACTTCATTACAGCTTGCAAGGCAAGAGGTCTTAACTTTGAAAGCCCCATGTACATGTCACCGTTGTACTCTAGGGAGCACACCATCAAAATTTGGGAATCAAGCTTTCAGCCTTACCTAGATCCGTCACAATGGCCGGCATATGAAGGGGTAGGGTACGTGCCTAACCCCAGTTTAATGAGAAATAAAGTAGGAAGGCGGCAGAAGAAGCGTTTCACAGGCGAGATGGACGTGTCGGAAGGGAGGCTTTCTGCAGATTATGATACTGGTGATTTTGATATTGACAAGTCGGAAAATCGTTGCTCCAAGTGCCACAAGATCATCAGGAATTGCACATGCCGCAGTAGAAAATCAAAAGGCACTAAATCTAGACCGAGCAGTAATAGGCCGCGTACTTCGAACAATTGGGTATGCGCGTTGCTTGTATTATGCGTGGCTATTATTTTATCTTTTTTATAGTAGTACATTATCATATTTTCCGTACTTATCATGTAATGAAGCTTTTTACTAACGATCATTTATGTTGTTTCTTTAGGATGGCGGCCCCGGGGTACCCTCTTCTTGAGGCTGCTTACGACTTGCACCACCGTGCCCACCACCTCGCGGACCTGAATGAGGTATAACAATGGTTGCTAATTTTTGCTGATGAATGCATACCTTAGGATGAGAATTGCAAGATTTTCGTATGAAATGTTCTTATAAATTAAGGATGTGCCTATCGTTACTATTCACTTGTGTAGAGTGTAAACAATTTCATACTGCAAATGTCATTTGTATCATATTTGTGTTACTTACCACTTTAGAAGCCCGTTATTCACAATTGGATTGACTTCTCATTTTGGTAATAATCTTATAATGTTTTGCAGAATTTGACACCACTCAGGGCTAGGGTGCACTCACCACTTAGGTGGGATGAGCGGTACGCCCAGTACCTGCAGAGAGCAGGTTTCTTGGATATCGCTGTTCAGGTCGTGGGGGTCTCCCTCCAATGGACGGACCACTGTTGACCGCTATGGTCGACAGGTGGCGTCCGGAGACTCATACGTTCCACATGCCCTTCGGAGAAATGACCATCACAATGCAGGATGCGGCTATGATACTCGGCCTTCCACTGCATGGGCAGCCAGTGACAGGTATTATCCAGAATGAGAATTGGCATGATATGGTCGAGATGCATATTGGGATTAGGCCGCCAGAGCCAGAGGGCGGAGATAGCTCGAAGAAGACGTCCGGTGTTAGCTCAACATGGTTGAGGGAGCACTTCGAGGTGTGTCCTCCGGGAGCAAATGACGAGGTCGTGCAGCGCTTTGCTCGAGTGTGGCTATGGCACTTTGTCAGTACATTCCTCCTTCCAGATGCAGCTGGGAACACAGTATCGTGGATGGTTCTCCCCATTCTAGGTCAAGTTTGGGAAAACATAGCCACTTACAGTTGGGGCTCAGCGGCTCTTGCCTGGCTGTACAGACAGTTATGTGAGGCTTGCCGGCGCACAGCGAGAGATTCCAATGTTGGAGGGTGCACTTATATGCTCCAGATATGGATTTGGGAGCGAATGCCCGTGGGTCGACCTTCCCGCCTCCGTGTCGATGTAAGTCACAACGGCTAATTCCTTTTTCTACGTTAATGTTCGAAAAACTATTGTATCATGTGACCAGTTGGACTTACTTGCAATTTCAGCCATGGCATCGAGACGATGCTCTTCCCACGTTCTATCACGTGTGGAAGCATGTGCGGCCCGTTCATGGCAATCCGGATAGGCGCTACAGGGCCTACACGAACGAGTTTGATGTTCTCATGCAGCACCAGGTAATTTGGTAACCATAATAGTTTTTTAAGCTAACTTGCGTATAATGGTAGATGAAATAAGTATTGCGTGAAAATTTTTGAAGGTGGAATGGAAACCGTATGACCGTCAGCAGCTTAGCGATATCGTCTTTTCACCGACGTGCTACAGAGACAGAGAGCTGTGGAGGTGCACGACCCCAATGATACTGTACTACGTGGTAGAGTTTCATATGCCGCATAGGGTGATGCGGCAGTTTGGGAGGATGCAACCGTGCCCTCCTTTGGAATTATCGACTTCGCAGCAGCTGCACAGGTACGCAGGAATAAATAACTATTGGAGGGTATTCAATTAACGCAATTAACATGTTATACTAATACTTCACTAATTTCTGATGCAGTATCGACCGCAGAAAGCGGTACAAGGAAAATGATTGGAGGGTGAAGCATGACTGGTACATCCACCTGTGGCAGAACAAGGAAGGATGCGATCCTGAAGGTGGACCGTACTGGCGACCCAACAATGAGTACATAAGATGGTACTGTACTTCGACGAGAACCAAAGTGAAACCATCTTGGACTAATGTGCCCATTGAGGATGCACCGTTTGATGATGACGCTGACATAGCTGACGCGTACGACACCATGACACGCCATGGGACACAGCCTGAGCGTGCACCTCTCCACGACTACATGGTAAGCTTTCGGTTTGTAATTATATTATCGTCACATTGATCACTTATGGAATGAAAACTCCTGCGTGCAGGGACAGCAGCTTGCAAGGCTCTCTAACGAGGCGGGCGTGATTATGGAGCACGCTGTTGGGGAAGGTGATAGTCTGCTTCGTGCTTTTGCAGAGGTAGAAGCCCAAACAAATTTTCACTTATACTCGTACTATCTTTGTAACCATCAATAACATAGTCGTGAATATATGGCAGAGGGTTCGTAAAAGTTGCAGGCGAATGGCGCAGAGGATGAACTGCATGACATCCTCAGATGCGCACGACGGGGGCAATGTCCAGGGTACTTCTTCAGGATCACGTCGGACTGCATTGGTGAGTACCCCCAGGGCTGCAACACCGTCCACTGCGGCCGGTCCTAGCAGGAGATCGCGAGGTAAGGAACCCGCATCCCCTCAGGAAAGCAAGGACTCGGAAGGTGAGCAGTCTGAGGATGATGACCCTACGTATGTTGAGGAACTCGAGATTTCTCACGATGCTCCACCTGTGACTCAGACGCAGGGAGAGTCCAGCCAGGTATATTCAGATGTTCCTCCAAATTCAATTATACATTTTAATGTTCGATCCCGAAGTGTCATACAAATTTTATGATTTGTGCCCAATTATTCAATAGGAACCTGCAACTCATACCCGGTTGCCACGCCGGCGTTGTCGTTCCCGGGACCACACCGACGTTGGCAGCGCCAATGTGCTGCCCACGCATCCAAGGAGGGAGCGTCGCCCAAGAGATCCTTTTAGCCCTCCGGATGAGCGGCGGCCACGCCACTGAACCTAGCATGTGCCCAATTATTCCATAAGTTGGTTGTTAGGTTTATTCATGTCACGTTTGTAAAAGACTAAGTTGGTTGTTATGTTTTTTATGTCCGTACAATGGTATATGTTTGCTCCATGATGTACTTGTAGTTCGTGTATTTTTCCGTAAATGTTCAGCACAAAAATACGTTTCGGATTGTGCAGCGCGCTCCTGACGCCCCACCCCCCTGGGCCGAAACCTACTGAAAGTTTACTAAAATTGGCGCGGTAGCGCACCCCTGCCGCCACCACCCCCCCGGCGAAACCTACTGAAAGTGGGTTGCATTTGGTGCGGCAGCTCACCCCTGCCGCGCCAGGCCGCCTGGCGCGGCAAGACCGGCCTCCCCCCCGGCGAAACCTACTACATTTGGCGCGGCAGCTCACCCCTGCCGCGCCAGGCGGCCTGGCGCGGCAAGACCGACCACCGCCCCCGGCGAAACCTACTGAAAGTAGGTTTCATTTGGCGCGGCAGCTCACCCCTGCCGCGCCAGGCCGCCTGGCGCGGCTAGACCGGCCACCGCCCCCGGCGGGCGAAACCTACTGAAAGTAGGTTGCAGTTGGCGCGGCAGCTCAGCCCTGCCGCGCCAGGCGGCCTGGCGCGGCAAGACCGACCACCCCCCCGGCGAAACCTACTGAAAGTCTATTGCAATTTGCGCGGCAGCTGCCTACTGCCGCGCCAGGCGGCGTGGCGCGGCAAGGCCAAATCCCCGCCCCCAAACCTACGGATTTTCCTATTGGTCGAAAAGGATTCAAACATCAATTCAAATACTAATTTGAATTCAAACGACCAAAATCAATGCGCCTGATTAACTCCTATGATTCATTTTAGAAAAGATTTAAATGCCCAAGAAATTAAATAAAACCTTAGAAATTCCTTACATCTTTAAGCAAAAGTAATTAAAAAGGAACCAAGGAATCTACCGTCCGGTTTCCTGCAAGCGACCCAAGGAAACGCGTGGAAATTGGACGTTGGTCTGTGCACGGCCTGTGCACGGCCTGGCCTCTCTCGCATAGTTCACGACGTCGTCGTCTAGTCGGGATGTTTCGTCGGTTTGCCTTTGTTTCCATTCAGGTCTACCTTATTCCTTCCGGGTCGGGAAGATGCATGGAGATTGACTACGGTGATCCGTGGACAGGAGGTCAGGAAAACAGCACGCCAAAACCACAAGAAGCCAGTCATGTCACGGCAAACTTTGATGCGTTTGAACATAGTTCTCTCGGAAATGAAAATAGTTTTTGACAACTAATTGTAGTTCCCAGAATAAACATAAACATAATGTTCTACATAGTTTTCACAGCTACAGAGAAACATGATCCAGCTACATCAACACGTTCATCTAGTCCGAGTCACCTTCATATAGTAACTCGTCGTCATCATCATCATCATCATCATCTCCGGCAACAACAACTCCCTTGCCTTTCTTATCGACATTAACCTTACCAACAGGTAAATCGGCAACAAGAGCCTTCATCGTCTCCATCTGTGCCTCTTCCGCTTTTTGTTGTAACTCTTCCATTTCAAGCCTTCTTTTTCTTGCCCTAACTTGCTGCAAATATTGTTCCCATGAACCCTCAGGGTATTTCACATTCGGATCAACCACATAACCTAAGCGATCTCTTTCCTCCATCAACCTTTGTTTCTCCAACTCCCTCTCCTCCTGCAACTTCCTCCTATTTTCTCTCTTCTCATTTTCAGTTAGAGGTCGTGGATACTTGGATCTATTTTGCCTCCAATACTTAATAATAGTTTCCCTTGCATAAAGTCCTTTAGGTTTCACTCCAGTCTCATGCACCATATCTTGATATATTTTTCCCCAAAGCAAGTCGTCGTCAGGAATAGGCACATCATACTTCTTCCTAATCTTTTCTTTAATTTCTTGTTGTTTCCTTAACTTCCATGGTTCCGATGTATTTCCCAACTTTAATAACAAATCATATCGACCGCAAAAATCTTCCCAATCACATGTCCTTCCCTCCTGCAACAACAATTAAATATTCTTACAAATTTGAATCAAGTTACAACCTTCATAAAACATAAGAGACGAGTAGTTACTAACCCAGTAATCGCCATGTGCATTTCCACAGAACGAACCATATCCAAGTTCAGAAGGCACCACACCTTCTGTTGCCAATATACCACACTTGCATCTATCACTAGGAGAGGACACACATGGCCACGGTGCATTTTCACTTTCAAACTCCCGCACTTCCTCCTCTGTTGGCCACATTGCCATTGGGCCGTATATATACTCATTGAAATCACACAACGGCCACCCATCCTGCAAAAAACCCATGACGTGAACTACTCATATGTAAAGTAACTACAAAACGCTGCTCCAACTTCCAAGCAATAACATCAAGTTAAAGTATGAACAATATACTGCAAAATTATAACCGCTAGCTAAACGACATACTAATATTCTTGTAATATACTTACATGAGTCTTTAGGGAGCATCGAAAGAATGGAGTAAACTTAGGTGGATCCCCTAAGTTAGGACGCATAAGCTTAGCAGGAACACCACACTTGCACATGGGAGGATCCCTCACACGCCTACAAGCAGCCTCCTGCTTCTCCTCATCGGTCATCCTAGGTGGGTTTGGTGGAGGAGGAACCCAACGCCTAAACTGATGGTATGGTTTAAGCTTTGTGCTATGATATGGGAATAGGCGGATCCTAGGATCATATTTGTCGGGTCCATCGATCCACTGAAAGAAATCGCAAGGTGCGGCAGGCAATGGATCAAAAGTCCATTTGCATACATAGAAGGCTCTTCCGGCTGTCTTTGGATGCCTTGATTGTTTCACCTCTGCTTGCGCGCCACATCTACAAAGTGGTACCGGAAGAGCAGGAGGTACGGGACCAGCAACATTGGACTCGCCCACATAACGCACATACCACCTACGCCGTTTGTATTCACAACCAAACGACGCCATCTCACCTGTAAATCAAGTGCAACAAATTTAATACACAAATAAACTTTACACACGTAATCCATACTAGCTATATACATCATTTTGATAAAATGTAAACACTCGATCTACAAAATACAAACACTGAAACAAAAATGAGACTAATTAATTGAACATATAAAAAAATACATGTCATGTAAACCACACAATTGGATGAATATATACCTAAATGGAAGCATTCAACAAGTTCTACACGTCAATATCGCGGGCAGAGACTCAATTGCGTATGAACTACGTATCATCTAACACAAAACACCATTGCATTTCATTGAAATTTCAAATCACTAACCTAACCCTAAGTCACCTAAACATCCTCCGATCTACCAAATGCAACAGTAAAACACGAGAATAAGTAGAGGAATACTTTCCACACGAAGCAGGGATCGATTCCCACTACTTTCCCCTACCAAAAACGCCGGATTTTTGGTGGATTTGGGGGTGGGGTGGCGGGGGCCGGCGCTGCAAGGTGCTGCTGTGTGGTGTGTGTGGAGGAGGAAGAAAGGAGGGAGGGAGGAGGAAGGGAGCCGGCGGTTAGTGTTGGCCCTGCCGCGCCAGGCGGGCTGGCGCGGCGAACGCACGCCCACGTCAGCGCCCACCTGGCGCCGCGACTCGCCACGCCAGCGTGGCAGGGGGCCGCCGCGCCAGTGCATGTGGCGCGGCAGCATGTCCCTGCCGCGCCAGGCGGTCTGGCGCGGCCAAAAGGGTTAGGCGGCGCAAATAAAACCCCGCTGAGGTTATTTTTAAAAATAAAGAAAAAAAAGGGTTAAAAATAAAAACTGCACTGCCCCGGTCGACCAAATACTTTTCCTGCACATAATTGAAGATAATGAAAGGCACAAAGCAAGCATTCCAATATACAAGTTCTTGATACTAAGTGGATAGTGGGATCATTGCCCCAGTCGACCAGATTAATTAATATTAATAGTTTTACGCTAGTCATAAGTCCAAGTAGTTTTGCAACATAGGGCTTCGTATGAAAAGTAATTTTATAATATAATACTTTCTATTTGATGTTGCGCTGCTAAGGCTCACACATCTAATATTCACATGTAATTTAGCTTTGATAGCTGAGAAAATATGAAATAAGATGCCTGACACATGGAGTACGCCAGCAAAAGCTAGACTGATTTAATTAGAACACCATGGCATTGACATGCGTGCAGCGAATCATCTTTTGTAGCCCCTCCTGCTTTAGACTACTGTGCCCCACTCTCAGCTAGCTATGGGCATGTGGTAGATTTGGAAACTACACTGTGCAAATTGGTATTCAGTGCTGCGAGACGAGCTTCTGGACCCCTTCAACTGTCTTCCGGACATTCCAGGCAGAAGCTCGACGGAGCCGGCAGTGCAAATTGGTTTCCTGATGCCTCTCATTTCAATCAGCTCTGAAACATGCATTCTTCTACTTCACAGAAACTTGAATAAACCATCCGGAACGACATTAGTAGCTACCTTCAGCACAGAGTCGAAGTTCTTTGTGAGTGATGATCTGACCATGATGTTCTCGTTTAGGAAGAAAGTGTGGCATGGTATATATCGGTCAGAAACAATTGTTACTTATTTACCTCTTGCTGGTGACATAAACTAGGAGTGGGGTCGATTTCACTACCCGTTATTTAGCCAGGACTGATACCCAAGTACAGGCAGTTATGATGCCTGTTACCGGTTGGTCAGCTGGTAGTACAGGGAGTTAGGAGCCTCACCAGTGTTTTATGTCAGCGAAAATGGCCTATTCTAGCTAGTGTATATCATTATATCTACGCCAAGGCCAGTCATTCTTTCTCAAGCAATCAAGCTCGTTTTCATTATTAGTAATAGACTTTTATTTAATTGCATGATGCACTAATAGTGATGATGTAGGCGATCAGTCATGCCTAGCTATATGATGAGCACTGTGCGCTCAGTGAGATGCATGGAGCACATGAGCAAGCTTGCTCGCAGTCGCAGATCACCGTGAAAACTGCCAGCAGGATCCCGGTCGCCTGGCGACCTGGCTGATCTGTGGCCAAACCACATCCTTCAGTCCACATGCCCATGCATGGATGCACCCATGGGATCAGCAGTAACCAGACCTTTGGTTGGGTATTTCGAGCTGGAATTGTTCAATATCCATAATTAAAATAAGATATAGTAGAATAATCTAAATATAAATTCTGCTAATCTCTAGCATAAAGATTTGAAATCATGCCTTTGTGACACAATACAGATGCTACACTGAGTTAGGGACTCAAACATATATAGTTAGATAGATTCCACTACAAGAACAACCGAGTTATGGTCACTTTTTTCACGGATTCATATCAATTATTTCAAAGTTGAACCAGCATGATTTAAAAAGCAGGCACCTTATGATCTCATTAACAATTTGGGTTTAAGCATACCTAATTATAATGAATGGTGTTAACTACAAAAACCTCAAACTTGGTGACTAAAGGAAAAAGAATGGTGTTAACTACAAAAACCTATAGAACATGGGCCAACTATATATAGGCTCAAATGGCCTTTGAGAGGCAGTGTGTGCAAGAGGGTAGAACATGAGTGGGACTTGTGAATAGTGATCAGAGAACTCATCTGTTGGCTTGGGTTTTCCTTTTTGGACACATCAGTTTCGTTGGCTTGGAAGGTATCAAGAACTCATCCGTGCAATACTTCCCCATCAGGAATACTAAGATGGCATCCATGGTTGAGCCATGACGCCCGGATGCCAACTGAAAACATAAACCAAGCCCGGACGAGTCCCGTGCTACTTGGCTGCACCAGAAAAACCACATGAGAATAATTTCTCTCCACGGCCTTAACCAGATGTTAGAGTGCTAATCTGCAAAGGCCCATGCTTATTAGGTTGATTTGTCAGTGACTCGGTGTGAAATGGAATGAATTCTCAATTTGAGCAAGCACTGCTTGCAGGAAATAAAATAAAATAAAGTTCCGTGAGAACTAAGCCTTTGGTATTCTTTCAATGTGTGGTCACTACATTATGCTGGAGCTCTAAGCTTGTGAATTGGACACATTGCATCCAGAAAGTTAAACTGTATACTTCTGCTTTGGTTATTTTGTTGGAGAGTTTTCGGTTTGGTTACGCAGGAGAGTGGAGAGTGATGCTAACCATGTGAACCACTTCCGTGGTTGAGTATTGAAGCATCAGGAAGGATTGATGAGTTCCTATAGCACAGCACATTTGATCCTGAACATCTTTACAAATGTCTATCATCCCTGTGAATCCAATCCCCTACACTCCTACACTACAACTCTCCCTGTTTCTCTTGCTGAATCTCGAACCTCAAGACCCGTCAATTAAGATCTTCATTGCAATGGACAGCTAATTAAGACAAACATATTTACAAAATTCATCAACATCAGTGCTACGTCATCTCTCTTAGAAACACCTTATGTGTCAAGTTTGGTTGCATATTAGTTAGATGGTGCAGATTGTAGTTTCGTGATATGTCCTTACATTTTTCTGGTTAGGGTTGTTTTTGTTCTGTACTACCACTGAGTAGTAGGTATATAAGACATTCAAGAAGATGTAGATAGTAATAATCTGATACATCATGAAAATATTAATAAAACAAAAGTAAATTGGAAACCACTAATTTTACACATATCAACGGGAAATATGATGCAAGTGGCTCCAATTAATATGAGGTTAACAAGCGCCCGTGGACAAACTCATCTCGTGCATGACTCAAGAAAATATGAGGCACCTGAAGCTGAAATGGTGCACAAACTGCATGAGAAATACTAACTTGTTTCCCAGACTCCTCTCATTTTTATCTATCCTCATTCCTCAAATTTTCCTTTACACCAATCTTGAGCTCTAGGACTAGAATGTATGTTTTCTATGGTGGGGAGACGAGTAGTACATACATTTTAATTTGGTCGACTCACAATAGCCAATGCAGTGTCAACTTAATCAGATATTGTTTTTAGGTGACACACTTGGATAGCCCGTACGTACAGTCAAGAAATGAATCCTGAGACGTAAAGTTTTGCTATTAACAAATAAAACTTGAGTCACTAAACAAAATAGGAAGTGATTTTAAGAATTTCTAAAAATAATTCTGGTGTGCATTCTGCTCCTGTGGTTCTGTTGCATATCCCGCTGCATAAAAACTTCTTTTTGCTTAACACATACAGATGGCGTGACACAGTAAACAAAGCACAAGGCAACAGTCAGATGCGTGCATATAAGCACATTGAGTCTCCACATTTTACAGGGACAGAGGAAGCTCAGACACATTACAAACCATTCTACTAATTCAAATAACAGTAATCAGTTCCAAAAGTTTCACAGCTAGTGCAAAAGATCTAGTAGTGCAAGTGCAAACATATTAAAAAATGAAACTGACAGGCCTGCAAAAGATTAGCTACATATCCCAAGTTTTAAGATGTAATACCATAATTGCACCATCTATGCAAACGCAAGTCTCTGTTCTCTACGGAAACCGAAGATGAAATTTCAGCACAAGCAGTTCGAGGGCGCATAGATCACTTGCCATCAGCATCAGCATAGAACATGCTTGGGTACACCCAAAAGGGCTGCAGTTGGGTGTACCAGTTCCTCTTGAACACAATGTCATCGTCATTGTCTGGATCCCATACAGCATCCGCCTCATCACCAAGCCCATGCAAGACCCAGGGTACATCGTAATATGCGTAATACAAGCAGTTGTTCCTCTTGCCCCATCTTCCTGGGCTGACGCAAGAAAATGCCGGGCTCCTCACATCGCTTCCAATAAAGAGCACGTGATTCTCCAGCTTCTCCACCTCCACCCAAACTGCAGGTACAGTTGACATGTCCAGGCGGTAAGCTTTGTAGTTGACAGGTGCTCCATCAAATGAAAGAGTTATGTAGTGGTCGACAATGAGGAGCATGTCTCCGCACACCACAAGCCATGGCCTTAGATATGGGCATTCATCCATGTCATCCCACCACACAGTTGCTATCTCCTGCAGACCAAGCTGGGGGGCCAAGGACAGTGTGTGGAGCCTGTACTCATAGTCCAATGCAATGAACTGACCATTGAACTCCACAATCTGCTCAATCCGCGAATAATTGAGCCGTAGTTCTGACCAAGAATCACTTCCAACTGGCCAATCAAGAAGGGAGCGTTGGGTGCTGCCCTGTTTGAGAGCTGCGCAAACTACAAGGTGTGCATTATGTGAGGTGAGGGGAGCTGTCAACATGGCAGAGAAGAAATAAGTGTCCTCACTGAATCTCAATGGGAGCTGTGGTGGCAAAACTTTGGCACCTGTGAACACATCGACCACAACACAATTTCTGCCACCACCACAAATCAGCTGACCATAAGAAGAGCCTGCAAAGTGCAACATCTCAAATGTGTCTTTAGGAATCTGGCAGCGAAGGGCAGTTCTCAGGTTGGCTAGATCAAGGACCTGGCATGTGCGGAGCTTCACACCGTCATCACTTCTGGAAGGGAGATGAGGAGCACGGACTTTGATATGAGGCCGGACGAGGAGAGGTGGGAGCAAGGTGCAGAATGTTGATTTGGATGGGTATGAGGAGAAGGCGGAGCGCCAAGAGCGGCAGGTGGCAGCCAAGGCAAGGAGCTCGAGAAAGGAACCCAACAGAGGAATGATGGACTGGAGCAGACCTTCAGGGAGATCCGCCCACCCTTGAAGCCTGCATGCAGCAGGGGTTGTAGTGGAGGCAGAGCCACTGGAAAATTTGCTAGTACTTTGCATGATGTCAGACTCACTGCAACAAAGAAATGATCAACAAGTTAGAAGTATGAATTGCATGAGAAATGAACAATAGGCAGATAACTTGCTTGATACATGGATACCGTAGGTTATTATACACACAAAAAAAATTCTGATGGGGCTGAACAGATCATAATGTTTAGGTAAGAAAGCCGCAGGAAAAACACAGTTTTGTACCCAAGCGTCTTGTTCCAATTTAAACTTTTATTCGAGACTGCCTAAGCCATCTCTATTTTTCAGTACATGATTTTTTTCTGGCACGCAGAACATGATCTTAGGGTGCCATACACAGAATTGACACATGAATCAAAGTTAAAAAGTATTTTCTAATGGGAAAGTTTGCAAATCAAATGAGGAAATATGTGTTCATGTACTGATGTACCTTTTGCAAATGAACCATGGCATACAGAAAACCATTTCAAATATCTGCTCAAAACCACCGGCTAACAAAAAAGTGGAATCTTTATCCTAGCCACATTAGTTGTGGGGTACACATCTTTTTGAATCTACTTAATCAATCAGGTCCATCTATTCTACATTCTTCTGTATAGCATACAGTTATAGCAGAACTCAGTGGCAAAGAGATGCTGATGAAATTTGTTTGCCTGGTTTGGATTAAGAAACCGAAGCACTGAAGAGACAGATATGACAAATGAACCGAGTAAAACAAAAACTAGGGACTAGGTGGCACCGTGGCAGGGAGAGTCTCTCCTGCCTAATGTTAGCATATATGTATCTTAAACCACACAATTAGAATTTTGATGCAACATGCAGAAGAAAATTTTGTTCTCCAGATTAAAGGTTCCCAGCTGTACTGCATACTTGTCTAGTAGCCTACACAAATGCCAGACAAAGGAAAAGAAGCAAGGGTTCTTCAATTGGGGAAAAAATGTACAATAGTGTGACAAAAAAGAATGCAACAAGTGGTTTGAGGTTTCAATTTAAGAACAGCAGAGCCCTAGCATCATTTATTTAGTGGACTACAGCAATGACAATCCAGGCTGCTAAAACATCTAGTCGTTACATGGAAAACTACGCCGTACTTACTAAAAATAACAATAATAGCATCAGATCCTGTACCAAATTAGATCCAAACATAACTCCAATTCATTGATGCTTCTTCCCGTCTGTGGATAAACCATGACATACACACCAAACTGAAACTCTTGTTCAACAACATCACCCAACCTCAAAGTCGGGTCTTTTCTTGAAGCCAGATTCTTTATGGCGCATAATTCCGCCTAAATCTACTCGATCAATCAGATCCAAGACAGTAGGGTTCTTTCGTGCCATACATCTTATAATAACACCAAAATCCAATGGAAACCTAACTGTAATAGCTCGATTCAAGATCACACCACAAGAACAAATGCACGATGCAATTTCTTGGCTAGGGTTAAGGAACCGGCGAAGGAGACACGGATGAACCGAGAAGGGAAAAGAAAGAAACCGGGGTTTAGGTGCGAGGGAGGGAGGTGAAGGAAGGAGTTGCCTAGGAAGCAGGCGTCGGTCGGCGGCGGCGGCGGCGGCGGCGGCGATGACGGCGAGATCGATTCTCCGCTTCCCACTTCCAGAACTCCGGCTTTTCCTCGCTCCCTCCGATATGTGTATTGCTTTCAGTCCGTGGGCCAAATTTGGGCTTTATGATCCTGGGTCGTAGCTATTTCCAGGTAGGCAGCAAGGGTGGATTTGGTTGGGCCTCTAGTTTTTAAAAAAGCTATTGTGGACGGTAGAAAACCAGCTATGAAAAAGCAGCTGTGGGAAAAGTAGAAGATCGGTTGGTTAGAGTAGCTGTGAAACTGTAGGCTGTGTATGAAATAACAGTAATGTCCTTAAAAGCATGAGGGTCCGTTTATATGCAAATTGCTCGTAATAAAATAATGTGTTCACTACTTCGCATGTAAATGACTATTTTAGAAAGAAAAAAAATAAATTTCTATGTTTTTCATCCATCAAAGTGATTGGTTCACATAAATAGAACAATATCCATCAAAAGTTTTATACAATGATGCCATCCGTTAACATTATTATCCTCCTCTCGCACTCACCAAAGCATCAGCTATCCTAGTACGAATGGTATTCATGGTATCCTTATTCTCCACATCGTCACTCTCATCTCCTTGTGTTGGTCTCGTGCCACTTGTATGTTGTACCAAGTACTCCTCCTCATCATCATATCTCTTGAACTCCTTATCATACAAATTGTTGTCACGGATAAAATTATGTAAGGCAAGACAAGCCATAATGATAATGATATGCTCCTGAGTAGGAGGTGAGAAACTTGGCATGCTATTCAAAATACGCCACTTCTGCTTTAAGACTCCAAAAGACCTTTCAATGACATTACGAAGAGATGAATGCAAGAAATTGAACATCTCGTACTTTCCTTGGAGAGGCCCCGAACGATGCTGAAATTTTGGTACATGGTACGTGCTTCTTTTGAAAGGCGCAAGATACCCAATTCGGTTTGGGTAACCCGAATCCACAAGATAATACTTTCCTACAAAACCAAGTTAGTAAGGTACATAATAATACAAGTATTTCTAACTTGATGAACGAACCATGTATACCTTTAGGAGGCACGAGAAATGAAGGAAAATTTGCCAATGCATGATTGAGGATACGTGTGTCATGTGCAGAACCCGGCCACCTGTCAACCACAAAGGTGAACCTCATGTCAAAGTCACAAATAGCTAGCACACTCTGAGATGTATATCCATGACGGCATGTGTGGTTAACCACATCGTCCACTAGCACTACCACTTTAACATGTGAACCATCAATTGTTCCAATTGCGTCTTTAAAGTATGGCAAAAAACGGTCCTCTCTCACCCTTTCATGCTTCGTAGAAAAAGTAGGATCTCTCGGCTTAATGTTGTCCTTAGCTAACTTGCGCAAACACTTCAACACTTCGTGAAACTTCATGTGAACTGTCCAAAGTGACCATGTGAAATGATTTTTAGCTTGTGAAAAAGATTGTGGTCCTCCGACGATCCACAAGAATATTGCCAATGACTCCGTAGATGAAACATTGTTCGTAGATGAAACATTGTTGCTTGAGGTCAATCCGTAGGTAGAGGCTAGCAAGTCATGAAGTTTCTCGAAAATCTCGGTGCTCATCCGAAACATCATATAAAAATACCTCGGACGTGGCATACACCTCATCACCCATTGAATTCCAGTTTCTGACGTTTCCCTATATTCAGTTTTATGCAAATACTGCTCAATATACAAGTTGCCCATTTCTCCAATAGCACTAGCATGCTGTGCAAGTTCAGCTAGCAGTAGTAGTCCTTTTTATCCTTCTTTTGCTACATCTCTCAATCCATCATCCATTTACATGAGATATTAGTATATTAATAATTAAATACAACAACTTTCTTGACAATACTAAATGAAGAAGCTCGACATAACACAATAATAGATAAATAATGTTTCACATCTCCAAGCAAATTATGGTTCAACATAGGGTAACTTATTTTGGTTCAACATAGGGAAATTGTTATCACATATGACAAGAAAATAATCTGACAAACATGGAAACAAATCATTGGCGCTTCATCATCTCCTTTTCTAGCTCCCTCTCAACCAAATCAAGCCTTCCTTTAGTTGTTTCTAGAGAGCTAATGAGCTCCCTAAATTCAGACTTAACAATTAGAGAGGCGGCTGTATACATTAGAGCAGTTCCTTCTTGCACTCCACATTCTTTCACCATCTTCATAGTCCCTACAATGGTAGGAACTAGGTTGGTTGGAGGAGCTGATGATGCTTCAACACTTGTGGAGATCCTCTGCAACATTTTCTATCTTCAAACAAGTGTTCTTGTACAAACGAAAGAATGGACTCTTCTCATCCTTCTCTTCAACACCAATGGAGGTACCCTTGCGTTTTCTTTTTCTAGGTTCACTATCATATCCTTCTGTGTAGGTTTTGGTACCTCATCCACATCCTCATCACTTGCCTCATCGAAGGATATATCTCCAGGACAGGATGCAGAAGACCCACTGACATGTGCCTTGCCAAACAAGATATGCAGGTTATCAATGAACTTGGGTCCTTGTTTTTGAAACTTCACATGGTGGCATTTGATTCCTTTCTCACAATTGTTGCATCTCTAAATTAAAAAAATTAGCAAGGTAACCAATAACATAGAATGGGAAGAATGCATTTAAAATGACAACATAGTTCTTACAGCAAGGTGTTCGTTCCACCATTCTTCTGAGCAGTCAATAGTTTGTTTTGCCTCATCCCATTCAAGACCAGTGGCACAATTCTTGAACTCCATAAATGTTGAGTACTCTTTTTTAGAAGATCTAACTTTTTTTTCAATTGTTTTTTTCTTTTATCACCAGATTTTTCTGCAAACTTGGAAACAACATTCTTCCAACCGGTAGTAGAGAATATTCCCATCAGCCTATTCCCAGCTTCAATCTCTTCTTTGCAAGCATCAATCAAATGCCTTAAAAAAACATCATCCTAATCTGTCTTGTCACCCATTCTTCAACCAACTAAAAATATTGTTTGATTCAATTCATATGACTAATAAAAGATACTGTGATTTCAATAAATTATAAAAACTAGAACAAAAGTGCTGCAAGTGACTTCAATAAATTATAAGAACTAGATGGATATTGGCTAAAAATCTAAAAATCTTCATGTGAACGATTTTGAGCCACTACCATCCTAAAAATCTACATGTGATCAAATGAATTCCTAAAAAATATTAAACAGTAAGGAAATGCACCTGTTGTCAACAATTTCAAATGATCCAAAGTAAGAAAAAAAGACTTCGAGCCACTATCATCCTAAAAATATAAAACGGTATTAACATAAATGGAATCACCATGCAGTAAGATCAGCCACCTATCTCACCAAAAGCTGCAGAATTGTGTAATGTAGCACGGGAACTAATTCCACATGCCGAACTGTTTTTCAGTTTCTTTCTTTGACAAGCTACAGGTATCTAGGGAGCAGTCAGCCAGTCAGTTATATTCATTCAGATTCTGCACTACATCTGCCTAAACCAATCTAATAAGTGATAACGCACATCTGCGCTACAAACTACCAAGACAATCGAAAAAACAGAGCAAGTTGATCTCGATAGACGGTAATCTGGACTGTACCTGGCGACTTCACGCGAGACAGCGGTGAGAGCAGGGGCAGAGGCGCAAAGCAGAGCGTGCAGGCGCCGCGCAGAATGGTGGCGGTCGGTGGTCGGAGGTGGACAGCGTGGTGCAATGGCCAGGGCCGGAGGACCGGCGACCAGGAGCGGAGGGAGACGGTCCACCGGGGGCGGCGCTCGAATGCGAGAGGCGGACGGGTTGTGATGGACGACTTGCAGGAGAAATAGATTGGAAAAAAACGAACCGTTACCTTCATAAAGAGTGGCAAGTGGGTAATTTTTTACCCCAAAAGTACTTGATGGTGCTTTTGCATTTATACTAGATCAAAAGCAGCTTTTGGGCAAAAACATATAAAGCTTTTTGTCCTTTGGTTGGCTTTTGGCTTTTGCAAAAATAAAAGCAGGTTCAAAAGCTCAACCAAAGATACCCTTTAAAAAGGGAGAAAGGATATAGGGGCGCGTTTGGATTTTAGCCAGCACTTGCCCTGCCAAAGACGTTGGCCGGCAGCAAGATGAACTGCAGCACGGGCACAGGTGCCAAACAGCGTCCTTGCCCGCAGTCAACGGCCAAATTTTGGCTTGGCAACCGAGGGCAGCTATCCAAACGCGCCCCTAGATGCAAAAGCGATAGGCCCTCTAATCCGTGGTAGAAGGCTAGAAAGAGAATTGGGCTTGATTAAAACAAATGGGCTTGATTAAAGGTATAGTTAAGTGGCTCCCTCACCATTTCGTTGCTTCAAATAACTAACACAAAGAGAATTGGTTGAGTAAATCGTTCTTATCTAATAGCAGGCGTTGGTTATATTTGACAGCTGGGGCGGAGCATAGTGTATTTCAAAGGGGGCCACGGCCACCTACTGTTCATTGATTTTTATAGCAAAATAACATGGCTGGCCCCTCCTAATTAGTGCCATTTATTTGATAAGGATCTTATTTGGTTGTATCACATTGGTCCAACAAGTAGCAAAACAGATGCACGAACTTATTAAATATGTGCGGTTAAATGTACACCACGGATCTATTTTGCCATCATGGTAGGTGACGTCCACGGTTTTATGCACATAACCCCTCTTTATTCCCCTTTTCATCTAATAATGTATACTTTCAGCTCATATAAATTGTCTTTGAGCACCCCATGAACATTGCCTTTGAGCTTGAAAGCAGCCGAAAGACAACCATAGTTTTTGCCGCAGTTTGAGCCCATCGTTCATTTGTTGAATAATTGGATTGTGTGTGCCCGCGTGAATGAAGGTTGAGGTCTTGTGTGTGGACTCATTTGTCTTTCTGTTTCCTCTTATTATTATTTAATCAGGTTTTTGACACGAGACTGACTCAGTTTTTGTCAAGACGAACAATTCCATGACAGGTGCTATAAATAATACAAAGATTGCCATGCTTCACAAACTTTATTAGCTTTTCTAGTTTATATTCACCGATGTTAAAAAAAACATGATGAGTTATTGTCAAGAATAGTCTTAAATGAGAAGGGGATATAAATATGGGGTTATGTGCATAAAACCGTCCATATCACCTAACACTATGGCAAGCAAAATACATCTATGTGACATACATTTGACTGTATATGTACACATTTGATAAGTTCGTGCACTTGTTCGCACGTTTTGTTGTATGGTGGGTGCAATTTAATTTTTGATAAATATAAGTAGAAGTGAAGTGATGCCGGTTTATATATGACCAAAAGTTATTGAACTAGTTAAATTATGGAGAATGACTTAGCACCATTGTGGACTGTGGTATATGTATGATCAGTGCCGGTTCATCAGCATCCTTCACATTCGACCTTTAATTTGTGGACTGTGGTATATATCCGTTGTGATTTTTTTATAAATAGTTATATACATTATGATTTGAAGCGTTTCTGTCCAAGAATAGTTATAAATTTGATTGAAACTAGCTGCAGAAAAGATCGAATTGAATCCATGAGCTCCATGTTGGATAACTGTTGAAGCCAATTCATTGACCAAATTATTGGTGAATGATCCATTTATTCACCGATTGTTGAACATAATGCCATAATGATAGGTACATTGTTCGTAATAAAAGCATTGCTACATTTGAAAAAAATAAAGAAATAGTATTCAACGATTATGTATTGGCAAAATATACAAAAAATAAAACAAAAATCCATACGCATTTTGAAGCATGTTGGTGAGCTTTGTGTGTTTTTATAAGTTCAATTGTCCAACGTTCCTATTTTCTAATACCTAATTACTATTTTTCTATGCAAATATATTGCCAATCAGTTTTAATAACTTGACTCTAGGGCAAGATGCCATGATACCAAGAATCACAATTTTATAGCATGGACTGAAACTATATATTGAATCCATCTGTTAATGCCTCACCTACTAAAAATAAATACATACCAATTATTTAGCAACTGAAAGTTGACAGTATCGCATGATTCTTTCTTGAGCAATATATAAGTGACACCACACCGAATCCGCACTCTCAAAGACTTCGGCTCTATATATGCTGAATGATATGAAGAGGTAGATAACAATATATAATGTCTCGGTAGGTTTGTTCAAGTTCGTGAAGTAGAATTGTAGAAGAATGCATGCATGGATCGGAGTTGATGGAAATGAGAGGCATCAGGAAACAAATTAGCACGATCACCTCTTTTCTGCTCTGCCTAGAATGTCTTGAAGAGAGAGTCGAAGCCGTCCCAGAAGCTCAGCTCCTGACACTGACTGACGAGACTGGGTACTATATATGGAGCTGACTGACGGATTGTGTCGATCTAGGGACATCACCATGAGCACGCTCATGTTGCTAGCTGGGCTTGCGGGGTCCAAAGCTGCAACACATCCCCGCAGCCAACGTGACCATAAGCACGCTCATGTTGCTAGCTCAAAAGATGTTTTTTGCAGAAGTTCCTACCAATATTTCTGCCGACAAACTTATCAATTTATTTATTATTAACTTTCTGAATTTTTTTTTGGAGACGAACACCAAATGAAACAAACCATTATCACAATTTGATTTTCTTGGTAAAACTTTTTTGGAGATCGAATTTAATCTATGAGCTCCATGTGGAATAACTGTAGAAGCCAGTTCATTGACCAAATTATTGGTTGATGAGCATTCATTTACCAATTGTTGAAAATATTGCCAGAAAGAGAGCATAATTATGATAGGTACTCTGTTCATATCTAAAAAAGAATTGCTCATTTGAAAAAAATGAAATAGTATTCAACGATTGTGTATCGGGCAAAATATACCAAAAAAGTTAAAACAAAATGCATGATAGATCTTGTATTCTTGTTGGACCGGAGGCACTTTATACTACGCGTTTTGAAGCATGTCGGTGAGCGTTGTGTGTTTGAAGTTCACTTTTCCGATTTTCCTCTTTTCTACCTTATTACTATTTTTCATTGCTAATATGCCTTAAATCCGTTTCTATAACTTGACTGTAGGGCAAGATGCCATGATAGCAAGAATCACAATTTTTAATAGCATGGACTGAATATATTGAATCCATCTGCTAATGCCTCACCTACTAAAACTAAATGCGTACCAATTATTGTGCAACTAAAAGGTACTCCGTAGTCAAAGAGCCTCTAGCCTAGTGGTTAAAGCACAGTAGTATCTAGCGGGCCTAGACTCGACTTCCCGTGGAAGCGAATTAAACAGTGTTAGAATAAAAAATACAAAAAATAGGTTGGGGTTCCCTGCTGATTTTAGTTAGAAAAAACCTGATCTATATGACTATTTATTTTGATATCTTCCCAATGTTTCTTAGTATGACATTTTTGCATGCTGCAAGCCTGCAACTAAACCCACTCCAAAGGGATTAAACCATTCCTGATCTTCTTGCTTTACCTTCCTGTAACCTGGCCATGTTACAGTCTGTTTCTTCAATAGAAAACTAGTCCCGACCTTTTGCATTGAATCCCAATGCATACAGCCGACAAGTACTCCATATCATTCAGGTGTATAAAAAACCAATGGAAACAAAATGAAATAGGGTAAAAGAACAGGGCAGTAGATGTTGATGGGGACGGACTACCTCGTTACATTCCTCAAATGAAATATTTTTTTAGAAAAAGGAATTGTCTCCGGCCTCTGCAACCGCAGATAGCCAAGTTTTTAAAATTTTCTCAGCATAAACGCTGATCATCAATATCAAGCGAAAGAGCTCACAAAAGAGAACAAGTAATCATAAACAAAGTCAACTATTGCTTCTCCATCCGCCCTCAGCAAAAATATCCAAAACAACGACCTTCAATTTTCTGTTTGCAAGAGGTCTTCCTTGTGTCCTCGCACCGCAACAACGCCCAAAATTGCAAGCCAATAGGTTCTCCTGAAGGTGGCTGCATTAAGGAAGTTAATCATTTCTTCTCTAAAATCAAAATATTACAAGCACACCAAATTGCCTAGATAAGGGCCTCAACCCCAACAAAGATATTTTTTTCTTTGTTTCCTATGCCCGTTAACCAATCCTCAAGCATATGACAAATAGAACATCTTTGACAAGAGTTTTCTGCCGTCCATCCAACCAGCTAGCTAGTAGAGCAAGAAACCGGTTAGCAGTATCACATCGGATGTTCGGATGCTAATAGGAGGACTAAATATGAGCTAATTATAAAACTAATTGCAGAACCCTATGCTAATTCGCGAGACGAATCTATTAAGCCTAATTAATCCATCATTAGCAAATAGATACTGTAGCACCACAATGTCAAATCATGGACTACTTAGGCTTAATAAATTCGTCTCGCGAATTAGACTCCATCTGTGCAATTAGTTTTGTAATTAGCCTATATTTAATAGTCCTAGTAGCATCCAAATATCCGATGTGAGTACAGGTGCTAAACTTTAGCGGGGAGTATCCAAACGGGGTCTAAAGCTCAACATCTTTGACAATGTGTTGAGTCAAAGGCACGACTAATCGTTAGTCGTCGTTGAACTAGCTACCAGGCGCCGTAAGCCATGACTCTCAGACAGGGTGAGTAGTGAGTTCACGTATGTAGACAGGATTCCAAGTTCCAACTGCTGAACTAGTAGTACACGCACTGATGATCGAGAGAGTATGGCAATTGCCACATTATATTGAGGAGGCAGACAGCGATATTATTTGGTTGATAATGAGTGTGGTCTTCCAAAAAGATATTGCGTGATATATAGTGTTGGCCTCCATTATTGCTTTTCATCTCATCTCTATGGAATTATATTTTTGAAACATATTCAGCAAAGGATTTTTTTTTGAAAGAAGTGGTCCCAGAATTTTCTATGTAAAACCAACCGTGAATCCATCAGCTAGGCCTGGGACAGAGCTAATAATACTCTTATGAACATACAGTACGTCTCTTTGAACGTACGTATGCATCCTACCCCTATGAACGTTTTTTCAAGATTAGACTCACTGTTAATGAGCATGTGTATGCGTCGTACTTGATTGAGTGTGTGTGTCGAATTTTTTACAGACGCGAATTCAATGTTGTTCGAAACAAGAGACGATGGCACCGGGTGTGCCCAGATCATGATTGCATGGTGGGCCGGACCGACCAAAAGCACGAATTGGGTTGGACTGGACAGCCTGCGCGTGCGACGATTAGCAACCGATGAACAAACCACACTCGAGCAGTGATCGCTCGTCCCTAACCCTAAGAAAAAAAAATGTGCCCGCCCAAGTGATCGGAAACGGGAAACTTTGCTAATATTGACCTGTCTGTCCGCTCAGGTCTTGTATGCAGCAGAAACTCCAGCAGATCCTCTAAACAGATTTCTACTCCAATTTTTTTTTAAAAAAACGCACTATAGCATATCCTTTATTTAGCTTCCTATTTTGGGGAGGCCTTCAAATTCCCTCCTCCACCCTCCATGCATAAGCAACATGCATATATGCAGATGCTAGATATACTCCCAATAGTCACAATTCATTGGGGCGGTCACCGTGAAGTTCATGCTGGCCAACCTTCTCTACTGCTTTGAGTGGGAGCTGCCGAGAGGGGTGAAGGGCGAGGACGTGAGTATGGAGGAGGTCGGAGGGCTTTCGGTCCACAAGAAGATGCCGCTCGTGCTTGTGCCCACTAGATACAAGAGCCAGTGTTGATGATCATTGTTGTTTATTGCTTTTATAGTGTTTGTGAGGTCGAAAACAATATGAAATGTTGGTTAATAAAGGATGTGGGCACCTGTGGGATAGGAATTATTATTGTAACCGAAAGTGTGTACCTTATTATTTGTAAGTTGATATCATACTTTTGATGCGGCTATATCATATTTATTTACTTGGTTTACTATACTAAGTTTTATTTGACAAAGGGTCTGACTGGTTGCTCGCACATACCCAGAACCGGGCTCCCCACGTGCGAGTAACGAGTGATTAGTTACCTAGGCCTGTTGCTGGGCCTGGTTCGCCGGGTGCAAAAGGACCCTCGGATGCTGGCTCCTGTGGTGTGGCCGATTCGACCTTCTCCCCAAAGCTTGGCTCCGCGGGTGCGGCGGCGCATGCAGCTCAAGCGCGTGGCGGGCGAAAATGCTTCCATGCATGCACGCGGGAAGCTTTCGCGCCTTCGCTAGGGTTACCGGGCGCTTTTGCACCATTCCGCAGCCATAAATGGCGACCCCGACCCTTCCCCTTCCCTCTCGCGCAGACTTGTTCCTCCACCGGTGGCTCGCAGGTGAGGGTTGCACCCTTGTCCCATTTCTATGTTGTTTTTGGATCTCCGAAGGCCTGATCTACCACCCTCATGGGTTTTCTTTGGTTCGCAGGGTGGAGTTATTGACGGATCTGTTAGGCAAGGCAAGTTTTTATTTATCCTTTGTTCGGATTTCGTCAAAACCGCAACCCTAGGGTTCGTTAATCCTACTAACCGGTGCATTTCTTATGTGATACACGCAGGCCTCCACTGGATCTGAGTTCTTCGGTTGTTCCTAGGTACGATTCTTGAGTTTAAGCACCCGATCTGAGTTCTTTAGTTGATCCTATGTACGATTCTTGAGTTTAAGTACTCGATCTGAGTTCTTTGGTTCGTTTCTGAGTGATTACTTCTTTTTTTGTTTGCTAGGTTTGCAGATCAGACTCCCCCTCCTCCGGCCGCCGCTAATCTGTTCATGGTTCGGTTGCAGATCTGAGTTCCCCATCCTCTCACACGCTATTCTCCTTGTTCCTGTTGTTGCGGTAAAATATCCTAGCCCTTACCCCTCTGTGGATGCGCATGTTATCTTAAAATGATGTTGTCGATGTTTACGACATGATGGCTACCAGTGCTGGTTGACGATTCAACATAGTCTGAGCATACTTGTTCATGATATTGATGCGTGTATATGGATCTGAGCATGTTTTTCCATGTGAATGATATGTTTTTAGATTGGTTTGAGCCTTGTTGTTCATGTCAATGATGTCTTTATATTGATCTTAGTCTTGTTGTCCATGTCAATGATGTTTTTACATATTGATCTGAGCCTTGATGTCCATGTCAATGATGTGTTCATATATTGATCTGAGCCTTGTTGTCCATGTCAATGATGTGTTTATATATTGATCTGAGCCTTGTTGTCCATGCCAGTAATGCGTTTGTATATTGATCTGAGCCTTGTTGACCCCTATGTCCATGTCAGTCATGTATTTATATTGATTTGAGCATTGTTGCCCATGTCAGTGACCCTTGTTTTGCATGTTATTCATATAGATGGCTCACCCTTGTTTTGCATGTTATTCATATAGATGGCTCTTGAAGACAAGAGACACATGCTTATTATTCATGTAGCTGCCCTAGTGACTGCCATGTATGCATTCTTCCTGAATAGGCTTAGAATGGCTAAAACCTCACGTCCTCAGATTAGTTATGCCCCAATGAGTACTATGGATGAGGAAAGGCAAAAAAACTTGGACAAAATTTATAACTGTAACGATGTAGAGTGTGTAAACATGCTTCGCATGAGAAGAGCCCCTTTCTTTAGGCTATGTAATTTTCTTAGGGGCAAGGACTTGCTTAGAGATACCATACATAGCAGTGTAGAAGAGCAATTTGCAATGTTTCTCCATGTTGTTGGGCATAACCAAAGGTTTAGAGTTATCCACCAAAGTTGGAGGAGATCTGTAGAGACAGTAAGTCGGCATTTCAAGGAGGTGTTGTATGCAATTGGTGAACTTAGGCATGATATGATTAAGGCTCCATCAAGTGAGACACCTCTTAAGATTACAAGCAGCTCAAGATGGTACCCATATTTCAAGGTAACACAATAGTATCCATATGAGACAAATAATGCATAATTGAGTAAAAATTTTGTAATAAAGTGTTGTTGGGTTTATGTGGATTGTGTTGGGGCTATAGATGGCACTCACATCTATGCTAGAGTCCCAGCTAAGATGCAATCAGCATTTAGAGGCAGGAAACACTATACAACTCAAAATGTGCTAGCCTCAGTGGACTTTGACTTGAAGTTCACTTATGTGTTGGCTGGCTGGGAGGGTTCTACACATGATGCCACCATTCTAGCAGATGCACTAGAGAGAGATGATGGATTAAGGGTTCCACAAGGTAATGAATTAAATTAGTTCCATAAACCAAGTTACAAACTAGTTGACACTAGGAGTAATACCTGTTTCTAATCTTTCTAGAGAAATTCTATCTGGTAGATGCTGGATATGCATACCGTCCTGGATTCCTACCTCCTTATAGGGGCACTATATATCATCTTAATGAGTTTGGTGGTAGAAATTATCCAAGCAATCGAAGGGAGTTGTTTAATTTGAGGCATTCTAGTCTGCGTGTTACGGTTGAAAGGGCTTTTGGGGCTTTAAAAAATAGATTCCATATTATTGACAACAAACCTTTTCATCTATTCAAGACACAAGTGAAGTTTGTCCTTGCATGTTGCATTTTACATAATTGGATTCTGGGGCATGGCACTGATGAGGTTATTCCTCTTGAGTTCACATGGGAGCCTAATTCTGTTAATGGCCATGGGGTCCCTGTGGATGACAATGCAGCTTGGGCTACTGTTAGAGATGAATGGGCTAATCAAATGTGGGCTAGTAGGGGTAATGCACATTTGTAGACATTGGACAACTTTGCTATGTTGCTGTGCTGTTTCTGTTCCTTTTTCTACCTTGAGGCATTAGACTCCTGTGCTGTGATGATGTAATGTTTCTATTCCTTTTCTACCTTCAGACATTGGACAACAATGCTATGATGATCTATTATTCCTGTTTCTTTCTCACTTTGAGATATTGGACAACTATGCTATGATGATCTGTTATTCCTGTTTCTTTCTCACTTTGAGACATTGGACAACTATGCTATGATGATCTGTTATTCCTGTTTCTTTCTCACTTTGAGACATTGGACAACTATGCTATGATGATCTGTTATTCCTGTTTCTTTGTCACTTTATGATATTGGACAACCAATTCAAATTGAATCAATGGACAAGTGTGCTATGATGATATGTTCATTCTGTTTATTTTCATGAGGCTTTGGGCATAATGTAATGATGTTTGCTTATTTCACTTACATGAGGCATTGGGCTACATGCAATGATGTTTTACTATTTCTTGAGGCAATGGGCAATATGCAATGATGTTTACTAGGACATGGCATAAGTGAATGTTCACTTTGACCTGGTGGAGGAACTTCATGCTGCTGAGGTTGCCAAGCTGCCATCCATCAAGCTGGTGCCCAGGTTGCTGCAGCTGCTGGTGGCCAGGCTGCACCTCAAGCTCCTGGCCAGGCTGCTGCAGCTGCTGGAGGCCAGGCTGCAGCTGTTGGTGGTGGTGCTGGGCAGCAACCCAGGGCTGCTATGAGGTGGACCAATGTGATGTCTGCATTTGTACTTCGCCGCTTCTGTCAACTAATCTCTACTGGTGTGAGAACTGACAAGGGGTTCAAGGAAGTGCACTTGAACCAAGTTGCCAAGGGTGTTAATGAGTTCTTAGGGACTGAGGTCATAGGGACTGAGGTGTACAACCATTAGAGGAAATGGAGATAGAGGTGGGTCAGGGTGATCAAGCTAAGAGAACTGAGTGGTGCATTGTGGGATGATGACAACTTCATGATCACTTTGGAGGATGAGCCCTACAAGGGCCATGAGAAGGTAAGTTTGTTCAACTACCTCATCTATTTTGTAAGGTACCCATAGTTTTGTAAGCTAACCATCTGTTACTTGTTGGATTTCAGGCACACCCAAAGGATGCTGAACTGTTGAACAAGCCCATTGAAAACTACCAGCAGATGGAGGTGATCTTTGGGAATGGCTTGGCAACAGGGAAATTTGCAATGGGATCCAGTGAACCTTTGGGGTTCCCTTCTGACTTTGCAGGTTCAGAGCATGACCATATGAAGCTGGATGATATGGTAGGGAAGTGTCAAGATGGTGGTCCTGCTGGTTCAGAACCAGGCAATAAGAGGAAGAGGTCCATGCTTAGTGAGGGGGACATTTTGGTGATGACTGGGATGATTGATGCTGTCAACAATGTTGCCAATGCCATTATTCAGACCAAGGTAGAGTATGTGCACCCAGATCTCTATGATGCTATCTATGTTCATGCCTGGTTTCTCTGAGGAAGAACTCATGGCTGCTTATGAACACCTGCTTGGCAACAAGGCTCATGGTGCTGCTTTTGTGAAGATGAATGGTTCTCACAGAGTCTTGTGGTTGAGGACCTACTTGGCAAAGCACTACTACATCTAGTGAGGCTCTTTATCATGCAGAGACCTACTTTTGTGCAGTGTCAATTCTTTTGTGCAGTGACTGCTAATCAGATGGTGGCTTTTTTGTGCATCAACCTCCTAGTCCACTCCTTCATTCTTTTGTGCAGTCAGCCTGATCCTCTTCTGTTGGTAGCCTCCTGGTAGCTGATTGGTAATTGAACATTGAGTTAGCTGATGTGATGACTGACTGGTGATGACTGAGCATTTGCCCATTGCCAATGATGCTTGTGTTGGTTGTTGTTTTCATCTCATTGCTTGTTTGAGCATATGACTCCTGATGTGTCATTAAACTTGTTGCTTTGTTGTCATTGTCATTCTGAGCATATGCCCATTGCCAATGATGCTTGTGTTGCTTGTTGCTTTCATGTCATTGCCTGTCTGAGCATATGGCTCCTGATCTGTCATTTTATTTCTTGTGTTATTCTCAATGTTATTCTGAGCATATGCCATTTGCCAATGATATGTTCATTCCTGTTGTTTTCATGTCATCTCAATTCTGTCCTAATTTCTGTCATTTTGCTATATGCTTTCATCTCATTCAGAATCTGAGCATATGCCCTTTGCCAATGATATGTCCATTCCTGTTGTTTTCATGTCATCTCAATTTTGTCCTAATTTCTGTCATTTTGCTATACGCTTTCATCTCATTCAGAATCTGAGCATATACCCTTTGCCAATGATATGTTCATTCCTGTTGTTTTATACATGTCTTCTTACTCTGAGCATTTCTTGTCAAATCCTTTGTAAGGCCAATGATACTTTCTTTTGCCTATTTTATTATAAGAGATGTCTTGGTACGTTGTCACCGTTGGTTGTCAAACTGGAGTGTACTCCAGCTGGGAGGCTTGACATGATCAGGTGAATGGATTCAGGGGAGCATGCTACAAGAAGTACAAGACCAAAGAGGAAGCGATGGAAGCTTTTCATGGTGCAAAATTTGAAGCTACAGAGGTACCGGCGCAAGCTAAACCTATTATCAAGAATGCCCAATGGGACTGTAAAGATGTCTTAATGTTGTTAGAGGCTTTAATTATCCTAGTTCAAGCTGTAATAATTGTGGTTTTAGTTTTAAAGTCTAAGTAATTTTAGTTTAGTTACAAACTGTAGTTTCCTCCTCTTTTGACAAGCTTCGACTAGGATTGGTATCTCCACTGGTTGAATGCAAGTGGTGACTGTAACAGCCTGTATGCGATCAACCAAACAACATCTCATTTTTGAATTCTGGGTTCATACGTGCAACCAATCACCATATCCTCGCTGCCAGGTTGAACTGAAACAACAACCAAACACGACCCATTTGCATCCCCAGAGCCTGGCTTCGGTTGGCCTGGTTCCCTGGTGCGAGCTAGGCTCCCAGGGAAGAGAACCAATCAAACCCAAAATGATCACATTTACATATTATGTTCATGGGTGATCTTGGACCCACGCGCCCCACCCCCACATGCCCGGCCGTACAAAGAGTGTCACCACCACAGCTCGATCGGGATCCGTACAAGAGTGTCAAGTATAAAATTACTTGCTGATTAGAGTGATTGAGACCTCAACGACCATCATGCTTAACAAGTTTATATATGGACCGCCTAGACGTGCGTAGTATTTTAACTAAAACTAGAAGACGCAAAAAGGACAAATATTGCTGGTACAAAACCATGACGCAGCACCCTGGACATTTGCAGGACGCAGGGCATCGCCGCAGAGCATGCATGCGGTGGTTCACCATTTTTTGCTTGTTTTTTTGGGTTTTCAAGTCTACAAGCTACTGCAACGACGATCGAAGGTGAGGCACCTACGTGGCGCACGCTTATCTTTTGTTCAATCGTCGACGATATGATGACGACTACTACACTACGCCGTCGCCGTGCGGTGGTGGTACCTTGTGGGCACCAGCACCAGCGGCATCTTCTGGTGGAACGTCAGCCCGCCGGCCTCCTCCATGCTCACGTCCTCCGCCGCCATCCCCTCCGGCAGCGCCCAGTCAAAGCAGTAGAGCAGGTTAGCCAGCGTGAAAGTCACATTGGTCTCGCCCATGGCGAGGCCCGGGCAGATCCGCCGCCCCGCCCCGAACGGCACCAGCTCGAAGTGCGCGCCATTGTAGTCCACGTCGCTCCCCTCGAACCTGTCCGGGTGGAACTCCTTGGCGTCCGCCCAGCTCGCCGGGTCCCTGCCGATCGCCCACGCGTTCACGAGCACGCGCGTCCTCGCCGGCACGTCGTACCCGCCGATCCTCACGTCCCGCACCGTCTCCCGAGGCACCAGCAGCGTCGCCGGCGGGTGCAGCCGCAGGGTCTCCTTCACAACCATCTTGAGGTACGGGAGCTTGGGCACGTCGTCGGGCTCCACGCGCGCCTTGCCTCCCACGACGGCCCTCACCTCGTCCTGTGCCTTCCTCAGCACCCGCGGTTTCCGGATCAGCTCCGACATCGCCCACAGCATCGTCACCGAGCTCGTGTTGATGCCGCCGATGAACGTGTCCATGATGAGGCCCTTGACGTGGTCCCTGCTGAAGCGGATCGTGCCCCGGTTCTCCTTCCACAGGCTGACGAGGACGTCGATGAGGTCGCCGCCGTTCTCGGGGACGACTCGCGCGGGGTCCGTGTGCTGGTCGATGACCGTCTCGAAGAAGGCGTCGAGCTCCCTGAAAATGCGCTCGCATCGGGCGACGAGGCCCGTGACGCGGTCGACGAGGCGGCCGGCAACGTTGGGGAAGAAGTCCTCGGCGGAGAAGCTGGCCATCATGTCCATGGCCTCGTCCATCACGTGCTGGAACCGCTCCCCGTGCGCGAACCGCTCCGTGCCGTAGATGTTCCCGAACGCCACCGTGCCGATGATGCCGTCGACGAGCCCAAAGATGTGCTCCTTCAGTGCCACCGGCGCCGCCTCCGCGCCCGCGCGGCTCAGGTCGGCGATGAGCCTGTCCATCTGCTGCTCGCGCGCGTACCACGCGGCCTGGACGCGGCGCATGCTGAGGAGCTCGACGATGAAGAGCTTGCGCGCCTCGCGCCACTGCTCGCCGTAGGGCGCGAAGGCCACGTCCTTGAAACCGTAGGAGAGGCGCCTGGGCCCCGGCGACGCGGGGCGGCTGCAGCAGTCGATGTCGTGCTCCTTCATCACCTCCCGCGCCGCCGCCGCGCTGGACGCCACCAATGTCGTCACCGTGCCCAGCTGCAGCAGCATCACGGGGCCGTGCCGCCGGGCCAGGTCCCGGAGGTTCCGGTGCGGCAGCCGTCCAAGAAGGTGAAGGTTGCCCAGGACAGGCACCTGCGCGGGGCCCGGCGGCAGACGACGCGCCCCGTTCTTGGTCATCTTGGTCCCGGGGCTCGCCAGGAAGAGGTAGGACGGCACAAGCAGGACTACAGGGAGAAGAAGCAAGAGGCCGATCAGCCATTGCTGCGGCAGACCGGCGAGAAGCTCGGAGGGGAGCAGTGGGGTGGCCATTGTTCCTTGGTGTGGAATGTGGATAACGATAAATATGGATAGGAAATTTGTGGATAGAGTATTTACTAACTACAGTCCATCACAGCCAGATAATGATAAGCACGCATTTACATGAGTTTTGTATTAGAATATTCACTACCGGAAACCATAACGTTGCCGAGTGTAAAATCTTTGCTGAGTTCTTTCTGTCGGGCATTCGACAAACACACTGTTTGCCGAGTGTATACTGGCAGACACTCGGCATAAATAATACACTCGGCAAACCACAGCTTTGCCGAGTGTCGAAAATAAGACACTCGGCAAACATCCACTCGGCAACGATTTGACACTTGGTAAATCTCCAGCACGTGGCTCGCACGTGCGCCGTCCATTAGGGGAGTGGGCCAGCCATTAGTACTTTGCCGAGTGTCCGACGCGGACACTCAGCAAAGAAGTGGGTTGCCAAGTGCTCCGTCCAGACACTCGGCCAACTAGGAAGTTCGCCGAGTGTCTTCCACAGACACTCGGCCAACGTAGAAGTTTGCCGAGTGTTTGTGTAGGCACTCGGCAAACACAAAAAATTTTTTCCACCTCTACCCTCCAAACTTTTTCTACTCCCCACATACGACATTTGGTAATCCATCTTAAAAGTTGGTCTATTTTTTTGTCTGTTTGCTATTTTTAATGAATTGATAGCATTAATAGGAATTTGTTTATTTAAGTCAAATTTTAAGTGCAAATGATTGAAATAATGGATTAAAATTAGTGAAAAAATCATATTATAATTATTGAATCCAGATTGAGATCTCAACCATGAAATGAAAAGAAATTTGAACATTTTTTTTAGAAAACACGACCACGAACATGTGGTTGAATGGTTGTTAAATTCTTAAAAAAACAAACGAAGTCTGAAAATCACAAGATTTGTCAAGATGTCATGATATTATATGTGGAGGCTGTGGTAAAAAATTGAGAAGGTTTTGCCGAATTTCTAACATATGATGCCTACAAACCGACTCATCTCCCAAAAGGATTCGTAGAAGTTAGAAAGGTTCCAAGAAGATTTGGAGTCCAAGTGACATTTGAATTGGGGTTTGACTTCAAAGCTTTTTGTATAGGCAACATACAATATAGATTGGTTCATGTCAAATTTTGGAAATTTTTCGGATTCGTTTGATATTTTTTATTGATTAAATGCAATTATAGATTTTTAATAGATATAAATTCAATTTGAGCTATAACTGCATGAAATAATGGAATAATATCAGTAGAAAAATCATATAAGCATTGTTGAGTGAATTTGACATGGTTTTTCCCAAGTATATTAGAAAAAGGTCAGTAAAACACGTTATTGAAGAAGTGTACGTGAAATATAAGTATACTTTGCCGAGTGTCTAGTGAAAACACTCGGTAAAGGTAATGTTTTGCCGAGTGTCTAGTGAAAACACTCGGCAAAGTAGGTCTACGGACCCGATGGCAGACGCGTGTTCCAATTGCATTTTTTTTAAAAAAATTAAAACTTAACTTTGCCGAGTGCCCCCATCTAGCACTCGGCAAACCTTCTGACTTTACCGAGTGCCAGATCGCGGGCACTCGGCAAACCACCTAGCAGGTGCGTGTTTTGATTGAAATTTTTTTTAAGAAAATTAAAACTTCACTTTGCCGAGTGCCTGACATCGCGGGCACTCGGCAAACCACCTAACTTAAGTCCCGCGGCCTTCTGACTCGAACACTCAGGCGCCAAAACAAATTTCCGCTGCCGCCGACACCCTCCGCCGCCGCCGCCCGGCGCCCCGTCCGCCGGCCCCCCCGCTCGCCGCCCTCTTCCTTCGGCGGCCTGCCGCGCCCGCCGCCCCCGGCACCGTGCACCCCGCCCGTCGCCCCCGTCCCGCCGCCCCGCGCCCCTCCCCGGCCCCGGCGCCCCGCCACCCGGCGCCCCCGACTCCGGCGCCTCACCTCGCCGCCCGCCCCCGGCCCGGCGCCCCCGCTAGGGCGGCCTTCATCACTGAAAAAGCCGCCAAGAAGCTCGTTAAGGACATGCACTACGAGGCGCGGGTTCAGGCCATCATCGACTTCTATGCTGAATTCAGAAGGATGAAGGTCAAAAAAGAAGAGGCAAGGATAATGAACCTGGAAGAATTCATGGCGGTACATAAAGAAAGTTAATATTTACTATTTCTGAGATTAATTACGCTTAATTTCTTTTGTTATATGTCACACACTTGATGATGTAGGTGCCTTCATGGTGGTGCCGAGCCTATACCCAGTGCTGGGAACAAATGGTGGAGGTGTGGTTGCAGCCCGGGTGGTTGGAGAACCACCTTGCTTGCCGGGAGCGGCGTCTGCAGATGCCATATGCATCACACCATCAAGGCAGCCTGAGCCTTGATGAATACACGGAAAAATGGGTACGCGAATTCATTTCTTTATTCTCACACTCAATACTGCATACTTTCTAATCCTTTTGCATTTTTACCATAGACGTCATCACATGATGGCCAGGAGTGCTCCCGGTTCATGGCATGGGTTATGTCCAAAAAGGGCAAGGCGACGACCGACATCAACTTTAACCCGGAGGACCTGCCCGAGGCTTACAGCCATCCAAGCATCCACAGCCGCGTCACCGAGTACACATCAATGGCAAGGGAGGTTCATGGGCCAGAGTTCGATCCGAGCTTTGATACAGAAATTGTGATGAGGGTGGGAGGAGGCAAGAAGCATGGCCGGTATTGGATTGGAGATAGCGTGATCGACACTACCAGTACTCCCAGTCTCTCCCAGATCAGAGCAAGAAGCACGGACTCTAGCCCCGCGATACGAGCACGACCGACCACTGCACAGTTACAGATGCAGGATTTGGAGGTTATTTCTGTTTGTTTCATCTTTCGTTGATTTTTACGTACCTTTTGCTTTGCAATAAGACATTGGGATGAAATATTGTAGGCCCAAGTGGAAGTAGAACGGAAGCGACGGGAGGACCTAGAGGCGAGGATCGAGGTGGATCAACAGATAGAAAGGCAGAGGACGGAGTCGATGTTCCATTACATGCAAAGTGTTTTTCAGAGTTTAGGTCAAACTCCACCACCTATGCCACCAAACCTATTCCCGCCACCTCCACCTCCTGCAGCTACTCCTGTGAGTCACTCTCAACCTTACAATCAATCTAGAATTAAACTAGAAACTACAGGCACTAGAAACTTACACTAGAAATGTGACTAATGCAATCTCTTTAACTTTGTGCAGAATCAATCGGCGGCATCCAATGCAGAATCATCTTGGGAGCAGTGGCCACCTACACATCCTCCTCAGTGACTTGTTTGAACGGCTATTGTGTTAAGCAAACTTGTGAATTACTTCTTTAGACTAGAACCTATATGTACTTCTGAATATTACTTGTGTGCTTGTGATGCAATCTATATGCCTGTGATGCAATTTATATGCATGTGATGCTTCTGTGGTTGTTTTTTGAGAGGGGTCCTTTATATGTAACGAATCTGTTTTACAGGAGGAGGAAGGACACTTTGCCGAGTGTTAACACTCGGCAAAGAGGCTAATTTTTGTTAATCTGTGACTACTTTGCCAAGTGTATCGACACAACACTCGGCAAAGGCGCCATAAAAAAGCTGGCGGAAGCGTCTTCTTTGCCGAGTGGCACGAAACCGACACTCGGCAAACACTAAAAGTTCGCCGAGTGTCATGAGTACGACACTCGGCAAAATTTGAATCTTCGCCGAGTGTTTGTGAAACGGCACTCAGTAACATTTAGACTCTTCGCCGAGTGTCGGGACGGAAGCACTCGGCAAAACGTCAACGTTTGCCGAGTGTTCTTCCGTCTGGCACTCGGCGAAAGCGTCGTTACCGTGACAGTCCGTCAACGCCTTTTTGCTGAGTGTTTTGTTTTGCCGAGTATTTTTTGGCACTACGTTTGACACTCGGCAAATCCACTGTTTGCCGAGGGAAAGTTCGCCTAATCCAGTTTGCCGAGTGTTACACTCGGCAAACTGTTTGCCGAGTGTTTTTGAGCCTTTGCCGAGTGCCTGGGGCACTCGGCAAACGTCCTGTTTCCGGTAGTGGTTGAACAATTGAGTGAGAGTGCAAGATACAAAATTTTGATTTAGTTATTGGTCCTTTAAAAGAAATTTCCAATATAACGTATCTTATAATTATTAGTCCATAAAGGAGCATAGATTGATTGATTAGTATGATACAAATTACGATGAGGGTCCACAAGCTAATTGGTAGATAGCTAAATTTTAGCTGGTGGCTGGATCCAAAACAAACTAAATAATTCCCAGCTAAAGCTTTTCTACTAGAAAAAAACAGTAACTAACTCCAACTAGCAGCTAATGGATTGATTGTGTGAATCCAATAAAACGGACCCTAAGTTCGAACTGCAAATTGCATGCATGGAGAGCAACGAACTAGCACTAGTGCTAACTTCTAGCTCAATAGGAGTAGCAAATTTGGCTTGGACATTCTTTTACTAGTAGGAGGTAATGCTGAACTCTCCAAGGTCTCCCATCTTTCATGCGTGAGGTCCTTTAGTCTTCTGCTCCGATGCAGTAATTTTATGTTTAGATTTGTCTTAAGCCAATTTTGTAAAAAGATTAGACTATATAAATAGTTAATGAAATACCAACTACCATAATATATATTTTATATTTAAAATTTTTAGAAATACTCTTGGTAAAAAACAGTATGTGACTTAGGACAAATATATAAATATAGTTATATCTTTGGACGAATGATGGAGTTTGAACAGTACTCCCTCTGCTCCAAATTGTAGGTCGTTTTGGCTTTTCTAGGTTCTTTGTATGCATTTAGACATACATTATATCTTTAGGTGCATAGCTAAAAACTATGCACTTATAAAAGTTAAAATAACCTACAATTTGGAATGGAGGGAGTACGTTGAAACGCCACACAAACTGCCAAACAAGGTTTGACTCGACGGATAGTTGATAATAAGCTCTATCACATTATTAGCTAGCTAGTCATACTCTCTCCACTCGTTTTTTAGTTGGTCCATTATTACCTAGTACTCCACTAGAGCTTATCAACACGCTGTAGCAATAGATAGTACACCTAGGACTTATGACACAAGAATCTCGCTGCTGTTCTGTTGCTGAATAGTTGATGGCAGTCATAGCGGAAAACAAGCAAGAGCCAAGAGCAGCAGGTTTGGCTTAGACCAGTAGCTCAATAGGAGTAGCAAATTTGGCTTAGACATTCTTTTACTAGTAGGAGCTAATGCTGAACTCTCCAGGGTCTCCCATCCTTCATGCATATGTTCATGAATGAGGTCCTTCAGTCTCCTGCTCCAATGCAGTTATATTATGTTTACATTTATCCTAAGTTAAAATTTTTTAACTTTAACTATATAAATTGTTAATGACATACCAACTATCATAATAATTTTTAGACATGTTGTTGGTAAAAAAATAAAAGTATGTGACTTAGAACAAATATAAATATAGCTATATTCTTTTATGGACAGCAAAATGCCACACGAACAGCCAAACAAGATTTGATTTGACGGAGTAGTTGATAAGCTCTATTATTGTATAGCTACTGGTCACACTTTTTCCGCTCGTTTTTTAGGTGGTCCATCACATGAGTACCTAGTACTCGATCCACTAGTGCTTATCAACATACGCTGTAGCAATAATGCTAACCTAAGACTTATGACATGTTTGGTTCCCGTTTCCCGGCCACCGTTCGCCTCGCCTGGCCACAAGAATGTCGCTCGCTGCTGTGCTTGTTGCTGATTAGTTGATGGCAGCCATAGCGCGGAAAACAAGCAAAAGTAGTAGGTTTCATGTGGCGCCGATCCCCCCGCGCCCCAGCATTATATTTGCAGGCTATTCCTAGCGGGAAGTTTCATCTTGCAGTTTTCAAGAGTGACATGCCACAAAAAGATTTAAATTGATGAATGAAACCAATTCCCCCGATGTAAAGTTTCATTTCACGATTTCATAATCTACCCATACCATTTAATTGCAAAGCATGTGATTGGATATGGTTAGATGAAATGAAACTCTTTAGCCTCAATGTCAATTTCATCAGGTTTCATAGTTTTGGAAACAGTGCATACACACTTTTATCTAGACTAGCAAAATGCCCCTGCCTACGATAAAAGATCAATTTAGTTTGTCAATTTAGTTTTTGATATTTTTTATTTTCATCACTAAATTTTTATTCTACTTATTGGATGTCTGCACATTTAATAGAAAATCAAAATAATTTTGACTTAATTATTTGCTTTAACTTAAATATCCATTAAATTGGTCTGTTCGCTTCAGCTTATAAGCCGGCTGAAAAGCTGAAACGGCTGATTTGTTGTAAGAGGAAAACACTGTTTGGTGACTGATAAACCGGCTGAATAAGCTGAAGCGAACAGGTCCAAAATACTTTTTATTCAAACAAGAGAGTTAAAGGACTGCACAGAAGGATGCAACCGCTAAGGAGGAAAATTGTGAGGATACTTTTCAACTTTCAATGACACACATCATGTGCCTCCAAAATTTGCAGTACCCAATGTCTAGGGAAAAACTACCCTCCGGATGTTTTTTCCCTTCTTATTTTTTTCATGCCATGTGTATCCTCTTAATTATTCAACAAGAAGGAAGCAGGATGACTAACAAGAGAGGTCCAAAAATACATGGGCAACTGAGAAAAAAATGCTGAGCTACTGGCAAAAGAAAACTACTCACTGGACAAGCAAGCAGGCACAGAAACAAAACAGAAAATTAATAGATTACTGGCTAATCGAAGGGAAACTAAAGTGACCAGATGTATCACCAGTCACAAAAGACATAAAGCAGTACTGCTGGGACCTCATCGAGCAAAGACATAAACGAGTCATATAAACACAGATAGTTACAGCATAAAGCTGACCACTAATGCATCATAAACCGATGAACAGCTATTGTCATTAAGAGAGATCCTCCACTATTGAATCTAAAACTCGATCCACAAGCTTGGAGCACTCATCTAATCCACAATGCTAAACCTCGATTCAGAAACCGAAAATCATGGGGTTGTACTCTAATCTAGATCGTGAGCACGAACCAGAAGGCAGGCAGCGGGAATTGCAATCGCAAGACGGTAAATTCCACATGATAAGCGGCGCCTAATCTATCATCGACCTGCCGTGAAGAAATGCGCATAGCATGCAAAGAAAACAGAGTATTCCAGGCAGCCTTGATGAAACCTTAATTTTGTGAAAACTAAGAACAATGTAATAACGAAGTAATGAGCTGCGCGATTCGCGCGAGTAAATCTGGAGAAGCGCTTACCGACGGACCCCGACGTGCTCGGCGCCGCCTTGTCCTTGGGCACGATCCCCATTGATGCAAGCGCTGGCGCGGACGGCCTGGTGACGGGGACGTACTCCGCTCCGCCACCGCGACCTCTGCCCGAACCTAGCGGCGGCGCCCAAAGCAGGGGCGTACGCCTGTCCGCCACCACCGCCGAGGCCACGCCCTCCAGCGCCATATCCGCCTTCGCGAGGTGGGCCGTGGTAGCCGCCACCTCCACAGCCCCCATCGTACCCGCCTCCTCTTCTGCCGCCACCGCCACCATGGCCCCTCCCAGGGCCGTGCCCACCACCGCCTCCGCGCTCGTAATCCATCACGATTGCCAAGGATTTTGGCAAATCCAGCTAATAAAAGCGCAGGGGGCGTCGGTGGGAACCGGCCAGTCCAGTTTTGGCGCTGCTGCTCCAGCCCCGAAGCTGGACGGAGTGGCGGCGTCTCGATCCCCCGAGGGAGGGGAGGGGGATGAGGGAGCTCTTTCCCCTTTAAGCCCTCTCACTTTCCTCTTTTTTCCAACCGAGCCCCCCTATATTCAGAATTGGATTGCGGGTTGATTTCACCAAACATCAGGGTTTTTTTTGCAAAATTAGGGCGACATACAAAAAATCCTTGTAGAGACGTTACTCGCTTTAATATTAGGTATATAGATTAAACTTGTTTCATCTCTCTCTTCATAATTATCCTGACATGTCATAACATATGTTGATGCACTGGTGGAAAATGTGGCATTAGTCCTGGTTGGTATGGGTCAAAGATCTCAAAAATTCATCCAGGATTAAATTTTCGAGACGAGGGGGGTTCTTTAGTCCCAGTTGGAATACCAACAGGGACTAAAAAGGTTATAAAAAAAAGTGCCGCTTGGCCCGCTACGTGCCGGGCCCTCACCCGCCAGCGCAGCGGCAGCGCCCCTCTGTCCATGCCAGCCGCCCGCGCTTGCCCGTGAAGGCCACCTGCTCGCGCCGCCTGCTGGCCGCTCCGTCTGCCGCTCGCCCGGTCACTGCTCCATCCATCGCTCCATCCACCGCTCCGTCCAGTCACTCGCCCGCCCACTCGCTCCATCCGCTCCGTCCGCCGCTCGCTCGCCCACTCACTCCGTCCGTCGCTCCAACCGGCCGCTCGCCCACACCGCTCGCCACTTGCCTGCACCAGCCACCCGCACGCGCCGCCCGCCCGCCCTCTGCCCGCCTCCACCCTCGCCCACCTCCACACGCACCGGCCACTGGCCCGCCTGCCCGCCCGCGCCCGCCACTAGCCCTGCCCTCGCCCTGCTACCGCTCCTCACTGCAGTGAGGAGCGAGCAGAGGGGGAAGGGGAGGGGCAGCGCGAGGATAAGGGAGGGAGGAGAGGGAGGCATGGTAGAGAGAGAGAGGAGGAGAGGGAGGCGCGGTGGAGGAAGAGAGGAGGGAGGAGGCGTGCGCGGTGGAGGGAGGAAGGCAGAGAAGAGGCGCTGCGCGATGGAGGGATAAGGCAGCGTGAGGATAAGGGAGGGAGGGAGAGAGAAGGCGCTGCGCAAAGATAAGGTCGAGAGGGCCACGTGGGGTCCTTTTGTCCTGGTTGGAAACACCAACCAGGACTAAAGGGGCGTCCCGGTTGGAATTACCAACTGGGATAAAAGGGAGGGTCTTTTGTCCCGATTGGAATATCCAACCGGGACAAAAGGGTGGAGCGTCGGTAGGATTTTTTGTAGCTGTTACAACCGAGACTTGGGGGGCTTTAGTCCCGGTTGGTATTTATAACCGGGACTAAAGCTCCCCCTGCGGTGGCCTTTGGGCACATTTTTGACCCATTTTTGATCCGGGACTAAAGATACTTTAGTCACGGGTCCAATGTTAACCGGGACTAAAGGAGTTGAATGGAAGATCAGTTCTCTACTAGTGATGTGTCACTGTATTTAATGTGCATAAAACCTCTATAAAATTTGGACTGGGATTAGCTGACTAAGAGAATCGAATCGTAGCAGGATGCTACTGAAAAAAAAACCACATTTCATTACGAAAGAAAACGTAACGAAATAAAAACTCTAATATTTTACTCTAATACAATTTTAGTAGAAACATAGCTCTTATTTGATCAGCAAGTTTATTTGTTAGCCCACCAAAACGTAGGTTACCAAATTGTAGCCCTCAACGTTTTGTCAAATTTGGAATGGCTTTCACTTCTACACTTTTTTATTGAAATCAAATACTCTCAAACTTGTTTTGGATGCCTGCTTTCTAAAACATCATCTCTTTGTAATTGGAGAGCTTATATTCTCAAACTTATGGGGACACTTTATAAGCGCAGGACATTAGTAGTTCTAGTCCTATATTTTATATAGTCACAAAAGAAGCCTATTTCTTCAATAATAAATGTAGTCAATTATTTCACAACAATTCCAGCTCAGCACCATTATGAGCGGACCATTATTTCCAACCCGTCTGCAGTTACATGTCTCTGTTGCGCGTGGCTCTGAACACTAATCATTGGCTACATGTTCCTTTAATGAAACACGTGCATTTTCCGATTTAGCATATCCTAACGATGGACCTGCCTAAGGTGCCACCGTGTGCAGCATTGATTCCAGATCCCATAATGTGTGTTGCACATGAACTACTTTCCTAGTATTGTTGTTATAGTATATCTCCAACGTTCAATGTTAGTTTTTTCTTTTAAGCCGGATGAACAAAAAACTTCCAAAAACATATTTATATACTTTTTCACATCTGAATATGTTGTATCCAAGCCCTCATTTGAAACTGTAGTTCACCATAGTTTTCAGAGTAGTTTGATTCATGACAATCGTACACATACTATCATAATATGCAATTTTTATATTTAAAATAAATAATTTTTAGAGCTATTATCGATCAAAAATAAAAGTGCATGACTTAGTACAAACATAAACATAGCTATGCTCTTACATGGATGGAGCATACCAAAATACCACACAAACTGCCAAACAAGATTTGACTTAGAAGGGAGTAGTTGATGAGCTCTACTAGCTAATTTTTTTTGCGAATCGCACAATACATGCAGATGCTCACATACACGTACACATACTCATCCCTACGAACACACGCACGTAATCCTACCCCTATGAGCACCTCTGAAAGACTGAGCCGGTAAATCTTCAAGATTGACGAAGTCATCACTAATACCTCCCTATCGACGGGTCGGCATCAGTTGCCATCTGCTGGAGCTTGCTACATCATTTTGACAATACAGCGTGTAATCTCAGGTAAGGCCAAGTCGCGGGCGCGGGTGCTGCTAGAGCATGACGGTCTTTTTTCCGTTTCTTATATGTGTACAGAAAACGTCAAGGATATGGACCCACCTGTCCGTGTGGTAAATAATAATTAAGCCCCACGTGTCAACAAGATTAAATTGGACCAAACCAAAAAAAAGTGGGCAGAAGCGGTCCTCACTTTATAGATTGGTAAGGTATATATAGTGAGAGTATACTCCGTGGCCAGCCATAGAATAGCTTATTCTGTAGCTACGCTATCTAACCAACCACCCATCACAACTGCTATACAGCAAATCGATTATGGTACGACCATAACTGATTCCTCGGACATCGTGACTCTAAATCACCCTTTCTTTCTAAGCGAACACCTCACTGAATCATCATTGACAAGTCACAAAGAACCTAGTTTATGTGAAGTAGAAGAATGCATGGATCGGAGCTGGCGGAAATGAGAGGCATCAGGAAAAAAATTAGCACTTTGCATTGACCTCATTCCTGACTCTGCTTAGAATGTCGCGGGGAGACGGTCCAGATGCTAGGCTCGCAGCACTGACTGACCAAAGTTGGTATTACGGATCTAGTAGATAAGCTGAGTCTCAGGATGTTACCATCCGCAGCTGGCGCACTGATCAAGATGGCAGGTGGCAGGAGGGCGGCAGGAGGTGTTTTGCTGCTTCCACATCGACATTTTTCAGTTTCACCGATCTGGCCTGACGTGTGGGCCTGCACACCTAGGCCCAATCCAATTAAAACCAACCCCCGGTTTCACCGCCCACACCCATCAACATTTCTGTATTAGCAAAATATACCAAAAAAAAGTAAAAAAGAAATGCCTGATAGATCTTGTCCAACCCAAGCCACTCCGGGAAACAGTAAAGTTGCCGAGTGTTTTCTACGGCCACGACCAACCACTGCACAGTTCCAGATGGAGGCTCTCCAGGTTCTTTCTCTTCCATTCATCGTTCGTTGGTTGTTATACTTTAGCTTTGTATTATAACATTGCAATGAAATATTGTAGGCCCAGGTGGAAGCAGCAAGGAAGCAACAAGAGGAGATGGCGGCGAGGATGGAGCAGATGGTTCAGCAGAGGTTAGAGGTCGAGTGGCAGAGGATGGAGGAAGAAAATCGGATGAGGATGGACCAGATGTTCTAGTACATGCAGAATTTTGCTTCGAGCATGGGTCAATCTTTGCCACCGCCACCGATGATGTTCCCTCCACCTCAGCCACCCACAACTACTCCTGTGAGTCACTTGACACATTGTGCTTAAGATTGAATACTTTAATTTTGACAACTTTAGATGTTAGCTCAGAATGTCCTATCCTATGTGTAGAATCAATCGGCGGCTTCGAATAATGAAGACCAAGATTTGTCGCAGTGGTCTTCTTGGCCTCCACAGATTTAGACTTTGCATTTGTGACTTGAACTTGGATGAAACTTAGATGTGACTTGAACTTGGATTTATGGCTTGTTTCATGCTTACTTTGGATTATGTCTGTGATGTTTATGAATAATGCTTGTAATGGTGGTTGTGAATTATGCCTGTGATTGTTTATTATAAATGCCTGTGATGATGTGTATTGTGAATTGAGAGGGGTCCGTTATATGTGACAAAATGGGTAAAAAGGGGGGTACTGTCCACTTTGCCGAGTGTTACACTCGGCAAAGAGGGGCTTTGCCGAGTGTTTTGGCTTTAACACTCGGCAAAGGTGGTAGTTGCACCACTATCTGGTGCTTCTTTGCCGAGTGTATTGGCTTAAACACTCAGCAAAGAAGGCATAAAATGCTCCGGTGACCCATGTTTGCCAAGTGCCATGACCCCGACACTCGGCAAAGTTTTACATATTTGCCGAGTGTCGAGCCACCGACACTCGGAAACGTTAATTTTTTAACCGAGTGCCTCAAGGCCGACACTCGGCAAATTTTATTTTTTTAACGAGTGTCTACCGTCTGACACTCGACAAACTTGCCGTTAACCTGGACGCCGTCACCACCGTTGTTGCCGAGTGTTTATCTTTGCTGAGTGTCTTTTTGGCCTTCGGCAAACCTTTTGCCGAGTGCGCGATGTTTGACACTCGGCAAAGACCTGTTTGCCGACGCAAAATTTGCCGTGTGCTGAATGCTGAGTGTTACACTTGGCAAACTCTTTACCGAGTGTTTTTAGGCCTTCGCCGAGTGCCCTTGGTACTCGGCATCTTCTCTGTTTCCCGTAGTGAGCCAGTATATGGTATAAACGATACATTTTGAGGAATGTTGGTGAACGTTGTACATTTCAATATATAGTTTCAGGGCATAGTAAATAAGATTGTGATTCTTGCTATCATATCATGCATCTTGACCTAGCAGAGTCAAGTTATCGAGATTGATTTGCAATGTATTAGCACGGAATTAAGTTATTAGGTATTAGAAAAGAGGGACATTGGAAAATTGAACTTAAAACATAATGAAACTATATATTGAATGCATCCATATAATGCCTCACCTACTTAAAATAAATACATAACATTTGTCTTGCAACTGAAACTTAACAATTTGACATGTTTCCTTTCTGACCAATATATACCAAGCCATCACTCTTTCTTCCTAAGCAAACTCCGCATCGAACCAGCAGTCACAAGTCACAAGGAACTTCGGCTCCATGCCTAAGGGTAGGTTTGTTCCAATTTCTATGAAGTAGAAGATGGCTGAAATGAGAGGCAACAGGAAACAAGTTAATTAGCGCTGCCGGCGCCATTCCACTTTGCGCCTAGAATGCCCTGAACAGTCTCTTTGGGCGTGATTGGTTTGCTGTTGAGCCCAGCCTGGTTCGTACCAGAGAGCCGGGCTAAATAGATGTGATGAAGGCTTGATTGGTTGCTTGTATTCATCCAGCCAGGCTACGAACAGAAATTATTTGGTTGCCCGCATGAGATAAACTCTTAAAATTACATACTACAGTGATGTTTATTTTGTTTAAGTTTATTTTAATATCTCTTATTTTGAGATCTTTGAAAAATATTAATATTACTTAATATAAGTTAATCATTCGCTTAGCATTATCATTAGTGGGAGATCACCTGCACCCGCCTAGCCAGGCACGCGGAAACGAACTTCGTCTGCGTTTACTAGAGCCGAGCTTGATGGTACCTTTTGCTCAGCCTTGGCACAGGCAACCAATGAGCCCCTTTCGCTCTCTGGGCCGATATACTTGATGTTGGGCTTGAGCTTCCTTCGGCTCCTCTTGGGCTTGAGTTGATTTGCAACAGCTTCTGGTGTAGCGTGGCAGCATCAGGTTGAGATTTTTGCAGTAGTCGTCGTCATCAAAGCAGGTAGCATATATGTTAACAGTTTTGTTGCTTGCATCATGTATACCTTAGAGAAATCGAATAACATGAGTGTTGATGTCGTGGTGTCCTCGATCAGTTCTAGCTTTCATGTCCTTCCGGGAAAGTGTCAGTGTAAAAAGGACATGCATGGACCTTTCATTAACCATTCGCATCCGCTGCCAATGTTTCTGCAAACAAAACCCTCCATTTGTGTTGCGAGCGTAGACATGCTTGTTAACTCGTTTACACTCCAGTTGCGGCATGGTCTCATGGCCGTCCGAATCTGAAGCTCCATTATATTTCCTTTTCTGCAGCAGTAGCACTGGAGCGGGATGGATCTTGTCGAACCGGAGCCACTATATAGTATACACCAATATTTCGAGGAATGTTGGTGAACATTGTATGTTTTAAGTTAAATTTTTTAATATCCCTCTTTTCCAATACCTAATTACAATGTTTCCATGCTAATATACTGCAAATCAATTTAGATGACTCTGCTAGAGCAAGATGCATGATAGCAAGAACCACAATCTTATTTACTATGGACTGCAACTACATGTTGAATGCATCCATGTAAGGCCTCACCTACTAAAAGTAAATGCGTAACAATTATTTCGCAACTCAAAAGGTACTAACAATTTGACATGTTTATTTTCTGACCAATATATACCGAGCCACCCTTTCTCCCTAAGCGAACACCTCATCAAATCATCGCTCAGTATTCACAAAGAACTTCAGTCCGCGCTGAAGGTCGTGGATACCAATTTAATGTCTGGGATATAGGTTTAATTTGCTAACGTTCCTGCGAAGTAGAAGACTATGCATAGATCGGAACTGCTGAAATGAGAAGTATTAGGAAATAAATTATCACTGTTGACCCCTTTCACTCTATGCCTAGAATGAACTGACAGTCATAGGCATTGGGCTTCCTTCGTCTCCTTCTTCTCTTGGGCTTGAGTTGATTTGCATCAGCTTCAGGACGGTTTGTGAAGTGGCAGCATCAGGTTCAGAACATCAAGATGATGTAGTGAAAGCAGGTAGCATACCTTAGAGAAGTCGAGTAATATATATGATTGTTGATGTCGTGACGCTTTCGATCACTTCTAGCTTCCACGTCCTTCTGGAAAAGTATATCAGTGAGAAAGGACATCAACCTCTCATCAACCATTGGTATGGTAGAAAACTCTGCAATAACATGGAGCTTGTAAAAACCACTACGGGAGACAGGGAAATTGCCGAGTGCTAGGGGCACTCGGCGAAGGGCAAAAAACACTCGGCGAACCGTTTGCCGAGTGTTACACTCGGCAAACGGCACACAGCAAATTTTCAGTCGGCAAACACTGAGTTGCCGAGTGTTTTGTGTTGGGTACTCGGCAAAGTCTTTGCCGAGTGCCGAGAAAACACTCGGCAACCAATTTTTGAAAAAAAAAAACATCCTCCGCCACCACCACATCCTGCTCCGCTGCCGCTACCACCGCCAGCCGCCACCACCGCCAGCTCCGCCGCCGCCACCACCGCCAGCCGCCACCACCGCCAGCTCCGCCAGCACCACTACCACAGCACCACCTCCCATGCCGCCGTGCCTTGCCTCCTGCCGTCGACGCTGCCACCGTGCCTTGCACCCGTGCCTCCCAGCGGCCGCCGTGCCTTGCCTCCCCGCCGCCACCACCACCCGCCGGCCACCACCACCACCTCCACCACCACACCCGCTGGCCACCACCTCCACCACACCCTGGCCTCGACGTCGACCGCCGCACGAGCAAGCTCGCCCAACTCCTTGCTCCGTGACCGGCATCGTCACGGGTCGGGGAGCTGGATTCGGGGCAGAGGGGCGGAGTCTCCCTCGGATCCGGGGAGAGGGGTGGGGCGGCGGCCGGAGACGCCGTCGGAGAGGGGCCGCCACGCGAGAGAGGGGAAGAGCGGAGGAGTGGAGGGAGTTGCCTGGAGAGGGAGGGGAGGGATCCAGTGCCACCACCACGAAGTCCGTGCCCACCCAGCGAGTCCCCGCCGGATCTGGGGAGGAGGGGCTGTGCGGCGGCCGGATCCGGAGAAGATGGGCGGGGCGATGGCCGGAGAAAGGGAGAGGAGGGGCCGGGACGGCGGCCGGAGAGGGAGGAGGGGCCGGCCACGCGGAGGGGAGGGGGTGGGCGGCAGCCGGAGATGGAGAGGGAGGGGAGGGGCAGGGCGCCGCCGGTGAGGGAGGGGCTAGGGAGGGAGGGGAGGGGGGCGGATCCGGGGAGGGGGTGGGCGGCAGCCGGAGATGGAGAGGAGGGGAGGGGCAGGGGGCCGCCGGTGAGGGAGGGGCTCGAGAGGGAGGGGAGGGGGCGCGCTAAGGGAGGCGAGGGGGTTCGGGAGGGAGGGGAGGGGGCGCGCTGAGGGAGGCCGGGGGGGTGGCGCGCTGAGGGAGGGGGCAGGAAGGTTATATCGGAATTTTTTCTTTGCCGAGTGTCATATATCTAGGCACTCGGCAAAGATTGTTTTTTCATTTTTCCTCCTTCTCCATAACAGTTTGTACTCATATTATATGATTATATTATGCGGTTGTAGGTCAAATTCACTCAACAATATATATTTGATTGTTCTACTCATATTATTTCATTATTTTATGCGGTTATAGTTTGAATTCAATTTATATCAATTAAAATTCTATAATTGTACTTAATACATTAAAATTATCTAACGGTTCCAAAAAATTACAAAAATTTCACATGAAACAATATATGTTCTGTAGTGCCTATACAAAAAGTTTTGTAGTCAAAACAAAACTCGACCGTCACTCTAACTCCAATTCTTATCGAATCCTTCTCAACCCTACTATTCTTCTGAGATACTTCGGTTTGTAAACATCGTACGTGACGAAATATGCGAAACCTTCTTAATTTTTTTCCACAGCCTCCACGTACGATATCATCACATCATGACAAATCTCATGATTTTCAGACATCGCTTGCTTTTTTTACAATTTAAAAATCATTCGGCCACACGTTCGTGGTCGTGTTTCCTGAACAAAATGTTTGAAATTTCTTTTCATTTCATGGGTCATGTCTCAAATTTGGCTAAATAACATGAATATCATTTTTCTACTCATTTTATTCTATAATTTGAATCACTTGCGATTCAAATTTGACTTATACCAAAATTTTCCTTGAAATGCTATTAATTAAATAAATATAGCAAATAAATTCAAAAATATACCAAATTTTAGCATGGAGTACCACATGTTGTATGTGGGGAGTAGAAAAAATTTCAAGGTGAAAAGAGTGTTTTTTTGACACTCGGCAAAGAGGGGGGTTTGCCGAGTGTTTTTTTTTGACACTCGGCAAAGCCCCGATTTGCCGAGTGTTTTTTCTTTGCCGAGTGTTTTTAGCTTGGCACTCGGCAAAGAGCTTGTTTGCCGAGTGTTCGAAAAAAAACACTCGGCAAAGAAAAAACACTCGGCAATTTTTAGTGAACTATAGCGCTTCTCGTGTAGTGAAACTTGTTCAACAAAAACCCTCACTGAAACCCGGCCATTTTCCTATCCCCTCCAATACGCGAAAGGCAGCACGCTAAACATTGTGTTACGAGCGTGACATGCTTATTAAGAACCGTGCATGCGTACGTAATGCATTATCCCTCTTTGGTTTCGCGTTCACACCCTCTTTGGTGCGATGGGCTTCATAAGGTGTTTAGCTGTCACATCTTCCCTGCACAAGTGTCACAGTAAAAACTGAAAATGGACATCGTCCTCTCATTAACCATCACATTAGCTGCCAAAGCTTCTGCAGACAATCTCAGCAATCAGGCAGCTTGTAGAAAACTATAGTGCTTCGCGCCATGTTCCTATCCCCTCTAATGTTTGGATTGTCAGTAGAGGCAAAGGTGTTTTGTACAGTGAAAGGAAAAAACTTTCTTTTTGAAGGAAAAAAAAGGCTTGAACTATTTGACTATTTAATCTGATATCCTCTTGTTGGTTAGCTTAGTATGACAACTTTGCAGGCTCCAACTAAATCCACTTCGCAGGGATTAACCCATTCTGGATCTTCTTGCTCTCTGTTACGATCTGTTTTCTTAAACAAAAGAAAAGTAGTTCCGGCTCTTTGCATTATTGAATCCAAATGCAAACATTTCATTCGTTCTTGGCAAAAAGTTCCATGGCCACCACCTCTATTGTATAGCATTCCTTCATAGTATCCTAGTCTCTAAACTCTTTCTGGCTCCTTTCGCAGCAATCTCTAGTATCTTAACCAATTTGTGCCCTTAAATTCGCCTGCATAACAAAGGTTATATTTTTATTATTAAAAGTAACATCATTTCTATGTAATATAGGCCTAAAAGAGAGCAGACATCCCAAAGAACATCAGGCAAAGCTTCAATACAAAGTGGACGAAGTTTTTGGGTATTTAGTTGGCTTTCAACATTATTAATATGTTATTGTTCAACTTAATGTGGAATTGTTTAGATACATGTGATACAGAATAATTGATGCGGATTTCAACTCGAGGAAGTGGCACTCGAGGTGCCAAGGACGTTTGTGCTTGGATATAGGGAATTAATTGAGATCGACTCTAGAAACCGAACAGGCCAGTAGATGTTGATTGGGATGGAACCTCGTTACCTTCCTCAAATGAAACAGTATGTAGATTATATACAACTTGGAGTTGGATGTCCATTCATTGATGGACTGTTGAAACAAAAACAGCACAAACAGAGCATAATTATGCGTACTAGATTCATATCTAATAAAAACATTGCTCATTTGAATAAAAATAGTATTAGCAAAATATAAAAAAAAGTAAAACAAAATGTGTGGTTGATGTTAAACCGAAGACTACGCATTTTGAGGAATATTAGTGATGACCATTGTTTGTTTTAAGTTCCTCTTTTCTAATACCTAATTACCATTTTCTATTCTAATGTAGATAAATTCTAATTATAGAGCAAGATGTACGACAGAAAGAATCACAATCTTATTCAAGTATGGACCGAAACTATTGAATGCATCCATATAATGCCTCACCTACTGAAAGTAAAATTTGTAACAATTGTTTGCAGTAACTATATGATTCTTTTCTGACCAATATATACCAAGCCGCGCCACCCTTTCTTCCAAAGCAAACACCATAGAAAATCATCACTCACAAAGAACTTTGGCTCAGGGTTGAAAGTAGCTACCAATGTCTAGGTAGGTCTGCTCGAGTTTTCGTGAAATAGAAGAACGCAAGGAACGGATGGAAATGGGTAGCGTCAGAAAACAAATTAGCACTGTCGACGGTTGCCCCGGCTCTACGTAGAATGTCCTGAAGAAACAGTCGAAACCATCTATCATGATGAACTCGGACAGAGATGCTCAGACTCACTTCGCCTCCTTCATCGGCTTCTTCCTATTCAAGCCATCTATCATGTATAAAGATAGATAGGCTGTTGGTTGTTGGGCTTCAAGACCTACAAATGTTTGAGCCAAGAGACAAGGCCGACGCCCCATTTCAAAACTGAGATGGCCAGACTAGTACAACCGAGGCTTGCCCGTTAGAGCTTGTTACCTATCTACGATTTCCTGCTCCTTCTAGTTGGCTCTACATCTAATTCCCCTAAAATTGTATCCCAATCTGTGATCTGTACTGAAGTTATCCATAACCATTATTGGTGATTTAGCTTGGCCGTCTAGGACACTTGCACCAGGAGCATTTCCTCTAGCGTACTGCACGCACATCATGACATAGTCACTGACATATGGGCCTGCGCACCACCCCAGTCCCATTACACCAGCCCCGCGGTTTCACCACCCATCAACATTGCTATACGTGTAAAATATACAACAAAAGTAAAAAAAGAAATTCCTCGTAGATTTAATCAACCGATGCCACTACATAGTGTACACCACGCATTTTGAGGATTGTTGGTGAACGCTGTATGTTTTAAGCTCAATTTAGCAATATCCCTCTTTTCTAATATCTAATTACTTTTTTTCCATGCTAATATATTGCAAATCAATTTTGATAGCTTGACTCTGATAGGGCAAGATGCATGATAGCAAAAATCACAATCTCATTTACCATGGACAGAAACTACATATTGAATGCATACATATAATGCCTGAACTCACCTACTGAAAAGTAATACGTGACAATTGTCTTAACTGAAAAGTAATAGATTGACATGCATGATTTCTTTTGCCCAATATATAGATACCAAGCCACCCTTTCTTTCTAAGCGAACACCACACTAAATCATCACTGACAAGTCACAAAGAACTTAGTTTCTGTGAAGTAGAAGACTGCATAGATCGGAGCTGGCGGAAATGAGAGGCATCAGGAAACAAATTAGCACTTTTAGCTCCTGCCAGGTTCGAAGCACTGACTAACTAAGGTTGGTATTACGGATCTACTCCCTCCGTTCCAAATTGTATGTTATTTTGACTTTTCTATATTCATAGATATTATTGTTATGCACCTAGACATACTCTCACTACCGGAAACAATAGATATGCCGAGTGTTAAATCTTTGCTGAGTGGTTTTTGTTGGGCACTCGGCAAACGCGCCGTTTACCGAGTGTCTCTGCCTATACACTCGGCATACATAATACACTCGGCAAACATCCTAGTTGCTGAGTGTCACAGAGAAAACACTCGGCAAACATCCAGGCGACACTCGGCAAAAATTTGACACTCGGTAACTCACCAGCACATGGCTAGCACATGCGCCCTCCGTCAGGGTAGCGTGCCGGCCATTTGAACTTTGCCAAGTGTCCGTTATCGACATTCGGCAAACTGATAGGTTGCCGAGTGTTTCCCCTCGACACTCGGCAAAAGTACTATTTTGCTGAGTGTTTTTGGAGGCACTAGGCAAAGACAAAACCTTTTTTTTCACCTCTGCCCTCTACACTTTTTCTACTCCCCACATACAACATTTGGTACTACATGTTAAAAGTTGGTCTATTTCTTGGTCTGTTTTCCTATTTTTAATGAATTAATTTCATTTAGAGGAATTTATTGATTTAAGTCAATTTTTAATTGCAAGTGATTGAAATAATGGAATAAAATCAGTGGAAAAATTATATTCATGTCATTGAATCCGGATTGAGGTCTCATCCAGGAAATGAAAAGAAATTTCGAACATTTTGTTCGGAAAACACGACCACGAACGTGTGGCCGAATGGTTTTTAAATTCTAAAAAAAGCAAATGAAGTCTGAAAATCACAAGATTTGTCGAGATGTTGTGGTATCATAAGTAGATGTTGTGGTAAAAAATTCAGAAGGTTTCGCACAATTTCTGATGTATGATGCTTACAAACCGAAACATCTCCGGAGAAGATTCATAGAAGTTAGAAGGGTCCAGTAAGATTTGGAGTCCAAGTGACACTTGAATTGGGTTTTGACTTCAAAAATTTTTGTATAGGCAACAGACAACATAGATTGGTTCATGTCAAATTTTGGGAATTTTTCGGATCCGTTTGATAATTTTTATTTATTAACTGCAATTATAGATTTTTAATAGATATAAATTCAATTTGAGCTATAACTGCATGAAATAATGGAATAATAACCATTGTTGAGTGAATTTGACATGGTTTTTCCTAAGTATATTAGAAAAAGGTCAGTAAAACATGTTATTGAAGAAGTGTACATAAAATATAAGTATACTTTGCCGAGTGTCTAGTGAAAACACTCGGTAAAGGTAATGTTTTGCCGAGTGTCTAGTGAAAACACTCGGCAAAGTAGGTACACGAGCCAGCTGGCAGGCGCGTGTTCTGATTGAATTTTTTTTTTAAAAAGTTAAAACTTAACTTTGCCGAGTGCTCCCGATCTAGCACTCGGCAAACCTTCTGACTCTACCGAGTGCCAGATCACGGGCCCTCGGCAAACCACCTGGCAGGCGCGTGTTTCGATTGAAAATTTTTTAAAAAAATTAAAACTTCACTTTGCCGAGTGCCCGATATCTGGTACTCGGAAAATCTTCTGACTTTGCCAAGTGCTAGATTGCGGGCACTCGGCAAACCACATGACCTAAGTCCCACGGCCTTCTAACTCGAACACTCAGGCGTCGAAACAAATTTCTGCTGCCACCGATGCCCTCCGCCGCCGCCGCCGCTCGGCGCCCTACCCGCTGGCACCCCCGCCCGCCGCTCTCTTCCTCCAGCGGCCCGCCATGCCCGCCGCCCCCGGCGCCCCGCGCCCCGCCCGTCGCCCCTGCCCCGCCGCCCCACGCCCTGCCCCGCCGGCCGCCCCCGCCCCGGCAGCCCCGCCACCGGTGCCCCCAGCCCGACAGGCGCCCCGCCCCACCGGCCGCCCCTGCCCCGGCCCTGGCGGCCCTGCCACCGGCGCCCCCGGCCCGACGCCCCGCCACCGGCGCCCTCGGGCCTGGCCGCCCCCGCTAGGGCAGCCTCCGTCACTGAACAAGCCGCCAAGAAGCTCATCAAGGACATGCACTACGAGGCACGGGTTTAGGCCATCATCGACTTCAATGCTGAATTCAGAAGGATGAAGGTCAAAAAAGAAGAGGCAAGGACAATGAACCTGACCAAGGAAGAATTCATGGTGGTACATACAGAAAGTTAATATTTACTATTTCTGAGATTAATTACGCTTAATTTCTTTTGTTATATGTCACACACTTGATGATGTAGGTGCCTTCATGGTGGTGCTGAGCCTATACCCAGTGCTGGGAATAAATGGTGGAGGTGTGGTTGCAGCCCGGGTGGTTGGAGAACCACCTTGCTTGTCGGGAGCGGCGTCTGCAGATGCCATATGCATCACACCATCAAGGCAGCTTGAGCCTAGCTTGATGAATACAAGGAAAAATGGGTACGCGAATTCATTTCTTTATTCTCACACTCAATACTGCATACTTTCTAATCCTTTTGCATTTTTGCCGCAGACGTCATCACATGATGGCCAGGAGTGCTCCCGGTTCAAGGCATGGGTTATGTCCAAAAAGGACAAGGCGACGGCCAACATCGACTTCAACTCGGAGGACCCGCCCGAGGCGTACAGCCATCCAAGCATCCACAGCCGTGTCACCGAGTACACATCAATGGCAAGGGAGGTTCATGGGCTAGAGTTCGATCCGAGCTCTCAGGATATTGATGCAGAAATTGTGATGAGGGTGCCATGGCCGGTATTGGATTGGAGATAGCGTGATCGACACTGCAATTACTCCCAGTCTCTCCCAGATCAGAGCAAGGAGCACGGACTCTAGCCCCGCGATACGAGCACGACTGACCACTGCACAGTTACAGATGCAGGCTCTGCAGGTTATTTCTATTTGTTTCATCTTTCATTGATTTTTACGTACCTTTTGCTTTGCAATAAGACATTGGGATGAAATATTGTAGGCCCAGGTGGAAGTAGAACGGAAGCGACGAGAGGACCTAGAGGCGAGGATCGAGGCGGATCAGCAGATAGAAAGGCAGAGGACGGAATCGATGTTACATTAGATGCAAAGTGTTTTTCAGAGTTTAGGTCAAACTCCACCACCTATGCCACCGAACCTATTCCCTCCACCTCCATCTCCTGCAGCTACTCCTGTGAGTCACTCTCAACCTTACAATCAATCTAGAATTAAACTAGAAACTACAGGCACTAGAAACTTACACTAGAAAAGTGACTAATGCAATCTCTTTAACTTTGTGCAGAATCAATCGGCGGCATCCAATGCAGAATCATCTTGGGAGCAGTGGCCACCTACACATTTTCCTCAGTGACTTGTTTGAACGGCTATTGTGTTAAGAAAACTTGTGAATTACTTATTTAGACTAGAACCTATATGTACTTCTGAATGTTATTTGTGTGCTTGTGATGCTTGTGATGCAATCTATATGCCTGTGATGCAATTTATTTGCCTGTGATGCTTCTGTGGTTGGTTTTTTAGAGGGGTCCTTGATATGTAACGAATCTGTTTTACAGGAGGAGGAAGGACACTTTGCCGAGTGTTAACACTCGGCAAAGAGGCTAATTTCTGTTAATCTGTGACTACTTTGCCGAGTGTATCGACACAACACTCGGCAAAGGCGCCATAAAAAAGCTGGCGGAAGCGTCTTCTTTGCCGAGTGGCACGAAACCGACACTCGGCAAACACTAAAAGTTCACCGAGTGTCATGAGTATGACACTCAGCAAAATTTGAATCTTCGCCGAGTGTTTGTGAAACGGCACTCGGTGACATTTAGACTTGTCACTGTCAGGCATGCACCCTAGGCCCATGAGTAGACCTTGAACAGCCCACTAAGGGACGTACTCGGACATGATCAAGACAAGTGGATAGGCGTATCCCACCCGAACTAGTTAAGTATGTATATGGAAACTACTCGGACCATACCGAGTAGAACTCTGTAATTGCACTCGACTAGGACTCGGACTTGTAACCCTGCCCTCCTGTGTATATAAGGGCGGGCAGGGACCCCCCTCAAATAGAACAACTCCAAGTGCATCTAAGGTCAATACAAACAAACACACAGGACGTAGGGTATTACGCGATCTAGCGGCCCGAACCTGTCTAAATAGGCGGGTTGCCAGTCTAAAACACCGACAGCTGGCGCGCCAGGTAGGGGAGCTCCTCAAGGTTCTCAGCGCAACCTGAATGGCAACAGTCGTCATCAAGCCTGTTTTCATCATCGAAGCAGGCGCAATGTTCGTTTTTGGATCCTGGCTCTGTGTCGCTGACGGTGCCGGATCGTTTCGATGCCAGATCATCAACATCCAGGAGAAAAAATCAGAAGACCCAATCAGGAAAAATCAAAATTTCAAAATCAACAACCTCGAGTTCGACTACGCGTCGGACTCAACTTCAGTTCGGACTAGTCGGTCCCAGCCACTCCCCAAGTCAACTTCGACTCTAAAACAGTTTCCACACAGACTTCGTGACGCAGCCAAAGTCTACCAAAGTTTCCTCACTCGAACTCGGGAATGATGACGATGACGACTCCAACTCGGTCTATCTCTCAAAGATCCCACTGACAGGACCAGCCCAGGGACTGGTAATAACTACAGCATCGCAAGGAAGATTCGTACACTGGCCAAGACTGAGACCATCTCTCTTTGACCGCGACTACGAATCGCGCCTTGTCGCTCACATAGACAACCTCCCATACCAGGAAGGTGTCCCACTCACTTCAAGTTGTGAGGAAAGTTCCACAAAAATTGCAACATCAAGCTCCGAAAGCTACTACCCAGACAGAGAAGTCTTTGTTGTTACCCAAAATAACAACCCGGGTACTAGCCAGAATAGAACACCTAGGTGATTGGCACAACTCGACAACGTCTCAGAAGATGAGTCAACAGCCAACGCCCCACAAGACGAAACTTCTGATCAAAGGAACCAACGAAGGATACGCAATGCTACTCGGGTTGAGCGACGTCAGACCTTGGCTACAAACATTCCCACCACAAACCTCGAAAGAGCATTTGATGCAGTACAAGCTCAAGAACATACCACTCCACTTGCAGCAATTGCCTCTATCAATCTTTTAACAACATTAATACCTCGAGACAGAGACAATGAAGCCACGGCTCTGCTCGCACAACGAGGCAACGGACTAATCGCACAACTCGCAGAACAAGCTTACAGGCTACTCGACAAAGAGTCACTGATCCCGTCTGTTCCCCGCATCGCGGGTCATCAAGAGGGCAGTAGAGGTACCGCGGCTAACAACAACGACGTACAAAGAAATGACAATGAAGTTGTAAACCAACCTCGGCAACACAGCCAAGGTCCGAGTAAGCACAATGCCCCAATACGCCAGAAGGACGTTGGAGAAGTCAGCTGCACTAACTCCGTAAAAACTCCTCGCCCTACTTGGAAAAATCATGAAGTGTCAAATTTCAGTGATCTACGAGAAATAATAAACAGTCGACATGAGCGAGAAGTCGACAACTACAACCACTTTCCTGCTTTCACAAATCGGGTAATGAGCACAAGACTACCCAAGAAGTTCAAACCAACAGGAATCACCAAGTATGATGGTAAGCAAGACCTCATTCAATGGCTATGATGCTATTCGCTAGCAGTCCAAGCAGCCGGGGGCAATAACGACACCAAAGTTATCCACTTTCCCATATGCATGGAACCCGCGCCGCTTACATGGCTCGAGTCACTCAAACCCAAATCAATCGACTCTTGGGAAGATCTGACAAAAGCTTTCACTAACAATTATGCCGGCTCCATGGCTAGACCGGGCAACAACATCGACTTGAGTCAAATTAAGCAAAAAGAAGGTGAAACACTACGCGACTACTTGCGATGATTCTTCGAAAAGAAGGCTACTATAGTTGACATCTCAGAAACAGACGTCATCGAGTGCTTCTAGAATGGACTCTACGATCGACAAACATACCAAGACTTCGGTAAACGACAACCAGCTAATGTAAAAGACGTCAAAGTCATGGTACAACAGAGGGCAGATGAAGAGGACAAAGATCGAGAACGGTTCGTCTCTCATCGCAACCGTGGATGCGACAACAATAACAATGACCAGGATCGAACTCGACACAACGATACTCGAAACAACTTTTCGAGTAATCAGAATCGCAAAAGGAAGCCCGACAACACCGTTGCTGCCATGACTAACTCCGGGAAAAAGGGATCCCGCAAAAACGACGAAGGGCCAACCTTCACCGAGATACTCAAAAGCAGTGCCCATGGCACCCGACTAGCAAACACTCGGCAATAGACTGCTACAGCATGCGTCGAGTAATGCAAGACTTACCCGCACCACCACCCCCTGAAGAATACAGCAAGAAAAAAGACAAGGGTAAGAACAAAGTCCACAACAATGAAGAAGAAGAAGGCGACTTCCAAACCGCCTCCAAGACAGTCAACGTCATCTTTGGCAGAATCCCAGGCACCGCATCCAAGCGAGCCAGCAAACTCGTACTCAGGGAAATCATGGCCATCGAGCCAACAGATCCAACACTGCTAAAATGGTCAGAAGTACCCATATCCTTCAGCAGAAAAGACCAATGGACGAAATTTTCAGAGCCAGGCCGATTCCCTCTAGTACTCGATCCCATCGTGGCAGGATCAAAGCTGACAAAGGTACTCATCAATGGTGGAAGTGAACTCAACGTCATTTTTGCCAAAACACTAAGAAAGATGTGCCTCGACGTCACGGAAATGCTCACTCCAATATATTCACCCTTCTACGGCATCGTACCAGGAAACGCAGCTATACCACTAGGACAAGTCGTCCTCCCAGTAACCTTTGGAACTAAGGAACACTACTGCACCGAGTATATCAGATTTGAAGTCACCGACTCGAGACATCTTACCACGCCATACTCGGAAGGCCAGCACTAGCTAAGTTCATGGCCATACCACACTACGTTTACTTGGTACTCAAGATGCGAGGGCCCAAGGGAGAACTAACGCTACGAGGAGATCTACGACGATCTTACGAGTGCGACACCGAAGCCATGAAGATTGCCGCAACCTCTCAAGCGCCTAGTCCCATGCAACAAGTCTTCACAGCTTCAAACAAACTTCACTCAACCGAACTCGAGATCCCAGAAAATAAGTCAGGATCCACAAAAGTAAAGCCTGCAAGCCAGAAAGACTTCAAAACAGTCGATCTCCAAACAGGCGACTCTTCCAAGACAGCCCTGATCGGAACAGGGCTAAATCCTAAATAGGAAACTGCGCTCATTAGTTTCCTTCAGGCTATCCACGATATCTTCGCTTGGAAACCAGCTGACATGCCCGGTGTGCCCAAGGAGCTTATTGAGCACTCTCTAAATGTTGATCCCAAAACTACCCCAAAAACGGCAGCGACTCCGCAGGTTCTCCCAAGACAGACGAGAAGCAATCAAAAAAGAGCTAGCCAAGCTACTCGCAGCAGGGTTCATCAAAGAAGTCTTTCACCCTGACTGGCTCGCCAATCCAGTACTTGTTCGCAAGAAAAACAACGAGTGGAGAATGTGCGTCGACTACACCGACCTCAACAAACACTATCCAAAAGACCCTTTCGGATTACCCAGGATCGACCAAGTGGTTGACTCCACTGCTAGGTGCGTTTTACTATGCTTTCTCGACTATTACTCAGGCTATCATCAGATAAGCCTCAAAGAAGAAGATCAAGCTAAAACAGCCTTCATCACACCATTTGGGGATTTTTGCTACAAGACAATGTCATTTGGACTAAAAAACGCAGGGGCAACTTATCAACGAGCTATATAGATGTGCTTTGAAAAGTAGCTACATCGCAATGTTGAAGCTTACGTGGATGACGTAGTTGTCAAAACACGAAACCAGGAGGAACTCATCGCCGATTTGGAGGAAACTTTCTCAAGTCTATGAGCTTTCCGATGGAAACTCAATCCTACCAAGTGCGTTTTTGGAGTACCTTCCGGCAAACTACTCGGGTTCATCATTAGCCATCATGGCATTGAGGCCAACCCGGAGAAAATATCTGCCATCACAAACATGCACGCACCAGCTAGCATCAAGGATGTCCAAAAACTCACAGGCTGCATGGCAGCTCTCAATCGGTTTATCTCGAGACTTAGAGAACGGGGACTACCCTTCTTCAAGCTTCTCAAACGACAGGACAAGTTCAAATGCACAGAAGAGGCAGACAAGGCATTAACACAACTCAAAGACTTTCTGTCAAAGCCTCCAATCCTCACTGCTCCATCTCCAAACGAGGACTTGCTCCTATACATAGCAGCTACTACTCACGTCGTCAGCATGGCAATAATAGTCGAACGGTCTGAGCCAGGCCACGTTTACAAAGTCCAAAGACCTGTGTACTTCGTCACTGAAGTACTCTCGGACTCCAAAACTCGGTACTCGTCGATACAAAAACTCCTATATGCAATTTTGCTCACCTCACGAAAGTTGCGCCATTACTTCCAAGAACACAGCATCACAATCATCTCTGACTTCCCGCTCGGTGAAATTCTCCACAACAGAGACGCCACGGGTAGAATCTCCAAATGGACAGTTGAACTCGAAGCTCTAACCTTGGACTTTAAACCAAGGACAACCATCAAATCCCAGGCTTTGGTCGACTTTGTGGCCGAATGAACTGAAAACCAAGTACCAACACCAGTTGAGCGGCCAGAGCACTGGGTCATGTATTTTGACAGATCCCTCAAACTTGAAGGAGCCAGCGCAGGCGTACTTCTCATCTTCCCAAAGGGAGACCAACTCAAGTACGTACTACAAATCTTCTGGGAAGCCTCAAATAATGAAGCCGAGTACGAAGCACTGCTACACGACCTTCGCCTCACAATTTCCCTCGGCATCAAACGACTACTGGTATATGGCGACTCTCTAGTCATCATAAACCAAGTCAATGACGAGTGGGACCAAAACAAGGACAACATGGCTGCTTACTGCAAAGAAGTCCGCAAATTGGAAAACAAGTTCTTAGGCTTGGAATTTCACCATATCGTCCGAGACAACAACATAGCCGCCGACGTACTATCAAAAATGGGGCTCAACTCGTGCAGAAGTTCCAGCAGAAATTTTTTTCCACGAACTCCACAAGCCGTCCATACCAGAACTAGTGACACCACCGGTAGTCCAGACTACGGACGTCACTTGAGAAATCATGATGATAGAAGTCGATTGGAGGACACCCTTCATCGACTACATCAAGGACCACAAGTTACCTTCTAACAAAAATCAAGCTGAGCAAATCTCTCGACGTGGCAAAAACTATGTTCTAGTCAGAGATAAGCTCTACAGAAAAAGTGCATCATCAGGGGTACTCATGAAGTGTGTTACCCGCGAAGATGGCCAAGAAACCCTAGAAGAAATTCACAAAGGGATCTGTGGCAACCATGCATCCTCACGAACAATATTCGGTAAGGCTTTTAGAGCAGGCTCTTACTGGTCAATGGCTTTGGCCGACGCTAAACAGTTAGTTCGGAAGTGCAAAGGCTGTCAATTCTTCACTAAACAGCAACATGTCCCTGCCTACAAGCTAGTCACAATACCTCCAACATGGCCGTTTGCCTGCTGGGGGCTCGACATGATAGGGCCATTGCCAACTGCGCCAGGAGGATTCAACTGAGTACTTGTGGCAATCGACAAATTCACCAAGTGGATCGAGGTCAAACCAGTCACTTGCCCCAAGGCACACCGAGTCCTCAATTTCTTGGATGAAATCGTACACTGTTACGGCTTTCCAAATAGAATCATCACAGACCTAGGGTCGAACTTCAACAATCATGACTTCTATGAGTACTGCGAAAATAGCGGAATTGACGTCCGCTACGTCTCGGTTGCTCACCCACGAGCCAATGGACAAGTCGAGCGTGCCAATGGCATGATACTCGAAGCTCTCAAGAAATGACTACATGACATCAGCAATACAAAGGGCGGCAAATGGCTCAAGGAATTACCCAATGCTCTGTGGGGACTACGAACCCAACCATGCAAGACTACTGGGCTCTCTCCCTATTTTCTAGTATATGGCTCAAAAGCTATATTACCTGCAGACGTCATGTGGCAATCTCCTTCAGTCGAGCAATACGATGAAGAAATGGCAGAAGAAACAAGGCACACTGATCTGGATAGTCTAGAAGAAGCAAGATGCGCAGCACTAGTCCAATCAGCCAGATACCTTGATGGGTTAAGGCGATACCACGACCGCAATGTAAAAGAATGATCTTTTAACTTAGGCGACATGGTCCTCAAATGAATCCAAGACACGTCAGGGTTGCATAAACTCAATTCACCATGGGAAGGTCCTTACATTGTATCCAAGGTCACAGGACCCGGATCTTACAGATTACAAGAACTTTCAGGAGAACAAGTACCAAACTCTTGGAATATAGAGCATCTCTGTCACTACTACCCATAGTAGATAAAAAGAACTCGAGTTATCACTTCAAGCAGAAACTCATTTCAACTACTCGAGCCAACAGCTCGACTACCGACTACAAGATATGCTACTCTTGGTACAAGACTACCAAACTCAACATTACAAAACTGGTACAAAGCCTCAAGGGCAGAGTAGTTTTTTACTCAAATCCAAAAATACATACGAGTAAATGTACTCGAAGTACAATACAAAAGGACTACAGGAAATTGCCTACTGGCGGGCTGCATTTAAGCCTTAGGCTTTTACAATATCACAAGGCCACTCAGGTCTGCCGACTACAATGGGAGGGGCCTGCGCGCAAGTAAGCTGCGCAAAACGCAACCATATCCAGGTCCTCTACCCAAGGCAACGCCAAGTACTCCTTCACCGCCGCTACCTTGACAGCGGCAATGATGAATCTCGTGTGCCATGCAAAGAAGGAAACAAGGCTGCTCTTTCGCTAGCCTTGCCGAGCCAACCCACTCTACGGCCACAATTCAACCTCTAAGTGAGCGGGATAAAGATCGCGGCACTCATCACCCATCACTCGCGAGTTCCAGCACGTACCCGACTGGATCACGAGCTGCAAGATGAGGCACGCAATGAAACCTCCTACGAGGATTCTTCTAGCATCGTGGCTATCCCTACGAGTGCTAGAGTCTGTGGAGGGAAGGTGGTCTCAATCTACGAGGAATCTTCTAGCACTGGTGTACTCTTTGAAGGCTCTCTACACTCAACCAACAGCAACCGAAGGCAATCCATCGCTACTCAGCTTGATTCGGGTCGACCTCCACGGCGGTCTATTTATAGCCAAGCGCTGCAACCACCAACCACCCAGGAGTTACTATGCGCCCGTGATCGATGAGTCTGGATGACCTCTGACTCTGCCCACGTGAAAGCATTCACGCCACAAAGGACAAAAAAAGTACAGTACACCCGTGCACCCCCTGTTCAAAGTGTAAGAAAGCAAATTACTCGACAATAGCGCGACTACTCAAACTCAGCACTCGGACCACTTCACACAACCAAATGTTGGACAAGTGTTCATTTCAGACAAAATGTCAATCTAAGTACTCGAAAGCTTACAAGAGTACATAAAAGCTCAAGGCTCCTCCAAATATACACATCTTCGACGCGATTGGCTCAGCCTCCTCGAGGTACTGCGCATAGGCTTTCTCTGTGCAGTTGCGAGCAACGCCGTCACCAGCCGCCACCAAATTTGCCCTCGGGTAGTATGACTTGACCACAGCAAGGACTTGTTTGCAAACAGCCTTGCAGAGGCCGGCCACCTTACCCGGAGCAGCCTTCAAGCGCTTGACTAGTGATCGAGGTCCTGCGTCCTCTTCCAAGGGGGCAATGGCATTCACCAAGTCTTGAGCGGCATCAGTTAACTCTTGGAGCTCGCCTCAAAGTCTTCCTACAGTCTGGGCATGATCTCTACAGGCCACCATGGCCATAGCAAGCATCACTCCATTCTGGATCTTCCTGTCTCGCTGATGCTCACACGCAGCCTGTGCTTCTGTCAGCGCGGCCCAAAGATGTTCATCCGCTACTCGGTCGTGCGTGTTTCTCCAGTCAAGGAGTTGGTTGCTCGCAGCAGCCTCCTTCCTCTTGAGCTCTGCAAAAATGATGAAGTTCAAACTGTTGGAGGTATGCCCTAGAGGCAATCATAGAGATGATGATATTCCATTTGTATCCATGATTTGTATATTGTGTTCATTGAATATCCATTAAAGGCTACTTGAATTGATTTGCAATTATGTGAATTGTATGTGAAACTCTTTACTTGTATGGTTATTCTAAAGTTATCCCTAGTCGGAGTTCATGTGAGGACACACATGAATATTAGACTAGCACATGTATTAGTTGATGACTATGTTTCACAAGTCATGGACATGGAGATGTTGAACTAATAATGTGGAGACATGTGGAGACATGTGCTAGGACTGACCCAACACGAGAAGTAGTTCTCTCTTTAAACAACATATACGCTTTGTCCTTAGACCTGACATTGTCGCATGTATTCTAGATGTGGATCGACCTACTTAGGGGCTATCAAACGCTACGCCGTAACAGGGTAGTTATAAAGGTAGCTTTTGGGTTTGTCAAGAAGCATGCTATGAGACATGGTCAATCAAGATGGGATTTGCCCCTCTCTGATTGAGAGTGATATCTCTGGGCCCCTCGAGTGATCGGATCCGAAAATGCATGGCCATGCTACGTACGGTTAAGAGTTAACCTACAAAGGGATTCCGAATCACAGGATCGAGAAAGAGCGGTCGGCTTGAAGCTAGACCAAATATCGTGAGGCAAAGGGAATAGCATGTATATTATGTTGTGATGGTTCATCTGATATGATCTTCGTGTGCGTATAGGAGTTGGCACGTCTTGCTAGAGGCCGCTACCGACTATTGGGCCGAGTAGGAGTACTCGGGCCATGTCTATACGTATCCGAACCCATAGGGTCACACACTTAAGGGGCTGGAAGCCCAATTCGGATCTGATCCGAGTTGGATTAGGTTTAGAAGTACTAATGGGCCTCGGACCCAGAGGCCCGTTAGGAACCTCTATGAATAGAGGGGTGGGGGCGCCCTAGGGTTTACACCTTTTTGGCGAAACACATCTGCCGCGCCTCCCACGCCCTCGCCTGTTGCAACTCGCGAATCTAGCAGTCCGGCTTGCGAACGCTTCCTCCCTGCACGTGTGGATACCTTGGAGGTGTTGCGCCTGCAGCACTTGGATGAGCCGCCGACGAGCCACGATGAGCCGCCGACGAGCCACGACGAGCCGACGAAGAGCCGCGGCACGAGGGCGATCTTGCTGCACGTGGACGAGCTGCTGAGGAGCTGCTGGACGTTGACGTGATCGACTACGTACGACTACGTTGATCGACTACGTACGACTACGTTGATCGTCTTCACTGCATCGACGCAAATCTACATCTTCCGCACCAGTAGTGCGTCGAGTGGTAATCCCGTGATCCTTATACGGCAGTTCTTCTTGGTTTTACGCGGTAGAAATTTTGATTTGCGCTAGTGTAGCTACCTCGTATCCCAACAAAAACAACCGACTACAGTTGGACATACTCAGAACATGGAAAGTACTCACCTTAATACTTTTTATTCAAATACTTGTAGCGGCTCTCCAGTTTCTGCTGCAAGACTTCGTGATCTAACCGCTCAACGGTAAAGGATTTCGCTCCATCTTCATGAACCCTCAAGGATTCCGTAAGCCGGGCACACTCCTGCTCCAATTGTTCGTTTCGCTCCTGAAGGGCCCGAGCGTTCCTTTGCGTCCTCTCATAAAGATCCTGCAAAGCAAAGCAAACGGTCAAGTTCCTTAGCTACAAAATCTAGACAAGCGAAGAAACACACCTGGAAGCTTTGAAAGACACCAACAACTCTCTGAAACTCCGACTCAGACGGAAGCCCGAGTACTGGACCCCGAGTACTCCTCACAACATGAGGAGCTGCACCCAAGGCGGTACCTAAAACAATAACATCAGTCAACTCAATACTACCACTACAATATCAGGACCCCGGCTACATATCTGGAGCAGTTGATTCTTTAGATTTCTCCACATCAACTACAGCCAGAACACCGCTAGTAGACGTCGACAAAGATACATTCCCACAACCCGAAGCAGCTGAGGGGTCCTCCACCGAGCGGATCACTTCTTGAAGCATAGACATGGTAGCTCCAAGGCGACTAGCATCAACTCCGGATACTTCTTCAACAGACAAATCCAACAAGGGAGCAGAAAGAGTAGTCGGGGGACACGACTCCACTCCTGCCTCCACAGGGATAGTCTCCTCCGCATCCCTATATCAAAATACAAATTGTCACACAATCTTCAGAAAGATCGATGATACAAACCAAGACTAAAAACCCACCGAGTTGATCATGGCGGCAATCGCACACGCTTCTTCTCAGCAACAGGTGGCCGAGTACTCGGCACCGCGGAGCAGCTGCAGGCGCCCTTTTCTCGCTAAGTCCTGCAAAAAACAGGGTCAAGACTAAAACAAACTCAGACTAACAAAAATAGTCGGGAAGAAAGCTCACCACTAGCAATCACATTGGATAACAAAGAACCAGTAGCAACTACTGGTGATACTTCCTTCGCACCTTCCGCCATTCCAGCAGGCAAACCCAGAACTGCCTGGTCAGGGACCGGCAGTGGGGTAACCGACGGAACCTGAACTGTCAGCTCGGGGGCTACTCCAACATCTGCTGATGGCACCCCCTCTGGAAATTTTCAACAGACGCAACATCGACGCCCTGGGCGGTCACGACTACTTCTTCGGAAGTAGCCTCATCGCCACTAGGAGTCACGTAGACATCCTTTTTACAACCAAAGAAATCATCAAAGGAATATAGGGCAAACTATATCAGTTACCAATGGATACACGAGTACATACCTTGGTACCCTGAGACTTCTCAAGAGTTGAAGTCGAGGCCGACTTAGCAGCAGACCTCTTGCGGACTACTCAGCGTTTCTTCATAGGAGGAGAGGGCTCGTCCTCTAGCTCCTCAACAACAGATTCTTCTCCTTCTGATTGCGCCAGATAGCCAGCAAGGACCCGGGACTACAAAAACAAGTCGATACTCAAAACGATGGCCCAAAAAGTTCAAAAGGTACAAGTCAAGTAAAATACCATACCACTTGTGGTTGATACCAGGCATCAAACTAATGAAGAGCTGAAGGAATAACTGGTACTCCTTGATAGTTCCTAAAGAACTTGGCCAGCAGCGCCTCCACATCATCATCAGAAATGTCATCGGGAGACATACGTGATGGGTCATTTAAACCTGAGTACTCCCCTCCCAAGTGAGTCCATTTTTGCAAAGGCTGAATTCTTCTCTTGAGAAAACTGGCCGCCACATTACACCATAGTCAAACCCAGTGCTTTCAACTCGGCAATCTGGGTCAGCAAGTAGTCGAGCTCTGGGGTATCTTCAGGCTCGCTCACCTAGTTCTCAGCATGCTTTGGGGCATGGCCTGTGACTACCAACAAATGAGGCTCATGGTTCCCAATGTAGAACCATCTTCTTTTCCACTCCCCATGGGAATCAGTCAAATTGTAGTCAAGATACGCGCCCGAGTTCCTGAGTTGGAACCCGGCGCCTCCAAAGACCTCTGTCCTAATGGCACTAGGCTGAGGCTTGCAACGAAATGGCTTCCTAAATAGCTCAAGGCTAGGAGGAATCCCTAGGTAGACCTCACACAAGTGTACAAAAATTGACATATGCAGCACACCATTAAGATTCAGATGAACTAGTTGAAGCTTGTACTACCCGAAGATACCTTTGAAGAAGTCGGAGGTGGGCACTGCTGTAACACCTGGTGTTTTGGCCATCAAAAGCAATTCAGAAGAGTTAAAGGCAAATTAAGAAGAAAAAGAGGAGAAATTGGCTAAAAGTCAAATTCGAGTCAAATTTGACCGAAATTTGAATTTTGAATTCGAAATTCAGAAAAATTGGGAAAAAATATGGAATGGAAGGATAAGAGTGTTTAGAACTTGGAGATCAAGATTGGAGACAAAAACCTGGTCCTAAAAATCTCATGAAAGCCAAAAGAAAAATCAAAACAGGAGGGTACTGTTCACTGTCCGACAATAGAAATTTCAGAAAAACAGCACAAGTGTCCATTTTGGAAATTGTTTTCTGCCAAATTTTCCAAATAAGTGGACCAAGGCAACTATACAGTATGGAAGTATGAACTTTGGACAAGTATATTAGGGTGTTGTTGATCAAGAACAGTAGTGGGACCCCTTTCAAATTAAGGCTCAAAGTCAGCACTTCACCACGGTCAACTTAGCTGCTGAATTAAGTTTCTGTCTAAGTCTGAAAACAGTGATAAATAGCTATGTTTGGAGCTGAATGCAGAGAAATGGAGTGCAAAAGGTATGGGTGTTCATGTGCAAAATGGAATCCCTGATGATTATAGAGCATAAATGATTAGTAGTTGGACTGAGAAGAATAAGTTTGGGCCACGGAAAATAATCCCAAAGATAGGTAAATAACCATGATCAGGTAACTTCGGGTGTCAGAGAAACAAAGAAGGGGGGGAGACAGAAGCAGAGCACGATGTGTTGTCGCTGGCGTCTTCGGTCGTCCGCCAGCGCAGCAGCTAGGCCACCTCCGCGCCACACAGGTCTATGGCTAGGCCACGGTGTCATCCATGTTCGCGGTAAGTCCCTTGAATAACTACCGCTCCCGCCGCCGTGTTTACCGTGCTACCTTTTTACCGCCACCGCCCCTCTCTATCACACCGCCGCTGCCGAGAAAAATTCCTCCACCACACCGCAGCTCTCGTCGATTACTTCCATCCACACCTCCACTCGCACCCTACCAGCAACCCTAGCAACTTGTTGCCCAGCCTCTCCGTCGGCGTGCCATAAACCGCCGTCGTTTCCGTCCACCACCGCCACGTCTCCTGCTCATGGTGAGCACCTCCTTGCCGTCACTGTTTTTCTTTGTGGTAAGCTATAGGTATGCGCTTGGGGTGCTAGGAAGCTATAGAGGTAGTCGAAGGGGTGGGTTGTGCCATCGTCGTGCTTAGTCACGGCCGGCCGTTAGCTCCGCTGCCCGCCGCCGTGGAGAGGATGGCTCCGGCCACCTCCCGGGGAGCTACCGCCGCGCACGGGCGCCCTAGGGCATGGGGATGCTTCCACGGCCTAGCCACGTCGCTGGTGGGGTGCCGGCCGGCGAGCCGCGCCGCCCCCTGCCGCGCTCGGGTTTTGGCGCGAGAAAGAAGAAGGCTCTGGTATTTGCAGGCCCACGCGTCAGAGGAGAAAGGGGAGGAAGGAAGCCGGCCGGGCGGAGAAGTCAGGTGGGCTGGGGTCCGGTTGGCCTAGGCTCCTGTGCGGGGAAAGGGTCGGTAAGGGAAAAAGGCCGGGGGCCTGTAGGGTCCAGCAGGCCGATGGGCTAGTAGGGAAGGCCGAAAGTCGCGCGAAAGAAAGAAAGGAAGGAGTTGAGTCGTTGGGCCAAATCAAGAAAAGGAAAGAGGAGAGAAGGAAATCGGCCCAGTGAGCCCAGCAGAGGAGAAATGGCCGGCGGGTAGGATGAATAGGAGAAGGGGGTGGGTCCGAGCTGCGGGCCCAGCGTTAGAGAGAGGGGGTAGGAAGGGGGTGCGTGAGAAAAGTAGGTCGGGGATTTTTCGGGAAAAATTTGATTTTCTTTTGTAGAATAATAGATTAAATCCAGTTATCACCATTTAAATCACAATTTCTAGGGATGTCCAAAATTAGTAAAACCAATTTTGTTAGGATTGTTTTATTTTCCTTTATGCATTAAAATTTTTATACCCTAGGAAAAATAATAAAAATTTAGGTATTTGTTTAATGCCTTTTCTTTAAGGTATTTAAATAAATACTTAATCTTTATTAAATGCATAAAATATAGAATAACATTTTCATAATCACAAATTATTGTTAACTCATAGGAAATTAGGTTTCAAGACTAGAAAATAATTATAACATTTTTCTAAAAATAAAAGAAAGAGCCTTAGTTAAGGTTAGTAAAGGAAATAAAAATGGTGGGTTAATCTTTTTAGGTTTTTGTGTGTTGGCTTGCAACTTTATCATGATAAATGTACAGTCACTTGTTGGCTTGCAACTTTATCATGAAGGAAAGTTGTATAGTCTTGTATTCAAAAAGTTGCATTGCTAACCCCTGCATATGCTTTATCATAGACACCGAAGCACCGGAAGAGGATTTCTCGGAATTTTCAGAAGGACCTCCGGAGTTCGAAGAGATCATTGAGTTCATTCCCTGTGAAGCCGATCCATCAGGCAGTACTAACATTTTTATAGAACAAGGCAAGCCCCGGTGCATTATACCTATTTATTTTGGAAGTATTATTTCATGTGTCCAATTATCGGTTATTTTCTATATGAATGCACTAAGTCTAGGAGTTGATTGAGACCCATTCTTGTGCATTATCATACCTCATTTTAAGAACATCTTTGCCACTTGTTCAAACATTTAGTAAGTAACCCAAGTCTAGAAATGCTTAGTTGCCTAAGTAATTTGTTTACCGAACCTTAAGGTGAAATGTTGGGTCATACATGCTAATTATGGAAGGATAGCTTGAAAAATAAGAGGCGGACAGAAGTTAAGGATGTAGTTCTGTCTGCTAGATTAATTTGGTTAAGGCCCGATCGTTGTCTTAACCTTTGATCAAGTGAGTGACGCCTGATTACTTACTGGGTATGGGACCAGTAAAGCCCGGTAGGTTAGTAAACCCTCTGATCGGGAATACTTCGTACCCGTGCTTGACGTGCTGGAGATTGGCAGGGCGTAGCCTGAAACTCACATGGAGATCAGGCCAGACGTGGGGTCCCATGTGGGGGTGCGTCCCTGGGTCCGGGTGGTCTTATTCCTAATCCTTGGTTTTCCTAATCGAAAGGTCGTTACGTACGACCTGGACAATCGTATATAACTGGTGATCAGGGTACTCTCCTGCAGGATGTAATTTGATCCGGATCACCGCAATTCTTGGTTATGAATGCACTTGATCACTGTTGAGCATCGTAGTATAATTTCATTTATGCAATATATATTTCCATTAATATTTTGGTGTGTGACTTAATACCTTGTTGCTTGCAAATAATCTTTTTGTCATCACATAGAACGGTTAGGTAATAACTTAATCGGAATAAAAGATAAACCTAAGATCTCACTTTTAGTAAGCTCTTTGGGCAAAAAAATGTGTCAGCTAGTACACCGAAAAAGCTATCATATAGTTCCAAGAAAAACTATTATATTGGTTAGTCGGGTAAGTCTTGCTGAGTACCCCGTACTCAGGGTTATCCCTTGTGGCTATTTTCATAGGCACCGCAGGAGTCCACCGAGGAGGAAGCCCCGAAAAACTAGGGTATTGTTACGAGTCTCGCAATACCCTTAGAAGAAAACTTTAATGCTCATCTTCCACCTGAACCTGTTTATGTTTAATCCCTAGAATCTCTTTCTAACCTGCACTGTTAAGTTTATTTCAAACTACGTCCTGTAATAACTCGTACCTCATGTATGTATGTAAAAATGTAATATTTGTTGATGCTTTCACATCGTGGAAACAATCCTGGTGTATGGCTATGAGACGCAACGTGGATCATTCGAGGAGTCCGAGGGACACTTGACGGATGACCGGACTTATACTATTTTAAGTGCGTTTCGGATAATTGCTGTTCCGACAGCGATCAGGCGCATTTAGACCAGTTTAAGTTGGGGGGTTCCGCCACAGCTGGTATCAGAGCCATAGGTTGGGATAATCAACAGATATTACCGTTTAAAAACTGAGACTCTATTTAAACAAAGAAAACGTGAGTCATAGGTGGCAATAGTGTTAACCGGTTGTTTGTTTTCCACATGCTAACTGTTTGCTGCGTGTCGTTAGTACTCGATAGTATATTATTAGGGAGAGATTATGATGCCACCAATTTTTCTACGAGTGTGTATATGAGTCTGTGAGTACGTAGGAGTCGTTTGCATCATGTTGCATAAGCATGTTTTAAAAACTTTTGGATTTGGTGAGTGCCGTTAGACCTAACCTCGTTTCTTTTATAGGATGTTCCAAGAAGGATACACAGATCAGGACAGATGGACCCGAGGACATTACCTGGACAAGCCAGGGTTTGTGCAGCTGTTATGGAAGATGCTGCAGGAGTTAGGCTTCCATAACCCTCCGGAGTATTATTGGAGGAAGGAGGATACCTGTCATAAGCAGTGTTGTACTGTTTATGTTCATATCCCAGATGAAGACACAAACTCCAATTGGCATCTTGATGAAATTATGGAGTCAGGCTTCGAGTTTAATGATACAATTGAAAGGGCAGCTATGACCGCTCTCACGGACCTATGCGAGAAACATAAAGTTGAAATAGGGTCGAGCTCCGCTCGATTCTATCCTATAAAGCATCAAGATGATGGAATTTGGAAGAGGAGGATCAAAGCATTGAAGAATTCTTCTCGCGTGGAGCATGACATTTTGGTTGCTGCTGCCTCCGACTATATGACTGCCATGTATAACCTGCATCAGTCCTGCATTAGGGAATATTATAACCAGAGAAAGAGAAATGAGGATGTCAAGATGGAGGTAATGGGTGCCAGACACGATAAAGAATTGTACAAGAAAGCAGCACTGGCAAGGGAACATGGCATGGAGAAGATTATGAGAGAACAGTCCAGGAGGATAGATGAATATGAAGAGAAGCTCAGGGCAATGAAGGAATTCATGGATGCCAGTAGGGATATGGCAGAAAGGGCAAAGAAAGAGGCTGAATCCAATGTTAACAGGCTTGAGGCGGAGAGATTTCAGCAGCTGGACGAAATCTTATCTCTTCGTATGGCTTTAGAAGAAATGCAGGCTCAGGTACCTGCCCAGAACATAGTAAACGTTCCACCGCCTCCACCACCAGAAGAACCACAGCCGCTGATCCCAGAAGAAGCAGATCAATTGGTGGATGTTGTAGGTGTGGAGGGTGATATGGCTCCACCTGCAGCTCCCGAGATCGACTTGTATGCTCATGAAAATTTAGAAGGTTTTGATGTCGACATGGAAGATGATCTGGGTGAAGCTCCAATAGGAAACCATCCCTTTGCCTGGGCCGATGCAAATGCAGACAGGTTAGATCCACAAGGCTATGGACCTATGCAACAGTGGGGAGAAGCCGAGCAGGAAGGCAAGGAAGAAGAACAAGACCCAGAAGAAATGGAAGGAAATTCTGGTGTCAGCACCTCCGCATCATATACCTCCTACACATCAAGTGACCACGGACCAGAGTCAGAAAGTGAGAATTCAGTAAATCAGCCCCCACCTATCGCTCCTCCGGGACAGACACTGATGACTGTGGATCAGGACGTTCTGCAGGCTGCGATGGCCCGGCTAGGAATAAATGCTGCGGAGTTAGGCATTTATCCCTATGACGGCTGAAGAAAGGTTATGACCAAGAAGTGTTGTTGAGTAGTTATGTAAATAAATGCAGTGGGACGGAGTAGTGTGGTGGTTTTGTAAAAATCAGACTCCGGGTCATGTAATATAAATAATAGTCTATATAAGTATGGTTTGTGTGTAATTATAATAGTTATGTTGTGATGTGTGAAACACAAGCATGCTCATGGAACTGTTGGCAAACTATGACTTAGATATTAATACTCTGTTTGATTTTGACAGCATGACGGATCCGAGAGGTCCTCGAGCTTCGGGGTCAGGGGGCCACGAGGAAAACTTACCCAGAGCCCCAACGCTGGCTGATGCCATAGCTAGCCTCATGAATTCAGGAGCTGAACAGGCTCGACTGCTTCAGATGATTGTGCAAAACACTAGAAATGGTGGAAACCAACGGAACCCAGAACGTGGTGTATCTTACACCCAATTTCTGGAAACTCGTCCTCCGATATTCCTGAAAGCCAAGCACCCACTAGAGGCTAATGAATGGCTTTAGACAATGGAGCAGAAATTTCGAGTGATTCCCCAATGCACCACCCCCAGAAGGCGGAGTTTGCCGAACTCCAACTCCAGGGTCCCGCTGGGACCTGGTGGACCAGCTATTTGGCAAGGCAACCTGTCGGAAGGGAGGTTACTTGGGAAAACTTCAAGGAAGCTTTCCGAACGCAGTTTGTGCCAGAAGGAATTATGCGAATGAAGCTGGAGCAATTTCTAGGGCTGTAACAAGGGACTCGTAGTATTCTGGATTACACCAATGAGTTTGATCACCTGGCCCAGTATGCACCGGAACATGTTAACACGGAGTCCAGAAAGAGGGACTGTTATCTTCGCGGGCTCAATGCACGGATGCAGGAGAAGTTGTCTACATGCACCTTTGCTGATTATAGTTCTGCGGTAAGCACAGCCATTACTGCAGAAGAGAAAATGAGAATTTTAGATGAAACTTTGAAAAAGGAAGAATCTTTGAAGAGAAAGAATATTTCTTTTGGAACCTTCGGGAATGCTCCACAGAGGATGAAGGTAGTATACCGAGGTCCTCCTCGACCCGCGTATCGGCCTTCTTTTCAACAGAGGCCATTTCAGCCCTGGAATGTCAGAAATCCTACCAATACTCCTCGTCCTGGGAATGCACCGCCTCTTGGGTTTCGCAGCCCTACTCCTCAGGGGAATCCACAGGTTTGTTTTAACTGTGGAAAGCCGGGACATTTTGCCCGGGATTGCCATTTTCCCAAAGCTGGGGGAAACGCAAATTTGAGAGCTCAAACCTCTGGTCAGGGCGCCAGACAAAAGTTTGTTCGCCGCAAATTTCTGAATACCAAGACGGGGCAGGCTCACTATATGAACATGGAGGAGATCCCAGAAGGTGAACCTATTTTGGAAGGTACGTACTTTGTCAATGATTATCCTGCCATGATTCTATTTGATTCGGGTGCATCGCATACTTTTATAAGTAGAGAGTTTCTTAAGCAACATCACCTAGAAGTGCACACCTTAAATGTCAAATATGCTATTCAAGCTACTGGAGCTACTCAAAATACAAATCAGGTAGCTCGCAATGTGATTTTGAACTTAGAAGGAAATAAAGTGGGTGCTTATCCTTTAATTCTGGAAGATCAAGGAATATATATTATTTTGGGGGTAAATTGGATGAAGAAACATAAAGTTCAAATTGATATGGATAACCGGGTCGTTAGTATGAAAGATGACCGAGGCCATCCTTTTAAGCTCCAATTACCCGCTTATCCTTGTTTGGACCAGATGGTTAAAAAGACTAGAGCAGTGACTCTAGAATCTATTCCTGTGGTTAACGAGTTTGTAGATGTGTTTCCAGAAGATCTTCCTGGGCTACCGCCTGATAGAGCGGTGGCATTTACTATTGAGTTAGAACCTGGCACTGCTCCTATCTCCAGAAGGCCATATCGAATGCCACCTAGGGAGTTAGCAGAATTAAAAGTCCAACTCCATGAATTGCTAGATAAAGGTTTTGTCCGACCTAGCACTTCACCATGGGGTTTCCCTGCACTATTTGTTAAAAAGAAAGATGGCACACTGAGGCTGTGTGTGGATTACCGCCCCTTGATTGTGGTAACCATTAAGAACAAGTATCCGTTGCCACGGATTGACTTGTTATTCGACCAACTAGCTGGAGCCAAGGTCTTTTCAAAAATCGACCTTCGGTCAGGATATCATCAGATTAAGATAAAGCCCGAAGACATACCTAAAACAGCCTTCTCATTCCGATATGGATTATATGAGTACCTGGTTATGTCTTTCGGACTGACAAATGCCCCCGCGCATTTTATGTACCTCATGAATTCGGTATTTATGCCGGAATTAGATAAATTCGTGGTCGTCTTTATTGATGATATCGTAGTCTTTTCTAAAAATGAAGAGGAACATGCGCAACACTTGCATATTGTTCTAAATAGACTCCGGGAACACCAGTTATATGCCAAGTTCAGTAAATGTGAATTCTGGTTAAAGAAAGTTCCATTCCTTGGGCACATACTGTCCGAAAAAGGGATTGAAGTAGACCCCGGAAAGGTCAAGGACATATTGGATTGGAAACCACCAACCTCTGTTCATGAAGTGAGGAGTTTTTTGGGAATGGCCGGGTATTACCGTAGGTTCATCCCTAACTTCTCAAAATTTTCTAAGACAATCACGGAGTTGTTAAAGAAAGAAGTGAAATTCGGGTGGAGCCCCGAATGTGAAGAATCATTTCAAACATTAAAGAAGCTACTAACTACAGCGCCAGTACTAGCTCAACCTGATTTAGAGAAGCCCTTTGACGTGTACTATGACGCCTCAGGGACAGGGATAGGGTGTGTTCTTATGCAAGAAGGCAGAGTTATTGCTTATGCTTCTCATCAACTGAAGCGTCATGAAGAGCATTACCTTACCCATGATTTAGAGCTTGCTGCTGTAGTCCATGCATTAAAGATATGGCGGCACTATCTCTTAGGTAGTGAATGTCGTATCTTTACTGACCACAAAAGCTTAAAGTATATTTTCACTCAAATGGATTTGAATATGAGGCAGAGACGGTGGTTGGAACTAATTAAAGATTATAAGTTGGAAATCCACTACCATCCTGGTAAGGCCAATGTGGTGGCTGATGCTTTGAGCAGAAAGGCCCAATGCCACTGTACTACTGTTCAATCTAACCTCAAGGCCTTGTGTGAAGAATTAGAAGATTTAAGCTTGAAAATAGTAACACAAGGTGCCCTCCAGAACATTATCGTGCAAGACACTCTAAAGGAAAGAATTATAACAGCCCAGAAGGAGGATCCATGGGTAAAGGTTCTTTATAAACAGAAAGCAGAAGGAAAGATTTCCGAACTCATTCAGGAAGAAGATGGAGGACTATATTTCAAAAAAAGGATAGTAGTTCCTAAAAATGAAAACCTCAGAAGGTTGATCTTGGACGAAGCACACCTATCTAAGTTCGCCATTCATCCCGGAAGCAACAAGATGTACCAAGATTTAAAGCAGAGATTCTGGTGGGCCCAGATGAAGCCTGAGATTGCAAAATATGTAGCCGAATGCGACACCTGCCGAAGGGTTAAACCAATCCTACAAAAGTCGGTGGGTTTGCTTCAGCCTTCGGAAATCCCTGTCTGGAAATGGGAAGATATTTCCATGGACTTTGTAGTTGGACTGCCTACTACTTCAAAAGGGTATGATTCCATATGGGTTATTGTCGACCGACTTACTAAGTCAGCCCATTTCATCCTTGTCAAGACTACATATCTAGTGTCGACATATGCAAAGATCTATATAGCCTAGATAGTGTCTCTGCACGGAGTACCAAAAACAATTATCTCCGATCGAGGCTCCTAGTTTGTTTCCCGATTTTGGGAACACTTACAAAAAGATATGGGAACTACTCTGATCAGAAGCTCTGCCTATCATCCTCAAACCGGGGGACAGACAGAGAGGGTCAACCGAATCTTGGAAGACATGTTACGAGCTTGTGTCCTTACCTTCTCTAAGCTATGGGACGAATGTTTGCCCCTAGCTGAGTTCTCCTATAATAATAGCTATCAAGCTAGTATTAAAATGGCACCTTTCGAAGCCTTGTATGGTCGAAGATGCCAAACCCCCTTGAATTGGTCGGAAGTAGGAGAAAGGACACATTTGGGATGAGATTTGGTTATGGAAACCGAAGAAAAGGTCCGGAAGATTCGTAATCATTTAGAAATAGCCCAGTCTCGACAAAAAAGTTACTCAGATAAAAGAAGGCGATCCTTGGAATTTCATGTCGGAGACTTTGTGTACCTGAAGGTATCTTCAATGAAAGGAGTACAACGTTTTGGAATCAAAGGTAAACTAGCCCCAAGGTATATTGGTCCTTATGAGGTTCTGGAACGAAAAGGTCCAGTAGCATACAAGCTTTCATTACCAGACCAGCTTGCTTCTATACATGATGTATTTCATGTATCCCAGATTAAGAAGTGTTTAAGAGTTCCAGAAGAAATTCTAGAAGATCCAGAAATTGAGCTCGAGCCAGACCTGACTTACGAGGAAAGGCCTATTCAAATTCTGGATCAAAAGACAAGAGATACCCGAACTCGAAGTATTACGTTTTACAAGGTACAATGGAAAAATCATACTCCAGATGAAGCTACCTGGGAGCAGGCTGAATACCTAGAGTCCAAATATCCCGAGCTATTTGAAACTGTCAAGATCAGATGAACAAAAGCCACCACCCCACTTTCTTTATACAGAAAAGAGAAAGATATTGTGTCTGAGGCAGTTTCCTTTCCATTCTCGAAGCCAAGAATTTAACCCCTGGAATCTCGGGATGAGATTCTGTTAAGGGGGAGAGGCTGTAACACCTGGTGTTTTGGCCATCAAAAGCAATTCAGAAGAGTTAAAGGCAAATTAAGAAGAAAAAGAGGAGAAATTGGCTAAAAGTCAAATTCGAGTCAAATTTGACCGAAATTTGAATTTTGAATTCGAAATTCAGAAAAATTAGGCAAAAATATGGAATGGAAGGATAAGAGTGTTTAGAACTTGGAGATCAAGATTGGAGACAAAAACCTGGTCCTAAACATCTCATGAAAACCAAAAGAAAAATCAAAACAGGAGGGTACTGTTCACTGTCTCCGACAATAGAAATTTCAGAAAAACAGCACAAGTGTCCATTTTGGAAATTGTTTTCTGCCAAATTTTCCAAATAAGTGGACCAAGGCAACTATACAGTATGGAAGTATGAACTTTGGACAAGTATATTAGGGTGTTGTTAATCAAGAACAGTAGTGGGACCCCTTTCAAATTAAGGCTCAAAGTCAGCACTTCACCACGGTCAACTTAGCAGCTGAATTAAGTTTCTGTCTAAGTCTGAAAACAGTGATAAATAGCTATGTTTGGAGCTGAATGCAGAGAAATGGAGTGCAAAAGGTATGGTTGTTCATGTGCAAAATGGAATCCCTGATGATTATAGAGCATAAATGATTAGTAGTTGGACTGAGAAGAATAAGTTTGGGCCACAGAAAATAATCCCAAAGATAGGTAAATAACCATGATCAGGTAACTGACGAGCTGAATCGGGAGTTCAATGAAGTTCAGTTACCTCAGGGCAAATATTTTGAAATTGCCAGCAGATGGATGATTATCTCGGGCAAGAGTTTAAATATGAATTAAAGAGCTCAAGTTTATCTCCAACTTTGCTTAAGGGGCTCTTGGACCCTTGGATGCCAAATCAACCGTGGCTAAGCTCTGAACTTTGGGTGTCAGAGAAACAAAGAAGGGGGGTTGACAGAAGCAGAGCACGACGTGTCGTCGCTGGCGTCTTCGGTCATCCGCCAGCGCAGCAGCTAGGCCACCTCCGCGCCACACAGGTCTATGGCCAGGCCACGGTGTCATCCATGCACGCGGTAAGTCCCTTGAATAACTACCGCTCCCGCCACCGTGTTTACCGTGCTACCTTTTTACCGCCGCCGCCCCTCTCTGTCACGCTGCCGCCACCGAGCAAAATTCCTCCACCACACCGCAGCTCTCGTCGATTACTTCCATCCACACCTCCACTCGCACCCTACCAGCAACCCTAGCAACTTGTTGCCCAGCCTCTCCGCCGGTGTGCCATAAACCAACGTCGTTTCCGTCCGCCACCGCCCTGTCTCCTGCTCACGGTGAGCACCTCCTTGCCGTCACTGTTTTTCTTTGTGGTAAGCCGTAGGTAGGCGCTTGGGATGCCAGGAAGCTATAGAGGTAGTCGAAGGGGTGGGTTGTGCCGTCGTCGTGCTTAGTCACGGCCGGCCGTTAGCTCCGCCGCCCGCCGCCGTGGAGAGGATGGCTCCGGCCACCTCCCGGGGAGCTACCGCCGCGCATGGGCGCGCTAGGGCATGGGGATGCTTCCCCAGCCTAGCCCCGTCGCCGGTGGGGCGCCGGCCGGCGAGCCGCGCCGCCCCCTACCGCGCTCGGGTTTTGGCGCGAGAAAGAAGAAGGCTCTGGTGTTTGCGGGCCCACGCATCAGAGGAGAAAGGGGAGGAAGGAAGCCGGCCGGGCGGAGAAGTCAGGTGGGCCGGGGTCCGGTTGGCCCAGGCTCCGGTGCGGGGAAAGGGTCGGTAAGGGAAAAAGGCCGGGGGCCTGTAGGGTCCAGCAGGCCGATGGGCTAGTAGGGCAGGCCGAAAGTCGCGCGAAAGAAAGAAAGGAGGGAGTTGAGTCGCTGGGCTGAATCAAGAAAAGGAAAGAGGAGAGGAGAAGGAAATCGGCCCAGTGAGCCCAGCAGTGGAGAAATGGCCGGCGGGTAGGATGAATAGGAGAAGGGTGTGGGTCCGAGCTGCAGGCCCAGCGTTAGAGAGAGGGGGTAGGAAGGGGGTGCATGAGAAAAGTAGGTCGGGGATTTTTCGGAAAAATTGATTTTCTTTTGTAGAATAATAGATTAAATCCAGTTATCACCATTTAAATCACAGAAATTTCTAGGGATGTCCAAAATTAGTAAAACCAATTTTGTTAGGATTGCTTTATTTTCCTTTATGCATTAAAATTTTTATACCCTAGGAAAAATAATAAAAATTTAGGTATTTGTTTAATGTCTTTTCTTTAAGGTATTTAAATAAATACTTAATCTTTATTAAATGCATAAAATATAGAATAACATTTTCATAATCACAAATTATTGTTAACTCATAGGAAATTAGGTTTCAAGACTAGAAAATAATTATAACGTTTTTCTAAAAATAAAAGAAAGAGCCTTAGGTAAGGTTAGTAAAGGAAATAAAAATGGTGGGTTAATCTTTTCAGGTTTTTGTGTGTTGGCTTGCAACTTTATCATGATAAATTGTACAGTCACTTGTTGGCTTGCAACTTTATCATGAAGGAAAGTTGTATAGTCTTGTATTCAAAAAGTTGCATTGCTAACCCCTGCATATGCTTTATCATAGACACCGAAGCACCGGAAGAGGATTTCTTGGAATTTTCAGAAGGACCTCCGGAGTTCGAAGAGATCATTGAGTTCATTCCCTGTGAAGCCGATCCATCAGGCAGTACTAACATTTCTATAGAACACAGCAAGCCCCGGTGCATTATACCTATTTATTTTGGAAGTATTATTTCATGTGTCCAATTATTGGTTATTTTCTATATGAATGCACTAAGTCTAGGAGTTGATTGAAACCCATTCTTGTGCATTATCATACCTCGTTTTAAGAACATCTTTGCCACTTGTTCAAACATTTAGTAAGTAACCCAAGTCTAGAAATGCTTAGTTGCCTAAGTAATTTGTTTACCGAACCTTAAGGTGAAATGTTGGGTCGTACATGCTAATTATGGAAGGATAGCTTGAAAAATAAGAGGCGGACAGAAGTTAAGGATGTAGTTCTGTCTGCTAGATTAATTTGGTTAAGGCCCGATTGTGTCTTAACCTTTGATCAAGTGAGTGACGCCTGATTACTTACTGGGTATGGGACCAGTAAAGCCCGGTAGGTTAGTAAACCCTCTGATCGGGAATACTTCGTACCCGTGCTTGACGTGCTGGAGATTGGCAGGGGCGTAGCCTGAAACTCACATGGAGATCAGGCTAGACGTGGGGTCCCATGTGGGGGTGCGTCCCTGGGTCCGGGTAGTCTTATTCCCAATCCTTGGTTTTGCTAATCGAAAGGTCGTTACGTACGACCTGGATAGTCGTATATAACTGGTGATCAGGGTACTCTCCTGCAGGATGTAATTTGATCCGGATCGCCGCAATTCTTGGTTATGAATGCACTTGATCACTGTTGAGCATCGTAGTATAATTTCATTTATGCAATATATATTTCCATTAATATTTTGGTGTGTGACTTAATACCTTGTTGCTTGCAAATAATCTTTTTGTCATCACTTAGAATGGTTAGGTAATAACTTAATCGGAATAAAAGATAAAGCTAAGGTCTCACTTTTAGTAAGCTCTTTGGGCAAAAAAATGTGTCAGCTAGTACACCGAAAAAGCTATCATATAGTTCCAAGAAAAACTATTATATTGGTTAGTCGGGTAAGCCTTGCTGAGTACCCCGTACTCAGGGTTATCCCTTGTGGCTATTTTCATAGGCACCGCAGGAGTCCACCAAGGAGGAAGCCCCAAAAAACTAGGGTATTGTTACGAGTCTCGCAATACCCTTAGAAGAAAACTTTAATGCTCATCTTCCACCTGAACCCGTTTATGTTTAATCCCTAGAATCTCTTTCTAACCTGCAATGTTAAGTTTATTTCAAACTACGTCCTGTAATAACTCGTACCTCATGTATGTATGTAAAAATGTAATATTTGTTGATGCTTTCCCATCGTGGAAATAATCCTAGTGTATGGCTATGAGACGCGACGTGGATCATTCGAGGAGTCCGAGGGACACTCGACGAACGACCGGACTTATACTGTTTTAAGTGCGTTTTGGATAATTGCTGTTCCGACAGCGATCAGGCGCATTTAGACCAGTTTAAGTTGGGCGGTTCCGCCACATCTGCCAACCCCCTCTCCAAAAAGTGTGCTAGCATAACCGTCTTGTTCGGATGCTCCTCGAACTGCCACGCGTTCGCAAAGGCAGGCCTCCACTCGAGTACCTCCTTTGGCTGCAGAAGTTTGGCGTTAACAAGCGCCTGAACAGCCGCCTCCTTCATCATGGAATTTTGCCACGTCACTCTAGGCGGCGGTGATGCAGTCTGATTCGTCGGACCCACCTTCGGCGCCGGCAACACCAGTTCCTTCCCTTCTTCGACTTCACCTTGCCCGCCGCTGGAGCCTTGCCCTGAGTCTTCTCGGGTTTCTTCCCCATCTTCTTGGTGTGCATAAGATGATCTCAGCCGCAGCAGGGGTAAGATAACCTCGGATCTCTCTCAAAGAGTTGCAATGGCGGCAGTGGTGCTAGACAATCGCGGTGGTGGAAAAGAGGAACGGAAAGGCAGGGGAAGAAGAAAAGCAGATCTGTTACGGTGGAGCGTAAACCTAACCGAAAGGGGGCCCTCCAGTTATATCTCCGCCACCTCCGGATTCCAAGTGTCAGTTACGCAACGGACAGGTTTTAGACAAGATTAATTGCCATAAACACCCAACGGCTACTCCTTTCAACGGGTTTTGACCACTTCAACGACAAAAATCGCCTAAGTGCTCGGGGGCTACGGGTACCATACCCGATGGTCAGAATTTTCTTTTTCAAGATTACCAAGAGTAAAACAGCCAAGAAGCAGGATGGACCCTAAGCCTAACTCTTCGACTCAACCTAAGGCTCGGGGGCTACTCCATATGGAGTGCGATTGTCATCGCACTACCATATAAAATTCTCGGAATAGAAGCAACTCAAAGGAACAAGAAGAGTACCTTCCAGCCACGCGACAGTACTCGAGCACTTTAGACACTGCAACGTCTACGAAGGACTACTCGGATAGTGCCCACAGTACTCGAGACTGTGGCGCACGACTACAAAGTACTCGGGGGCTTGTCGGGCATGCACCCCAGGCCCACGAGTAGACCTTGAACGGCCACTGAGGGACGTAATCGGACATGATCAAGACAAGGCGACAGGCGTATCCCACCCGGACTAGTTAAGTATGTATATGGAAACTACTCGGACCATACCGAGTAGAACTCTGTAATTGTACTCGACTAAGACTCGGACTTGTAACCCTGCCCTCCCGTGTATATAAGGGCGGGCAGGGACCCCCCTCAAATAGAACAACTCCAAGTGCATCTAAGGTCAACACAAACAAACACACAGGACGTCGTGTATTACGCGATCTAGCGGTCCGAACCTGTTTAAATCGTGTTCCTTGCGTCACCATTGACTCCTCGATTCTCGACAGCCCTTACCGCATAAAAGACCGCCCAGGGTACTCCCTAGGCGGGTTGCCGGTCTAAAACACCGACAGTCGCCGAGTGTTGGGACGGAAGCACTCGGCAAAACATCAACGTTTGCCGAGTGTTCTTCCGTCTGGCACTCGGCAAAAGCGCCGTTACCGTGACAGTCCGTCAACGCCTTTTTGCCGAGTGTTTTGTTTTGCCGAGTGTTTTTTGGAACTCGGCAAAGCGTTTGACGAGTGCCCGACGTTTGACACTCGGCAAATCCACTGTTTGCCGAGTGTTACACTCGACAAACTGTTTGCCGAGTGTTTTTGGGCCTTCGCCGAGTAGCTGGGGCACTCGGCAAACGTCATGTTTCCGGTAGTGATTGAACAATTGAGTGAGAGTGAAAGATACAAAATTTTGATTTAGTTATTGGTCCTTTAAAACAAATTTCCAATATAATGTATCTTAAAATTATTAGTCCATAAAGGAGCATAGATTGATTGATTAGTATGATACAAATTACGATGAGGATCCACAAGCTAATTGGTAGATAGCTAAATTTTAGCTGGTGGCTGGATCCAAAACAAACTAAATAATGCCCAGCTAAAGTTTTTCTACTAGAAAAAACAGTAACTAACTCCAACTAGCAGCTAATGGATTGATTGTGTGAATCCAATAAAACGGACCCTCAGTTCGAACTGCAAATTGCATGCATGGAGGGCAACGAACTAGCACTAGTGCTAACTTCTAGCTCAATAGGAGTAGCAAATTTGGCTTGGACATTCTTTTACTAGTAGGAGGTAATGCTGAACTCTCCAAGGTCTCCCATCTTTCATGCGTGAGGTCCTTCGGTCTTCTGCTCCGATGCAGTAATTTTATGTTTAGATTTGTCTTAAGTCAATTTTGTAAAAAGATTTGACTATATAAATAGTTAATGAAATACCAACTACCATAATATATATTTTTATATTTAAAATTTTTAGAAATATTGTTGGTAAAAAACAGTTGTGACTTAGGACAAATATATAAATATAGTTATATCTTTGGACGAATGATGGAGTTTGAACAGTACTCCCTCTGCTCCAAATTGTAGGTCGTTTTGGTTTTTCTAGGTTCTTAAGTGTTTGTATGCATTTAGACATACATTATACCTTTAGGTGCATAGCTAAAAACTATGTACTTATAAAAATCAAAATAACCTACAATTTGGAATGGAGGGAGTACGTGGAACGCCACGCAAACTGCCAAACAAGGTTTGACTCGACGGATAGTTGATAATAAGCTCTATCGCATTATTAGCTAGCTAGTCATACTCTCTCCACTCGTTTTTTAGTTGGTCCATACATTATTACCTAGTACTCCACTAGAGCTTGTCAACACGCTGTAGCAATAGATAGTACACCTAGGACTTATGACACAAGAATCTCGCTGCTGTTCTGTTGCTGAATAGTTGATGGCAGTCATAGCGGAAAACAAGCAAGAGCCAAGAGCAGCAGGTTTCACGTGGCACCGATTTCTCCCGCGCTCCAACATTATTGGCAGTTGGTTGCTGATTGTTTGGTAACCACACAGATATTATCTTTAGGCTTCGTCGGCACTTGCCTACAGATCGATATTCTCTTGATTCATTTCATTCACTTAACCGTGGGATAGATATTTGGTGTCAGAGTAGAGAGACGTTGGAAGACAAAAACTAACGTGGAAATGTTGTAGAGAGCGGATATCGACCCTTGTGACTACTCTTATAGGCCACTTCCGATGCAAATAATGTCGTCTACTGCTCTCCACCTCACGATCGATCTCACATAGACACTCTACATTACTGTAGAAATTCTATCCGCATGCATTAATTTCTTCCATATATATCTCAAATAGCCAAGCATTAAATTATTGGGAGGGAGTGCGTATTATATTATTGGCCTGGGAGAGGGCGGTGATCAAACATTACTTTTTTTTAAGATAATGGAAGAAAAATTCAGCTTCAACCTCCTCAAAGAGAACAAATTAGTCCACAGATATTACAAATGATGGTCAAATGCCACCAACACCAAATAGTTGAATTTAACAAAATTTCCAACTCAAATACAAATTTCCAAATAAAAGGCTATCCATATGAACTAAAGAAGTGTAGAGTCGTCATCTCCAATATACCGCAAGCTTAAGTCAAGTATTATTTGGCTTCGGTCCCTGCAATTGAGCCCAAAACCGAAGCCAATATATTCACTGAATAGAACCTACAAAAAAGTTATACTACCTCACAAGCAATTAGCGCCCTATTTATACCCCACAAGCTAGAAGAATAAGTAATTAATTCCAGTTAATTCCAACTAGCAGCTAATGAATTGATTGTGTGAATCCAATAAAACGGACCCTAAGTTCAAACTGCAAACTGCATGCATGGACAGCTACGAACCAGTACTACTGCTAACCAGTAGCTCAATAGGAGTAGCAAATTTGGCTTAGACATTATTTTACTAGTAGGAGCTAATGCTGAACTCTTCAGGGTCTCCCATCCTTCATGCATATGTTCATGAATGAGGTCCTTCGGTCTCCTGCTCCAATACAGTTATATTATGTTTACATTTATCCTAAGTAAAAAAAATTTAACTTTAACTATATAAATTGTTAATGACATACCAACTATCATAATAATTTTTAGACATATTGTTGGTAAAAAAAATAAAAGTATGTGACTTAGAACAAATATAAATATAGCTATATTTTTTTATGGACAGCAAAATGCCACAAGAATGTCGCCTCGCCTGGCCACAAGAATGTCGCTCGCTGCTGTGCTTGTTGCTGATTAGTTGATGGCAGTCATAGCGCGGAAAACAAGCAAAAGTAGTAGGTTTCATGTGGCGCCGATCCTCCCGCGCCCCAGCATTATATTGGCAGGCTATTCCCAGCGGGAAGTTTCATCTTGCAGTTTTCAAGAGTGACATGCCACAAAAAGATTTAAATTGATGAATGAAACCAATTCCCCTGATGCAAAGTTTCATTTCACGATTTCATAAGCTACCCATACCATTTAATTGATAAGCATGTGATTGGATATGGTTAGATGAAATGAAACTCTCTAGCCTCAATGTCAATTTCATCAGGTTTCATAGTTTTGGAAACAGTGCATACACAGTTTTATCTAGATTAAACTTATTTCATCTCTCTCTTCATAATTATCCTGACATGTCATAACATATGTTGATGCACTGGTGGAAAACGTGGCATTAGTCCTGGTTGGTAGGGGTCAAAGATCCCAAAAATTCATCCATGATTAAATTTTCGAGACGAGGGGTTCTTTAGTCCCAGTTGGAATACCAACTACGACTAAAAAGGTTTAAAAAAAAGTGCCGCTCGGCCCGCTCTGTGCCGGGCCCTCACCCGCCAGCGCAGCGGCGGCGCCCCTCTGTCCGTGCCAGCCACCCGCGCTCGCCCGTGACGGCCACCTGCTCGCGCCGCCCGCCGGTCGCTCCGTCTGCTGCTCGCCCGGCCGCCGCTCCATCCACCGCTCAGTCCGGTCACTCGCCCGCCCGCTCACTCCATCCGCTCCGTCCGCCGCTAGCCCGCCCACTCACTCCGTCCACCGCTCCAACCGGCCGCTCGCCCGCGCCGCTCACCACTTGCCTGCACCAGCCACCCGCTAGCGCTGCCCGCCCGCCCTCTGCCCGCCTCCACCCTCGCCCACCTCCACACGCGCCGGCCACCGCTCGCTCGCCCGCCCGCCACTAGCCCACCTGCCCGCCCGCGCCCGCCGCTAGCCCTGCCCTCGTCCCGTTGCCGCTTCTCACTGCCAGTGAGGAGCGAGCAAAGGGGGAAGGGGAGGGGCAGCGCGAGGATAAAGGAGGGAGGAGAGGGAGGCACGGTAGAGAGAGAGGAGGAGAGGGAGGCGCGGTGGAGGGAGAGAGGAGGGAGGAGGCGTGCGCGGTGGAGGGAGGAAGGTAGAGAAGAGGCGCTGCGCGATGGAGGGATAAGGCAGCGTGAGGATAAGTGAGGATAAGTCCCGGTTGGTATTTATAACCGGGACTAAAACTCCCCTGCGGTGGCCTTCGGGCACATTTTTGATCCATTTTTGATCCGGGACTAAAGATACTTTAGTCACGGGTCCAATGTTAATCGGGACTAAAGGAGTTGAATGGAAGATCAGTTCTCTACTAGTGATGTGTTACTGTATTTAATGTGCATAAAACCTCTATAAAATTTGGACTGGGATTAGCCTAAGTCCAAGATAAACATTGCTACAGCTATTTCTACGCACTGCTCACGTGGCACAAGGGGTGCTTCACTTGCCCACAGATATTCTCTTGATTCATTCACGGAGGAGGTGGGAACCGTGCGATAGATATTTGGTGCGGCAGAGAAGTGTAAGGAGATGACGAAGGGGCGTGAGCCCCACTCAGCGTGGAAAACCGTGTATCGGCTCTCGCCAAAACGTAGCTACAGTTGTTTCTCTCACTCCGTTTCTTTTTTCTCCATGAAAGACAAAAACTAACGTGAAAGTGTTGTAGAGAGCGGATGCCGACCGTTATGGCTGCTCTTATAGGCCACTTCCAATGCAAATAATAATGTCCTAGCGTAATGTTGGCTATACTCTCCACCTCACGATCTCATATACTCGAATAGTCGAGCATTATTGGGAGGAGGGAGTAGCCTATCATTGAGAGAGACGATCGTATCTCAAACATTAGTGTCCCCAGTTATACTCTACAAGCAATTAGCACCCTATTTATACCCCCACAAGCAATTGGCACAACAACTCAACTTGATTATTGGCTTTCATTTGGAGTAAAAGAAACAGTGGCCATGCCTTTGCCTGTCCTGGAATGCATGCCTCAACAATGGAAACTGCAGCTCCCTGCCATCTTCTTTACGTTTCTTCTCCCTCTCCTCGCCCTCGCTCTTGCAACAAGAAGCTTCTTCTCCACCAAAGGCCGCCGCCTCCACCTGCCGCCCGGTCCACTGAGGCTGCCTATCCTGGGCAACCTGCATCAGATCATGAGCGCGCTGCCCCATCGGAGCCTCCGCGAGCTGGCGCGTCGCCACGGGCCGGTGATGCAACTGCGGCTGGGCACGGTGCCGACGGTGGTGGTGTCGTCGGCGGAGGCGGCGAGGGAGGTGCTGAAGACACACGACGCCGCGTGCTGCAACCGGCCGGACACGCCGGGGGCGCGGCGGTTGTCGTACGGCTACAAGGACGTGGCGTTCACGCCCTACAGCGATTGCTGGCGCGAGATGCGCAAGCTCATTGTTGTCGAGCTCCTCAACGCACGCCGCGTCCAGGCCACCTGGCCAGCCAGGGAAGCCGAGGTGGACAAACTCATCGGTCGCTTAACCAGCGGAGGACGGAGACCAGTGTACCTGGAGGATCACATCTTCACGCTCATGGACGGCATTGTCGGCACGGTGGCACTTGGGAGCATATACGGTTCAGAGCAGTTTGCACACAAGAAGCACTTCCACGATCTGTTCGATGAGGCCATGGCTGTAAAGAGCAGCTTCTCCGCCGAGGACTACTTCCCCAACGTCTTCGGTCGCCTTGTGGACCATCTCACCGGCCTCGTCTCCCGCCGTGAGAAGGTATTTTGGGAGCTCGATGCTTTCTTCGACAAGATTATCAGCATGCACCTCCACCCGTCCCGCTCCACACCGGACAACGGGCCCAGCTTCATCGACGTCCTTATTGGCCTCACCAAGGAGCACGAGGGCACTTTCAGTTGGTTCACTGGAGACCACATCAAGGGAATGTTATCGGTACGCAACGTCATGAACATATAAAATTTATAGTAGAAAAGAGGATTTATGGAGCTATATATTATTTCATTTATAACTGTTATGCATACCATCTTTCAGGATACGTTCATAGGTGGAGTTGACACGAACTCGGTCACGGTGGTCTGGGCAATGACCGAGCTGATTCGAAACCCGGAGGTTCTTAAGAAGGCACAAGATGAGATCAGAGGAGCGGTGGGCAACAAAAAGAGGGTAGAGCCGGACGACTTGCCCAAACTCAAGTACCTTAAGATGGTGGTAAAGGAGACGCTACGGCTACACCCGGTGGTACCGCTTCTAGCTCCGAGGGAGACCATGCGGCACATCAAGATCTGCGGATACGATGTGCCTGCCAAGACAAGGATCTTTGTAAATGTTTGGGCAATTGGCAGGGACCCTGCAAGCTGGAGTAACTCCGAGGAATTTGACCCAGATAGATTTGAGGGGAATGGTGTCGACTTCAATGGGGCACATTTTGAGCTTCTGCCGTTCGGCGCCGGACGTAGGATGTGCCCTGGAGTGGCCATGGGGGTGGCGATAGTAGAGTTCGCGCTGGCCAACCTGCTCTACTGCTTTGAGTGGGAGCTCCCAGATGGTACGACGGCGGAGGATGTGAGCATGGAAGAGGCAGGAGGGCTCACCGTCAACAAGAAGTTCCCCCTCGTGCTTGTGCCGACCAAGTACAAGTGGCAGAGATCATGAGTCATGACCAGCTTATATTACCAAGACCGCTTATGGATCCATGACACTAGTAATATCTAAATAAGTCCGATCATTTGTGAGATATATATGATGTTGGATCTCCAAAAGGTTGTGGTAATCAATTGCAGCAACCATCTAAAAACAAAACAAAAATGTAGAGCCTGCTACTTTACTTGTATATATTTATATACTTTTTCACATCTGAATATGTTGTATCCAAGCCCTCATTTGAAACTGTAGTTCACCATAGTTTTCAGAGCAGTTTGATTCATGACAATCGTACACATACTATCATAATATGCAATTTTTATATTTAAAATAAATAATTTTTAGAGCTACTATCGATCAAAAATAAAAGTGTATGACTTAGGACAAACATAGACATAGCTATAAACATAGCTATGCTCTTACATGGATGGAGCATACCAAAATACCACGCAAACTGCCAAACAAGATTTGACTTAGAAGGGAGTAGTTGATGAGCTCTACTAGCTAATTTTCTTTTTGCGAATCGCACAGTACACGCAGATGCTCACATACACGTACATATACTCATCCCTACGAACACACGCACGCAATCCTACCCCTATGAGCACCTTTGAAAGACTGAGCCGGCAAATCTTCAAGATTGACGAAGTCATCACTGATGCCTCCCTATCGACGGGTCGGCGTCAGTTGCCATCTGCTGGAGCTTGCTACATCATTTTGACAATACAGCGTGTAATCTCAAGTAAGGCCGAGTCTGCCGTCTGACACTCGGCAAACTTGCCGTTAACCTGGACGCCGTCACCGCTGTTGTCGCCGAGTGTCTTTTTGGCCTTCGGCAAACCTTTTGCCGAGTGCGCGATGTTTGACACTCGGCAAAGACCTGTTTGCCGACGCAAAATTTGTCGTGTGCTGAATGCTGAGTGTAACACTCGGCAAACTCTTTGCCGAGTATTTTTAGGCCTTCGCCGAGTGCCCCTGGCACTCGGCGTCTTCTCTGTTTCCCGTAGTGAGCCAGTATATGGTATAAACGATACATTTTGAGGAATGTCGGTGAACATTGTACATTTCAATATATAGTTTCAGGGCATAGTAAATAAGATTGTGATTCTTGCTATCATATCATGCATCTTGACCTAGCAGAGTCAAGTTATCGAGATTGATTTGCAATGTATTAGCACGGAATTAAGTTATTAGGTATTAGAAAAGAGGGACATTGGAAAATTGAACTTAAAACATAATGAAACTATATATTGAATGCATCCATATAATGCCTCGCCTACTTAAAATAAATACATAACATTTGTCTTGCAACTGAAACTTAACAATTTGACATGTTTCCTTTCTGACCAATATATACCAAGCCATCACTCTTTCTTCCTAAGCAAACTCCGCATCGAACCAGCAGTCACAAGTCACAAGGAACTTCGGCTCCATGCCTAAGGGTAGGTTTGTTCCAGTTTCTAAGAAGTAGAAGATGGCGGAAATGAGAGGCAACAGGAAACAAGTTAGCGCTGCCGGCGCCATTCCACTCTGCGCCTAGAATGCCCTGAACAGTCTCTTTGGGCGTGATTGATTTGCTGTTGAGCCCAGCCTGGTTCGTACCAGAGAGCCAGGCTAAATAGATGTGATGAAGGCTTGATTGATTGCTTGTATTCATCCAGCCAGGCTACGAACAGAAATTATTTGGTTGCCCGCATGAGATAAACTCTTAAAATTACGTACTACAGTGATGTTTATTTTGTTGAAGTTTATTTTAATATCTCTTATTTTGAGATCTTTGAAAAATATTAATATTCCTTAATATAAGTTAATCATTCGCTTAGCATTATCATTAGTGGGAGATCACTTGCACCCGCCTAGCCAGGCACGCGGAAACGAACTTCGTCTGTGTTTACTGGGAGCCGAGCTTGATGGTACCTTTTGCATGCGCCGGACCAGGCTGAGATGAGTCTGCAGCCAACTAAACTAGCACAGACTGCATCCCAGCAGCCTGGCTCAGCCTTGGCACAGGCAACCAATCAGCCCCTTCGCTCTCTGGGCCGATATACTTGATGTTGGGCTTGAGCTTCCTTCGGCTCCTCTTGGGCTTGAGTTGATTTGCAACAGCTTCTGGTGTAGCGTGGCAGCATCAGGTTGAGATTTTTGTAGTAGTCGTCGTCATCAAAGCAGGTAGCATATATGTTGACAGTTTTGTTGCTTGCATCATGTATACCTTAGAGAAATCGAATAACATGAGTGTTGATGTCGTGGTGTCCTCGATCAGTTCTAGCTTTCATGTCCTTCCGGGAAAGTGTCAGTGTAAAAAGGACATGCATGGACCTTTCATTAACCATTCGCATCCGCTGCCAATGTTTCTGCAAACAAAACCCTCCATTTGTGTTGCGAGCGTAGACATGCTTGTTAACTCGTTTACACTTCGCCTTCTTCATCGGCTTCTTCCTATTCAAGCCATCTATCATGTATAAAGATAGATAGGCTGTTGGTTGTTGGGCTTCAAGACTTACAAACGTTTGAGCTCTACATCTAATTCCCCTAAAATTGTATCCCAATCTGTGATCTGTACTGAAGTTATCCATAACCATTATTGGTGATTTAGCTTGGCCGTCTAGGACACTTGCACCAGGAGCATTTCCTCTAGCGTACTGCACGCACATCATGACATAGTCACTGACATATGGGCCTGCGCACCACCCCAGTCCCATTACACCAGCCCCGCGGTTTCACCACCCATCAACATTGCTATACGTGTAAAATATACAACAAAAGTAAAAAAAGAAATTCCTCGTAGATTTAATCAACCGATGCCACTACATAGTGTACACCACGCATTTTGAGGATTGTTGGTGAACGCTGTATGTTTTAAGCTCAATTTAGCAATATCCCTCTTTTCTAATATCTAATTACTTTTTTTCCATGCTAATATATTGCAAATCAATTTTGATAGCTTGACTCTGATAGGGCAAGATGCATGATAGCAAAAATCACAATCTCATTTACCATGGACAGAAACTACATATTGAATGCATACATATAATGCCTGAACTCACCTACTGAAAAGTAATACGTGACAATTGTCTTAACTGAAAAGTAATAGATTGACATGCATGATTTCTTTTGCCCAATATATAGATACCAAGCCACCCTTTCTTTCTAAGCGAACACCACACTAAATCATCACTGACAAGTCACAAAGAACTTAGTTTCTGTGAAGTAGAAGACTGCATAGATCGGAGCTGGCGGAAATGAGAGGCATCAGGAAACAAATTAGCACTTTTAGCTCCTGCCAGGTTCGAAGCACTGACTAACTAAGGTTGGTATTACGGATCTACTCCCTCCGTTCCAAATTGTATGTCATTTTAACTTTACTATATTCATAGATATTATTATTATGCACCTAGTTATACTCTAAATGTATAATAATATATATGAATTTAAAAAAGTAAAATGACCTACAATTTGGAACGGATGGAGCAGTAGATAAGCTGAGTCTCGGGACCTTACCATCCGCAGGCCGCAGCCGGCACACCGATCCAGATTGCAGCAGCAGGAGGGCGTCGGAAGGTGTTTTGCTGCATCCACACATCGACGTCGTGGCCTGAAGTGTGGGACTGCGCACCAAGCCCAATCCAATTACACCAATTCCCCGGTTTCACCGCCCATCAACATTTGTGTATTAGTAAAATATACGAAAACGTAAAAAAGAAATGCCTGATAGATCTTGTTCAACCCAAGCCACTATATGGTATACACGACACATTTGAAGGAATGTTGGTGAACGTTGTATGTTTTCGGTTCAGTTTTCCAACATCCCTCTTTGCTAATGGCTAATTAATTACTTATTTCCGTGCTAATACATTGCAAGTCGATTTCGATAACTAGACTCTGCTAGATCAAGGTGCATGATAGCAAGAATCAGAGTCTTATTATTTACCATGGACTGAAACTATATATTGAATGCATCCATACAATGCCTCACCTACTGAAAATAAATACATAACAATTGTCTTGCAACTGAAACGTAACAATTTGGCATGTTTCTTTTCTGACCAATATATACCAAGCCACCATTTCTTCCTAAGCAAACACCGCATCGAACCAGCGCTCACAAGTCACAAATTAAAGAACTTGGGCTGCATGCTGAAGCTGGCCTACCAATTTAATGTCTGGGGGTAGATTTCTTCCAATTTCTGTGAAGTAGAAGAATGCATGGATAGGAGGTGACGGAAATGAGAGGCATCAGGAAACGAATTAGCACAGGGTGTTGGCCTCCGCTCTCTGCCAAGAATGTCCACTGCCTAGAATGTCCAGACTGACAAACCCTTTCTCTTTGGGCTGATATGCTTCATGTTGGGCTTGCGGTTCCTTCGGCTCCTCTTGAGCTTGAGTTGATTTGCATCAGCTTCTGGTGAAGTGGCAGCATCAGGTTGAGATGTAGTAACAGTCGTCACAGCAGGTAGCATGTTAGCAGTTTTGCTGCTTGCATGATACCTTAGCAAAGTGTCAGTGTAAAAGGACATGGACCTCTCATTAACCCACTGCTGGGGAATACACCTACAGTACCGGGTTGAAACCTCCCTTTAGCACCGGTATGCAACCAGTATTGCTATTTCGGTAGTACCGGATCAAATAACTGGTACTAAAGGGGTGGTACTAAAGGCATCCCTTTAGTACCGGTTGTTTATACCACTGCTTCAGCTTCTAAAAGCGCCTACTTCTCCAAGAATCATAAGCGCCCACTTCTCCAAGAATCACAATCACAAATTCCTTGCGAGCACACGAATTTCACAAGAATCAAAAAAATTCACAATCACATGAATCACAGTAAGAATCACAATCATAGATTTCACAAGGATCACAGCACAAATCACAAGAATACATTTCACAAGAATCACTATCACATAATTCACAAGAATCACATAAAGAATTAAAATCATAGAGTTCACAGGAGAGCTTCGCCTGTGCCATCGGGCCTCCCACTGCGCTTCCAGGGGTTGGCCAGGGAGGCCCCCTGCGCCCGCGGTGGCCGGCAGCCAGTGTCCCCAGGGGCCGGCGGCCAGGGAGATCCCCTGCGCCCATGGTGGCCGGCGGTCGGGGAAGCCCCCTGCACCTGCGGTAGTGAGAGAGGAGAGAGAGGAGGCTGTGTTGGCAGTGAGAGAGGAGAGGGAGGAGGCTGTGTGGAGGGAGGAGTGTCCGGTGGGAAGAGGAGGGTGGGGAGATAAGTTTGGTGGTGTGGGTGGGGAGATAAAGGATAAGACCGAGTGGGTAGGGAGATAAGGGAGAGAGATAGAGGAGTCGGAGAGAGCTTTTAATATCGGGTGGAGATTTCACCCGTTACTAAAGATCCTCAAGCACATTAGTACCGGATGGAGGCTCCAACCGGTACTAATTGGTAACCTTTAGTAATGGATGAAGTCTCTACCTAGTACTAAAGGGGGCTCCTCGTCGACTAACCGCTAGACCCGGTACTAATGCTCACATTAGTATCAGGTTAAAAACCAACCGGAGTTTTCCATTAGTGACCGATCGCATCAGCTCAGCTCAGCAAGACAAAACCTCCATTTGAGTGTGGACATGACTATTAAGAACAATTTTTTTGGAACGAAATTATATTAAGAACAATTGTGCCTCGTGATGTTAACTCGTTTACAGTACTCCTATTGTGGCATGGCTCATCTCATGCTTGCCGTCGAATGCATTGTCAAATCTGAAGCTCCATTTCCGTTTCTGTAGTAGCACTGGAGCAAGCCAATCTAGGCTGATGGTGGGTTGGTTTCATGAACGATTGAACGAATGCTTATGGTCTTATGGAGGGTCCTAATTTAGAGGAAACAAATTATCACTCTCGGCCACTTTCACTCTCTGCCTAGAATAAATGTCCTGGACTGACAGTCATAGGCATCCTGAAGCTTGTCCCTTGGATGCAGTGTCCAAATCTACACCATCGCTGCAGTCTGGTGCACTCATCACGTCGAAAGGAGGCGGGCATTTTTTATAGGGTTCGAGCATGGATAAACAGAGTATGAGATACAAGATTGCCGCCGGACGTGCCAATCAACTCGGGTGGCGCCAGATTTTCCTTCTTAACCAAGACGATCTCACATCTTTCCACTCGCGTGTAGTTCAAAACTCAGGAAGCTCGCAAAGGTCAACCTCCATATAAGAATTATATAAATCCAACTGTAGAATATTGGAACTGCTCCCATGATTACCAATAACTAACCCCAATAAATCAATAGAAAAAAAAATATCAATCATAAAAATCCTAGATCATAGGAGCGATTTGTTTCTTATTGAACTTCCTCAAGAACAGTTCAAAAGATGTGATTTCCAGTGCATTTGGTGCGCACGTTCACTGAGTACCACCGTATCAGATAGGGGTAACTAAAGATGCTACGTTCAAAACCCGACCGGTTCCACCCAATGTCTGGTACAAGGACATCCACACACTCAGAACAAGGGGATGCATCATTTCTTCTGCTGCTTCGACACGTTCAGCTGCTGGAGGTTGAGCAGCAGGTCATTGGAGTCCAGGAAGACCTTGTTGGCTGAGGCTGCGATCGTGTGCGAGATCTCCCTCGCGGCTTCAATCTGCCTCAGGGCAAGGAAAGCAGGGTTGTTTGCAATGGCCTGGCCAATCAGCTCTGCAGACTTAGCCTCTCCCTGTTCACAGCAGAGACCACCAAAAGCAGATTGTGTTTTAGAGCAAGGCTCAGCTCACAAAATGAATATAAGTTTAGATGATGTATAAATCTTAGACATCATGCAGCAAAAACTATCAATATAAGAGGCATCTTCCTCTACTCATCTTCCTCATACTTTACTCCAATCTTTTGCAGGTTTAGGTGCCATGCTTAATCAAGAATTGGTTTCTTACCTGAGCCCTGATAATTGCACTTCTCTTATCTTGCTCAGCTTTCTCCACAATGAACTTTGCACGCTCAGCTTCCTGTGCAGCAACTTGTTTGGCTTCAATTGCATGAGTAAACTCCTTCCCAAAGCTCAGGCTTGTAATGGAGACATCATCAAGAGCAATGCTAAAGTTTCTGGCCCTCTCGGTCAGTATCTTCCTAATCTCCCTACTAACAGTCTGAAATTGGAAGGAGAACAGAGTAAACAATGGTGCTCTGAAGTATAAGCTTTTTACCAATATAGAAAAGCAATATACAGAAGATATGTGTAGATCATATCATCTTACTTCTCTCTGTGTGATCAACTGGCTAGCATTGTATTGAGCTACAACAGCTTTCAGTGTTTCATGAATGATAGAAGGCAGAACTCTCTCGTTGAAGTTCTCCCCCAAAGTCCTGTAGATATGGGGTAGCCTCTCTGGCATAGGCCTTGTGAGGACACGAAGACCAATTTTCACCTGCCAAATAAAGTACAGAATAGATATATCAAAATATGAAATGAGTCACATGATTAAGGAAAAAGTCCATTTTACTCCCCTCACCTATTCACTTTGTCCGCTTAACCCCCCGAACAAAATTTAGGCTCAATTTACTCCCCTGAACTATTTCATTTGGTCCAATCTACCTCCTAATTAGATTTCTCTTTTTTGTTTCTCTATGAGTTGAACTTTGAGTTCAAATTTTGTTTGAGCGGATATAAAACATGATGCCTTATGTAAAAACAATTATACTAAGAATTTTTCATGGTCATTTTCATAGGTTAGGAATATTTAATACAAAACTGATCTAGATATACAAAACTGTATGAAAATAATCATGAAAAATCCCTAAAAGTACTTTTCTAACGTAAGTGTCAAGTTATAAGTCAAGTGACAAAATCTGAAATTTAAACTCAACTTGTATATGAAGAAATAAAAAAGAGAAATCTAATTAGGGGGTAGATTGGACCAAATGAAATAGTTCGGGGGAGTAAATTGAGCCTAAATTTTGCTTAGGGGGTTAAGCGGACAAAGTAAATAGGTGAGGGGAGTAAAATGGACTTTTTCCCCTGATTAATCATAGCTTGTGTTACAAAATAAATATATACTATTTCAGAAAGTACAGCAATTATGGTAAAATCAAAGAAGTGCATCGGAATTTAATAGAATAAACAAATAGTAGCATTCTGTGTAGTAAGATAAAACAAAAATGTAGCGCACTCCATAATATGGAAAAAAAAAAGGTAAACCTACTGTTTATACCTCAGGCAAAAAAATTAACTAGAATAGACTTAGGTAAATGAGCATGCAAAAGAAAAATGCCTTATTATTATCTGGTTATAGCACCCCCCAGATGGCAACAACTGATAATGGTCAAAGAAACTGCAAGATGATCTTCTGAATTTAGGTTAACTGTTGACAGCTTTTGTAGCAAATTAGCAATGATACTGTTCCCCGATGAATTTATGAACAAATATTTGAATGTAAATTGAAGAGAAACCATTAGTGCTGAAACAATAATAACAGCCAGTGCAGACATTTTAGGATCATATGAACTAAGGATGAAACAGGTTTGTCGACCCAAATTTCACATGAACTTGATAATGCAATGACCAAGTGATGCAGAAGAATGCATGTCAGGTGGCACACAGCAACATTTACACTAGAGTTTAAAAACAAGTTCCAAAAAGAAATGAAGAATGTTAAGTTGGAATCATTGGACTAAATAGATATGCATATTTACCATCTGAAGATCCCTGCTTCCAGAAGTACTCTCAACAAGATTGGGGCGAGCACGGACATCATAAATGATTGGCCGTTCAAACCATGGAATCATAAAGTGAGTCCCTTCAGGGTATACCTGCATAAAGAAAATATTTAGCATAAATTGAACTGGCTCATCATCCAGGGGATTGATACTGTGCATGTTAAACAATAAGCCAATCAACAAAATGCCGCAAAAAAGTCAAGTTACACATTAAGAATTTTTCACCAGTTCACACATTAACAGATCCTACAAGTACATCAACAGTTTGGTGCACTGAAAAACACTGTAACTGATATATGACAGGAAATCTAGCACTACAAATAATGGTGCACAAAAAAGATCAACACGAACTACTTTGACAGGAACAGGTTATGATTCAGTTTGAAATATACTCAAGATAAAGAAAGCAAATTGCAAACTATATTTAAGCTTTAAACTGATTTTTAGATTTAGACAAGCTAAGCTCGACCCACATGGGTATGCTTCTATATCAGATTGTTGCAAGCTGGGCGACGTAAATGCACCCAAGCATTCATATCATGCTTATGCAATTGTTATGTCCATGCAAGCCAACTAGCAATTCAGTTAATTTTGTGCTATTTACATTAGGCACACGGACAGCACACCAGGGCAAAACTGTGATTCAAGCCCTTTGTGATTACACGTAAATGAGTAAATGGCAAGATATGCTTCATTAGCTTCACACTTCATTAGATCAATGAAGAAAAAGAACACATACATAAATTTTGGACTAAGAAAGTGCAAAGGATAGCTAATATCCTTTTGCACTAATTGTGTCTTGTAGACTTTCTATAAAGCTTACATGGCTCCTAAAAATATTCGACTTACTAAAAAGTTGGCTCTGCATTGAAAAATAATCAGCAAAACCACACAAGATTCCCTTTTAACTCTAAGGCCATCTAAGACAAAGATGCTATAAATCCTCCCTAAGAATAGTCTGCACCAACAACAACTCTTACATTTTGAATTTGCAGAACCTAATTGGTTGCCTCCAGAAATGTTGCAGATAAATAGCATGGCCAAAAAACAACATTTCACATGCTGGCCACGATCTAGACAAATACCAGGAATGAAGCATTTAAAAATGAATGAAGTCAATAATAACAACATAAATCGTACAGGTTACATAAAAAGGATGAAAATTATCATCTGATCTATTGAACCATAATTTCTTTTAAGGATATAAAGAGCACCAAAAAACATATATCAATTAAACGATCATAGCAGAAATAGAAACATCTCTGTGTCCATTGTGGTTAAGGAAATAAGAAGATCGATAGTTGATTTATGATGTGCAAATGCGTTGTACCACATCCACATTAAAAACCTGGTTGCACTTGCCTGTGATAAATTGCTAGTTCAGATTTAGAAGACGTAGTTTAACAAAAGTGGAAGTGGAAACACCTTCTAATAGTTACATGCTACACGACAAACATGGAGATTTCGTATTGTGCATCACAGTGCCTAAGATGATAATACAAGGCAGTTGCTAGTTCCAAACCATCTTTTACAGCAAAATTTCAAGACTACCACAACTGTAAAAGTGGGATAACATACACGTGGAATAGACATAGACACATCAAACAATAGTTTCTTTTTAACAATAAAGCTAGCAAGCACTTCAGACATCATAGAGTATATGTCAAAACAGGAACCAGATGAAACCACGAGTATTGTACTACAGTTTGGGATGATTGTGCAGGTACTCAACACAGATTCTGACAATAAAAGCCTAGGATTTTGAACCATTATCTTGTTATGTTTCTAAATAAGGAAAAGGGGTGCCGTTCTCCGTTGACAATTTGACAGGCAAAACTCACGTTTTGCCAATTTTAAATAGCTCTGATTCATGGCAAATATGTCCAACAGTGACAATAACATCCCCGACTACAATTCAGCAAACCACATTATCTCCAGCCACACTGCACAAACGCCAAAAAAGATGCCTACCCTGCTGACAATATGACAAGTTCCTACAGACGCAAATTTGTCTGAGAATCTTTTTATAAAAGTAGCGCGCATGATTATCTCAGATTTACTGGGATATGCTTACAAATCGAAATAAATCTTGTCACGAACATCATCTAGGACGCAATTCATCTCAGCACAGCGCCTACAGCCACATTTCCCTCCCAATCGCACCCTCAATACTACCCAGGCCAAATGGCTTCCACCCAATCCAACAAAAAACCGCGGCGTCCATACCTTGTCCTTGATCCCCTGGATGCGGTTGAAGACGATGGCGCGGTGCCCTCCCTCGACGTTGTAGAGGCTGTTCATGGCGGCGTACACGGCGGCGCCGCCGAACACGGCGACCTTGAGCAGCGCGCTGGCCCCCGGCGGGGGTGCCGGGATCCGGCCGCCGCCCTTGACGTTCATCCTCGCCGCGCGCGCGCGCTTGGAGACGGAGCTGGAGGAGAGGGGGCGCGCGAGGAGGCGGCGGAGCACTTGGGGGGCGGCGGGGCGCGGCGGCTAGGGTTTTGCGGGGGTTTGGTTTGAGAAGGGGGAACTGGGAGGTGCGGCCTTGAGGAGGGCGGCGGGTGTTCGGAGCCGTCGGATATTGAGTGGACGGCGTGGGCGGCGAGGTGAGGTGTTTTCTTTCCTGCACGGCAAGAAAGAAAAGCACCGATGGTGGTGCCGCGGTGGTGGTGCACCACCGTGCATGGCTGCACGGCTCCACCTCTCCGTGCACGTGGCACCATCTAACAATGTAACTTTATCTTAAAAAATAAGGTCAAGAGCGTACTCATTCACTTACTAATAGCCACATACACACTATTTAATGTTAATTATTCCTGTATACATATTCAAGTGTTTTTAGTAATTATTTTTTATAAGCGTGTGATACGAGACACATTAATGGGTATGTGAATATAGTGCGAGTACGTGATGCCGATGGCGTGTATGTGTGTGTTGTGCATTATATTGTAATTAAAAATTTCCTACAAATAGATTTTTTTAAGTGTAATGTAAGTTGTCCTAGTTGAGATCCAAGAGAGTAGTAGGGTTATCATTGGCTGACATAAAACTACGCCAGGTAACAAACTAAGTTGACCTCAAGAGCAATATTTTAGTATTGTTTCGAATAATATGGTAGGATGATGACCTACATATTATTAGTGTAATTGGTTACGATGGTGCTTATATTAATCCAATCTTTTTCTATAATTGTAATTATGAGTATTTCCCAATTCCCAGTGCCGCAAATGTTATGAAAAATGGTGAAAACCTCGCATTTTTTCGCACGTTGTAAGGTTCAAAAGCATCGAGTCCATCAACGCAAAAAGGTGCGGGCCTGGCCCAGGCTACTTCTATGCCATGCAGCCATGCCTGTTAATGGGTCTAAACCCAACCAATGCAGCCTAGCCCACAAAATCGTTGTTTTTTTACCCTACCCAAAGCAGCCCACGAAATGGTTCCAACCCATAAAGATAGCTTTTAAGAAGAACATGAGGTACTTTGCAAATCAGTACAGCCCATGGGCAGCAATACTTGTTGGGGGAAAATATTAACGACCTCCTAAGAGCAACTCCAAGAGACTGCTAATCTTACCCCTAATACTTTTTTTAAGGAAAAAAGAGAAGAAAAAATGAACTCCAACAATTCACCTAAACCTTCCCCAATTTTTTAGCGACGCTAAAAAACAGCCTGCCACCGCGTATATTTTAATGTTGGCGTTCCTCCCCCAATCCTGATTCTCGCACGCCCGCGCGTCCCTTCCGATGGACACAATACGATGATGTGGCCTGTGTTTGAAATATTGGGGGCTATTTATTAGCGATCTGCTGTGGACTGATATGTTTTTGGGGAAAAAAATTTTTTGGGAGAACTCCCAATACATAATTTTGGGGAAGAAGTTTTTAGGATACTCTTGGAGTTGCTCTAATGCACACTAAAACAACAATCATGAAGGCCCAGGCCCACCTGCGGTAGTGAAGACTGTCGTCGGCCCAACACGGGAGGGGAGCGCCCCGCTCCGCCTCGCCCGACCCAGTGCCCCGGGGTCGGACGCCCCCGACCCCTCGATGGCCAGGTTCCGCCTCGCCGACCCGTGGTCCCAGGGTCGGGAGCGCTCGATCCCTCGCCGCAAGACTCCGTCTCGCCTGACCCAGGGCACAAGGGGTCGGACTCATCCGGGCCCACAAGACAAGTATCCGCCTCGGGTGCAGACTGGAAGATAAGAGTGCGGATCTCGTGGGGGCCCTGCCGATCTCGCCATAAATGCGTCGCGGCTCTGGCACGCAAAAAGGCACCCGCGCCCCCAACGTGACCCGCCACAAGTACCCAAGCATGACCGCGCAGCACAGGCTACAGTGGTCGCGGCTCTCCTGATTCGCTACAGGACACTCATGACCTGCGCTGCCCGGCACAGGAAGAAGACCCGTCCGTTCTCGCGCCCCGCGCATCCGGCGATAGGGACGCGATGTCCGTGTACCACGGGCTGCAAGCAGGACAACAGGGGTCAGTCGTCTTCCCCGACGCGCACAATTGCCATAACCGAACACCATCATCATGCTTGGCGGCAGCGGTCGCCAAGAGGATCGTCAACAGGATCCAGAGGCAGCCGCCCTCCTCCGGTGCACGTGCTGACAGGGGCCGAAGGTCGAAGCAGGAGGCGGCGACACGGGGACTTGGTCCCTCTCCTTGTATTTTACTTAATCAGCTTATCTCTTTGACTTCTCCTCACACTCGGTCTCGCCTGTAACCCCGGTGTCCTCCTTGCACTATAAAAGGAGAATCGGGGGCCCTGAGACAGGGGACTCTCTCGAGCGAACAGAACCCACAGACTCTCCTTTAGAGCATCAGTACACACTCAAGAGATTTGGGACCAGCTTCCTCTCTCGCCCTCCTGTAACCCCTACTACAGATCCTGCGTGGGCAACACGAGCAGCTCCTCATACTGGACATAGGGCTTTTCCTTGCCCGAACCAGTCTAAACCCCGTGTCTCCCACGCCACCATCCGAAGCCTTACGCGCATAATAGAAATTTACTAGTCTTAGTCTTGATCCGCTAATCTTGACAACGACAATACTGCATCTAGAATTTTGGGGGGGCATGCTTAGGCATAGATTCATTTGTGAGAGAAAACAAAGCCAACCCCTTTAGATAATCAACATAGTCCCCATCGATATGTTGTTGGTCAGTAGTGGGCCAGTAGTGATGAATTTGGCTGGTACTCCCTCCGTTCCAAATTATAAATTATTTTGATATTTTTAAATTTATAGATTTTGTTATGCTATGCCTAAATATATACTAAGAACTATGAATCTATCTAGGAAACACAAAATGACCTATAATCTAGACGGAGGGAGTATTTGCCACCTCATTTTCTCATTCCTTCTCTACACAGCTCTAGAGCTATACCCAGTACGGCCTGTTTCTTCATTTCTATCAGCTGTGTAGTGTATCACGGGCAGTGGTGGACCCAAGGCTCGAACGGAGCCTGGGCAAGCCTAATGATAATTCTCTTTCTACCTCTAACAAAAAAAAGATGAATGCGGCCACGACCGATCGATTTGAACACTGCTAGCTAAGTATTCTACTGATCCTTCCTCTCACTCGCGTCTCATTGTTTAACTCAAACACAGGTACGGACTACTTGTCCGTGCCTCTCTCTGTTGGCGATCAATGCATACAAGAACAACCCACGTACTGCTCATGCATGCACCGAGCCCACCCCTGATGACGGGGCAGTGCCAGCATGTGAGGTAACACTAGAGAATTGACTTTCCATCCAAACCCTTTAGTCCCGGTTAACACTAGACCTGTGATTAAAATAGCTTTACTCCCGGATCAAAAATATGCCACCGAAGTCACCATAGGGGGGAGCTTTAGTCCCGGTTGTAACGGCTAGAACTATCACACCGACGGTCCCACCCTTTTGTCCCAGTTGGAAACTCCAACCGGGACAAAAGGTTTAGTCCCGGTTGGCAATTCCAACCGGGATAGAGGGGTCTTTTGTTCCGGTTGGAATTTCCAACCAGGACAAAATCATCAACCGGGACAAAAGGGGTGGTATTTAATCCCGGTTGGAATTTTCAACCAGGACAAAATCTCCTCCTCTATAAAATTACCAAACCGAGAGCTTTTCTTTCTCCCCCAGCCTGAGCCACTCCACTCCACCAGAGACACTTGGCCTCCTCTCCATGGCGAGCAAGCAACCTTAGGGGAGGTGCTGCCCAAATTTTTTTTCCTCATTTCCATGGGGATTGCACTCATCCAAAGTGTTGTGAAGGTTAGCTACTTCATCCTTCCTTCATTTATTGTTATTATGCTTTATTTTATGCTTTAGAGAGGGAGAAAAATGAGTTTTTTAGAATGAGGGAGAATGGAGAGGATTTGTATTTATACATATTTTTGAGCTAGAATTTGATGGATGAGTTTCTTGTTATATATGATTTGTATTAGTTAAAATAACTTGAGCAATATTATGTATGAGAAAAAAATAGAGTAAATGTGTTTTTAATATTTAGTCATTGCAATAAAATTAAGGTAAATAAATTAGAGGTGTAAGAAAATAGAATTTGGTCATTGCTACAATTTTTTATGTCACTGCAATTTAACAATAATTGTATTATTTGACCAATAATTTATATATCTCATGTTTAATGCAAGTATTAAATACTATAAACAATAATCTTATATGAAGCCCTATGTTCATTTTCCACGTAATACGATGCAGATGGACCGGTAATTGATGTACCATCTTTGTTCCTCCAATCCCAGTTAACAGTGTCTGCATATGGCATAAATGTGCTTACGCTATTCTCTACACATAACTCAATCTTCTCCGAAGTCTATGGAGAGTCACCTCCGCTCCTCCAGTACCAAAAAATAATGGTAGAACAGAATAGCTTCGAGTCCACAAACTCGGGCTGAATATCATAAAAGAATCCAGACACCTTTTGGAGCCTAATTCTCATAATAGAAATATGCTGGCCCAATATTCTCTTCAGGCAAAGATCTGTTCACTAACCTTGACCTAGCGGCTTTTGGTTGGTTTTCGCTTGCCACCATGGGCCATGCTCAGTGAACAGATCTTTTGTCTGGACAGGCTATTGTGTGTGTCACCATACTTCTATTATGAGAATGTGGCACTTGCTCCAAAAGACGTTTGGATAATTATTTTAAGATTCATTTATGATATTCAGCCCGAGTATATGGACTCGAAGATCTTCTGTTGTACCATTATTTTCTGGTACTGGATATGTGGAGGTGACTCTCGATAGACTTCGGAGAAGATTGAGTTAAGTGCAGAGATGGCTTGGAGTACAAACATTCTGCTATATTTTACCATTATTTTACGATAATTGACTTCATGAAGTCCACTATGGAGCGTAGATAATCTTTAGTGTATATGTATCTTTATTGTCTTGTCATGAGTGTAATCTTTATATGTATCTTTAGTGTTTTTTATGAATGTTGAATGGTGTAATTTTCATGTAAATTGTCTTTAGTCGTACGCGAAAAGCACCCTTAATTCCCGGTTGCAAATTGCAACCGGGACTAAAGAGGGGCCCTCTAGTCCCGGGTGGACTTTACAACAGGGACTAAATTAGTCCCGGTTGCAAACTCAACCTAGGACTAGGGGGAGGGGGGTTATATAGGCCCACTCGTCTCCTCGGCTGCCTCATCTCCCTCACTCCCAAGATCCGTCATGGCCCCTTCGTCTCCGCGCCCGTCCGCCGCCCCGTTGCCCGCGCCGTCACGCCTGCCCCAGCCTCCATCATCTCGCCCACGCCGTCGCCCCATCTCGGCTGCCTGCCGTCACCATGCCGGCCACGCTGTTGCCCCGTCCCAGGCTGTCGTTGCCGCGTTGTCGCCCGCCTCGTCGTGTCCCCGCTGGCCGGTACATTCCGGCCCCCCTTCCTCGCCCCCGAACCGCGCGCTCCGCCGAGGCTCTTGGTAACGCAAGGGCCCTGGCTTTTACTGTTTTATATAATTAGAAAATTAGTTTAAATTAGTAGATTGTAAGTATAAATGTTTAGAAAATTAGTAGAAATTTGTAGAAATGCTTAGAATTATTTAGTATAAATTCTTAGTATAATTTAGTATAAATGCTTAGTATAATCTACTATACATTTAGTATAATTTTTAGTACATTATTATAATTTAGTATAACTGATTAGAAAATTAGTAGAAATTTGTAGAAATGCTTAGAATTAATTAGTATAAATGCTTAGTCTAATTTAGTATAAATGCTTAGTATAATTTAGTGTACATTTAGTATAATTTTTAGTACATTAGTATAATTTAGTATAAATGCTTAGATAATTAGTAGAAATTTGTAGAAATGCTTAGAAAAATAGTATAATTTAGTAGAAATTTGGTAGAGGTGTTGTATATATTATTTAAGGATATTTTTTATGACAATATACAAGTAGAGGTGTTGTATATAATTGCGTGATTTTTTAGTGTTAAATATCTTGTAAGTTTTAATGTAAGTTTTCATGTAAATTTCATGTAATAAATTTGTTTGAGGTGTTTTATATATAATTTAATGTATGGTTTCATGTGTATATTTCAATCAATTTCTTTTATTTCATGTTTGTTCTATGATTTCATATTTACACCTTAATTGTACTACTTGATACAATTTTTAATTTAATGTATCTATGATTTCATGTGTGTTTAAAGTAGTTGAGATGGCAGACGAAGAGAATGCAATGTATTTAATGGAGCAGATTATTGCTGGTGGTAGTGGCTCCAACGTGCCCGTAACGTACACTGACGAAGAGGGTAGCTAGGTGGACATGTTCCTCAACATGTCCAGTGATGGCAATGAAGAGCCCGAGCCCGAGCAAAAACCTTGCCGTGACGGAAGGTTCCGGCGAGGTATATATCATTTTTATTATTTTACCCCATCTATAATTTCATATTCATTATTATTATGTATTAATTAATGAATCTTGAACTGTTAGCCCTCTGGATCGACGAAGCAAAATAAGCCCCGACGTCGTACAAAGATAATATAGGGAAGGCTTCACATCACGGAAGTGACAGAAGAGGGCAAACCGATTGCTCCCGAACACGTGGCTAGAAAGTACGTGAGTCGGATCGGGACAATTGTGAGGGACAACGCGCCCATCAGCATCAAAGAATGGAAGGGTAAAGTAACTAATCCATACGCGCTCCCGCAGACACAAAAAGGATATGTTGTGAGCAGATGTCAAGAAACACTTCACACTTCCCGTAGGTGTCGAAGAAAAAGATGTGAAAGAGTGGACGTTGAAGAAGATGGCAACCCAATTCCACACATTCAAGAAGATGCTGGATGCCAACTTTATCAAGAAAGGACGAACTCCAGATTTCAATGAGTGGCCAAAGTTAAGGGACCACTGTAACTCATTTGTTGAATACAAGATGAGCGAAGGGAGTGTGAGTAAAGTTTGCGTCAACGTTGCCAATGCTCACAAGGAGTACCATCATCGTCTAGGGCGAGATGGTTACATCACTGCAATTCCCAGATGGCGCAAGATGGATCATGACCTAATCGATCGAGGTATCGTACCAGCAACTATTGACTAGCCCGATCGATCAAAAAATTGGTATTACGCTTATGGAGGTAACCTGAGCCAAGAGGATGGGACACTTATCTTCAATGAAACAATACATCAAAAGGCCAAAAGGCTTATCAAAAATATTGAAGATGCTAAAGCTGGGAGGTTGAAGGTGGATAGAGAGAATTATGAGCTCACATTGGCGCTTGGGAATCCTAAGCACCCAGGACGTTGCCGAGGCTACGGGGTCATTCCATGGAAGTACGCTTTTCGAAGGGACATCGACTCGTACAGAAGACGCAAGTGAAGAAAGGAACAACAAGAGGAGAGCTGACGGCGCATGTTAGAAGCCAAAGTGCATTTACAAGAAATAAGAATGTAGGAGAAAATAAATCATCGAGTGGCCCTAGCAGTTGCCGAGATGGCCCAATCTGGAGCACCATCGGATCCAAACGTCGTCAGCCCTTTTCAACGGCGAAGCAGCTATGCTTCTATAGGGGTCCCTGATGAGCAGATGCCAAGATTACTCATGGACGACCAATGGTACCCTGTGGATGAAATCACTCAACACACCTCATGTGAGCTGCATAGACCGTTTAGCAACATCACTATTAAGGTATACATATATATAATTTATGCAATCTTCTCAATTGATCCACACCTCGGGAGTTTAATAACTTCTTTATTTCTCCTATATGTACAGGTGGTGTTTGGGAGTGTTTTACCAATCTTGCCAGGGCAGACAAACCATGGCATGGAGATTCCACCTGACTATGCTAGCATCACCCTAGAACAGATTGTTGATAATCAATATGAAGGCCTAGAGCTCGACCTCTTGGGAGGTGACGGGGAAAGGACATTAGAAGATGCACTTCACGGGATCGTTTTATGGCTCAAATGCTACATCATCATCCCCAGCACGGAGGCATCATTGCTCCCCGTAGATCCCCCACATCGACCATCTCCTTAAAGCTCAAGATCGTCATCTCCAGCACATCCTGCTCCAGGACCGTCAACACCATCGGGACCATCGCATCCTGCTCGATCACCGTCTCCATCTCCATCGAATCCTGGTGGTGCGAGCGACGACGACAACAACACCCCTCCCGATCATAGTCGCCGGGACTAAGACCCACAGTGAGCAAGGAACCTGCAGCACCTCTGAAGAAGTCGCGACCACCGCCTTCCAAGCCAAGGCAGCAAAAGAAAACAAAGAAGTTTGAACCCATTGAGAAGCTACCGACCGATATGACTACAGAGGAATTTCGGGAGATATCCCAAGCAACTTGAAAGGAGTTCTTAAAAAAATGCGCTAAAGAAAGAAAAGCAAAGGAGATGGAGCCAAAGCCAGTAGATCCAGCAAAATTAAAATTTTTTATTGGCATGTCAAAAGAAAACAAGAAGGCTCTACTATCGAACTACGACCGGACGTTAGTTAAGGATGATGAGAAGAAAAAATGGCGAGGAACGTCATCTTCAAGTCGTACTATCCCCCGGCTTGGGGATCTAGCAGATAAAGACGCTCAAACTATAGCAGCAATGCCTTAGAACAACAAATCCATGTCATTGGGTTTATGCAAGATACAGGTATGTCTCTTCCTGAAGTTCTAGGGTAAGTTGAACTGCCAACTCTAGAGCTAGTTGTAGCTAAATGGCCCTTTAAGTTAGGGAAGCCTCTAGTAAGTCCTGAATTGGTACAGAAGCTATCCACGAAGCTGTACGAATTCCATGAATGGTACATGAAGTAGTCTGCCAATGAGAGGCTCATGTTCGGTCTTCGGGTTAAACCGATTGATTTTTCGGCGAAGGTGAGAAAGTTTTGTGGATGGAATTCAAGGATATATATGAAGTGTACCATCAGGATGCTCTTGACATCTTTCTCATCAACGTCTGGGTTTTGTAAGTGTCTGTTTATCTATATGTAAATTTTGGCTCATATCATTATTTTTTATGTGTGCGTTGCCCTACTAATTTCGTTTTCTATTTTATGTAGGATGCTAATTCAGAGGTGTCACAAAGAATCGTACTTCAATGTTAGCTTCATGGATCCATCGCTCGTTAACTACAAGCCGATATGGGATCAACCAAAGAAAATATTGAAGGCAGTATATAATTTCTTGGACAAACAACATTACAAGAGTTACATGCTACTGCCATACAACTTTAAGTAAGTGTGGGTACCGTCTATTTTTGTTTTCTTTTTCCTTACCTAATTAATGTTAGTTAGCTCTAATATGAACATTTATGTACGTATTTTTCACTGGATCCTCATAATAATTATGATTGATAGAAGCCACGTCATTATGTTCGAATCATTGAAGAAACCACCGAAGAAGTACCAAGACATTCAAGACATGCTAAACTCATAATAATTCTAGATCTTTATCTATATGCAAAAGTTTGTTTTCTAAATTTTTACTTAACAGTGTATCATTCATTATTTTAATCTGCAGCACATGGAAATGATTCCTTAAGAATCACCGTGGTCCATTCAAAGAAAAACTTACAATCAGAATAGACTTCCCGATACGTATGAAGTTTGAACATTTTGTACATTCTATAACACGAATATTTCATAACTTGCTTTTTTCCACTAAAGTGTTTGAGACAGGAACAAGGCAATAATCTATATGGATATTACGTCTGTGTGGGCACATGCACAATTTTGTGGGACCCAAGGTGTTGTCGTTGCATGATATAAATGTATGTAAGATAAAACTATTAATAATTAATTATTTTCTAGCTCCTTATATTTAATTATTCGTGTAACATTCACATATTTCCAAATTACAGATGTTTAAAATTCAACAAAAACTCTTGGAGAAAGAGAGAATTTTGGCAACATGTGAAGGTCTCATAGGATTCTTGGTGGACGAGGTGATAAATCCAGAGGGAGAATTTTTAAACGACGGATGTTCAATAGATGCACCGAGCAACACCATGATGGGAGGATCCTAGGAATGAAGTGGACAAATTATTGTATATATAGTAATTGTATAAATACTAGTTTGATTTATATAATATACTAAGAAGTGTGTGTGTATATATACTATTGCCATGAAATATATATACGACTTGCATACAATACTAATATGACTTGCATACAATATTAATATGAAAAAGAATTTAAAAAAAGTCTTAAGTACTAAAGGGGTATGTGCCTGCGCCATGCAGGCGCATGCACGTACCCACTTCAGTTTCGATTGGTAAAACCAATCGGTACTAATGGAGGTCTTTAGTCCCAGGTGAATACCCGGGACTAAAGAACCTTCCTTCCGTCTCGAAAATAAACTTATGCTTCATCTATATAAAATTTTTGTTCGAGATATACATACTAAACGTACCCATCAATTTTCAATATCCACTGCATGTCCACAATGTTCTGTTCTAGGCGGTCAAATAAACTATCGTTTTGCGAGTTTTTTTTTAATTTGGAACGAACGGCACGGACTCTCAGCGGAGCGTCGACAGGAAAGCAAACGAAAATTTAAAAGACTACACACGCTCAGGCTCCACCCGCCAAGTGCAGGAATATTTAATTATTTATCATTTTTACGGATGGCATCCTTTATTTGCTATTATAAGAATGACTTCTATAATTTGCCACCAACTACTCATTTTATCATTTTTCTAACATGTCATGCCACGTCATCACGCCAGCTTGAAACGAGCATGAAAAATGATCATGGTGCCCTGCCTTCCATCTCTTCTCCTTTGTCCAGCCGCTGGCGTGTGGGATCCACACGTTAATTAGGTCATCTTCAACCTCCTGCAACGCGGTCTGCCGCTGCCGCGCTCGCACGGCCCTGCGCGTCCAGTCGGCTCCAGCGCGGCCGCCCCCGTGCGTCGTTCGTTGCCACCACCTCCCAGCCCGACTCCGCGTGTCCGGCCAGTCCCCAAGTCTGGGCTTCGGTCTTTGATGTTGCTGAATTTGATTTTGTATGTTTAGTTCTAGGTGCGTAACTTTTTTTATTTGAAAGAGATGTATAGCTTTTTGTTCCATCTAAACAAAGTTTATAATTTCAAGCTGTCACACCCCCTAATTCATCAGATTTGGGCCTCACAATAGTCTTGCATGGCAACCCTCGTGAAAAGAAACAACAAACACTACCGCATAAGAGTTTCGCAATGTTCCAGTGTGCCCCTTCGCACGTCCCGGAGCTGCGAACTTGGTCACCATCCGGCACCTTGCATCCAACGCATTGGATGATTATTATGACGTGAGATATGGATTTCCTTGACATAGTTTGCATATGTGTATCATATCCTTAATCAGGGGCAGATCTAGAGCTCGGGCTGCCCGGGCTGCAGCCCGGGGCGAGCTCATGTAGTCCCTTTAACATATGTGGTATTTAGCCTAATAAAAGGAGGTTTATGAGGCAAGATTAAACTGTTTTAGCTGTAATTCAGCAACTTAGCCCGGGTGCAGTCCTGTTTTGGATCCGCCCCTGTCCTTAATTATTTACCGATTGCCAGTCGAAAGAGGGGGATTGTTAAACAAGAGAGGACCTGGACCATCTGACAAATAAACGAGCAAGGGAGTGCTTTAATTGGCCTCATTTTTTTATTTGGCAGCGAAGTTTCGGCGTCCCTTCCTTTTCCATTTTTCTTTCGACTGGGAATATTATAAGTAATTAATAAAGTGTCATTGCATTTGGTCTGCCATGTGGCTAGTCAAGTCGCCGCGCACCATCTGCCTTCGTCTGCAGTTCTGCGTTGAAGGTCGCCGATTTGACCATCTCTCTCTAAGTTTAAAATTTCGGTGTTTGGGGATCGAATAGGAAAAGGGAGCAGACCGCAGTTGATACACCTCCACTCGGATGTTTGATACTAATTAGAAGTATTAAACATAGACTATTTAAAAAAACCCATTGCACAGATGGAGTCTAGTTCGTGAGACGAATCTATTAAGCCTAATTAGTTCATGATTTGACAATGTGCTAAACATGTGCTAATCATGGATTAATTAGGCTCAATAGATTCGTCTCGCGAATTAGTATGGGGGTTCTGCAATTAGTTTTATAATTAGCTCATGTTTAGTCCTTCTAATTAACATCGATGACACTTCTAAAATTTAGTGATTAGTTCCGCATTTCTTGCTGCTTTCTCCTCTGCTAATTTGTTCCATGCCCTTGCGTTGTCACTCTGCTTCCGAGAGACCGATTAAGGGTCGCATACCTGTTACCGCCCCTCTAGCCTTGTGAAGCGGTCGGTGTGCTGATTAAGGTAGTCCATCTTCCCGGCACAGCCATGGTGCTTCATGACATTATATTTTTTGTAGCAATTCAAGCCGCGCAAAATTCATACGTACTACAAAATGTTACCTCTATAATATATAATAGTATATATTTAGTTAGTTTCATAAATTGTATATATATGTTAGCAGATTTCATGACAATTGTATATATTTTAGTTGGTTTCAGTAAATTATGCATATGTTACCCTGGTACAAAAGGATGAGGTTTTTAATCTCGGCACTTCCAAAACGATTTTGGAACCGGTACTAATAAACAGCGAGAACCCTCTTCCTGGCCCTCTCTGCTCGAGCTGAGTATGTGCATATCTTCACAACATGAGCTTGTAGATGCTCATGCTCGTGTAGGTTTGGCCGGAACGCCAAACCTTAGCCAAGGCGCACCACGGCCATGGCTGCTAACGAGTTCAAGCATTGGTGAGATAGCGGGGAGACCTGGTGTGCGAGCTCCCATAGGTGCTTTAGAGCTGAGCCTCATCGTGGTTTAGCCACTGGCTTGCTGTGCGTCCTGTTTCACCGCCTTGATTGAGTGTCAGCGCTACCGGCCGTCACCGTTGCGGATTGCCATCTGGTGATTGCCCTTGACGATGAGTCCACCAGTTGATGTGTCGTGACATGAAAAGTCTAACCGTGCAGGTCTTGTCGTTGGAGAAGCTCGCCGATAGCGAGTTCTCCGTCAGTCAATGCTGCCGAGCCTCGATTAAGGCTCGGAGCACAATGTAGAGTGTTCAGGGACTGCAAGCATGAATAGGAAGAAGGCTAGGGAGTTTTGCGAAAAGTTTGCTCAGTTTAGTTTTTCAAATGCATTTCAAAAGGATTTATTTTGCATAATTCATAAGTAATTGTACAAAACTTGTTGACTTCATCCTTTTTATGTGTGATGCATGAAAAATCATTAAGGCCTTAGGAAAAATAGTTTTTACTCTTTTATTTGAACCCCTTTTAAAATTAGGATTTAATTCATTTAGTTAACTCCTTAATAGTTAAAATCAAAACATATAAAATTGAAGGCTACAAGTTATTTTATAGTTACTTTATTAAGATTTAGGATAAATACTATTCAATTGTTTTATAGTTTGTATTTGGTTAATTAAACAACTCTTGTTATAGGAAAATATTGGAAGCCCTTGATTGAGTAATCTAGCCTTTATAAAAATTAGATGATGGTTATTTTGTTTTAATATCATCCATTGCATCATATCGTGTAGATTGGAGCCTCTGGAGGTGGAGTTCGTCGAGACCCTGTGTGAGCTGAACAAATGCGTGATCACGAGCTGAACAAGGTCGAGAAGTTTCCCTGAAGGTCCCATTAAGGCTACAGAGCTCGAGGAAAGGCAAGGCAAGCCCCCAAGCATTTAATCCTATTTAACCCTGCTTCACTTATGAGTCTAAATTTATTATTTCTTGACTGTGAACTAAATCTAGGAGTTCATTAGAGTCCTTTTATGTAAATTTACCTCCTTATTTTAATTACATCTTTGCCACCTATGTAAAAAAGAATATAAGGTTATGGCTGCTTTGCTAGTGATGTAGAAGTCATATAATTCCCAATTAATTGCATAAGGATAACATCTAAAATTTGTTAGTATGTAAAACAACTTGTTTAAAGAAGTGCCGGGCAGGACTCATGATCCATGTTGGTTGATGCTGATAAATGTTGTTTTATGAGGTTTGATGGTTTTAGTCCTGTCCTGATAATGAACCTAAGACCCATTTGATTGTTGGCCTTTTGGTCAAGGTTTAAATGCACTAATCACGTACGGTATATGGGATCCGGTATTCTGACTTTGAACTGTAACTCGCCATGCTTGCCACGGACTGGTATGCGGTGTTGTGGGTATTAACTCATAGGTCCTTTGACCGGATAACGATGTACATGGAGACACAATCCCCCTCTAAGCTTAGTTCAGGCAACGGAAGCTAAGGGGAGAAAGTTGTCACGTGTGATCCAATGGGATGCGCATGTGTCGTGTGATGAGTTTTTTCTTTGGCATATGACCTGTATTTCTTTTATTGTAAGAGGAACAAGCAAGAGCTTTACCGTTCATATATTAATAGAGAAGGATAGAAACAATGCAGACTGTGTATTTGGGATTGCCTTTAGTTTGACTAGAGGAAGAAAAAATAGGGTGACTCTAAGGGGCTGTTTGGCAACAGGGTGTAAAAATTTAACACCCGTCACATCAGATGTTTGGATGCTAATTACAAAACTAATTGCACAGATGGAGTGTAATTCGGGAGATGAATCTATTAAGCCTAATTAGTCCATGATTTGATAATGTGGTGTTACAGTAACCATTGCTAATGATGGATTAATTAGGCTTAATAGATTCGTCTCGCGAATTAGCACAGAGTTCTGCAATTAGTTTTATAATTAGCTCAATTAGCATCTGAACATCCGATGTGACACTGTTAAAGTTTAGCACCTCATATCCAAACACCCCCTAAGTCTAAGATTATCTTTTTACTCCTTTCATTCTAAATTGTAGGTCGTTTAGTATATATAAAAAATTAAAATAATCTATAATTTGGAACGGAGGGAATATTAATGAATGCATCGCGTTTTTTTAAAAGGTAACGCATTGCTTTTTTCAGTTGTTTGCTGCGCGCGCGTGAAGCGCATGCGTCCAATTTTTTTTCTTTTCCGATTAAAAATTACTACGCCCGGTATCTGCCGAGTGCCGTCCGTGTGGAAAGCCCGAGGATTCGGCCGCGGTGCCCGTAAAAAAAAAACAAAAAAGATTCCGCCGCCGGACCCGCGCATCGGGCACCTGACGGATGACGTCACCACTCACGCACCCCCACCAGCCGGACGAGCCTCTTCCCTTTCCTATATGGCCGGAGCGAGACTAGCAGCCAGACTCGCAGCCCACTCCTCCACCCTGCTCCGGCCCCCGCCCCCGCACGCCGCCGCCGCCGCCGTGCGCCGCCGGCTGTGTTCCCCTTCCTCCTCGCAGCGAGGTAAGCTTCCGGCCCCCCACCTTCCCCTTCTTTGTCGGACCTGGTCGCCCCCACCCTATGCTGTAGTCCTGCAGGGGGGCGCCTCCTGAATTTGCAAACCCCCTGGGTGCGATTGCAAGGATAGGATTGCTCGTTTGCGGCGGTGTGGGCTTGGTGCCCGTATGGTGGGTTCTTTTTCTTCTTTTGGGAGTTATACCGACGTATTGCGGATCGAATTGGACGGCCTTGGGATATGGGATAAGAAATCGACTGGAATGCCTGCAATCAGGAAGTGCCTGTGTTCCAACAACCACTGAATAAACAGCTTGAGCCTGCACATTACTGTTTACAGAGTACAAGGTACAGAGTTCTGTCGTTGCGCTAGTAAGGTTCAGAGATGAGTAGGTTCAGATTAGTTGGGTTGTTGTGCTTGTAACTTACACAGCCAGTAGTCATTAACTTATGCGGATCTTGGAGCAAGTGCCTTTGTTCAGTTAACTATATCTTCATCTGATTTACTGCTTTCTGGGATCTTTTGGCTCTAACATAAATCGGTCCAATTGTCTTTGTAGAAGCATTATTCTATTTCTATTAAATCGATACAAAACAATCGGTTCTTTTTAAAACTTCATTCAATAGATGGATGGATATTTTTGAGATCTTCATGATACTTTTCATTCTCTTTGAGGGAAATTGTGTCTCTGATTTCACAAAATATTTTGAATTTGGTTGCGTTGCTCATCATTGCAGGCCATTATTTGAAAATGGGTGATTCATGTGGGAGCAATAGCCATGGTGCTGTTACACGGGTGCTATTCTGTGGCCCATATTGGCCTGCTTCTACTAATTACACCAGAGAGTACTTGCAGAACTACCCATACATTCAGGTTAGTTTCACATTTTACATGGTAGATGGTACTATGCAAGAAACCTGCAGCTGTATGTATCTTGTGAGTGCTGAAATGAATATGATGTAGCTGATTGTCCATTTTTTAGTTTTATTTTGTAGTAGTAGGCTTCATATTACCAAACTCTGACATTTTCTGCATATGTGTTTGACTGATGCTGTGGGAGGGTTGCAATTTGGCATATGCATTGCTATATATTGTTTGTTTTCCTCTGCTAGTTACATTACGGCATGGTTTAAGTTTTTTTTTGGGCCTTTTAATGATGGTTTGACCTTCAGGGCAACCATGAGATGGTATAATGTCCTTGAAAAGAATAGAAAGCAGGGCATGCTATGCTTTTCCCCATGTCAGTAAGAGGAGAAATCTGATCAAATAGTATCATACAAATATCTGATGCTGATGTGTTTCATAATAATGAACCTCCTTTATAAAATGGTACAAAATTTTACATAATTTCCAAACTTTTGCATCGCAATTATAACAATGTCTTTTTTTATGCCAAGCATTTTACATTATTATTACAATTACTCTTACAGATGCAAATTTTTGAAAGCTCAGCGGTACTAGAAGTCCTGTAACTTAGGCTGGTCACTGGTTCGTTGTTTACATGTTTATTTGGAATAAGGTGTGTGGTGTCCGCGTTTTTCATTTTCTATTTGCACCATTTGGATAACATGAAACAAATTTTGAATCCTCATATTCTATTGCAGAAGTTTGACAGTATGTTCTTACCCCCACAGTCTAGAAATGAGCATAACTTTTTATGGGAGTCAAATTTTACTATTTCCATGCATTCTGCAGGTTGATGAAGTAGGTCTTGAACAAGTACTTGATGTTATTCAAAACTATCATATATGTGTAGTAAAAAATAAGCGTATAGATTCAGATATCATTGCCAAGGCAACTCAGATGAAGATTATTATGCAGTATGGTGTTGGGTTAGAAGGTGATTAGAACTCTGGTTTATCTTGTCTACTCAATCAATCTACCAACTTTACTAGTCCATCTCATATTAAGTTCACACTTTTCCGCAGGTGTCGATGTAAACGCTGCTACAGAACACAAAATCAAAGTAGCACGGATACCTGGAAGTACGACAGGAAATGCGGTGTCTTGTGCAGAAATGGCAATCTACCTTACTCTTGGTGTTCTGCGTAAGCAAGTACGTGTGTGTCGTATGGCTAGCTGCTTTGTCCATGTGCACGTTGGAAGTACTTTTCTTATGTTTCATTTTTTTAAAGCTTATCTTTGACGAACGCTAATACTTAATAACACCATTTTCAGTGTCGCATTATAGTTTGTACACTTTTCAAGTTATCGTGATTAGTCCTTGGTAGGTGATGCAAACAAGCATAATTACTCTGCTGCATTAGGTCCTTCATTTAACCTGTAATTAATATTTTTGGTATCCTGGGAGTTTGGATAAAGAAAGTGAATCCAAATGGAACTTTTAGTCGGAAATTTACAAAAATTATATGGTTCCTCCCCTTCTTTTTTCATTTCCAGTTACGTAGGTGCCAAGAAATCTGGCACTGACACATTGCCATAACTTGATAAACTATAACTTGGTTAGAATGCATTTTTGGAAAGGCTTTGATGTTGGTTAGAATGCATTTTTAGAGGTTAAAAGGAATGCAATGCTGCAAAAATTTGTTGCACATTGATTACTGTATTGAAATTACTACCTTTTTTCCTGGATATATGGCATCTTCAACTTTTTACAGCATTTGACATAAGGCTTTAATCATTGACTTTTCTAATAATGTATAAGCAAATATACAAAATGCAATACTGAATATAAATCTACCAGTATATTTCCATTTGCAAATCATAATAACTTTAGTTTCTAATAGTAATAGTGTTCAAGCTTTAGAAGTTTGAATGTGTATGCCCTAGTGACATCTATATAGGAACACAGCCACAGGGAGTCGTTTTTGGTTCAGGCGTGTCTTGTACTTATTTTAGTACCCAAAATTCCAGGCCATTAAACTAATCTTTGGTTTATCATGTACCGGTCCAGTTTTTTTTAATCATGTATATGTTGTAGATGATATGTAGTCATACCCTCCTAGCATTCATGAGAAGCTAACTTGTCTAAGTTTCATAAATAGAAGTTGGAGCCTGTCATATGTACTATGAACTAACCATGGTATAACATTGGGCATTTACCATGCAGAAGGAGATGGATACTGCTGTGAATCGGAAAGACCTTGGTGTTCCTGTTGGAGATACATTATTTGGCAAAACAGTATGCTCGTGGTGTATACATTGTTGCTTCTTTGATATACTTTCGAGGGAAAAAAATATCCCATTCATGTAGTTAATCATATTGTGATGTACTGTGTAGGTCCTTATCCTAGGATTTGGAGCCATTGGCATTGAAGTTGCCAAGAGGCTCAAACCCTTTGGAGTAAAAGTTCTTGCCACCAAAAGAAATTGGTCATCAGACACACTGCCATGTGGTAACTCCAAATTATGCCCTGCCTAAATATTTTTCTGTTCTGTTCCACTCACCAAAAACATTCTAGCGCAGATGTTGATGAGATGGTTGGCAAGAAAGGTGGTCCACAAGATATGTATGAATTTGCTGGAGAAGCTGACATTGTCATAACATGCATGGCCTTGAACAACGAAACAGTTAATACTTCTCTTGGTGCATTTTTTTTCTCTAAATTTCTTCCAGACAACCTCTACTTGACTTTGTTTAGAATGCCATTATCTTTACAGGTTGGAATTGTGGATCACAAGTTCCTTTCGTCAATGAAAAAGGTAAATGCTCATTTCCAACATACTGAATTACCGATCTCCAAGTTATCAGATTTCTGGGTTCATCATTTGATTGAGCAGGTCTTGTGCTATCTGCTGAGAACATATTTACTAGAAAATCTTTTGTAGAACAGAATATTAAAATAATGTTGGACGTGATTTTTTGTTATAGCCCTTGCGGCTGCTGAAGCAGCTCTGGGTGTCTCAATGGATTTACTTGAATCACCTTTACTTCTATGTAGGGATCATATCTGATCAACATTGCGAGAGGACGCCTCTTGGACTACAATGCAGTGTTTGATCACCTCAAATCAGGTCATTTAGCTGGTTTGGGCATTGATGTTGCTTGGATGGAACCATTTGATCCAGAGGATCCTATTCTGAAATTCCCAAATGTTATTATAACACCACATGTGGCTGGAGTCACTGAATACTCTTACAGAACAATGGCAAAGGTTTGCACTTGTTCTTTGCAAGGCCCATCGTTACTTCTATTGCTCATCTATCTTTCTTGAACATCGAGTAACTGTCAATTACTACAATTAAATAACAGTATGAATTGTACATTTAAATTCCTTGTATTTGTTAGATGTCATGTTTATAGAATCTCCGTAGGCTCAGATGAAAACACTAATGGGGAGAAAATCTTTTTTGCATAATTTAAAGTATCACAAAGCAAGAACCTTTTTCTTGAATAGAAGTTACTGTCATGAAGGTCTTTCATGATATTGTGTGCGCTATCGCACAGGTGTGCAACTGTGCGTGCACTGATTTCCTTGTGGGTTCCAACTTCAGTAACCCTATGGTTTTTGTTTACTTAGGCCCTGTTTGGCATGGCTCCAACTCCGGGTGGAGCTGCTCCACTCCAGAACTCCACATGGAGCCAGCTCCGCTCCAAAACTCCAGAACGAAAATGAGGTGTTTGGCTAGATGGGTGCTCTCAGCTCCAAAAAAGATCGATTTCAGTGTGGATTGCCATTATTGCCCCCCAATTAAGGCCCCACTTGTCATCCTCTCTATCCCATCTTCTTCTTCCCCTTTTTCCACTGCACTGTGCCGCACACGGGAGACCCTCCACGGGCGGCGGGGTGGGTAGTGACGGGGCGGCGGGTGGCGACGGGCGACGACGGGTGGCGAGCGGCGACGGGCGACGACAGGCGGCGGGGTGGGTGGCGACGGGCAACGACGGGCGCCGGGCGCGGTGGCGGGCGACGGCGGGCGGCGACAGGCGACGGGCGGCGGCGGGCGACGGGCGCGGCGGCGGGCGGCGGCGGGCGGCAACGGGCGACGGGCGCGGCGGCGGGCGGCGACGGGCGACGGGCGGCGGCGGGCGGCGACGGGCGACGGGCGGCGACGGGCGACGGGCAAGGCTCTGGCGGCGAGTGGGGCTCGGGAGAATAGAAGGGAGAATAGAATGAAACGTTTTTTTGTGTAACCAGTGGCATTGGTGGGTAATTACCCACCAACTCCACGAGAAGGTTTGAAAGAGGTTTCTGGAGCAGCAAAAGAGGTGCTCCAAAACTCTACCTCCATTTGCACTACAGCTCCATGGAGTTGGCAACTCCATGGAGTTTTGGAGTTGGGGTGTTTGGCTGAATTTTTTGATGGAGTTGCTGGAGTTTAGGAGTGGAGCCGTGCCAAACAGGGCCTTAACAGTTTTGAACTATACATTTGTGTCAATGGAACAACAATTCTTGTCATAAAACTTTTATCATGCAGTAAACATTAAAATTACTGTGCCACTTATTGCATATTGCCTTGTCATGTATAGAGAAAGTACTTCATGTTATAAACACATATCTGCGAGTTTCTGTGGCAGAGCAAAATTCTTATGGTAACTTTTACTCTGCCTCCTGCAGTCTGTTGGTGACACTGCCCTCCAGCTTCACTCAGGGGAGCCATTCACGGGAATAGAATTTGTCAACTAAAGTGCAGGCCATATTAGCTATTGAATTCAGATGAGAATTGCTGTTTCTGTAGGGAAATAATGAATCGGCAACTTTTAGGAACATGCAACAAGATGCTGTCATAAGTATACTATAGGGTGTGTGCATCCCCCGCTAGGTCGGGAGTGTTTTCAAGACTCTGCATCAACTCAATGTAATGCTCTTGAGAATTAATAAAGCTTTCTTTGTTGGGAAAAAATGTTGTCCCGAGTTGCAACAAGTTTGCTACCTAGTTTTGCCTAAACTTTCATGTTAATATTGTGTCACCCAATGCTAGCTGTAGCTGGATCCATTGCTGACATGGTAGGTCGGCTCCCTGGTGGCATGCTGGCAGCAATACTAACTTTTCCAAGGATATGAACTTATGATATCTGGACAAATAATAAACTAACAAGTCTTTGACAGAGCTAAAATACAGCCGGCTACGTTGGTCTGAAAAGATAAAATTTTCCTGTTTCTTTTTCTAAAAAGAATTTCAGAGCTGCTCCAAAGGAATGGCGCAAGGCCTAAACTCACTTATCATTCTGGTGGCTTGGGATATTTGGAAGCATCGAAACTCTTGTGTATTTGAAGGTTCTCTTCCTAACACCCAGGTGCTCCTTCAGGCTATAACAAATGAAAGCACCCTATGATGCTTGGCTGGAGCTTCTAAACTCAGTGAGTTGCTTGCTAGGTCACTTGCTCCAGCAGCTTAGACTGGGCGCTTCTGAATGTCCTTTTAGGGGTGTTGGTGTTGTGTTGTGTGTCTTTTGGTGTGTTTGGTACCTAGTCTGCAGCAACCGTCACCCCCAAAAGGTAATGAAACATCACAGTAATTCATCAGTTTCTGACTCTGCGTGCTGCTAACACATACGTTGTGCTGAACCTGAATCCAGCAGCAGGAAGTTCAGAGCCATGGTGGCGCAAGTACACGGAGCAGGCGGCGCCACTGACCGATGACGAGCTGGCGTTCCTGGAGATGAAGTCGTTCTGCAGCTTCACCGACCTGCTCACGGGCAACGTGTCCCTGCACAAGCTGGTCGCTGGCCACTCGTCGTCGGTTCCCGCCGCGTCTCCTGGGAGCAGAAGCGCCGCCGCCGCAGCGCCACCGGCCGGCGGGTGGCGTTCTTGCGGCGAGGCGAGTGCGATGGCCCTCCAGCCCACCTTCGCGCACGGCAGCGGCAGTAATCTTCTCCATGGCATGAAGTGATGCAGATGCCTAGCTGTGCCGGAGCTCAAAAGATCGTGCACACAATCTAGTGTACTTGTTTGCACCTGGCGATTCCGTAGGCTGTGGGGAGATTGCATCCCTGTGAATCTGTGATTGGTTGGAGTTGATGATTCCATCGAACGATTCGACATGTTGCCCACTGTACTAGAGTGGATTGGACCCTGAAATTGTGGGGCAGGAAGCAGGTGGCCGCCCTCCCTGGTCAGCCACCGGTTGCTGGCGGAGAGGGGGGCCGCGGCCATGGTGATCTGGGGTCGCAGCGACGGTGTCTCGGCCACGGATCGCGCAGTGCCGGAGGCGGCGGGGAGCTCGGGGCTCACTCCCGCCGCCGGCGCTGGATTCGTTCGGCTGACAGATGGGCAGAACACAAAACCCCCTAGTTTACATAATATTTTACATAAAACCTTCTAATTTGGATCGCGACGATTAATTGCAATACGATTATTTTCAAAAAGAGCCCTGAAAAATTACAAATAAGGCCTCCGTCTTCTGATGGCAGCTCATCCGGCTTCTCCTCCCCTCCCCCGACCATTCGCCGCCGCCGATGGCCGCCACATGTCCCACCTAGTTTGAGCGCAATGTCCAATCCAATATCAAACCCTACTTTACTTTTCCAACGTAGAGGATTCGCCGGCTCCAATGTACGAGGCGTCACCGATCCGCCGGCCTCCTTCGGTCGAGGTGGGGTCCCTCCGGTTGCATCGTGCTTCCGGTGAGCTACGGCGGCCGGTTATGGTGCGGCTTCTTGCTCACCAAGACTTACTTATTCATGAGTTTTTCAAAAAAGATTTGTGTTCGTGCGTCAACATGTTTGTTTCGTTTCCTTGTACCACCACACAAATTTGCCTCTGACGTGTTCCTTCAGTATTATAGTATGTTGTTCGAGTTAATAATGGATAGGCGTAGCATTGTTATTCATGTGATTTTTTAGATAACTGAATAAGAAAAAATATTCACTACAGGAAACACTAAAGTTGCCGAGTGTAATTTGTTCACCGAGTGTATTATTACGGGCACTCGGCGAACGCCGTGTTTGCCGAGTGTATCCCTAACAACACTCGGCAAAAATATTACACTCGGCGAAAATAAGGTTTGCCGAGTGTCAAAAAAAAACACTCGGCAAACTCACGGGGGACACTCGGTAAATAAAATACACTCGGCAAATCCTTAAGCACGTGAGCAGCACGTGCGGCGTCCGGTAGGGGAGGTGATGGACGTTAGCTGTTTGCCGAGTATCCCCCGTTGACACTCGGCAAAGCTCAAGGTGTGCCGAGTGTTAGGTGCCACACTCGGCAAACATTGATGTTTGCCGAGTGTTTTTTGACACACTCGGTAAAACCGAAACATTTTTTCCCTCCTCCAGCCTCCAAACTTTTTATACTCCCCATGTATGACATTTGGCACGGCATGGTAGAAGGTGGACTATTTATTGACATGTTTGCTATATTTAATGAATTAATTTCATTTAGAGTAATTTGTTGATTTAAGTCAAATTTGAACGGCAGGTGATTGGAATAATGGAATAATATGAGTGGAAAAATTATATTCATGTTAGTGAGTCCACATTGAGGTCTCATCCGGAAAATGAAAAGAAATTTCGAACATTTTGTTAAGGAAACACAACTACGAATGTGTGGCCGAATGATTTTGTAATTCTCAAAAATACAAACGATGTTTGAAAATCACGAGATTTTCCAAGATGCTATGATTTCATATGCAGAGGCTGTGGTAAAAAATTGAGAAGGTTTCGCATAAATTTTGACATATGATGCTTAGAATTTGAAGCATCTTCGGAGAGGATTCGTAGAAGTTGGAAGGATCCGGTAAGATTTTGAGTCGAATCGATACTTGAATTTGTCATTGAGTTCAAATTTATTTTTATAGGCCATAGAGAACATAGATTGGTTCATGTCAAATTTTGGGAATTTTTCGGATCCGTTTGATAATTTTTATTTATTAATTGCAAGTATATGAATTTAATAGATATAAATTCAATATGAGCTATAAATCCATGAAATAATGGAATAATATTACTTAAAAAATGAAATACGCAATATTTAGTGAATTTGACTAGGTTTTTGCAAAGTTTACATACTTTTAATTACTAAAACTACTTTGCACATGCAATATAAGTACTTATTTGCCGAGTGTCACAATGAGGCACTCGGCAAAGAATATGTTTGCCGAGTGTCCTCCCTCGGACACTCGGCAAAGCTCGCCGCGGGTCCATGTGTCAGCGTCAGTCCAAAATCCGGGGGAAAAAAATCCTTTGCCGAGTGCCCCTGAGCCTTTGCCGAGTGCTAGATCAGGGGCACTCGGCAAAGACGGAACATTAAGCTGGCCCTAAGTCCCGCACGTGCACACCCCCGCACACGCACAGGCACACGCACACGCACACGCACCGCACGCGCCGCCCCCACGCGTCGCCGCCCCGCGCCGCTCGCCCCGCGCTGCTCGCGCCCCCGCGCTGGCCCCGGCCGCACGACGTGCCGCCCTCGCGCCGCCGTCAGCCCGCCCCGGCCGCCCGACGCGCCGCCCCCGCGCCGGCTCCGGCTGGCCCCGCGCCGCCCCCGGCCGGCCCCAGGCCGCCCCCACTCCCCTGTCCATGGCCATCGCCCCTCCGGTAAGTTTCCATGCCGCTACAAATTATAAATTAGAGTAGGTATGAAATTAGAAATTAGAAAATGTTGAAAAGAATAGAGAGGTGGTAGGATGTGGTAGGATTTTTTTTAGAAATTAGAGGCATGAAATTAGAAAATTAGAAAATAGAAATTAGAGAAGAATGAAATTAGAAATTAGAAAATGTTGAAAAGAATAGAGGTGTGGTAGGATGTCTAGAGAGGTGGTAGGATTTTTTTCATAAATTAGAAAACTAGGATGTCTATTTGCTTGTGAAAATTCTTTGGTGTGGATGTATTTGTCGGCCATCGTGCCATCTCTTTGGTGAGATTGTGGTTGTTGGCCATCGTGCTGTCTCTTTGGTGAGAATGTGGTTGTCGGCTATTGTGCCGTTTAATTTGTTGTAGGTTTTGGAAACCTCCCCGTGCAGGGGAGTTGCTACCGAAATTTTGACTTAAACAGTGCTATGTTTCTTTTCTTGCAGGAGAGGCTCACAAGGACCGTCCTCGACTCGTCACTTTGCAGGATAGCAAGGTGAGGCATCCTACACCTCTCTTTCCGTATAATGTTCATATATCACGTAACCTAGTTAGGCGTCTCCCGTTCGAAGGAGATACGGTTGGAAATATGCAGATCTTTGCATATCTATAACCGTATCTGTTTCGAATTGTCCACATTTTTTGGACAGCCTGAGGATGTGTAGGTGGGTTTAGTATCCATGGTCTATTCCAGTCCGAGATAGAGTTTCGGTAGCACCTCCCTGTTGTTATCAATGAATGGATTGACAAGACGGATGCTTTCTTGGAACGGGTGTTTGCAAGTGTCAAAGGAGCTCGATCGACTTGGTGTCCGTGTAGCAAATGTGGAAACATGCGTCAGCAAATCAAGCTAGACATGGGCAAACATCTGGTGAAGAACGGATTTACGTCAGACTACACCAGGTGGATCTACCATGGTGAATCTGACCGTGGGAGAGAGGAGGTCTTGAGACAACACATCGAGGAATTTGATGATGATGCCCGGGTGGGAGACATGTTAAATGACTATCATGAAGGACACTTCGAAGAAGCACGTAGGGAGGAGGAGCCAGAGGCTACCACTAAGGCTTATTACGAAATGTTGTCTGCGGCACAGCAACCCCTTCACGGCTATACCAAGGTTTCTCAACTAGATGCCATTGCACGCCTAACGGCTGTGAAGTCTCAGTTTAGTTTGAGTCGAGACGCGTTTGATATTATGTTGACAGTTTTTGGAAGCCATCTCCCGGTTGGTCACATCTTGCCAAAGAGCATATATGAGGCACAGAAACTCCTTCATGCACTTAAGATGCCATACGAGCATATACATGCTTTCCCGAAGGGATGCATCTTATTTAGGAAAGAGTATGCGGAAGCAAAATACTGTGTGAAGTGCGAATCGTCTAGGTTTCTGGAGGTAGACTATGGTGACGGTCAGAAAAAGCAGCTCGCAATTCCTGTGAAGGTTCTACGGTATCTTCCTTTCATACCGAGGATCCAACGGCTTTTCATGACTGAAGAATCCGCGAAACAGATGACATGGCACAAAAACGGCCGTCGATATAATCCTGAGAAGCTGGTACACCCATCCGATGCTGAAGCCTGGAAAAGCTTTGATGCGATTTATCCTGCAAAAGCTCTAGAGGCCCGTAACGTACGCGTTGCATTGGCAACAGATGGGTTCAATCCTTGTGGAATGGCGACCGCCCCGTACACCTGTTGGCCCATTTTCGTTATCCCCCTGAATCTCCTCCCTGGCGTCCTCTTTCAACGACATAATATATTCTTGTCGTTGATAATTTCAGAGCATCCGGGGAATAATATGAGTGTGTACATGGAGCCTCTGATTGATGATTTGCTCCGTGCTTGGGAGGAAGGGGTATGGACATATGACCGATCCACAAAGACAAACTTCAAGATGCATGTTTGGTACCAGTACTCCTTGCATGACTTGCCAGCATATGGGATTTTCTGCGGATGGTGTGTTCACGGGAAGTTCCCATGACCAGTATGTAAAGCATCTTTGAAGTTCATTTGGTTGTCGAAAGGTGGCAAATATTCTTCGTTCGACAAACATCGACAATTCCTCCCTCCTGACCATCCATTCAGACGAGACATCAAGAACTTTACCAAAGATGTCGTAGTTATAGACCCCGCACTGCCGATGATGACAGGGGCCGCAGTTCGTGCTCAGTTAGATGCTCTCGAGGTCAATAATGAAGAAGGTGGTTTTTTGGGATATGGCGAGCAACATGCTTGGACGCAGAAGTCGTGCTTGTGAAATCTTCCCTATTTTGATGACCTTCTTGTTCCACATAACATTGATGTAATGCACACGGAAAAAAATATCGCCGAGGTAATTTTTGGTACAATCATGGACATTCCTGACAAGACAAAGGATACATTAAGGCTAGAGTGGATCAAGCGACGTTGTGCAATAGACCACAGCTAAACATGGCGCCTCCAAGAGCTGGCATGTTGTGGAGGAAGCCTAAGGCCGATTTCGTTCTGACGAGGGCCGAAAGGAGGGAGGTTCTAGAATGGTTCCAAACGTTAATGTTCCCTGATGGCTATGCAACGAACTTGAAGAGGGGAGTGAATTTAGCAACTATGTGAATCAACGGGCTCATAAGTCATGATTACCATATATGGCTTGAGCGCCTACTTTCGATGATGGTTCGAGGCTATGTCCCTGAGCATGTGTGGCAGGTGCTAGCGGAGTTGAGCAATTTCTTCCACCGGCTTTGTGCGAAGGAGTTATCTCGTACCATGGTTGCAGAAATGGAAACAATGGCGCTTGTGTTGCTCTGTAAGTTGGAGAAGATCTTTCCACCAGGCTTCTTCAATCCAATGCAGCATATGATTCTACACCTTCCGTATGAAACACGAATGGGGGGGCCTGTGCAGGGTCGTTGGTGCTATTCAATTGAGAGATGTCAAAAGGTTCTTCGAACTAAATGTAAGAATAAGTGCAAAATTGAAGCATCCATTGCAGAGGCATACATTCTGGAGGAGGTGTCAAACTTCACATCAAAATACTACGCTGACAACCTTCCTAGCGTGGATAATCCACCTCCTCGTTACAATGCCAGCGAAGATGAATTGAGCCTTAGCATTTTCCAAGGGCAACTCGGAAGTGCAAGTGGTGCGACCCGCAAGACCTTGAACCATGAAGAGTGGCGCTCTATCATGCTGTATGTGTTGACCAACCTATCTGAGGTGGAGCCGTACATGATGTAAGTTCTCAACAAACTTGTTTCGATGTAGTCACCATTCTCTTGCCTAAACGTATATTTCTCGTTGCTACAGGCAATTTCATCGTCAATTCTGGCGTAAATCAAGGCAACCGTACCCGCACGAAGCTGAGACTCTTCTCAAAGAGGGTGCGGGAAATGGAATGCCCGATTTCATTTCTTGGTTCAAACAGAAGGTACAATCCAATTTCTTCAGACATTCTCGTACATACGATTAATGTAATGAACCGCCATGTTTGAACTTGCAGGGCCGAACCGATGCGTCTATGAATGTCGAGTTGAGACAGGTTGCCGATGGCTGTGACTATAGGGTCAGGTCGTTTGCCAGTTATGACGTCAACGGATATCGTTTTCACACAACAAGGCACGAGCAGAGTCAGCCCAATCGAAGAACCACAAATACCGGAGTTGTCACGCCAGGCTCTGATGGGGTCGAGTACTACAGAAGAATTGAAGAAATATACGAACTTACTTTTCATGGGTGCAAACCTCTTAATCCAGTTATATTCAAATGCCATTGGTTTGATCCATCTATCGTGAGACGGGCCCCTAATCTTGGGCTAGTCGAAATTCGACAGTCATCCATGTTACCAGGAGACGATGTCTATATTGTGGCTCAACAGGCCACGCAAGTTTATTATTTGTCATACCCGTGCCAAACTGACAGCCGTCTTAAGGGTTGGGATGTTGTGTACAAGGTATCGCCACACGGTAAACTACCTGTACCAAACAATGAAGATTACAATATAGACCCCAACACGTACGAAGGAGAGTTATTCCAAGAAGATGGGCTCGAAGGGAGTTTTGTGATAGATTTAACCAAAGCGATCGGAATGGAAGTAGACAACGAAAGGGTTGCTGCAGAGGACGGTGGAGACGAGGTTCAGAATGTGAAGGACTTAGAATTACTTCAGTGATTACAATTAGCTAATGACAGTGATGACGACATTCCTCCTTCGGAGCACGGGCTTGACTATATCGACACGCGTGATAGTGATGATGAGACTTATGATCCAGCTAATCCCGATCATGATGATTATTTCTAATACATGTATGAGTCATACTAATTTAGTTATAATTTATTTATAATTTGCATATATTTGTAATTATGTTTTGTTTATCTATGCTGACTGGTTTACTCTTTTTAATTGCAGGTCATTGAGCAATGGTGGGCGATATGAGGAAGCTCACGTCGATTTGCGAGAGACTGGCCACGTTAGGGACTGGTTCAGGGTCAGGGTCACGTTCAGGGAGCGGTCGAGGGAGGCGTTGAGGCAGGCCTCGACGTAGGGTTGAGGAGGAGGAGGTGGTCCAGAGGCCTCGAGGGAAGGGTAAAGCGGCGAGGCCCCCATCGCCTGAACCTGAGGTGGAGGAGGAGGAGGAGGAGCTACCTTCCGCACACGCCTCTGGGGACGACGAGTAGGAGGAGGCGGAGGAGGAGGAGCAGCAGGAGCAGGAGGGGGACGGGGAGGCAGGGGATGCCCAGTCCAAGATATGGTTGCGAGGTCCCTCATCCCTCCCGAAGCGTCCGATACCTGAGCATTTATGCCCGCTGATTAAACCGGTTGGGACCAAGTAAGTAACTTTAAATATTCTTAATAATGTTCTTATGTTGAAAGTTACAAAAACTAATAATTTATATTAATGACTTGTGCAGGAGTTGGATTAAGCTCAGTGGGGGTGACCACAACTGTAAAGCCAACGGGATCCTTGGCCTTTTGTGCAGGGTTCACTTCCCTAGCTTGGTGGTGTACGCCGGACAGCAGCAGCCGGCCTACACGTGGGACCACTACGTTGCCGCCCCCGACGTCCCTGATCGTCAATAGAGGAGATTCCCCAACATAGCGGAGCGGGTCAAGGCCGAGTTGTGGGTAAGTACTCCTCGCACTAAATTGCTCAATACATCACCTACGTTTGACATTCTTGAAATAATAACTGTATACGCGTCTATATGCAGGATTTCTATAGATGCCAGGAGGGATTCGAGGCCAAGGCGAAGGCGGTCTGCGATGTAGCCGCCAAGAAGCTTGTGAAGGACATGCATTACGAGGCGCGCATCCAGGCCATCATCGAATTCCACGCTCAATATAGACGGATGAAGGTTAGAAAAGAGGAGGCAAGAACAATGAACCTGACCAAGGACCAATTCATGAGGGTAAGTAAAGAACGTTGATACTTACTATTTAAGATTAATTAGGCTCAATTTCTTTTTCATATGTCACACGCTTGATGCTGTAGGTGCCTCCGTGGTGGTGTCGTGCGCATATCCAGTGCTGGGAGAAGATGGTCGACGTGTGGTTGGAGCCCGGGTGGTTGGAGAACCACCTTGCTTGCCGGCAGCGGCGTTTGCAGATGCCAACTGCACCACACCATCAAGGCAGCCTAAGCCATGATGAATATAGAGAAAAATGGGTACGCAACTTCAATTCTTTATTCTAACGTTCAATTCTACATAATTCCTAATCATTTTGTATTTTTTGCCGCAGTCGGCGTCACATGATGGCTGACCTTGCTCCCAGCTCAAGGGATGGGTCCTCTCCAAAAAGGGCAAGGCGACGGCCGATATCGATTTCAACCCAGACGACCCGTCCGAGGCGTACAGCCATCCTAGCATACACAGTCGCGTCAGCGAGTATACAAAGATGGCTAGGGAGGTTCACGGGCCAGACTTCGATCCAAGCTCCGAGGACATTGATGGAGAAATCGTGATGAGGGTGGGAGGAGGCAAGAAGCATGGCCGATATTGGATTGGCGACGGCGTAATCAACACGGCCTCTACTCCCACTCTCTCCCAGATCCGAGCTAGGAGCACGGACTCGAGCCCGGCAATACGGCCACGACCCACCACTGCACAGTTCCATATGGAGGCTCTCCATGTTCTTTCTCTTCCATTCATCGTTCGTTTGTTGTTATACTTTAGCTTTGCATTATAACATTGCAATGAAATATTGTAGGCCCAGGTGGAAGAAGCAAGGAAGAAACAAGAGGAGATGGCGGCGCAGATGGAGGACATGCAGCGGAGGATGGAGGAAGAAAATTGGATGAGGATGGACTAGATGTTCCAGTACATGCAGAATTTTGCTTTGAGCATGGGTCAGTCTTTGCCTCCGCCACCGCTGATGCTGTTCCCTCCGCCTCAGCCACCGACAACTACTCCTGTGAGTCACTTGACACATTGTGCTTAAGATTCAATACTTTAATTTTGACAACTTTAGATGTTAGCTCAGAATGTCCTATCCTATGTGCAGAATCAATCGGCGGCTTCGAATAATGAAGATCAAGATTTGTCGCAGTGGTCTCCTTGGCCTCCACGGAACTAGACTTGGTTGTGAACTTGGTTGAAACTAAATTGTGACTTGAACTTGGATTTATGGATTGTTTCGTGCTTATGTTGAATTATGCCTGTGATGTTTATGAATAATGTTTATTATGGTGGTTGTAAATTATGCATGTGATTGTTTATTACAAATGCCTGTGATGATGTGTATTGTGAATTGAGAGGGGTCCGTTATACGTGACAAAACGGGAAAAAAAGGGGGTACAGAGTGTTTTGGCTTTAACACTCGGCAAAGTGGTCTGTTGCACCTCCAGGCGCCACTTGTTTGCCGAGTGTTAAAGCCAAAACACTCGGCAAACAGCGCACCTTTGCCGACTGTCAGGGCCAGGGCACTCGGCAAAGTGGCTGAGTTTGCCGTGTGTAGGCACTCGGCAAACACCACGGCTTTGCCGTGTGCTGACACTCGGCATATGGGCCGTGTTTGCCGTGTGTTGGTACTCGGCAAAGCGGTGGTGTTTGCCGAGTGCCTGCCGTCTGGCACTCGGCAAACCCGCCGTTACCCTCGGCGCCGTCAACGCCCATTTCGCCGAGTGTGTCTTTTCGCCGAGTGTTTTTTGGCCGTCGGCAAAATGTTTGCCGAGTGCTCGAGTTTTGACACTCGGCAAAGTCGTGTTTGCCGACACAAAATTTGCCGTGTGCTATATGCCGAGTGTAACACTCGGCAAAGCCTTTGCCGAGTGTTTTTGGGTCTTCGCCGAGTGCCTGTGGCACTCGGCAAACTAAGTGTTTCCCATAGTGATTCCAGCATATGACGAGTTGGATTTACACATCCAGGCATCCAGCATATATTTTGTTTGCTTTTTAGCTGATTGCAAATGATGCAGGCCACAGGAGATATGGCACCTGTATCCTGTCTTTAACTATTTATTAGGCAGATGAAAATAATGAAAAATGTAGAACACAGAGCTATAGTGAAAAGACAAGGGACACAAGAATTTGCCTGATTCCAGATTTGAGTTAGGAACTTCTTCAGTCTTCTGTCATTTTATTTGTACTGTTTTTAGTCCTCCCTCCTCAGGAAGTAAGCAACAACTGATTCAATTATAGATGGATCTGAACCACCTACAATGATCAATTATGGATGGATTTATTGCATGAGATGTTTGATCAATCTCTGAAGGGAGTTGTTCAACTTCTTTTACAGGTTTAGATTACCCACTACGCCACAATCCATTTTTGCTGGCGGGCCAAATGGCTTTGTGCTGGTGGGCCTAGCACCCGCCAGCAACTTTGAGCCAGCATAAATGTGGCGGAACCGTCCAACTTAAACTGGTTTAAATGCGCCTAATTGCTGCCGACGCAACAATTATCCGAGACGCACTTAAAACAGTATAAGTCGGGTCGTCCGTCGAGGGTCCCTAGGACTCCTCGAAAGATCCACGTTGTGTTTCATAGCCATACATCAGGATAGTGTCCGCGATGGGATAACATCAACAAACATTACATTTTTACATACATATAAAAGGTACGAGTTATTACAAAACATAGATTGAAACAAACTTAACAGTGCAGTGTTAGACAGAGTTCTAAGATTTAAAACATAAACAGTTCAGGAGGGGATGAGCATTTAAAAACTTCTTCTTAAGGGTATTGTGAGACTCATAACAATACCCTAGGGCTTCGGGGCTTCCTCCTCTGTGGACTCCTGCGGAGCTTTTGAAAGATAGCCACAAGGGATAACCCTGAGTACGGGGTACTCAGCAAGTCTTACCCGACTAACCAATATAACAGCTTTCTTTGGAAGTGTATGCTAGCTTTTTGGTGTACTTGGCTAATACAACTTTTGCCGAAAAGCTTACTACAAGTGATGCCTTAGTTTTATCTTTTATTTGGGTTAAGTTATTGCCTAACCATCCTAAATGATGAGCCGAAAGTAAAAGCAACCATAGATATTAAGTCATACACCAAACATTATCGGAAAGATATTTAATTCATGAATTTATACTACGATGCTCAACAGTGATCAAGTGCATTCATAACCGAGAATTGCGGCGATCCGGATCCATTTACATCCTGCAGGAGAGTACCCTGATCACCAGCTTTATACGACTGTCGAGGTCGTACATAACAACCTTTCGATTAGCAAAATCAATGATTGGGAATAAGACTACCCGGACCCAGGGATGCACCCCCACATGGGATCCCACGTCTGGCCCGATCACCATGTGAGTTTCAGGCTACACCCCTGCCAATCTCCAGCACGTCAAGCGCGGGTACGAAGTATTCCCGATCATAGAGTTTACTAACTTATTGGGCTTTACTGGTCCCATACCCAGTAAGTGATCAGATGCTTATCACTTGATCAACGGTTAAGACAACGAATCGGGCCTTAACCAAATTAATCTAGCAGACAGAACTACATCTCTAGCTTCTGTCCGCTTCTCAACTTCCAAGTTATCTTTTCATAAGCAACATGTATGACTCAAAAGTTTTCCTTAAGGTTGGTAAACCAAGTATGTAAGCAAATAAGCAATTCTAGACTTGGGTTATCTACTACAGGGTTGAACAAGTGGCAAAGATGTCCTTAAAGCAAGGCATGATCATACACAAGAATAGGTTTCAAGCAACTCCTAGACTTAGTGCATATATATAGCAAATAACCGATAATTGGACACATGAAATAATGACTCCAAAATAGATAGGTATAAATGCACCGGGGCTTGCCTTGTTCGCTTAAAAAGTTAGTATTCTCTGACGGGTTGGCTTCACAGGGGACTAATACAAAGACTTCTTCGAACTCCGAAGATCCTTCTGAAAATTCCAAATAATCTCCTTCTGGTGCTTCGGGATCTATAGCACAATACATGCAGGGGTTAGGAATGCAAAATTTTGAATAAAAGACTATACAACTTTCCTTCATGATAAAGTTGCAAGCCAACAAGGACTATACAATTTATCATGATAAAGTTGCAAGCCAACACACAAAAACCCAAAAAGATTAACCCATAATTTTATTTTCTCCCCTAACCTTACTTAAGGCCTTTCTTTTATTTTTGGAAAAAGGTTATAATTATTTTCTAACTTAAAACCTATATTCCTATGAGTTGAGAATAATTTGTATTTATGAAAATGTTATTTCATATTTTATGCATTTTATAAAGATTAAGTATTTATTTAATTACCTTAAAAGAAAGGCATTAAATAAATACCTAAGCTTTTATTATTTTTCTAGGGTGTAAAAATTTTAATGCGTAAAGGAAAATAAAACAAGCCTAACAAAATTGGTTTCACTAATTTTGGACACTCCTAGAAATTTCTGTGATTTAAATGGTGAAATTTGGATTTAAACTAATTATTCTATAAGGGCCCGTTTGTTTCGCAGGAATTGAAACCCATTCTAGGAATTATATTCTAGACATTGGATTCCATCATAAATAAATTACTCAGAATTTGATTCAATTCAATTTTTTTGTTTGGGTGTTGATGGAATTTTTCTCCATGAATTAAATTCCATATTCTGTTTGGATAACCCAGATATCTGATGGCGCCTGAGACACCTCACGCACGAAGTCCGATCCGGTAATTGGCACTAAACTGCCAAATCGTGCGGCTTTTGCTGCCTCCCTGAGCTCTGCAAGCCTCATCTTCCTGCAAACATAAAATTAAATCAAATCGCCAGAATAAATTCCCACTTATATCTAACCAATCACAAAACGCAACGAACAATCCAAGCCCAGTAGTACAGCACCGGATCCAGATCAACAATGGAAAGATATCAGATTACTATCGGAAGCACACCAATTATACCGTTTGACCATGCGAGTCAGATCAAATCAAACGCTGCAGGCACTGGAGCATCTCAAGATTCAGCCAAGAACAGACGGAAACAGAAAAGAAAAGGACACAATCACGGATCAGCAATCAATCAGAACGCAGACCAGATCGAGTCCAAGGAGAGGGGATACCTGTACTGCTCGAGAAAGCGGTCGTCGTCCAGGTCATCCTCGAATTCCTCGAGCTCCTCAGGCTCGCGCGCGTCTAGCCATTCCTTGGACTTGGGCTGCTCGTCGGCCTCGACCTTGGGAGCGAAAGCCGGCGACCTGAAGGGCTCCGGCTTCGGGGGTAGATTCCCCAGGCGGCGCTGGCTGTCGCCCCACTGCGTGCTCGTCCCTCCATGTCCTTGTACACGAAGCGGTAGTCCATCATGGCCGAGCACCACGAGCGCAGATAGAGAGAGATGCGCAAAACCGCGAGGGGGACGGGGAGAAGTGGAGACGCGAAGGGACGAGACGATGAGGAGAAAGGGACGCGAAGGGCGTGTTGGAGGTGGAGGTCCCGCGGCTTCTCCGACTTCGGTGACGTGGGGAACTTTTCGGGGCAGCGCCGAGTGAGCGGATCTGAACGGCGGCGAGCTTTCAGTCGGGGAAGGGAAGACGAAGGAGGTGCAGCGCGGCGGAGGAGGGGGCGCTGGAGGAGGCGGCACCGGGGGAGGGCGTCGGAGGAGGCGGCGGAGGAGTGGGCGCCGGGGGAGGGCACCAGAGGAGGGGGCGCGGCGTCGGGATGAAGGGGAGTCGGGAGAGGGAGGCGGTGCGGCGTCGGGGAAGGGAGGCGTGTTGGGATGGAATCGATTTCTTCATTTTAGATCCGGAATGTGTCGCAGGTAAGGAAATCAGCTCGTGGAAATTGCTGGAAAGACGATTTCCAATTCTATGCGGAGCCAAACAAGTCGGTCTAGGAAAACAATTCCAATTCAGCCTAATTCCTGCTAAACAAACGGACCCTAAAGGAAATCTAATTTTCCCGAAAAAAACACCTCGAAAAACTTTTCTTACGCAGCTCGAACCTACCCTCTCTCACACGCGCGCTGGGCCCACGGTGTGGACCCACCTTTTCCACTGCTCCACTTACCCGCCGGCCCTTTCTCCCCCTGACGGGCCTATCGGGCCGATTCTTCCTTTCCTCGGTCCACTACCGGCCCAACGGCCCTCTTCCTTTTTCTCCTTTCTTTCGCGAATGCGGCCTTGCTTCCTACTGGGCCTTCGGCCTTTTTCATCCACGACCGACCGCCCCGGCTCCTTGGGCTTCTGCTGCGCCGGCCCACAGACGCCCGCGCCCCGGCCTCCTTCTCCTCCTCTCCTTTCTCTCTGCCGCGCAGGCCCAAGCTCCAGGCGCTTCTTCCTCCTCCCGCCAAAACGCGCGCGCGACAGGGGGCGGCGCGACTCGCCGGCCGGCGCCCCTCCGGCGGCGAAGATAGGTCAGGACAGCACCTCTACACCTTCACGCACCCGTGCGTGGCAACAGCTCCTCGGGAGATGGCCGGAGCCATTCCCTCCACGGCGGCGGGCGGCGACACCTTGGGCCGGTCGCGACTACTCACGACGACGGCACAAACTACTCGAACAACGACTACTACACCATCCTGGCATCCTAGGGACATGTCTACGACTACTTAAGAAAGAAGAGAACCGGCGCAAGGTGGTGCTCACCGTGAGCGGGAGGCGCGGCGACGGCGGACAGAAGCGGCGGCGGTTCAAGGTGTGCTGGCGAAGAAGCTGGGCAACAAGCTGCTAGGGTTGTTGGTGGGATATGGGCGGAGGTGTGGACGGAAGGAATCGACGGGAGGTGCGGTGTGGCGGTGGAATTTTACTCGGCGGCGGTGTTTGACAGAGAAGGCGGCGGCGGTAAGAAAAAGACGGCGGTGAAACGGCGGCGCGGGAGTGGTAAATATACAAACGTCTTACCGCGCGCATGGTTGCCACCGTGGTCTACCCATAGGCTTGCGTGGTGAGGAGGTGGCCTATCCATCGTGCTGGCGAGCGACCGACGACGGCGGCGGCGACACGTCCTGCCTGCTCTGTCATCGCCTCCCCCCTTTTCTTTTGATGCCTGAAACTTCAGAGTTCTTCCACAGCCGATTCCAAATCCGACGGTCCCCAAGTTGCTTAAGCAAAGTTGTAGATAAACTTGAATCATAAATTTTTATTTTAGCTTTACCCCAAGATAAACATCCAAGCACAGTGCAATTTGAATTTCTTTTTCGGCTTCAACTGAATTTTGCTGAACTTTAAGTTCAGTTCGTCAGTTAACTGACAGTGTCACTTATCTCATTTTTTGATTGAATTCAGGGATCCAAATCTTCCTTTTCCAGTCCAACTTCTCCCCATTTGTGTTCTACAACATCCCAGGGTTCCATTTTGCTCAAGAACGACTACTCCTTTGGATCTACATTGCTCTGAAATCAACTCCAAAGTCGACCCTATGCTGCTGTTTTCAGACTTAACCATTTTCAATGATGTCGTTTGCAGTGACAAGATGCTGACTTTGAGCTTGAATTTGAATTCGTTCCCTTCACTGTTCCTGGCCAACAACACCCAATTCTAGGAGTACAAAGTCCATACTTTGATATGGTGTAGTTGTTCTGATTCACTTGTTTGAAAAATTTGTCAGAATTCAATTTCCAAAATGGACTCTGAGGCTGTTTTTCTGAATTCTTGTTTTCGGACGATGAACAGTAAACTTCAGTTTTCCATTTTCTTTCTTCAATTCCTTTGAGAGATTTTTGAACCAGCTCTGCTCCAATTTCTTGATCCTTAAGTTCTAGTCACTCTTACACTTGTATTCCATATTTTTGCCGAATTTTTCTGAATTTCCAATTCAAAATTCAAATTTTGGTCAAATTTGCCCCGAATTTGATTTTCGGCCAATTTCTTTTTCTTTTCTTCTCGAATTGCTTCCAATTTATCAAAGTCACTTTAATAACTTAAAATGGCAGGTGTTACAATAAATGGCACAAATGGCTCTCTGTACTGGCGGGTGCTCGGCTCTCTGTAGTGGGCTCTCTGTGCTAGCGGGTGGTCGCGCCAACACAATTGCTTTTGCAAAAAAAAAAAAAAAACGCTCGCTGCTCCCATCCCCGCCACTCGTTCGTCGCCGCGCGCTGCCCGTCGCCCGCCTCCAGCGCGCCGGCTCCTGCGCCGCCTGCCATGTCCTCGATGGGCACACCATTGGTCTCCGATAGGAAGAAGGCGACGAAGAGCATCATGATGACGACGCATGCGGCGAAGAAGAAGAAGAGCAGGAACTTGAGTCGGCAGAGCATGGGGAGGAAGGCTGGTGCGACGCCACCGTCCCGCGCCGCCGTTCCCACCGCTACCCCACGCCCCCGCTGCTCCCGCGCCTGCTACCCTCAGCCGCTGCTGCGCCCGCTGCTCCCCCCACCCCATCCCGGCTGCTGCTGCGCCTGCTGCCCCCCTGCTACTGCGCCAAGTGGAGAGAGATAGGAGGGGAGAGAGGAAGAAGGGATAAGGATGCACGAGGTCTGTGCAAAATATTGAAGGACGCGTGGGAGATAGCGCACCAATTTTTTGGTTCTTTTTGTGCTGGTGGGTGACATTATCGCCCGCTAGCATAGTGGCCTCTGTGCTGGCGGGCCACATAAGCGCCCGCCAGCACAAATAGAGCGATCTGTGCTGGCGGGTGCTTATGTGGCCCGCCAGCACAGTGGCCACTATGCTGGCGGGTGCTCCCCATCGGTACAAGGAATCTTTTTGCTGGCAGGTGCCAATCACGCCCGCCAGCACAGTAATTTGCTTATGCCAGCACAAATCGTTTCTGGCATAGTGACCAATCTATTGTGCTGTTGTGTGCTACTCACATGACTAACACCAGAACACGTTTCTGTTTTGCAATCTATTGTGCTGTTGTGTGCTACTCACATGACTAACACCAGAACACGTTTCTATTTTGCAGTAGCAAAGGCCAATTCGCATCACCAGGATGAGAGACCAAGTTGATGTGTGCTTTGGTCTATTTGTGATGAGTGATTGACTGGATGATTTGAGACTTTACCAATTGAGTCCATATTCCATATGTGCTTGATTATGCTAACGGCTAACCGGAGATGTGTGTTGTGTTGTGGTGTTTGTGTAAAATATATCTTGTGTGTTGTGTCTCTTGGCTTGTGATGTGCAGGTGTTGGATGTGATATGGTGGTCGACGGCAAGAGGTGAAGATCAAGCGAAAGGTTCATGCCACTGTACTAGGGCTGTGAAGGGTAGACATGATTAGGCTTGGACCGAGGGACCTGAGGAGTCCGGACGGAATCATGGGTAATCCACATGGTGTACGGAAGAGCAAGAGTATACAGACGGGATGAAGACAGCGTCGGTCGAGTCAAATGGGACGGAGGCGAGTCGAGTAGGCGGCCCGGGAGCGGGAGCAAAAGACTTGGAGGCGTCGAAGGCTTGGCAGAGGCCGAACATGTGTTGACATTGGTAAGTCACGTTGTGTGCGGCGTGCAAGAGAGTTTGACCGGTTTTACCTCAAAATCGGGAGTGAGTCACGCCTGCGGGGTGTGCAAGAGGGTTTGACCGGTTTGCTCTCAAAACCGGGAGTGAGTCCAATGCGGTCGGACGGCGTCATGTCGGAGGACGCGTGGCACCATCGTGAAGTTTGCGTCGAGGTGAAGCAAAGTCGTGAAGGCGATGGGTCCGTTTGATGTACTGATAAAAAGTTGACGGTCTTGCCCCTATAAGGTTTTGAGTTGTGTGATTTATGTAAGGGTATTCTGGATATTTGTGAGGTGCCTATATATATGAGGAGTGGTTAAAGCAGCTACATCTCTTGAACTTTTTGATGGTGAGTTTCTCATTTTATTCTGTGAGAATCTTTTGGAGGTGAGAGAGGGAGAGAGATGAGTGAATCTTTGTGTTGATTTTTTTGCCATCTAATTTTGATTGTGATCAGGAATGACTTATAACTGAAACGTGGTGGAGTCATACAAATTCAATCTCGTGCTCAGTTGCTTCATCTTCTATTGCGTTTTTCTTTTTGGGCATTTTCGGGTTAATTTTTGGTGAATTTTCGTTCGTCCGATTTGGCTGCGATTTGGGGCGGATTTCTTGGGGCAAATCGGTGCTAGAACATGTGTTATCGAGTCTAGGAGGATCCCCTAGCAATTCCCTCACTTGAGCACCACGGATTTCATGATTCCCCAAATTTTCCCCTTGCCTAGGGTTCCACGAGATCTTTGAAATTGAAGTTAAAGGCTTGATCTTTTTAGGTGGTTTCGGTTGGAATAGCTCGCGCATGATCTACCGAGGCTGTGATTTGATTTCCTTGTCAATCGGTCTTAATTGAGTTGCTTTCGGTGGAATCTGGTGCGGTTCTGCTCTGCTGTTTTGGTTTACTGTCGCTGCTGTCTTGGTTCTGCAGGTCACCGACCCTTGCGGTGCTTGTCTTTCTGCAGCAGTGGACATTTCGGTGGAGACCGGCTTTTTGATCGTTCCATGCTCGTCAGGTTGGCTCTGCAGCTGCGCTTCGCAGTTCGCACACCCAGCAGCTTGCACAAGGTTCGGCAGCAGCAGCTACAGCTCGTCGATTCGGCTGTTCATCAGCTCGCGGCAGCAACTTGTGTTGGCTGTCAGGTTCTTGATTTCAGCAGCTCTTGTATAGCAGTTCTGTGCAGCAGGAGAGCAGTAGCAGCTCTGCAGGTTACAACAGCTGCGGTGTGCAGTGTATTCTCAGCTACCTGCAGCTTCTACTCTCAAGTGCAGGTAATTGTTTTGATGCAGAGGCAGTAGCAGCTCAGTTCAGATCGGTTATGGCCGGCTGCTTAACTTTGTTTTGATCTTGAGCAGTGTCACTTTCATGCTACAGGTTGCATAGCATTTGTTTATTACTTGGTAATCCATGTGTGATCTGTAGCTTGTCCCTATACTGTGCTTGTCTCCTTTGAATGCACGTTGCTGAGTAGATGTTTAGCTTGCTCCTGTGTTTAGCTCATAGCTAATTAGCTTGGTAAGTTTGCTTGCTCCTTGTTACCGACAAACCTCCACCTTTTACTTCTGATAGAGCTACAGTAGGTCATACCTTTTATCCATTCATGTTTGAGCTGCTATTGGCCGGTAGCACTAATTTATATGGACTGTCACACTTGATTAATTAGAGCTATTTTTAGTCGGTTAATTAGCTTGTGCTCAAAATTCGTCCTTTGCTATTTTGCTTCTGCTACGCGTTGAGCTTTTCTAATCATTCCTAGGTGAGCTTGTCATGAGTTGACTTATGTCAACTTGGCGATTAGGAGCGAGGCCTGTTTGGGATGCCTCTCGTCGCCCGTCCGGGTCCTTCACAGACACTGCTATGGAAAGCTGACCAGTGATGACCAGCAGACACAAGAGGATGGAACTACTGCGTCTCTTCAAGCAGCAATTCTTTAATTTGCCTGTCTGTTCTCTCGCAAGTATCGGCTTAGGTGTAGCTATAGTGGTAGTTTCTGGCTGGCAGCCACGGGCCGGGTGCTGCGATGAACTCTTCTTTGTTCCAGTTTAAATTCTACTCTAGAGGTGGTGACAAACCAGGTGGTAACACAAAAAACACTGTAATTTCATTACTTTGATGATGGAATCAAGGGATCTCCCTTTCTGAAAAATATCTGCATTGCCAGCTGATAATTTGAAGCCGTCTAGATAGCTTACAAAGGGACACAACTATAAAAGAGCAACAATCGCCTGAAAGAGTGGAGTCCAATGTTCTTGCTTAGTCATGTGGAGCATTTAGAATGAATTATGCAACAAAGTTGAGATACTTGAATGATTGGGGAGCAGGTGATGCTTAACTGGTGGTGGCTGCGTACGCTACTGATACTTTTCTTATGGAAAGATACATGCATGATATTTATGCTACGCAGGCATGCCCTTGTATCTCTACAGATTGGCCTTGAGACGACCCCAAGGTAGGTACTGAAACTGCAGAGCAGTTGATTAAGTGCAAGGTAGTTAATCTGCAATTTCAGTAAGGTTAATATACACATTTAGTTTAGTTTACGAAGGAGCGACAGCCAGATGAAAAGAGTGTAGGAACTTGGATGTTTGCTTAGTCTCCTACATAGATGAAGTAGTATTATATTGATGTAAAGTAAGTTGAGATGCTCGAATGATTAGAAAAGATGAAGCTTTGATGCTTAATTTGTGGTGACTACGCACGTACGCCTGCCGCCAGTTTTGCCAGGAACAAGGAATGATGCGGCTTCTGTGGGGGGAGCAGGTGCACAGCAATTTGTGCCTTTGGTTGGTGTTGCAACCTGACTCGGTCGTGGATTTGGTCCATGGCCTGAGGCTGAGGGAGGGGCTTCCTGTTACAATTATGCTCGAGCCCATTCAGGAGACATAGCTGGATCTCAAGTGGACAAGATTACCTGACCTGACCGGCTGATCCCCTGGATGTGGATGCCGGTCAAGAAAGACGTACTGGGTCTAAAGTAGTAAAGACTCGCTAGACGGCATGTCATGCATCCCACATGAGCATCAGATGCGGACTTGACTTTTACAATGAAAGTTGACAGACGGCATGGGAAAAGCAAAGCCCATCGAGTTACAGAGCATGCTGCAGGTGCAAATGAAATTTCGCAGCCTAAGTTAATATTAGCCGGCTGTGAAAATTAGATTAGGTACCGTGCCGTGCGGTGAAAAAAAAGAAGAAGAAGCTATCTCGATCTCCAAATGGAGCAATTTTCACGCTACAACAGTAAAAGGAACAACCAAGAACAAGATGGATCGGACCGGAGGGGTCATTCCTTGGAACATCCAACCCACTGCTAGACTGCTAGTGCTTGATTGGGATAATCCCACAAGATGGATCGGGCGCTGGCATCAGCAGGCCGATGCGTCCGAGTGGCAGCTCACATCGATCACCACCCGGGCCGGGCCGGCGACGCCATCGGCGTGTAGAACGGCGTGTCGGGTGGCTCTGCCTGCTCCTGCTCCTCTTGCTGTTCCTCGCCGTCGCCATCCTCGCCGTCCTCCTCGTCGATGGTGTAGAGCGCCCGCGAGGTGGGTCCGAGCCACCGCTCCGTCCACGACGCCACGCCCTCCGCTGCCGCGGCTGCCGGAGAAGAGTCCGCCTGGGAATCCGCCGCGGCTGCCGGCTCGATGCGCGCGCGCTGGCGTCGCCATGGGCAGAGCATTATTATTAGCAGGACGACGAGGTGGCGGCTCCGGCTGGTCTTCGCGGGGACGGCGGTGGGCACTTGTTGGGAGAGCGGCAGCTCCGGCGGCGGCCGCCGCTTCCTGCTCTCTCGGTGGTTGTGGACGCAGAAGAGGATGAGTGCGGCGGCCAAGGCGGAGGCCGCAGCGGCGAGGAGGACGAGCTCGGCCACCTCCAGGCGTCTCATGGCCGCATGGGTTTGGGTGGGGGGTTTTGTTTTTGGAGCGTGGAGTTGGGCGCTTTGCTCGCAACGGGCGGTTAAAAGCAAACGGATAGTATGATGAATGGAATTGCGTGGATTTCATTCCATTTCATTTGGAGCTGGTTGGAGGGAGAACAGAATACAAGAGATGGAGGAATCGAGTCCGAGCAGCAGCAGCAGCAGCAGCTCACACGGATTCTAAATTCTATTCTAGAGCCCGGCTTTAGCTTTTTGAACGAGTCTGTCGAGTGCATGCTTTCGGGCGCCCAGCAGCTTTTCCTGCCACACCACACCAGTGATGGAGCACAGGAGCAGAGATGAAGAGGGCGTTTCCTCTGTCATTCTTGCTGCATGCAGTGCTTTTAACCACCGTATGTACGAACGAAATCCACAGCGCAAGCAAAGTGATAGGAAGGAGGCATGGGCGGTAGATGTTGGCGACATGGCCTGGGATCGTCTTTTTGCCTTTGCCTGGGCGCTTGTTGGACTCAGCGAACGTTCATTCGAGATTCACTGGCTTGCTTTTGGTGGCAGGTAGGCTTGGTAATTGGATTATAATTCAACTCTAATCCACATCAAAGCAATTTATTTTTCAACCCAACTCACCCCTTATTTATATTATCTAAACTCAAGCCAATCCACCCTACTATAGTTAGTAGAACCTATGGATTTGCTATAAAAAATCATGATTTGCTATATAAATCTATAGGCTCATATAAAAAAACTCGTATATATTTGAAAGAAATGTGAGTCCGACATGTGGGTCCTACTCTAAGAGCTGGACTCTAAAACTAAAATGTGGTGTTCACATCTTAAAATTTTAGCGAAATTGATCGAAATTTATTGGAGATGAAATGGTTTGACTGCCCGCTACTTTGTGCTAAATAGTATAACTAAACATACATTTGGGCCCGCATTAAGAGGTGGACCCTAGAATTAAAACCTCTCGTTCACACCTTAAATTTTAGCGAATTCATCAAAATTTGTTGGAGATGACTCAATTTGACCGCCCACTACTTTGTGCAAAATAGTATGGCTAAATATACATGTGGGTCCCGCATCAAGAGCCGAACCCTAGAATTAAAATATCTCGTTCACACTTTAAATTTGAGCGAAATTGATCGTTTTGTTGGAAATGACTCAGTTTAAGTGTCCGCTACTTTGTGCAAAATAGTATAGCTGGACATATATATGAGCCCCACGTCAAGAGTCGGACCCTCGAACTGAAATGTTCCTTTCACACTTTAAAATTGTAACGAAATTGATTGAAATTTGTTGGAGATGATTTAGTTTAATAATTAGCTACTTCATGCGAAAAAGTATAGTTGGACTTATATGTGGACTCACATCAAGAATCGCATCCTTAAATTTTGTGAATCAAACCAATGCAACCCACTCTAAACCACTCCCAAACTATTTCCTCTTAGCAGGAATCCAAACCAAATCAAACCATTTGATGAATCAGCCTATTAATAACCAATCTAAATAACTTCAAAAAAACATAATCCATTAAAACCATTAAACCCAATCCAATTAGTAGGGCTAGTGGCAGGAGCATGTCACATTAATCTTTGCTTATATTAACTGCTACAACATATACAATAGCGCATGCAAAATGTGATCCTTCAAACGCAGCATAGTAATAATTAATATACTGGCAAAAAGAAAACGAAGAATGATAAAATTTAAAGGCACTAGCTACCAGTAGGACAACAAGTACAGTGGTAGATTATTTGATCACTACGCCATTGGCGTAGCAGTAGCATGCAGTAATCATCATCAGCACATATATATATAGATACAAGTAGATCAAGAGGAGGAGGATGCCGGCGGTGGGTGAGCAGGAGGGTCCTTGCCGAATCCCATGAGGGCGTGGGTGAGCAGCATTGCTCCCCGGCGGGTGGCCTCCGCGACGCGGCCCAGCAGCGGGAACCCCACCGTGTCCCGGTTCTTGAGAGGCTTCTTGTCCCACCTGCATGCATGCACCATCGATCCATCAGTCAGTTAGTAGTCAGAGATGGTGGCTGATCGATGATGCATGATTATTGATTCCATGCAGCATGATCCACACATGCATACATACCAGTCCTCGTGGGTGACCACCTTGCCGTCCTGGAGTTGGAGCCTGATGAGCGTGGTCAGCTCCACCGCCTTCCCAAGTACCTTGTAGTGCTGCTTGTTGTCGATCAGAATCTGAACATATCACAACGCATGCATTGCATTGCAAATCATGTTAATAATGGTTGTTGGCCTGTGTTCCAATCCAAACTAGTTATTCAGTCCATGATCGATCCATCATTCTACAGCGTATACCTCGGCTTTGCCGGGGCCCGTGGGATTCTCATGTACAGTGTACTCCACGATCTTGGATTCCGCGAACACCTGACCATGCATTGCAGGCATACTATCATTCTTCTTCTTTAGTAGAGTACCATTCATTCATCTTAATAGATGACGGCACAACCGGCAGAGTGCATGGAACTGCAGACAACTCTCTATTACTACTATTAGAGTAGTGATACCAGTATTTTCAAATTGCAGGTCATTTTGATTTTTTAAGATTCATAGATATTACTCTCGCCGTTTCAAATTATAAGTCATTTTAACTTTCTTGAAAGTCAAAACATAGTATATCTATTTGGTGCATAAACCTTTATGATCCTCTCTATAATTTTGGTCAAATATAAAATGATTTGACTCTTCAAGAAAGTTGGAATAACTTATAATTTAGAACAGAGGGAGTATTATGCATCTAGACATACATTATCTAGATGCACCTAAAAAGATAAAACAACCTACAATTTGGAACGGAAGGAGTACCTTTGGAAGCGTGTAAAACGAGGACTTGATCTGCTGCACCCTGTATGTAAGGTAATGTAATTAATGGATGGATCAACAAAGAAACAGAGCTAGCACTAGCAGTGCTGCGAGGCAGACCGTAGACGACGACGTACCCGTGGGCTCGCATGAGCGGGTCCTCAAACGTGGCGTTGGGCGCGTAAATCTCGAAGTCCCGGGCCGTCGCGCGCGATCCGTAGCTGCAATCCATTATATTATTGTCACCAGCAATTATTTTCCTTTTCTACGGCAGCAAAGCAACGCAAATGGGGGAAATGATGCAAGCACAGGCCCTGAACCAACAGCAACAGCTACTACGACATATTGAGGAGATGATGCATGATGGAGGCGCTGAACCTGTTTCAGAGCAAATGGGGGAAATGATGCATGCACCTGTTTCAGAGCAGAGCAACAGCAGTAGCTATAGCTAGGCTAGTAGTAAAAGGCTAGATAGATCAAGTAGTAGCCCACATGTTGAGGAGATGCGGCATGATGCGCTCCGCGACGCCCCCCGCCGGCGGCGGAGACGTCTTCTTGTCTTGCGAAGAAACGCCGTCGTCCATGGCCGTGGAGAATAATAATCCTAGCTTGTGCTTGCGCACCAACACCGAGAGCGGGAGGGCGGAGGAGGAGGAGGCCGTCAAGCAACGCAGCAGCGGCAGGGGTGGTTGCATGCGATGCGACGACGGTCGGGAGGGGAGGAGAGATGGATCGAGCCTGAAGGAGATTATTGAAGATGAGCAGCAGGCAAGGAACAAGATGAGCTGCTGATTCTTCTCTAGCTAAGAGAGACAGAGAGAGAGAGAGAGGCAGTTGACGCCTGCAGTCATCGAGCGCGTGCGCGGCGACGGAGGGCGCTACGTCGGCCGGGTAACCTCGTGGCGGCAACTGCCTCCACGACAACAAACACCAAGCCAACCTGGGCTGGGCTCAAAGGGAGGGCTGCTACTGCTAGGCCCACCAACTAACCAGCCCGTGCAACTACAATCTCTAATACAAACGCTAATAAAAATATTTATATGGGAAGGCAAAACAGGGGCACCTATATTTGTATCATCCATAATATATGGTTCCCATCAAATTGAAATGCAAACGCTGATAAAAATATTAATAGAAAAGTAATACAATCTCTTACCTTGTATTCCGTTGAGATGACGCCTGTAACTCTCATAACACAAGTATGCATCGATGCATGCATACCTGACCTGCTCCTTGCATTGGTTAAGGACTGACGATCCCACCCTTTCCATCTAATTGGTTTTTTTCTCATCCTTTTTCAGGGTCTCGTACTAGGGGCCTATGATAGCACACGCTATGTCCACCAAGGATGGCTGATCTTTCCAGTTAACCAGCATATATAATATAAGGTGTTGCAAATCGGTATGATTCGTGACTTTTAACCCCCAATACTCCAGATTTTTTTGTGTCCTGCCTTATGTCTATGGATGCAAATTCTATTCTTGGATTGAGCAGGAAATCGCCAAGCTTCTGAGATACTCCATCCGACTTAGTGGGTGTTTGGTTCTTTTAGTCCATGGATTAAAGTTTAGTCCAACTTTAGTCCTTACCCTATTTGGTTCCATGAACTAATGTTCATTAATGCAGTTGAACAAACACGTTTTTACCCCTACTACCCACCCTGTTCATACGGCCGCCTATTACCCCATTCTGGCGCCAAGTTCTGCTACCCCCTATTCTTTGCGCTGCTACCCCTGTTCTAGCGCCAAGTTCTGCTACTCCCCTATTCTAGCGTGCGCCTGGTACCCATGTTGTGCCACGCTGCTGGCTTGCTTTGTGCGCATGGCACATAATTAAAATTTGTCATACATTCATAAAACTATTCATACATTCAAAAATTGTCCATACATTTGAAACCATCACAGCTATGACCTACTAAATAAATCATCGGCTATCCAATCACGAAATTGATTCATGGTTTGATCTTCATTCCCATGACGCGTATTTGATATATATCCTTGATGGCGCCAAGTTGCTCTGAAGAAACGAAGGTGTAGCCGGTAATAGAGGAACCACGGCCTCCGCGGTGTACCATCGATCCCCCACCGCTTCGCCCTCTACCTCCACGGGTAGACACGGCTCCCCCACGGCCTCCCACTCTGCCTCCGCCGGATCTCGCTCCAGTGTTTGTGGACCTCGAGTGGAGACCTCCACGGTCTCCCACTCTGCCTCCAGGGGCAAGGGACGGTAGCCCATGGTTGCTGGCAGCATCATCGCCTGGAGGTACTCCAGGTAGGAGCCAAGGTTGGGGAAGCCGTCAGCTTGGGAGTTGAGGTCGAGGTACTCCATGCGCATCTGGGGAGCGGAGAGAGTGGGGGCCACCGGTGGGGAGAAGAGGCCGAAGTCATCTTCGTTGCTGGCGTTCGGGGAAGCATGGAAGCTGCGGGTAGCCGTAGATGAAGAAGCTGCCTGAGAGAAGAAGTCCTGGTACTGGTCCATGGTGGGTGCGGTGGATCCAGTGTAGGGAGGACCAGGGACGGGAGCGGGGAGGGGTGGGGTGCGGGACAGGTGGAACGGGAAGTAATGAGGAACAGGGGTGTCCCCAAGGCCCTTTAGTTCAATTTAATCCACCTCATATGGATTATAGGACTAAATACTTTATTCACCTGTTTGACACTTTATGAACTAAAAGTGATTAAAATGGGTGGATTACTTTAGTCCTAGGTAACCAAACATGATCTATTTGATACGACGCCTTGTGCCTACGCAGAGCTGCACGACAGCAGCATGCTATGGAATAACAGGTGCAGTGGTGTACTCGACGTCCAGGCCCATGATGAATTTGTCATCCTGGGGCGTCTCCTCAACTTCATCAAGGACGCCGATGATGTGCACGTACGGTATCCACCAAAAATGCTGAAACGAGACCTGAATCAAGTTATGATCTTTCTATGAAAGATAAAGTTGGACAGGCTAAACGCACCTTGCCCCATGTTGCATCCTTGCATGATGTCTGTCTTGCTTTTATACTCGTCAAAGAGGCATGGCGTCCACACCGGACAAACGTCACGTTTGCCAAGAGACAGCACGCCTGTTGAACAAAAAGTGGTTCGTGTGCCGTCGATTGCTGAAACCGCACCGCACAGGCCTTTATGGCCATGTTGGCACATGTTGATTGAAGGGACGCTTGTTCGCAGCAAAAAACTCAACAGGCAGTTCGTGCCGTCGATTGCTGCTGCCGCTCCTCTTGCTCCGTTCTTTCTTTCTCGTGGTCCGATCCGAACTCGTTTGCAAATGGGCTAAACTGGTTTGCAAATGGGTCGTGGGCTGTTTATTAGTTGGTAGATGGGCTCCTTGAACTTCCCACATTTTGTATCTAATGTGCCTACCGAAACTAGGTGATTGCTTTTCAACCATCGCAACAATTTTAGCATCCAACAGTAGCCAGTCCATATTATAGTAACAAGCACTGTACCACAGCCACAAATTAGCGTAGGATGTTTGATGGTAAAAGTAGAAAAATACCGATCAACCGTTCGTCGGTACAGTTGCCTTGCGAATCGATGGTACTTCAAGTTTTTACGAGCCACTACTGGTCGTTATACGTATTTAGATGTCCCATTGAACAATTGGTCGAAGAGCCCAACAAATACATCTAAATACATAGAGCAGGCCGACCCATCTGTCCCGCGTGCTTCCGACCCACCAAAATTTACCCGAAAGACCCAACAGTCCCAACTCCCAAACCCTAGCTGCTTTTCTCCTCCCATTCGCCCCGCTGCCATCCCCACTCTCATCCCGCAATATTGAGTCTGCGCGTGCTGCAGCGCTTCGCGGCGCACGACATAGCAGCTAGTGGATCCCACGCGGGGCCCGCCCATGTGCCGATCCGCATTGTTTTCTTATCAATTATTTTTCTATACCAAGTAAATATTGTATATACGTATAAGTTATGTGCACAAATTTTGTTAACAACATTCTCTCAAAAGTTATGACAAATGTTACGCGTATAAGTTTTGATATCATGAAAGTTGTATTACGAAATTCATCACCTAAATTATTGTTAAGAAAAAAGTTATGCGTACAAATTGTGCATATAGGTTACAGTTTTCTAAAAAACAAAATTCGAAGTTATTCTTACAAATTGTAACTAAAATTGTACACATAAGTTCTGCACCCTATTGAAGTTGTGCTAAAAAAATATCTCATAACAAGTTATATTATGGAGTTCGCAACAGATGAGCAGGGAAGAAAGGAAATACGCTGCTTGCTGCTGCTATTTGGATTTGGAAGCAGAGTAGGAAAAGATGCCTATCGATTTCCATTGTCGAGTCTATCTTTCTCCTTCCTTACCGCTAGCGTGCTCGCCACCTCGCTATCTGCTGCGTCACCGCCAAGTTCTTGCATCACCAGCTTCTGCCCGACGCATGGATGGACGCCATTCACCCGCGATGCAACCGGGCCCTCCTCCAGTGCGCCGATGACGAGTTTCAGACTGCTTCACCGGCTTCCTCCTCCCACACGCCCTTGCCCATGGCCATCTCGCTGGCCCGATCCCCCTCGCCCATGGCCATCTCGCCGGCCCGATCCCCAATGCCCGCCGGTGCTCGTGACAGTAGCATCCCGGACGCCTGCACACCTGGTCATGATTGCCGTGCACCGTGGAGCTCTAGCGGTGTGGCACCAATGAACCCCACCTTCACCCCTCCACCACCTCCGCCAGCTCCGGGGCCGTGCACCGCAATGCCATAGCAAACCGCTGCCTCGACCTCATCCCCACTGGGCACCATCACCTCCCCAACGGGGTTGGCAGCTGACAGTGGTCAAAAACTGAGAGACTGTGGGTTACCAGGTTAGTATGTGCAGGCTTAGAGTTAGGATTAGCGTTCAGAGATGGTTGAATTCACACAAGGTTACAGGTTTGGACTGCATAGATGCGTAATACCCTACATCCTGTGTGTTCTTGTATTGTTCTTCTAGGATTCGATCCCTTTACATGGTACATGCATGTCTATTTATACTCTCCTTGAGACCTTGTAAAGTTGTGGGAGCCTTCTTTAGCAACCCTCTCCCACCTCATCTTAGGTGGGAATGTGGTGGCCTAGGTCTATCTCCCTTACTGTGCTCTGGCGTAAGGGCCTTGCCATGATGCCTCGGGGCGGCTCCGGATCGACCCGTCTTGTAACACTTGTAAAAAAATGATCTTATATCCTCAACAAAAATCTCGGTTGTTTTTGGACCTGAGACTAAAGAGGCTTGAGTCTCGGGTCTAAATTTCATGGTTCGTGGAGACCCCTTTAGTCCCGGTTGGTGTTACTTAGGGCAGGGTCCCCCATGGGTGAATTCAAAAGGACAACATCCCTACTTAGTTGGATGTGTTGTGTAGGTGACATGGTAAGGAACCGACGCACGTGCACGTGGGGGGAGCCTCCCGCGGATTTAGAATATTTTGTTGCATACGAATTTGTACGGACAAGTCTGTCGCACAAATTTGTTGTATAAGAATTTGTATGGACAAGTTTGTCATCCAAATTTGTTGTATACGAATTTGTACGCACAAGTTTATCACCCAACTTTTCTTTTATGGATTTTTTCTCAAAATTTTTGTATACAAATTTGTTTCATAATTTTTTGTTAGCGTGCAAAGGATGTTGGGTGCGGAAAAGATGCAGAGGAAGCCCGCAGGAAAATAGTATTCCATAAAAGGCAACCGTGACCCGGTCGAAAATCGATGGCTGGGGGAGCTCCTGGCGCGCACGCTGATAGGCATCCTCCGATCCCAGTCCCAGACAAACTACAATATATAATATATGCAGGTACATGATTCCATGGGCAACTTTGAACAATATTATTCAATTTATTTGCTCCAAGGAAAATGTCTGCGGTGCATTCAAGATTGGCGGAATTATCAACACAGTTTAAAAAAAAATACTACAAATTCCAAGCATAGCTGCATTGGAAAGTACTTTTTCTAGCTGTTAGGCCAATCTTTGTGGAGATTTCATCAAAAAGTTTCATGACTATTGTTTGACGTTATTTTGTCACAATATTTAACTGTGACAGATTAAACTTATTGAATTACTTTGAATCAAGAATAGAGAAAATTATTAAGCTACGTACATCAGTACGTGCAAGCTGTGTATGTGCTCAATAAACACATGGCCGCTATTTAATTAGCGCCTAATGATCATCAGCGGATGCTAGGCAGCGCCCATGCACGTATACGAGGTTGGTGTACGCGTACTGCAATGTGTATCGCCATGCAGCCGGGCTGCGCGGCAGCCGACGCCATCTAAAAGGTTCTGGAGAGGTGGAGGGTTCTAGAAGCTCTCACCATGTGCCCCGGTTAGAGATAGAGTCCAGGTCCTAGATGGATAGAGATCAACCAACCTGTCCAACAAATCAGGAACAAAACATGTGCACTCACGCAACCAACTCGTCCAACAAGCCAGGAACGAAACCTGAGCCCACGTACCCTAACCCTTGGCCGGCAGCGGGGCTACTGCGGAGGTGGTCGGCGGGGCGTTGAGGTGCGTGGCGGACAGGAAGAGTACTGCAGCAAGTGGCGGGCGGCGGGGCTAGGCGGCCAGGCGGGGAAAGGCGGCTGGCCGGCGGGACTCGGGCCGGCGGCGGCAGGGGTTGGCCGGCTGAAACTCTAGCGGCGGCGGCGGGAGAATGGCGCGAGCGTAGTTGGAAAAAACGCTGGCGCGGGGGAGAAAAATAGGCGCGGGGGCTCTCAGAGGAAAAGAACGAAGCGTTATTTTTGTGTAACGAGTGGCATTGGTGGGTAGTTACCCACCAACTCTACGAGGAGGTTCAATAGAGGGGGTTTTGGAGCAGCAAAAGAGGTGCTCCAAAACTTCAACCCTATTTGCACTATAGTTTTATGAAGTTGGCAGCTCCATGGAGTTTTGGAGTTGAAGTGTTTGGCTGGATTTTTTGCTGGAATGGCTGGAGTTGTGAAGTGAAGTCATGTTTGAAGTGGAGTCCCAAAAACCTGCTACGCTCACGTAAGGAGCCCCTTTTTCCATCCGCCAGAGACGCCAGGAGAGGAAAAAAAAAAAGCCGCAGCTCTTCCCATCGAGGCATGGCCAGGAGAATAAAAAAAAGACGCAACCTCTCATCCATCGAGTTCCTGCAAGACCATTAGCCCGGCGACGCCCCGTGATCATCATCGGCAAGCTCCGTCGTCCGCTGTTGCAGCAAGGCCGACAACCGCGCTGGAGTCGACGTGAAGCCGGCGAGCACGTCGAGTAACGCGGAAGAAGGCCATGGCACCTCTGTTCGTCTTCGGTGCTTCAGGTTGATATTCTACTTTCTCTTATCCTTCACAGATCACGTGCATGCAATGTCTGCTCGGGCCGTACGTCGGCCATCCGTGCGGCCGCGTCTCTGTGCCGGCAGTGAAGGACCGTGAGGTCTACCCACAATGGAAGCGCGACGTCCACGATGATCGCGGCGTCAACGTCCACCTTGATCGCGACGCCGCGATGCCGGGACGACGAGAACGGCACCAACGCAATGACGACGCCACAAGGCTGCCGACGGCGACGACAAGACAGCGCTGCCGACGACGATGACAACATGGGGCTGCCGGGACGCGAGAACGGCGCCGACACCACGATGGCACCCTGGGGCTGCCGATGGCGACGTCACCGGGCTGCCGGAGGCGATGCCCGGGACACAGCAAGATGGCACTCCCGACGATAATGACATCAACGGCAAGCTCATGAAGAAGATGCAGCTCGCAAGGAGCAACGGAGGTCCGCGGAGGAATCGACGTCTATTCGAAGCCCAACTGCCCAAGACGAGTCGACGGCGGCCGGGGACGAAACTGCACGTGACGATGGGGCTGGCTCAGTTCTGGACGTGCGTCTATCTCAGTTGAATGTGTACCTGTGTGCACGTACAAGCTGCTGGTAGACAAGCAAGCACTCCAGTATCTTGACGTGAAGACCTTCACGAGGGAGCATCGTCCAAGTGCCCAGCTTGTGCCCACACGGTTCTCTACCAGTTCACAGAGACCGTCCATCTTGACTCGAAGACTACTTCGACAACCAAGCTGCCACCGGCCGCCGGTGGCCGGAGGCTGATGGTAGAGACGACGCCACGGAAGACGGAGATGACGCCGCGCTTACGGCCGGAAGCACTAGCATGTGCAGCCGAGAAGGCCGAGGCTCACCGACGTACAAGTAGGAGGAGGCATCTCATAAGGTCATGCTGCCATGCACGTACGTGTGTGTGCGTGCATGTGCACCTACGGGCCGATCAGAGAGTGTCTCGTGGGGTCATGCTACCATGCCGTACTCGTGTGTGCATGCATGTGTACCAATGAGCTAATCAGAAGGCAAGAAAGCTAATCAGACAGAAGGCAAGAAAGAAGCCGACCATTTTTGTGGTTTCTTGTGACTCCACCTGGACATCGCTTGAAGATCATCGCCACCTTGACGACCGACTCTACCGTGACGTCTACTCGACCTCAACAACACGACCGTGCATATCCGACCCACCACTACTACGATTACAATACCACACCGGTTCATGGACCGATAAGATCATGAATGACGCCGACGCCACATCCACATCAACACTACACATGCATGGAGAACGTGAAGCGAAGACTGAAAACGACCACAACAGTGGAATCGGAGGTGCTCTGCAAGCTTGCAGAGGTAATTAACCGGTAGCCTTTCGAGACCCTGGAAACCAGAAGACCACATCGCGCAAGTCGGATTTTCCCAACGGAACGCTATGGAGCGCACATGTGTATAGGGAACCGGTGTTTGTATTTTATTAAATATGAATAAAGTTTCTGTTCCCTAACCTTTGTCTATTTATTTTGTGTACTTGGTACACTGTCACGCCCGCACTATTCCCAAGGTAAGAAAAATCTTCGTGTGATTTTTCTCCTCAAACAACCATCAAATAACATGCCACATCAATAGCTTTGTTGATGTGAAAGATCGTTATGAGAAAGGAGGAGAGGAAGTTTTATTATATGTGAGAGAAGTTTCATCACCAGAAAACCCAGCAGCACAGTAACTAAATTCTTAGTCGTGACACTGAAACTCGCTGAGACTGGCCTTATGTGTTCCTGGATTTGGCTCTGAACCGTCAAATCAATTCTAGGAAGGGGGAGAAATGGCGAGGAATTGGGTCCTCAATTCCGATTCTAGGCCTCCAATGCTGAACGAAACGCCCGGCCTGGCCTGGGTGAGGCAACGGCCGTCTCCCACGGTCCACACGCTCGCCAGCCTCCCCTGCCATCTGCCGACGACTCCAAAATCCAAATCCATGGCCCTCCTCCGTGCGCCCCCGCCCTTCCGGCAGCCTCTCTCGCCCTCCTCCCGCTCCAGGCGCTGCCCCACATGCCACGCAGTCGCCGCCACGGCCGGGCCATGCCCCGGCCCCTCCTGGACCGGCGTCCATGGAGGAGGCGGCGGCGCCAAGAAGAGGCTTCTTGCGAGCAGGAGGTGGCCGGGAGGGGTGGGGGTGCCTTCTCTCCTGGCCACAACGGATGAGGGGGTCGCTGCTGCAGGCGTTACGAGGGAGGAGGAGGACGACGACGAGTACCTGGCACGGGAGGCCGGGTGGGGGGTGCGGCAGATGGGGCGGGTCGGGGAGGAGATGCGGCGGGTGGCGCAGGTCCAGGCCAAGGCCTTCCACGTCCCCGTCGCGCTCTTCAACGACTTCTTCTTCGACTTCTTCAAAGTATATGCGCACATCTGAACTACCTGCACATTGATTGGATCTGTTCATGTTCTTATGGTCGTACTAATGGTGTTGTTTGTTGCTTGCGTTGGGTCAAGATTAGGCCGAGGTGCTGTCCGCGCTTATCTACAGAGTGAGGAACTCGCCTCCTGACAGGTGACCGACTGATGCTCCTGCTATCTGTGCTTCAAATTGCTAGTAGCAGTGTTGAAATCGTTGCTCTGTTTTCCTTTGCCTGTGTGTTCTGAACAGGCTCTGCCTAACTTCTATCTTTTTGAATTGGTTTAGATTATCATTAGTACATCAATCGGTATTCAGTAGTGTTATGTTTTCCAAAGACTAAATTACAATCACTTAAATGAAGCTTGCAGTGTGGCTTGCAAGGAGTATTACTAGTAGTCAGTTGCAACACAGACTGAAATTTACATCAGAGTTGAAGAATTCTCCATTTCTGCTTATTGTCCAGAACAGAGCATCCTGAGTTGCTTACAAATTATTTCCTTGTTTATGAGGATCCTGCTGCTAAAATGTCAATTAACATGTGTTCTCGCTGAACCTTTTCTTCCATATGTTCTTGTTGTTGCACTATATCTGCAGACTTTGTTAAATCCTCATCTTAGGACTAGTCAATACGGTCAATGCGTGAACCTCATTTTACTGTGTATCATTTCTGCTGACATCTGAACCTTGTTCTTCCTTAGATATGCTTGTTTGGTGGCTGAAGAAGCTGAGCCAACCACCCAGCTATCACAGGCACCCTATGAGAAAATTGTCGGGGTCGTGGATTGCACAGTGCAGGATGAAGATGACATCCTTAAGCACCTCCAAGGCGCTGATGAGTACCTCTACGTGTCTGGAATTGCAGTACTACCATCATTCAGGTCACCTCTAACGGCTATCCCTGATGGCTGATGACATTCAGGGATGAATGCCATAGTATTGGGCCAATTGGGCTGTTTCTCTACGTCCTCAGTTCTGTTTGCCCAATTGGGCCATTTTCATAGCATTTCAGGAAATCAGTTAACACTTGGTGGGTGTGCTTTTTTCATGCTTGCAGGAGGAGGAAGGTAGGGACTGCACTGCTGAAGGCCTGCGAGGCACTAGGGTTCCAATGGAGGCACAGATTCATGGTTCTCAGGGCATATGAGGATGACGATGGCGCTCGAGGTCTCTACGCCAAAGCAGGGTACAGGGTTGTGTCAAGGGATCCTGATTGGGTCACCTGGGTAGGGAGGAGAAGGCGTGTTCTGATGATAAAAGAGTTGCCACTTCACGATAACCAGATATAACAGCAATGACCCCGGCATGTTTATAGAATTGGTTGATCCATATCCCCGGCTAAGCATTGCTTCTTGTGCATGCATCATGTACATATCTTTCTAGACTGTACAGGAAAGGTGCCTGTGTTTCCATCAAGAAAAGAACAAATTATGGTGCAAACAAATACACAATGGCAACTAAAGTTACCTCTGAAGTTACCACTGGCAAACCTCATTTTGAAACCACTGGCAAACCTCATTTTGAAACTGCAACCGGCAAAAACTGTACTGCAGAATACTCCAGCAGCCATAGCTGAAGCTCTCTTTGTGAAGAATATAATTTACTAATACCTGACGGAAAGATCCACAAGGAACCTAGCTACAAGAATGGACAAGAATCTACTTTGTATAGGTATTGTACATAGCTAATCACGGACTACTTTGTCTGGAAACTTTGTATAGCTGCATTTTTTTTTTCTGAGTAGACCCCCTTTACTAGGACATGTGATTCTTTGGTAACACACTACATATATAAAGAAGAAGATTCTGGCATTCCATGGGAAAAACGACAAAAATGATCATGGCATCTCTCCATATTTTGACCCTAAACCAAACAAGGTCCCCTAGCATTTCTTAATCCAAATAAATTCATAGGACTTCCAACATTGCTATTTTGATCTCTACCATCATTAAGTGTGGGCATTCTTTGGTAAACAATCTGTAATCCGACATGTAATTCCGTATTGATATCACTTCTGTTTACAAGAGTAATATTTAGGACAACCTCGGAGTCTGATCTTCATTTTTAACAAAATAAGAAGTACAACAGATCAGAAACTGATAAAGAGGAACAATGCATATATATGGTAGGTCGTCCTTTGATTTATAAATGTCCTATTATGATTGCACACGTTCGTACTGAAAGGGTAGTTCAGAGTAGCTCCTGAAATGTGAGAAGATAGCAATAGCAGTTGATTACAGTTATACACTGGTAATGCAAATTTAGTTAGGACATATCATTTGTGTTGTGTTAGATTATGTGGAAGATTATGATGGAAAATGTTGTGTTATTCAGTTTTGTATCTCATAAATGACATTTTTTACATAACCAATACTTGTAGAGAACTAACCTTCTATCCAACTCCTTTAGTCCCGGTTAACATTGCATCCGTGACTAAAGTGACTTTAGTCCCAGGTCAAAAATGTGCAATCGAAGGCCACCGCGCCGGGGTGGGGGGGGGGGAGCTTTAGTCCCAGTTGTAAACACCAATCGAGACTAAAGCCCCTCCTAGTCCTGGTTGTAACAGCTAGTGGCATGAGGGGGCATTTTGTCCCGGTTGGAAACACCAACCGGGACTAATAGTCCCGGTTGGAATTACCAACCAGGACTAAATCTTTAATCCCGGTTGGTAATTCCATCCAGGACTAAAGGGGGGCCTTTAGTCCCGGTTGAAAGCACCAACCCGGACAAAACGCCTCCCACGCGCGCATGTAGGCGCCTCCCACCCTTTAATCCTCCCTCCTTTTTATACTCTGGCGCAGGGCCTCCCACCCTTCCTTATCCTCTCCCTCCACCACCGAAGCCCCCTCCTCCTCCTCCTCCCTCTCCTCCTCTCTAGCTGCTGCCCCTCCCCTTCCTCTTCTGCTCGCCCCTCACTGGCAATGAGGAGCGGCAGCGGGGCGAGGGCAGGGCGAGCGGCGGGCGCGGGCGGAGGTGTGCGGTGGGGCGGAGGCGGGTGAGGGCGGGCGGCTGGCGCGGGCGGAGGCGTGCGGCGGCCGGCGGGCGGTGCGGGCGGAGGGGGCCACGCGGAGGCGGCCGGGTGGAGGGCAAGTGGCGGCGTGGGTGTGGGTGGGTTTTTTTAATTTTTTTTGAAACTTTTTAGTCCCGGTTGGTGTTATCAACTAGGACTAAAGGGGATCTTTAGTCCCAGGTGAATGATCCAGGACTAAAGAACCCCCTTCATCTTGAAAATTTTATGCCGGATAGATTTTCGGGATCTTTGATCCTTATCAACTAGGACTAACGCCGAGTTTTCTACCGGTTTAAGTAGCTTTTGATGTGTGGATTTATTTAAGAGGAAGCTTTGGAGAAATAATTAATTTCTCAAATTGGCAACATTTATATCAGTAGTATTAAAACCAAATTGTAGACATTAAAGCTTCTATCACTACCCTATATATTTATCGTCAGGGCTTCTACATAGATGACCTAGCCTGGTTGCCCTCTTTCTCGAACACTCCCATACTCTCAGATCCAATGTCCCGACAACAGCTATTAGTGTTATGTAGCACTCCAGTCTTGGTTTAGGAGGCCTTGGGAATTCGACAATGGCTTTCTTTATAACTTGCTGCTGGTTAGGCAGAGGAGGATCCACCTTACCAGCAAGGTTTGGCTACTGCCACACCTGCTTCCTGGCCAAACGGTCCACTCCACTTGAACAGTTCTCTTCACGGTCGACCTGCACAACAAAATAACGAGAAAGCCAAAGTGGATGTCTCTACAAATGTGGGGCTGTACCTGGGCCTACTCGTCTGTTTTCCATTAGCTTTTTGCTGCAAGACACCTTGTCCTCCTACTTAGCCCATCCCAGTATGCATTATTTGACCATGCTAACGACCTTAACCATGATAACGACAATGATAGCTTGAGAAAAGTTGGTCCTTTGATCCAAAAATACAAAAAAAAGAAAGATATTGAAGCATTCCAGATACCTAAAGAACCTAATCAAACATCACAAGTATATATAGCTTATTAGAGCAACTTCAAGAATCTCTTAAAAAATTTTCCCCAAAAATATTATGTATTGGGGGTTCGATCTCCTAAATATTTCTTTCCCCAAAATCGTATCATCCCATAGCAGATGTCCAATACTATCCTCCCCATTATTTCAAAATAGGCCAGATCAGCATAAATGGGCCTATGAGTTGGGCCACCCTCACCCTCCACCTCACGTGAACTCCCCCTCACGCATGATCTACTCCCGTCGCCCTTCTAGCACCGCCGCCACTCCTACTTCCTACGCGGCAAAGCTGCTGCTAGGTTGTACAATTGCAATTGGAGATAGGTAAAATGGATTTGTTATGAGGTGAAGAAGCTTATCCATGAAGATGGGGGATGGATCAACGTACGGGAAAGGAGTTGCTTGGGGGATTGGGGGAGGAGTGGGCTCGTGGGCGACGGAGGCTTGATTCGCGTCGCTGTATTTTTGCGGCGTGTTTGGGGAGCTGTTGGAGGCTTTTTTCCCCTTGCGGCTAATTAAAGGGAGCTTTTGGTGTTGCTCTTAGTTATCTGTAAACTAGGTATAGCTGCATTTTCGCTGAGAAGGCCCCCTTTACTACGACATGTAATTTTTAATTGATGACACACTACTTACAAGACTCTAGCCACCTTTTGGCTACTTTTTTCCTTTTGTGGGGCAAACCAATAAGTACTGTAAATCTGAAACAGAAGGAGGGCTAGAAGAAGATAAATTTCTTAGGTACTTCACTTAGTGAAGGCCTTATTATGTTGTGAATGCGTTATTAGTTATCTATTTTAGGAGGTTGTTTTCATTGTTTCCGATTCTTTAGGATTTGCTCCGGTCCACCGCTAAAATCATTTTTAGGGGCAAACCGTAATACGGAACAACCCCTGAAAATGCATTTATAGGGACAATCGTCCCTGCAAATACTCCATTTCTAACTGCCAAAAGTAGAAGTGGGCTGCAAGACTGCCCCTAGAAATAATGTTGTGCCTGTCCTATAAATAGTTTCTGTATAGTAATGATATGTGGACTGTACCTGTCTTAATAAGCTCATTGCGCTACAAGAGTATTCGTATAAATAAGGTAGAGGTAAAACAATGGAAATGATAGTGCCATCCTTATTATGGTGCCCTGTGATAAAGTAATAAGTTATAAAAGATAGGAGCCGGAGGCATCAGAGACACCATGAATGTTCAAGACAAGCAGTTGCTAAGACAGATCTGAGACAACAACTGCTATGGCTACCGCCTGTTATGAAGAAGTTCGTGCAGACTCTCTCGTTTGTACGGCAAGGTAGGCACGTTGAGGCAGTCTGATCCTTCTGATGATCTGAAAGGAACTCCCTCTTCGGAATTTCAATGTGCCTGTAAGTCTGTCCGCCAATGAAGAGATGTGCCTGCATGCTGTTGAAACTTTCAAAAGTGCATAAAAATTATATTGCCAATTCCATTTTAATTATATTCTTTTTTCTTAATGTTAATAAAAAAGAAGAAAATTCTTATTCTTTCCAAAATTCGATATAGGCTGGGCTGAGATGAGAGACAATCAGATAAATTTTCTCTTCAGCAGGCAGTTCCATATAGAATTTGTTAAAATAAAACAAGCAGGTTATAATTTTTTTATTATTTATCCACAAAGCAAAAAAGGTTCTCATCAAACCCACAATAAAATTGGAAAGAAAGATAAAGTGAGGATGTGCTTCAGACAGTAGGGTCAGATAGGTTCATAATACGAAATCCTCACCCCTTCTTCTTTGCACTGGTTCGGATGCACCAGCAAACTGGCAGAGTGCAATATATAATTAGGAAGGTTTTATGTTATGTGTGTGATAAGTCAATAGTACTTCTAAGTTACCAAGACACAGCGTAAAGTTATTACTTTCATAATTATGTTTTTTGTGTTTGTTTACGATGTCACTAATTTTACTTTAGATCATGGAGTTGGAGCTCTCCCAAAATGTTGCATGAGCATAGGGAGATAACACACTGAATCGTTCAACATGGAGGCATAGAAATGCCATAAGAAAAAGATATATCAATATGAACTTTGTAAGACTTTTTGAGCCTCTAAACAAAGAATAGAAGGCTTTTAGGTTTTACACTGCTGTTGGAACTTTGCAAAGTCAACAACTCCATGTACATGTACTCGTACAGTTAAAATAAAAGAACTAGATGAAAACATGTTAGATCGTCCTAATCATCCTGTGCCCAAATGGATTAAATGGCACATACATTGAGTTTGGAATACAATAGTAGGGAATCAAGTTTTTTTTCTCACGGTCAAAATTGGCCTTAAGGAGTCGGATTGCATAGGTTTAGAATATAGTGGTCCCTCCACACACCAGGTCGTATTACATCATCACTACTACACAACGAGCTGTCCCGCGGGTTTTAAAGTAGATGGGGTTGTGTCCAATTTGAACCGGCAGTGAAAATAGCTATCACCGCATGTTGGTATTATTACAAACCGGCGGTAATACTAACACCGGCGGAAGCCACGAGCCGATGGTGATACTATATACCTTTACCTTGCGTCCTCCTCTCTGCACCTTATCTACATGACAAGGCCTTCTCCCCCTCGATCCATATCCTATCCTCCTCTCCGTCCTTCTCCCTCCCTCTCCCTTACCCTTGATCTATCCTCTCCAAGTCCTCGGTGAAAAGCAGCTGGGTCCCTGGATCTGCTGCCCCTCCCCTCTCCGCTCGCCCCTTAGAGAACCGCTCATGACGACATGAGGTGGGACGGCAGGGCAAGGTGCGGAGGTAGCCTAGGGGGCAGGGCCGCAGCGGCAGCCGGTGGCAGGTGGGGTTGTAGCTGTGCGGGCGGGGCCGCAACAAGCGGGGCTGGAGCGGTGGTAGGCAGTGCAGCAGCTGGCGGCGCAATGGCCGGTGGCGAACAGGGCCGCAGAGGTGGCAGGTGACACCGCAACCGGTGACAGGAGATGCCGCTGCGGTACAGGGCAGCGCAGCGAGCAGGGCCGCAGCAACGTTCGGTGGTGGGTGGGGTTGCAGCTGGTATTTTTTAAATGGGCATCACTGCCGGGTTCATGATCCGGCGGTGATTGGTCCCTTCACCGCCGGCTTATATCCAACGACCACGAAAATTACTGGTGCGGGGTCGTGCAGTAGTGCGTCAACTTTTGAGTAAGAATGATTTCTGCATGTACGAATTGGGGTGGACATATGAAAAACCATCTAGGTGGGGACCATAAGTTTGTGTGGCCGTATAGAATAAAAGATAATTGGTCAATTACAGGAGGGGTATAGATACATGACGGAGCCAAGGAAACTTCCTCAGACTGAGCTTAAACTGAAAGGGGGAGCTGAAGAGAATATTTGAGGTAGGATGTGAGAACAAATAATCAAGTAAACGTACGTAGGAGTATGAGGTGTTAGAAATCCAAAACATGTCCAAAGTTGGTAGCTGTAAAGACGGAAGTGAACGCAAAGAGGCTATCCACAATGAGCATGTGTACCAGCAGCATCAATCTGCCTGCAACTGTCTTGTACGTTGGAAAAAATAATATGGAATATGCATAGCTTGAGCACCACCTATATATAAATATAGATTCTGTGGGGTTTTTTTTATCATTCTTTAGCTACGTAGTAGAATGTAATCAGTTGGTCATCCGACACCTTAAGAAAATATCAGCAAACAGCTGAGCACCCACTAACATAATAAAAGCTGGCCCTTTGATCTGACAAATAGAAAAAAAAAGACCTTTCAGCTTTCCACATACCTAAAATCCACTACAAGAAGACGGGATATTAACGACGGGACGGGATATGTGATCGTTAAAAGTTATTAACGATCATTAATGACCACATACAATTTCCGGTCGTTTACTTTTCAACGACCGGCCAAGGCCAATATGTGGTCATTATTACTAGCTTATTAACAACCACATTTTTAAGTAATAACGACCGCATTTGTTTCAGTAATATTATAACAATACCTAGTATGAGATACTAACGACCAAAATTTTAGTAATAACAACCACATTTGTTGTCGTTAATAATATTTCACTACACACTATGGAGCATTAACAACCAGTTTTAAAACATGAATGATTACCTATACTATGTAAAAACATTGTTGTGCCTGCTTCTTCGGATGGGTGACCCGTATAACAGCAATTACTTTTTATTAATTCAAACTCAATGTTTCATGACCTTCTTTAAGTAGCCAGTACACCAATTACATTGGCTTATTTACAAGAGTTTAGGGCATTAACGACAGGAATTGTGGTCATTAAAAGTTATTAATGACCACAAAAATGTGGTCGTTCATGGTCATTAAAGGCTCCGTCGTTAAAAGTATTAATGGCCACGTAATAATTCTGATCGTTAACTCTTTAACAACAGGGTATGCATGTTATCGTTAATTATGCATAAATAACAACCACTTTTATAGTAATAATGACTACTTTTCCTGTTGTTGCCAATGTTACATAGGAGCCATGTTTTGAATGTTAACAACCACTTTGTAGCAGTAGCGACCACAATATTTTGTTGAAAGCACTGCAGTGGGCTAATTAACGATCATATATTTTTATTTGAAACAGTACCAATATCACAATCTCACTTCTAGTTACTATTCCATATTGGATAATTCTTCCATCTCATAACACATCAATTAACTTGGAGGAAATACCATTTTTGTCTGATTGTGGTCTTACTATTCCATATTGGATAATTCTTCCATCTCATAACACATCAATTAACTTGGAGGAAATACCATTTTTGTCTGATTGTGGTCAACAGACTGAAATAACATATCCATTTACATAACAACAAACTAAATGGACCAAAAAATAAATCTACTACTACATCGGAAAAAAGTGAGGATTCTAATACTTCAGGTAGCCTTCTGTATTTGCATTTGATTGGACAAATACTGTTTTGCAATAGCTTTATAAATGAGTAGCTTTCTCCATAGACCAGTGTGCGCGCAACCGTGCACCTACAATAGAAAAAATGAGAAGATATAATAAGTGACCAGCATAAAGTGGGAACATGTGAAGTGAGAACATGTGAAGGTAGAACATTATTTACCATTGTAGTTTCAAAACTATAAACTAGTCTAAATGAGGAGACTATGTGAACATGCTGCAACAGTATTATTAAGCTGAAAACATGAAACTTACTCAGGTTGTTGGACCCCGGATAGTCAGGTGCCTACTTGAACAATTCACAGTTGTTCTGGTTAACATATGACCTGGCTGATTACAAATAGTGTGTCCATCAGATTCACAAGTTGTCTATTATATATTCAGAAATCAGAACTACCATGCTAGAACCAATTCAGATGAAGTAAAATCAAACTATTGTAAATTCTCCATCTGTCAACCAACATATGCATTTGGCTATTACTGATCTAGTGAACCGATTGGATCTTGTTACTATGACAGATGTAACATGATTAAAAAAATATAAGCAAAAGACCTGTTCATCAGTATAAAATCAGCAGTAAAAGTATCCGATCAGTAAATGAAGATCAAAATGTATATTAATCAGCAGGAGCCTTGCCCCATCTATTCTCCCTCCAGAAAAAATAGAGATCTAAATACATGTAGTCAGTAAATTTGTGCAAGGATTTACTGATACAGGAATCCTATTGATAGAATTCGTTACTGTATTGCCACGTACTACTGCATCCAACATTATTCCAAGTACACAAATTCAGTTACGGAACATCAAAAAAATTCAATTATATGCAAGAGTCTGCGGTACCATTAGTAACTTACTGATGAAAAAGTTTGTGTAAGTTACACACTAAACCGGATCATACAATCCAATCGAGAATTGGGGTGCTTCTGATTAGTCAATTTCGAGTGCTGCAAGATGAATTAAGAAAAGTACAGTTATCAGCATGGAACACCTATAATTTCAATTGTGCAGACGCAGAACACGCAGTTTTGATTACAGCCTTTGACAAGGAGACGAATACAAACTAGAAACCACCTCAGCAGAGATTACCTTGCCTGGGCACCGCCTGGCCCTAAACCATGCTGCCGCCGGCCGTGGCCGCGAGGTCGCAGCTACCTCCTGCTTTTGGCCTTCCACTGATCTGCCGATCCGCAACCATGACCAAGGGCACTAAGGAGCCGGGGAATAGTTGTAGCAGAGATGAGGAGGGCAGGTGAGAGGCGACGGGGACGCATCGCCTGGATGGAGATCACTTGCAACAGAGCGAATCTGAGGGGAGGAGAACACATGCAGTTAGCAGGGTTGAGGCTAGCATGGAGTACAACTTATCTATCCGATAAAAACAGGACCTTGGTTAGCGACAACATACATGGCAGGATAATGACGGTCATTATTTTGGTCGTCGTGTAACGTGGTTAGTGCTCGGATGAATGGAGGAGAGGGTCCGACAACCACAAAATGTAGGCGGTCGTTAGACTCTGGTCATTAGTACTTCTTCCTGTAGCCAAATAACTTTTATTACATTACATATGAAAGAATCCAATGGCAAAAAAAACTTTTTGACACCCACGTATTGATGGTCTTTCCTTAGAAATAGTTTCCAATGATGCTTCTACTGTTCTTCATCTTGAGCCCTGGAATACGCAAAGTTTGTGTACATAAGAAAGTGAACTGACAGTCTTTTTTTTTCAACCCCACCTACAAGGCTCCAATTGTCCTTTTGTTTGAAACAGTAAAACAGGATCATGTTCTAATCTGACAAGGATCATCATTCCAAGGATAATTGTAAATTTCCATTTGCAACAGCAAGTTACAAGACCAGTAATGAGCTTTATTACAAAGAAACAGTATCGCACTTCACCCTTTTCAGTTCTTGAAGCCTCAATTTGCATCCATAACTGAATAAGAAGTGACAGGCCTCCAATCATGGAAAAAGCAGCACTACATCAAGGATAAGTTGCTCTGGAAAAATATATTTGAAGAAACATAACTAGTTACTAGTCTGCTTTTCTCTCTCTTTAAAGCTCACTGCCATCCATAATATTGAAAAGGAAGAAGTTAATTTACATGTGAAGGTGAGCTGAAACTTTGCCGTCTCTTGTTGTTCTGTTTTATTTATCTTCTTAAACCTGAAGAAAGATAGTATTCAAACATGCTATCGTTCTTTTCCTTGCTGAGAGTGTAACTGGCAGGATGTAAGTAGTGTTGTCTGTTATCTCTCTTTTCTAGATGTAGGTTATCTCATTACTTCATACGTTTCAGGTCCTGTCGTGCTCCCAATGTATCTTTTGGGTTTCCATAAACACAAATGAAGTCTAGCACGTTCATGCAAAGATTCTTTGTCACGTGCATCATGTCTATTGCGTTGCGGACCTCTAGGATTTTCCAATAAGGTAGCTCCTAAATATTGACTTCTTCTTCCATATGGATGCACGTCCATTATCGACGTTCAGAACTAGTTCGCTACCAAGACCCTTTCCAAAGACTACCCTTACATCCTTTATCATATCAAAGAAACGCTTTCCATTACAGTGTGCAGGTTTTTTACGATGGTATGACGCCTCTTTGAAATGCATCCCTCTCTTTCTCAATGGGTGGTTAGCAGAGAGAAATCAACGATGGCCCATATAGATAACCTTCTTAGAATGCTTCAAATACATGCTGTCTGTGTCATCTAAACAATGGTGCAGGCCCGATATCCCTTGTTTGACTATCCCGAAAGGTTACTCAGTGCAGGAAAATCATTGTTGGTTATGAACAACAATGCTCGTAGGTTAAAGATCTTTTTTTTATCCTCATCCCACACACGTACACCTTATTCCTTCTAGAGCAGTAAATGTTCATCAACCAACAGTTTTAGGTACACATCAATATTGTTGCCGGGTTATTTTGGGCCTTGGATAAGCACCGGCATCATAATGAACTTCCGCTTCATGCATAGTTAAGGAAGACGGTTGAACATACATAGGGTCACAGGCCAAGTACTATGGTCACTACTTAAATCACCGAATGGATTGAATCCATCAGTACTTAAACCAAACCTTATGTTCCTTGCATCACTTTCAAAGTCCGGGAATGCTCTATCAATTGATCTCTACTGGCCCCCATCCGCGGGGTGTCTCAGTATCTCATCTTGCTTATATTGTTCTTTGTGCTATCGCATCAACTTAGCATTTGCCTTATTTCTAAACAAACGCTTCAAGCGTGGTATTACGGGGAAATACCTCATCACCTTCACGGGAACTCTCTTCTTGGGAGGCTGCCCCTCGACATCACTAGGATCATCTCGCCTGATCTTATACCGCAGCGCTCCGCACACAGGACAAGCATCCAATTTCTCGTATTCATCGCCACGATAGATGATACAATCATTAGGGCATGCGTGTATCTTCTGATCCTTCAATCCAAGAGGGCAAACAATCTGTTTAGCTTCATATGTTGTGGATGACAACTCATTATTCTCAAGAAGAATCTTCTAGACAATGTTCAATATCTTATCAGAGACACCATTTTCGGCCTTTCATTGCAGAAACTCTAGTGTGGTACCCAGTTTTTTATGCCCTTGCTTGCAATCTGGGTACAATAATTTTTTGTGATCATTAATCATGCGCTGCAACTTTTCTGATTCCTTCACAGTTTCGCAATCTCTGTGTGCATCCCATAGCACTTGACCAAGGTCATCAGTAGGGCCGTCTTCTACCAACTCATCTTCATCAGCCTCGCCCATTGTACTATCTGCAAAAACTTGGCCTGCAGCCTAGTATGAAATGTTGTTATCATCCTCCTCTTCTTCGCCGTCTTCCATTACAACCCCTCTTTCATCGTGCTTGGTCCAAACCAAATAGTTAAGCATGAAACTGTATCTAAACAAGTGGCTGTAAATAGTCCCCCAGGAAGCATGTGAATAGTCCTTATGCATTGGAAGCATGGACAGCATATGAACCCATTCTCTGCCTTGTTTGCTTTGGCCACTTCGAGAAAAATAATGCAAGCCATCAACAAACTTCTTGGTCCGTCTGTCTGCATTATACATGCATTGCCGGTCCATCTGCATCGTATTATGCGAGAAATGGATGTAGGTCTTCGTATTAGATCAAAAACTTGATCAATATTCATAATTTATACCAATCAACCTTCATAATGGATTGAAACAATTCACATGAAAATTACACCATTCTACATTCATAACAATCACTAAAGATATATATAGAGATTACATATGTACTAAAAATTACAGACGCTCCATAGTGGACTTCATGTAGCCAATTATCCTAAAATAATGGTACAATATAGTAGAATGTTCGTCATCCAAGCCATCTTTGCACATAACTCAATCTTCTCCAAAGTCTATCGAGAGTCACCTCCACATATCCGGTACCAGAAAATAATGGCACAACAGAAGAGCTTCGAGTCCACAAACTCAGGCTGAATATCATAAAAGAATGTTCAAATAATTATCCAAACATCTTTTATGATATTCAGTCCGAGTTTGTGGATTCGAAGAATAGAAGAGCTTCAAGTCCACACACTCAGGCTAAATATCATAAAGGAATCTTGAAATAATTATCCAAACATCTTTTTGGAGAAAGTACCACATTCTCATAATAGAAGTGTGGTGGCACACACACAATAGCCTATCTAGGCAAAAGATCTATGCACTGAGCATGGCCCACGGTGGCAAGCCAAAACAAATCAAAAGCCGCTAGGTCAAGGTCAGTGAATAGATCTTTGCCTGAAGAGGATATTGGGCTAGCATACTTCTATTATGAGAATTAGGCTCTAAAAGACATTTGGATAATTATTTGAACATTCTTTTATGGTATTCAGCCTAAGTTTGTGGACTTGAAGCTCTTCTATTCTACCATTATTTTCTAGTACTGGAGGAGCGAAGATGACTCTTCATAGACTTTGGAGAAGATTGAGTTATGTGTAGAGAATAGCGTAAGCACGTTCTGTTAACTGGGATTGGAGGAGCGGAGGTGGTACATCCATTGCCGGTCCATCTGCATCGTATGACATGGAAAATAAACATAGGGTTACGTATAGGATTATTGTTTATAATATTTCGTTCTTGCATTAAATATGAGATAAATAAATTATTGGACAAAGAAATACAATTATTAATTGTTAAATTAAGTGACATGAAAAAATGTAGCAATGACCAAATTCTATTTTCTTACACCTACAATTTATTTACTTAATTCTATTAGAATGACTAAATATTAAAAACACATTTAATCTAATTTTTTTTCTCATACATAATACTGAAATCCTCTCCATTCTCCCTCACATTTACTCTCCATTCTCCCTCACACTCTAGCTCAAAATCCTCTCCATTCTTACTCACATTCTCCCACACATCAAGTTGTTTTAACTAATACGAATCGTATATAACAAGCAAACTATCCATCATATTATAGCTCAAAAATATGTATAAATAAAAATCCTCTCCATTCTCCCTCATTCTAAAAAACTCATTTTTCTCCCTCACTAAAGCATAAAACAAAGCATAATAACAATAAATGAAAGGGGGATGAAGTAGCTAACCTTCACAATACTTTGGATGAGTGAAATTCCCACGAAAATGAGAAAAAAATTTCTGGCAGCACCTCCCCTAGGCTTGCTTCGTCGCCATGGAGAGGAGGATGAAACTCTCTGGTGGAATGGATGGCTAGTGGCTCAGGCTGAAGGAGGAAGAAGAGATCTCTATCTTGCATTTGCATTTGTATAGAGGAAGCGATTTTGTCCTGGTTGAAATTTCCAACTGGGACAAAAGCCCTTTTGTCCCAGTTGGGAGTTTACTCCCGGTTAGAATTAGCAACCGGGAGTAAACCTTTTGTCCTGGTTGGTAACTCCAACCAGGACAAAAGGGTGAGGCTTTTGTCCCGGTTGGACCTTCCAACCGGGACAAAAGGTGGGCGCCGTCGGTGGGAAAAATCCGAGCGTTACAACCGGGACTGGAGGGGGCCTTTAGTCGCGGTTGGTATTTACAACCGGAACTAAAGCTCGTCCCCAATTTGACCTACCGTGGCGCGCCATTTTTAGTCATGGGCCAACTTTAAACTGGGACAAAAGGGAGTGGATGGAAGGTGAGTTCTCCGGTAGTGCCGACATTGCTATTTTAATCTCTACCATCGTTTAGTGTCTGCATTCTATGGGAAACATCCTGTAATCCGACATGTAGTTATACATTGATATCACTTCTGTTGGTACAAGAGTAATATTTAGGACAACCGTACCTTTGGGTCTGATCTTCGTTTTAAGCAAAATAAGAAGTACAACATATCCAAAACTGATAAAGAGGAACCATAAATATATATGGTCGGTCCTTATTATGATTGCACACATTCATACTGAAAGGGTACTTCGGAGTAGCTATAGAAATAATTCTGCAAGAAGATAGTAATACACTACGCCTAAAACGATTTGTGCTGACACATTGATTTTTGATTGCTGGCGGGCCTACTACCTACCAGCACAAAAGGTCCTGGGGCCGGCGCATTAAAGTCCGCCGGCACAGATGCATTTGTGCTGGCGGGTGGCATAAGCGCCCACCATCACAAATGATGGTGGGCCCTTATGCCACCCGCCAGCATAAATACTTTTTCAATTTTGTGAAACCAAATTGTAAAAATATCTAAACTTGATCCGAAAGTCATATAAATTGGTAAAGAATCATTTTACGAGTGCACAACTTTAATACAAAAGTTTCAACATATTTTATGAAAATTGGACTATACATTGTTAACAAATGGTTACATTACTTAAATGTTTCATAGGACTCAACTCGAACTCTCCAACTTGTGAACTAACTTGCCAAAAAAATCATCCTCTCAATTTAATTTGTACATATATTAGACTACATATATATATTATTTTGTAGGAGTCAATAATTTTGATCACATTCACTTGGTTTAAAAAAATTAAAAGGAAAATTAAAAATTTAGAAGGATTTTTGCTTAATTGTTGCCTGCCAGCGCAAATCGTGTAAACATGGCGCGGGAAATGAAATTTCGCATCGCAAGTGAGGGAAACGAACTGCCTTCTCCTTTTTATCCGCATGTTCTCACTCTCTCCTATCCTCACCTCTTTCTCCTCTCTCTCCTCCTTATCCTCATTCCTCCCGTGGCGTGCGGGCGGTGGGAGCGACAGCGAGCGGCCGGTGCAGACCACGGCGAGCGGCTGAGCGGCCGCTGATGCGGACCATGGCGAGCGGTGGGCGGTGGGGACGGGAGCGGCGGTCGGCGACGGGCGGTGGGGATGGGAGCAGCGGTCGGTGACAGGTGGCGGGCACGGGAGCAGCGGTTGGCGACGTGCGGCGGGCGCAGGTGGGCTTTTCTTTTATTTTCGCAAAAATATCTGTGCTGGCGGGTGATGTAACCACTTGCCAGCACAGAGCGGTTTGTGCTGACGGTTGGGCACCCGCCAACATTGACGCCATTTGTGCTGACTCAAGGTTGCTGGCGGGTGCTCAGCCCGCCAGCACAGAGCCCATTTAGCCACCAGCACAAATCTTTTGTGGCCTAGTGATAGTGCAGTTGATTACAGTTATCAAGTGGTAATGCAAATTAGTAAGGACATGCCATTTGTGATTATGTTGAAGATGTGGAAGATTATGATGGAAAATGCTGTATTATTTAGTTTCGTATATCATAATTGACATTTTTCAAACTAAAAATTATTTTACATAACCAAACATATTTAGATGTGTTGATTTATTTAAGAGGAAACTTTGGAGAGTTGATTAATTTCTAAAATTTGCAACATTTATATCAGTAGTACTAAAACCAAATTGTAGACATTAAAGCTTCTATCACTACCCTTTATATATGACCTAGCCTGGTTGCCCTCTTTCTCCAACATTCCCATACTCTCAGATCCAGCTATTAGTGTTATCAGTGTTATGTAGCAGTGCACTCTTGGTTTAGGAGGCCTTGGGAATTCGACAATGACTTTCTTATAATTTGCTGCTGGTTACGCAGAGGAGGATCCACCTTTCCACCCCACTCGAACAGATCTCTTCACGGTCCACCTGCAGCATCTGGCACCTGCACAACAAACTAAGGACGAGGACAAAGTGGATTATGTCTCTACAAAAGTGGAGCTGTACTGTCATGTATCTGGATTATTGGGGAGGGAGGAGAGTATGGCAGCCGGCAATGGAGAGTTGTTGGCGCAGGGGTAACCTAGGGGAGGTTGAGAATTCCAGGAGACTGTTTTAGAAGATTGTAGCGAAAGGTAGGATAGGGACTAAGTCCTTTTTCCTATATAATTGAGTCCATTGTCTCTTTCCACATAGGAGGAGTCGACTTGACTTACAAGCAAACCTAACTCCACACTTGACATGAATTACAAGTAAACTTTTCTAGACTCTTTCTAAACCTTTACCTACTCCTAGTGGCTGTGGTACGGTAAGCATGAATTACTGTAGCAGCCAAGATGGCTGACGTGTTGGGCCGGTTGGGCCTGCCCTTGCGCCCAAGCCTCCATAGGCACATGACATTTACCTTGGCCTACTGGTCCGTTTTCCATTAGCTTTTTTGCTGCAAGACACCTTGTCCTCCTACTAGCCCATCCTAGTATGCATTATTCGACCAAGATATAACGATGGATAAGGAGCCTTAACTTGGTTATATGGATTGGCTGTGGCTGCCTTTTGTATGGCCTGCAGCTCGTCTGCTCCATTGGATATTTGGATTACTTTGTCTGCGGCATTGCGTGTGGAGCGCGGTGGGAGCAACCGAGCAGGAGACCATGCTGTGCTGTGCCAAGCAGATCTGGAATAAATTTAGGCAATTGGGTAACCACTAGTTGTTTAATGGTTTGGGAATTTATCCATTGTATTGATTTTTAATCACAGCCGACATAAAAGAGTTGCCAGTTCACGATAACCAGATATAGCAGCAATGATCCTGCTTGTTTCATGACTTGGGGTCCATATCCCGAGCTAATGCATTACTTCTTGTGTATATGAGTAGCACCATGTACATGCCGTTTTGGAATATACATGAGAGAGGCCTTTCTATTAAGAGGAGAGAAGAACGAAGTATGGTATAAACAAACACAGAATGGGAACTAAACTTACAGACAAATTAAACCCCGTTTTGAGACTGCTACAGGCAAGAACTGTTTAAGAATACTGCAACAGGCAAAACAAGCAGTATTCTGTTTACTAATAATTTACTTTAACAGGCAAAACAGAGTACTATGAGGTGTCAGGAATGCATAACATGTCCAAAGTGGGTGGCTGTAAAGACGCAAATAACCCGAAGAGGATTTCTCTTGTTCTCCGCGCATGTATGCGCATAAACAATGAGCATGCGTAGTAGCAGCGTCCATCTGCATGCGACTGTCTTGGACGTTAGACCAACTAATATGCGCTATGCATAGCTTGAGCACCACCTATATATAAATCTGTATTCTGAGAATTGTTTTTGTTATTCTTTAGCTACAAAGTACCACGTAGTCAGTTCGTCATCTGACAACTTGAGAAAACATTGGCAAATAGCATGTGAAATATCAGCAAAAAACTGAGCATGCATCCACTAACTTCAGAAAAGTTGGTCCTTATCTGATCCGGCAAATAAAAAAAGATACTTCAGCCGTACATACCTAAAGAACCTAATTAAACATCACAAGTATATATAGCTTATTAATTATCTGTAAACTTAGTATAGCTGCATACCCCCTGTACTACGTCTATAAAGAACCTGGCCTCCTTTTGGCTACTTTTTTGTTTTTGGGGCAAGCCAATAAGTACTATAAATCTGAAACAGAAGGAGAGAAGATAAATTTCTTAGGTACTTAACTTAGTGAATGCCTTATTATGGTTGTATATTTACTGTGAAACGTGGTTCAAAGTAGCTCTAGCTTTAGAAAAACCACAACGGATGGTACATATGGTTCTTAGGGTGGTGGGTGGACCTACTAAGTAATCGATTTAAAGACTTCTTTTATAGATTTCATAGTCATATTGGAGTAAGATGTTTCATGTCTACTAAGAAGCTTGATTAGGAGCTGGAGGCATCCGGAAAAAAAAAATAGATTTATCTTGCATTTGTCCACTCCAGAGCGCTTTGTCAGATTGAGGAGCACATCTCCAGCATCTCATGCGAGTGCACTGAGAGACACTTCACCATGCTTGACTCTTTGTGGATAGTTGAAATAGAAATCTTGATAAGAGGGAGGTAGATTTTGAAGCGCTTGTTGCCGGGGGGGGGGGGGGGGGGGGGGGGGGGGGGGGGAGGCATATGTTTAGCTAATCGCTTCATCAGTGCACTCTTATTTTGTGCCAAATAGTATGTAACACTGCCATATCATGGGGTCAATACATTGGGACGAGATTCTGTCTACAGTATTATTCAGGATACGTATTTTTCTTCTAAAACATTGTATGCCATACAAGTCTTGATGGATACTATCTGTTCGTTTCAATTGCTTCTTGTTTGAAGCAGGACTAGATACATGGTGATTACTGTTTCTGGTGTAGTTATGTAAGGATGTTTCTTTGTTTCCGAAATGGATGTACAGGACAGAGCTCTGTATGTTGTCCATTGAGTTAACCATTTTCGTTTCTTCAAGTTCTGTTATCGACTCACCTGTTTTTGGGAAGTCGAATAACAAAAAAACCCTTCTATCTAAACAATAAGATCTGTGTTTTACAAGTGTGCAAGAATGATCATCACATAAGCAAAGTGCACGATGAACTTTAGCTGTCCGATCGAGTACATATGGATTAGTTTGCCACAAATTATTATTGTGCAGAAGATTCAGATGCCGATGCTCGTAAGTATGGAGCTGCATCATTTTTTACCTTTATTTAAGTAGCTATCACCACGATCAGGAATCAGCTGCAAAACAGTTACAGTGCGATCCAAAAGTCGAGCTTGGTTGTGTCGTGTGGTTTGCACCGCCAAACAGACTATCAGTCTCTGGCATGCTTGTCTGCAAGTCACCGAGTTTTGCTATATATAGGCCCTAACAAGCGCTACTGTATCAACCTCTTGTTTCTTATCCTTGTTGCTTTTGCACTCATTTTCTAAGGATACTAGTCATTAACCCGTGCACCTGCACTGGCTAGGCATAAAACTTTTAGTTTGTGTTGGGTTTTCTCTCTGACATGGAAGTATAGAAATTGCTCATAGGCACTAAGGGTTGGGACTACCCTCACACGCAGTCTATGCAACCGGAGAAAACTATGTAAGGGTGGAAATATTGTCAATGCAAATTAGTTAGTACATGTGATTTGTGACCATAGTAAAGATGTGGAAGATCAAGATGGAAAATTTTGTATTATTTAATTTTTTTCCATATATCAAAAAATGGCACTTTTCCTAACTAAACATTATTCTCCGTAACCAAACAACTTTTTATGTGTGCATTTATTTAAGAGGGAGCTTTGGAGAATTAATTTCTTAAATTGCGTTTTTTTGTAGCAACATTTATATCAGTAGTATTAAAACCAAGTTGAGTAGTAGACATTACCCTATATATCATTCGGCCTTATAAATATATATATGATGACCAAACAATGCCATATTCTCATACTCTCATATCCAGTGTCCCAACAACAGCTATCAGTAGTCTTGGTTTAGGAGGCCTTGGGAATTGGACCATGACTCTCTTATAAGTTGCTGCTGATTATGCAGAGAGGTGGATCACCATCCTCGCTTGTTTTGCCAACCGCAACAACTACATTCTGGCCAAACCCTCCACCCCACTTGAAAAGTTCTCTTATACGGGCTAATCAAGAAGATTCAGATGGAGTCTGTTGTATCTCTGCGGCTGGTACCTAGGCCTATTGGTCCTTTTTCCATTAGTTTTGTTCTGCAAGACACCTGTAACACCCAAATTTTTAAAAAATTTAAATTCACTAAAATTGCTCAAATTAGGATGTCATTTAAATTCCTAAGCATTTAATTTCACTTTCTCTAAGTTTAATTAATTCACCATAAGAGTTTATTATGCATTCATGCTGGTGCGTAATTTTTGGTTGATTGTGTTTGAATCAAATTTGAATATCAAATTCAATTTCAATTTTTCAAATCCTTTTCTTTTCCCTTTTTCTTTTTCTTTTTCTTTTTCCTTCTCTTGGGCCGCATCCCTCTTCTCCTTCTTCTTTCTTTTCTTCCGGCCCAAGCGCCACCCTCCCTCGCAGCCCAACGCCAGCTCCTCCGGCCGCTCCTCCGCTTTTCCCCGATCGGCCCATCTCTCCCTCCTTTCCTCCGTGGCCCGCGAAGCAGCACCGGCCCGCTCCCTTCCGCCGGTCTGACGGGTGGGGCCCACCCATCATCCCCGTCCTCCGGCCGTATCCGGCCGGGACTTCTCCCCTGACCGCGTCGGACTCCGCCGCCTCCTGCAACCGCTGCGCACTTTCTCCGCGCGGGACCCGCCCCTATCCCCTGACGCGCAAGCCGCCGCCATCCGCCCCTATTTAAGCCGGCGCCCCCTCCCGGCCTCGAGCACCCCGCGCCAGCACCCGAAACCCTAGCCGCCGCGAGCTCCAGCACCGCCGCGAAGCACCGCCCTCCGGTGAGCCTCGGTCGTCATGAACCGCCAAAACGAGATCACCATGCTTTCCTCTTGCTTCTGGTGTTCTCCGCGCGTGAAACCGAGCCTCGGAGCGCCGTTTCGGCCAACTCTAGCGACCCGCCGCCGCTCGCCGCCGTCTGCCGCCTTTTCCGCCGCTGCCGCGCTACCGCCGACGCGCGCAACCGTCAGATCCAGATCCGACGGCCGGCAACGAGTGAACCGAGTCGCGTACCGATCAACCGCGCCGCGCCGCTATTCTTTTTCACTTAAGCCCTCGTCTTTTCCTCAAATCAACCCGCGGTCCAGATCGCGTTGAAAATATTTACAGATCTGCCCTCGTATTTTTCGGTTTAAGCCCTAAATTTTTCTGAAAATCAACCCGCCATCCGTTTTGGAGTTTTTGCGTGTTAAACCTTCGGTTTATATACGTAATTTGTAATTACGTATAAGCCCTCGGTTTTTGCAGTTTGACCCTAGGAGTTTTATTTTTCTCGCAGAAAAGCCCCTGGATCTTGTTTTAATCATATCTTTTGCATCTTAACTCCGTTTTTCGCGTTCTTTATATCCACGTGTTCGTTTTAAAGCATAGATCAATTTTACAAGCTTGTTTTCTCTGTTTAATTGTGATTGGTGTACTGTTTCTTACCTTTTTGCCCATGTTTGCTTGTATGTGCTCGTGTGACGCGTGTAGACGTTCAACAGTTCGAGGGATTTGAAGACCAAGCCTTCGAGGAGTACGAACAGCAGGAGCAAGGCCAACAAGGCAAGTCGTGTCCTTGATCACTACCTTTCCGTCCTATACACCTTTACTTTCTCGTATTCAACATTTATGCTATGCACATGTTAAGATTAAATTGATGGGTCCCAATTAAGGTTCGCCTAGATTGAAACTACCTTTTGCCTTGACCAACCGGGTTTACCTTTTATCTTGGGTAGCTCATGCTTAGTGCTTACTTGGTATATGGTGGTTTAACTGAACTCAATGTTTAATCTTGCTTTACTTCTGTTATACCTTTCATTAATACAAGAGCACCAATGTTTAATTGGAACATGGAGCGACCACCCAGGAAAACAGTGCTACCACAAGACTAAATGGCTCTGGTCTTGGCTGAATAATTAGAAACTCTAGTCTAGGGTAATCTTACCGAAAGGGCAAGAGGGGAGACGTTGATGGGATATAGCACTTGCTCTCGGGGGAAGTGGGCTTGGCTAAGACACTATACCTACTAGGGGACTGCTATATTCTGCTTCGACCTGAAACCTTAGCGGGTTACCACATTGCTAGCGAATCTTTGTAAAGGCCTCGTAGTGTCCCTATGCAATCACACCTTGAAAGTGTGGTATGGTGCCTTGCAAACACCGCATGGTTGGGTCCAAAGTTCTTTGAACTTTTACGCGACTTGTGGGTAAAGATGTGCCACCTCTGCAGAGTGTAAAACTGATCGATCAGCCGTGCTCACGGTTAAGAGCAGCCTGGACCCTCACATGACAATACTATCGAAAGATGGATTTAAATTGTCGTCATTTTATGCATATGTTGTTTACTTTATTCATGCTAATGTTTAATTTCGGGTGGTATAAACTTAAACTTAGTTAATTGCTAATAAAACTTGACCAACTAAATTAAAAGCTGATGCTAATTAAGCCTTAGCCATACCTTGAGTTGCCTTACACTACACTATTCCCCACGACTTGTTGAGTACCAACCATAAGTGTACTCACCCTTGCAAAACCGCTGTTAAGACCAAGCTAATTTGGAGGAGTATCTGCATGACTTTGAGGAGTTCTAGGTGTACGGTTCTTCAGTCAGCTGCCTGTGGTGTCGTCGTCGTCTTTGGAGTTCCGCTGCGTAATAATTTAGACTTATGTTTTATTAAGACTTTCGGTCATGTAATAATGTTTAATACTCCCTCTTTTTGCTTTAGCACTGTCTTTGTTACTCACTATTGTCATACATGTGTGTAACTTGATCCTGCCGCACATGTATTGAAAGCACTCGGTTTTGTCCTTAAAATTGGGTGTGACAACACCTTGTCCTTCTACTGGCCCAAACCAATATGCATTACTTGACCTTTACAACGATGGATAAGGAGGCCTAACTCTGTGATATGGAGTGGTGAGGGTTGCTTGCAGCTTGCCTGCTTGTTTGCTCCGATCCTGTGCTTTTCTGGAGATTGGATATTTGGATTGCAGCAGTCTAGCAGGGCACCATGCATGCAGTCTTGTGCCAAGCCGACGTGGGAGTAAAAATGTAGGCAACTGGGTAATAACTAGTTCTTTATTGGTTCATTGTGAATTTATCAATTGTGCTGCAAAGTACTAATATTTAATCATAGCTGAGAAGAAGAGACCTTCGAACTTCTGAAAAGAGGTACCTGAGAGTGAGAGTCATTTTTTTACTTCACTAAGTAAGATCTGAATATCTGCAAATAGGCCCTTGGGCATTTACATCAGGTCCATTTCGACAGTGGCTGGCGATTCCCCCAAAGTAGAAGTACTTGAGAGGGGGAGAGGTAGTCCCAGTCATGGCAGCCTATTACGAGGCTAGCTGTTAGAGAAAAAATGGAGCTGGATGCATCAGGAATGCAATCGATGTTTGAGGATGCAATCCGACTGCTAAGATGTCACCTAGACAAGTCTCTGCTTGATGGTGAAATCAAGATCTTGCAAAGAATGTATGTATGGTGCCTCTTTCGTTTCTACGGTAATAAGACTGCCCCAACAGTGGTAGTTGCTAGCTGCAGCCTGTTGATCATGAACAGGCTACCTCTTCTATATTCTCCTGTGATCTTAGCTTGGTGGACATTGTGCATGCCTGGGAACAAGTTTAATTGTTAGTCTGCTACACTATCCAATTGATGTGAAATGCAGTCCATTGACAACTGCGCCTTCCACCTCGATCTGTCTTGATGACCCAACCAAGGATGCTCTTGTTGTTTGCGTTCTTCCACTGTTTTTTATTATTTTTTCATTGTCATCCTCTTCATCTCATTAGGTATCAATATAGTTCAATTTAATACTTTCTCTATTATCAAACACTATGATTATAAGTTCAGATTCGCAGTGCCTTATGAGCCTGCCCTCTTTTATTATAGTTTTCAGTCTGTGTCACAAAGCTAGATTTCACTTGAACACATCCAATACATATTGTGCAAGATATTTACAGTTCTACACTGTTGAGCGGCCTGAGTACTATAAGACTTTCCAGCAATTATCACAACGATGATAACCTGACAAGTATTTCCTTTGAGGCGTGTACATGTTATCTCCTTTCACCCCCACGTTTTTCTGTCGAATATTGACAAACTGTAGTCTCAAAGCATAAAAATGGCTAACTGTGGTGTGTAAAAACTTGGATGAAGTCTCGATGAAATATGACATGCTATTTCCTTGTGTTAGGATGGGCAGCAGCAGCCTTAAGATTAGGTGGACTATAGAGATTTTTTATCTTTCTGCTGCTGTTCCTGCAAACATATTATATTCGTCTGAAATTAAGGTTGTCTATTATTTTTGGAGGATTATTACTATAGTTGGGAAAAAAAAGAGAGCCGTCCATCAGAGGGATTATACAGAGGAAAAATAGGAAGTATCTAGAGAAAAGTTTGAAGAAGAGTACCAAATAGGTGGGACTAAATACCAAAAATAGTCAGTTCTTACCCAATTTAATTTGATTTTTTAATTATCTTCCTCAGATGAATGACCAGGAAATATTTAATAAAAAAGTACCTGGAAGTATCAAGTGGTACCTTACGCCATCTTTTCCACTGAATGTAGACACAGAATGGTCTGATATCATAAGATGAGCATTATAATTGTTAATGCATTCAATTTGGTGCAAATTGTGTCTACACGTAAGAATCAGGTGCTGATAATTGTGTAGTCACATAATTGCTTTCCTTTTTCATTTAGTTTAGCAACTTCCATCACCACTAACATTAAGCTGCAAAACATGAAAAATATAAAGATATTTATCCACAATTTCTCATATATTCATAAGGTGATTTGCAGACCGTTAGTAGAAAAACGACATTTCATCCTTAACAAAAATCTCGATCGTTTTTGACCCCGGGACTAAAGAAGTTTTAGTCCGAGGTCTAAATTTCGTGGTCCGTGGAGACCCCTTTAGTCCCGGTTGGTGTAGGATAGCATCCCCTGCTTAGTCAGATGTGCTGTGTAGGTGAGATAGTAAGGAAGCTACGCGTGAGGCAAGAGGTTGCGGGTTCGAATCCCATGCACCGCACGCGCAAATTTTGCCTGAAAAATCGTGTGACTTGGGACGTGCGCGTGGGGGAGCCTTTAAAATATTTTTTAGCGCAAAATCCCTTTAGTCCCGGGTGAAAGACCCGGGATTAAAGATGGGGACATTTAGTCCCGAATAATTAGTCCCGGTTGGATTTTTGAGACCTATGCGTCTCTCCAATTGGGACTAATGCTCAATTTTGTACCAGTGGACCATAATTGACTACAAAAGAAATTAACGTAATAAATGTCTTATTACGGTTGCACGCATAAGTAGTGAAAAGGTAGTTCAGAGTAGCTCAAGAAATATCACAAAAAGGTGACGGAGCTATTTACAACGCAAGGTGTTGAGTGGACTCTTTGAAGCCTTGGAGCTAGTACGTCAAATATATATAAAGCAATTCATCCACTACTTTTATGCATGGCAGTTTTCGCATATATTGAAAAGATGATTTGCAGAACCATACTGGACTACAAAAGAAGTACATCCAGGGGCGGATCCAGAACGGGGCTGCGCCCCGAGCTGAGCTGTTGAATCATACCTAAAATAGTCTAATTTTGTCTCCTAAGCCTCATTTTATTAGGCTAAACAGCACATAGGTTAAAGGGACTCCATGGTCTCGCCTCGGGCTGCAGCCCGGGCAGCCCGGACCCTGGATCCGCCCCTGAGTACATCCCTATAAGAGGTAGGAGAGGAAGAGCACTGGATAGATTGTGGCAAACCATATGGAGCCCAATGATAAACCAATAAGCTGTTGGAGAAGATAGGAGCCGGAGGCATAAGTGACAACAAGAATAACCAAGACAGGCAGCCACAAAGATCACACTAAGAAAAATTCCGTTTGCACAACCTACCTTGAACCACTTTACCTCCTGACTGAGGTCACAGCTCCTTTGCTGAAAAGTGGCTCCTCTATGATGCTGGCTATCATGTAGTTATTTCAACATGCATGTAAGTCTGCCTGAAATCAATGTGATGTCCTGTTCTTGCATATTGTGCACAGTTCTGCACGCACTAGCAAACAGCCAGAATGCGAGAATTAGGAACTGTTTACGTTATGCGTGTGATAGTCCGTAGTACTTTGAAGTTATCAAAACACAAATTAAAGTTACTTATATAAATGTTGTTTTTTGTGTTTACGATATCATTAATTATACTTAGGTCGGGGAGCTCGAGCTCTCCCAAATAGGACTTGAAAACATAGACATAACACAAAGAACTGATCAACATGGAGACATAAAAGTAGAAGAAGAAAAAAATAAAAAACAGATCAATATAATTTTTGAAGCCATTTTGACCCTCTTAATAAAGAAATCAATGGATTTTAGTTTTTAAGTATAAACAGACCGCCTACCCTGCTCTGAAGGCCTCGACCATCACTTAAAGTCTGCATTCTGTGGGAAACATCCTCCATCATCCGACATGTAATTCTTATACCACTTCTAATTATACGAGAGTAATATTTAGAACGACCTTGGGGTCTGATCTTCACTTGATGTACAAGAAGTAGTACAAATCCTAAATAAACGAATAAAGTAGAACCATGAATGCGGTAGGTCTTTCTTAATAAATTGTCTTATTATGGTTGTACACATTTCTATTGAAAGGGTAGTTCGGAGAGTAGGTTTAGAAAAAACACAACCGGTTGATGGAGCATATATGTACATAGTAGTGTGGTGATGAGGGGACTCAGTGGAGCCGGGGACTGACATATATATAGTAGATTGTAGTAGTAGATTTCAAGACCGTTTCCCATTCCTTCTCTAGCTAGAGTGCTCTTATGCTTTCATATATGAGTTTGTTGAGCTAGGAATAAGCTTATTAAGTAGGAGCTGGAGGCATCGGGAGGAAAGACAAATTTGTGCAAATTTTTCTGCTAATGGTAGTAGCAAGGTTGATGTCATTATGAGCTGGTGCATTTGGATGGTAAGAAATGACTTGATCTTCAAGGCTATTGATCTCTCTTCTCAAGAAACAAATTTTCGCTTCAGGCATTTGTTTAGTTTGCTTTTGCACCGTGTGAAAGAAGCTTGGAAGCAACCTATGTCTGAATGGCTAGAGCACACATTGTAATTTCCTTGATTTATTTTGTCTCTTTCTTTGTTTCATAGGTTGTAGCTTTTTATACTGTCCTCTTGCCTTTTTACAATTAATATATAATCAGCAGGGGTTTCTCTTCTGTTTCCTCAAAAAAGGTTGATGTCATTATGTCCCATGACACCTGACAAGAGGGAAGGGTGTATCAAGACTCGAGGGAGGACATGGAGTGTAGTTAGTGGACGATTTATTGATGTCATCTGGAGGATTTAACAAAGATGCTGGTTTCATATCACAAGATGGACTCGAAAGCTGTTGGTCATGTACGTGCTTCAATTGGGCAGAAATCGTGTCTACACATAAGAATGAGATGCTGATTCTTCTGTAGTTATGCAAGTGCGTCCCTTATTCATTTTAGTATAGAGCAATTCATCCAGTACAGTTGTGCATGGCATTTTCTCATTTATTAGACGCGTATATAGTTGACTTTTTAAGAAATATACTATTGGAAAAAGTGAGATACTGGCAGCAACAAACAAATGATTAGTTTAATATCAGTACATGGTGTTGTTAGACCCAATGCTACAACGCATAAGTACTCGCACGAGTAACAGCCTAACAGGTGGTATTGATTTGTGCATTTGGGTTCCTCTATATATATCTACGTCTGCAGAGCTCAAATTTGAAGATGATGTTACTCGTGTTTGCAGGAGCTCTCTCTCTCTCTATATGTATCTGCAGGAGGTGTTCATCCCACAGTGTCATGTTTTAGTTTCAACCGAATTTACTAGCTAGCTGCAGGAAAATTTTCTAGAAACTAGAAGCCTTTTTGCAAGCTACAAACTTACACTGCTCAAGACAGTAATTTTGTACTTCTGAGTTAATTAAGAAACTAGTACAGGAGCACATCACGTTTTCTACTATAATTAGTGCACTACTTTCTTGGGTGCTAATATAAGGAAATTAATTAACTCCGATCCAGCAACTTGATCCATCATTGGTGTTGCCTTCATTATCCTATGATTCATGCAAAGTAAACTAGGAGGTTTGGACCTCCATTTTCTTTCTTTTTTAAAAGAAATAAAAGGGGAAAATTCGATGTTCCATTTACATCACATTCGATTCATGACCATGTGTATTTCTTTTCTAGGATGCTAGTTCATTTTGAGTATCAAATTGAAGTCAATATTTGACTTGTATAGCTGATACAAATTGATGAGCCGCATTATACAAGCACAGACAAATTGTAGCTGAACACACACAAAAAAAATCAATGGTGCAGTGCTAATTGAACAGTATGCAAGTGAGCTGTGGGCGTCATTATTATCTAAATGTGAAAAAATAAAACCAGGTCAGATCCACCATGTTTTGTTCTCTAGTGCTTCGACAAAGCAATAACTGAAGAATGAAGCGAGATATGGACTTATGCAGCACTATACATCTGCAGTATATATATAAATTCATTTGCTATCATAAGTAGAACTGTGGTTACTACTAAAACTGCATATTCACACAATATTTATACACACTAGTAGAGAATTGGGCTTTAGTCCCGGTTGGTAGGGTGCAAAGATCCCGAAAATGCATCCGGGATAAACCAACCGGGACAAAAGGGGGGGTCTTTTATCCCGGGTCACTCAACCGGGACAAAAGACCCCCTTTTATCCTGGTTGGTAATACCAACCGTGATAAAAGGGGTCACCCATGGCCGGCGCTGCAAAAAAAAAAATTCCCGAGCTCCCAGGAGGCCCCCCACACGCGCACGTCCCAAGACACAAGTCACGCGATTTTTCACGCGAAATATGCGTGTGCGCGGTTCGTGGGATTCGAACCCACAACCTCCAACCTCGCGCGTAGCTTCCTTGCCATCCCACCTACACACCACATCTAACTATGTAGGAGATACTATCCTTTTGTATTAACTCGTGGGGGACCCTTTTATCCCGGTTGGAAACACCAACCGGGATAAAAAACCCCCTTTTATCCCGGTTGGTGTTTCCAACCGGGATAAAAGGGTTCGAGGATTTAATCCCCTTCCAGCCACCTTCTAGTGACCTCGTTGGGGGACCCTTTTATCCCGGTTGGAAACACCAACCGGGATAAAAGGGGGTCTTTTATCCCGGTTGGTGTTTTCAACCGGGATAAAAGGCTCTTGACCCTTTTATCTCGGTTGGTGTTACCAACCGGGATAAAAGGGGGGGTCTTTTATCCCGGTTGGTGTTTCAAACCGGGATAAAATGCCTCTCAGAGTCTTTTTTTCACACTAGCCTTTGCAACCGGGATAAAAGGTCCTGGTTGGTGAGCCCCCCACCAGTGACCGAGTTTTAGTCCCGGTTGGTGAACCTTTTGTCCCGGGCCAACTTTAAACCGGGACAAAAGGGGGCGGATGGAAAGTCGTTTTTCTACTAGTGATAATATAGAAACAATTTGTAGATGCGCCTTCTTTGTTTTTCAGGGACGGACAAAAAGTTCATCCGCCCCAGCTCCCTTCTAGATCCACTGTAGCAGCTGGCTCGCTCTTGGAAATTTATTTTCAGGGGCAGTCTACGTTATGATGGGATAGATTGAAACACAGGCCAGCCCAGGAAATACTTCACGAACAAATAAATTTATAATTTTTCATACGAACTTGGATTGAGACAAACTTTATGTCAAATAATAGAGCTTGACCGGATCTAAAATTTTGTGCTTGACAAATTTTTATCCGAGAATGTTTATGGGTCTAAATATTCTTTATAAGTTCTTAGAATTTTAAATTCTAGTTTTGAATTTTTCAAATGACCTCGAGTGAAGGTACCCCATATACCAAAGTTGTAGTGCTTGATGACACCTATAGTTTTGAAGTTGACATATTTTTCATTTGATATTATATAGGGCTTCGAATATTTAAGATAAGGTTTTGAGAAATAAATTTAAAAGAATAGTATACTTTGTTGAGTAACATGTGACTGTGTGGTTTAGTGGAAGGTAAGCTCCACGCGAGCCTTGATGTCTTGTCTGTGCGGTATCAATGTGGCCCCTTAGGTAAAAAAAAAATATTTTTTCTATTTCTGGAGGCTGTTTTCATTTGTTTCTGGTTCTTAGGGATTCGCTCCGATCCACCACTAAAATCATTTTTATGGGCGAACCGCAAAGGATACCCCTGAAAATGCATTTATAGGGACAGTCATCCTTGTAATTACTCCATTTGTAGCTGCGAAAAGCAGAAGCAGGACTGACCCTAGGAATAGTGTTCTGTCCCTCCTACAATAATTTCTGTAGTAGGACGAGTATTCATATAAAACATGTAGAGGAAAAACAACAAAAAAGATAGTGCAACCCATATGGTGCCCTGTGATAAAGTAATAAGTTGTTACAAAAGATAGGAGCCGGAGGCATCAGAGACACCAAGAATGTTCAAGACAAGCAGCCGCTAAGACCAAGCTGAGACACCTGCTCTGGCTACTGCCTGTTATGCAGAAGATCATGCAGCCTCTCTCGCTTGCATGGCAAGGCAGCCACGACGATGGTGCCTGACGCTACTGATCTGGTCATTGGACGAAGTCCCTCTTCAGAGTTTCAATATGCCTGTAAGTCTGCCCGCCATTGAAGTGATGTGCATGCATGCTGTTGAAACGATGAGGATCGATGTGCTCCTGACGGTGGGATCAGACAGGTTCATAATACAAAATCCTCAACCAGGCCACACCCCTTCTTCCTTGCACTGGTCTGGATGCACCAGCAAACAGGTAGAGTGCATGCAATATATAATTAGGAAGGTTTTATATATGCTATGTGTGTGATAAGTCATAGTACTTCTAAGTTATCCAAACACAACTTAAAGTTATTACCTATATAATCTTTTTTGTGTTTGTTTACGACGTCACTCATTGTACTGTAGACCGTTTAGTTGGATCTCTCCCTAATACGGCATGATCATAGAGATATAACACAATGAATCAATCAACATGGAGGCATAAAAATAGCATGAGAAAATATAAGAAAGAAGATGTCAATATGTGTTATATAAAAACTAGTTTTTGTCTATCAAGAATTGGTATGCAAACATGTGGGAATAAAGTGAGAGGGAAAGCAAATGTGTTCTTCTCTTTTCTTCTCTTATCTCAACCCGTACAAGCTCTCCTATGTATATAGCCATACATGAGGGTTTGAATAAATAAGGAAAAAGTCCATTTTACCCCCTCACCTATTCACTTTGTCCATCCCACCCCCTAACCAAAATATTGGCTCAATTTAATCCCTCCACCTATCAATATTGGTTTAAATTGTGACACCCGACTCAATTTGGTTGGCCCAGTAGTAGCCCATGATCGCAAGTGCGCATATTTAGTACCACCTTGCTAGTTGAGTAAGGGTGGAGCCAACATATAAACCTTTGTTCACCAAATCATAGCATCTTTGGGTTAACCCTTTACACGAAGCAAGGACAAAAATGTTAGCAGGGTGTTATGTGTACGCGTGCCCGCCCCTTGGAAGGGCTGGGCAGTGCAGCTTTGGAGGACGAGGTGTTACAAGTGGTATCAGAGCTGATCCTCGCGGTTGCACGTACGGGTCAGTGTGCGGGCATATGGCGCATGACGCGTGTGAGCTCTGGATGGGACACACGACATGGCATATGGCACCGGCACTGGACGTATGGTCGTACGCTAAGAGGGAATGTTCCTGGACATTTACCCAAGTGTGGGTGAGTTAGACCGACGAGGACGTCGGGTTCTTTGAGGGGGTGTATGCGACACCCGACCCAATTTGGTTGGCTTAGTAGTGGCCCATGAGTGCAGGTGCGTATGTCTAGAACCACCTTGCTAGTTGAGCAAGGCTGGAGCCAACATATAAGTCTTTGTCCACCAGCTATAGCACATTCGGGTTAACCCTTTTACATAAAGCGAGGATGAAAGTGTAAAAATGGTGCTATGTGTACACGTACCCACCCCTTGGAAGGGCTGGGCGGTGCGGCTTTGGAAGATGGGGTGTTACGTAAATTAACCTCTAAGCGGTTTTGTATCCTATTTTGCTGATGTGGACACGGTTTTGACGGGAGCCAATCTGACATGGACGCTAACTTAATTAAGCCGGTTGGCGTGGACTGCAAAAGGCAAGCTACCAAAGTGAGCCAAGCCTTCTGTCTCTAAACGCCGCATGCGCCGGCACCCATCCATCCACTGTTGCGCACAGCTGGGCACGTGCAAGGCATGAATTTTAAATGTAGAAATCAATGTGGATGATATTTCAGAGAAATATTCTATGTTAGAATTAACTCTCATTATATTTATATTTTGAAAACACGAAGTAAAGCTTAGTCAAATTTTAGTTACAAATGTTCATGTATAGTTTATACCACTTTAAATATTTAATTTGGAAAAGATATCATATATGGCAACATCTAAGCGCATAGCTTTATGATTCGGGTTGAAATAACCAAATTATAATTCAAAAACACATTTATATTTACATTAGTCAAATTAACATTTAATTACGAAAACTCGAGAAATAACCTATGTAGTTTTTATTTATAAAATAAATTAAAAACACATTAATTGATGAAAAGCTGAGATATATCTCTAATTAGCTTTTAGTTGGAAGAGTTGTTTAAATAAGCATTAGTCAAATTAATATTAGTTATGAAAACGCGGGGTCGAACTCTAATTAGATTTTAATTAGAAAAGCAAGTATATAAGTATTTAATCACGTTATTATTTTGAATAAATTACAAAACAAAGAATATGATCAACACTGCTTCTAAGGAGTAATTTAAGTTGATATGAATCTAACACAACAAGAACGAGGTTAAACGGAGGTAAAACGTGTAATGTATGGATTAAACAAGGTTCTAAGGACCTAAATAGGATTAACTATAGATCTTAGGGGCTAGCAGAGAAAATTCACTAGACACATGGAACAGTGTTCTTTAATAGATCTAAGGTCTGGGTTAAATCTACAAAAGATCATGGTAAGAGCTTGGTTGTGGGCATGTACTCTTTCCAGGGGGTTTTCTGCTAAAAATGCAAGACACAAGGAAACTTCTAAACATTAGAGGATCTTCCAAGGGCCAAAACTCAGGGGGGGGATCGGCTCTTCTTCCCCTTGGCTCGCGGCGGCTCTGGCCGACCAAATTGCCGGCGCTCTGGCGGCCTAGGGTCTCGGGCGGGTAGCGCAAAGGGAAGAGGAGGTCTAGGGAAGCACGAGGAGGTTCTTACCGACGGCGGAGAGAGACGGAGGCAGCCGGATTTTGGAGGATGGTGTCGGTGGCCGGCAACAGAAGGCAGGGCGGCTCGGGGCTCCACGCGGCGGCGACGCTCCGGCGTTGAGGAGGCGACGACAAGTGGCAGCGGGTGTGCGGCTTGACCTTGCGGAGCTCGTTGGCGTCGGCTAGTCCGGAGGCGAAATGGGTGGGCCGGCGGCGGTACCCTGCTTTGGCGGTGCTCGCAGCCGGCGGTGAGGACAGCAAGGGTATGCGGGGGTCAGGGGGTCCGCATTTTTTAGGGCGTAGGGGCGGTGCGGCCGCCTTGGCGCGGAAGCGCAGGATGTCCAGCGGCGGCACACCGGCCGAGTTCACCTTGGGAGCAGTGGCATCGGGCCCAATTGTGCCTTGGCTAGGCTGGAGCAGGTTGGGCCCACGGGCTCGGCCTGATAGGAAATAGAAGTTTTCTTTTTCTTAGAATTAATTTCCCGTGTAAATAAAAAAATCCATAAAATCTAGATAATTTATTAAGCCATGAAAAATACTTTGAAAATTCAAAAAGTTCCAGGAAAATTCGTGGAGATAGAGTTGGACACAATCAATCCAAATAAATTATTTGGAGCTCATGAAAAGGATTTTAGAACCTTCCAAAAATTGGATTAATCTCTACAAAAATCAGAATGAATTCTAGAAAAAGCTGGAAAATTCTCAGAAGTACCTGGTTGCCGACTCAATGCATATTAAAACCTTTTTGTACTAAAAAAACAGCAAATTCATTGGCATGAATGCAACACACAGAAAACAACACTATTTAATTTAGAAAAATAACCAATTGTTTTCCTATACTAAATTTCCTGTGAAGAAAATAAATTTTTGAAAAAATTTAAAATTGTGAGAAAATCATTATTTAATTGTTCTTTTTGAATCACATCCAGAAATTAAAAAATTTCAGGGTGTGACATCAGGTTTCTCAACTAATTAGACTGTAGCTTCCATCATGTGTCAATGGACAAGAAAATGTTACAATTGTGAGCGATCTCTCTAAGCTCTGCATTCTAGCAAGTGCACGAGCAGTCTTGAGAGTGCACACAACCGGACGAATGATTTCGATCTTTATGTTTGAATGTTGGTCATCTTGGGTGAGTTGGTAGATGGCTGTTTTGTGCTGAAATTCTGTCTAGCATGCTCTTTATAGTATTCTATTTACAACACTGCTATGTGGGCCTCAATGGGTGCAAATCAATATACACTAAATAATAATGAGTTTTAAATGTTTGTAATAATAGTATTATTTGTGCTATCAAACCTATTTATTTATGGCAAAGTGCATCATAATTTATTATAAAAGAAGTACAATGTATATATGGTCTTTTTGGACCCACGAGTTAATTGATTGGTAGATAATTTTAGGAGGTGGATCCAAACGAGACGAGCTAAAGCTCTTCTACCTAGCTAGCTAGTGGTCCAAGCCAGCTAATTCCAGCTAGCAGCCGGGTGGACCCAAATAGGGCCATAGTATGATTCTATTGGAGGAACAGAGATACGGGCACCTACTATATATCCATCGGTAGCATGAGTGATGAGTGACAAACGGTACTGGCTTGTGCACGGTTCCTCTCTTTATATGTATACATCTCTCCATTGCAGATTCATGTCCCAGTGTCCCACGCTATTCGGAACAAACTCAACGACTATGTATGCATGAGCAAAATAAGCACAATACAACTGGTACAAGATGGTAACAGTTCGGAAGCTGAGGTTCATAATTAAGTGACATAGGAGTTGGAGACATTGGGAGCATAATAGATGTCGGGAACAACTTCTGTTTGTCTTGTTCACAGGTCTTGTGTGACACAAGTATTCAAATATATGAGGTGGAAGAGTAGGATTGTAGGACCGATCGCTCATGCATGTTTATTTCTCTTTTTATTGAACGATTTGTTCAATTTAATGAAGAGTTCCTTCAAAATTTGAAGTATTGAAGAGTTAACAAAATTTAAAGACACATCTGGTCCATAGTCAATCGTATATCTCCATTTTAGAACTCATGCATTTGGTCAAGATGGAGGATGTCTTTTTTTGTTCCTTTTACTTGGACTTGAGGATTATGGTTTTCCTTTCTATTATTTTGTCCCTCGATAAACGACGCAGAAAAAGAAAAAGATGAACAATTTTGCAGGTCACAGTGCACAGATATCCATGGTGTTGAGCACAGTTGAGCAGTACTGGAAGTGAGCTGTGAGCGTCATCGTTGAGGTTCCTACTCATATGTATATATATGCACATCGAATCTCAGTTTGGCTCTCCATAAGCTTCCACAAGTGATCATCTATTCATCCATGGCCCCCCGTTACAAAGCTAGATGTCTGATAAAATAGGAACAGGGGGCATTAGGAACACCAAAGATGTTCTCAAGTTAGGCAACCGCTAAGACTAAGATATCAGCGACAAGTGCTGTACCACAACATGTGCAATGTATGGTTTGTATGGTGCCTCATTTCTGGTGCAAGACCTTCCACGGAAACAGGAGGTAGCAGCATCTTTCTGAAGGACAGCTTCATCTTGTGGCTCGCTACTTGGTCGTCATTTTACATGTGCTTGGGAACCTGCCGTGTCATATACATAGTTGTATTATTTGTTGAATTTATATGACACATGTCATTTTGAAGAAAGTGATATGACACAATTCATTGGGCAGTTCAACAGGTTGCACTTCTAGATTGATCTCTGTACAAGAACATTTTAGTGTGCCTCGCTACGGATACGGTATCCGGGATACCATAGGCATTGGTGCAATGCAAATTCTGTGAATGGTTCGGGAATCTACAGGGTCAACAATTCATATAAGTATCTAGTGGACATATTTCTCCGCGACTCCACACGGTGGGAGTGCTATATAATCCCAACCATGTTACATGAGATGTGGATAGAACTGAATCTTTCCTATCTCTTGCTCTGTTCCCATCAAAACTCCATTCCCCTCCCAGAAATTACTGGTAAGAAACATTATGGCGAGCCACCATTTCAGCGTGAACTAGAGACGAATTATGTCGATGGTATGCACCAGGAATTTTTGCTGGGGCACATGTACCATCCTTGCCATTTTGGATCACTGCCGCGTGCATCATTTTGAACAGGTGAACGCTCGATCTTGTGGCACGGTTGTATTACCTTCAAGTGGAGCGAAAATTGATTAGAAGATGTTCAGTTTTATTATTGGCTCCTAAGGGTTGAAATCTTATTGAGAAGTAATGAAATGGTACTTTGTAGCACAGGAGGTGCATAGTCAAATATAAAATGAGATTGCAATAATCAACTGGTGTATAAATGTCATTATGTGACTTCTTAATTATATGATTGACAGCTGCGAGAGAGGTAAAATCAAAAGCCATTGATCCAGTAGAGTACTTCCCCATGACAATGCACTGGTAGAAAACTGAGCATTAGTCCCGGTTGGTAAGGGTCATATCTCTCGGATATCCATCCGGGATAAACCAACCGGGACAAAAGGGGGGGTCTTTAGTCCCGGGTATTTTAACCGGGAGTAAAGGACACCCTTTAGTCCCGGTTGGTGTCACCAACCGGGACTAAAGGGCCTGCCACGCCAGGCGCGGGACAGGCCCTTTAGTCCCGGTTGGTGACACCAACCGGGACTAAAGGGGGTCCTTTACTCCCGGTTGGATTTCCCAACCGGGACTAAAGGGGTCCCCTTTAGTCCCGGCTCAATTCCAACCGGGACTAAATTGCGCTTGCATGGCACTGGTGACGCCTGAATTTTTCATGCATGCATCACGTATACGTATAGTAGTACCGCGGCCCTTTTAATTTGTTAACCTTGTAGTTGAGATTTTTTTAGAATGAATTAAATCAACTAGTATTTAAACGAATGGGATTTGTAATTATACAACTACTATATATATACACAATCCTTATACACAATTCATATACACAATTCAACTAGCTTAATTAGTACAAATCGATCATATATACAAATAAATCAAAGTATCTTCCTACGATCTTCCCGTCGTGGTGTTGCTGAGAGGAGTGTCTAATTGTCGTCCATCGTAATAAAATTCTCCTCTTGGATTTACCACCTCGTCCATTATGAATCCAATGAGACCTTCACATATTGTCGCTACTCTTTCTTCCTTCAAGAGTCCTTGTTGAATATTTAACATCTATAATTTGGAAATTTGTGAATGTTACATGAACAAATACATATAAGGAGCTAGAAAATAATTAAATAGTAATATATTTATTTTACGTACTTTAAAGTTGTGCGGCGTCATCTTCGGTCCCTTGGGTCCCAAAAAACTGTGCATGTGCTCACAGATGTAGTAGCCACATAGGTTATTCCCGGGTTCCTGTCTTAAGCACTTCAGTGCGGAAAAAAATAAGTTATGAAATATTCGTGTTATACAATGTAATAAATGTGCAGACTTCATACGTACCGGGAAGTCTGTGTTCCATGTAAGATTTTCTTTGAATGGACCTTTGTGTGTCCTTATGAATTGTTTCCATACGCTGCGGATTAGAATAATGAATGACATAGTGTAACAGGGATAAAATTTAGGAAATAAATTTTTGCATAGAGATAAAGGTCCAGAATTATTACAAGCCTAGCATGTCTTGCAATTCTTGGTAGTCCACCGGATCTTTCCGTAACGAATCAAAGACAGTGACGTGGCTTCTTTCAGGCTCAATTATAATAAGGATCCAGTGGAAGCTGCGTGCGTAAAATGTTCATGCATATTAGAGCTATCTAACATGTAGAGATAAGGAAAAAGACATCGAAAGTAGACGGTATACACACACTTACTTGAAGTTGTATGGAAGTAGTATGAAATCCTTGAATGTTTGTTTGTGTAGGAAATTGTATATTTCGGCAAAGGTTTTTTCCGGCGCTAATTCTATCTGTTGTTGGTTAACTACAGATGGATCCATGAAGCCTACATGTAGGTACGCCTCTCGGCGGCATGTCTGAATTAGCATCCTACATGAAATGGAAGATGAAGTTAGTACGGTGACGCACGCCAAAATTTACATGTAGAGATAATAAACGGACACTTACAGAATCCAAGCGCTGATCAGAGAGACGTCCAGGGCATCATGATGGTACACTTCGTATATATCCTTGAAGTCTAGCCACAGCACTTTCTCCCCTTCACCGTGAAAATCTATCGGTTTTACCTTCATGCCGATCATCTCCCTCGATTTGGCGGATGCCGTCATGTACCATTGATGGAATTCGTACATCTTTGTTGACAGCTTCCGTACCATTGCCGGCTTCACTAGAGGCTTGCCTAGCTCATAAGGCCATCTCGGCTCAGGGGGCGGTGCAGTTGGCGTCTCGACTTGCCCTATGCATTCATCAAGTCCCAGACCTGTTTCTTCCATGAACTTCAATATATTTTCTTGTTGATCCAAGGGCATTGCTTTTACCCGTTGAGCATCTTTCTTTGATAAATGGCTGAGGTCGGGGACTGAACCTTTGGAGGATGATTTTCCTTTTCTTTTATCCTTTTCATCAGCCTTTACTAGAGCCCGTTCATAGTTTGACAAGAGTGGTATCCTTTTCTTGGCTCCTTCCTCCATCCTGATAAAAAAGTTTAAATCCCGCCGACTTACTGGCGGTGGCTCCATCTCCCTTGCCTTTTTTAATTCGGCTTGTTTCTTGAACCACTCACTGGCCTCTCGTTGGATTTCTGCCCACTGTTCCGCATGAGACATTGCCTCAAAGCGTTCCTTGCGAGCCACTTCAGGGTCGACCTTTGTTTTCTTCTTTCGAGGCTGTCTTTGCTTGGGAGGCGGTGCTCGTGACTTCTTGAGTGGTGCTGCAGGTTCCTTCGAGGGGGCCGCTCTTGGTGCCGGCGACGGTGATCGGGGAGGGGTGTTGTTATTGTCGTCGTCGCTCCCAGCACCAGGATGTGGTGGAGATGGAGACCTTGATATAGATGGAAGCGACGGTCCTGGAGCAGGAGATGCCGGTCTCGAGGTATGAGGAGAAGATCGCTGCTCGGGATCTACGGGGAGCGGTCTTGAGGTCTGAGGAGATGGCTCCGTGCGGGAAATAATGATGTAGCGTTTCTTCCATAGAATGATCCCATGAAGCGCATCTGCCAATGTCTTTTCCCCGTCGCCTCCCGGGAAGTCGAGCTCTAGACCTTCATACTGGGCATCTACTATTTGCTCGACGCAGACGCTGGCGTAGCCTGTTGGAATGTCCATGCCATGACTGCTCTGCCCTGCCAGCGTTGGTAACGCACTCCCGTACGCTACCTGTACATATAGCAGAAGTAAACAAGTTGAACTCCGATCTCGAGGCCTGGATCAATTGACAAGATTGCATAAATATTATGTATAAGTATACCTTAATAGTGAGGTTGCCGACCGGTGCATGCAGCTCACATGAGGTCCGTTGCGTGATGGCATCCACGGGGAACCGTTGCTCCTCCACGGGTAACCTGGGCGTCTGCGCATCGGGGACCCCTGTAGAAGCACAACTGCTCCCGAGGCGTTGAGAAGGGCTGGCGGTGTGAGGATTCGGCAGTGCTCCAGATTGCGCCAACTCCGCAACTGCGTCGGCCACCCCACGATTGATTTCATCCATCATTCGTTGTTCTAGCATCTGCCGCCAGCTCTCCTCCATCTGTTCCTTTCTTCGCTTCCGACTTCTGTAAGAGGCGCTGTCGCCTCGGAAAGCGAACTTCCACGGAACCACCCCGAACCCCCGGCAACGTCCTGGGTGCTCTGGATTACCGAGGGCCAATGTGAGCTCATCATTTTCTCGGTCCACCCTCAACCTCCCAGCCTTGGAATCTTCAATGTTCTTCATGAGATGTTCGGCCTTCTCACGTATTCTGTCATTGAAAATCAGCGTCCCATCCTCTTGGCTTAGGGAGCCTCCATGAGCGTAGTACCAGTTCTTTGATCGTTCGGGCCATTCAATAGTTGCAGGTATGATTCCCCGTTCGATCAGATCTTGTTCCATCTTTCTCCACTTGGGAATTGCTGAGCCATACCCACCTCGCCCCAAATGATGGTGGTAGCCCTTCTGACTAGCATTTGCAACGTTGGTCGTGATCTTTTTCACACCTTCTTCACTCCTCTTGTATTCAACAAATGCATCCCAGTGGTCCCTCAACTTGGGCCACGCGTTGAAGTCTGGAGTTTTGCCCTTCTTGATGTAGTGGGTGTCCAGCATCTTCTTGAATGTCTGGAATTGAGTAGCCATCTTCTTAAGTGTCCACGCTTTGACATCCTTCTCGCTATAATCTTCGGGGAATGTGAAATGCCTCTTCACGTCTTCCCACAACATATTCTTTTCTGTCTCTGGAAGGGCGTACGGATTATCGCTTCTGCCCTTCCATTCTCTGATGCTGATAGGCACGTTGTCCCGGACGATTGCCCCGATTTGACTAACGTACTTCTTTGCGACTTTCTCGGGAGCAACCGGCCTGCCCTCATCTGTAACTTCGGTGATGACAAGCCTCCCTTCCATCACCTTTGTACGACCTCGGGTCTTCTGCCCTTGTGTCGATCCGGAGGGCTAACGGTTTAAGATTCGTTAATTAGTAGGTACTAGTAGCGGTGGCGTGAAACAATACAAGAATGGTTGTATATACCTCGCCGGAACCTTCCGCCACGGCAAGTTGTTGCTGCGGCTGTTGCTCTTCATTCACATCGGCAGACATGTTGAGGAACATGTCCGCCTGGGTGCCCTCTTCATCCGTGTATGATAGTGGAACGTTGTCGCCACTACCATCACCAGCGATTATCTGCTCCATGATATACCTTGCGGTCTCATCGTCTGCCATTTCAACTATTGCTGCAAACATACATGGAATCATACATGACAGTCATAGAAATCGTCTTAATACAAATTTGTATATAATCACAGTTCGGAATCATAATGAAATCATAAAATAACATGAATCGTACAAAGTCCGGAATCTTTATACAAATTTCTATGAATTTATACAAATTTCTATGAATTTATACAAATTTCTATGAATTTCTATGAATTTCTATGAATTTCTATGAATTTATACAAATTTCTACGAATTTCTATGAATTTCTACAAATTTCTACGATTTTCTATGAATTTATACAAATTTCTACGAATTTTGACGAATTTCTACGAATTTTGACGAATTTCTACGAATTTCTACGGCGGCGATAAGGGCGGCGGAGGCGGGACGGCGGCGGTCAGGGCGGCGGAGGCGGGACGGCGGCGGTCAGGGCGGCGGAGGCGGTTCACCGGAACCACGGGCGGTGCCTAAGCTACTACGTTGTGATGGGCGGCAGGACGGCGGCGATCACGGCGGCTACTCGGCGGCGATCACGACGGCTACAAGGCGACTCTCACGGTAGCTACTCGGCGGGACGGCGGCGATCACGACGGCGGGACGGTAGTTAACAACCTAACTACAAATCTAACTTAACAAACTAACTAGAAATCTAAAAATCTAACTTAACAAAATTAGAAATCTAAAAATCTAACTTAACAAAATTACAATTCCATCTAAAAAAAACAAAATTAAAAATTAAAAGAAAACCCAGCTCTCCCGGCGCACCGGCCGGCGCGGCAGACCTCTCGCGCGCGGGGCGGCGGCCGGGGCGGCGGGACGGCGGCGGCCGGGGCGGCCTGACGGCGGCGGCCGGGGCGGCGTGACGGCTGGACGGCGGCGGCCGGGCGGCGTGCGGGACTGCGGCGGCCGGGGCGGCGACGAGGACGAAGACGACGACGGCGGGACGACGGCGGCCGAGGTGAAGACGACGACGGCGGCCGGCGAGGGGCGACGAGGGGCAACGAGGGGGCGACGAGGGGCGACGAGGATGGAGCCGGCGACGAGGGGCGATGCAGCCGGCGACGAGGTGGCCGGGCCGGGGGCTGGGCCCGTCGACGGACGAGGAGGAGATCGAGGAGGGCCGGCCGGGGGACGACGACGGCGCAATGCGGGACTTCGACGGCGCAATGGGGGACGACGACGGCGGCGGCCGGCGAGGGAGGCGGACGGGCGGCGACGGGCGGAGAGCGCGGGACTTGCGAAAATTTCGCTAAGTGTGGAACCGGCGGGGGGTAGAAGGGAGTACAGTGCTTTTAACCCCCCCCCTTTTATCCCGGTTCGTAATGGGACCCGGGACAAAAGGGTGCCCCCGCCAGGTGGGGCTGGGAGCGCACCCTTTTATCCCGGGTCCCGTCACCAACCGGGATAAAAGGGGGGGCCTTTTATCCCGGTTGAAAATGGCAACCGGGATAAAAGGGTACGTTCGGGCGGGAGACGAAACGTACCCTTTTATCCCGGTTGCCGTTTGCAACCGGGATAAAAGGGGGGCCTTTTGTCCCGGTTGCTGTTAGCACCCGGGACAAAAGGTCTTTTTTCCTATTTTTCTTCTCCCGCCTGTTTTTTGGAAATGGATTTTATTTAACCTTTTCACTGCATTCCAGGATGAAAAACAAAACCTTCTCAGATTTTGTACATGCAAAAATATATTTAATTAACGAGTAAATTGACAATAAGTATGAAGTAATCATTATTTCTATACCAACTCATGTAGCCTGTAAAATATTTATTTTACTGCATTGCTGTGATCAATAAATTATTCAATTAATTTATTTGAATGCGCAGAAAAATCCATGTTAGTATGTGGTTAACAATGTTCATGTATATCTAAAAAATCTTCACCTAACAAATTTAATAACACATGAAATCATACATAGGGTAAATTACAAATTGTATCAATTAATACACAAAGGTCATGCACATTTAACGCATTACAATACAACGTTGTAAAATTTCTTCTTCACGAAAGTTCCTTGATCATGATCGCGGCGTAAGTACGGAGCCTCTTCTTTGGACAGCAGGATGCTTGGATCAACTTCAACGTCGAATGGAGGCATGCCATCAAACTGATCATAATCATCTGATTGGTCTGTTTTATCCTCGACTCCCACGATTTTTCTTTTACCTGGAAGAACTATGTGGCACTTTGGCTCCCATGTCTCTTCTGGATTCCTCTTGGGTTTGCTGCACATGTCCTTCACATAGAACACCTGATGCACATCATTGGCAAGTACAAATGGGTCATCACTGTATCCAGTCTTGCTCAGATCTACTATTGTCATTCCGTACTGATCTTTGGTGACGGCAGTTAGCTTCACCCAATTGCAAAGAAATAGAGGGATGTACAGCGGTCCGTATTCGAGTTCCCATATCTCCTGTATGAAACCATAATACGACTCCTTGCTATTATTTCTGTCCATGACATCTATGCGGACACCACTATTCTGGTTCGTGCTTTTCTGGTCCTGGGCTCTCGTGTAAAATGTGTAACCATTTATCTCATAGCCTTGGAATTTGACGATTGTGGTAGCAGGTCCCCTGGCTAACCAGGCAAGCTGTGGGTGAATCTCAGAGTTACCCATAAGTTGTTGGCGCAACCAGGAGGGAAAAGTTTCCATGTGATGACGGGTAAGCCAAGCATCGGATTTGGTTGGGTTTTTGGAAGCTACCATCTGCATGTGCTGCTCGATATACAGAGACACAAAGGATGACTGTTGTAGAACAGTGTAGTGTGCCTTGTCGAACAAATTAGTATCATTGCTCAAACTTGATTTCCTTCCAAGGGTGCCCATTCCTCGGAGCCTCCCCTCGTGGCGTGAAGTTGGAACCCCAATCGAGTCAATTGAATCAATAAAATCAACACAAAACTCGATCACCTCCTCTGTTCCATATCCCCTGGCGATGCTTCCTTCTGGACGAGCACGATTACGAACATAGTTTTTTAGGACTGCCATGAACCTCTCGAAAGGCCACATATTGTGCAGGTATACAGGTCCGAGAATACCAATCTCTTTTACTAGGTGAACCAGTAAGTGCGTCATAATATTGAAGAAGGATGGTGGAAATAACAACTCAAAACTGACAAGACATTGCACCACATCGTTCTGTAGCTTTGATAGCTTGGATGGATCGATTGCCTTCTGCGAAATCGCATTGAGAAACGCGCATAGCTTTACGAGCGGCAACCGGACATTTTCTGGTAGAACACCCCTCAGTGCAACCGGAAGCAACTGGGTCATCAACATGTGGCAGTCATGAGCCTTGAGATTTGTAAACTTCTTTTGTTTCATATTTATTATTCCCTTTATATTCGAGGAGTACCCAGACGGGACCTTCATACTATTCAAGCATTCAAACATGCTATCCTTCTCCTCCTTGCTGAGAGTGTAACTGGCAGGACGTAAGTAGTGCTGTCCATTATCTCTCTTTTCCGGATGTAGGTCATCTCGTTGCCCCATGGCTTTCAGGTCCTGTCGTGCTTCCAATGTATCTTTTGAGGTTCCATAAACACCCATGAAGCCTAGCACGTTCACGCAAAGATTCTTCGTCAGGTGCATCACGTCTATTGCGTTGCGAACCTCTAGGATTTCCCAATAAGGTAGCTCCCAAAATATTGACTTTTTCTTCCACATGGGTGCATGTCCGTTATCATCGTTCGGAACAGGTTGGCTACCAAGTCCCTTTCCAAAGACTACATGTACATCCTTCATCATCTCGAACACACGCTTTCCATTACGGTGTGCAGGTTTTTTACGATGGTCTGGCGTCCCTTTGAAATGCATCCCGCTCTTTCTCAGCTGGTGGTGAGCAGAGAGAAATCGACGATGACCCATATAGACGACCTTCTTACAGTGCTTCAAGTACATGCTATCTGTGTCATCTAAACAGTGGGTGCATGCCCGATATCCCTTATTTGTCTGTCCTGAAAGGTTACTCAATGCAGGCCAATCGTTGATGGTTACGAACAACAGTGCTCGTAGATTAAAGATCTCTTGTCTATCCTCATCCCACACACGTACACCTTCTTCCTTCCAGAGCTGTAAAAGGTCATCAACCAACGGCCTTAGGTACACGTCAATGTCGTTGCCGGGTTGTTTTGGGCCTTGGATAAGCGCCGGCATCATAATGAACTTCCGCTTCATGCACAGCCAAGGAGGAAGGTTGAACATACAAAGGGTCACAGGCCAAGTACTATGACCACTACTCAACTCACCGAATGGATTGAATCCATCAGTGCTTAAACCAAACCTTATATTCCTTGCTTCACTTTCAAAGTCTGGGAATGTTCTATCAATTGATCTCCACTGTGCCCCATCTGCGGGGTGTCTCAGCATCTCATCTTCCTTACGGTCTTCTTTGTGCCATCGCATCAACTTAGCATTCGCCTTGTTCCTGAACAAGCGCTTCAAGCGTGGTATTATAGGGAAATACCACATCACCTTTGCGGGAACTCTCTTCTTGGGAGACTGCCCCTCGACATCACCAGGATCATCTCGCCTGATCTTATACCGCAGGGCTTCGCAGACGGGACAAGCATCCAATTCCTCGTATTCATCACCACGATAGAGGATACAATCATTAGGGCATGCGTGTATCTTCTGAACATCCAATCCGAGAGGGCAAATAATCTGTTTAGCTTCATATGTTGTGGACGGTAATTCATTATTCTCGGGGAGAATCTTCTTGACAATTCTCAACATCCCCTGAAATGCCTTATCGGACACACCATTTTTTGCCTTTCATTGCACAAATTCTAGTGTCGTACCTAGTTTTTATGGCCCTGCTGGCAACCTGGGTACAACAATTTTTGGTGATCATCTATCATGCGCTGCAACTTTGCTGCTTCCTTCTCAGTTTCGCAATCTCTGTATGCATCTCGTATCACCTGACCAAGGTCATCAGTAGGGTCATTTTCTGCAAACTCATCTTCATCAGCCTCGCCCATTGTAGTACCTGCAAAAGCTTGGCCTGCAACCCAGTCTGGAATGGTGTCATCTTCCTCCTCCTCCTCGCCATCTTCCATTACAACCCCTAGTTCACCGTGCTTGGTCCAAACCAAATAGTTAGGCATGAAACCGTATTTAAACAAGTGGCTGTGAATAGTCCCCCAGGAATCCTTTGAATACTCCTTCCTGTTATTGCATTGGAAGCATGGACAACATACGAACCCATTCTCTGGCTTGTTCGCTTTTGCCACTTCGAGAAAATAATGCAAGCCATCAATAAACGCCTTGCTCCGCCTGTCTGCATTATACATCCATTGCCGGTCCATCTGCATCGTATTACGCACGAAAATGGATTACACTTGACAATGGATTATGCGTGAAAATCGATTAAAGATCCAAACAACATGGTACAATACAACAACATGAAGATCCAAATACACATATTTAAATTAAAGTCCCAAACACTGCATAAGTTGTTCAACTTGAAGACCGTGATCATCTCGCGAGGATGTCCTCAACTGGGCGGCACCGCACTTCGTCATTAAAGAGGTTAGATGCTACGGAAAAGGGGACACGGTCACGATGTCCGTATCCACTCTTTCTCGTAGAATCGAACCTCCTTCTTGACATACGTTGCTGCTCGGCGGAGAACATCCTCGGCGAGATGAACACGGTATGCAAGTTCAACAAGTAGCAGAAGTCATCTATGTACAAAAATTCTTTCCTTACCACTACAGAAGTTGTTGAACTTGAAGACCGTGTTCATCTCGCGAGGATGTCCTCAACTGGGCGGCACCGCACTTCGTCATGAAAGAGGTTAGATGCTACGGAAAAGGGGACACGATCACGATGTCCGTATCCACTCTTTCTCGTAGAATCGAACCTCCTTCTTGACATACGTTGCTGCTCGGCGGAGAACATCCTCGCCGAGGGGAACACGGTATGCAAGTTCAACAAGTATGGATTTAAAAAACCATATTGAATTTGATAAGATAAACCGTCTAGACAAGGTAGCATCATTTTTAAACCACTGAAATAATGCATACTATATATGACACATCAATCTCCCTCACATTCTAGCTCAAAATACCTCTCCATTTTTCTACTTCATCATCACATTGTAGCAAATAATCTTTCCATCTCCAAAGCATAAATCAAAGCATAACACGAGGATGAAGTAGCAAACCTTCGCAGCACTTGTTGGCTGAGTCAAATTCCCACGAAAATGAGGGAAAAAACTTCGGGCAGCACCTCCCTTGCTTGGGCACCACCGGAGAGTAGGTGAAGCTCAGCTCTCTATCAATGTGCTGGACTGCTCGGGCTGGAGGAAGAAGAAAGTCTCTGTCTCGGGATATAGTGGGGGATGAGTTTTAATCCCGGTTAAACACTCCAACCGAGACAAAAGGAAACACCTTTTGTCCCGGTTGGAAGTTAGTCCCGGTTGGAGGATCCAACCGGGATAAAAGGGACACCCTTTTATCCCGGTTGGAACAACCAACCGGGACTAACCCTTTTATCCCGGTTGGTGCCTCCAACCGGGATAAAAGGGTGTCCCTTTTATCCCGGTTGGATCCTCCAACCGGGATAAAATAGTCCCGCCACCGACGCCCCCCCGCTAGCCGTTGCAACCGGGACTAAAGGGGGGCCTTTAGTCCCGGTTGCAATTACCAACCGGGACTAATGCTACCCTCCAAATTCCCGCACCCCGGCGCACCCCCTTTTGTCCCGGGCCACTTTTAAACCGGGATAAAAGGGGGTGGATCGAAAGTCAGTTCTCTACTAGTGGTGTTCTCATCATTAATATATTGATTCGTGGTAACGTGGAACAATAATTTATTATAGACGTACAGTGTATACACTGTATATATGATTGCATTGGAGAAATAGAGAGTGTATACACTATATATATGATTGCATTGGAGAAATAGAGATCTGGCGCCAACTATCCATAATTACACCCATTGCATTAGCTAGTACTTGCATCAGTGACAAACAGTACTGGCTTATGCACTCTAGTTCGTCCCGTTATATCCCTCTCATTTCAGCTTCAGTCTTATCATTCAGACAAACTCAAGGATTATGTATGCATGAGCAAAACGAGCACCATGCAACTGGTACTAGACAATAATAGTTCATAAGAGGAGGCTCATAATTGAGTGTTCCATAGGAGTTAGAGGCATTGGGAGTGTAATAGACGCAGGTGTTAGGCAAGGTGTCTTGTCACTTGGCTTAGAGGCAAGCCTTCGAACTTCCTGCTGCACCAAAGAAAGAGGGAGAAAAGAGGGGGTCTAGCGTTTGCAGTGCTGCACCACTCACGTCAGAAAAATAAAATGCCAAATCCTATCCTCTTGAACCATGCATGTCTTGCTCTCTAGTATTTTTTTACAAAGTAACTACAAAATAAAGAGAGATATGTAGCACTATACATCTGCAAATATATTAGTTTGCAACAATTATACTTAGAACTATCAAGTACTAGCTGCATGTGGTACAAGTACAACACATGAGATACGTGTTCCATATTTGCATGTATATGCACCCTAAACCTCTTCTCCCGGCTCAACTATGTTCTTGCGCTGCGTAAGGTATATATTCGAATAAAAGATTGTAGAGGAAGAGCACTGGGAAGATAATAAGATGTTAGAGAAGATAGGAGCAGGAGGCATCAGAGACACCAATTAGAGAGATATGTAGCACTATACATAGGAAGCCTTTACGTTATGTGTGTAATAAGTAGTAGTACGGAGTTTCCATAATACAGCAATTATATATGTAATACTGTTTTGTGTGTTTACGACATTATCTTTTATTTTCAAGAAGAACCGGGAGTTGGAGCTCTTCCAAATAGGGCATGAGAATAGATATATTAGATAATGAACTAATCGACACAAAATACCAAATAATAAAACAACAAACCCACTCAATATAAACTTTGGAAGCCATAGTCCACCCACTGATGCATTGTCCCACTTCAGTTACTGCACAGAACTGCTTCCTACACCGCTGGGGCCTTGGTTGCAGCTACGCTTCTGGTCTAGCCGAGGTGGAACACTGGAGTGGTCGTCAGATCCATGTTTGATAGATAAAATAGGAGCTGGGGGGCAGTAGGAACACCAACGATGTTCTCAAGTTAGGCAGCTGCTAAGACTGAAATATCACGGAGACATGTGGGCTTCCTTTACCTGTGTATTATATTGTCTTTATATGGTGCGTGGTGCCTCATTTCTGGTGCTAGGACTGCTTTTTTGTAGAACAGTTCCATCTTGTGGCCAACTGCTTATCGGTCATATAAATAGTTTTTATTCTTGTTGCATTTATATGACATGGCATCTTGGAGAAAGTGATATGGTACAACATACTGGGCAGGTCAAGAGGTGCAGTTCTAGATTGATCAGTCTACCATTACACTTTAGTGTGCCCCGAACATAGGCATTGATGCAGTAGAAATTATGTAAATGTTTGTATGCATGGTGTCTAATTAATCGGACTCATTAAGGGCTTATTCGGTTTTAAGGGGATTGGAGAGGATTGGAGGGGAATGGGAGGGATTAAATCCTTTCTCAATGCCCTCCAATCCCCCCTCAATCCTCTTGGGAAGGTGATTAACCGAACAAGACCTCAAATGGATGGTCTTCCCTGTAATTTACTAGCTCCATTTGGTGGTGGCAAAAAACCTCTGTGCTTCTTGCCACTCAGACATACAATTCTGTGTTGATATAGCCTCCACCCATAGAAAATTAAAGTTCAGGTCAGTGTAGGGCCTGTTGGTTGCTCCTGTCTCTGCCTTTTCTTTTCAGCAAACAAAGAAGCACGACTGTACATCTGAAACCAGAAAAGAGGAACACATAATTAATGTATTAGGTACTCTGCTAAATTAGTGTCTTATATACAATGATTGTATATATCCATAAGGATTAAGGAGCTGAATTGGTATATAGATAGCAGTTATAGAGAAACAACAACGGGTGATGGAGCATTTATATTTATAACTTGGCTGGTGAGTGGGTTCAGTGAACCCTTGGGACTGGGAGCTAGTACTACCTAAGTGGCACAAAGTTGTTCGTTGTAGTAGCTAAATTTCAAGAATTCGTTCGGCTTGTTCTCTTCCTTTTTTAAAACAACGAGACTGCTTGTATGCTAACTTATAGGAGTAATAAAATATGGGGATAAGTGGATATTAGGTTTCTCAACAAATTAGTTTGTTGCTTCCATCATATGTTAATGGAATAGAAAGTGTCATATGTCAACAAATTTTTTCAATCTTTTTATGGAATATGTTGGAATGATGATCATCTTTGGATGAGTTCGTAGATGCCTATTTTATGCTGAAATTCTGTATAAGATGTTCTTTAGTGAACTCTATTTACAGAATTGCTACGTGGGTCTCGACGGGTGCGGATCAATATACACTAAGGGTGCCTTTGGTTGGGCTTTCTAACCTGCTTAGCCAACCAAAGGACCTAAAAGCTCTACGTGCTTTTGCCCAAAAGCTACCGATCTATTTCTCCTGACGCGTCCGTCCGCTCCTCCCATCGCCGCACCCCGCCGCCCGTCGCCGCCGGATGCTGTCCGCCGGCCCACCATCCGCCGCCCCCGGTCGCCGGTCCGCTTCGCGCCGACCCGGCGCCCCCGGCCGCCTGCCACACCCCCGCCCCTGGACGGCCACCGCCCGACGACCCCGACCGCTGCCGCCCGACGCCCGTCGCCCCAGGTCCGCCGCCTGCTGGCCAGCCGTCCGCCATCCGCCGGCCCGCCGTCTGCCGCCCTCGGTCGCCGGCCTGCCTCCCAGCACCCCCGGTCGCCGGCCCGGCGCCCCTCGGCCGCCCGCCACACCCCCGGTTGCTGGCTGCCGGCCAGCCGTCCGCCACTCCCTGCTCATCCATGTTGAAGGATGGCATCCTTGTATAGAACTTTTGATGGATATAATTCTATTTATGTGGACCAATCACTTTAATGGATGAAAAATATATAAAATTTATTTTGTTACGAGCAATTTGCATATAAACACACTCATAGACCTTTAGGGGTATTACAGGTATTTCTTACACAGCCTACAGTTTCACAGCTCCTCTAACCAAACGGTTTTCTACTTTTCCCACAGATGCTTTCTCACAGCTGCTTTTCCACAGCCCACAGCCTAAGTGTAATGACAGTTAGATGCTTGTAACAATGGCGTAAATAACGGCATCATCTATTAATCTATTTATTTATTTATTTATTGCAAAGTGTTATAATAATTTACTATAAAAGAAATATATTGTATTTAGGGCTCTTTTGGATCCACCAGATAATTGATAGGGAGATAAATTTAGCAAGTTCCATGCAAATGGAGCCAACTGAAGCCGTTCTAGCTAGCTATAGTGGAGCAGTGGTCCAAGCCACCTAATTCAGCTAGCAAGCTAATAGATTAGTTGGGTGGATCCAAAAAGAGCCTCTTTTAGAGAAACAGAGATATATACTGGCACCAACTATATATCCGATCCATCACTTGTTCATTGCACTCATTTTGTACTTGCATGAGTGACAAACAGTATTGGCTTGTGCATTTTGGTTGCTCTCTTTATATCCCTCCCATTCCAGTCTCACTCAAGGACTACACATATGCATGGGCAAAACAAGCACAACAGAACTCGTACTACAGATAATATTTCGCAAGGGGAGGCTCGTAATTCAGTGTGACTTAGGAGCTGGAGGCATTGGGAGCATAGTAGAGTCTGAGATCAGAGATGGTACAATAAGGTCGTGTGACTTGGATTATAGGCAAGCCGTGCCAACCTTTTCTTGCATGGGAGAGAAAGAAAAGAGGAGAGAAAGTGTTTGTCCTGTGCGGGGTCAATCGGCTAGAGCACATTGATCTTACGAGGGCAGTCGACCATCTTTTGCCTCTTCTCTTTGAAGTTCAGCTTGTCCTTTCTCTTCTCTCAATGCCCTAATTACGATGTGGCCGAAAAAGCTTGCTTTGCAGGCGCCTGGGCTGAAAATGGTGAAGTCTTAGTTGACTAGTGCGCCCACTAGAATTAGAAAATGAAGTTTTGCACAAGTTACTGAATGACTTGTATATATATACTTGGTTTCCAAGTAACGTGGTTTTCCTATAAGAAAAGCATACTGAACTTGCTGTAAGTGTTTCTGGAAGAATGCAAATTCATGGAAATATGTTTTTTCCCCCAATCAAATTCATGGAAGCATTTGAAGGACTTGAGATTAGGTTGAGCGGGGGACAGGAAACAGAGGTATACTGGATTAAAACAGAGGAGCCATAAGAAGGAACATGAATAAGCTTTTCATTTGTTCAAGGCCACATTCACTTAGACAAAGTTCATCCCAATTTATGGCAACACAACCGGTACTATGCCAGAAATGATTTGTACTGGCATCTTGATTTTCAAGTGCTGGCGTGCATGAATGCCACCCGCCAGCACAAAATGTGCAGTGGCCAATCCGTTAAAACCCATCACCAGAAATGCATTTGTGTTGGCGGGTGACATAACAACCCGCTAGCACAAATAGCATCATGCTATTTATGCTGGTGGGTGGTTATATCACCCGTCAGCACAAAGCGTGTGTCCTAGATCCAAAATTAAAGCGCACATCTTGGATCCAAAATTTTTGCACGGATCCTAGGCGCACTCTGCCTCTCTCTCTCATGTTCAACGGAGGCAGGTGGAAGGCGCACCATCTACCTTATCCATTCTCCTATCCTCACATCCTTTTCTTCTCCCTCTCTCTCCACTGGTTTCCTTATCTGTTCACACAGCCGGGTGGGACGTGCCTCCAACAGAGTGACGGCACGGCTGACGGCACCCATCCCAAAGTGTGGCGAGGCGGCAGACCGCGCGTCTCGCCCTGTGCCCCACCACTAGATGCAGCTCGCGTGGCGGTGCACGGGGGCGACAGGGGAGCAGCGTCCGCGGGGGCATGGTGGCCGGTGGGGCCCTTGCCTCTCACGACGGCGGGCGGCCTCCCTAGGGCAAGGCGGCTGGCGGGGTCCGGCATCCCGCGGCGGCAAGCAGTCTCCCTAGTGCTGGGGCAAGGTGGCCCATCACGGCGGCAGGCAGTCTCCCTGGGGCAAGGCGGTCGACAGGGTCCGACCTTTGCCTCTCCCTAGGGGAAAGGCGGCGACGGTGAGCAGCGGCTGGTGCAGGCGCGCGGGCCACGGCATTCTTTTTCATCCAAGTTCGCACCGGTAGAAAACGCCGCATTAGTCCCGGTTGGAGAGACGCATAAGTCTCGAAAATTCAACCGGGACTAATCATTCGGGACTAAAGGTCCTGGCCTTTAGTCCCGGGTCTTTCACTTGGGACTAAAGCCATATCTTTAGTCCTGAATGATTAGAAATTCCCGTGAGGTCCCCCCACACGCGCACGTCACAAGTCATGTGATTTTTATCGTGAAATATGTGCGTGCGCGGTGCGTGGGATTCAAACCCACAACCTCAAGCCTCGCGCATAGCTTTCTTACCATCTCACCTACACAACACATCTGACTGAGTAGGGGGTGCAATCCTTTTGTAGTAACTCGTGAGGGATCCTTTAATCCAACCGGGACTAAAGCCTCTTTAGTCCTAGCTCCAAAAATAACCGGGACTTTTGTAGCTGGATGGCAGATCGTTTTCTACTAATGCCGGCAGCTACTTTTCTAGACTAGAGATTTTTTGGCGTGCTACAATTGACACTGATTAAAGGCGGAGCTCTGTTGCTGAAAACATATTAGTCCAAGATTGAGGTTTCCTATTATTCTAGTTCTTTTTGTTGGCCTTGTGATGCGGACTATATGCCAATCCTTCAAAAAAAATAGAAGGAAGATTCAATGCTGCATATGCATTGCATTCATTTTTTTAGGGAGCATCACACTCAGATTTATCGCACAGGTTCTACATTGACACATTACGATAGAGTAAAGAAACAATTTATGTGTATACAACACTAAATGATGATGAATCATTTATAGAACACAACTGCAGATTCATTTACTGTACTTGTATGGAACTGGCACTAACTGCATGTAACAGTACAGCACAAAAGTTCTTTATTTATAAAAAAAATCCTCATTCATATGCACAGTGAACTTTTCTTTGTATTGTCCACAGTCTTGGGTGACACAAGTAATCAAATATATGAGGTGGAAGAGTAGGACTGTAGGAGTGCTGGAGTGTAGAGGTTATCTGGGTCATGGTACCCTGTGGCGTGGCTAGCTAGCTGCTAAAGACAATAGGAGCTGGAGGCATCAGGAACTCTAACGATGTTCAAGGGATGGAATTTAACTGCTAAAATCTCACCAAGCCATGAAGGCAAGTTGCATTCCACTCGCTTTCAATGAATTGCTGTATGGTTCCTCTCTCTCTCTATGAAAAAAAGTCTGCCCCGATGACGGTAGTTCCTGCTGCCTGTTGATCGAGACCAGGTTAGCTCTTCAATAGGTTTCACTCGTGGCAGAAGCTTTGTGGATATTTTGCCTAGAAACAAGTCAAATTGTTAGTATGCTACCCTATCCAAGTGATGCGAAACTCAATCCCAACAGAGGATCCTGTTTTGTTTCTTGCATTCTTGTACGTCTACACTAGGGGATAAACAACGACGGTTGACGTTGTGACGGCTGGTAGCTTGTGCTGCTTATACCTAATAGTACACGGAAGCCTGTGCAGTGAAGGCACCACAACATGTGGTATATAGTCAGATCACTGCCCCATTTTGCAAGACTTCCATTGATCATGCACGTCTCCATATGACCTGGCCATTGGAACGAAATGAGCGCTCTGATCTGCTGCCGTGGGGAATGCCCACACTACCAGGAATAGCCGATGGCAGCTCATAGTCGCATGGTGTAGGATCTATCCGGTGTGGCAAAGTACCCTCTGTTTACGATCCCGTTCTAGAACTCGACCAAAAGGTCCTAGAAACATTGCTGCTGCAGCTCCCTTGAAGACAGAACATTTTCTTAGGAATATGTTAACACAAAAAGTAATTTTGTATGTATATTAATGTCCATGATTTTGCAGAGATTTTGATGATTTGCATACGTGCCAACATAGCAAGCTGATAATTCCTCGTAGGTCCGTTTTCTGATCTTCCAAGCTGAGTATATCGCCAGTCGTCAGCAAAGATGCAGTAGAAACATAGCTAAATCAGACTACTGGGATTAAATGACCAAATTAAAATGATTGTTTCTAGGAACTTAAAATCGATAAAGGAAATAATAAAAAAACACCAATCCATACGTATGATAAATTTGGACTATCATACCCGGCTCTGTAATCAAATATGTTTTTGGTTTAGAAGATATATGTAGGTGTTTTGCCGGTGAGCACACATCACAAGAATTTACATTCTTTTATTTTGCACAAATAGTCATACACAAAAATGAGATTCAGATGCTTGTAACTATGATGTTTTTTCCCCTTTAGCTTAGTATCTACCACCACACCGTCCAGCAATCAACTTGGAGCTGGAAGACAGCTAAAATCAGAAGCCATTAATCCAGTACTTCTGTGCATGACAGTATTGTCTCTTTTATTAACCTATTGATTTGTGGAAAATTTGAACCATAATTTATTACAGAAGAAGTACAACGTACAGTATATGCTTTTCTTGGACATGACAAAAGTGACACCAACAATCCATTACTATCGCATTAGTGACAAAAGGTAATGGCTTGTGCACTTTCATTCCTCTCTTTATAAGATTATATTTCACCCATGGCAGCCTAAGTCTTACCATCCACGACAAACTCATAGAACAGTTCTACTGGTGCTAGGTGCTAACTGTCGTAAGAGGAGGCTCATATAATTAACTGTGGCGTAGGAGTTAGTGGCATTGGCAGCGTAATAGATGCCGCTAGCACTGGTAGCCTAGTACGAGCTAGGCTAGTAGCTACATGTTAGCCTTCAGCAAATAACCTTTTCTTCACTCACATGCATGGGGGCATTTGAAGGCCTTGATATTAGCTACTGTACAATATTGAAACAGTGGAGCTACACAAGCAGGATCATGCATAACCTTTTAATTCTTTCAAGGTCATATACATGCAGCAGAGCCGGAGAAATTCATTCAAGTTTACGGATAATCCAACGGGCATTATGTAGCTACCTAGGAGGTATGAACGTATTATTACCTTCTATTCAACACTATGAAACTAGGAAAAATTCTATGATCCATATGTCTCACATGATGATTGAATCAAATTTGATCAGTTTATGTATATACAACACAAGATAATGATGAATCATTCAATATAATACGTTATGGTAGCCTAGTCCTTTAGAACACATAACAAATCCATTATGTTGTGCTGATGGAGCATAAATGCAAGTTTGTTGCGGGACTAATTCTGATCCTCCAGATAGATGTATCTCATTCAATTTATATGCACACTGCTCATCTCTTCGGCTCGCACAGTCTTGTGTGAAACAAGTAGTTATATACGAGATGGAAGTGTATGACTGTGTCGGAGTTCAAGAGTGGAGTGGTATTCGTGGTAACCCATGACGAGTTTAGCTGTCAGAGAAAAATAGGAGCTGGAGGCAACAGGAACACCAACGGAACTGAAAAAAAAAAGCTCCTACAACTACAATTTTTACTTGCTCTACAGTACTTCATTTCCCCTCTATGTAATGTCATCCTGTACGACTAGTTGAGTAATGAAGCTATCCTGTACAGTAAGCAACAAAATTAAGGTAAGCGTGAGGTTGATAGTGTAGGCAACAAATTAAGAAACATTCAAAATATGAATAGTTTGTATATGGCTCTCGTTTTTTGCAATAGTTTTTGCATGCTCGCCGGCAACCGCTTGCTCTGGGTACACACTTTCTAACCTGAGTTACTACTTCCGTACCACTTCTTCTACCAAGTGAACAAAAGGAGAAAATCTTACAGCTTACCCGGATTTATAATTGTAGATAACAAACAAACTCCGCTAGGACTACCCCCTTACCTGCACCGTTTCTGCTCGATCAGACCAGTTGCACGCATGGGCAGCGCACGGCAGCTGACCGCGCGTCCACCAATGGAAATTAGTGACGTGAACTATGGTAATTCTACAACAACGAGAATAGACTGAAAAATAGTGCTCCGTATGTATCGCATCGATGGTATCACACATCATGTTCATTATTTTGACAGATTACGACTGGGTGCATATTAAATTTATATGTGTAAACAACACTAGTAAATAACGATGAATATGATAGTCTAGTCTAGTAGGACGCACAATGCATCCATAATGTAGTGCTAATTGAGCAGAATGGCACAGGTTAGCTCGAGAACTAAATCCGGTCTTCTCAATAGTTTCGTCTCTTGTTCTATACAACTGCATATTATTATTTTTTTCTCGATTCTTACATAAGTGGCACAAACTGCGCATGTAATACTACACAAAAGGATTCATTTTTCAAAAATAAAAATAAACCACTCATTTTAAATGCACACTGAAGACTTCAACCACTACGGGAAACAGGAAAGATGCCGAGTGCCAGGGGCACTCGGCGAAGCCTCAAAAACACTCGGCAAAGCGTTTGCCGAGTGTAACACTCGGCAAACGACACACGGCAAAAATCTTGACGGCAAACACTGGTTCGCCGAGTGTTTTGTGTTGGGCACTCGGTAAAGACTTTGCCGAGTGCCCAGAAAACACTCGGCGAACAATTATTGAAAAAAATAAAAAAAATCATGTTCCAAACCATCCGCCGCCGCCACCTGCTCCTGCTCCGCCGCCGCCACATGCTCCGCCGCCGCCGCCGCCGCCACCATCCACACCGCCGCCAGCCACCGCCACTGCTTCCCGCCGCCACGCCATGAAGCAGATCCGGTGGAGGGGTGTCGGGGCGGCGGCGGATCCGGGGCCGGGGGCGGGGGCGGCGGGCGGCGGCGGATCCGGGGGCGGGGGGCGGCGGGCGGCGGCGGATCCGGGGCCGGGGGCGGCGGGCGGCGGCGGATCCGGGGGCGGCGGGGCCGGGGGCGCCGGGCGGCGGGGGGCTCCGGGCGGCGCTGGGCGGCGGGGCCGGGGGCGCCGGGCGCCGAGCGGCGCTGGCGGCGGGGCCGGGGAAAGGTGTGGCGGCGGGGCCGAAGGAGAGGAGAGGGGAGGGGGCCCGCCGGATCCGGCCTCGAGGCGCGCGTGCGGCGGCGGCGGCGGCGGCAGGAGGCGGCGGCGGCAGGAGGCATGCAGGAGGCAGGAGGCAGGAGGCAGGAGGGGAGGGGAAGAGAGGAGAGTGGGGGTAGGGGGCCGGGCCGGGGGTGTTTTAATTTGTGGGCCGTCTGTTTGCCGAGTGTCCTACGTGGACACTCGGTAAACGGTTGATTTGCCGAGTGTCCACCATAGGACACTCGGCAAATGTTTTTTGAAAAAAATTTAAAAAATATCCAACAGTTTCAAAAAATACCAAATTTTTACACGAACCAATATAGGTTCTCTACTGACTATACAAAAAGTTTTGTAGTCAAACCGAACTCGACCGTCACTTTGACCCTAAATTTTATCGAATCCTTCTCAAAGTTACTATTCTTCTTCTGAGATGCTTCGGTTTGTAATCATCGTACATGATGAAATGTGCAAAACCTTCTCAATTTTTTTCCACAGCCTCCACGTATTATATCATCACATCATGGCAAATCTCATAATTTTCAGACTTTGATTGTTTTTTTTACAATTTAAAAATACTACTGCCACACGTTCATGGTCGTGTTTCCTGAACAAGATGTTCGAAATTTTTTTTCATTTCATGGGTCAGGTCTCAAATTGGTCCAAATAACATGAATATCATTTTTCTACTCATTTTATTCCATAATTTGAATCACTTGCAGTTCAAATTTGACTTATACCAAAAATTCCCTTGAAATGCAATTAATTAAATAAATATAGCAAATAAATTCAAAAATATACCAAATTTTAACATGGAGTACCACATGTTGTATGTGGGGAGTAGAAAAAATTTCATGGTGAAAAGAGAAAAAAAATTATTTTTTTGCCGAGTGTAAAAAAAACACTAGGCAAACCCCCTCTTTGCCGAGTGTTTTTTTTGACACTCGGCAAAGAAGGGGCTTTGCCGAGTGTTTTTTATTTGACACTCGGCAAAGTCCCGATTTGCCGAGTGTTTTTTTTTTGCCGAGTGTTTTTGGCTTGGCACTCGGCAAAGAGCTTGTTTGCCGAGTGTCCGAGAAAAAACACTCGGCAAAAAGAAAACACTCGGCAAATTTAAGGTTTCCCGTAGTGAACCTGTGCACATTCAATTCTTGTGTCACACAAGTATACTAATATATGTACGATATGGAAAAGTAGGAGCATAGGAGTCCCTGGAGCAGAGAGGTAGTCTCCACGGGCTTGTATTCGGTGGGTTGCTATCAGAGAACATAGGAGCTGGAGGCGTCAGGGATGCAACGGCTACTATCAAGATTGATGTTCCGTTCCAACCGCTTGCAACGAATGGTTGTAGGGTGCCTCTCTTTACTGCTGCTGCTGCACAGGTTCCACCTTCAAGTGGAGCGAAAATTGATTAGAAGATGTTCAGTTTTATTATTGGCTCCTAAGTGTTGAAATCTTATTGAGAAGTAATGAAATGGTACTTTGTAGCACAGGAGGTGCATAGTCAAATATAAAATGAGATTGCAATAATCAACTGGTATATAAATGTCATTATGTGAGTTCTTAATTAATGAACAGCATACTATTATAGTGTAAATGAAATTGTCTTTCCAGGATATTTGGTGGTTGTCTAATTAATCAGACTTATTAAAATGGACAGTCTTCCCCATCACTTATTAGTAGCTCCGTTTGGTGGGAAAAAATCCTCTGTACATGTCACTCAGAAATATAAGGATGAGGATGTTCATGGCAGTTCTCGAGAAACAACGATGGCAGACGGAGCATCATATTAATAACATGTGAGCAATTTATCCGAGCCCTTGATAGTACACGCAGCAGGACTAATGATTTTGTTCTATTTATGTAATAATATATTTGAATGTTGGTCAAAATTTTGGTGATTTGGTAAATGTCTGTTTTGTGCTGAAATTCTGTCTACTATGTTCGTTAAAGTACCCTATTTACAACATTGTTATTTTGGCCTCGACAGACATGCTCGGTTCTTTACATGTGTCTCATGCAGTGGCGGATCCAGAAACGGGCTCCGCCCCGGGCTAACTAATATAAGGCTTAAAATTTTACTAGCCATACACTATTAGATATAATATATTTTTCAAAGAGCACAATTCAACCAATAGACTCAAACAATACATAGAATATTGAAGGTAGAAAAGTACCAAATTAAGAGTCTTCCATGATAAAAAAAAGAACCATACATATCTTCATGAATTAACACCACTTCCACTTGTTCCCACGTCCTCAATTCTACATTAAAATTTTCAACATATCAACCCTATATAAAGCAAGATAACATTATATATTGAAATAGACTAATACAAGTAAACAACATGCACCTTGAGCCCTCGTTTGGCAAATTCATCTTACGGTTTCTTAAGCCTTGAAAGCGCTTTAAAATTTTTTCATCTTCAATCGACGCAAACAAATCTCGCTCAATATAGCACATCATGCTATTATTCAACCAATCATCATTCATTTTATTTCTTCATTCAGTCTTGATAATATTCATAGCAGAGAAGGCTTTTTCAACTGTTGCTGTTGCCATCGGCAAAATCAATGCAAGTTCAATGAGACGATACACCAAAGGAAAAACTGTATCTCTTCCACTCTGAACCATCTTCTCAGCAAGGTTACCAAGATCAATACAAGTGTCAAAATTATCATCATTTCTGACTTCATCAATGAATATAGGAAGGTCACCCGCAAGCTTTATGCAGTCATAATCACAGAAGTCATCTTTATAAACCTTAGCAAGCTCAACTAACTTCTGTACTTCAAAGTTGGCAAAAGAATCCCTCGGATCAAGACAAGCAACGCATCTCAAGAGTTGAGTTGATCTTTTTGGAAATCGATTGTTTAACTCACAATAAACCTGATCAATCACAACATTGAAAATTCCATGATGAAAATGATGGTAGTAACTCACTAGTTTAGCACCACGACATCTCGAACAACCTCTAACTGGTATCATATCTTCCATATTAGGAATTTCTATGTTGTTGAGGAGGCAAAACTCCTTTACTTCTTCAAAAAGAGCATCCCAACCATTTCCCTCATTTCATTCATATTTCTCATCACATAGCCAATTAATATTGCACGAACAATGTTTTGATTTTTCTTTTGCAAACATTGTGACAAGTCTTGAGTCATCCCCAGTACTCTAATCATAAGATGTAATATGAACACAAATTCAAATGACTCCATTCTTTGAATCAATCCAGAGGCTGTAGTTTTTTTTCCCCATCAGTTCCATCTTCACTAATATTCTCCAATACCTCCAGTACAGAGGACCACATGATCATAAGACGTGCCAATGTTTTGCGATGTGTACCCCACCGTGTATCACCAGGCCTAGCAAGACTAGTTTCTTGGTTTTTCCCTCTCCCAGAAAAAATAGCACTACTATCTAACTGCTCAACAAGCTTATCATGATGACTTTGAAGGAGTTGATCTTTCCTCTTGCAAGAAGCACTAACAACATTGACGATTGAAGTGACATAATTGAAGAAATCAAAAGTTGAGCCACAACACTTGGCTACAGAAACTACCACAAGCTGCAATTGATGAGCAAAACAATGGATGTAAAAGGCATATGGGTTTTCGTTCAATACCAGTCTTTGTAACCCATGAAATTGTCCTCTCATATTTGAAGCTCCATCATATCCTTGCCCTCTAATCTTGGAAATAGATAGACCATATCTTCTAAGCATAGTATCCAATGCTTCTTTTAGTGAAGTTGATGTGGTGTTAGAAACATGTTCAATGCCAAGAAACCTCTCAATCACACTTCCTTTATCATTGACAAACCTACAAGAGAAAAGAGAAAATAGTGTTACTTGAAGGCAACAAAACAAAATCAATAAAATAACCAAATAGAGAGAAGGTATATACCTCACAACCACAGCCATTTGTTCCTTAATAGATGCATCACGAGCCTCGTCGACAAGAACCGCAAAACAACGATCTCCTATTTCACTTTTAATTAACTCACTTGTCTCCTCTGCACAAGCCCTAGCCAAATCTTTCTGAACCATTGGACTACTCATTTGATTATTCCCTGGAGCATTTTCACCGGTCACAAGTGCAGCCTTAGGATCCTTCTTTCTGTACCATTCGAGCATCTCCATAAAGTTCCCTTTATTTCTTGATGTTTTAGACACATCATGTCCACGAAAGGCTAGAGCTTGCAAAAGGAGAAATCTAGCAATGCCTAACATGATACTTAAACAAGCTTTATATGCCTCCTCTTCTGCTGCACTTGTAACAGACCATACATGTTCAACACTTTGCCTCTGATTTTTGAAATCAAGTGCACGCTTTCTTGCATTATTATGAAAGCCATCAATTGATTGAGCATGCTCCTTGAAACAATTCTTTGCATTCTTCCAATTTCTAAACCCAACTTTGGTGAATGTATCATTACTATGAAACCTAGCTTGTTGTGGCTTAAAGAGATAACAATAAAAGCAATAAGCTGCATCCTTGGCTACACTGTACTCTAACCAATCAAATTGATCAAACCATGATGCAACAAATCCTCTTGATTGGCCTTTACCATATTTTTTCGTTTTTGGAAACTTATGACCAGCTGGCCTATATGGACCTATTTGTAGATATGCTCTCCTTGCCTCATCCCTAATGTCATGATGAAAATCATCAATTGGCTTCCTTTCTCCTGGATCAGCAACTATATCTCTCATATCAAGTTCAATCTGTGGTCTTTTTTGCTCAACCCGGCTCTCTACACTTTCGGCACTACTCTTTTTAGCATAGTATTTCTCCATTCTAAGTTATGATTATGAAATGTTGCAATTGCAATTTGCAAACTAAGACTCAAATACTTCCTGCTCAAATCAATGAAATGAAATATTCATTATCATTACTTTGCATAGAAATAGCAATTTCAAAAAAAAATTGCATACCGGAGCAGGGGAACAATTTCAATAGACAATAGGTGAGCAGAACAGGGCCGGCCGGCGGCCGTCGGGCGTGGGCGCGCTGCGCGGCTGGCGGGGGCCGGTGGCGGGCCGGCGGGCGGCGGCCTACCGGCGGGGGCGCGGCCGCGCGGGGCCGCGGGCGGCGCACTAGCGGCCAGCGGGGGCCCGGCCGCGCGGGGCCGCGGGTGGCGCCGTGGCGGCGCGCCGCGCGCGGGCGGCCGGCGAAGGCGCGGCCACGCGGGGCCGCGGGCGTCGGGTGACCGGCGGGGGCGCGGCGTGCGGGGTTGCAGGCAACCGGCGGGGCGCGGCGCGGGCGGCCGGCGAAAGGCACGGCGCGCGGGCGGCCGGCGGAGGCGGGGCCGCGGGTGGCGGCGCGCTGTGCGCCGGGGCCGCGGGGGGGGGGGGCGGCGCGCGGACGACGGCGAGCGGGGCGGGCGGCCGGGCGGCGGGCGCTGCCTGGCGCGGTGGCGCTGGCGGCGAATCGGGCACTCGGGCAGCCGGGCAGGAGCAGGCGCATGCTCACATCAGCAGGCCACCGCGCATGCTCACATGGCCACATGGGCCGGCCGGAACTGCTAGGGCAACGGGGAGTTGTTGGGCCGTCTGGCGCCTGCCGCCTGGGCTAACTTCTCTTCGGGGTGGGCTAATGGGCTAAAATGCTTTTTTATACTATTTTTATGAAGAAGTTTTCCACTGCTCTTGGGCCTCACCCCGGGCTGCAGCCCGGGCAGCCCGGGGCCCAGATCCGCCCCTGGTCTCATGTACAAAGCAAAGACTACAGGTATGAAGAGTTAGGCAGCGAATCACCGATTTTTCTACATTCGTTTCTACTAGTTTGTAATTAGGCGCATGTTTTTATAGTGTTAGGATAGAATCTAGAACTTCTAGATACACATCTAGCCGGGATTCATGAGATTGACAAGGGTTCATGACATTCTAGTGTTAACCGAGAGGGAGTGAGAGAGATAGGGGTACCTTCACCCCTAGGGGTGGAAGCAGCGGAGCTGCTGGCCATCGCGGGTTCGCTTGGGGAAGTCTGCGCAAGGCAGCGACGCGCAGTGCCGAGTGCGGTCGCCGGTGAGGTGGCGGTGGTACTTCCCGCCGCTACTGCGCAAAACCTAGATCGGTAGGTGTGTCGGTGGGACGGCTGGCTGCGGCGAACCTCGTGAGCCAAGCCGTGTCCCCCATCCTGTTTATATAGCGCAGCACGATAGGGGCCCACCACCCAATGCTAGGGTGAGCGCCCTCGATCAGGGCGCGGATCAGGGTCCCGATGGGCCTTTGGGCCCATTGGGGACGAGATCAATCTAACATTCTCCCCCTTGATCTCATCATTTACTTTTAACTTTACACTTTTCACTTTTATTCGTTTCATCGTAGATTAATATGTAGAGCATGCCTCATCGTCACAGCTTAATTGTCGATAGAATCAACAGCTACAACACACCTCTATATTTTGAAACAATTATGTTTCTTTTGGGCCCTTTACAATCCAGGAATCATAGGCTTTCCCTTAAACCCATGCCGGCTAAGTGTTCTCTGAACACATTGGGTGGTAAGCCTTTCGTGAGTGGATCCGCAAGCATATCTTTTGTTCTTATATGCTCGAGACTTACTGTCTTTCACAACATAAAACTTTATCTCAGTGGTTTTGGAAGCATTGCTTGATTTGTTGTTGTGAGCATAGAATACTGCTGGCTCATTGTCGCAGTACATATTTAGTGGTCTGTGAATACAGTCAACCACTCTCAATCCGGGTATAAATTTCTTTAGCCACATCGCCTGCCCCGTGGCCTCATGACATGCTATGAATTCTGCATGCATCGTTGATGACGCAGTTACTTTATGTTTTGAGCTTCTCCACGAGATAGCTCCTCCTGCGAGAGTGAACACGTATCCAGACGTGGATTTTCTATCATCTTTGTCTCCCGCAAAATCTGCATCTGAATACCCTTTTATCTCTAGGGAATCAGATCTCTTATATGTAAGCATGAGTTCTTTTGTGCCTTGCGCGTAGCGCAATGCTTTCTTTACCATCTTCCAGTGTTCTACACCTGGATTACTTTGATATCTACCAAGAACCCCGGTGACAAAAGCTAAGTCAGGGCGAGTGCACACTTGAGCATACTGTAAGCTTCCGACAGCTGAAGCATATGGAACCGCTTTCATTTGATCGATCTCGTACTGGTTCCTGAGACATTGAAAATTCCCAAAACTGTCGCCCTTGACTATGGGAGCAGGTGTGGGCTTACTCGCATGCATATTATACTTCTTTAGAACCTTTTCTAAATATGCCCTTTGCGATAATCCAAGAACCCCATTCTTTCTATCTCGGTGAATTTCTATGCCCAAAACATATGATGCTTCATCGAGATCCTTCATATCGAAGTTTGAGGACAAAAACTTCTTTGTCTCTTGCAGTAGACTGATATCACTGCTTGCAAGTAAGATATCATCCACATACAGAATTAGGAAAATGTATTTCCCATTTTTGAACTTTGCATAGACACAATTGTCCTCTATGTTCTCTTGAAACCCAAATTTCTTGATTATATCATTAAACTTTAGATACCACTGTCTAGAGGCTTGCTTTAATCCGTAAATAGATTTCTTTAGACGACATCCTATATTCTCTTTACCTTCCATGATAAAACCCTTGGGTTGTTTCATGTAGACATTTTCTTCTAAATCCCCATTTAGAAATGTCGTCTTTACATCCATCTGATGTAACTCTAAGTCAAAATGTGCAACCAGTGCCATTATGATTCTGAAGGAGTCTTTACATGAGACAGGAGAAAAAGTCTTATTGTAATCTATTCCTTCTCTTTGTGTAAAGCCTTTTGCCACAAGTCTCGCCTTATAGCTTTCTATATTCCCTTTGGAGTCACGTTTAGTCTTGTAGACCCATTTACAGCCTACTGTTTTGGCTCCTTTAGGCCTCGTTCGTTTTCACCGGATTGGCCCGGAATGAGGTCCATTCCGGGTGGTTTGAAGTGGCCCGGTTTGAAACCAGACTTGCATTGAAAGTGTTGTTCGTTTTAGTCTTGCCTGGAATGAAAACCGACCTGGATTGGAATCCTTCTACATTAGATGGCCCGGATTGAAACCATACCTCCTCACCCCTGGAATGAATCCTGGCCGGATTGAGTGACACGGGTGGAATCACTCAAATCGGACCTGGAAGTAATCCTGGCTGGAATCCAATCCTGATAAAACGAACGAGGCCTTAGGAATTTCTTCAAGTTCCCAAACATTGTTGGAACTCATCGATTTCATCTCATCTTCCATGGCCTCTAGCCACTTTGATGAGTGAACACTTTTCATGGCTTCCTCATAAGAAGTAGGATCACCTTCTATATGAACTTCTTCTGTATTATAAACTTTATAGTAATTAGGAATAGCTGATCTTCTGACTCTTTGAGACCTTCTAGGCCCCTCACTTTCGGGCACATTCTGTGCCTCTGCTTGTGGCACATCATCCAGAGGTGGCTGCTGCAACTCTTCCTCGTGTGTAATGATGGGTTCAATTGGCTCCTGAAGGACAGGTTCCAAAACTTCACTCATCGTTTCCACGAGTGGAATCACAGCAGGTGCCTGCACCACAATATCAGGGACTATAGCGGGTGCTTGCACCACGACCTCAGGAACTATCGGTGTGGGAACAACAGGTAGTGAGAAGAATGGTTCCTGAATCATCGGATTAGGTGCACACACCCTCTTCTCCTCAAGATCAATCTCTCGAGCCACCATGCTCCCCCTCACCATCTCATCCTCTTAGAAAATCGCGTGTCTTGTTTCTACAAACTTTGTATATCTGTCTAGACAGTAGAAACGAAAACCTTTTGATTTTTTCGGATAGCCAATGAAGTGGCAGCTTACTGTCTTGGGATCTAGCTTCCCAATGTTTGGGTTAAATACTTTGGCCTCAGCTGGGCTCCCCCACACACGCAGGTGGTTTAGTGAGGGTACTCTTCCCGTCCATAGTTCATACGGTGTTTTGGGCACTGACTTACTTGGCACTCTATTTAGAATGTGAATGGCAGTTTTCAACGCCTCCATCCACAATCCCAATGGTAAGGTGGAGTAACTCATCATGCTGCGCACCATATCCATCAGTGTACGGTTACGCCTTTCAGCTACTCCATTTTGCTGAGGCTCGCCCGGCATCGAATACTGGGCTACTATGCCATTTTCCTGCAAAAACCTTGCAAAAGGTCCAGGAACTTGGCCAAATGGGGTATGTCGACCATAGTACTCCCCCCCACGGTCGGATCTTACTATTTTAATTCTTTTGTTATGTTGATTTTCAACTTCAGCTTTAAATATCTTAAATTTATCCAGCGCTTCTGATCTTTCTTTAATTGGATAAATGTAACCATAACGGGAGTAATCGTCTGTGAATGTTATGAACGAGTCATAGCCATCCACGCTTTTCACAGGGAATGGTCCACAAATATCAGTGTGGATTATCTCTAAAACTCCTGTGCTACGTTTAGGGCCTTTTTTAATTTGCTTTACAAACTTTCCTTTAATGCAATCAACACATTGTTCTAAGTCTGAGAACTCTAATTGAGGAAGAATTTCATTCTTAACTAGTCTTTCTATTCTCCCCCTCGAAATATGGCCTAAACGACAGTGCCATAATTTTGACGATGTTTCATGAGTTCTCTTTCTTTTCTTTGTCTCTTGCTCTGACGAGGATACATTCATATTCACATCACACACAGAATTTACTTTTTCACGCAGTGATAATAAATACAACTCATTGTGAAGGATGGCAACACCAACACATGCATTATCAAACCAAATGGCACACTTTCCATTTCCAAAATGGCATTCATATCCATCATGGTCCATACGTGAAATGCTAATCAAGTTTCTGTGTAACGAAGGAACATAAAGTACATCTCTAAGTACAAGCATGAAACCATCAACTAGCTCTAGAGAGACATCGCCAACAGCTTCAACATCTGCTTGGACTCCATTTGCGACTTTAACGCATCTTTCGCTTCTTTGCGTAGTCCTCGTCAAACGGAATCCCTGTAAAGAATTTGCAACATGAATAGTTGCACCTGAGTCAATCCACCAAGTAGATTTCGAATACTGTGTATACAAGGATTCATTTACAAAGGAGATAGTGTTCTCACCTCTTTTTGCCATTATCGACTTTAACCAGTCGGGACATTCTTTCTTGTAGTGCCCCTTTTCTTGCAGTGTAGACATTGATCTTTGTCTACAGTGAGAGGCTTTTGGTGATTCTGCTGCATGGGAGCCTTTCCTCGTGCCTTGAAAGAGGAGTTAGCATTCTTTTTCATGTTGTCCTTCACATAGTGCAATGAACCACCATATGAGGATCTAATTCTGTCCTCTTCCTGCACGCACATGGCTATCATTTTTTCCATGTCCCACTGTTCTGGCTGCATGTTATAATTGACAACAAAGGTGTCAAACTCTTTTGGCAGAGCAGCGAAAACCAAATAAATAATGTGCCGAGACTTGAGCTCAAGATCCATTGGCTTCAACTGTGCTGCCAAGTTATACATCCTCAAGATGTGATCTCTTATGCCAGTCCCTCCTCCATTGTACCTCTCTGTGGCCAACTGCTTGAACAGCTGGGTAGCATATATCTTTGAGGAACCAGTGAACTGATTCCTTATCTTCTCGAGGTACTCTGTGACGGAGTCGCACTCTGTGATCGAGCCCAAAATAGCAGGCTCAATCGTATTCTTTACCAAAGCCATACATTTCTTGTTGGTAGTGGTCCACTGTTTGTTTTCAAGGGTGTATGCCAACTCCAGTGGAGCATAGTCCCTTTCCTTTTGCTGCCATGCAGCATCATCATCACCTTCAGCCCTCACTGGCTTCTGTGGAGCTTGTGGTCGCGGTGTAGTTAGCACCCAGTCAACTTCTCCACAAACGAAAGAGAATTCAATCTTCTTCCTCCACTCTGTATAGTTGTTTCCTTTCAGAATGGGTATCTCTTTGAGACAAGCCATTAAGTTGAATGATCCTGAAATTTGCAATCCAAAGTGAGATCATAACAACAATTGCATGATTTATTTCCAACGTTGGTCAAAAAAATAAAACATACAACTGTTTATGCAATTTAAAACTATATCACCGTTGGGTAGAAATAGAAATAAAAGCATCAAAAACTTCTTAAATCATGATACAGTTATTAACAACGTTGGTCAGAAAATAACAGCACCATAATCTAATTAACTTTATCATGCTCTCACAAATTTAATTGTCTTGTTGGTTCAAATTAAATTTAAAAAAGAGCAATAAATTTGACTTTTTGCAGCGGAAACTGTGAAATAAATCTACTTTCAGAAGCAAAATCACTGTATAAACTTTATTAATCTCTAATACAAATTATCCCGTTGATTCAAATTAGATTAGAGACTAAAACTATGCAAAAAACATCAATTAAATGCTTCTGGAAATAGAAAAAACTAATTATCAGGCGTTACTGTGCAAAACTTTCTTTTCGGCCCAGCAGCGAAAACGGCCCACAGCCCGTTCCCGCGCTCAGCCCGCTCGCGCGACACAGCCGGCCCACCCGTGAGCGCGGCCTGCTGGCCTTTGGCCCAGCAGCCGCGATCCGCGCCAGACGGCTCCGCAGGCCGGCAGTTGGGCCACAACCTGGGCCCAGGCCATGATTTTGGCCTGCCTTCGCCGCCCGCCTGGGCCATATTTGGCCCGCTCGATGTGAGCCGTTGATCTAATCGGACGGCCGCGCGTTGATTTCGGCGGAACAAAAACGCCCGACGGCCGGCTCCCCCAAAACCCTAGCGTCATTTGTTCTTTCTCTCCCCCGCGAGCGCCCGCCGTGGCAGCGGCGGGGCTGTCTCTCCCGCGCCCAGCGATGGCCGGCGGCGGCGGTTGAGGGATAGCCCCGCTGACGCACGGCCACGGCAGCCCCCCTTCTCTTTCTTGCTTTCTTGCCTCCCCCCATTCTCCCTCCGAGCCTCCCGAAAAATCGAGATCCAAAGGGCCATGGCGACCACGGAGGAGGTCCGGCGCCACCGCGGATCCCCTCGCCGGCGCGCGCGTCCACCGGAGGTTGGGCGCGCCGCCGTCGAGCGGTTCTGTGGTGGTGCTTTTGCGCCCCCCGAGCCCCGAGCGGATGCTCCGGCGGCTTGGGTGGAGCTTTTCCCCGACGAGCCTGAGGCTCGGCCGGCCTTTGCCGCTCGCCGTCGGTGGACGTGCGGCGGTGAGGTCGGCGGCAGGTAAGCCGCCGCTTTCATTCTTTAGATCTAGAGTTAGGGTTAGGGTTTTACTTTTTCTTTTCTTTTTTGATCTTCATCGATTCTCTTTCTCATATTCTTCTTTCCGGTCTAGATCTACTCCTAGATGAACATCTGGTACCATTGTTAGGATAGAATCTAGAACTTCTAGATACACATCTAGCCGGGATTCATGAGATTGACAAGGGTTCATGACATTCTAGTGTTAACCGAGAGGGAGTGAGAGAGATAAGGGTACCTTCATCCCTAGGGGTGGAAGCAGCAGAGCTGCTAGCCATCGCGCGTTCGCTTGGGGAAGTCTGCGCAAGGCAGCGATGCGCAGTGCCGAGTCCGGTTGCCGGTGAGGTGGCGGTGGTACTTCCCGCCGCTACTGCGCAAAACCTAGATCGGTAGGTGTGTCGGTGGGGCGGCTGGCTGCGGCGAACCTCGTGAGCCGAGCCGTGTCCCCCACCCTGTTTATATAGCGCAGCGCGACAGGAGCCCACCACCCAATGCTAGGGTGAGCGCCCCCGATCAGGGCGCGGATCAGGGTCCTGATGGGCCTTTGGGCCCATTGGGGAGGAGATCAATCTAACATATAGATGTTAGAGAATTAAAATGCCATCTCAATCTAATAAATATTCTGGGTCCTTGGCCAGTATTATTTTGTTTGGCGCAAATCAATATACACTGAATAATGAGATTCAAATGTTTGCAACTATGGTGTTGTTTTTATCCCTTCAGCTTAGTAGCTACGCTCAACTTCCAGCTGCGAGAGAGGTAAAATCAAAAGCCATTGATCCAGTAGAGTACTTCTCCATGACAGTGTTCTCATCATTAACATATTGATTCGTGGTAAAGTGGAACAATAATTTACTATAGACGTAGAGTCTATACACTATATATATAATTGCATTGGAGAAATAGAGATCTGGCGCCAACTATCCATCGTTACACCATTGCATTAGCTAGTACTTGCATCAGTGACAAACAGTACTGGCTTATGCACTCTAGTTCGTCCCGTTATATCCCTCTCATTTCAGCTTCAGTCTTATCATTCAGAACAAACTCAAGGATTATGTATGCATGAGCAAAACGAGCACCATGCAACTGGTACTAGACAATAATAGTTCATAAGAGGAGGCTTATAACTGAGTGTTCCATAGAAGTTAGGCATTGGGAATGTAATAGACGTAGGTGTTAGGCAAGGTGTCTTGTCACTTAGCTTAGAGGCAAGCCTTTCAACCTCTTGCTGCACTAAAGAAAGAGGGAGAAAAGAGGGGGTCTAGCGTTTGCAGTGCTGCACCACTCACGTTAGAAAAATAAAATGCCAAATCCTATCCTCTTGAATCATGCATGTCTTGCTCTCTAGTATTTTTTACAAAGTAACTACAAAATAAAGAGAGATATGTAGCACGTACTATATTAGTTTGCAACAATTATACTTAGAACTATCAAGTACTAACTGCATGTGGTACAAGTACAACTTAACACATGAGAGACGTGTTCCATTGGCATGTATATGCACACTAAACCTCTCTTCCCGGCTCAACTATTTTCTTGCGCTGCATAAAGTATTCGAATAAAAGATTTTAGAGGAAGAGCACTGGGAAGGTAATAAGATGTTAGAGAAGATAGGAGCCGGAGGCATCATCAGAGACACCAATTAGAGAGATATGTAACACTATACATAGGAAGCCTTTATGTTATGTGTGTGACAAGTAGTAGTACGAAGTTTCCATAATACAACAATTATATATGTAATACTGATTTGTGTGTTTACGACATTATCTTTTATTTTCAAGAAGAACCGGGAGTTGGAGCTCTTCCAAATGGAGCATGAGAATAGATATATTAGATAATGAACTAATCGACACAAAATACCGAATAATAAAAACAACAAACACTCACACCTGGTTTTAAAATAAAACCAAGTGCTACCTATATGTATACCAGGATCTAGTTTTATACATATAGTGACATCATTAGTGAATAACACAGTATCACGTAAAGGAATATAAATATTGACTTACTAGTCTATCATAGATATACAGCTTAACCTGGAAATGGAGGCTCGGAACTTCACAAGCAATCGACTGGAGGTCTCGTACGCCTAGAACTCAGCATCATCTTCAGCAAACTTCACAGCAACATCTTCTTCTGAGCAGCAGTTAGTAAGGGTGAGTACATTTATGGTTGGTATTCAGCAAGGTCACAAGAAATAACCAGAATAACGATTTAAATCCATCTTCAAGTTTATTAATCATGTGAGGGTCCAGGCCGCTCTTGACCGTGAGCACGGCTGATGTACCAGTTTTACACTTTGCAGAAGTTGTACACTTTCACCATAAGTCGCGTAAAAGTTCAGAAGAACTTTGCTATGCAAAAGTAAGCACTTATCACATTGCCGAGGTGTGACTGCATAGGGACGCTACAAGGACTTTACAAAGATTTCCTAATAAGTGATAACCCGCTAAGTCTTCCTCACAAGGGGATGAACCCTCCCCCAAGTGGTGCGTACACCCCTTGGCTGGACAAGCCATCGCACAACCTATGAGCCCATCATACCCTTTCGGTAAGACTCATAAAGTAGAGTTTCTAATTAATTAGCCAAGACCAGAGCCCGTTGGTCTTATAGTTATACTTATACTGTTCTCCTAGGTGGTCGCTCCATGTTCCAATTAATACATGGTATTCTTATAAAATAAGCATAGATAGAAGGATGGTTAGGGATACTTGCCTTTCTCCAACGAAAAGTTACTCTTACTGCTCTTCAGTTCTTGCTCTCTTGAAACTCTTAATCTTTAAATCTTTCGAACAGCGATCCTTCTACTGGAAGAAATCACCAGCACAAACAATACAAGCAAACAAACAAGTATAACTAAGAACAATACACCAAAATAAAAGAAAAGATTTAAAAGAGGCTCGAATCTAAGGTCACGCGAACACAAGAAACGCTGGTAAAGAAACTATGGTTGAAAAGACAAAGCTATCGAGATATTTGAATTATAAAAGAAAGAGAAAAGCCTATGTGTTTCATATATTTTAATAAAGAAAATAATGTAAAGATATTTCTAGAGAAACATCCTTAACAAGTTATATTTATATATGAAAAGATGACGTAGAACTTAGTCAAATTTTATTTATAAACATTCAAGTACAATTTATAAAAATTAAACATTTAATTTAAAAATAAAATATATGTAAACATCTAAGCGCATAACTTTATGATTCGGGTGGAACTAACCAAATATAACTCAAAAACACATTTATATTTATATTAGTCAAATTAGTATTTAACAAATAAAAATCGAGATATAACCTATGTAGTTTTTATTCATAAAACAAATTAAATAACATCTTACTATTACTAATTGGAGGCTCCTTTTGAAGGTCCAGGTGAAGCCACCTAAGATTCCTAGATGGACTTTGTAGAGAAAGAGAGAAATCTTAGAAATTCTCACAAAAAGCAAAATATCCGACCATCGATCGATAGATTCAAATCATTACGGCCATTGAATCTATTATATTTTTAAAAAAATTACCCACCTATGCCATTATGAAAATAGCCTAAAGTAACCCCCTAAATCTATATAAATTACCCACCTCTGCCATTATATAAAATTAATTAAAGTAATCCCCTAATCTTCATCAAAATTACCCACTTATGCCATTATAAATAATATTTAAAATAATACCCTAATTTGCAACTGAATTGCCTACCACTATTACTTAAAAAATTTTAAATAACCCATTAAATTTGCATCTATATTACCTACACATGCTATTATTAAAAATAACATGAGGTAACCCTACATTTTTTTTTCCATTGGGGACTTCAGATTAGTTCCCACGAGACAAGCTAGAAAAAACAGAGAAATTCTCATAAAAATTAAAAACATCAAACACCAATCATGTAAACTCTAATAATTATAGCCATTGATCTATTATATTTTCTAAAAAGTTACCTGCTACTATCATTGTGAAAGTATTAAAAAATAAGCTCTAAATCTATATCTAAATTACCGAGTTTAGCTATTATAAAATATAATATAAAGTAACCTCATAATCTTCATCCAATTTACTAATACACATCAATATAAAGCATAACTTAAAATGTCATTCTAAAATTTTATCTATATTACCCACGTATGTCAATATTAAAAATAACCTAAAGTAAATACCAAAATCTTAATCTAATTATCTTCATGTGCATCATACAGAAATATCAAAAAGCAAATTAATACATGATTCTAAATTACCTATTTATGTCATTGTTAATATAAAAATACTAAGTTAAAGTATATACACATGATGAGTGCCACCATTTAGACCATTTATACATGTACGTGAGGAATTGATGAAAAATATTGATTTGTATGCTAAACATAATGTATGAAGGATTGGAGGTGTGATACAAAATGGAAAAAGTATGAATATGGATGAAAAAGTGCATAGAGTAATTATTGATTAAAAACCAATCATAACTGGATAAAGATAGGTACATATCTATATAATTATTATGTTGAAGTATTGGAAAAATAAGAGAGTAGTAGGTAAACAATTTTAATTATTAGCTAAGAGTTTAATTTTTAAATAATTTTTATATACAATAGCTTCTAAAAATATTAGCCCGTGCGGGAGCACGGGTTGATGGACTAGTTAATCAAATTGAGTTTAATTTATTAAAAGTCGAGGTGCATCTCTAATTGGCTTTAATTGGAAAAACATTTAAGAGTAAGCCTTAATCAAATTAACACTTATTAGCTCATCATCGAAGTTTTTTAGACAGTGCAGGCGAGCGCGAGGGAGATGTTACTACGTCTATTTGGCACCGCTCAAGCTTCTCTTGTTTCTGCAGCTGTCATAGCCCTCGTTCCACGCTCTCAGTCAGTCCGAGCAGTATATGAGTTTCTGAGAGTTATCCCAATGATGGTAACCTGATAAGTGTTTGCTGTATGAGGCGCGTGTTATATTGGGCAATCTCGTTTCTCCCCATGTTCTTCCGTCAAACAATGACAAACTGCAGTCCTCAAAACATAAAAAATGTAACAGCTTCGGAGTCTCAATGAAATACGACGTTCCTTGTATTGAGCAGCAGTAGCCTTAATTAAGATCAACTGGGAAGCGCAGTGTCATTCGCAAGGGTAATATGATTTTGGTTCACTATATGTTAAAGCTTTTTGATTATTCAAAGCAGGTTATATCAAACAATGGTATGCATGTTACTGTTTTTTGTTTGCTTTCCTTCACGACTTGTGTTTGTCATAGATGTTATGCTACCCTGCAGGAAAAAAAATCCATGGCATTAAAACATCATCATCAGAGATTGAAGGCTGTTGAGATTTGCGACAATACATTGATGAGTCCTGTTGTGGTCTGAATGTTGGCATATGACTGAATGTGAATGGCTGCTTCGGCTTTGCAGAGAGCAAGCAGCTGCAGCACGGCTCTCTGCAACAGGACTAATTAATCAGATTAATTAGCTTGTCAGAATATTTCTCATAACTCTTTGCATCTTCTTATGTTATTTAAGCAACCTGGGTAACAAGTTTTAAAGAACAGAAAATGGATATTAATATTAAGTGACCTACATGATAATGAAATGGAACATATGGTGGAAGCCAATTAGGTAAGATTACAAGAAAGAAAGAAAATGGTACAGGAGAAGAAGCTAAGGACGGGAGGTAAAAAAATGCAATGTAAGGTCTTGCACAGACCTATAGGCCTCAACTTCTTTACATGATAATGCAATGTACAAGAAATAAGTATATATATTATACTAATGAATGTGTTAAGTCCTTTGATGAATAAATGTCTTATGATGGCTGTAGAAATAAGGTGCGAAAGGGTAGTTCATAGCAGTTCACAATAAAGAAACCACGACACAGGTGACAGAGCATGAATACTAACTAGGCTGGTGAGTGTGGACTCAGTGGAGCCCGGGACATATAGTCGCTCAATGTAGCATATTTCCAGATTTATTTGTGTTCTCCTTTCCTTTTTGAAAATAAATATCAAGACAGATCTGCTATCATATATGATTAAATATTGTTCATGGAAGTAGAAGCTTAATTAGGAGCTGGAGGTATCGGGAGAGAAAAGGATACAAATCTCTCCAATCTCTTTGGAGTGCACAGCCGCGGGACATGGATGGGACACATGAATAGAGGTCTTGGCAAGTTTCTGAGTATGGGAGGAGCTAGATTGATTTGATTTTTTTTTATGCAATGTGTTTGACTGTTGGTAGTTTTTAGTGATTCTAAGCCTGTTTTGTCTCAAAACTCTGTCTATCATGTTCTCTGTGTTACTCCTTTCGCAGCACGGATACGCTTAGTTCTTTTCATGAGTTTTTTTATTTCAGTTTGTGTGAGACATTTCTCTTTTTGCCTTTCAAATAATATATGAAAAGTCATAATTACTCCCTCTCAAGTATAGCCAAAGTCCGGATAACCCTCTAATTCATGTCATCTTGTTCAATTTAGTACAAATACAATTTGTCTTTTTTTTTCTTCATACACAAATTGAATTTTAATCTAAATATACGTCAAAAATATATATTATGATTTTTTCAATATATTTTGTAGAATTTTTATCCCATGCATTAATTTATTAATAAATATCCTACCCCTGTCAACAGAATGAGAAAAAATTATGATTGGTTGTCTAACATTTGTTATGTTGCCTTCTATCATCTTGCAATATTTTAACTTATAACTCCACTTGTGTATGGAGAAAAAAAGGCAAATTGTATTCTTGCAATATTTTAACTTATAACTCCACTTGTGTATGGAGAAAAAAAAGGCAAATTGTATTATTGGGTAAACTGAACCAAATGACATAGTTTAAGGGTACATTGAATCATGAAATAGTTTAGTGGGTCATCTAGGGGAGTAATTTTGACTTTTTCCAATAATATAAAGTTCAAAGCTGTGTGTCTGTTAGTTTGGTTTTATTTCATTGGTGTTGTTTTGTAATTGGATATATGGTTTCAGTTTAGAGCTTACTAGATACTTTAGGCTCTGTTTTGTTCCCGCTGATGTTTACCATGCTGTAGCTTCAGCTCGCCACATGTGTGTTGGACAAATTCAGCGCCAAGCTTTCGGCGAGAAATGGCGCAGGAAACAACTGAAGAGATGCCACCAATTTTTCTCAGTCGTGCAGCAGTTGAGGTCTGGAACCAAACAACAGCAAACTTCAGGCATTGCGAGGTGTGGCAAGGTTGGGTCATGAACCAAACAGAGCGTGCATAAAACCCATTCATTCAAAGGATGTGTCGAGTGCTTGGCCAGTGAGATAGAATCTTCGTAACATAAACGTATCATGAAATTTTACATTCTTTTTTTTAGCACAAATAGTATCCACAGGCAATATTGCGGTTCAGTGCATGTAACTATTGCGTTACTTTTTCTCCCGTTAGATTAGTAGTAAACTCAAAAGCTATTAATCATCTACTTGTATGCATAACAGTTTTGTCTCGTTGATTGACGTTTTGATTTCTTGAAAACTGGAACCATAAATTATTGAGAAGCATAGTGTATATATAGTATTCTACTGGAGAAACAGAGATTCTAGCACCAGTAGTTTTCCATCACTATATCATTGCATAGTACTCGCATGAGTGACAACACGGTACTGCTGGCTTGTGCATTCTGAATCTCTGATTCCTCTCTGTATTTATACTCTCCCTCTGCAGATTCAATCCCATCATTCAGAACAAAATCAAGGATTATGTAGCCTGAGAGCAAGATGCAACGGTTGTAAGAGGAGGCTCGTAATTAAGTATGTAGCATTGGACTGAGAGGCATCGGGAACGTAATAGATGCTACTCTCTCTGGTACGCAAACTGTGTAGTAGCATCAAATATCCTGTCTTCACTCACCATTCACGCAGAACAAACGGAAGGAGCAGAATAGGCACTCGCTTGTGCACTTTAGTTCCTCCCTTTACATCCCACCTCTTTGCACTTTCAGTCTCACCATTCAGAACAAACAGAAGGATTATGTTTTCATGTGGTACTTAATTAAGTTCCTACTAGTCCATCAACTCGTGCTCCCGCACGAGCTAATATTTTTAGAAGTTATTATATTGAAAATTATTTAAAAATTAAACTCCTAGCTAATAATCAAAATTGATTACCTATTACTCTCTTATTTTTTTCAATACGTCAACATAATACTTATATAGATATGTACCTATCTTTGTCCAGTTGTGATTGATTTTTAATTAATAATTACTCTATGCACTTTTTCATCCATATTCATACTTTTTTCATTTTGTATCACACCTCCAATCCTCCATACATTATGTTTAGCATATAAATCAACATTTTTCATCGATTCCTCACATACACGTATAAATGGTCTAAATGGTGACACTCATCACGTGTATATACTTTAACTTAGTATTTTTATATTAATAATGACATAAATAGGTAATTTAGAATCATATATTAGTTTACTTTTTAGCATTTCTGTATGATACACATGAAGATAATTAGATTAAGATTTAGATGTTTAATTTAGGTTATTTTTAATAACAACTTACGTAGGTAATATAGATAAAATTTTAGAATGACATTTTAAGTTATGCTTTATAATGATATGTATTAGTAAATTGGATGAAGATTATGGGGTTACTTTAGATTATTTTTTATAATATCTGAGCTCGGTAATTTAGATATAGGTTTAGAGCTTATTTTTGAATATTTTCACAATGATAGTGGTGGGTAAATTTTTAGAAAATATAATAGATCAATGGCTATGATTATTAGAGTTTATAGGATTGGTATTTGATGTTTTTGATTTTTATGAGAATTTGTCTCTTTTTTTAGCTTGTCTCGTGGGAACTAATGCGGAGCCTCCAATGGAAAAAAATGGGACTACATTGCTAAAAAAAATATTACCATAAGCCACCTCTTATTTTTTAAATATTCAAACACAATACTTATATGGATATATACTTATTATCTTCATCCAATTGTGATACATTTTAGTTAGTAATTACTCTATAATATTTTCATCCACATTTATAATCTCTAACTTTTCACTTTGGATCGCAGGTATGCACTTCAATTTGTTTAATGAACCCTAAGTTTGTGATACAATTTTAACATAGAAATTTATATTCTCATCACTTCCTCTATATCTTTATAAATGGTGACACATCATGTGTATAGACCTTAATGATTATATCATATATCAATAATGCAAGATATAGATGATTTAGAATCATGCTGTATATTTTTAATTAAGGTTATTTGATTCAAACGTAGGGTTATCATGTTATTTTTAATAATGGCATGTGTGGGTAATATAGATGCAAATTTAACGGGTTACTTTAAGTTTTTAAATAATAGTGGTGAGAAATTCGGTTGCAAATTAGGGGTTATTTTAAATATTGTTTATAATGACATAAGTGGGTAATTTTGATGAAGATTAGGTGGTTACTTTAGTTTATTTTATATAATGGCAGAGGTGAGTAATTTATATATAGATTTAGGGGGTTACTTTAGGCTATTTTTATAATGGTATAGGTGGGTAATTTTTTAGAAAAGATAATAGATCCAATGGCTATGATGATTTGAATCTATCGATTGATGGTTGGATGTTTTGCTTTTTTATGAGAATTTTTAGAATTTCTCTCTTTTTCTAGAATGTCCACCTAGGAATCCTAGGTGGCTTCACCTGAAGGCCTTAAAAGGAGCCTCCAATTAGTAATAGTAAGATGTGGTAGAGGAATTGGAGGCATTGGGAGGCTACGGGTATTGTTGTTACTGGTTAGATGCAGCCACACGTACAAGTTCTGATGTTAACTATGTTAGCTCTGAAACAGAGCATCTGATGTTAACTCGAGCAGGGGAAATGAAACAGAGGTACTGTACTAGATTGAAACAGAGGAGCTACAAAGAGCAGGGATATGCATAAGCTTTCATTCGTACAAGTTCGGGTACATGAGAGAGGAGTCCATTCAAATTGGAGGATACAACTGGTATTCTGTTTCAACCGACATCAACTACCTCAGTGCTACGATCGACATTGAACCAACTCTGCTGCTGCTATGAGCACAAACTCAGTGCTACCAAAGACCCAAACTCTGTTGCTGCTGTTGCACAAACATATTTGTCAATTATTTTGTAGTTCTGGTTGGACTTGTGATGTGGACTCTGGCAATTTTCTGTACTAGAAACTAGGAGGTATAAACCTCCATTATTTCCTTTTCACCAAGAAAATAAAAGGAAAAATTCAATGCTGCATGTGCAACGCATCTGATTTATCACGATTGAATGAAAATTCAGTTTATGTATATACAGCACTAAATAACGATGAGTACCTTAATAGAACGCGTTATGAGAGACCAAGTCCCTTATATATTGTCGCGCTGATCGAGCGTAAAGGTGCGTAAACGGAATTGGCAATAACAACTGCATGTAATGATATAGAGCCCACGAGCCATTTCTTTTTTTCAAAACAAAAGTTTTTTAATTTACTGCACTTCTTTTAGACTTGTCCACATTCTTGTGAGACGAGTATAGGTATGCAAGATGGAAGAGTAGGACTTAGGAGTCATGGCACCCTGTGATTAGGCTTGCCGTCAGAGAAATATAGGAGCCGGAGGCGTCAGGAACTCCAACGATGTTCAAGGGATGCAACTGCTACGGACACAAGTCCGACTCCAACGGGTTGCAACGGATGGCTGTAGGTATGTTGAGTAATCTTGCTGCCAGATATTGAGGAATAGGTTACTCTTGAACAGTTATCTCTCCCTGTGACTGGCAGCTTGGTTGCGGCCATAATCCCTAGGAACAAGCTCTTTGGAAGTCTGAACATGTAGCCTGTGATTCAGTTTCGTCAAAATATTCAGTTAGTCCGACAAGAATCGGTCGGTACTGGTTGAAGTTCACAGGGTTTGTTTTCATGCGTCCGGCTATCTCCAATTTTTTTTTCTCCCATTAGATTAGTAGCTAAACTCAAAAGCCGTTAGTCAACTACTTCTATGAATGACAGTTTTATGTTGTTGTTGATTAACCTATTGATTTCTTGAAAACTTGAACCATAATTTATTATAGAAGTATAGTATATAATTCTGTGGGAGAAACAGAGATATTGGCACCAGTTATCCAACACTAGATCATTAGCAACTGGCATTATGCAAACATATTTGTCTATTATTTTGTCTGAACTTTTGATGTGAACTATGGCAGTTTTCAGTAACGGCAACTAGGATGTATGAACCTACATTATAACATTTCTCTTAGGAAATAGAAGGAACAATTTAATGCACCATATATATGCACCGCACTCAATTTATAATGTTTGAATCGAAATTCAGTTAATGTATATTCAACACTAAATAGAGATGAATCACTTAATTGAACGTGTTATCATAGCTAGTTGAACACGTAACGAATCCATTATTCAGTTAATGTTTGCTACTTTGCTGTGGGACTAATTTGGTCCTCAAGATAAATGCATCTTCTTCTACTAGACGACTGCATATTTATTCGTTTGCTCCATTCATACTTAGAACTGGCATTGGCAATAACTGCATGTCATAAGAAAGCACATGAGTCATTTTTTTAAAATAGGAAAAGAAACTCATTTAACTTATAATAAGCACACTGCAATTCTCTTATGCTCCCCCACATCCTTGTGCATGACACCAGAGTGTAGTCATATATGAGATGGAACCATCGCACAGTTGGAGTGCTAGGGTGTAGAGGTCGTCCCATCGCATGGCACCCGGTGACGAGGCCCGCTGTCATAGAAAAATAGCACCGGAGGCGTCCGGAACACTAACGATGTTCGAGATATGCAACTACTATATATGGAGATAAGTCCCGTTCCAACAGCTTTGAAGGGATTCTCATACATAGTCCCTACTCTCGTTTCTATGTTACAATTAATTAGTTGCTCAAGATTGTTGAACATCATCAGGTGCATATCTCTTGTGACCGGCAGCTTGGTGGTGACCATGCATTATGCGTGGAAATGATGAGCTGTTATGAACTCTGAGCCTGGAGATGCGAGTGCCTTCAACTGTAAGGGCCCGATTTGGCTATTCCGCGAGGTGTCGAAGAAGAAGAACCATAAGATCCGATCTCGCTGTTAATCTTTGTTTGATGACACGAGTAGGAGTAAGATTATTCTTGTGCTTCCTCATGAGAGGTGATAGAGAGATAATATGCAACTGTTGACAGCGTGTTTTACCACAATTAGGAAGTATGAACCTCCATTATTACCTTTCTCCAAGAAAAGGGCATGAAAATTAATTCTCCATATGTATCGCATTTGATGGTATCACACATGTTCATTATTTTGACATATTACTATTGAATCCAAATTAAATTTATGTGTATATATACACTACTAAATAATGTTGAATCGCTTAATAGAATGCATTACACATAAATGCATCCATTATTTGTGCTAATCGAGCAGAAAGGCACAAGTTAGCTCTGCGATTATCCGGTCTTCTCGATAGATGCATCTTGTCTATTCAACTGCATACTTATTCATTTGCTCCATTCGTACCTAACTGGCACTCACTGCTAGAATATCGACTTTTAGTACCGGTCGGAGTACTGGGTGCCGGAGAGTCCAACCGGTATCGCTTGGTTGGTAGTAAATACCAACTGGTACTAAATGCGTCATTTAGCACCAGTCGGTAATACCAACCGTACTAAATTGTGAGCCACGTTGCGCTGTTTCGGACGGCAATTTAGTACCAGTTGGTTTTACTGACCGGTACTAAAATTTATTCTTTTTTTACCCTTTTGATTTATTCTTTTTTTACCCTTTTGTTATAATTCATATTTGTATCCGATGGAGCTTTTACTAATAATATTACGTTAATATATCAACCTATTCAAATCCAAGTATCACAAGTATCAACCCATTCAAATCATTAACACTCAATATTGAGTTCGTACATTAATACTTATGGTATTAGAGAGAACAAGTTCAAATCCATAAGAAAAAGGGTACGGTAGGAGTACATCCATGCATGCTACATATTTAATAATTCGCTTCGCGTATGTAGATATGGCACATAGCTTAAATCTCCAATCATAAATCCTAGAACTTCATCAATATAAGCTAGAGCATGAATTAGTGCACTCTCTAGCGCTTCACAAGGACAGTCACATGCACTACCATAAATCTCGAACAATGGAGATGACGTCAACTGAAATGGCCTGTAGTGAGATGAGCTTGGAGCTTGAAATCTCTGGTGCATATTGGGTTTCCATTAGTGTAACTATAATTCAACACATCCAAGACTTGAACCAGAATAGCATGAAAGCTCATTGCCACCAAAGTTTAACAAAAACATCCTAAAAGAAGAGAATAACGTGATGAAATTTTAAAGATGTAATATAATTAAATATAAAAGGATGATTAGATATGTTCCATACCATGTCATGTTGATTCAGCTGACAAAGCCGCTCGGTAGTCCTAGTCACATTGCTTTCTCCCTCCTCGAGTGCCTTTTATTCGAAAATATGAGAAGTCTGGCACAAAGTACCCATGATTCTTGAGTTGTTGTAGGCAGGCCTCTATAGCGGTCCTTTCAAAAGTTATCCTACTTGATGCTAATTGACCCCATGCGACAATTGAAACCATCGGGATGGGCTGTCCTGGTACCTCAACTAGTTGGCCTATGGGCTGTCCTGGTATGTCAACTAGTTGGCCTATGTTTCTCGAATAGGTACTTGAAAAGAGATTTTTACTCTTTTAAAATTCCGTGGACCAACTGTATTAGATTACACTAAAGGAGGAGTACCACCTAGAGTTTGGACAACATCTTTCAGCCATCTAATATTATCGATAAGTTACATTGTATGTAAGTAAATTTAGTAATTATTCATGTGTAGTAAAAAAATTAGTTTAAAAAAGGAAAGAATATTACTATATTAGGAATTGCTCCTTTGCTTCGATTGTCTTTTGGCAAGTTAATGATGCGATTAGGGGAGTGAATTCCAGGAGAACGAGCCAATGGTGGCTTCTCAAAAATATAGTGTCCACGGCTGCTACCACTACAGCGGCCAGCTCCACGGCCGCCACCACCACGGCGAGAAGAACTTCCACTTGCCTAGTTAGCCCAAACTGTCCAAATAAAATTATGATGAGATAATTTGCCACCATTTTTCTTAACTAGTCAACTTTGCCACCAATAATACATTATCATATACGCACATCATATACATTGAAATAAATAGACTATCATTTCATAGCCATCCACAATTCTATCACAATGCTACCCGTGAATATCTACATGTCCTCTAAGAGATATATATAATTGTATCATAAAAAATAATTACTTAGCATCCAATACAAATTGGTATCCAATTAAAGCAAAGTCATAGCCATTTTAATCCAATACGGGTAGCAAAATTATTTTAATACATCAAAATAAAAATTATCAAAAAAAGAAAAACTAACCGGGGAAGGCATGCGGGGTAGGCAGGGGAGGGAGAGGCGTGGCGGCAGCCTGCGGGAGAGGTGGGGAAGGGAGAGACGTGACGACGGAGACGGCAGCCGGGGATGGGGTGGCGGTGGTTGGGGACGGGGTGACGGCGACGGGGATAGGGTGGCGGCGATCGGGGATGGAGCGATGGCGACGGGCGATGGAGCCGGGGATGGGGCAACGGCAACGGAGCTGAGGACAGGGCAACGGCAATGGAGCCAGGGACGACGAGATGGAACCGGGGACGGGGTGATGGCGATGGGAGCAGTGGTTGGGGACAGGGTGGTGGTGGTCGGGGACGGGGCGACGGGGACGAGGCGACGGCAACTGCGACGGGGATGGAGGGAGGAATAACTGCGGCTTGTTGAAAACTGCTAAGTGTTTGGAGAAGATGAAGTATTTGTAGGTAGGATATTTAATACCGGTTACAGCCCTTGCCCGGTACTAAATTGCTCCATTTAGTACCGGGTAGGGCTTCTAACCGGTACTAAATGGACTAAAATGGCAGGAGCAGAAAATTGGGGAATTTAGTACAGCCCTTGCCCGGTACTAAATTGCTCCAAGCAGTTTCCTTTCGCGTGCGCAATGTCTTTTGTTTTATTATTTTTGTGACTATAAAATGTTGTCATCATGACATTAACTAAATACATTACATATGAAAATCTTTAATTGTAATAAAATGTTCCGATAATTATAACAAGGTTGTAACGTATATATATGAAATAGTAGAGATAAAATTCAAACATCGATCGTCCGCATCATGCCCGTTAATCCCCATGACATATGTAAAGTATTAACTAGATTAAATTATAAATATGAAATAGTAGAGACAAAAATTCATCATACATATTAAGTCTTACATAAATGAGATATTTAGAACATAGGATTGTCGACATCATGACTGTTAATTTGGGAGACAAAAAGATACACCAATCCTAAAATAATGGTACAACATGAGATCTATGAGTCCACCTACTCTGGCTGAATATCATAAAGGAATCTTGAAATAATTGTCCAAACGTTTTTTGGAGCAAGTGCCATATTTTCATAATAGATGTATGGTGGCCCGACCTCTTCACGAAGCATGGCTCATTTTAGCAATCCAAAATCAACCATAAGTCGATAGGTCAAGATTAGTCAACAAATCTTTGCCTGAACCGGCTATTGGCCACCATACTTCTATTATGAAAATCTGGCTCCAAGAGGTGTTTGGAAAACTATTTCAAGCTTCTTTTATGATGTTCAGCTAGAGTTTGTGAACTCGAAGTTCTTCTGTTCTCTGGTATTGGAGCAGGGGAGGTGTCACATCCATTACTGTTCCATCTGTATCGTATTACGTGAAAAATAGACATAGAGTTTTGTATTAGATAAAAAATTTGATCAATATTAGGTAGGGGAAAGATAGAGTAAGTGTGTTTATAATATTTAATCATCACTCTAAAAAACTCTCCATTCTCCTCGTTCTGAAAGATCAACGAGTACTCCATTTGTAACATAAAACTCACTCTAAAAAACTGCACGTTCACCTTACTCTAAAAAACTCTCTATTCTCCTCGTTGTAAAAGATTAACAAGCTAGTACTCCATTTATAATATAAAACTCATTCTAAAAAACTCCCCATTCACCTCACTCTAAAAACTCTTCATTCTCCTCGTTCTAAAAGATCAATAAGCTAGTACTCCATTTGTAACATAAAACTCACTCTACAAAACTCCCAATTCACCTCACTCTAAAAAACTCTCTATTCTCCTCGTTCTAAAGATCAACAAGTACTCCATTTGTAACATAAAACTCATTTTAAAAGACTCTTCATTCTCCTCACTCTAAAATATCAACAAGCTAGTACTCCATTTGTAATATAAAACTCATTTTAAAAAACTCCTCATTCACCTCACTCTAAAAAACTCTCCATTCTCCTCATTCTAAAAGATCAACAAGCTAGTACTCCATATGTAACATAAACTCATTCTAAAAAAACTCCCCATTCACCTCACTTTAAAAAACTCTCCATTCTCCTCATTCTAAAAGATCAATAAGTATTCCATTTGTAACACAAAACTCATTCTAAAAACTCTCCATTCTCCTTACTCTAAAAGATCAACAAGCTAGTTCTCCATCTGTAACATAAAACTCATTCTATAAAACTCACCATTCACCTCACTCTAAAAACTCTCCATTCTTCTTGGTCTAAAAGATCAATAAGTACTCCATTTGTAATATAAAACTCACTCTAAAAAACTCTATGTTCTCCTCTAACAAGTACTCCATTTATAACATAAAACTAGCTCATTCAAAAAAAAAACCTAGAATACTATGACCAGAGGACCAGAGGAGCGAGAATGAAGTTGCTAACCCGTCTAGTGAAGAAAAACGAAGCCCAAGCGAATGGTTGAGCTTGCTCAGGGGAGGAAGCTAAGGAAGCAGCTCATTTACAGAGAAAATGGTTGAAATCAATACTGGCTGGTAGGTTCAACCGGTACTAAATAGTTTCAATTAGTACCGATTAATGCTACCAACCAGTACTAAATGCATTCTCATCATTTAGTACCGGCTAAAGCCAGCAGCCGGTACTAAATGACTTCCGGAGGAATCTAGCTGTCGGCCACGTGGTCCACGAGTTGCCATTTAGTACTAGCTGAGGCTCCAAACCGGTACTATAGGGGCTCTGGTGGCACTGTGCGTGATGACCAGTACTACGAAAAGGCGTCCGATACTAACGCGTCGGATGAATGCTCAATTTTCCAGCAGTGACTAACTGCATGTAATAGTACACCGCATGACTTGTTTAAAATAAAAAAAAAAATCAAAACCATCATTTTATATACAGATTGAAGTCTTCGGCATGCCCACATTCTTGTATCACACAAGTATTCATATACAAGATGGAAAAGTAGGATTGTATAGGAGGGCAGGAGCTGAGAGGAAGTCCCATGCTGTGTCACCGTGTGATGTGAGGCTAGCTCAAGGGGAGCTTAGAGGGTTCGGATGGGCTTGTATTCTCTTGCTAGCTATAAGAGAACATATAGGAGCTGGAGGCGTCAGGAACACCGGTGATGTTCAACGGGATACAACGGCTACCACCGTAAATGATATCATGTTCCAACCACTTGCAGCAAATGGTTGTAGGGTGCCGCCTGTCTATTTGTACAGCCACCTTCTGTAGGTGCTGCTGCTGTTGAAGAGGAACCTCTTCAACAGCGGTTCTCTCCTATGACCAGGAACTTGGTGCGGTGGCCATTATCCAACGTACTGGTGTCGTAATACCTAAGAACGTTGTTGTTGCATGCATCCTTTCCTGATGCCTTACATTGTCATCCTCTATTCCTCTTCATCTTGTTATGTAATAATAGTACAAAAAAAATACTTTCTGTTTCCATCGGACACTATATATGGTTATGAATGTGCATTGATAATTCCTTGAGCCTGCACAACAAGAAATAAAAATAAATAAGGCAAGTAGTTTTTCCAAGTGGTGTGAAATGCAGTGCATTGACAGCTACGCCTTCCATCTCTGTGAATTTAAATTCTTTTATTTGGCACAAATAGTCACACACAACAATGAGATTCAAAGCTTGTAAATATATATGATGTTATTTTTTGTCGCTTTGTCTTAGTAACTGCCACTACCAGTCCACCAGATCAACTTGGAGCTGCCAGACAACTAAAATGAAAAGCCACTAAACCGTTACTTCTGAGCAAGACAGTGCTGTCTCATTTTTTAACCTATTGATGTGTGGCATATTGGAACCATAATTTATTATAGAAGAAGTAAATGTATAGTATATGATTCTATTGGATAAACAGAGATCCTCAGTGAAACCAATTAACTATCCCATTACTATCGCATTAGTGACAAACGGTACTGACTTGTATTCATCACTTATTTTGTTCCTCTCTTTATATTATTATATTTTTCCCATTGCAGCTTCAGTCTTACCATCCAGAACAAACTCAAGGATTTTCTATGATTGAGCAAGATGAGCACAATGCTACTGGCGCATTGGCACTTTGGTAGCGTAATAGATGCAGCTAGTGTAGGTGTCTTTTTTATGCCGATAGCATAGTAGTAGACACATCTAAGAGAGCATTTGAAGGACAGGAAACTAATGTAATGTACTAGATATTGAAACAGAGGCTTCTTAAAAAAAAGATTGAAACAGAGGAGCTACAAACAGGGACATGTGCATAACCTTTTCATTGATTCAAGGGCACGTAAACGCGGGAGGAATTGATCCCAATCATGTTTCAACGTACATAGAGTACCTATGTGCTAGACTTTTCTAGACTAGAGACTTTTTGTCTTGCTACTATCAACATTGATTAATGACAGAAGCTCTGCTGCTGTTTCTGCAAACATATTGATCCAAGATTAAGGTTGCCTATTATTTTGTAGTTCTAATTGGACTCTTGATTTGGAGCATGGAAATTCTTCAGTAATAAAAACTAAGAGGTATGAGCCTCCATTATTACCTTCTTTCCAAGAAAATAGAGGAACAAACTCAACGCTTCATATGAATTGCGTTCCGATTGAATCAAAAATCAGTTTATGTATATACACAACACTAAATAACGATGCGCCACTTAATAGAACAAGTTATCATAACCTAGTCTACTAGAATCGCATAATAATTCCATTATGTTGTGCTAATCCAGCATGAAGGCAAGCTTGTTGTGGGACTAATTTTGGTCCTCTAGATAGATGCATCTTGTTCAATACGACTGCATACTTATTCATTTTCTCTATTCGTACTTACAACTGGCATAACCAATGAATGCATGTAATAGTATTGTACACGAGTCATTCATTTTATAAAAAAGCACTCGTCTAATTAATACGAGCACTACTGGAAACTCAGCATTCATTCTGAGACTCAGTATCGGGCCTAATAGCCAGTCCCCGAGGAGCTTCTGTACTAAATGTCACAAATTAGTACCAGTCGAAGCCTCCAATCGATACTAACGTGCTTGAGGGCCTTTAGTACCGGTTGGAGGCTTCACCCGGTACTAAATCGCAACCTCCCCTCACGCATCAGCCCTCCCCCTCTTCTCTCTCTCACCCACGCTCACCCCCCTCCTCGCACTTATCCACTCGTCCCATCATCCTCTCACCCGCGCCTCACTCTCTTCTTCTCCCCGCCGAATCCCCTCTCTCCCCAGCTAAATCCCCTGCCTCTCCCCCACACAAATTCCATCGCTGCCCCTCTCCTTCCCCCTCCACTTGCCCCTCACCTTATACGTGTGGTGAGGAACGGTGGAGGCAAGAAGGGAGGGTGCAGCGATGCGGCGGAGCGTCGACAGGGAGTTGCAAGAGCAAGGAGCGGTGGCGGGGTGTGGCTGGGGCTCCGGCGCTTGGGTGGATGGCGGCAGGGTGTGGCCGGGGCTCCGGCGCTTGTGCGGACGGCGGTGGGGTCTCCGGCGCTCGGGCGGACGGTGGCGGGGTGCGGCCGGGGCTACGGTCGGCGGATTTTTTATTTTTTAATACCCTTTAGTACCGGTTATTTGACCCGGTACTAAAGAGGTCTTAAATAGCAATACCTATTGCACAACCAGTACTAAATGGGGGTTTGAATCCGGTACTGAATGCGCATTCCCCAGGAAAGTGTAGGATTGTAGGAGTTCTAGAGGGGAAAGGTTGTCCCATGACATGGCGCCAAGTTAGAGGCTAGCGGTCATATATAGGAAAATAGGAGCTAGAGGTGTCAGGAACAGTAACGATGTTCAAGAGATGCAACTTCAATCGCAACCGTTTTAACGGATCCTTGTACGTAGAGTGGAACTCTTGTTATATTGCAATTAGTTGATGCAGATTGTTGAAGATCAGGTGCATCAAGAACGGACCGGCAGCTTGGTGGTGGCCATTATGCGTGGGATCGAGCTGTTACGAAATCTGAACATGGAGACGTGCATATTGTAAGGGTCCGATCTAGGCACCCCGAGAGGTAAGGGCCCGATCTGGCTACTCGGAGAGGTGTCGAAGAAGAAGAAACATAACATTCGATCTTGCTGTTCTTCTTTGTTTGATAACACTAGTTTGAGTAAGAGTATGAATGTCCATTGATGATGCCTTATGAGCCTGCACAATAAGCAGTAAAAAAAATAGGTGGAGGAAGACAAGCATCTTCCGAGAAACACACCCAGAAAATACTAGGACGAGGAAACATAGAAAAGTGAAAGGAAAAGTGTGGTGGGAAGGATTTAAACCTGCGCGGGCAAAGCCCACATGATTTCTAGTCATTCCCGATAACTACTCCGGCATGACCACCTGTTTCAAAGCTGTTTGTAGTCCGTTAGTTTGGTTTTATCTAATTTATATTGTTTTGTAATCAGATATCGTTTCAGTTTAGAGGTTACTAGATACTTTAAGGTTCTCTTTGGTTCCCGCCAATGTTTTCCATGCTGTAGCTTCGGCTCGCCACATGTGCGCTGGACAAATTCAGCGCCAAGCTTTCAGTAAGAAATGGCGCAGGAAACAATTAAAGACGCTGCATTTTTTTTCTCTGGCGTCCTCCAGTTGAGTTCTGGAACCAAACAACAGCGAAGTTAAGGCATGGTGAGATGTGGCGAGGTTGGGTCATGAACCAAACAGAGCATGCATAAACCCCATCCATCCAAAGGATGTGTCGGATGCTTGACTGTGAGCTAGAATCCACGTAATATAAACGTATCATAATGATTAACATTATTTTATTTAGCACAAATAGTATCCACACGCAATATTGTGATTCAGATGCTTGGAACAATGGTGTTATTTTATCTCCCATTAGCTGAGTAGCTAAACTCACAAGCTATTAATCTACTACTTTTGTGAATGGCAGTGTTATCTCATTGATTTAAGCTATTTATTTTTAGCAAAATGAAACCATAATTTATTATCGAAGTACTGTGGATAAATATATAATTCTATTGAAGAAACAGAGGTACGGGCACCAGTTATCCATCACAGACCATTGCATTAGTACTCGAACGAGAGACAAAACGGAGCTCACTTGTGCATTTTGGTTCCTCTTTATATCCCTCCCTCTGCAGCTTTTGTTTCATCAGTCTGAACAAAATCAAGGATTATGTAGCGTTGGAGTTGGAGTTGGAGGCATTGGGAACATAACAGATGATGCTAATGTAGGTGTCTCTGGAATGCAAACAGCGTACTAGCAGCACATAGAGGCAGATAGAGGCATTGGGAGCATAATAGGTACTGTCACTCTGGTTCCTCCCTTTCCAGTTTCAGTCTCTTAATTCAGAACAAACTGAACGATTATGCATGGATGAGCAAGATGGGCACAATGCTACTGGTACTAGATGTTAACGTCCTAAGAGGTGGCCCCTAATTAATTAAGTTCCTATGTGGCATAGGAATTAGAGGCATTGGGAGCCTACTGGTACTATTGTTACTGGGTTAACAGGGGACATGAAACAGAGGTACTGTACTAGATTGAAACAGAGGAGCTTTAAGAAGAAGGGACATGCATAAGCTTTCATTCGTCAAGTTCACATACACGCGGCCACGTTTGAGGAGTCCGTTGAAATTGGATGATACATCCTGTATTCTGCTTCAGCCAACAACCAGTACCTAAGTGCTACGATCGACATTGGTTAAAGACAAACTCATTGTTATTTGTCGGTTATTTTTGTAGTTTTGTTGGACTTGTGATGTGGACTGTAGCAAATTTCTGTAATGAAAAAAGAGGTGTAAACCTCCATTGTTACCTTTTCTCCAAGAAAATAAAAAGGAAAAATTCAAAGCTCCATATGCATCGCAATTTATCACCATTGAATAAAAATTCAGTTTATGTACGTACAACACCAAGGGGGTGTTTGGATCTTTAGTCCGGACTAAAATTTATGTCACATCGAATATTCGGAGACTAATTAGGAGGACTAAACATGAGCTAATTATAAAACTAATTATACAAGCTAATTCGCGAGATGAATCTATTAAGACTAATTAATCCATCATTAGCACATGTTTACTGTAGCATCACATTGTCAAGTCATGGACTAATTAGGCTTAATAGATTCATCTCGCAAATTAGTCTCCATCTGTGCAATTGGTTTTGTAATTAGTCTATATTTAATACTCCTAATTAGTATCTAAACATTCGATGTGATAGGAATTTTAGGAGGTTCTCAAGAACCAAACACCCCCTAAATAACGATGAATAACTTTATAGAACGCGTTATGACACCGTTGTCTAGTAACTTCAATTCGCAATACTAACTGCATGTAATCATACACAGCACACGAGCCATTTGTATTTTGTAAAACAAAAGTTGTTTAATTTATATACACACTGCACTTCTTTTACACCTGTCCACTTTCTTGTGGAATGAATATTCATATGCAAGATGGAAGAGTAGGACTTTAGGAGTCATTACACCTTACGACCAGGCTAGCTGTCAGAGGAAAATAGGAGCGGGAGGCGTCAGGGAACACCAACGAAGTTCAGGGGATGAAACTCCTACCGATACAAGACCCATTCCAACGGCTTGGATCAGATGGCTGTAGGTATGGTGGCCAATCTCGTTTGTATGCTGCCATTTGTTGCTGCCGGGTATTAGGAACATGTTCGACAATCTCCCTTCACTAGCACCTTGATCGTGATCATAATGCCTACGAACAAGCTGTTTTGAATTCTGAACATGGATCCCATCATTCAGTTTTTTCAAAGCATTCAGTTCGTCAGACAAGAGTCGTTGAGTATTGGTTTATGTTCACAGGCCTTGTTTTCAAGCATTCGGCTACCTGCGAATTTTGGTTCAATTAGCTCTAAATTACGCCATTTTCAATTGCTAAACAGTACTTCCTTTTGCCCTCTATATATGTAATGTGTGCCTTCAACCATGAGGGCCCAATCTGGCTAAAGAGTACACCCTACAATGATTTACTCGCTCCGTCCCAAAATACTATTAGTTATTCGTTTTTGTTTTTCTAGATGTATAATGCTGTGTATATATATGTGCATATTAAAATACTATGAATCCCCTCTTACCTGCAGCGTTTCTGCTCGGAGTCTCGAACCAGTTGCACACACATCACGGCAGCTGACCACGCGTCTTCCAATGGAAATAAGTGCTGTGGGCTACGATAATTCTTCGATAATGGAAATTAGGATGTATGAACCTCCATTGACCAATAACTTTGCTGGTGCTACTGGAGCTAGGTGAAAACATAAGAGTTAGCGGTAACTATCAATCGACATTGATTAATGACAGAAGCTCTCTTGCTGCTTCAGCAAACATATTGGTCCAGGATTAAGGTTGCCTATTGTTGTGTAGTTTTAGTTTGACTTTTAATGCAGAGTATGGCAGTTCTTCAATCATAAGAAACTAGGAGGTACGAACTTGAATTATTACCTTCTTCCAAGCAAATCGAAGGACAAATTCAGTGCTCCATACGCATCACGTTCGGATTGAACGAAAATTCAGTTCCTGTGTACATACTCCACGAAATAATGATGAATCACATAATAATAGAACACGTTATGATATCCAACAGTCTACTAGAACCCATAACAAATCCATCATGTCATGCTGGCCGAGCATAATCAAAGTTTGCTATGGGACTAATTCCGGTCCTCCACATAGATGCATCTTGTTCTATGAGTTTTTATGTGTATTCGTTTGGCCCATTCGTACGTAACTTTTACTGGCAATAACTTCATGTAATAGTACAGCACACGAGTCATTTCTTTTATATAAAAAAGAAACTAATTGAGCTTAAATATGCACACTGCACATCTCTTTTGCTCACCTACATTCTTGTGCGTGACACCAGTCATACACGAGTTGGAAGCGTAGGGCTGTTGGAGTGCTGTAGTGGAGAGGTCGTCCCATCGCTAGCTGTCATTGAAAAATAGGAGCTGGAGGCGTCAGGAACACTAACGATGTTCAAGAAATTCAACCGCTATTGAGACAGGTCCAGTTCCAACCGCTTTGAAGGTAGAGTCGTACGTAGACTGACACTCTTGTTAGTAAGCTGCCACTAGTTGCTGCGGATTGCTGAGGAACATGTGCCTCTTGAATAGTTTTCTCTAGTAAACAACATCTTCCAAGCGTAGGAACAAGCTGTTAGGAATTCTGAACCTGGAGGTGTGTATTGTGTGCGCATGAAACTGTAAAGGGCCCGATCTGGCTGAAGATGCCCATTGATGATGCCGTATAATTATGATTATGAAGAAACCGCAACAGCCTCTCCATCTTGTTACAGGACAGTAGTAGGAGTATAATTATGATTACGAATGCCCATTGATGATGCCGTATGAGCCTAAGCAATAAAAAATAGACGGACGAAAACAAGCACACTACAAGAGAAAATGCAGCCCATCACTGCCAGTTTTTGACGAGGTGCCGTATTTTTATTAAAACCGACGGACCTAAAATTACTATAAACTTCAATATTAACTTAGCCTCGCGTACGGAAACCACCACCCTCTCCCGTGCCTCCCACGCGTTACAGAAATGGTGATAATAGCTGTTGCCATCACCGCCAGCCTTTCGCCGCCGAACCTCCAAACGTCGGTGATGTGGGTTTAGGGGCCGGCGGTGATGGGCATATGTGTAGTAGTGGCAGTTTTCGGAAGAAACACACAGAAAACTCAACGACAAGGAAATGAAAAAAAAAACTGAAAGAAAAAAACATGGTCGGCAGAATTAGAACCTGTGAGGGCAAAGTCCACATGATTACCTTTTTAAAAAAAAACAGAATGAAAAATCAATTATGTGAACCTTCGAGGCCTAGTGATGCCTCGGAGATGCGTCGTCCGACCTGAGGCATCAGGCAACAAAGGACATCCTCTTTTCTTCACCGGGTGCAGTGGTGCGCTACCCTAGTACGGGGTTTTTGGATAGCAGGTGCTAAATTTTAGCACCTGTCACATCGGATGTTTGGACACTAATTAGGAGTATTAAATATAGTCTAATTACAAAACTAATTGCACATCCTCCTAGGTTAAATCGCGAGACGAATCTATTAAGCCTAATTAATCCATCATTAGCGAATGGTTACTATAGCACCACATTGTCAAATCATGGACTAATTAGGCTTAATAGATTCGTCTCGCGATTTAGCCTAGGGGTTGTGCAATTAGTTTTGTAATTAGACTATGTTTAATACTTCTAATTAGTGTCCAAACATCCGATGTGACAGGTGCTAAAATTTAACACATGCCTCCCAAACACCCCCGTACAGCATAGTGTTCACCGAGCCTTCAGATGGAGGTGACACGTCATGTTGACTGAGCATTGTGTTACCAGACATGGCTGGTGGGGTGCCACCTATTCATGCCTTGCTAGACATCGCATGGTGTTGTGCACATTCTTGCAACTCGACGATGAGTGGCGTTCGCTCTTCAGATGCCGCGCCGCTGACCACGGCAGATCGGAGGACGAGACAGCAAGGGCACAATACACACGGGAGTACGGGGCTTTCGCTGCGCCCTCTAGAGGGTAGAGGAGCCATGGTTGTGTGACGCTCCTTCATCCGGTTCCGGAGGCACCGCATCCGCCTACGGTCGGCTAGCTGGTTTCGACGAGGATGCTAACAAGCTACCGGGCGCCACTTATTAGGATATACTGAAGCTATTGTATATAAAAATTATTTAAAAAATAAACTCTTAGTTAATAATCAAAATTGTTTACCTACTATTCTCTTATTTTTCAATAATTCAACATAATACTTATATAGGTACCTATCTTTATCCAGTTGTGATTGCTTTTTAATCAATAATTACTTTATGTACTTTTTCATCCATATTCATACTTTTTCCATTTTGTATCACATCTCCAATCCTTCATACATTATGTTTAGCATACAAATCAATATTTTTCATCGATTCCTCACATACATGTATAAATGGTCTAAATGGTGGCACTCGTCATGAGTATATACTTTAACTTAGTATTTTTATATTAACAATGACATAAATAGGTAATTTAGAATCATATATTAATTTGCTTTTTGATATTTTTGTATGATGCACATGAAGACAATTAGATTAATATTTAGGTGTTTACTTTAGGTTATTTTTAATATCGACATACGTGGGTAACATAGATAAAATTTTAGAATGACATTTTAAGTTATGCTTTATAATGATGTGTATTAGTAAATTGGATAAGATTATGAGGTTACTTTATATTATATTTTATAATAGCTGAGCTCGATAATTTAGATATAGGTTTAGAGCTTATTTTTTAATATTTTCACAATGATAGTAGCAGGTAACTTTTTAGAAAATATAATAGATCAATGGCTATGCTTATTAGAGTTTACAGGATTGGTGTTTGACTTTTTAAATTTTATGATAATTTATCTCTTTTTTGTGACTTGTCTTGTGGGAACTAATGCGGAGCCTCCGATGAAAAAAAAATGAGACTACATTGCTAAAAAACTATTACCATAAGCTAGCTCTCGTTTGTTAAATATTCGAACACACAATATTTATGTAGATATATACTTAATATCTTCATCCAATTGTGATAGATTTTAGTTAGTAATTACTCTATAATATTTTCATCCACATTTATAATATTTAACTTTTCACTTTGCATCGCAGGTATGCGCTTGAATTTGTTTAATCCTTAAGTTTGAGATACAATTTTAGCATAGAAATCTATATTCTCATCACTTTATATCGTTATAAATGGTGATACACATCATGCGTATAGACCTTAATTATTATATCGCATACCAATAGTGCAAGATATAGACGATTTAGAATCATATATTGCTGTATATTTTTAATTAAGGTTATTTGATTCAAACGTAGAGTTACCTCATGTTATTTTTAATAATGGCATGTGTGGTTAATATAGATGCAAATTTAAGGGGTTACTTTAAGTTTTTTAAATAATAGTGGTAGGTAATTCAGCTGCAAATTAGGATGTTATTTTAAATATTGTTAATAATGGTATAAGTGGGTAATTTTGATGAAGATTAGGGGGTTACTTCAGTTTATTTTATATAATGATATAGGTGGGTAATTTATATATAGATTTAGAAGGTTACTTTAGGCTATTTTCATAATGGCATAGGTGGGTAATTTTTTGAAACATAATAGATCCAATGACCATGATGATTTGAATCTATCGATTGATGGTCCGATGTTTTGCTTTTTTATGAGAATTTCTAGGATTTCTCTCTTTTTCTAGAGTGTTTACCTAGGAATCCTAGGTGGCTTCACCTGGAGGCTTCAAAAGAGTCTCCAGTTAGTAATAGTAAGATAAGATGATGTTACGCCCTCAGGCGGCCAGATCTCCAAAAGGGTCTCCACCGAATTCCGGCTCGTTGTATTCGACCACCGTTAGTAGGTGCATAACTGCACTAACAGCAAGTAATAGTACACTAATGAGTTTTTTATTTAATTAAAAAAATAAAAATCCTCATTTTATATGCACAATGGAGTCTTTGGCTTGCCCACATTATTCTGTCACACAAGTACTCATACACAAGCTCAAGGGGAGCTTTTAGAGGGGCTCCATGGGCTCGTATTCTCTGGCTAGCTGTCAGAGAACATATAGGAACTGGAGGCTCCAGGAACACCAACGATGTTCAAGGGATGCAAGGACTACCAACACCTGTTTGTACACCCTCCATCTGTAGTTGCTACTGCTGGTCTTGAAGAGGTCCCTCTTGTGATCTAGAACTTTGTGCGGGTGCTCCTCATGTGATCTAGAACTTTGTGCGGGTGCTGAAATCATAATACCTTAGAACGCTGTTGCTACATGCGTCCTTCCTGATATCTTTCATTGTTATCCACTCATCTTCTGTTCCTCTTCATCTTGTTATGTTATAATAGTACAACAGAGTACAATTTGTTTCCATCGGACACTATAAGTATAAATGTTCATTGCTAATGCCTTGAGCCTGCACAATATGAAATAAGAAAAATAAATGAGGAAGACAAGCAGTTCTTCCAAGTGGTGAGAAATGCAGTCCTTTATGACAACTACGCCTTCCACCTCTGTGAATTTAGATTCTTTTTATTTGGCACAGATAGGCACACACAATAATGAGATTCATAGCTTGATGTTGATTTTTTTTTCTCCCTTTATCTTCGTAGCTATCACTAGCAGTCCACCAGATCAACTTGGAGCTGCAAGACATCTAAAATAAAAAGCCACTAAACCATCACTTGTGAGCATGACAGTGTTGTCTCATTTCTTAACTCATCCATGTGTGGCATATTGGAACCATAATTTACTATAGATCGAACAAGTACAATGTAGAGTTCCTATTACAATCCCAGATACTTCTGAGCATGATTCTATTGGACAAACACAGATAGTTCCTCAGTGACAACAACTATCCCATTACTATCACATTAGTGACAAACGGTACTGACTTCTTCACTTAATTGGTTCCTCTCTTTATATACGGTTATATTTTCCCATTGCAACTTCAGTCTCACCATCCAGAACAATATAATCTCAAGGATTATGTATGCGTGAGAGGAGTCAATTATAATTAACTGTGGGCAAAAATAGACGTTAGTGGCATTGGCACGTTGGCAGCGTAATAGATGCTACTAGTGTAGGTGTCTTTTGTATGCCGATAGCATAGTAGTAGACACATGTATGAGACTACGAGAGCATTTGAAGGACTTGGGATTAGCTCGTGTAGGGAACAGGAAACAAGGGTACTGTACTAGATACTGAAACAGAGGCTTCTTCTTCTTCTTCTTCAAAATAAAAAGAAGAAGATTGAAACAGAGGAGCTAGAAGCAGGGACATGCATTACCTTTTCATTGATTCAATGCCACATACACGCGTGAGGAATTCATCCCAATTATGTTTCAACGAACATACAGTACCTATGTGCTAGACTTAAACATTGATTAATGACAGAAGCTCCGCTTCTGTTTCTGCAAACATATTGGCCCAAGATTAAGGTTGCCTATTATTTTGTAGTTGTGGAGCATGGAAATTCTTCTGTAATAGAAACCAGGAGGTATGAGCCTCCATTATTATCTTCGTTCGAAGAAAATAGAAGGACAAAATCCACGCTTCATATATATGCAGCACTAAATAACGATGAGCCACTTAATAGAACAAATTATCATATCCTAGTCTACTAGAATCGCGTAACAATTCCATTATGTCATGCTGATCCAGCATTAAGGCAAGCTTGTTGTGGGAGTAATTTTGGTCCTCTGGATAGATGCATCTTGTTCTATGCTACTGCATATTTATTCGTTTGCTCTGATCGTACTTACAAGTTACAACTGCCATAGGCAACAAATGCATGTAATTAATATATAGTATTGTAGACCAGTCATTTATTTTATAAAAAACACTCATCTAATTTATATGCACACACCATCGCTTCTCTTCGCGGCTCACCAACATTCTTGTGCTTGGCACAAGAGTAGGCATATATGGGATATGGGATGGAAGAGGTTCCCATGGCATGGCACCCAGGCTAGCTGTCATTGAGAAATAGGAGGTGGAGGCATCAGGAACACTAACGATGTTCCAACCACTTTCGACGGATGCTTGTGCACTCTCGTTTGTACGCTGCAATTAGTCGTTGCTGCTAATTGTCGGAGATCAGGTACGTTATGAGCTGTTATCACTTATGACCGGTGGCTTGGTAGTGGCTATCATGCTCGAAAATGAGCTGGTAGGAACTCTTGAAGTGGAGGTGCGCATTCAACGTATGCAACTCTAAGGTGAGTGTCGTCGGAGAAGAAGAAGCAACAACCTCTCCATCTTGTGAAACAAGAATAGTAGTAGTAGTAAAATTATGATTATGATTATGAATGTCCATTGATGATGTGCCTTTGAGCCTGCACAATATAAAGCAATAAAACATAGATCGAGGAAGAAAATAGATGGATGAAGGCAAGAAGTTTTGTTTTCCCCGAAGAAACACACAGAATAATAGATGAAGGAAAAAAAAGCAGTTTCTGAAGAAATACAAACACAAAGCTACAAAAGTACAAAATACAATACAGCGACAAGGAAAGAAAAAAGAGAAAAAGTAAAAAACGTGGTCGGCAGGATTCGAACCTGCGCGGGCAAAGCCCACATGATTTCTAGTCATGCCCGATAACCACTCCGGCACGACCACTCTTGCTGTGAAATTATTTTCGTACGATATGTTAAAGATTATCAGCAATGCCACATAATCTCCGAGTCTGCATCCTTGAACGAGAGCCTCTGCGCCGCAATCCTGCAAATCCGTCGGCGTCGACGGGCATGGCGGAGGCGCAGTCTCCCCCCTCCGATTCGCTGGCTCCGCCCCACCGCCGCCGCTCGCGCCGCCTCGTCTTCGACCGCCGCTACGGCTGGATGTAAGGACCCCGGCCGCTTCCCCCCTTGTCGTTTTCTCTGTTCCTCTTCCGCCGCCAAGATCCAGTTTCCGTGCTCACACTCGCCGCCCGCGCTTCTTCTCCCCCACAGCTTCGACGAGTGGACGGACCCCGCCGACCAAGCCCTCTCCGGCGGCCGCGGAATGTTAGTGCTCTCCCATCGCTCGCTCTCTGCGGCCTTCCTCCCGATTTCGTTTTGTTCCCCAATCTTGTAGCCTGCACTCTGCAGAAACTCATGTACTGTGTGCTGCGTTTCAGGTTCTGTGCGGTGACGATGGCGGGGTCGCTGGTGAACGCCGCGGCTTCCTCGGTAATCTTCTTGCCGACGAGTTAGGATATGAGCTGAATTTGTTGTCTTTGCTTGATTGATTGCCTTGAGGGGGGTCGTGGTAGAATGAATTGGAGAAATCTAGTTATTGACATGGCATGTTTGTTAGCTATCATGTTCTTATTTTGGATTTGCAGTTACGATTTGTGTTTTGCCCAGCCAAATTCTGGTTTCTTGAATGGGTTCATGGTTACTTCCTGGCTGGATTTTGCGATTCATAGGGTATGCTAAAAAAGCTTGTGGTTGTACAATATCATGATTCGGGTTTATCTCCAAGAGATGGTTTCAGTCTGGGATTTGTTTGCTAGGTGGAGTTATGGGGGTTGGGAGTGTTATGAGGTCAGAAATTTCATATGTACTATGATGTACATGCTTTTTTCCTGAAAGCAGTAGTTTGTTTTGTTGTTGTTGTGTGCATCAGAAAATTTTATTTAAAATGCTGAATGTTAACCTTTTCATTCCATCACCCGAAGCTAAGAATGCTGCTGTATCATTCAAGAACCTGAATGTTAATGTAAATTTTATTAGGAAAGGTTGATAAAAATCAAATCCAGAGGTGACTCCATCTCTACTGGTATCGTGAATTAAAGCTCTATGCTAAAATGTTCATTGGACCATGCTATCATTAAAGTACTCTATTCATTTCTTCAGAAATATGATTTATGGGGCCACATTTTATCAAGGTCTTAACTGTATGTGAGACTAACTTCTTTCCTACATACTATATCAATCATGTACGAGCAGCCTTATTTTTAGGGTGGTTAGCTTAGTGGTAGTACTGGTAGTAATAAATGCATATGTATGAATTTTTCTTCATTCACCTGATGAACTGAATGTGACCCTTTATATGAACATTGCTCAAGTGTTCTTTTTTGATTTGTTGTGCTAATCAATAATTTCTTGAGATGTTGCAAAATCAATCACGTTGGAAGCATGCATTTCCTCATATCTTTCCTTTATGCCAATTTATGATAGTATTCACTGGATGTACTGTTATTATGGTTTCTTCAATGTCTATTGTCAAGGTTAACCTTAACTTAGAAAGAGTAAAAGGAGAAAAAAATCATTTTAGCTATGTTTTTACCATTCTCCCGGTTTCTAACTGCTCGTCTGTTCTTTCACAGATTAACTATGTTTCAAGTTCAGTCAGCAGTATTCTTGAATCCTCCAACAGTTTCTGTCTGCCAGCATATGTGCCTAACCTGGCATTTAACAAGAAGCAGCAAGCATGGTTACGTGAACTTGAAAACTCTGGAGTTGTTGCTGATCTAAAGGTAATAGACTGTAGTACTCATTCTGCGTTTGAAAGTACGACAACTGATTGCCCACGATTGACAAGGCAACATGATCTTCTGTAAGCAAAGTATCGAAAATTATATGTCACTTCTCCTTTAAAAGCATATTGTCTATGCCTTTTGTTCTTTAATGCAGCTTGATGACACAATTGTCTAGTGGTATGATTCAGTGCTATGTCTACATTGAAGTGAAAAACAAGTATGATTGTATCTTTAAGGCAAATCAATGTAGTAAATGAAAGTTTTAGTATCCAACTTACTCTGAGAATCTCGCGGCACTTCTTATATAAAATATTTAATTCTTGACGGTTTTACCTTGGGATTGAATCTCAAGGAAAAGCATTTTGCCAACTACCTAGCCTTGTTTAGAATTTATTTTCAAACATTATTTGAATTAATGAATTGTGCAATACATTATATAGTTTTTTGGCTGATTGATAGATTAGTTTTCGTTCATTGACTAGTATATTTGAAAATGTATATTTAAAATCTTGCATTAGATATTTGGAACAGACAGTCTTCAAGAAGATGGCAATGCAAATGGGACATGCTCTTTGTTATTGTGTGAAGATGTGGAAGTTCATAATCGAAATTTCTGTATTATTTAGTTCCATACATCATAAATGGCATTTTTCGATCAAAACATTGTTTTCTGTAACTAAACATCTTTTGATGAGTGGATTTATATATGACGGAGCCTCTGGAGAATTATTAATTTCTGTAATTGCCATGTTTTGTAGCATCATTTGTATCAGCGGTATTAAAACCAAACTGTAGACATTAAAAATTATATCAACTGACCTGGTTTCCCCGTTTCTCCAACTCCCCTCGCTCACATCCAGTGTCCTGACAACTGGTGTCACATTGCGATCTTGGTTTAGGAAGCCTTGGGAATTTGACCATGACTTTGTCGCAATTGTGTACAACTCCAATGCTTTCTGATCCTTTCATGCTGCTCCACCACTGTATGCATTATCCGACATTGGTAATGGTGATGGAAAGGAAACCCGAACTCAGTGCTAATGAACGACGACGGGTTCTGTGCTAGAGATTGGATATTTGGATTGCTTTGCCCTTGCATTGTTGCGGTACGTGAGCCATGTTGATGTTGGAAAGTTGCTTCGTGTAGTTGTATCTGCTTGGAGTCGTGGTGTCCGAATGTTTAATGCGAGAGTTGTGCCTATATAAGAAAAGATCATGTAACTTCCGACAAAAAAAGCTTTCTTCGATTCATTCTTCGTCCCTTACACCAAGGTTTTGCACTGTTTGTGTTTTTCTGTGAGCTGTGATCATGATTCTCTACACGTCACGCTGAGTTTGTCTTTCCGCTGCAATTTGCTAGCAATCGAACCTCTCGTCTACACAGCCACTGCTCGTGCGTGCGTTGGTTCCGCCGATCTCTGTTTCGATGACATGATAAGAGAAGGTCACAGATTTAGGAGAACAAGGCATTGGCAATCGGGTGCTGCATCGTACGTGCCGTGACGGGGCGCAGTTATATAATACTTTTTCATTGCCTTCTCGAATAACAGACACATTAACATGGCCTGCTGGAAATATTGAAGTTATTTATCAATGTAGAAGCTCCTTGTCATGACAATATTAACAATTATTGTGTAATATCAATTGTGGAGTCCAAGTAGTAAATACCATTGTAATAATATTAAATATGAATAAATCATTAACATCTTAATCTTGTATAGAACTCACTACTATTACAGCCCAATGACATTAAGAATTGCATTTTTTTTATGAACCAGTCATGTTGCCCGCAAATTGTACCAACATTACATGTTTATTCTACCCTAAAAAATACATTATGTGGTGTTGAATGTCATTTCGACCACCTATAATGAAATAAATGGCTTGTCTACTGTAAAATAGAAAATATCTTGTATGTTTAAAAAACTCTGTCTATATCAATATATAGTTAATTTAACTACCAAATCCCTTGGTGGACAAATAATTATTGTATGAAACATCTGACCTTTTTCTAAGATGGTTATTTTTTCTAGAGGACTAATTTTTTTATTCCTAATGTAGTCCTATATTTTAATTTATTTGTTTTTCAAAAGGACTAATTATTTGCGATTTCTATTGTAGTCCTATCTTTTATTTTCTTGGTTTTTCCAAATTGGATGCCTAGTTGTTTGTGTAAATATGAAGATTATGATTGATTAACCATAATTGACAACCGCATAAGTTAAATCTGATATAATGCCTCTACACCAATAATTAAATTTTACTATCACAAAAATACATTATAAATGTTTTAATGTAAGGGTGCTAAATACCAAATTATGTACAATTAATGTTGTGACCTTTTCTTTAACAAAAGTCTGGGCAAATAATGTTCATAAAGTCTTGGCAGTCACGCCTTTATGACCTAATGTTAAAACTGTATATAATTGTGCGCTGAACCTTATTGCACAACGAAAATCAAATAGTTAAACCTGACAGGCTGGCTTAAACAACGAATACGCACAGGTGACTATGACAATATGGACCATTAGATTGGCCATCCCTGTAAAATGCTCATGTGACTCCGCATAATTTGTCCACATGAAGCCATGATATATGAGCAGTGCTCAAGCGGTTGTGTTGCAAGCAATATATATAGCCGCTTTGTCTACAAAGCCAGATCGATTCTTCCGCAGCATATTCACCACAAGGCCTGTTTAATTTGCAGATGTGCACTAGAAGAGAATTACAGATGTTGGAGTTCGAGGCATTGGGAACAAAGCTGCTGCTACCACTCACTCTGAAGCCAAAAGAAACAGCACGTCATTGAGAATATTTGTCCTTTGGAGTATGAAATAATCACTACAATGCTGATCGAGCAACCCCGCCAGTTGGCGGACAAGACCATTTCTATATGGCGACAATGATGACGCATAGACATCAGAGAAAGCAGATAGAGTTTACAGCGGACGAGCGAATATCATGTATTTTTTTTCAGTTTACAGCGGATGAGCGGAGACCATAAGAGACGAACCTAAGAGTTGATGCAGTAACACAATGGATTGGGAAACATGAGTAAATAAAGCAGCCACTCTAGATCATTATAACATGAACATATGCTTCTGCCACAATCCCAGAACGAAAGTGATATGGCAAGATTCACTGAGTGATCTGTACGTATTGCTTGAGAAGATGAAACAATTCTTTTACATGTGGTCTGAAAAATACTAGTGAAGCCTCACCTAGTCCAATGAAAATGAAAACATTTCACAGCGCCACGTGAAGAAGAACATATAGCTAAAAGTCAATTGCCTTGCAATGTTTTCTTGCAACGTTTTCTTCAGCTCTGTGAATAACAGATTTTCTAGTCTAATGATGGCACCTGTTGAGGTCAAGGTAAAGCTTTGTTAGGATTTGTGACCTAAGTTTTTTTGTGGAATTGGAAGATACTTAATTTGCTGAGCTACAGGCCGTGGCGATTTGTATCTATTGCTTCGATAAACCTTTATTAGTCATTAATTATAAACACTACCGGATGACTCAGCATTCGTCTCGAGTCTTAGTACCTGTTGGTTTTTAACATTAGTACCGGGTCTAACGGCCATTAAGCCTCCAACCGGTACTAATGTGCCTGAGGTCTTTAGTACCGGGTGGAGGCTTCACCCAGTACTAATTGGCAACCTTAGTACCGGTTGAAGCCCCCAACCGGTACTAACTGCCCTCCTATAAATCAGGCATCTTCTTCCTCCTGCCTGAGCCATTCGTGTAGCTCAGGCTTCATCCATTCATGGAGATTTAGGGTAGGTGCTACCGAATTTTTGACCATTTCGTGGGGATTTTACTCATTCAAGTGTTCTAAAGGTTTGAAACTTCATCCTCCCTTGATACATGGTCAGTATACTAAGTTCTATGCTTTAGAGCTAGAGTAATTTGTGATTTTTAAAATGAGGTACAATGGAGAAAATTTTCATTTATATGCATGTGTTATCTATATTTGAGCTACAATTTTTTTGGATGCTATGTTTCGTATTAGTCAAAGAAATTGATCAATATGAGGTTAGAGGAATAATTTCATAGTTTAGTCCTTTACAAATATGAGCTAAATAAATTGTGGGGAAAAGTATAATTTGTTCATATTTTAGTCATTTGCAAATATGAGCATGATAAATTGTGGTACATAGAGATAATAAAATTAAATAGAGGTACGTAATTAGTTATTTTTAGAATGAGCTATGAGAAGTTTTTCATTTATATGTTATGCTTGAGCTAAATAAATTATGGAAAAAAATATAATTCGTTCATAGTTTAATCATTTGCAAATATGAGCTAAATAAATTGTGGTACATAGAGATGGCTATTGGTGCTGGAGGTAGTGGTGATGGTGCGGGCAATCATTGTTCCTCTCGTGGCAAGGGGAAAACCATAGTTGGCCGCTCATGATAAGTTAAAGAAAATGAGCACGTGGAAGAGAGTAATGCTTTATTATTTGGAAAGATGTCATGAAGATGCTATTGCGACGGGTTAGGAACCTCTTTTTGGTTGTCGTTATGCTCCACTGCCAGTCCTGAGGGTTTTAGGTCCACCGAGTACTACCATCACAGGAGGCACAAATAATCCATAGGATGAGGCTGGGTCAGCTAAACCTTCATCTTCGCCATCCAAGTATGCTTAAAGTCCTCCTAAAAAGTCCTCAGTGCATTGTTTGTCGTAGTGCATCATGTTGTTTGGGTTTGAAATTTAAAATTCTCCTTTGGGATTTAGCACCTCGTCCACCAGAAATCCTATGAGTGCTTCTTGGATTGCCAAAAGCCTTTCCTTCTCCAAGAGTTCTTCACGAATCTGCCACATCTATAATTTGGAAATATGTGAATGTTACACCAACCATAAAATAAAAGGAGCTAGAAAATAATTAATAATTACTAGGTTTATTTCATGTACAGTTATATCGTCCAATAGCACCTTGTCGCTCATGAAATGGTGTATGTGCTCACAGATGTAATATCCACATAAATTATTCCCTTGTTCCTATCTCATGCACTTTAGTGGAAAAAACAAGTTATGAAATATTCGTGTTATAGAATGTACAAAATGTGCAAACTTCATACGTACCGGAAAAGTTGTACTGAATGTAAGTTTTTATTTGAATTCACCACGGTGAGTCTTACGCAATTTTTTGTCGTCTATTAGAGTTATGAATGATACAGTGTTAGGTGAAAATTTAGGAAATAAACTTTTGCATAGATATAAAGGTCCAGAATTATTACAAGTTAAGCATGTCTTGAATGTCTTTGTACTCGTCCTTTGGTTTCCACAACGAATCAAACAAAATAATGTTGCTTTCATCAATCATAATTATAAGGAGAATCCAGTGGAAACTGGGTACATAAATGTTCATATTAGAACTAACCAAAATTAATTAGGTAAGGAAAGAAAAACGAAAATAGACGGTATCCACACTTACTTAAATTTGTATGGTAGTAGTATGTACTGTTTGTAATTCTATTCCTCCAAGAATTTGTATATTCAATCTAATGTATCCTTTGGGTGATCACGTATCTAATTTTGATTAACAAGCGTTGGGTCCATGAAGCCGACGTTGAAGTACGATTCTCGGCGGCACTCTGAATTTGCATCCTACATAAAATGAAAGACAAAGTTAGTGGGACGACACACACAGATACAAAATAAGGATCTGAGGCAAAATTAACATCTAATAAACACACACTTACAGAACCCAAGCGCTGATGAGAGAGACATTAAGGGCATCTTGATGGTACACTTCATAAATATCCTTGAATTCGAACCACAACAGTTTCTCACCTTCAGCAAAAAAATCAATCGGTTTAACAAGAAGAGCGAGCATGACCCTTTTATTGGTCGACTACTCCATGTGCCACTGAAGGAATTCATACATCTTAGTTGTGAGCTTCCATACCAATTCAGGCCTGACTAGAGGCTTGCCTGACTCAAAGGGCCATTTAGGTACCATCTTTTCTGGAGGTGGCGGTTCGTCTTGCCCTAGAACTTAAGCAAGCGAGAGACCTATCTCTACCATAAACTTAACGACTTTGATTTGTTGTTCTAAAGCCAAAGCTGTTATTTGTTGAGCTTCTTGATCTGGTTGCTGATCTTGTTGCCCGAGCTATGGGACAGTACGATTGGATGACGACTCTCCTCATTTTTTCTTCTGCCAAGACTTAACTAATGAATGATTGTAGTTCGATAGTAACGTCTTCTTGACTTCTTTTTTCATACCAATAAAAAACTTTAATTTGGCTGGATCTACTGGCTTAGGCTCCATCTCCTTCACTTTTCTTTCTGCAGCGATTTTTTAAACCGCTCCCTTACATGTGCTTGCAATGCCTCCTCGAATTACTCAGGAGTCATATCGCCTGCTAGCTTCTTAATAGGTTCAGACATCTTTTTTTTCTTCCTGGGTTCTTTCGCCTTTTGCGGCCTTGGCTTGAAAGGCGGTGGTCATGACTTCTTGAGAGGTGTTGCAGGTTCTTCCTTGCTCGCACCGGACTTTTGTCTCGGTGCTGTAGTATGTGGTCGAGGAGGGGTGTTTTGGTCATCATCGCTCCCGCCTACAAGATTCGATGGTGCTGGAGACGATGATTGTGTAGGATGCGATGGTCCCAGTGGTAACAACGGTCTTGGAGGTGGATGTGCTAGAGATGATGGTCTTGAGTTCTGAGGAGATGGTGGCTACGGGAGACCTATGGGAAGAAATGATACCTCCTGGCTGAGGATGATGATGTAACGTTTGTGCCATAGAATGATACCGTGAATTGCATCTTCTAGTGTCCTTTCTCTATCACCTCCCGGGAGGTCGAGCTCTAGGCCTTCATATTTACTATCACAATTCTGCTCCACACGAACGCTGGAGTGGCCAGGTGGAATCACCATGCCATGGCTTGCCTACCCTGGAAGGATTGATAAAGCACTTTCGTACATATAGGAGAAACAAAGATGTTATTAAATTCCTAAGGCCTAGATCAATTGATATAATTGTACATATTATATATATATATATATATATATATATATATATATATATACCTTAATAGTGAGGTTGCCAAATGGCTTGTACAGCTCACATGAGGTGCGCTGAGTGATGTCATCCATAGAGTGCTGTTGGTTGTCCTGCACAACCACGGGTAAGCTTGGCATGTTCTCATCAGGGACCCCTGTGGAAGCACAGCTACTTCAGCGTTGAGATGCAAATTCAGAGGTTCTGCCGAGAATCCTACTTCAACGTTGGCTTCATGGACCCAACGCTTGTTAACCAAAGTAGATATGGGATCAACCAAAGTTTATATTGGACACAATATACAAATTCTTGGAGCAATAGAATTACAAGCAATACATACCATTGACTTACAACTTTAAGTAACTCTGGGTACCGTCTATTTTCGTTTTCATTTCCTTACCTAATTAATGTTAGTTAGTTCTAACATGAACATTTATGTATACAGTTACCACTGGATTCTCCTTATAATTATGATTGATCAAAGCAACATTATTGTGTTTGATTCACTAAGGAAACAAAAGGACGAGTACCAATACATTCAAGACATGCTTAACTTGTAAAAATTCTGGACCATTATCTCTATGCAAAAGTTTGTTTCGTAAATTTTCAGCAAACACTTATTTTAATTTGCAGTGCATGGAAACAATTTTGTAAGACTTACTGTGGTGATTTCAAAGAAAAACTTACATTCAGTACAAGTTTTTCCGTATGTATGAAGTTTGCACATTTTGTACATTCTATAGCACGAATATTTCATAAATTTTTTATTCCGCTAAAGTGCTTGAGACAGGAACAAGGGAATAATTGATGTGGATACTACATTTGTGAGCACATGCACCATTTCATGAGGGACAAGGTGCTATCAGACCGTATAGCCTGTATGTAAAATAAACCTATTAATTCTTAATTATTTTCTAGCTCCTTTTATTTAATTGTTGGTGTAAAATTCACATATTTCCAAATTACAGATGTGACAGATTCATGAAGAACTCTTGGAGAAGGAAAGGCTTTTGCAATCCAAGAAGTACTGATAGGATTTCTGGTGGATGAGGTGATAAATCCCAAAGGAGAATCTTATTACGATGGACATTCAGTAGCCAAACCGAGCAACACCACGACGGGAGGATCCTAAGAATTACGAGGATAAATTATTGTATAAGTAGTAATTGTATTAATACTAGTTTGATGTGTATAATATACTAAGGATTGTATATATAGTAGTTAAATTGCTATTATGCATATACTATTATGAAATATATATACGACATGCATACAATACGAGCGTATACATGTAAGTAGTGTAGGCTAAGGATGTATACGTATTGGTGTGTATATATAAGTGAAGCAACAATTAGCATTAATATGGAAAAGAATTTAGGATAAAAAGAAAAAGGAGGTCTTTAGTCCTAGGTGAATGAACCGGGACTAAAGGGGGAGCCTTTAGTCTCGAAAGATCAATCCCGGTTGGATTTTTGAGATATATGAGACTATCCAACTAATGCCCGTTTTTCCACTGGTGAAAGAGCAGTCAAACTTGGATTCTAGCACGCCTGAAGTGGATCCAGATGCTACCGCCCACACTAATTTTGCTCGTACAGAGGAATTGATGGTGTTGCCATGCATCTAGAACCATGTCGCCGACAAGCTTGCTCATATGTGCTTGATAGGCACCAATGAAGCGCTTAGCAAGTGGTTTGTTCAATATTTTCAGTCAAAACCCTTATATATGGCTAGAAACAGCAAATTGAACATGAGTTGCATCTTTCCGTAACTCCAAATTTATGTGCCTTCTCTTAACTACAACTGGATGCAATATACTTTGATACATTATAGTGTAATATATTGGTGGAGACATAAATTTGCATGTCTTTACACTAGTAGAGAACTAGCCTTTAGTCCCGGTTGGTAGGGTGCATATCTCCCGAAAATCCATTCGGGATAAACCAACCGGGACAAAAGAGATGGGGGGTCTTTAGTCCTGGGTCTTTCAACTGGGAGTAAAGGTCACCCTTTAGTCCTGGTTGGTGTCACCAACCGGGACTAAAAGGCCTGCCACGCTAGGCGCGGGACAGGCCCTTTACTCCCGGTTGGTAAAAGCAACCGGGAGTAAAGGGTTACCCTTTAGTCCCGGTTGGATTTTCCAACCGGGACTAAATGGCGCCCTACATGGCGCCTGAAATTTTTCATGCATCACGTACGTAGTACCGCGGCCCTTTTGTTAACCTTTAGTAGTTGAGATTTTTTTTATAATGAAATCAACTAGTATTTAAACGAATGAAATTTGTAATTATACAATTACTATATATACACAATTCATATACACAATTCAACTAGTACAAATCGATCTTAATTAGCGCGTATTATATATACAAATAAATCAAACTATATATCTACAATCTTCCCGTCGAGGTGTTGCTCGGAGCATCTAATTGTCGTCCATCGTAATAAAATTCTCCTTTTGGATTTACCACGTCGTCCATTAGGAATCCAATGAGACCTTCACATATTGCCGCTACTCTTTCTTTCTTCAAGAGTCCTTGTTGAATATTTAACATCTATAATTTAGAAATTTGTGAATGTTACACAAACAATTAAATATAAGGAACTAGAAAATAATTAACTAGTAATAGTTTTATTTTACGTACTTTAAAGTTGTATGTACTTAAGAATTGTTTCCATGCGCTACGGATAAGAATAATGAATGATATAGTGTAATAGGGATAAAATTTAGGAAACAAACTTTTGCATAGAGATAAAGGTCCAGAATTATTACAAGCCTAGTATGTCTTGCATGTCTTGGTACTCCACCGGATCTTTAATCACCGAATCGAAGACAATGACGTGACTTCTTTCAGGCTCAATTATAATAAGGATCCAGTGGAAGCTTTGTACGTAAAATGTGCATGCATATTAGAGCTAACTAACATTAATCGGGTAAGGAAAAAGACAACGAAAGTAGACGGTATACACAAACTTACTTGAAGTTGTATGGAAGTAGTATGAAATCCTTGAATGTTTGTTTGTCTAGGAAATTGTATACTTCCACCAAGGTTTTTTCTGGTGAAAATTGTATCTATTTTTGGTTAACTAAGGATGGATCCATGAAGCAAATATGTAGGTAGGCCTCTCGTCGGCACGTCTAAATTAGCATCCTATATAAAATGGAAGACGAAGTTAGTACGGTGATGCACGCAAAAAAAATACTGATATGAGCTAAAATTTACATGTAGAGATAAACGGACACATACATAACCCAAGCGCTGATCAGAGAGATATCCAGGGCATCATGATGGTACACTTCGTATATATCCTTGAAGTCTAGCCATAGAACTTTCTCGCCTTCGCCATAAAAATCTATCGGTTTTACCTTAAGGCCGAACATCTCCCTCGAGTCGGCGGACACCATCATGTACCATTGATGGAATTCGTACATCTTTGTTGATAGCTTCCATACCAACGAAGGCCTTACTAGAGGTTTGCCTAGCTCATAAGTCCATCTCGGCTCAGGGAGCGGTGCAGTTGGCGTCTCAACTTGCCCTAAACATTCATCAAGTCTCAGACCTGTTTCTTGCATGAATTTCAATACTTCTGCTTGTTGATCCAAGGGCATTGCTGCTACCCTTTGAGCGTCTTTTTTTGATAAATGCCCGAGGTCGGGGACAACACCACTGGAAGATGACTTTCCTTTCCTTTTATCCTTTTCATCAGGCTTTACTAAAGCCCGTTCATAGTTTGATAAGAGTGGTATCCTTTTCTAGGCTCCTTCTTCCATCCTAATAAAAAAGTTTAAATCTCTTCGATTTACTGGCGGTGGCACCATCTCCCTTGCTTTTTTCTTCGGCTTGTTTCTTGAACCACTCACTGGCCGCTCGTTTGATTTCTCCCCACTGTTCCGCATGAGTCATTGCCTCCCAGCATTCCTTACGAGTCACTTCAGGCTCCTTTGTTTTCTTCTTTCTCTGCCTTTGCTTGGGAGGCGGTGCTCGTGACTTCTTTAGTGGTGCTGCAGGTTCCTTGATCGGGGCTGCTATTGGTCCCGACGACGGTGATCGGGGAGGGGTGTTGTTATTGTCGTCATCGCTCCTACCACCAGGATGTGGTGGAGATGGAGACCTTGATATAGCAGGAAGCGACGGTCCTGGAGCAGGTTGTGCAGGAGATGATGATCTCGAGCTATGAGGAGAAGGTCGCTGCTGGGGATCTACTTGGAGCGGTCTTGAGCTCTGAGGAGATGGCTCTGTGCCACGAATAATGATGTAGCATTTTCACCATAGAATGATCCCATGAAGCGCTTCTGCCAGTTTCCTTTCCCCGTCGCCTCCTGGGAGGTCGATCTCTAGGCCTTCATATTGGCTATCAACAATTTGTTCTATGCGGACGCTGGCATAGCCAGGTGGAATCTCCATGCCATGACTGCTCTGCCCCGCCAGGGTTGGTAACGCACTCCCGTACGCTACCTGTACATATAGCAGAAGTAAACAAGTTATTAAACTCCGATCATGAGGCATGGATCAATTGACAAGATTGCATAAATATTATGTATAAGTATACCTTAATAGTGAGGTTGCCAACCGGTGCATGCAGCTCACATGTGGTGCGTTGCGTGATGGCATCCACGGGGAACCGTTGCTCCTCCACGGGTAACCTGGGCCTCTGCGCATCAGGGACCCCTGTAGAAGCACAACTACTCAAGAGGCATTAAGAAGGGCTGGCATAGTTTGGATTCGGCAATGCTCCAGATTGGGCCAACTCCGCAACTGCATGGGCCACTCGACGATTGATTTCCTCCAACATTCTTTCTTCTTGTGCCTGCACTTTGGATTCTAGCATCTGCCGCCAGCTCTCCTTGATCTGTTCCTTTCTTCGCTTGCGGCTTCTGTACAATGCGCTATCGCCTCGGAAAGCAAACTTCCACAGAATGATCCCGAACTCTCGGCAACGTTCTGGGTACTCGGGATTACCGAGGGCCAATGTGAGCTCATCATTCTCTCGGTCCACCTTCAACCTCCTAGCATTAGAATCTTCAATGTTCTTCATAACACGTTCGGCCTTCTCACGTATTGTGTCATTGAATATCAACGTCCCATCCTCTTGGCTCAGGGAGCCTCCATGAGCGTAATACCAATTTTTGATCGTTCGGGCCATTCAATCGTTGCAGGTACGATTCCCCGTTCGATCAGATCTTGTTCCATCTTCCTTCATTTGGGAATTGCTGTGCCATAACCACCTCACCCTAGATGATGATGGTACCCCTTCTGACCAGCATTTGTAGTGTTGGTCAGGATCTTTTTCACACCATCTTCACTCCTCTTATATTCAACAAATGCCTTCCAGTGGTCCCTCAACTTTGGCCACATATTGAAGTCTGGAGTTCGGCCTTTCTTAATGTAGTTGGCATCCAGCATCTTCTTGAATGTTTGGAATTGTGTAGCCATCTTCTTCAGCGTCCAGGCTTTCACATCCTTTTCAATATATCCTTCGGGGAACGTGAAATGTCTCTTGACATCTTCCCACAACATATTCTTTTCTATCTCTAGGAGGGCGTATGGATTAGTGCTTCTGCCCTTCCATTCTCTGATGCTGATAGGCACGTTGTCCCTTACGATTGCCCCAATCTGACTCACGTACTTCTTTGCTACTTTCTCGGGAGCAACCGGCCTTCCCTCTTCTGTCACTTCCGTGATGACAAGCCTCCCTTCCATCACCTTTCTACGACCTTGGGTCTTCTGCCCTTGCGTCGATCCAGAGGGCTAACAGTTCAAGATTCATTAATTAGTACGTAGTAGTAACAGTGGTGTGAAACAATACAATTTATATATACCTCGCCGGAACCTTCCGCCACGGCAAGGTGTTGCTAGGGCTCATGCTCTTCATTCCCATCGACGGACATGTTGAGGAACATGTCCCTGGGTGCCCTCTTCATTGGTGTACGATATTGGAAGGTTGTCGCCACTACCATCACCAGCGATCATCTGCTCCATGAGATACCTTTCGGTCTCGTCGTCTGCCATTTCAACTACTGATTGAAATATACATGGAATCATACATGACAGTCATAGAAATCGCCTTAGTTATATGTACGTAAGGGTATATACATGAAATCATAAAATAACATGAATCCCATAAAGTCCGGAATGTTTATACAAATTTCAACAAATTAGTAGTACTTTGTACGAATTTCTACCAAATTTCTACTAATTTATACATATTTATTGGAATTTCTAGCAAATTACAACTAATTCCTACTAATTTTACAATAACATGAATCCCACAAAGTTCGGAATGTTTATACAAATTTCAACAAATTAGTAGTACTTTGTAAGAATTTCTACCAAATTTCTACTAATTTATGCATATTTATTGGAATTTCTAGCAAATTACTACTAATTCCTACTAATTTGAATGAATTTCTACAAAATTTCTAACTAATTACTACTAATTCCTACTAGTTTGATTTTCTAACTAATATACAAATATCTATTGATTTTCTAACTAATTTGCTAATTTGTATTCATTTTTCTAACTAAAAAATAAAAAAGGCCGTTGCTAACGCAAGTCGGTGGGCTTGCGTCAGCAATAGCCCTTCGTTCCCGGCGCTAGTGCCGGCAGACCTTGCGCGGTCGACGGTGCCTTGGTTGGGCGACGAGGTGGCCGGGGCGGCGGGACAGCGGTGGTCGGGGCGGTGGGACGGCGGAGGCGGGGACGGAGCGAGGTGGCCGCGGCAACGACTAATTTCTAACCTAGGCGGAGCTCTTCGTAATGGCACGCGGGACTAACTAATTACTAGTAATTACTACTAATTTCTACTAATTTTATTTTCTGACTAATATACAAATATCTATTGATTTTCTAACTAATCTACTAATTTCTATTTATTTTCTAACTAAAAATAAAAAAGGTCCTTGCTGACGCAAGCCGGTGGCCTTGCGTCAGCAAGAGCCCTTCGTTCCCGACGCCAGTGCCGGCGGACCTCACGCAGTTGACGGTGGCCGGGGCGACGAGGTGGCTGGGGCAGCGGGACGGCGGCGGCCAGGGCGGCGGAGGCGAGGACGGAGCGAAGCAACGTCGGGCGGAGGCGGCCGGCGATGAGGGACGATGACGGAAACGGCACGCGCGACAGAGGCGACGACGACGAGGCCCCGCGACGGATGAGGGCATGCCGGCGACAGAGGAGGTGGCATTGATGGAGGCGGCGACGAGGACGGAGGCGGCGACGAGGCCCCGCGATGGAGGCGACCCGCGGCGACGAGGTCGAGGGGGCGCGACGGAGGAGGATCTAGGCGGGCCGAGGCGATTGAGGAGGAGGCGGTCCGGGCGCGGGCGAGGCGGTCGGGCGACGGGACAATGATGGCCGGGGCAATGGGGGACGACAACGACGGCGGCCGGCGAGGGAGCCGGACGGGCGGTGGCGGAGCAGGCGAGAGGGCGCGGGATCTTGGCGATAATTTGGCTAAGTGTAACTGGCGTGGGGTGTAGAAGAGGCTACAATGCCTTTTATCCCCCCCATTTTTATCCCAGTTCGTAATGGTACCCGGGACTAAAGGCCCTTTTGTCCCGGGTCCCATCACCAACGGGGATAAAAGGCCCACCCTTTTTTCCCGGTTGGTGATGGGACCTGGGATAAAACGGTACATCCCCCCCGGTGGGAATCGAAACCTACACTTTTATCTCGGGTGCCAACACCAACCGAGACAAAAGAGCCCCCCCTTTTGTCCCAGTTGCTAATTGTAACCGGGATAAAAGGATACGTCCCCGACCGGAATCAAAAACTATCCTTTTATCCCGGTTGCAGATGTAAACCGGGATAAAAGGGGGGCCTTTTGTCCCGGTTTCAATTGGCACCCGGGATAAAAGGGCCTTTTCCCACACTTTCATCTCCCGCCTGTTTTTTGGAAAATGATTTTATTTATGTTTTCACTGCATTTTAGGATGCAAAAACAAAAAACTTCACATATTTTGTACATGCAAAAATGTATTTAATTAGCGAGTATATTGATAATAAGTGCGATTTAGTCATTAATTCTATACCAGTTTGTTTAGCCTCTAAAATAATTATTTTACTGCATCGCTGTGATCAAGTAATTATTCAATTAAATAATTTCAACGCGCAAAAAATCCATGTATGTATGTGGTTAACATTATTCATGTTTATCTAATAAATCTTCACCTAACAAATTTAAGAACACATGAAATCATACATAGGGTAAATTAAAAATTGTATCAAGTACTACACAAAGGTCATGTAAATTTAGCGCATTACAATACAATGTTGTAAAATTTCTTCTTCACGAAAGTTCCTTGATCATGATCGCGGCGTAAGTATGGAGCCTCTTTTTTAGATAGCAGGATGCCTAGATCAACTTGAGCTGCGAATGGAGGCATGCCATCAAACTGATCATAATCATTTGATTGGTCTGTTTTATCCTCGACTCCCACGATTTTTCTTTTACCTGGAAGAACTATGTGGCACTTTGGCTCCCATGTCTCTTCTGGATTTCTCTTGGGTTTGCTACACATGTCCTTCACATAGAACACCTGATGCACATCATTGGCAAGTACGAATGGGTCGTCATTGTATCTAGTCTTGCTCAGATCTACTATTGTCATTCCGTACTGATCTTTGGTTATGGCAGTTAGCTTCACCCAATTGCAAAGAAATAGAGGGATGTACAACGGTCCATATTCGAGTTTCCATATCTCCTGTATGAAACCATAATACGACTCCTTGGTATTATTTCTATCTATGGCATCTATGCGGACACCACTATTCTGGTTCGTGCTTTTCTGGTCCTGGGCTCCGTGTAAAATGTATAACCATTTATCTCATAGCCTTGGAATTTCACGATTGTGCTAGCAGGTCCCCTGGCTAACCAAGCAAGCTATGGGTGAATCTCAGAGTTACCCATAAGCTGTTGGCGCAACTAGGAGGGAAAAGTTTCCATGTGATGACGTGTAAGCCAAGCATCGGATTTGGTCGGGTTTTTGGAAACTACCATCTGCCTGTGCTGCTCGATATATGGAGACACAAAGGATGACTGTTGTAGAACAGTATAGTGTGACTTGTCGAACAAATCAGTATCATTGCTCAAACTTGATTTCCTTCCAAGGGTGCCCGTTCCCCGGAGCCTCCCCTCTTGGTGTGAAGTTGGAACCCCAATCGAGTCAATTGAATCAATAAAATCAACACAAAAGTCGATCACCTCCTCTGTTCCATATCCCTTGGCGATGCTTCCTTCTGGATGGGCACGATTCAGAATATAGTTTTTTAGGACTGCCATGAACCTCTTGAAAGGCCACATATTGTGCAGGTATACAGATCTTAGAATACCAATCTCTTTTACTAGGTGAACCAGTAAGTGCGTCATAATATTGAAGAAGGATGGTGGAAATAACAACTCAAAATTGACAAGACATTGCACCACATCGTTCTATGGCTTTGATAGCTTGGATGGATCGATTGCCTTCTGTGAAATCGCATTGAGAAACGCGCATAGCTTTACGAGCAGCAACCGGACATTTTTTGGTAGAACACCTCTCAGTGCAACCGGAAGCAACTAGGTCATCAACATGTGGCAGTCATGGGCCTTGAGATTTGTAAACTTCTTTTGTTTCATATTTATTATTCCCTTTATATTCGAGGAGTTTCCAGACGGGACCTTCATACTATTCAAGCATTCAAACATGGTATCCTTCTCTTCCTTGCTGAGAGTGTAACTGGCAGGACGTAAGTAGTGCTGTCCATTATCTCTCTTTTCCGGATGTAGGTCATCTCGTTGCCCCATGACTTTCAGGTCCTATCGTGCTTCCAATGTATCTTTTGACGTCCCATAAACACCCATGAAGCCTAGCACGTTCACGCAAAGATTCTTCGTCAGGTGCATCACGTCTATTACATTGCGAACCTCTAGGATTTCCCAATAAGGTAGCTCCCAAAATATTGACTTTTTCTTCCACATGGGTGCACGTCCGTTATCATCGTTCGGAACAGGTTGGCTACTATGACCCTTTCCAAAGACTACATTTACATCTTTTATCATCTTGAAGACACGTTTTCCATTACGGTGTGCAAGTTTTTTATGATGATCTGGCACCCCTTTGAAATGCATCCCGCTCTTTCTCAGCTGGTGGTGAGTAGGGAGAAATCAATGATGACCCATATAGACGACCTTCTTACAGTGCTTCAAATACATGCTGTCTATGTCATCTAAATAGTGGGTGCAGGCCCGATATCCCTTATCTGTCTGTCCTGAAAGGTTACTCAGTGCAGGTCAATCATTGATGGTTACGAACAACAATGCTCGTAGATTAAAGATCTCTTGTCTATCCTCATCCCACACACGTACACCTTCTTCCTTCCAGAGCTGTAAAAGGTTATCAACCAACGATCTTAGGTACACATCAATATCGTTGCCGGGTTGTTTTGGGCCTTAGATAAGCGCCGGAATCATAATGAACTTCCACTTCATGCATAACCAAGGAGGAAGGTTGAACATACATAGGGTCATAGGCCAAGTACTATAGCCACTACTCAACTCACCGAATGGATTAAATGCATAAGTATTTAAACCAAACTTTATGTTCCTTGCTTCACTTTAAAAGTCCAGGATGCTGTATCAATTGATCTCCACTGGGCCCCATCTACGGGGTGTCTCAGCATCTCATCTTCCATACGTTCTTCTTTGTGCCATCACATCAACTTAGCATTCGCCTTATTTCTGAACAAGGGCTTCAAGCGTGGTATTATAGGGAAATACCACATCACCTTCGCGAGAACTCTCTTCTTGGGAGACTGCCCCTCGACATCACCAGGATCATCTCACCTGATCTTATACCGTAGCGCTTCGCAGACGGGACAAGCATCCAATTTCTTGTATTCATCACCACGATAGAGGATACAGTCATTAGGGCATGCGTGTATCTTCTGAATATCCAATCCGATAGGGCAAATAATCTGTTTAGCTTCATATGTTGTGGACGGTAATTCATTATTCTCGGGAAGAATCTTCTTGACAATGTTCAACATCCCCAGAAATACCTTATCGGACACACCATTTTTTGCCTTCCATTGCACAAATTCTAGTGTCGTACCTAGTTTTTTATGGCTCTGCTGGCAATCTAGGTACAACAATTTTTGGTGATCATCTATCATGCGCTGCAACTTTGCTGCTTTCTTCTCAGTTTTGCAATCTCTGTGTGCATCTCGTAGCACTTGACCAAGGTCATCAGTAGGGCTATTTTCTGCAAACTCATCTTCATCAGCCTCGTCCATTGTAGTATCTGCAAAAGCTTGGCCTGCAACTCAGTCCGGAATGCTGTCATCTTCCTCCTCCTCCTCGCTATCTTCCATTAACACCCCTCGTTCACCGTGGTTGGTCCAAACCAAATAGTTAGGCATAAAACCGTATCTAAACAAGTGACTGTGAATAGTCCCCCAGGAATCCTTTGAATACTCCTTCTTGTTATTGCATTGGAAGTATCGACAACATACGAACCCATTCTCTGGGTTGTTCGCTTTGGCCACTTCGAGAAAATAATGCAAGCCATCAATAAACACATTGCTCCGCCTGTCTGCATTATACATCCATTGCCGGTCCATCTGCATCGTATTACGCATGAAAATGGATTACACTTGACAATAGATTACACGTGAAAATTGATTACACTTGAAAATAGATTACGCATGAAAATTGATTACCCTTGGAAGTGGATTACGCGTGACAATTTGAAAGCATGTCAAACGTTGTAGTGCAAATAATGCTGAAAGTTTAGATATAGATACAAATACACATATTTAAATTAAAGATCCAAAAAACATGATACAATACAACAAGCCATCCAGTGGTTATTATCTAGGAGGTCTTTAAGCATCCTTGGGCGGTGAAGACGAAGGTTCCGCTAACCAGCCTCATTCTATGGTTTATTTGTACCGCCTGGAACGGTTGTACTAAGTGGACGTGAAACACCCGGGACTGAGGGTGGAGCATAACGACCACCAAAAGGAGGTTCCTAACCCACGGCAACAGCTTCTTCATGATGTTTCTGCAAATAACGAAGCAGTGCTTTTTCCAACGCGCTCATTTTCTTCGGCTTATGCTGAGGGCCAAGTATGATTTTACCCTTGCCGAAAGAGGAACGACGATCGCCCCCACCATCGCCACTTTCTCCAGTAGCAGAAGCCATCTATGTACAAAAATTCTTACCTTAGCACTGCAGAAGTTGTTGAACTTGAAGACCGTGATCATCTCGCGAGCACATTCTCAACTGGGCGGCACCGCACTTCGTCATGTAAGAGGTTCGATGCTACTGAAAAGGGGACACGGTCACGATGTTTGTATCCACTCTTTCTCGTAGAATCGAACCTCCTTCTTAGCATACGTTGCTGCTCGGTGGAGAACATCCTCGCAGAGACGAACACGGTATGCAAGTTCAACAAGTATGGATTTGAAAAACCATATTGAAGTTGATAAGTTCAACAAGTAGTATAAGCCATCTATGTACAAAAATTCTTACCTTAGTACTGCAGAAATTGTTGAACTTGAAGACCGTGATCATCTCGCGAGCATGTTCTCAACTGGGTGGCACCGTACTTCGTCATGAAAGAGGTTCGATTCTACGGAAAAGGGGACACGGTCACGATGTTCGTATCCACTCTTTCTCGTAGAATCGAACCTCCTTCTTGACATACGTTGCTGCTCGGCGGAGAACATCCTCACTGAGATGAACACGGTATGCAAGTTCAACAAGTATGAATTTGAAAAACCATATTGAATTTGATAAGATAAACCATCTAGATAAGGTAGTATCATTCTTAACCCACTACAACAATACATACTATATATGACATATCAATCTCCCTCACATTCTAGCTCAAAATACCTTTCCATTTTCTACTTCATCACATTCTAGCAAATAAACTTAATTTCCATCTCCAAAGTATAAATCAAAACGTAAGAAGAGGATGAAGTAGCAAACCTTCACAACAGTTGTGTTGGTTGAGTGAAATTCCCACGAAAATGAGGGAAAAAATTCGGGCAGCACCTCCCTTGCTTCGGCACCACCGGAGAGTGGTGAAACTCAGCTCTCTGTCTATGTGGTGGACTGGCTCGGGCTGGAGGAGGAAGAAATGCCTCCGTCTTGGTATATAATGGGGATGAGTTTTTATCCCGGTTAAAAACTCCAACCGAGACAAAAAGAAACACATTTTGTCCCGGTTGTATCCCGGTTGGAGCCTCCAACCGGGACAAAAGGGTCACCCCACCGACGCCCCGGAACTAGCCGTTGCAACCGGGACTAAAGGGGGCCTTTAATCCCGGTTGCAAATACCAACCGGGAGTAAATCTCCCCTCCATTTTTGCCTATCGTGGCGCACTCCCTTTTGTCCCGGGCCAACTTTAAACCAGGACAAAAGAAGGCGCATCGAAAGTCAGTTCTCTACTTAGTGTTAGATGAATGTTTCATTTGATTGCTTCTATATGGTAACCATATTCAACCCAAACTCATCGTGGAGACAAAGACGACAGTGCTTAAGCTCAGCTCAGCTCAAAGCAAATGACATAACAAGGCAATAGAAATCCTTAAGTTTTATGGGTACTTAATGCATATATTCTTGCAGCATTGAATTTGCATCTTTACACTTTTAGATTGGCATTGAATTTGCATGTTTACAATTTTAGATTTCCTCATCTCATACATTAAGGTGCTGCACATGGAGCGCAACTTCTCCAAAGATAAACTCCATCCATCTCCGCTCATATATACCTGTGCCTTCGTCTTTCTTCTCATATACCTTCACATTTAGAACATGGGAGCCGTTTCCGTCCTTAACTACAAATGCTTTGCTAGAATATTTCCAGATCACCCTCACGAAACATTCATCAATCATAGCTTATTCGGAATGAGTGGCATCTGTAAATCTTATTCTAGATTCCAAGAGGTGGCTCGTGGTCAGACTGTCGCGAATTGGCCAATCCAAATGAAAAGTAGAAACTGTTTGGTTAGGTCCCTAACCATCTGTTCCTCTGGACGGGACGCAGTATGCCATCACACGTATTGGACAAATTGAGTGACCAACAATTTTCTCCTTAGGTCCAAACAAAGACACGTAGAGTGCAGAGGTGGCTCGTGGTCAGACTGTCGCGAATTGGCCAATCCAAATGAAAAGTAGAAACTGTTTGGTTAGGTCCCTAACCATCTGTTCCTCTGTTCCTCTGGACGGGACGCAGTCTGCCATCACACGTATTGGACAAATTGAGTGACCAACAATTTTCTCCTTAGGTCCAAACAAAGACACGTAGAGTGCAGCAGATCACGTTTGCCTGGCAATTAATCTTCGAAGGATGCAACATCATCCAGGATTGTGGGCAGGCCACTTGTGTAGGGGGTTTCGACCCAAACTAGACTTTCAAGCTTTTGTATGTATTTGTTGGGATTTTGGATTTTGTTCAAATTTCAAATTTGAATATATTTAAACTTTAAATGGATTTGATATTTGGATAGGTTTAGGCTTAGGATCATGGAAGTTTCAAATACTACATTCATGTGAGGATTTATGCATTTTTTGAAGTTGAAGATACTTTTAGCTATTTAAAATTAGTGAAATAAATATAATTCCTTGAATTTTAATCAGAATTAAAAGTCCAAAGTTTCAATGATGCTAAAAAGCAGGACGTTACAGTTATTAAGGTTCATTTTCCAAAACCTATTAGTATCCCTTTTTTCTTCGAGGTGTTTTGGTTTTAGTTTTTCGCGTGAGCTACTAACGAGGGAGTTTATGCGTTCAAAGACTAGATCCTTTATTCGTTCCATTCTTGAGCGCACATAGCGGCTGCATCTGCAGTCTAACTTGTGCTAGTTGTGCTCATGATTTTTCATGTGTAATCCTTAGTCTGTTCGCTGCCTGCATTTTTGCTATTGATGGAACCTTCTATTTAGGAGAGAATCACTAGTCTAGGATTATGAGTCATTGGGAAATAGGGATCAAGCTGTTGCTTCGCAATCGTTCTGAATAACATAAAGAAACCACGCGTGGGTAGAAACATTTTTTCTTTGATGCTTGAACTTCCTGAAACTTGGTACCACCTTTCACGATGGCTGCCAGAGAACTATACTGTGGTGTAGTGATGAACGTACCATGATGATGCATGAAGAGACCTTTTTTTACAAATTCACAGGGCGCTTCGTTATTCAATTGATGGAATGTTGTATAAAGTAACTTCATGTGGTTGTGTCTTGTAATGGTCGCGGAAGCAAAGCTTGGTGACATCTGCTTTGTGGATAACTCACTTAAGGTGTCTAAAGAAAAACTTCTTTACTATGAAAATTCCAATGATAAACAAGACTGTGACAGGATGAGTGCTATTAACAAAATTTCTATTGAAAAATATATATCTACAGGGCCATCATCTGGATGTATTGATTCTACAGGGATGGTCACCCACGATGCTCCTGCCTCTGTTGGGACTCGAATATCTTATCAAGCTCACGCTTTGGTTATAGTTGGTTTATTTTCGTCTACAACTTTCAAGTGGCAGTAGTATGTTCATTGTAATGTACACTGAAATTTGATTAGGACATTGTGACTCAGGACGTAACTATTCTTGAGATATCAATGTTATCACCATATCTCTTTGTACTTGTCACTAGACCTATGCAGTATTAGCTTCATACTGCGAATCCAAATTCAAATCCGTATATGTTTTGTTACATTTTGCAACCATAGTATACATAGGATGTCTATGTCTATATTTTTGTTTAAAAAAGTGATACTATCTCAGGAAAATGCTACCCTTGTCTAATTTCAATGAATTGAAAAGTGTGCTGGATAATCCTTTGTGTATTTAACTCCAAACCCGCAACATCCATTTTGGTAACTTGCAACTGACAACATATTTTCATCTAACCACCAACTTATTAGTAGACCATCAATGCTTGTTGGTGTAAATATGTGACTCAAATTTCCATCAGAGGAAAAATGAAGCTCCTGTAGTTAGTGTTATCAACACCAGCAATAACTTGGTTCTTCAGTAAAAGCAACTCCAGCAACAGGGAGCCATGAGGAATCGGGGGATCAACGGCTAGACCTTAGGACACTAATGATGGGAAACATCGATGGCAGAATTATAACGAAATCGCTTTCTCTCGGACTTTATTACGTACTGGTTGTTCCTTTATTATACCTTCTCAATCTTAATCAGTGTAAAAACTCCGAGGGGGACGTGATGAGAAAGCTTTTGACCAGAATGGAGCATGGGCCCATGTTACCAGTAATAAAGCATAAAGGTTTAAGTTCTAACTGGCTACAATGGATGCAAGCTATATTCAGCTCAGGTACCTCTGCTATTTTGCTGAATGGAGTTCGTGGAAAAACTTTCCAGTATAAAAGAGGGGTCAGACATAGAGGTCTTCTGTCACCTCTTCTTTTTGTGCTAGCAGATTATCTTTTACAAACTCTCCTGAAAGATGCAAGGAGGCAAGGGGTGTTTCAGCTTCCAGTGCCCCCTTCCTACAGTCAAGATTTCCCTTTCCTCCACTATGCATATGATACTCTTATTATCATGGAAGGCTGCCCCAACTAACTTCAAGCTCTCAAGGAAATTCTTCAGTCCTTTGCCCATTCTACTGGTCTTCGAGTCAACTATTCAGAATCAATGATGGTGCCTATCAACATTGCAGAGGAAAGGCTGGCTTTCTTGGCTAAAGTTTTTGGGTGTGCAGTGGGCACACTTCCTTTACTTATCTGGGTCCTCCTTTGGGCCTCACTAAGCCTAGAATAGAGGAGTTCTTTTTCATGGTTTCTAGATGTTACAAAAGAGTTGTATGTACCTCCATTTACCTCTCCCACGCTGGGAGATTAGAGCTGATAATTTTAGTATTCACATCTCTTCCCATGTTCTTCATGAGCACTTTTTTGATGAACAAGACAGTCTATAAGTGTTGTTTATGGAGAGTATCAGACATAAACAACAAGGCCCCTCAGTCATTTAATTTGCCATGGAGTTTTTTCTGTATAATGTATTCATGCGAGATTATTTCCTTTCTTTCCTGGACTATACTGACTCGGGAAAATTTATTAATTAATTGAATATGTACTGGAATTCAAATTAATTGCATCAGATACTGGAAAATTTATTAATTAATTGAATATGTACTAGACGCCAGTGGTGCAAATGTTTCTAGTTTGCTACTGTCTATGCACATGACTTATCATGCCATGCGTCTGTATATATATTGCTAGGTGTCACTTAGGGTCACTGCTATATACGCAATGCACTATATCGTAGTTTTCATACAAAATCTCCAATCGGTAGCTGAATGTGCATATGTACACAGCAACTCAGCAAGTCCACAGTAGCTAGGCTTATGAGACGTCGGGAGTAGTCAACTTTGAATGAGAATATGGAAATGCTTGACAGTTTTGGCTGTTCCCTCCGTCCTAAAATCTCCTGCATGCTCCAGTTAAAGATGTGCTACAAAGCGCCCGGCTCCAAGAAGTATGAGGCAGTATATCACGGAGGTCTTCGATCCGGAACAATGCTGCAAGATGCGCACATGTATGCAGTTTTAATACTCGGTCGCAGAATCCTGCAGAGGCCACCATTTACTAATGCTTAAAATGCTGGAGACACCATATATAAGGACAGAAATATGAACCAGCATTGTGCGATGCCTTGGCAGCAATGCTGTTATTTCCATTTGAAGTTGGATCACGGTCGAGGAGTTAAACCAACCAGCACCAGTGGCTACGACAATATGGGCCATTATTTTGACCGCCGCTTTAAAATGCTCATGTGTCTCCACATATATTGGTTTGTGAAGCCATGGCATATGTGTTGTCAAGCGATTGTGTTGCAAGTGGTATAACCTCTTTGTCCAGACAGCCATGTCAATTCTACCACCGCATATTCACCACATGGCCTGTTAATTTGCAGCTTTGGTTACAGATGTTGGAGTATGAGGCATTAGGAACCACGCTGCCGCATTCTCCCTCTGCCGAGCCAAAAGAAACAGCATTTCGATGAGAATACTTGTTCTTTGGTCTAAGGAATAATCAATATGACCCTAGTCCCTAGAACACCAAGCCTGTTGGTTGGTGGCGCCTTTGGCGGAACAGACCATGTCTATATGGGGTCAATGATGATGCATACAGCAGAAAAGCTTATATAGAATTTACAGCATGGATGAGCAAATAACATGTATTTTTTTCAGTTTGGTTTCACATCTGATCTTCGGTTTTCTGCTGGAACCAGTGTATAGGCAAAGACTTCCCCTTTCCGTTTGCAAGCCTTTCCAAATACTCACCTGGGATGACTTTGCCAGGCAGCAGATCGAGGCCTCAAACTGTTTCTGGTTTTCTAAACACTCCAAACTAAATCAACACAAATCATTGTCAACACACCACTCTGTTTAATTTATTGCTAATCCAAAACCTGGTCAACGACTCATATTTGCCCAGAGATGCATCTAATCCGTGTATGTTTGGGTTATTATCTCTCATTGTTAGAATATTCTTGTCATAATGCCTTTTATGGCTCATGCACGTTTCAAGTTCACCACGGTGAGTATCCATCAGCTAAAAACCTCAAGATAGATTGATGCTGTTTTGGCATGTTTGACACAGCTGTATCCATTAAAGAGAAGATCTGACGCTGCTACAGGGCGAAAGTACATAGTTGATGCCTATATATAAGGAACACGTATAACCAGGGAGCTGATAATCTCACCTGTGGAATTAAAGAGCATATAAGAAAGGCATATAACTATTGATAAAATGTTTGAGGACCAGAAAAGTCCTCGTTTTGTTTGATTTGTTCTTCTGCCCACAAACAGGATGCATTTCCTGCATATTCACCACATGGTCTATTAATTTGAGACAATGGGAACCAAGCTGCAGTTATCGCTCTCTGTGAAGCCAGAAGATACAGCGCGTCAGTGAGAATACATGATCGTTGACGTTCGAAAAAATCACTACGACGATGAGTCACCTTTCCGTACGTTAGCGGAGTACACCATGTCAATACGGGGACAAATGTGCTATCGGAGAATTTACAATTTGTACCTTTAGTACCGGATTTGTAATGAGTGGTGCAAATCCGGTATAAAAAAATTCGGCACTAAAGGTGTTACCTTTACCCTTCTGGATCATTCACCTGGTAGTAAAAGGCCTCGTTAATACTGGTACTAAAGGATCCACCATGCTGTTCATGCCCTTTTACAGATGCCGATGTGCCTCAGTTCATATATATATAAATAAGAGAACAGAAGATTATAATAAGAATTGTAACCATCACTGCATACGCCAAATGCCTCATATCAGTAAGAAGATAATAGCGAGCCAAATGCATCGGGTCAGTAAGTGGATAGCGAGATCATTAAAAGAATGGCAATCATTGGCATGGAAATATGCTCAAGTTAATAGTACAACATCACAGGCATTGGTCAAAATTTATTGTCTTAATAGTGAGATTACATCATTTTAAATTGGCATCCCAAAATAGCTTCATGACTTCAGAAGAAACAAATAAAAAGTCAATGAGTTCAACGTATACAGATTAGTTTGAATTATTATTATTGTACTTGAGAAAATAATAGAAAATAGTATTTCTTACATCCTATATATGAAGTGGAAGCCAGCTAAAATGTCATTTAGGTAATCTTTAAAACCACAGTCCAAAACAGAGCAGACTTGCGCATACCAGTACCAGCTATGTGGAATTGATGGCATATGTATACACATCTCATGGGTAGATCTTTATTCTGAACTTGCAGTAGGTAGCATATAATTAAACACTTACATTACATAAATCACATAACGGGGACATTACATATGCCAAATTAATGGTATAGGAAAGATGATGATAAGCAGAGCTTTTTTAAATAAAAACAGCAGCACGCGATTAGAATGTTGATAAATCACAGAAGGGCACATTTCATTTGCCAAGTAATGGAATAGAAGCAAATAATTAACTCTATCTTGTCTGTTTTGTAGATGGACCAATATAGTTGAACACCGATCAACTTGATTTCCTTTTCCTCTGTTAATACCAAAAACTAAATAAAGGTGGGACAGGTCAAATTATTGTAAGAAAACATTCAACAGAATGAATCACTGACAGAGTAACTTTGCTGCCCCAGGAGCATTGCCGTGTACATGCTATCGTATCATCAGTTTATCACAACCAATACAATGGAATAGAGTCTGTCCAACATTTGTTGTTTTTCTGTGAGCTGTGTAGCGAACATAGCCTCAATAGTTTGTGATTTTGGTGATTTAGTGATAACATAGTCATTAGGACTAATGCTTTATCTAGCATGTACCTTCTAGATTTTCAAGGTCCCAAGAATGCAAACCAAGTTATGGCAAGGTCCAAATGATGTTCTTGACATCCAAATCATGGTATTCGAGTATCCAAGCTATAGTATTTAAGTGACCAAGCCTGATATCTAGGGTTATTCTATGATATTGAAGCATCCAAATGATAGAGAAAATCTAGAGAGCATCGGAGTAATTGGTACACTAAGGTGAAGTCCAAGCAAAGTCAATCATCGGATGTTTCGATGGTCACCTTTTTAGTAGCGTCGGATGAATTCTGAGCACAGGCTTGGAAGACGGAGAAAATTCATTACACCGGATGATCCGATGGTATGCGCAGGAGGAGCGTCGGACAAATCATATTTACTTTGAAATCAGACAGAAGGTTTTGGTCACAAAACCCTCCAGCACCGGATGATCGGACGACACCTGTCAGTGTTTTATACCGGCCGTCTACCAAGGGGTACCCGAGGTAGCAGAATGTGTAGCGGGGGATCGCCGGACCTGAAACTTGAAGGTAAAAGCGAGGACACGAGACACGGATTTAGACAGGTTCGGGCCGCTAGAGTAGCGTAATACCCTACGTCCTGTTTAGGGGTGTTTGTATATCGCGCCCTGCGCTTGGATGTTGAGGTATGACCTGCCGAGCTAGGTACCCCTGCCCTCCTTTATATACTCCAGGGGGCAGAGTACTAGTCGGATTACAAGGAGGAGTCCTAGTAGGATTACACGGGATGAGTCCTAGTAGGATTACATGGGATGAGTCCTAGTAGGATTACAGGGGAATCCTAGTAGGAGTTTGACTTCTTCCTTCCTTGCGGGTATTGGGGATGTATCCCCGACAAGCTCCCAAGCGCTTCATAGTCGAATGCAGCAGTCTTTGAGTAGTCTTGAGATATTCGCCGAGTAGTCTTGGTGCTCTTCGAGTACTTTGTCAGGCTGAATCTTTCAATGCTTCTCAAAGCTGCCATGAGGCTATGGTGTGCTCAAAGTCTTGATCAACATGATATTGTAGTCTTCATGTATGGAGGGCGGCGAAAGTCGCACTCCATCTGGAGTAGCCCCCGAGCCTTAGGTTGAATTGTAGAATCAGGCTGAGGGTCAAAATCTTGAATCTTCCTCTTTCGACTTGAAAAAATCGATTGTTGGGTGTAGCTTATCAGCCCCCGAGCCTTGGATTGATTGAATAATCAACCCGAGGGTCTTGAATCTTCACTCAGGTCATCATTCGAGTAGTTTTGCGGCGTCCAACCCCCGAGCTTGTGCGCCAGGTAAGTCGTTGGAGCCACGTCAAGTGGTTTTGCGGCGTCTAGTCCCCGAGCCTAGGAGCTAGCTGAGCCACTGGAGATATTCCGAGTACTGATTGGTGCTTAGCCCCCGAGTTCGGGAACTAGCTTGTGCTATTGGAGGCATGCTTAGCGTCACTGAAGCTCGATCTGAAAGAAAAGATGCATACATTATGTAGCATTTTTGTAGGGTTTTGAAAATGCTGAAATTTATTCAGTGATCAATATGAAAGTTGTGTCATGCTCTTATTTCGGTCATATTCTTCCCGAGTAGTTAGCCTGTTACGATTAGGTTCTCAGTCTCTGGGTAGCCGTTGCCACTGCGTGTGTGAGATCGTTGTCTCGTATATGCGTATGGGCTTAGGCGTGACAGATGCGCCTGAGGCTTTCACGAGTTAAGGCGTGTTCTACTCGAGAAGAGTAGTGACCTTAAGAGAAGACAAAAGTGAGAGTAGTCGCTGCTGCGACAAGAAAGAGACTGCACGATTGCGACTCAAACTCTTGTTTCAGTCATACTCTTCCCGAGTAGTTAGCCTATTACGCTTAGACTCTCAGTCTCTGGGTAGCCGCTGCCACTACGTGTGTGAGACCTTTGTCTTGTATACGCATATGGGCTTAGGCGTGACAGATGCGCCTGAGGTTTTCACGAGTTAAGGCATGTTCTGCTCGAGAAGAGTAGTGACCTTAAGAGAAGACAAAAGTGAGAGTAGTCGCGCTGCTGCGATAAGAAAGAGACTGCGCGATTGCGCAAGAGTTTGCTGGCCTCCGGTGAGTAGAGCGCGCATTGTGTGCAAGAGTTTCCGGTGAGTAGAGCGTGTGTTGCGCGCAAATGGAAAATAAGCCGAAAAATAATTTAGAAAAGCGACTTAGCTTGATTCGTGGATGATTGTTGACGAAGCCGTGACGGTCATTGATGAAGCCGTAACGGTTGTTGATGAAGTCGACTAGTCGGAGGCGATTCTGACTAGTTGTCGATGATGCGAAATTTGCCCTGACTAATTTTTTAGTCGAGACGAGGAGTTGGATTAGTCCACCATCGACTAGCCTTGTAGTCGAGACGAGTAGTAGAAGTAGTCGTCAGCGAGCGTCATGATGTGGCCGGAGTAGTCGTCGGCGAGCCGCCCATAGTAGTCGGTGAGCGCTGCGACGTACTCGGAGAAATCGTCGGCGAGCGTCATGACGAAGTAGTCGTTAGTGTGTTGCCGAGCGAAGTAGTCGAGGAGAGTAGTCGAAGTCGTTGCCGAGCCGCCCATAGTCATCTGCGAGCTCTCAACGTAGTTGAAGTCGTCGACGAGCTGCCCGTAGTCGACGGAGTCGTCAGCAAGCCGACCGTGGTCGTCGGTGTGCCCGCGACATAGTCGAAGAAATCATCGGCGAGCCGCCCGTAGTCGACGGAGTCGTCAGCAAGCCGACCGTGGTCGTCGGTGTGCCCGCGACATAGTCGAAGAAATCATCGGCGAGCCGCCCGTAGTGGTCGGCGAGCTCGCGATGTAGTCGGACTTTTGAGTTGTAGTCGAACTCAGAGTCGCTGTCAGACTTCGAGTCGGAGTTGAACCTAGAGTCGCCGTCGGACTCCACGTTGCGGTCGAACCCGGAGTCATCATCGGACTCGGAGTTGTAGCCAGACCCGGAGTCGCCGTCGGACTCCGAGTTCAAGTCATGGTCGGACCCGTAGTCGCTGTCGGAGTTCGAGTTCGAATCACGGTCGAACCCGAAGTCGTGGTCGGAGTACGAGTTTGCAATCCAACCTTGATCCAAGGTTTAATTTGTCAATTTTCTCAACGAGATTTTCTACTTCTTGTGGAAGAGAGTTCCCATCGAGGCACTTCTTCTCTTGATTGTCGATGATGCAGCATTGGAAGAACCCAGTGCCGTCGGTGACGCAAAGTCAGGAGTCGAAGATGAAGGTTGCGCCCGCTTTGAAAGCGAACGCCGGCTTGAAGATGAGGTCCTTCAAGCTTGCCTGATGATCTCGACGATCTGCCCCACGGTGGGCGCCCATGTCGGTGTTTTATACTGGCCGTCTACCAAGGGGTACCCGAGGTAGCAGAATGTGTAGCGGGGGATCGCCGGACCTGAAACTTGAAGGTAAAAGCGAGGACACGAGACACGGATTTAGACAGGTTCGGGCCGCTAGAGTAGCATAATACCCTACGTCCTGTTTAGGGTGTTTGTATATCACGCCCTGCGCTTGGGTGTTGAGGTATGACCTGCCGAGCTAGGTACCCCTGCCCTCCTTTATATACTCCGGGGGCAGAGTACTAGTCGGATTACAAGGAGGAGTCCTAGTAGGATTACACGGGATGAGTCCTAGTAGGATTACAGGGGAATCCTAGTAGGAGTTTGACTTCTTCCTTCCTTGCGGGTATTGGGGATGTATCCCCGACAGCACCATCGCATGAATCCCGGGAGAATTTGGGTGTAGGGAGTCCAACGGCTAGTTGCACTAAATATTCTGATGTAGGCCAAAAATAGACCATCGGAACATTCGATGGTATACTTTTTAACTAGCTGTTAGAGCAACGGCTCTTTCAGCCCTTGGGGTTATTTATACCCCCACCACTTGCCTATTTGGAGATGCTGGAGTGTCAAGGGATGCATTGAAAACCAAGACTCATCAACAACACATCCAAGCCACCAAAAATTCTTCAATGATTCATCAAAGGCTTAGCATAGGCTTAGAAGAATGATCAGTGCTAGGATAGGTCTAGAGAGGAGTGAGTGCAAGGTCTGCCAACCTTGTGATCAGGTTCTACGATGAACCACTGCTGTACAAGAGGTGTGCCGGCGCCTTGGAGCCTTGGTGGCTCGCCGGCAAGTCTTCGACCCTCCAACTTGGTGTGGAGCTGCGTTGATGACCTTGTGCGGGGGACGTGGAGACCCCCCTTCACTTGGTGGAGAAGCTCCTTAGTGAAAATGGCATCAAGGTGACTGAGGAACTTGACGTGTGCCTTAGTGGCCGAGCCTGTGTGGTAAGTCAAGGGGTGCCTTGGGAGAGACTTGGTGACCGAGAAGCAATACTCTTGTGTGCGTGCTTCAATAACGTGGACTAGTGGTGGCTAAGCGCCTACCGATACCACGAGATAAATTATTGTGTCAAGAGTTTGCTTCCCTTCATCCTAACCTCTTACGTTTCCTTATTTCATATTTACAACTTGGGTGCCTTTACTTTCCTAGAGTAGTATCTTGATAGGATTTTCTATAGGTTGCAAAACTTGTTTTGGATGAGGATTTTACACTACATCAACCATATATTGCACATCTAGATAGTATGATAAAATTTATGTTTTGATGAAAATAGTGGAAGCCATAGGTTAAGGTTTTAAGTTGCCTAATTCACCCCCTCCCCTCTTAGACTACGAGCACCTATTGCTGTCCAAGATTTCGCAAAGAGCCTCTCAAAGTCTGACTGTTGTACACTGTAATTTGCTTCGATTGAAACCTATCGTCTACATAGCCACTGCACGTGAGCATGTCAGTTCCTGTGTTGTACGCATGACACAATCTGTTTGCCTAAACACATGGGCATATACAAGAGAGGATCACTGATCATTTAGGGGTATGAGGCTTTGGGAATCGAGCTGGTGAATCACACATGCTCCGCGGAACTGGTGACCACTTTTTCCTACCAGGTAAAGTTTTGGGTAGACTAGTTGGTGCAGGCAACTCAGTATCTTTCTTTTTTTACTCCAAATCGTACTGTGTTTCCCGTACCATATTCAAGAAACGAGAGGTCTTATAGCACTTTACAGCCACGATAACCATTCATTTGCTTAATTCAAAATTTTCTAACATAGTCTGCTGAAAAGGAAAAACTGGCCCCTATGCATCCTTCTTACTTTTTTCCTCCGGATCCGTGCTTTATCAATCGGATGCATACGGCTCTTTTTCATCTCTGGAAACATGATATAGCAGCCTGGGTTCATCATCATGGGCTTTAACTTGCCGGGTCCATCAACAGAAAATTATCCTGGAGTTGGTTGGATAAATGACAAAACTATTCCAAAACAAATAAACACAAATTGATTCTGCTTTCCAAAAACTCAACACACATAAACACAAATCATGTTAAACACAGCAATCTGTTTTTTGGCTAATGCAAAACCTAGCCACTAACTAAAAGGTTCGGATACCATCACCCGTACTTCCTTCATGGCAACACATTAAAAATTGGTGAATAGATTCCTTCTCAAAGCAGTGAATAGATACATGTTCATTTTGATTGTTATGTCTGGATGTTGCAATATTTATGCTCTAATACAGTATAAAGAATCAATATGTGTTTCGACGCAGTTTGTAGTCCAATTCCCATACCATGAATTTGTTCAGCTGTGGTTTGGGTTCAATTGGTACATGAGAATATCCAAGTCTGCTACAGGCCGAGAGAACGTGGGGTCCGTGGAAATAATATGGGGTCACCAGCCAGTCCAGGAACTAATAGAGAAACAGCCATCCCAACTGCCCCATCACCGCTGGTTTTCGGCAATCCGGTGGTAATAACTTGAAAGGAATCGGTGTACGTAGCTTAAATGGGGAGGGGGTAAATTAGACAACTTAAAAGCTAAACCTATGACTTCCAAAGATACTACTCTAGAAAAGTAAAAGCACACTAGTTGCAAGTATGAAATGCGGAAACGTAAGGAGGGGATGAGGAGAAGCAAACTCTTGATACAAGGATTTATCCCGTGGTATCAGTAGGCACTAAGCCACCATTAGTCCACGTTGTTGAAGCACTCACACAAGAGTATTGCTTCCCGATCACCTAGTCTCTCCAAAGGTGCCCCTTGACTTGCCCGATCACCTAGTCTCTCCAAAGGTGCCCCTTGACTTGCCAAACAGGCTCAGCCACTAAGGCGCACGCCAAATCCCTCGGTCACCTTGGTGCCATCTCCACTAAGAAGTTTCTCCACAAAGGAAGAGGATCTTCACGTCCCTCGCACAAGGTCATCGCCGCCACTCCACATCAAGCCGGAGGTTCGAAGACTTGCCGGTGAGCTACCAAGGCTCTAAGGTGCCGGCACACCTCTTCTACAGTGGTGGTTGACTCTAGAACCTGATCACATGGTCGGCACACCTTGCATTCACTCCTCTCTAGGCCTATCCTAGCACTAATCACTCTCCTAAGTTTGTGCTAAGCCTTTGATGGATCACTTAAGCACTTTTGGTGGTATGGATGTGTTCTTGATGAGTCTTGGTCTTCAATGCATCCCTGAACACTCCAGCTTTAATCAAATGGACGAGTGGAGGGGATATAAATAGCCCAAGAGCTCAAAGAGCCGTTGCTCCAACAGCTAGTTAAAGTATACCATTGGATGTTCCAGTGGTCTGTTTTGGCATGCATCGGAACATCCGGTGCAACTAGCCGTTGGCCTCCTAGCGTCCAAGTTCTTCACTAACTCATCCAAAATTCATCCGACCTTCATCCGATGGCACCGTCGGAACATCCGGTGCGGAAGGATTTTTGCCCAAAACCTCTCTGGAAGTTTCTGAAGGAAATATGCTTCGTCTAGCGCTTCACTTGACCTAGCATCGGAACATTCGATGGTCTAGGGTTTCCTCCCCTCACTTCTGGCAATTGCTCTGATGCTACTAGAAAAGAGGCTCGGAGGTCTGTCTTTGACTCAGGTTTTTTGTAGCGACCAATTGTTCCGATGCTTGCTCCGACACTATTCTAGGGACCATCGGAACATCCGATGGTGCATGTTTTCCTACGTATCTTCAATTCTTTGCTTGTTTTTGGTTGTGGTTGCTTCCTTAGGATCTAGAATACCTTCAAGGCATGTTCTAAACACTTTGTTAGTCCTAATGATCGTGTTGTCATATTAATTACCAAAATCACAAACTATGGCTTAATGGGACCATGCTCCCTATATAACTCATCACCGCCGGTTCGGCGGTAAGAAAGGTATATAACGAGCTAGTTCATCTATCGAAATTGGTTGTTAAACTAGTGATAAAGTGTCGGGGCGCTAGGATGGTCATCCTGTTGTTCGATTCATTATTCTTCCCATTTACTGGTTGCAGGTGCGTCCATATTATCTGAGGTAGTTATGTGGTCCGTGTTTTAAATTTGCATTTCGCTACTGATTGAACCTGAAATTCAGTTCTTCTGTGTAGAATGCATCTCATGGTCTTTTCACTGAGATGCATCGGAGAGGATCAGAGATTTAGGAGTAGGATGCATTGGGAAATGGGAACCATGCTGGTGCTTCACAAGCGCTATGTGGAACATAAGGGAACCACGTATCAGTGCAAACATTGGTTCTGCCGTATGCAATAGCAGCAATATTGTACTCATTAGCTGCTAGAGCACCATTGCTGGATGCAGTTGTATCACCATGAATATGAAGATAGAGCACAACCTTGACCACAAGTTCTGTTGAAGGATTGAAGTAAGAAAATAGCATCCAGTGGTTGTTTCTAACGATGGCTTAAGCAATCCTTGGTGACAACAGCTAGCTTGTGCAGATATCAGTGAGGGCTGCCATTATTGACAGGTCGAGAGTAGTTATATCTCCTTGGAGTACATCTATAAGATCCGTGGTGTCCAAATATAATTCCAAGAGCCCTGTAGAAGAAAAGGCATGTAACAAGGAGGTTTTTGTGCAACTCTTTTGAAAGAGTACAAAAACTAGCGTCGCACTGTGTGCGGCTCCAGCCCAATCCCATGCGTGTTTATTTTGATTCTTCTTCACCGCATACTACATTGAGGTTTCATTATGTGTGTTCCATATCTAAGAGACAAAGTCTGCAAGGTACATACATCCTTTTTTTTAGAGCTCTGTCCCTTACAGTATTGAATAAAAACTAGCCATGTATGACTCATGCACGTGTATCAACCTTGCCATGTCAATTGCGTATAGTCATATGTTGTACATATATATTTCCTAAATATTTAACAAATGTTAATTTAGCAAAAGGGGGTTTTCCGACAGGTAGCAAAGGTCGATCGTCCAGCAACGCTAGTTGATCACCACCCTAGATGTCGCCGATACTGTGCCAATTTTTCTCTCAGCACTTCCAATGGAACACAATGCAGTAGCATCGATCTTCTGCATCTTGCATGGTAAATCTAGCAAATGCCTACCAGAGATATCAGGGTTAACATTTCCTTGGTCATTATCCTGCTTTGGTGACAACATATATTGCAGTATATCGATCTACCATTTCCCAACAAATTTAAAACAATCGAGCATCTGTAGCTGGTGACCTCGAGGATTTGGTGGAGGCATCAAACCGACATGTGTTTTGACATTATAATCTGCCATCAGATGCATCTGATTTGCCGGCCTTTGGTACCACATCTCCGAATGATGCGTGCACGCTCTATTCCCATGTGGAGGGAACATCTGTGGCAGACCCATGGGTTCTTCACGCAGATCAATGTTGACTACACCTGAGGTCTCCTAAGCCTACCTACTGGCCTTGATGCATACATATGCGCCCTGAGCTACTTCTTGCAGAATGTGCACCCTTGGATATTGCCTTTTTGCTTACTATCTCGTCCGTGTGTGTACGTATGTATTTATGTATGTGTAGGACTCTCCTCCGTCCTAAAAACAAGTCATCATACGATTAAAAATTTTGTCACACAAAACAAGTTATTATTCAAAATCATGCGAGAGTCAATTAGCAAAAAAAAAAATGCAGCATCTTGTGGTGGTGACCTCGAAGATATGCGTCGAGCTGAGATGCGTTTTGATTGGCTGCCCTGATACTCCATCTGATTCTTCTGCCATGTACCATTTAGTGCTCTACATTCATCGAGCTTGAGTGCTCTGCTCCAGTGGAGGGAACAGTCAGGACTGACCCACACCAGCTCGTCCTCTACTTCAGATTTTAGTGCTCCTGACATCTCCTAAGCCTACTAGCTACTGGCCTTCATGTATACGTACCCTCACTCAAGTGAAAGCTACTCATATATTTAAGTGTATGTGAAGAAACTAGAAATATATATACACGGGTCGTTAAGCAGTACATTCGTAGAGGCTAGGAATACAGCCTTCTTATTATTTACATTTTCTAAATGAATGGTCCAGGCTCAAGCGGTTGTGACGAGCAAGCATCGTTACTACAAGGATTCCGAATGACTGGCAGTCTTGTCTAATCACAAGATCTAAAGCAGGGTGGCAGGCAAGCTCCTCCATGCCTAGTCGGTTGGCCTTGTTAATTCTGTGACAGTGAAGAGCTATCCTGTAGTACATATATAAGAGGGTCTGACAGTTTGAGTATCCGGTGCTTTTATGACCTATTACAGGCTGAGAGTAGATAGTGTTAAGCTGGCGTCTACAACTACCTGCGCTTCTTCCGGTTCTTCACGCGCACCCCGCCATGCACGCCAGGCTCCCTGAAGAATCGTTCAGTTAGTTAGATAGGAACTGTTCTGTACTTGTATATAATTTGTACATCGGTGATCAATACAGAGTGCTGTTCATCCGAGTCTGTTTCTACATGGTATCAGTGACCGACGGATCCACCCTCTCCAATCCGTTCGCCACAGCTTCCGCCCCCATGGCTCCATCGCCTGCCAACTCTTCTGCTTCCTCTGCCTCCTCCGACGATTTCTCTGATGCAGCCCCTCCTCAACCAGCTCCGGCCGCCGTCCTTCAGACGGTGAACGTCCGCTCCCACGTCCCCATTCTGCTTGACTTTGATGCGGCCAACTACAGTCAATGGCACTGCTTCTTTGATTCTGTTCTCGGCAAGTTTGGCCTTGACGATCATGTGCGCTCTCCGACGCCGCTCGCCCAGCGCACCGCTGAGTGGCGCCAAATCGACAGCTGCCTCGTCAATTGGATCTACACCACCATTGCCAAGAACGTCTTCGATCTCGTCCATAAGCCCCGCATCACGACGTTCTCGCTGTGGTCTGACGTCGAGGGCCACTTCCGTGACAACGAGCTTGAGCGCGCTGTTCTTCTGGAAGCCGAATTCCGCAGCGTCCAGCAAGGCGACCTGTGCGTCCACGACTACTGCACCAAGCTCAAGCGCCTCGCTGACCAGCTTCGCGATGTCGGCCATCCTGTTTCAGAACCAAGTCAGGTTCTCAACCTCCTCCGCGGACTCAGCCCCAAGTACCGTCATGTGAAGCCGGTAATCAAATCCAAGTCCCCACCCCACACCTTCCGCAGTGCGATGTCGTACCTGCTCCTGGAGGAGGCCAGCGACTCCCACGATGCCAAGGCGGATGTCGCGTAGGCTTACCTCGCTTGCCACGGTGGCCCCGCTACTGGTGGCTCCTCCACTGGAAGCTCCGGCGGATCCGGCGATTCCGGCTCCAGCTCGCGCTCCCGCTACAGGAACAAGAAGAAAGGGCGGGGCTATGGCTCCTCCTCCGGCGCTCCGCCCCCCGTCGTCGTCGTCGGCGGCGGCGGCGGTCTACCTCAACACTCCACCTCGTCATCCGCTCCGTGGGCCGCTGGTTATAATCCCTGGACCGGCCTGGTCCAAGCTTGGTCCATGCCTCTGCGGGCCCCGAGCTCTGGCGTCCTCGGCCCACGACCGCCGTTCCCGCCACAGTAGGCTATGGCAGCACTTCATCAGCCGCAGCTTCCTGCTCTCCAAGGTCCTCCCCAACCAAGCGCCGCCATCTAGGATCCTCAGGCCCTCTCCACCGCACTGAGCACCGCCGGCACCGCCACACCGCCAAGCGCCGCTGAATGGTTCCTGGACACAGGAGCCAGCAACCACATGTCCTCTTCTGCTGGTAACCTCCATTCTTCCCGTCCCTCGCCACCCTCGTCCTCGCCACAAGCTCCCTCACTTGCTCCGTCCATGCCGTCTACAACGTCCTCATCACCTTCGTCGCGTGGCGCCCATGACGACGCTGTGCCCGCCGCTCACCATGTTCCCGGCTCACAACCCGAAGCTCCGGCTGCACCGCCGCGCCATCATATGACGACGTGCTCTCGGGCTGGCGTGTTCAAGCCCAACCCCAAGTATGCACTGGCCAGCACGTCGTGCACACTCTCGCCGGTTCCCAGCTCCGCCCGCGCCGCCCTGAAGGATCCACACTGGCGCGCCGCCATGCAATCAGAGTTTGATGCCCTGCTAGCCAACCGAACATGGCGCCTCGTTCCACGTCCACCACATGCCCGCGTCATCACCGGCAAGTGGGTGTTCAAGCATAATCTCAACCCCGACGGCTCGCTCAAAAGGTACAAGGCGCGGTGGGTTGTCCGCGGCTTCCACCAGCGCCTGGGCATCGACTTCACAGAGACGTTCTCACCAGTCGTGAAGCCAGCCACGATTAGGACTGTGCTCACCCTGATCGCGTCCCATCGTTGGCCGGCTCATCAGCTAGATGTTTCCAACGCTTTCCTTCATGGGAATCTCCAAGAACAAGTCTACTGCCAGCAGCCCGTTGGTTTCACCGATCCAGATCGCCCCAATGATGTATGTCTTCTCTCTCGATTGCTGTACGGTCTTCGTCAAGCTCCTCGTGCGTGGTTCCTGCGGTTCGTCGGCCATGTCCTCACACTCGGCTTCGTCCAGTCTCGCGCTGATACATCCCTCTTCGTTCTTCGCCTAGGCGCCAACAGCGCATACCTTCTCCTGTACGTCGATGACATGATCCTCTCCGCTTCTTCGACAACCCTGCTCCAACAGATCGTCGGCCGTCTCAAAGCGGAGTTCGCCATCAAGGACATGGGTCCTCTGCGGTTCTTCCTCGGCATCGACATTCAGCGCCGCGACGATGGGTTCTTCCTCTCCCAGGCGGCGTACACGCGTGATATCCTTGAGCGTGCAGGCATGGCCAACTGCAAGCCGGCATCGACACCGGCTGCCACCAGTGTAACACCCCAAGAAAAACAAACGCCACCTTAGGATGCTACTAAGCCACATCGGACAAAAGGGACAGATTTTGACAGCATCTTCCCTAAATCAGGAACACCGCGGAAGCAAGAAACAATAAGATATGAAAATAGATAAAGCACACTAGCATAAATAAAAGATCCTAACATGAAATTCAAACGATTAAGGCAAGGTTTAACAAAGCTTAACCATCATTAAGCAACAAATAGACTCTCATAGAGAAGGACTTAAATATTACAGTATCACACTAGAGGATTTTGATTAAAGAGAAGTGTGTGACGTGCTGCTACTTCCCAACCCCCAAGCAAAGCATCCATCCATCAAGTACCTGAGAGGATAACAAAAAAATAGGGGTGAGATATAAAATCTCAGCAAGTAACTAGCTTTAACAAGCTATTTAAACTACAAGTTCATTAGACCATGGTTTAACTATTATCAGTAAGTGTATCTCCTCAATGAATAATAATAATAATAATAACTCCAACACCCTCGTACATAAATAAAACCAATTCGTCACCAAACCTTGGAGAAAATTCACTTGTCACCACCACTGCCAAATAAATACCATAGAAAACCGATAGCACCCTAAATGCAAATGCAATGCAAATGCCATGTCTCCTGCCTTCATACTCAACAAAGTATGAAGCTGCACCGTTATGCCCAATAAACGATGCTGTACCGGTACGGTCGCGGCTATCAAGCGGCGAATAACTCCATATGCCATGCATTGTGATGCAATGAAATGCAATGCCAAGACAGATCGCACAAAGAGAGTATACACCGCATATACCAGATAAGTCTCTCCTCATTTGACAACATAAACCTCATCATAATTATGCTAACAAGAGCCATTACCAAGTTATAAAGTAAAGAATAAGGTATATGTAATAACAACAGTAAGATGTGCATAAACTTGTAATTGAATGGATGATATTGGATAAGTTATCATTCTGAAATTTAAGGTGGAGGTAGGAAAAATAGCAAATTAAAGCTTGTAGCAACCACCGCTACGTTACTTGCCTCCCAATGAAGGAGATAGCCGCTCTAAGCGTGATCCGGAGCGTTACCACCTGTTTTGACACAATAAGATCAGAACATATCCTCAAACAACCATGTGCACACAGCAAGTAAAGCACCCATATAGCCCAACCCGTCAAACAAGCGACGATGGTAAACATCACCTAGGTTAACCGCAGCAGTGCTGCTTCACTTTTTTGTATCTTTAAAATTACAAAAGATATGACAGCAAGCAAATACATCTTAGAAAACTAAGGGAGAAATCTTACAACTTTGTTCAGATCCTTTATTTTTAGCATAATCCAAAGAGGGGTAAAACTGCAGTTGAATGTGAAGTACAGAATCTGTCTGAAATTTCGGGCAGCAGCATACAAAAATTCATATCTCCCAAACCCCTTGTCCAAAAATTCTAAAATTTTGTCAGGACATATATCTCTGAGAAACTTAAAACTTTGTTATTATGGGTTTCCACGAATTCCATCCTTAAGATCATCTAATACATCTCTGAACATCTGCTGTCAAAAATCTGGACATTCAGAAACAGCGTCCAAACAATATTCAATAACTGAAGGTATACTCCACCAAAAAATATGAAACTTGGACAGCAGTTACATCTCATAATTCTCTACAACTTTTGTATGATCCACTTTTGGAGGAGAAATCGTTTAGGTCACCAAATCTACAAGGACAGCAGCACTGCCCGAGCTACAGGACAGCACACCTTAAATCGACCTTCAAACCGTGTTTTCCCCAACAAATCCACTAATCCTCAGGACCAAGAACCTCCTAAAAACATCAATTAGCAGATCTAAAGTGGATTCACCTCACCTTAGTCGTTCCCCAAACCCTAGGGCAGCGGGAAGATATGGGGAAAGGACCGATCTACATGGAAGATGCACCTTTCTTGCTCCTCTTGTTGTCCTCGATCCGTTTTGCTAGTTCCCCCCAAGGGTTTGCTGCTGTAGAGAGGGGATTTAGGGAGGGGAAGCCATGGGAGAGCAGGGAAGGAGGAAGAAACGTGAGAAGGAAGAGAGGACCGGTCTGGATAAGATGGGAGGGGGGCAACGGGCCAGGGAAAAGGGTTGGGCTGGCTGGGCCTTTGATTTTTTTTTAGTGTGTTACATTCTCCCCTCCTTTAATGAATTCGTCCCCGAATTTAACTACTCAAAGGTATACCAACTTGATAAATGAAAACTTACCGCTCTCAAAGAGTTGTGGGTACTTCTTGCGCATTTGGTCCTCGAGCTCCCAAGTCGCTTCACGCTCAGACTGATTACTCCATAGAACCTTGACATATTTGATGGTCCTCTTTCTCATGACTCGCTCGGATGAGTCTAAGATACGTTCTGGGTGACATTCCACAATTAGATTTGGCTCCACAATAAGTGGCTCCAAATCAATCTTGTGCTCAGGATCCCTCAAATATTTTCTTAACATAGATACATGGAAAACATTGTGCACTTGCTTCAATGATTCTGGAAGCTGCAAGCGATATGCCAAACTGCCAACACGGGCTGTGATCACAAACGGACCAATGTACCTTGGGCTAAGCTTTCCTGTGGTGCCAAACCTCACAACACCTTTGGTTGGCGATACCCTAAGAAGAACATGGTCACCCACTGCAAACTCTAGATCTCGCCTCCTCACATCAGCATAACTCTTCTGCCGGCTCTGAGCAGCCAACAGATTCTGTCGTATCTCCCGCACCTTTTCAGATGTCTCTCGGACCCAATCTGGACCAATCAAAGATCTCTCACCCAAAGTTTCCCAGCATATGGGAGAAATACACTTCCTACCATACAAAGCCTCAAATGGAGCCATCTTGATACTAGCTTGATAGCTGTTATTATAAGCGAACTCTGCCAAAGATAGATGATCCTCCCAACTACCTTTCCATGAAAGAACACAAGCACGAAGCATGTCCTCTAAGGTCTGAATAGTCCTCTCCGAGTGACCATCAGTCTGAGGGTGGAAAGCAGTGCTAAGAGTCAAATTTGTGCCCAATGCACTATGCAAGCTTCGCCAAAAGTTAGACACAAACTTGGGATCTCGATCAGAAACAATGGACTTTGGCACACCATGAAGCCTTAGCACTTCTCTCATGTATAAGGGAACCAAATCTGGTGCTGAACTAGTTGACTTCATCGGAATGAAATGTGCAGACTTAGTGAGTCTATCCACAATAACCCATATGGCATCTCTCCCTCGAGGTGTGCGAGGTAACCCGACCACGAAGTCCATGGTGATATGTTCCCATTTCCACTCAGGGATCTCCAAAGGCCGTAATAAACCCACAGGCTTTTTATGTTCTGCCTTAACTTGCTAACAAATTCCACAAGATGCTACATATTTGGCAACATCAACTTTCATCCTTTTCCACCAAAAATTTTTCTTTAAATCCCGATACATCTTGGTCTCACCAGGGTGAATTGTGTAAGGTGTTCGATGTGCCTTCCTAAGTATATCCATCTTCACATCAGAATTTTGTGGCACACAAAGACGCCCTCTAAAGCGAATAGCACCATGTTCATCTATGGTGAACTCCCGTGGTCTACCCCCTAAAATTCTCTTTCGAACCTCTTGAAGCAAACGATCATGTTGTTGAGCCTCACGCACCTGATCAACTATGGGAGACTGAATAAGCATTTGAGTCTCTTGATGTGCAACGCCCGCATAACAAAACAAAACCCCCATGCGATCCATATCAACAATCAAGGACATCACTGTCTTAGGAACACCTGTCCTACTAAGAGCATCTGCCACCACATTTGCCTTTCCTGGATGGTACTGGATAGTGAGATCATAGTCCTTAATTAATTCTAACCATCTCCGTTGCCTCAAGTTGAGTTCTTTTTGTGTGAAAATATATTTGAGACTTTGGTGATCTGTAAATATATCACATGACTCTCCATAAAGATAATGCCTCCAAATCTTTAGAGCAAAAATAACTGCAGCCAACTCTAAATCATGTGTGGGGTAATTTTGCTCATGCTTCTTCAATTGCCTTGATGCATAAGCAATCACTTTACCTTCTTGCATAAGCACACAACCAAGCCCGATTCGAGAAGCATCTGTATACAAAGTGAAGCGTTTGCCGCTCTCAGGTAATGTCAATATAGGAGCATTCACTAACTTATTCTTTAGAGTTTGGAAACTGGCCTCACACTCTTTAGTCCATATGAATGGAACACCCTTCTTAGTGAGATTAGTCATTGGCTTAGCAACAATTGAGAAACCCTGCACGAAACGCCGATAATAACCTGCAAGCCCAAGAAAGCTCCGAACTTCTGTTACATTGGTCGGTCTTTGCCATTCCACCACTGAGGCAACGTTTTTAGTATCCACCTTAATGCCATGTTGATTAATGACATGACCAAGGAAGCTCACTTCAGAAAGCCAAAATGCACATTTCTTCAATTTTGCATAGAACTTGTTCTTCCGGAGTGCATCCAAGACGAGACTGAGATGAACCTTATGCTCCTCCTCTGACTTGGAGTAAACTAAGATATCATCGATGAATACCACAACAAAAACATCCAAGTACTCATGCAACATCCTGTTCATGGCCTCCATAAAAACAGCAGGGGCATTTGTTAGTCCAAAAGACATAACCACATACTCATAATGCCCATACCTGGTATTAAAAGCCGTCTTCTCAATATCCTCTTCCTTGATACGTAGTTGATGGTAACCAGATTGCAAGTCAATCTTAGAGAATACCTTGGCACCTCTCAATTGATCAAAGAGAGCATCAATACGAGGCAAAGGGTACTTGTTCTTGATTGTTACTTGATTAAGTGCTCGATAATCAACACAAAGTCTTTTAGTGCCATCCTTCTTTTCTACGAACAAGACTGGGGCAGCCCAAGGTGACGTGCTTGGTCGGATAAACCCTTTAGCAAGAAGTTCATCCAATTGCTTCTTTAACTCCACCTGCTCCACAGGAGCCATCTTGTATGGTGTCTTATATATAGATTGCGTTCCAGGAACCAACTTTATGTGGAAAATAGCCTCTCTTTTAGGAGGCAAACCTGGGAGCTCATCTGGGAAAACATCTGGATAGCGACAAACCACTAGAATATCATCCACTCGCAAGGGAACCTCCTGATCACCAATCATCACAAAAAGAATTCCAGTTTTTTGTGTCCATCGATTAGGAAATAACTGACACAACAAGGAGATAGAGTACTTCAAACCACTACCTTGAAAGATCATCTCTCGTCCTGATGGTGCTTGCAAAGTGATTGTTTTCCAGAAACAAGAGATAACGGCCTTATACTGGGAGAGCCAGTCCATGCCAAGAATCACATCAAAAGGCTCCAACGGAATCACCACTAAGTTAGCAATAAAATCCTCATCCGCAAGAGTGACAACACAGCTTGGACAAACTATAGAACTCGAGACAAGCCCTCTAGCAGAACTAACAACGATAGCCTCCCCAATCCTTTCAACAAAAAGACCCAAACGACCAACAAAAGCCTCTGAGATGAAAGAGAAACTAGCTCCAGAATCAAAAAGAGCATGAGCATCATAAGAATCAACTGAGATGATACCTGTTACCACGTCACCACGATCTCTAGCGTTAGTGGCAGGCATAACATATGCCCCTGGAACGCCAGACGAAGAAGAGGCACCCGAAGTAGGACCCGTCGGAGTGGGAGCCCATGGAACCATGGGTGCTGAAGGAGTAGCATGGGGCATCCAGTAAGCCCCAGTCTGAAGTGTAGGGGCAGCTGATGGAGTCACCGGTGGCGCTAGCAAGTACTGAGGTGTAGGGGCAGGTAGGTACTGCTGCGGTGGCGGTGCAGGTAGGTGAGGAGTAGAAGATGCAGCCGCCATCATATGGAATGCACCATTGGGAGCTGAAGAAGACACTAGCTCCCAACGAAGCTTGGCATCAGGATTCTTCCTACAAACCACGTCCTTGTGATCTTGACCACAAATAGAGCACTTGCCGGACCATCGGCACTCTCGAAGACGATGCGCATCTCCACATTTGAAGCACACCATCCCCGTGCCAGGTTTGGGAATGGCACGATACTGAGGAGTACTCCCTCCTGGAGTACGAGACTGAGCTAAACCACCACGGTACGGCTGGTGACGCTGAAACTTGCCCTTCCTATGAACATGACCACCAGAATGGACCTTCTTGTCACCCTGACCACGAGACTGGTCACCACTCAAAGACTTATTTAGATCAGCTGTGACCTGAAGCTGCATCTCAACTCCCAAGGCTTTCTCTACCATGGAGCGAAAGTCTGTGACTTCAAAGGCACCCAACACATGGCGAATTGAAGGCTTAAGGCCTTGACGAAATTGCCTTGCTTTCTCTGCATCATCATGGGCCACATGTGGAACAAAGCGAACAATCTGGTTGAACCCCACCTCATACTCAGCCACTGTCTTCCTTTCCTGCACATAGTTATTTAGCTCAATTTTCATCTTGTCCAGGAAGGTCACTGGGTAAAACCTCCTCTCAAACTGCCTAACAAACTCAGGCCAAGTTAAAGAACCATGCGCAGCCGTGCGAGCTGACTGCACACCCTTCCACCAAATCCGTGCCTCACCCTTTAGTAATTGTGCCCCATAACGAACACGATCATGAGCTGACACCTCAAAAGCTTCCATCTTATCCTCCACATATGACAACCAATCAGCAGCCTGAATAGGAGTACCACTGCCATCAAAACTATCGAGCTTCATGCCAACCCACTCTCTCAGCGAGACACCACTCTCAGGGCCAACTGGGGCAGCAACTTCCTGAGTAGAGGTAGTAGGATTAGGTTGTGTTGCACCCGCACGAGCAGCCTGCCTCAAAGTCCTCATCTCATTTTGCATCTCACGCATTGCGGCAAGTAATTCTGCTTGACTAGTGCCATCAGCTTGGGCACCGCTCGCTGGTCGTGCCCGACCTTGCTTCTTAGGTGGCATAACTGCAGCCACCACAAGACACAAACAACACAAATATCAAGCTCCAACAATTTAAAGTATGCATAAAGACAAAATAATCCATACACACCAATATACCCGTACCCAACCTACAAGTGCAAGTGTGTCAAATTAGACTTTATTTTTTCCTAGGATTAAATTAACCTAAGCTCTGATTACCAACCGTAACACCCCAAGAAAAACAAACGCCACCTTAGGATGCTACTAAGCCACATCGGACAAAAGGGACAGATTTTGACAGCATCTTCCCTAAATCAGGAACACCGCGGAAGCAAGAAACAATAAGATATGAAAATAGATAAAGCACACTAGCATAAATAAAAGATCCTAACATGAAATTCAAACGATTAAGGCAAGGTTTAACAAAGCTTAACCATCATTAAGCAACAAATAGACTCTCATAGAGAAGGACTTAAATATTACAGTATCACACTAGAGGATTTTGATTAAAGAGAAGTGTGTGACGTGCTGCTACTTCCCAACCCCCAAGCAAAGCATCCATCCATCAAGTACCTGAGAGGATAACAAAAAAATAGGGGTGAGATATAAAATCTCAGCAAGTAACTAGCTTTAACAAGCTATTTAAACTACAAGTTCATTAGACCATGGTTTAACTATTATCAGTAAGTGTATCTCCTCAATGAATAATAATAATAATAATAACTCCAACACCCTCGTACATAAATAAAACCAATTCGTCACCAAACCTTGGAGAAAATTCACTTGTCACCACCACTGCCAAATAAATACCATAGAAAACCGATAGCACCCTAAATGCAAATGCAATGCAAATGCCATGTCTCCTGCCTTCATACTCAACAAAGTATGAAGCTGCACCGTTATGCCCAATAAACGATGCTGTACCGGTACGGTCGCGGCTATCAAGCGGCGAATAACTCCATATGCCATGCATTGTGATGCAATGAAATGCAATGCCAAGACAGATCGCACAAAGAGAGTATACACCGCATATACCAGATAAGTCTCTCCTCATTTGACAACATAAACCTCATCATAATTATGCTAACAAGAGCCATTACCAAGTTATAAAGTAAAGAATAAGGTATATGTAATAACAACAGTAAGATGTGCATAAACTTGTAATTGAATGGATGATATTGGATAAGTTATCATTCTGAAATTTAAGGTGGAGGTAGGAAAAATAGCAAATTAAAGCTTGTAGCAACCACCGCTACGTTACTTGCCTCCCAATGAAGGAGATAGCCGCTCTAAGCGTGATCCGGAGCGTTACCACCTGTTTTGACACAATAAGATCAGAACATATCCTCAAACAACCATGTGCACACAGCAAGTAAAGCACCCATATAGCCCAACCCGTCAAACAAGCGACGATGGTAAACATCACCTAGGTTAACCGCAGCAGTGCTGCTTCACTTTTTTGTATCTTTAAAATTACAAAAGATATGACAGCAAGCAAATACATCTTAGAAAACTAAGGGAGAAATCTTACAACTTTGTTCAGATCCTTTATTTTTAGCATAATCCAAAGAGGGGTAAAACTGCAGTTGAATGTGAAGTACAGAATCTGTCTGAAATTTCGGGCAGCAGCATACAAAAATTCATATCTCCCAAACCCCTTGTCCAAAAATTCTAAAATTTTGTCAGGACATATATCTCTGAGAAACTTAAAACTTTGTTATTATGGGTTTCCACGAATTCCATCCTTAAGATCATCTAATACATCTCTGAACATCTGCTGTCAAAAATCTGGACATTCAGAAACAGCGTCCAAACAATATTCAATAACTGAAGGTATACTCCACCAAAAAATATGAAACTTGGACAGCAGTTACATCTCATAATTCTCTACAACTTTTGTATGATCCACTTTTGGAGGAGAAATCGTTTAGGTCACCAAATCTACAAGGACAGCAGCACTGCCCGAGCTACAGGACAGCACACCTTAAATCGACCTTCAAACCGTGTTTTCCCCAACAAATCCACTAATCCTCAGGACCAAGAACCTCCTAAAAACATCAATTAGCAGATCTAAAGTGGATTCACCTCACCTTAGTCGTTCCCCAAACCCTAGGGCAGCGGGAAGATATGGGGAAAGGACCGATCTACATGGAAGATGCACCTTTCTTGCTCCTCTTGTTGTCCTCGATCCGTTTTGCTAGTTCCCCCCAAGGGTTTGCTGCTGTAGAGAGGGGATTTAGGGAGGGGAAGCCATGGGAGAGCAGGGAAGGAGGAAGAAACGTGAGAAGGAAGAGAGGACCGGTCTGGATAAGATGGGAGGGGGGCAACGGGCCAGGGAAAAGGGTTGGGCTGGCTGGGCCTTTGATTTTTTTTTAGTGTGTTACAACCAGCGCAAAGGCGTCAAGCTCTGAAGGAAACCTGATCTCTGACTCCTCGTGGTACCGGAGTATGGCTGGCGCCCTCCAATACCTCACGCTCACACGGCCTGACATAGCCTACGCCGTCCAACAGGTTTGTCTACATATGCACGCCCCTCGCACCTGCCACGCCAACATGCTGAAGCGCGTTCTCCGGTATCTCAAGGGCACCATTGGTTTCGGTCTTCACCTCCTCGCCACGGCTGCGCCGTCGTTGCTTGCCTACACCGATGCCGATTGGGCTGGCTGCTCGGACACTCGCTGGTCCACGTCGGGATTTTGCATCTTCCTCGGCGATTCCCTGGTGTCTTGGTCCTCCAAGAGGCAAAACACAGTCTCCCGGTCCAGCGCGGAGGCTGAGTATCGCGGCATTGCCAACGCCGTCGCGGAATGTTCCTGGCTGCGGCACTTGCTTGGCGAGCTACACCATGGCGTCCAGAAGGCTACGGTTGTGTACTGTGACAACGTGTCGTCCGTATACATGTCTCGTAATCCAGTTCATCACCGACGCACAAAACACATCGAGCTCGACATACATTTTGTTCCGGAGAAAGTTGCCCTTGGCGAGCTTCGCGTCCTTCATGTGCCAAGCGACAGACAGTTTGCGGATATCTTCACGAAGGGGCTTCCGTCTGCGCTACACGAAGATTTTCGAGCCAGTCTCTGCGTCGGCCAAACCAACGCTAAGACTGAGGGGGGGGGGGGGGGTGTTAAGCTGGCGTCTACAACTACCTGCGCTTCTTCCGGTTCTTCACGCGCACCCCGCCATGCACGCCAGGCTCCCTGAAGAATCGTTCAGTTAGTTAGATAGGAACTGTTCTGTACTTGTATATAATTTGTACATCGGTGATCAATACAGAGTGCTGTTCATCCGAGTTTGTTTCTACAGATAGCTGTATGTTATCCGGTGAAATGGAGTCCATGGAGATAATATAAAGGAATCAGAAACACAAAAATGGCGAGTGAGTAAGTGCATTGAAAGAGAATGTCCTTTCCCCGATTCATTCTGGAGCCGGTTGCATTTGCGTTCTTATCTAACACCAGTAGAAAACTCACCTTCCATCCACCCCTTTTATCCCCGTTAATATTTGATCCGGGACTAAAGGTTCACCAACTGGTTGGTAATACAAATCGAGACTAAAGGGTTTCCCACGAGTTAATACAAAAGGATTGCATCCCTTATATAGTCAGATGTGCTGTGTAGGTGGGATGGCAAGGAAGCTACACGCGAGGTTTGAGGTTGAGTGACCTGGGACTAAAGAACGCCTCTTTTGTCTCGATTACTTTATCTCAGATGATTTTTTGGGAGATTTGCTCCCTACTAACTAAGATAAAAGGTCAGCTGTAGAGCCATGATTACGCGTGCATAGTAACGAGTCTGTCTATTACCTTCATTTTGGTAGGAGAGGATCGTTGGTGTAGGAGTATGAGGCACTGGGAAATTGGAATCAAGCTGTCGCTTCAAAAGCTTTCTGTGTAACAATGAAGCAGCAGGGTGAAATGCCTTGCCACCGCTGTTTTTATTTCTTCCTTGATGTTGGAACACGGATATGAAGTGCAACAACAACCACTAGATCTGCCGCTTCCTACAATAATGCTGGAGAGTGGAGCCTAAAGAAAGCTTGAAACATCAATTGCGTGCTTCTACTAACAAAACAAATATGCAATACTACGAGAGACCCTTGAGATGCCGCTTGTTCCTGTTGGGCCTATATCCTTGATCATTCATCCTGTTGCATCTCTGGTTCCGCTTGAATCTATACAATCATCACATGATTTCAAATATAAGCCAAGGAGTGATGCTTCTATAAATAATGAAGAAATGTTCAAATGCATGTCCAGGGCTCAGTAGTTGTGACGAGGGAGTTTATTTATACGGTTGAAGAGTGCGAAAACTAGGCCGGGATTGCATTAGATATGTTCTTGCATGAGATGTGTCCATGATTCTGCGTGCGTCGTCACAACTCTGAGTCTCGATTAACCTCTTGTACATAGACACTGCATATGAGTACGGGTTATCATATTATTTGTTCACTGACATGCTTGAGAGAGGGCCATTTGCCGCGTAAAGAGTGTGAGGCATTGGGAATCCATCAACTGCTCGGTCCGCAATCTTTGCAACAGAAGGATACCACAAAATGGTGTGCATATTTGTTCTTTGGAGTCTCGAACAAAACGGACATTATATGTTGATGCATTTCTGCACGCGGGAACATGGTTGGGCATGTGTAGTTGTGCTTTGCTGGTGTCTAGTGTAGATCCTACCTCTCTTTCTCTTTTCTTTTCGAAACATATGGTTTTTCCAGAGTCTTGATCCATCATCAGCTTTGTCGGCTCTAGGCTAATCTTCTCAAATGCAGATTAAGCTAATAAAATAAACATGTTCATGCAGACGATCCCAGTTTCAGGGATATACTGAAAACCGGTTTTCAAAAACTGCAAAACACAGCAAAACAAATCATGCTCAACACGCGACTTCACATGAAAAGTTATAATTTTTTGTGTAATTGCTAGCACTACTAGAGAACAGGGCATCACTGCCGGCCCTCAAACCCCATCACCGCCGGTTTTGAATCCGTCGTATCCAATTTGGCAGTGATGGGGTACCCATAACCGGCAGTGAAAGCTTATTAAAAAAATAAAAAAAAATCCATGCCGCCCTGCCGCCGCCACCACCCCTTGCCGCACACCCCCACCCTGCTGCCGCCACCCAAGTAGCACGCCTCGCTAGAGCCCCATCGCCACCCGAGAGAGAGAGGGAGGGAGGTGGTGCACTTGGATCTGAGAGAGGCGGCCCCGCCACCGCTGCGGCTCCACCGGCCACCAACGGCCGTTGGTCCCGCTGGATCTGACCAGCCTGCCACTGCCCGCCAGATCCCGTTGCTGCCGCCGCCGCATTGGCTCCCCTATTGCAAATCCGCACGCCACCGCATCTGCTCCAATCGCAGCCCCGCTTGCCGCCGCATCCGCCCCGTGTGCTGCTACTGCTTCTCACCCTGTTGCCGCTTCTCTATAATTGTTTCCAATGCTTTTTAAATTTGGAGCCATTGAGCAGACATGCCTAGCTAGCTTCTGGCTGATCCTCCTGATGTGCCATTTGGTCCTTCGGCCAGGCTGGCCTTTCATACAACATCTCCGACTGAAACTTGCACGCTCTATTGCAGTGGAGGGAATGGCCGTGGCTAACGCACAACTGCTCCATGCGCATCCAAGTTGACTGCTCCTGACGTCTCCTAAGCCGAGCTACTGGCCTTGATACATACATATATGTGCACTGAGCTACTGTTCTACTTACTACCGCATTCCTATGGAAATTACTATGCAGCATATTGCATATAATTAAGAAGTTAGCTTACGGACCTAGGGATGAAATATTGGAGTGTATATGAAGAAACTATAGAGATATATACAGGGAAGACAATTCTATTGCGTAGCAGGCATCAGAAACTTGAAACTAGCCTAGCCGATAATGCCCTCTTAGCTCGATTTTGCACAGTTCACGAATTCAAAAAAATGGATAGCCCTTTTTTTACTACCTCATTATTTTGAGGGTCCGTGGTAAATATATAGCCGTGACCCTATGGAGAAAGAGATATCGAAGTCTATATGAAGAAACTAGAAAGATATATACAGTTACGATAATTATTATGCATACTGCAGGGTGCCGTGCTCTCTGTAATCAACAAGTAGTTGAAATTTATAAGTGGCTTCAAGTTCGTTGTCACAACATACCAGACCATGGCACAGTAGGAAAGTACTTCGGTGCTGTATGGGACCAAGCAAAATAAAATTCTACTCCCTCCGTTTCAAATTATACATCGTTTTGGCTTGTCTAGATACAAATTTAACTACACTGGAAGTTCTGACTGGGGCATCAGGAAGCGTTAGGGGTTTGGGTAGGGAGAGGTCCAACCAGGGTTGGTAATGGATCACGACCCTTATGCCTCCTTCACAATCCAACTTAGCCTTATCTATTTTTAGTTCAAAATTATATTAATTTATGGTCCGGTCCTTATTGAACCCGATCCATAAATTTGCTAGGCTAAATTAGAGTGCCCTTTACCACCCCTAGGTCCAACAGCAGTATGGTGAAATGTGGTGCACTGGATTATCCGATGCCCGCCCAATGTGATTGTCGCATCATCCAGTGGCTCACTAGCTTTCTTTTAGCCGTTAGAGCAACAGACCAGACAAGGGCACAGTAGGAAAGTACTTCGGTGCTGTATGGGATCAAGCACCATAAAATTCTACTCATCCGTTTTGAATTATAGGTTATTTTAACTTTTCTAGATAAAAATTTAATTTAGCCGGAAGTTCTGACTGGTCATCAAAGGTAGGGAGAGGTCCAATAGCCATATGGTGAAATGTGGTGCATTGGATTATCCAATGGCCGTCCAATGTGACCATCGGATCATCTAGTGACTCACTAGTGTTTATTAGTTATTGAAGCAACAACTGTTTTAGTTAGATAAGCTATATATACGCCTTCTACTCACTCATTTGAAGTTGCTAGAGTGTGCTTAGAAATATTAGAGCACAAGATAGATCAAAAATACATCCATACCACCAAAATGCTAAGATTGATCATCCAAGATGATTAGCACATACTTATAGAGTGATTAGTTATAGATTAGATGCCTAGAATTTTAAGCGAGCAAGGTGTTGCGACCTTGTGTGGTTCTTAGCTAGAGTGAGCCAACCTTGTAAGCTTGGTGCACCACCGGGAAGTCTTCGATCCTCCAATTAGGTGTGGAGTTGCAACGTCAATGACCTCTGAGAAGCAGGTTGTGTCATGGGTGCGGGGTGCCTCTCTCTCTTCTTATTCTTGACACAGACTAGCAGTTGTGTGTACCCGGCATGAAACAGGGAACACTTGTGAACATATGTCCTCTATTCCTTTTTTAGGTTTTCATACAAGTTGCTGTGTGAAAATTATGAATGTTTCTGAAAAGCGCAGAGCAATGGAGGACAGATGCCTGTTACACGTCCTGTTACACGTAAACATGTAAGCCGAACAGTCGGTCTCCTCCACCTCCTGTTGAATTTGTCTTCCTCTCAACAGCCCCTCAACGAGTGGTTAAGAATTAAGAAAAATCATATTGTGACTGGTGTCTTAGGAAGTTATTCTTGGTTGGAAGTTTCACTAGTAGAGAATTAGCTTTCGATGTGTCCCCTTTTATCCCGGTTTAAAGTTGATCCAGGACAAAAGGTTCACCAACCGGGACTAAAGCTCGGTCACTGGTGGGGGGTTCACCAACCGGGACCTTTTATCCCGGTTGCAAAGGCTAGTAGGAAAAAAAGACTCTGAGAGGCCTTTTATCCCGGTTTGAAACACCAACCGGGATAAAAGGGTCGAGAGCCTTTTATCCCGGTTTATGATACCAACCAGGATAAAAGGGGGTCATTTATCCCGGTTGGTGTTTCAAACCGGGATAAAAGGATTCCAACGAGGTAACTGAAAGAGGGCCAAATCCCTCGAACCCTTTTATCCCAGTTTGTAATACCAAAGGATAGCATCCCCTATATAGTCAAATGTGGTGTGTAGGTGGGATGGCAAGGAAGCTACGCGCGAGGCTGGAAGTTGTGGGTTCGAATCCTACGCAGCGCGCACGCACATATTTCGCGTGAAAAATCGCGTGCCTAGGATTTTTTTTTTCAGCACCTGCGTGGTGACCCGTTTTAGTCCCGGTTGAGTGACCCAGGATAAAAGACCCCCCCTTTTGTCCCGGTTGGTTTATTCCGGATGGATTTTCGGGAGATTTGCACCTTACCAACCGGGACTAAAGGCCAATTCTCTACTAGTGTTTCTTCATCACAAACTCATATTTCAACTTGGCCACTGAATATATCAGCACTGACAGCACATCTATTCACCAACGGTCTAAATATATAAGCACTGAAACTCATATTTAATTGAGTCCATACATTTGGACCAACCAAGTATCATCCGAAACCAATTTCAATCTTAGTAGCTCATAAAGTTCCCAACTAAAACACTACAGATGTAAGCCAAGAGGGCATCACAATGCCTCATCACCGATATAAATGCAAAGTAGTGTCGGGTCCCGTTATGGCTGCCGTTCCTTCCCCAACAACTGCTTGGATTGATCCAGAGGATTTGGGAAGCAGTTATGTGCGCGGTACTGGGTAACCGGCCAAAGCACAAGCGACATCACCGATTCCTACCTACCGCTCTATGTGGTGGTCGTCTTGTCAACACAATGCCAGGTACCCCAACTTTATCTTAAACATCAACAGAAAGAAAACAAAGAACGAGATAGGGTTCTGTAAGTACCCTGGACCGGGGCCATTGCCAGAGACATTGGTTGCTCTATTATTAACTGGAGTAAACATGCATCTTGGTTGACTTTAGTCGATGCATGCGTACAAATTTGACGTGAGAAGACATCTACAGCAATGTCCATCGAACGCTTATTGATGTTACTAAGCCTAGCTAGTACTTATGGATGTTGCTTAACCTAGTAATGCCTCCATGTATTAATAATACATGATGTTTTGGACATCAAAAACTAAAATGAGTATATTTTGTTGGTCCTAAACATCATACATCAATTAGTTGACATACTCTCTCCATTCTGTTTTGATAAATATATTTAAAAAATGATATTTTTATAGATAATTGCCCTATTTGCAACCAACATGGCCAAACCAATAAATCGCATGGACAACAATATGAGTCATTGTGGCAAAAACAGTGGAGGGCTAATGAGGATAGCCTTATTTGTGTTAATTGGATCATAAGCTGGGTTTTTTCCTTGATCATTGTGTCAAGATGAAATGTGCCTATCAAAAGAGAATGGAACAAGTAGTACTCAAGATTATACCTTGAAACCTGATTTCTATAAATGTAAACCCACCAAGATCCATATATGTCATGCCGAGGTAAGGCAACGATGATGTGCTTTCGTGTTCACACGATGCCTGTCACACTGCGTGTCTCAGAGGAGATCAAATTTTCCTGTCATCTGCTAGGTTCATCCGTAGGATTAGAAGGTGTCAGGAATAAAAGGCATTGACGAACATTGCCATCCTGCAAGTACGATGTCTGCAGCATGTTGTACGGTCTGCTGCAGTACACAAGAACCTCTGTGTTCTTCTCCCTCGCAGTCTCCGATGACCTTGGACTCTGACTGTGGTTTAGTTATTCTTGGGTTGTCCAGAGCAGCGCCCTACTATTTGGATGCATAGAATGCTTGTCCCATGTCGTGGGCTTGGTGCCACACAGTTTAGAAAAGTATGACAATACAAGGCAAAAAGAAAAAATTTCCACATCCTCACGAGATGCCGTGAAAACCTTCCTTATAATAAACGTTAGGACACCAGATCAAATACTGAAACACAATATGTACCATTAATAGGCACTTCAATTCGCAGTACACAAGAATCAAATGCTGAAACATAATTTGCTGAAACACTTCAATATGTGTCCAATGCAACTGCAATTTGCACGCAATAGAACCTCTCGCGTACACAGCTTGCCTTTCCTCTGTTGCGTGCATGGCACGGTCTGTTCTATGTCGTTAACTAGAAAAGTTCATGCTGGCTAAAGTTCCAGGGGATTCGAGTGTTTAATCACACTTGCTGTTTGGAACAAAAAGGAAACCACACTTTAGTTACAGATACAAGGCAATAAAAAGAAAAAGAAAGCACTACAACTTCATGATGGCTAGCGGAGGAGACCATGCCATACGTTCCTGGGGACTCTGACAATGTAGATTGAAAACTCTGGTTGGTGGTTCTGTTTTGATAAGTATATTTAAAAAATGAGATTTTTACAGATAATTGCCCTATTTGCAACTAACATGACTACGCCAATAAATCGCATGGGCAACAATGAGTCATTGTGGCAAAAACAGTGGAGGGCTAACGAGGATAAGCCTTATTTGCGTTAATTGGATCATAAGCTGGGTTTTTTCCTATATCATTGTGTCAAGGTGAATGTGCTTATCAAAAGAGAACGGAACAAGTAGTACTCAAGATTATACCTTCAAACCTGATTTCTATAAATGTAAACCCACCAAGATCCATATATGTCATGCTGAGGGTAAGGCAACGATGATGTGCTTTCGTGTTGACACGATGCCTGTCACACTGCGTGTCTCAGAGGAGATCAAATTTTCCTGTCATCTGCTAGGTTCATCCGTAGGATTAGAAGGTGTCAGGAATAAAAGGGATTGACGAACATTGCCAAGTAGAACAGTGAGAATCCTACAAGTACGATGAACCTCTGTGTTCTTCTCCCTCGCAGTCTCCGATGACCTTGGACTCTGACTGTGGTTTAGTTGTTCTTAACAGAGAAGGGTGAGTTTATGTGAGAGAAGTTTCAATTGACGGCACACAAGGGACATTCACTATTTTTCGATGATATATTTTTAGATAATTGAAGAATATTTCAGCTTCAACCACCCCAATAGAGGAGGAATCAGTCCACATTTATTACATGCAATAGCTTAATGCTATCCACCGTGGTACTATTTTTCTTTCTTATCTGTAATCAGCTTGAAAGCTGAGGATTATGTAAAAACTTGGCTGTGTGCGGTCGTAGAGGCCGGAAACTATTCCATTTTCTAAAAAATATGCAGTATTTATATACAGAAAGTTGAAGGTACCATCATCTTCATAGCGTTCATTTTGTTTCCCAGGTATCTACCTATAGCATTCTTACGACGATAAGGTTCGACGCTTTTGCTCAATTCTTTCTACCTGAGTAGGCAACTGGCAAGTGTATGGTACCTGAGTAATTCAGTACTACACAACTTGTTATCACCGCCGCCTATATCACTGCTGGATTTACGAACCTGTCAAATTACGAAATGGCAGTGATATTATATTACTGCTCTCACTACCGGTTAGATTACGAGCCTGGGGTCTCGGACCCTAGCTGTGATGTGTGTGTACAGAGGATAAAAAAATATAATACAGCTGCATTGTAACTACGCAATGAAAAGTTTATCACAAGTTAATTATTACGACAATTACCTTTTCATTGCTCCAAGTACATACTTACAATGGAGCAAAGCACAGTGGCTCTTCTACATATTGTGTGCTAGACGGAGGGAATATCATGGCTAAGTCATTATTACGATCATTACCTTTTCCATAGTCCAGCCATGCGTGGAGCTCACTTTTTTATTGGATGAGTGTCGTCGTTAGCAGTCAGGCACCTCCACAAGACTGGCGCTTCATAGCACATCGTTAACTGTAGCCTGCAGGCTCTATGCAGGTAGACGGAATGGACGATACTCTCCGGCAGTTCCTCCGGGTAAATTCAAGATGACTGCTCCTGACGTCTCCTAAGCCTAGGTACCAGCCTACATACCACTGAGCTCCATTTGGAGATTGCATACCCTTACATATCACTGTATCTTTCGTATGGACACTCTACTATATAGTGCATTTGCTTATATAGAAGTCATAAGATAGGGATAATTTTGATGCTATAGTTAATAGGACCCACAAAATAAATTATGCTTTGCCAGGGAGACGTTCTGCAGCCTGTGGGCTGTCTTCAATCAGAAAGTTGAAAATTAATAAGGAATGGCACAGCCCGTGACACTTGGTTATGAGATGTACAGCTTTGTAGCGTTCCTACTCTTTTGTCGCTTATATACTCCAATAATACGAAATTTGTAAGACGGAATTTGTAAGACGTACGTACGAAATTTGATAATGGACGAGTCCAACCAAAAAATTGAAAAAGATCACCTGGTAGAGTCAGGCAAGCACCCATTCACTATATCTAAAGTCCACCGCCGATGTTAAGGATAGATGTCAAATGGCTTCAAGATGTAGATAGCTATCATCAAAACCACTTTTGAGCGCTTGACTTGATGGTTGAGAGAATAAAGGGGACTTGAATCTAAACTACAAAAATATTATATTGATAAAATGGAAAATGACAGCCAGCACAAGAATGACAAACAAATATACTACATCCCAATGATGCTGATATTTAATCCACAGTTTTTGACCCAAGAATGAAGAAAAAGTTTTTCAGGGTTGCATCTCTTCTTAAGATAATTAATCTTGTTGCAATAGAAAGTTACTAATGTGGCCATTTGCTAATTTTTTTATTTTTTATGTGCATGATGATTGTAGTTGAAGTCATCCGTGATGTAACATGGAGAATTGGAGTTGAGGAAACACTTGACAGTGATTTCACTGGATAATGACATCGCTGGAAACTATGAAAACAGTTAGAAAAGCGCTCATTGACATAAAACATTTCAAGAAATAAACACACTATTTTGACCGAAGTCAGCCCACGAAGCCCCAACCTATTTTTTTTATTCCAAATCCATTTAGTTTGCTCCCACAGAGAGTTGAACCCAAGCTTGCTGGATTCTACTTAGGTGCTCTAACCATTAGGCTAGAGGTCTGTTCACATAAATAATCACACTATTATGTTAGAAACGGTGCATGATGACAACTATTCAACCTCACACACTTCCTGGCAAAATCCGCAATACCTCACTTACATATGTGGCTTGCCCCGAGGCTCAAGTTATGATACAGCATGATGACACAGCTTGTCTTTCTGGGTGGGGCTCTGCCCCCAACTTTATATCAAAAATATCAATTTCATTAAGGTCCCGTTTGGATCATTGGAATTGAATTCCATTCTAATAATCAAAATTTAGACACAAATTAATTAAGCTAATATAATTGTATGTGGAATATATTTGTATATTATTGTTGGCGATATGGGAGAGATACTTATGTGCTGCACTTCTATATAGGGAAGCGAGTTCAAGAGCGTGCTATAAGAATTGAATTCCATTCTAATAATCATAATCTATAGAATCAATTTCCATCTCCCACCCCATGAATTTAAGATAGGTTTATATCTAAACTTTGGAAAGTTATGGAATGCCACGTTCTAAGATAAATTAGCCTACTCCATTAAGTAGATTCCAATTCCTTCAAATGAAGGGATCCAAACGGGACCTAACAAAAATTGCCAGGTGGTTGGTGCGTAAGGTTAAGTAAATAGATAGAACTTGAGAAACTAGATGTTCAAATAGAGAGCGAATTCTATGCTAGACAACATGAGGGCATAAGCAGTGCAATGTAGGCCCGGGAGGCATTGGGAATAAGTTGCGATAACACGATGAGCTGCCTAGCCAAAGGAATAGGCACAAGCATTGTGCCATACACCAGGGTTGGACAAGGGTTCGAGAAAGTGTATCAGATATCCAAATGATGTTCAGGATCTCCATTTCTTTTGTGAAGGAATTTTTACACTAATTAATCCCTTAAAATATTCGGATGCAAGCGCTAACTGCATCGCAAATCATCACGTAAGAACTAACTACACAGTAAACATTACAACGTACAACTTCTCTGATTTCCCTTCTTTTCAGTGGAGATAAATAAATGTTTATACATTAGAGAACTAGGTCCGATTCTAACTTAATAAAATATGAATAAGTACGAGATCTCTATCAAACCTTAATAAAACCAACCTGATACATGTATTCAATTGGATCCCCTTCATGTATTATGGCACACCTAGGCTAGAGGCCCGGTGACATAGAGATAAGCCTGATCAATTATTACTGTTACTGACCAAAGGCCCCACCTGTAACCTATCAAGAAACTACAGTTTCCAGATGTAACTTAAGAAACAACAACCACTAGCCACCACCGTTAGGTGTATATGTTGTGAAGTTTATTGTTACAGGGTCAACAATCCCACTAAAATAGTGAACGCATCACAGCTGCAAAATACTCCGTATATCAATACTACCCTGCTACTTCATAAGAGCGTCCCAACTTTACCAATCTCAACAGCATTCATTTTTATATATAGAATAACATCTTCGAGAAATATCCATGGCAGCACTACTTTTACATATTTGTGCAGGTCCCATAACTCAAGAGATGGTTACAGATTGGTTATATTACGTGATCGTCTTTCTGAATGGAACCCTGCCGGTGATTTTATATGCATGTACCAGTCACATTTAATTTAGAAATTTACTTTTACTTGGAGAGTTCCCAGAAGCACCAGATAAACTAGATGTGAAATAGAGAGATACTTGGAGAATTCTAGCATTCCCACATTCACACTATGCAAAAGCAATAGAAAGTAGGCTTGGGAGCCATCAGGAATCAAGTTGCAACATCAATCCTTGGTGACTCGACTAGTCATAAGCATCTGCCATCACCTAGAGCGTGGGTATGGTTTGCTCAAAAAATGTAAAAGACTGACCTTCTCCTCCGATGAGTAATGTCCCTAACCTTCATTTCTGTTGTAAAAGAGTTTTGATGCTTATTAACAACTAAATTAATTGTACATATAAATATATATGTTTGGAAGAATGGGCATTTAATGTTGTCTGATTTTTCTTTTTCAGCATACAAAAAAATGGATAACAAGAGTCATGTTCCATCTTCCATTTGAGTTCCTCAACCCTAAACGCCGAGACCTTTATAAGCCACTAGTCCAACATGGAAGTTTGATTTTGACAAAGAAAACATCAAAAATATAAATCAAACAATCACACCCTTTGAAACTAGGATAATCTGTCAATATACAGTTTCAATCTCAAGAGAAGAAAAATGAAGGACAAGATCCGCAGTAGGAATAGGAACATAAGAACATAGATGCCAGCGCCAGCTACTTCTGTTAGGTGTACATGCAATGAACTTGAGTTTTATAGAGTCAACAATACAACAAAATAGTTAACAATATATACATATATAAATACTAGCCTGCTACTATAGGTGAGAACAAGGACCTTTGCTGGCGCTGATACAGCGTTCATTTTCACTACAGATGAGTGATAAACTTTTCTCCATGCCGGATTTTGAATTAACATGGCTATGCAGATCGAGTAGTCAGCGTCCCAACTCAACACTTATTGTTCGCGCAAAGAGATATTTTCCACAAGTGTAAGACTCAAAACAGGACATTAGTTGTTGATTAGAACCTCCGAGAAGAGCAGAACCGTAACTTAAGGGTGCTAGAATTGACTCCTCAGATGACTGGAGCTTATTGTTGATTAGTCAGTACAGCAGTTTGAAATGCCTTACACGACATTTGTTGTATCAAAAGCAGAGGTCTCTATGAAGAACAACCTTACGCTTTCCCTGCAAAGCATAGAAAATCTTCGACCACAACAGAATGAAGGTGGCTAAGAATGTCGATCTTATTGCTCGATATCTCTACTGACCAGCAGTGTCCCTTGTTGGCTTTGCCCAAGTATCAAACGCACGTCACTAAGAAACGATTTGTGCTGGTACCTTAATTTTTGAGTGCTGGCGGGCATGAATACCACCTGCCAGCACAAAAGGTGTAGTGGCCAGCTTGTTAAAACCCGTCACCACAAATGCATTTGTGTTAGCGGGTGACATAACCACATGCTAGCGCAAATGGATGCCAACACAAAGCGGGTGTCCTGGATGCGAATTAAAGCTGCGGAGGCAGCTGGTGCAAGACCATCTACCCTATCTTTTTCTTCTCCCTCTCTCTCCACTGTTCTCTCTCCCTTATCTCCGGGAATGGAGGCGACGGGCGCAGGAGCGGTGGGCGGTGGGGACGAGCGGCGGGCAGTGGGGTTGGGAGCGGTGAGCGGCGGGGTCGGGAGCGGCGGTGGGCGACGGGCGGCAGGCATGGGAGCAGCGAGCGGGCTTTTTTTCGTAAAAATATCTGTGCTGGCGGGTGATGTAACCACCTGCCAGCACAGAGCGGTCTGTGCTTGTGGGTAAGCACCCGCCAGCACTGATGCCATTTGTGCTGGCTCAAGGTTGCTGGCGGGTGTTCGGCCCGCTAGCACAGAGCCTATTTAGCCGCCAGCACAAATCTTTTGTGGTATAGTGCATAAGTATAGGAAAATCTAAGAACTCAACATGAACACGACTATATATCACCTTCTTCTCTGTTGATTTCAAAGAGGGTTACATGGATATATATATAGGGGTAGCCCCTAAACTGTTTCACATTACTGAGACACGTTCATATTATCTAATACATGTTCACATGAAGTAATTAGCCATGGCACCTCGGTTTGCCATCAGTCATGTGATTCCTTGTTTGCTTTCAAGTCTATTCAAATTCCGCGTCAGGATTAATTTCCAACATCGCTTGTTTGAGCTTTTTGCAGTCTTCTTCTCCACCTAAATCAGAAAATCATTTTAGTTCTAAATTCTATACAGTTGTAAAAGGAGTATTACTGTTGGGCTTTAGAGGAAAGCTTATTCATAAGTCTTCCCAGTTTGAAAACATTTAATGATGTTGTGCTGCTGTCTTCCTACCCAAATTAACTTGCATCAGAATGATCCATGTAAACTTGGATTGGAAGTTGAAGCACAATAGCACTACTATTATACATACAGGATGTCCTCCCTGATGGTTGAAAGGACCCACAGCGATAGAATTAAAGATCTAGCTGTAGATCATATTACGAACAAATCGAGTGAGGGAAGGAATTCAATTGACAAGACAAAGGTTCATGGTCCGTACTCTATTTGTCAATTTCGTATGTAAGCAATTCCTAGTGCTAATGATTTGAACGCTCTTGCATTTTTCACTATACCACAGCCCCAAATTAGCGTCGGACGAGGGTTGCTATAAGTAGTAAAGCACCAAATTCGTTGAACAGTTAGTCGGTATAGCTAGACGTCGAATCCTCAGTCGGTATTCCTCGTTGTAGCAACTACAGATGTAGTCGGTGATCCGGGGCTGTGGTATGGTGTTTGTCGGTGTCGTAGAACACAGGGGGTGTCCCAGAGCCCCGCATGACGGCCCAGGCATGAGATGCGTGCTCAAGCCACCAACCAAATTTGGCCTAGGCACGACCCTGCACAATCCATACCCCTGCCGAGCATGACCACAGTCCACCTAGCTAGGATCACCCCTTGGCCCCTACCCACTATATGCTCAAGGGCTCAAGGTCAAACCACAACCTTGGTGCGAGGCCTGCGGAGTACTACCATATATGGCCGCCCAGCAATGGAAGGATAGGCTTGACGAGACAAGAGACACTGAATGCAGGCACTGTGTCTCGCAATGCCGCCTGACTCCCCATCCCATGGGGGCTGGCGGCCACATCTATTGGAAAACACCCAGGATTGCACACCAAAATATCTGAACAAGACAATGTACATGTAGAATATGCTCCTTTATTTGGAATCTCAATTATGTGTTTTGCTCGTACAGGTTCGTCTAGCTTCTCTTCATATATATAGAATGCACGGATCGGAGGAGTTCACAGGGTCACTAACTGACACATGATCATTATTTGAATAACAAGTAACACACGCACTCAACACATGGAAACTGCTCACTGCAGCCACCACTATGAAGACATGTACGTATAATATATACATATTTGAAAGCATTGGCACATACATCTTTCTAACTTTTCCTTTTTATAACATAGGAAAAATTTTGCTAACAGAGTCATGCTCCAATCTTCCCAGTGAGTTCATGAACCCTTAACCTAGATAAGACCTCCACAACGAAACCAGCATGTAACTTGCATTTTGATTAAACCACTCAAAAATATACATCAGACCCTTGAGAACTAGGACACTCCATGGATGAATTTACAGTTTGAATCTCAGGAAAAGAATAATCTAAGCAAACTGACCACCTTGACACTTTTTGGAAAAACAAAATAGATAATCATATTCACATTGACATCATTCACCTCATAAAACTTGGAACTCTGAATAGTACAAACAGACAAGACGGGCATCTCAAAAAATCCAACAACCACTCTAATTACATTAATATGTACACCCTTGTATACAAGTATCTCACTTACATAATTTTGTATCTCTCCGCCGTTCAAGGTCGTTGCTATATATCTATGCGATGCAGTGTAGGCTTTGTGCTGTAGAGTTTGCATATGAATGAGGTAACTCTGAGTATTCAGCATGCAAGGGTATGCAATAACCCAACTCAGTGACTCCATACACAGATGAACATGTATGCAACAAAGCCCACAGCTAGACTTGGGAGACGTCAGGATTACTCGACATTGATTGATCTTAGGGATTTGGGGGCCAGTAACGGACGAAGTTCCTTCAGCACTAAAGAGTTGGACTGATCCGAAGGATCTATGCTCCAGTTTCGCTTGCGGGTCAGGCTAGCTGGCACAAGAGCGTCCGAGTAAACCAAATCCGCTGTACCTGCCACTCGATGTGGTAACTATCTCGCAAATGCCTTGTGGTCCAATCTTTCTCATTTGAAGAAACAGCATAAGCTAGCTCTGAATTTATTTATCGATTACAGAAGGATCATTGCTAAGAAATGGTGCTTGAGGTCGAAACAGCAAACTGTAACCACAGAAATGTAAGGTTTCGCACTATGTAATGATTGTCTTTCAATTCTTCTTCAGTAGCAACATCTGTCTCAGGTTCATTACATCTGCTGCTATTCTGGCCATGCCTCCACAACAGTCTAAATAAAGCAACTGCATGCCTGCACCGATGCTTTAGCTTCATTGGGGAAGGAGAGCTGAGAGCCGGCGAAGCAGATGATGCGTGGGCCCAGGACATGCACGGGATTAATAAGAAGCTAGGATCTGAGAAAAAGGGAAGGTGCTGGCGTGGGGCCAGGTTTGACTTTCTAGCTGAAAAATGCAAGGAGGATTGAAGACGGGTGTACCATGCAGCAGAAAATGCCTTTGATGCTTTTACTACATTTATTACATGACGAACGGGGAAACACCATAAATTTGGAAAAAAAAACAGAAGAACAGTCTAGACTATACAATCAGAGTAACAAACCTAGCTAGACATGCCATCCACCAGCATCCACGCGGAGATGTGTAACAATAAGCTTGTTGGTGACGCCAAACAAGAAATATATCCACGATGGCATTGTTTTGTTCTGTTCTGAAGATCGAACTCGGAGCAGCAGATGGATTCCCAATGCCTCATACTCCTAAGTCCTAAGTGACCAGTGACCCTCTATTACGCATCTCAGCTATCGGGGAATACGATATGCCTCATGTATACTCACCTGCAGTGGCTGCATACACGAGATGTTCATCACTTTGTATCCGTGACCTCTCTTATTCATGTAAGCGAACAGATAATATATAACACAACACCTTGATGTATGGGATATATAGACGATGATTAATCGAAGAAAGCATGACTCCCGGACTTATATTTAGACACCATGACACTGCAGATTCATTTCGAAGGACTACTCCTACATGTTAGCACAGATCCATGCAGATACAATAACTACTCTCCATGTCGAAGCAGTTCAAGGTCTGTTGTAGTCCTGCAGAATGCATGTAAAAGCAGTTCATGCCTGCATGAGAAAAACGACGGCAACACTAATTCATACACATACGTGTGCAGGACCCATGACTCAACAGATGGTTACAGTGATGGTCATTCTGAATGGAGCCCTGCCCATTACTTCATATCCACGCATCAGTCAACTTATTTCTTTGTGAGTTCCTCAGAGAAATCACACATCACTGAAATATAGTGGCAGAGCTCCTGCATATACACAAACTTCTTTTCTGCATCCTTCAAAGCACTGTCCAGGCTAGATATTTCCGAAAGAGCTTCATTAAGATGTGTTTCGGTTTTTACTAAAGCGCTTACTGTTGTCTTGTGAGTCTCCCTAAGCTTCCGGATGTTCTCTTGCAGGGCTTTATTTGCAACATCAGCTTGTTGAGCAATGGACAAGAATTCCACGCTTCCTGAGGCAAAAACAGATGCTGCAGGTACAGCACCACTAAGAGAGTGCTGGTGATGGGAACCCACAGAGTATCCAAATGCCTGCGGCTGAACCTGAGCAGAAGCTGGTGCACCATTTGCTGTTCTTTGAGCAGAAGCATCATCCACCCTCCTACCAAGCCCCTTCCTGGATTGCTCCTCCTCCCACCTCCTCTCTTCCTCATCGTCATCATCATCCATATTATCCTCAACCTCGCTGATCCCATCACTGAGAGCACCCAAACTGGCAGCAGGACCCCTGTTGTTGATCCCACCAAACACACCTTTTGTGCTCCTCAGGCTGTCAGTTGACTTGTCAGTGTACATTGCAATCCGACCCCCTGTCTCGTTGTCATCCTCATCACTGGACTCACCGCCAGCATTCTTGCTGCTGAGCACACCACCACCATCAAGGGAGATGTAACCTGGAGCTGCGTGCCTTGGCTGCTGCATTTGCTGCCGCTTCGCCCTGATGGCTTCAATAGTCGCACGGTCAGGTATCACTGGCCCTTCGTCCTCTTCATCTCCTCCCTCCTCTTCCTCAGACTTATCTTCGTCCTCCTTCTGCAAGGGTTTCCTTGGCCCAATGCTTGTCTCTGCCATAGGTTTGACCAGGCCTTTGAGAATAACCACTGGTTCTGTTGCAGCTGCCGTGGAGGTAGTAGGAGTGGAACTGGCAGGGGCTCCAGCCAACCTCTGAGACCAGGGCTCAGGTGCCGGAGTCGGCGGTGGTGCACGCATGAGGCTGCCGGGGAGTGGGCGGGCGTTCTTTTGGAGCTCGTGCAGGCGCTCTGGAGTATACTCCCCAGCATGAGACTGGAAGTTGGAGGGCTTGGACGCCGACACCGCAGCAATAGCAGCCGCCGGCGAGCTCCTGTGCCGCTCCCTGGCGGGCGTGAGGCGATGGAGCGACGCCGCAGCAGGGGACGCCGTGCGGGCCGGGTACACGGAGGCCGTAGGGCGGCGGCGATGCGCGAACGGGCCCTCCTCGGCGTCATCATCGTCCTCATCGTCGGCGAAGCTGAGGCGGCTCGCCCCCTGGTGCCTCGGCGGCGACTTGGGCTTGGGCACCGTTAGGGTTTGGGTCTTGGTGGCGGGCTTGGAGTGGCTGCCGCCGTCTCCGTTAGCGTCCTCTTCGTCGTCCGCGCGGCGGCGGAAGTTTTTGCGGTGGCTACTCATACCGGCCCGCTCGGCTCGCCGGGACGGCACCACCGGAGAAATCCTGAGAAGTTTAGGGGATTGGATTAGGCCGGGGCGAATACGGAAGCCTTTGATTTGAAGGATGAGAAAGAGAATACGGGGATCGTACCAGCAGCGGTGGCGATGGCGGCGGCGTCTAGGGTTCTGGCAAGGGAGGCGGCGGTGCGGAGGCTGGTGGGAAGATCCGTGTGCTTAACTGCTTACGCGACAGAGAGAGAAAAGGAGGGTTGAGACGAGTGGGTTTCGTATCCGACTTCGGGCTCGAACCGACTTGTGATATCGATTTGAAGCTCACTAAGATAGGCCCAGTTAGGCTCGGGCCCGTTTGGCTCGTCGTCTTCACCAGCCAGCAGTGTTGGCATTCGCACACCATTCCTCGATTGCAAAACCCTAGGGTAGCCCCCCTCGATCGATCGGATACCATGGCGACGGCGAGGCTCCACTCCGCGGGGTTCTCCTCCGCCACTTCTCCGTGGCCTGATGAATGGTTTCGAAAACAGAGGAATGGTAGGAAATGCAGGAAACATGAATGTAAGAAGCGGCAAAACAGGGCATTGGAAAACGCATAAAAGATTTCAAAGAGGGCGTTTGGAACATAGGAATTAAAGAACAAAGGAACATTGAAATATGGAAATAATCATCATCATTTGAACTAATTAAACACTATTTATTTTTTAAAAGACAATAAGGATCATTTTCGTCTGGAAATGTAATGTAGTGCCACATCACAGCAGGTACTGTTTTATTTGGGTACTTCAGTAGTCTTTAATACAATGACTGTTCGCATGTCTCGTGGTGACCTAAGGTAAATATTCAATGTTGATCAAAAGGTTTGAAAATAACACCATTTGTAGGCAATCTGTACTACTAAGGGCTTTTTTGGCAGGGCTATGGCTGTGGCTTTTCTGATGAAACTGTTTTTTTGGCTCGGGCTTATCTGATTAGAAAAATGTTTGGTAAAACGGCTTCTTCTAGCTGTGTAACAAGGATAAAAAGGATGAAATGCCTATAATGCTCTTATACTTTTTATTTTTGTTTTTCATTTTTCTATATTCTTCTCTTTTTTTCTCAACTCTTTCTTTCCCCTTCTCTCTTCTTTTCTTTTTTTATTTCTCCTGTTCTCTTCTCCTATTCTTTCCCCTACCCTCCCTTCCTCTCTCTTTCTTATCCATTCACCCGTCACCTTCCTGCCTACCCCCCGACGCCGTCCTTCGCCTCCTGCCAGCGCCGCCGCCGTCCTCAACTCCCACGCACCCGCCCTACCGCCATCCTCCGACCCCCACGCCTGTGACTCCGCGCCGCCACCGCCATCCAGCCTCCCGTGGCCACGCCATTGCCGCCTTCTAGCCCACCGGGCCCTCACCGCTCCAGCCCTGCATCCGCGCCGCTGCTGCTGTCCGGCCTCCCTGCGCCTGCATCGACGGCGTCCTCCGGTCTCCTCGTGCAAGATGGGGACTTCAGCGACGGCAAGCTTGGACTTTGGCCCCCAAGGTGGAGATGAAGCCACAGAAATCTGGTATTTTGGGCTTCTCTCCTCTCCTGGCTCCTCTCAGCGGGACTCGCGGGGCTTCTCCCGCAAAGCCGTTTTGTGAGCACCCGTTTGGTAGGACTTCGTGAGAAGCCCCCCACCCTTTTCGAGATCTGTTAGGATGATAGGAATAGATATTTTCATGATAGACTTGATCCGATGGAGAAGCCGCTCAAGAAGCCCTACCAAAAGGGACCTAAATCATTGTATCATTCAGTCATCATAAATCAAAGTTAACTTTGTTATAGCAGTTGGAGTTAAATACGCTGATGACTACAAAGCTATGTATTACGGTTCAATAACATAGTCTCTTAAAAACTGCGATCAACTTTAAATTTTATTACACTCAGTACTCCTGCGGCCTCGAGTTCATTCGTGACAATTGACCATACAGTGCATGCACACGTATTTCTCTATTAGGTGACTGTGGGATCCTCCGTGGCTCAGTAAAAAAGTACTTCACTGCTATAAAGAAACAAGCAACATTAAAATTCTTGAAACTTCTCAATCTTATACGATGACTTTGCTGCACATGATCCATGTTTATATTAGCCTAGCTCCGCTTGCGCTGTAGTGTCTACCAAAATTTGGTGGAAGGACCATTTTCGAAGACACTTGCAGCATACATGCAACACATAAAACCTTGGCCCTTTCGACAGTCTGAGATTTGAAACCCTATATGCACTACTTATATACAGCAAGTTTACGGCACCTTCATCCACAATAGCGTTCGCTTTTTTATTCCAAAACAAAGACCCATACCTTCCATGATCTCTGTGTTTTTATTCCATAATTAATTATATCCATGATTACAGCTAGGTAACGAGCTTTCTCGACTCAGGTCGGCTCGGCTCCTTAACGAGCAAAAACCTGTGCTCAGCTCGACTCGTTTACAGCTCGAGCTAGCTTGTTCTATCTCGTGAGCTAGGGAGAGTCTAGCTTTGCCACCACCATGCCGCATTTCCTGTCTTCCTCCCTACATCGATCCAGCCACCATTCTCCATCTCCTTACCAAAGAGTGACTCCGGCATCACCTCTTATTCGTTCTTCGAATTCATCTCTACCTCATGCCCTGCTCCCTGCTAATGCTGCACCTCACACGCAGGTACAAATGACTGGACAAAAGTAACGCACCCCGCTATAAATTGAAATACCTATTCATTATCGACTGCTCACCATGTCCACATCGACCCAACATTCACCTATGTCCAACCGTTGTCGCGGTCGTGTAAAAAAGCATGGTTGTGGCACAATACACCACAATTCAAAGATGCAGTAACCTATATCCTGGTGTCTTCCATTTCTACCGGATAAGCTAGGAGCAGATTTATTTTCTTCCATTTTCTATGTATATGTTTCACCTATTTCTCCCTGGCCAAGTGGTGACATGCGAAATGGCTGGCTCTAAGGGGCGACGAGAAGCAAGACTGTCTTGGATCAACTATTTATTGGCACTCTAGTGGCGCCGTATGGTACTATACACTGCACTGCAGTTATTAATGTTTGGTTGGTGTAGTGTAAACATGAGCCAATGTGTAGTTAAATCAGGAGGTATGGATATTCTAATTGATAAGTGTTCCATGTGACTTCATGCATGCCTCTCTCTGCCTGACAAAAACCAGTGCAACACTAATTCTTACACATGCGTGCAGTGCCCATGACTCAAGAGATGGGTACAGTACTGATCGTCTTTCTAAACAAATTTTATTGGGGATGGAAACATCGTTTTCTAGTAGTGCAAGGTCGTATAAGATTGCTTTTATTAACGCAACCAACCAAAACTGCAAGGCTAAGCATTATACTACTAAATCAACTTACACTTCAAGAAAACTATTCGAATACTAGTAAACCTTAACATGGGATTCAAATTAATGACACATCATGCAAGTAATGGTCTAACTACTCTAAATAAAATTAAATAAAATAAATGCCTAAGTACCCTAAACCCTACTACTCTAAAACCCAAAAATAAAAGTTCTAAGCTTTTGAACTTTAGGGGTTTAAATGTGCAAATGCCATTTCGGAAATAAAATTAATTTGAGAAAAGGAGTTGTCAGGGTTTAATTTTAATGTCATACAATAGATTTAAATTATAAAAAGTGACTTGTCTAAAGTTTCTTTGTAGAAGCGAATTAATGACAAATAAATAACTTGTACTATAAAACCGTGAAATGTTTGGATCAATCACCCCATAAAAATATTGATGAGGTAATTAGTTTGTTCAGAAAATATTTATGGACCTCCAGCAAAAGAGGCATTTCCGTGAACGTGGAACCATTATTTATCATCTTTTCCTTTTATAAATAAAAATAGTGAAAACTATACCATGACTCTAGTAGTGATTCTTATGTGACCAGTCGTTGCTGATTGCCTTGTTTTTATGCTTCTCAAGCCTATACCATCACTTTTTTTCCCTACACCTTGGTCAATATTTAGCTGCCGCTTGTTCTGTAGTAGCTACACAAATTTGTTTGTAGGGCCATTCTTCTTGGAGACCTGATCGAGGAGTTCTTAAACCATACGTGCACTTCATTATATATAGCGAAAGGTACCATATCATCTACCTTGCCTTCTACACATGTCGTATGCAATTTAAAGAACTTGTCACACCCGGTTTTAAAACAAAACGAAGTGCTACCAATATGTATGACAAGATCTAGTTTCATACATATAATGACATCATCAGTGAATAATAGTAACAGTATCACGTAAAGAAATATAAATAAAGACTTACGAGTTCATCAGAGACATATAGCTAAATCTTGGAAATGTAGGCTCCAAACTTCATAGGCAATCAACTGTTGACTACGTGCGCCTAGAACTCAGCATCATTTTCAGAAAACTTCATAGCAACTTTTTCTTCTGAGCAGCAGTAAGTAAGGGTGAGTACACTTATGGTTGGTACTCAGCAAGGCCACGAGAAATAACCAGAATAACGATTTAAGTCCATCTTCAAGTTTATTAATCATGTGAGGGTCTAAGCCGCTCTTGACCGTGAGCATGGCTGATCGATCAGTTTTACACTATGCAGAGGTTGCACATCTAACCCACAAATCGTGTAAAAGTTCAAAAGAACTTTATACCCAACCATGCTGTGTGGGCCAAGCACAATACCACACTTCCAAGGTGTGATTGCATAGGGACGCTACGATACATTTACAAAGATTCTTTAGTAAGTGGTAACCCGCTAAAGTTTTAGTGTCTGGCGCACATAAACCTCCCTAGTGGGCATAGGGTCCTAGCCAAGCTTCCTTCCCAAGAGGACCGGGTTATACAACGACTCAGTGCCCCCTCTTACCCCTTTGAGGTAAGATTACCCCAGACTGAAGTCTCTAATTAATTAGCCAAGATCAGAGTCATAAAGTTCTTGTGGTTGTACTATTTTCCTGGATGGTCGCTACGTGTTCCACTTAAGCATTATCATGGTATCATAAACAAAGCATGGGTAGAGGGATGGTTAAGGACACTTGCCTTTCTCCAAATAATAGATGCTCTTACTGTTCTTTAGCTCTTCCTCAATCTTCAAATCTTTCGAACAACGATCCTTCTACTCGAAGCAATCACCGGTACAAACATACAAAGCAAACAAATAAGTACAACTAAGAACAATATAGCAAAACAAAAGAAAAGCTTTAAAAGAGCGTATTAAAGGATAGGGCTTGATTCTAAGATCACGCGAACGCAAGAAACGCTTGGAACGAAACTATGGTTGAAAATACAAAGCTATCGAGAGATTTATATTATAAAAGAAAATACAATGGCTATGTGCTTCATTTATTTTAGTTGAGAAAAATAATGTAAAGATATTTCAGTTGGATTAGTCAAGTTATATTTACATAGAAAAGATGATGTAAAACTTAGTCCAATTTTATTTATAAACATTTAAGTATAATTCAATCAAATTAAGCATTTGATTTTAAAAGAAGCATGTAAAAGCATCTAAGCGTAAAACTTTACGATTCGGGTTGAACTAACCAAATATAATCAAAAACACATTTATATTCATATTAGTCAAATTAACATTTAATTATGAAAACTTGAGATATAACCTATGTAGCTTTTATTTATAAAACAAATTGAATACACAGAATCAAATTGAGTTTAATTTATGAAAAGCTGAGGTATATCTCTAATTAGCTTTTTATTGGAAGAACATTTAAGAGTAAGCATTAACCAAATTTATATTTATTATGGAAACTAGTTTATAACACTAAATAGCTTCTAATTAAAGACAACACTAAATAGCTTCTAATAGGTATTAACCAAATTAATATTAAATTTATTTTCAAAAACATGCAATGATGGAAAACATCACCACTAACGTGTAATTTATATTGTTATGAATCTAACGCAACTTGAACAGATAGAAATAGAGCTAAAACGTGTAAGATATGGCCTACAAGATAAAGGGCTTAACTGCGAGAAAACTAAACTTCCAGGGGTCTAACTGCGAGAAACCTAGGGCACAAACCTAATTTCATGTAGAAACCTGAGGGCTAAACTGCAAAACAGCCTCATCTTCTTCAACCTCCAGATGCATCCCGGTCTAACCGCTCGGCCGGTGGATGGTTCTGTCCGGCGGCACTCGGGCCGAGAGGTGGCGGCGGGCGACTCGACCAAGAGCGCGGGCGGCGGGCGGTGCAGCGCACGACGGTGGCCGCTGGCGGCGGAGCAGGAGGCACGGGTGGTGACCGGTGGCGCAGGTGAGGCGCATCGCAAGGCAAGGCGGCGGTGGCGCGCAGCTGGCGGTGGCGTGAGGTGGCAGCGGCAGCCAGAGGCATGGAACGGCGTCGGCGGCGCTGGCAAGGCAGCGAGGTGGCGGCGGTGCAGCAGGATGCAAGGAGGGCGGCAGTTGGGTGCGGGCCTCGCCCTTTATAGCCGCGCATGTTGAGGAAACCAGGATAGGTTTTTCTTTTTTCTGAAAACATTTCCCATGTAAATAAAAATCCAAAAAATCTATATAATTTATTTAAACCACGAAAAAACTTTGAAAATCCCAAAAATTTATGGAAAAATTTTGGAGATAGAATGGGAGACGAGGAGTACAAATAAAATACTTGAAGCTTGTGAAAAAGATTTTAGATCCTTCCAAAAATTGGATTAAGCTCTTAGAAAAGGAGAATAAATTTCAAAAAGGCTGGAAAATTCTTAGAAGGTTCAGGACATCATCTAAATGCATTCTTATAACTTTTGCACCCATGAAACACCAAGATGCATTGGTATGAATGCAACACGCAGAACAACCTTATTTAATTTAGAAATACAAATAATTATTTTTCCTATACTAAATTTTCTGTGGGGAAAAATAAATGTTGAGTAATTTTTTAAAATTATGAGAAAATCATTGTTTAATTATTCTTTTTATTCACATCCTAAAATTAAAAAATTTCAGAGTGTTACAAAACTTCGCTGTTATAAAGAAAGAAACAAGCAACAATAAACTTCCCGATGCTTCTTAATCCTATGCGGTGAGTTGGCTGCATAGTGATCCATATTTAGCCCACGCACATGCTGTAGTTCGACAAAAATTCGGGGGTAGGACCATTCTTCTCGAAGGCACTTGCAGCTTACATGCAACACATAAATCCTCCAAGAACGCTATATGCACTACAGCTAGTTAAAGGCACCGTCCTCTACATAGTGTTCTTTTTTTTGCGGGTTTCGACATAGTGTTCAACGCTTTTGCTCAGATATTTCTACCTTAGTAGGCAACTGGCAATTGTACGGTAGCTGAGTAATTCACTGCTACTACTACTACAAACTAGTTATCACCATCACATCTATTACTGCCGGATTTGCACTAACCGACAGTAATGAGTTGTTACTGCGGGGTTGTTACATATGATCCGACAATAAAAGTAGAGCTGGTCAATTTACGAAATGGCAGTGATAGTATATATATCACTACTATCAATACCGGGTAATGTTACGTCCGAGCTCTCGGACCCGAAATTAAGAGTCTTACAGGGGATAAAAAAAACACAGCTGCATTGTAACACAGCAAAGAACAGTGATGTTTATGTAACACCAATTGATACGTAGAGTCCTACATCCATTTTATTTCTAACAACATCCACCAGACATTATAATTTTATCACAAGTTCCACTGTTCCAGAGTCAAAAGGTAGCAAGCGTACCCTGCTGTCATGTCATTGTACACCTTCAAATATTAGACTACGAATTGCCAATTACAAATATGAAACTACTAATCCTTATACACCTTCAAATTTCTGTGCCAGGCAGCAGAATGTCTACAAAACCAACTGGATTTACTTGCAGTTTTATTTCTTCCAAGTACGTACTTACAATTAATGGAGCAAAGCACAGTAGCTCTTCTACATGTTGTGTGCTAGACGGAGGGAATGCCATGCCTACGTCATTATTACAACCATTACCTTTGCCCTAGTCCAGCCATGCGTGGAGCTCACTTTTGTATTGGATGTTTGTCCTTATTCGCAGTCTGGTACTTCCACAAGCTAGGCGCTTCGTAGGACATCATTAACTGAAGCTTGCAGCCTCTATTCAAGTGGAGGGAATGGCCCATACTGACATACTGTCAGACATTTTCCTCCTGAAAAATCCAAGTTGACTGCTCCTGACGTCTCCTAAGCCTAGGTACACACACGCAGGCACAATCAGCTACCATTTGGAGATTGCATATACCCTTGCATACATCGCTCTACCTATACAATGACTTTTTTTTCTACACCTTGTTCAATATTTAGCTACCGCATGTTCTGTAGTAGCTACACAAATTTGTTGGTAGGTCCATTTTTTCTTGAGACCTGAGGAATTCTTCTTAAACCATACGTGACTTCTTTAATTATATACAGCGAAGGGTACCATCTGCGCATGTAGTATGCGATTTAAAGTACTTCGCTGCTATTGTGGACCAGATTTTTTTTTTTGTCACTGCTCCTAATGATATATAAAGATATGAAGAAAGAATTCACCACAAAATGTTGGTGTGTATGATCAGGCGATCGAGGTCAGTGCAATCGCGAGGTTGGCAATCTTTGTCATCCTCTTACACATCTATTAATGGTTACGTTCATTTTGATTGTTGGATTTGGATCAAAATTTTAGGAGGTACGTACGTGAAGTTCTTCTTAGACATTGTAAGCTTGTGACACACCTCGTAAAGGCTACAGAACGAGTAGGATGTGACCGTAGCTCCTCTGCAGCCACATGCAGCCCATATCTTGCATGTGCATGGAATAATTTCTGGACAAATTGGATACCATTCAACTAGTATTCAAATGCTCAAGCCATAACTGTCATACTGTTGCAAGGGCCGGGAGCTGTCAGCAATTAATAATGTTGCAAATACTTTTATCATTATTCACCATTCTGAAATCATCTACAGGCAATCAAATGTGCTTGATGAGAATGAAGATATTGTGTGGACAGTACCATAAAAAGAATCCGCGTATTCCTTCTTTTCGGTCAGACTAATTTGTTCGAATAACTTCAGTTTCCCTGCAGCGATTTGAAACCAACCTTAGTTGATGATGATCGGTAGACATGATGGCGCACAAAAACAGATGGACGGCATAAGAATGATGGGGTAGAAAAGTCACTACTGGAGAATCTGGAGAATCGACCTTTAGTACCGGTCAGTAACTTCTCTTTAGTATGACAGCCGGGAAGGCACAAGTCATGCGAATTTCACTCGGTACGTGGGATTCGAACCCATGACATCAAACCTGGCGTAAACCTTACTTACTATCTTACCTACACAACATGTGATACAGTTAGATATGCTTTCCTTTTGAAGTAACCCGTGGAGAGACAATTAGTACCGGGCAATAACACCACCTAGTACTAAATGTCACCATTTAGTACCGGTTGGTTTTATTTCCTGGTACTGAAAGGCCTATGAGGATCGAAAATTTCTACCGGCCGGTACTAATTTCACGCGTCAGTAAACGTCAAGAACGAATGCTCATATTTCTAGTAGTGAATTCATCCTCTGATGATGATCATCGATTGAAAAGTGATTATGTAACAAATAAATTTTGATGAGGATGATCGATTGAGAAGTTTAGCACTGCTCCAGACATAAGGAGACCAATAAGACAGAATTGATCACATATAAAATGTAGGCGTCTATGGATCATGGATCAGGCGGTCGATGTCAGCGCGATCGCGAGATTGGCGAGCTTGGCCAGGGTCTCATCCTCCCTGGTCACCGGCGATGAGACGTTCCGCTGCTCAAACCACCTCTCGCATTCCACAGGTGCTTGCGCCGTCCTGCGGAGGCACAGCTTCCCGTCAACATACCTTCCATCCTTCACAGCGGCGTGGCACTTTGGCTGGTACACGTGCACCACGGAGTTGTACAGCTCTCGGCACAACCCGAGGCCCTCAGACAGGGCGCCGGCACCGCTGCCACCAAGGAGGGTGTCGATCTTTGCCTCGGTGGCGGTGGCATTGGCCGTGGCGAGGTCGACCGCGATGAGGGCCAGGTCGGCATTGTCCGCTGCGCCGGCGCTGTGGCCGTTGAAGGCAGACAAGCAGAAGTCTTCGGTGAAAGAGCCACCGCTGGCAGCGTAGGCACGCTTACACGCAGAGGGCACCACGCTGGGAGGCTCGCCGGAGACGTCTGACACGACCAAGAGGATGGACAGCAGTCCTACGAGCCAAACGATGTTATTACGGTTGGTGAATGAGGCCATGGATTTCGTGGTCACCATTGTCAACTGCAAAGCTAGTACGGACGGACGACTCTATGCTTGCACGCAAATAAAAATGCACAAGCTTGTACAATGGTCAGTTCTTTTATAGTGCTCAATCAGTTTATGGAATGTTCATATTCGTCATGATCTGATACCCAAGATTTCTATTTTATGAATGGAAATGTATCATCACAAATTGTGATTATCCATTTGTGCTGCCTGTATTTGTGCAACAGTTGAGCGAATATTTGTGTCTTTAAAACTTTCTACTTAGACTTGCGTAACGATCACTTCTTAATTGTGTTGCACGCCAAATTGAACATTATTTATAGCCGAAACATGAGAAACCTTGCTGATTCAGCCTTGGTGGTCAGAGGTTCCAGCACATGGAAATTAACCCGCTAAGCGTTTACAATACCAACAACATGTCTATAAACTCAATTGGATTAACTAGCAGCTTTTCCGTCCAGATTCATGACATTTTCACAGATTCAAAAGGTGACAAACTGGCAACGATGTATACATGTCACTGTACACATTGGCAATTACAAACATTAGATTAATCGTTCTACCCACCTTCAAAATTATTGCCAGGCTACAAAAACAATTGGATTTACTTGATAATTTTCTTATAAGTGCATCAAAATGAGCACAACTGTCACACTTGGTTTTAAAACAAAATCAAGTGCTACCTATATGTATGCTAGGATCTAGTTTCATACATATAGTGACATCGTTAATGAATAACAACAGAGATATACAACTTAATCATGGAAAACGAATGCTCCAAACTTTACAGGCAATAGACTGGGGGCTACATACGCCTAAAACTCAACATTATCTTCAGAAAACTTTACACACCTTCCTCTTTTGAGCAGTAGTAAGTAAGGGTGAGTACACTTATGGTTGGTACACAACAAGGCCACAAGAAATAACAAAATAACAATTTAAGTCCATCTTCAAGTTTATTAATCATGTGAGGGTCCAGGCCGCTCTTGACCGTGAGCATGGCTGATCAATCAGTTTTACACTCTGCAGAGGTTGTACACTTTCACCACAAGTCGCATAAAAGTTCAGAAGAACTTTAGACCCAACCTTGCTGTGCTGATCAGGCACACATCACACTACCGAGGTGTGACTGCATAGGGACGCTACAAGGCCTTTACAAAGATTCCCTAGTAAGTGGTAACCCACTAAGGTTTCCGGATCAGTAGCAGAGCATAAACCTCCCTAGAGGGCATAGTGTCTTAGCAAAGCTCACTTCCCAAGAGGACTGGGTTATACCTCATCTGCTGCCACTTCTCTTACCCTTTCGGTAAGATTACCCCAGACTAGTCTCTAATTAATTAGCCTAGACCAAAGCCTTATAGTTCTTGTGGTTGCATTGTTTTCTCGGGTGGTCGCTCCATGTTCCAATTAACATCATCATGGTATTATAAATAAGCATAGACAGAAGGATGGTTAGAGACACTTGACTTTCTCCAATGAAAAGTTACTCTTACTGCTCTTCAGCTCTTGTTCTCTTGAAACTCTTAATCTTCAAATCTTTCGAATAGCAATCCTTCTACTCGAAACAATCACTAGGCACAAGTTTACAAGCAAAACAAATAAATACAACTAAGAACAGTACACCAAAACAAAAGAAAAGCTTTAAAAGAGCGTACTAAAGTATAGGGCTCGATTCTAGAATCACGCAAATGCAGGAAATGCTGAGAACGGAACTATGGTCAACAAGGCAAAACTATCGAGAGCTTTGATTTATAAAATAAATAAAAAGACTATATTCTTGATCCATTTTAATTAAATAAAACATGGACATACGTTATTTCAGAGAAATACCCTATGTGGAATTAAGCAAGTTATATCTAATCATTGAAAATGCGACAAACTTAATAATATTTTATTTGTAAATGTTCAAGTACAAGTTATGCAAATTTAACTTTAGAAACACAGAGTATGTATAAGACATCTAATCGAATAACTTTGTATTTCGTGTTCAACTAAACATATTAATACTGAAAATGCATTTATATTATCATTAAGCATATTAACTTTATTTATGAAAATCGATGTATAACACTAGATATATTTTATTTAGAAAAGCTGGTTATAAATAGGAATTAATCAATTAAACCTTAGTTTATGAAAATCGGGATAGAACCTAATCAACTTTTATTTAGAAAACTAATTGAATAGGAATTAGTCAAGTTCACTCTTAACTTTGAAGTTAAAAACAAGCAATATGTAAACAGACACTGCTAGCGCATAAGTTAAGGTGAAACGAACGAGAACAACAATAATAACAGACTACTCTAGAGCGTAGAAGAAAAGCGTAAAGTATGGTTTTGGAAAGACTAGTCTACGAAGAGAACAACTAGACTGCAGGGACAACAAACTAGACAAAGCTAAACTAACAAGAGAGATGGTTGTGAAAGGTTTAGCCATAAAGAACATAGCTGACTCAGAAAGAGACAACTAGGATATAGGATAGCTATGAACTGGATATAGGATTGTAAAAGAAACAGAGACAAGCATGATTAGAGTACTAGGCAGAAACTCCAAGATAAACTATTTGGATCACTAAAGCACTCAAACTGTGCTTGAAAGGAAAAGCTTGGTTCGATTTATAAAGGAAGCATGGTCTGAGCTGGAACTGGAAAGATCTAAAGCTTTACAGAAGACTAGATCTTGAGAAGAGATACTGAGCTAAAGCTGACAAAGAACGACTATTGAACGATTTATGTTTATGAGAGCACAAAAGACTAGATTCTAGGTTTATTTTAAATTGCAAAACATATGTAAATGATATTTTGGAAAGAAAATACCCTAAGTTGGAATTATTGCAATTTATACTTTATTTGCAAAGACCGAGATAAACCCTAGTCAAGTTTTATTCATAAATGTCCATGTATAAATTATACCCATTACATACTTAACTTTAGAAAGGTGAGAACAACTAGTCGAATAAACACATGTTGTGTTGGCTAAACAAACTTTATTTAGAAAACACATTTCATATTGATTTTAGTCATTTTAACAGTACTTAAGAAAAATCGAGTTATAACTTAACCATATTTTAATTACAAATATCGAAGTATAGATTATACAATTTAACATTTGACTTTAGAAAGGCTAAACTATATGAAACATCTAAACATATATTTTATGATTTAAGTTGGTCAAATTATTATTGAAAACATATCTCAGTTGGCATTATTCAAGTTAATATTTATTTATAAAAGTTGGCATAAAAACCTAATCAACTTTTATTTGGAAGAGTTGATTCAATGTTGAGTATTAATCAAACTAAGTTTGATTATGAAAAGCTGAGGTACACTCTATTTTGATTTTATTTAGAAAACCCAAATAAATAGTATTGGTCAAGTTAATATTTATTATGAAAAACCGATGTAAACCCTACTTAAATTCTCATTAAGAAAAGGTATTAAAATAGGCAATAATCAAATTAATATTAAATTTATTTTCAAATACATGCAATGATGGACAACATCACCACTATCGTATAACATATGTTGTCATGAACCTAACGCAACTTGAACAGATTAAAACGGAGCTAAAACAAAGGTTTGATGGCCAAGACAAGGTTCTAGGGACCTAGATAGAAATAACTATAGATCTCAGGGGCTAGTAGTAAAAATTCAGAAGACACATGAAACAGTGCTCGTGAATAGATCTAATATTAGGGTTACATCTATAAAAGATCATGGACTGGATCTGTTTTTGAGAAAAAAAACTTCTAGGGGGTTACTTGTAATACTTTTAGGGGCTAAACTGCAAAAGGGCCGGGTCTTCTTCTTCCTCTCATCGGGGCTCTGGCCTGCCGGCTTGACGGTGCTTCGGGTGATGAGGGTCAGCGGTGAGGATGGGGAATGGACGAGAAGGACGGCGGCCAGGATTTGGCTAGCGGCGGCTGGCTCGAGCTTCAACCGATGGGGCTTGTCCAGAGGTGAAGTGATGGCGGCGACCGGCGGAAGGGCTGCGAGTCGGTGGCGTGGAGCTCCTCGCAGGGGCAGCTTGGGCGTGCGAGGCGAGAGGGGCCGGGCAGGCGGCGGCGTGGTCAGTGGCGTGAGCGACGTTGCGGCGCGGAGTCAGGCGAGGCGGCGGCGCAAGGGAGCAGTAGCAGGGCAAGGCGGTAGCATTGCAATAGGGGCTCGGGCGGCGCCTTTTTATAGGGCGTAGGGCTGCGCCCACCCTAGGCGCGCACGCCGAGGGCCCGGTGGCGGCGCTGCCGTGCAGGTCGGGGGGAGTGGCGGCGTTGGCCTAGATGGGCTCCGCTAGTGGAGCGGGCTGACTGGGACAGGTCGAAGCGGCCGACGCGGGTCAGGCCCATGGATAAATTCAGAAAATTCTAGATAAATCATTTAACTCACGAAAAATACTAGAGATAGATTGGGACACGAGAAGTCCAAATAATATACTTGGAGCTCATGAAAAGGATTCTAGAGCCTTCCAAAAATATGATTTTGCTCTAGAAAAAGGAGAATAAATTATAGAAAAAGCTGGAAAATTCCCAAAAGGGTCTGGACATCGTCTAAGCGCATATTAAAACCATTTTCACACACAAAGAACAACTTTATTTAATTCAGAAAAACAACCAATTGTTTTTCCTGTACTACACATCCTTGTCAAGAAAATATATGTTGGGAAAAATTTTAAAATTTTGAGAAAATTATTGTTTAATTATTCCTTTTAATCAAATTCTGAAATTCAAAAATTTCAGGGTGTGACAACAACATGGTAGCTTTAGAATATTATATTAATGGAACGGCTGCGATAATCCAACATTTCCTGCGGGTACATTAAAGTTGACTGCTCCTGATGGCTCCTAAGCCTAGCTATGTAGCATCGTTGGGTATATATGAACACCGAGGTACCATTTGGTGATGGCTTTACCATTACATATCACTCTACCTCATTTGTATGAAATCTACTATAGTGCATTGCTTATATAGCAATGATCTTAAGATGGAAAGAGATATATATTGATGGTTACAATAGCCCAAACAACATTAATGAGCCCTAAAGCCGGAAGGAGGTCCTATGGGTTAAAGGTGTACGAAATGTGGCTCAAGAACATCCATTATATTTTATTCAAAATTCATTGTATTTGTAAGGCCTTAGGGATATTTATAGACCAAAGGATGCATCAAGCAAAGGTCCCAGGTCTAGCTTCTTTGCCCAATAGAGGGGAATGTCGGCGACTACAACAGAGGCTGGTACAACAACCTGCGTGCAGGTAAAGATAATCCCGATAACAAGCTCTAATGTGTTTTGGCTAATGTCTCTACATGCAAATGTACCAACTTGTCTTATGATAGCTTTTCATAAGATAACATGACTTCACTTTGCGCGTCAGCCTGGTGTCCAGGGAGCGGCGGTGACTGGCACAACTACTTTCGTTTGATCCATGTCCATTACTCTTGATCACTACTAGAAAACTGAGCACTTGTCCAACGTGTTAGTACCGGACGTATTTTCCTATGATACTAACGCGCGGCATAAGTACCGGTCGTTACGTACAGTGCCACTGGAGCCCCTGTAGTACCGGTTTGGAGCCTCAGCCGATACTAAATGGTGGCACGTGGACTGCATGGCCGACAACTAGATTCTACAGGAAGCCATATAGTACTGGTTTGTGGCTTCAGCTGGTACTAAATGGTCAGAATGCCATTTAGTACCGGCTGATAGCTTTAACCGGTACTAATTGTAACCATTTAGTAGGTTGAAGCTACCAGCCGGTACTAATGTCAACCATTTTCTCTATAAATCAGCTGCTTCCTTCCTCCCCAAGCATGCTCAGCTATTTGCTTCACTCGACCGGCTTCTTCACTAGACCGGTTAGCAACTTCATTCTCCCTCCTTGGTCATAGTATTCTAGGTTTTTTTTTGAATGAGCGAGTTTTATGTTACAAGAGGAGTACTTGTTGCTTTATTAGAGTGAGGAGAATGGAGAGTTATTTAGAATGAGTTTTATGTTACAAATAGAATACTTGTTGATCTTTTAGAATGAGAAGAATGGAGAGTTTTTTAGAGTAAGGAGAATGGAGAGTTTTTTAGAATGAGTTTTATGTTACAAATCGAGTACTTGTTGATTTTTTAGAACGAGGAGAATGGAGAGTTAGAGTGAGAAGAATGGAGAATTTTTTAGAATGAGTTTTATATTACAAATGGAGTACTAGCCTATGGCACGCATGTTTTTGGTGAAATTTGGATTTGGTGGGGTGGTATTTTCGTTAATTTCAAGAATTGCACAAATGTGGTAAGGCTGCTTCCTCGAGGTGATCAAGTGCACATGTATAAACTAGTTGTCTGTTTACTGATCTGCTTGATTTATCTGTACTTTGTTTTGCTGACATTGAGTTCTTAGAAGTTAGCATCAAGTGTACATGTATAAACTAGTTGTCTGTTTTTTCAAATATTTATGTATCAAGTGATCTATGGAAATTGCAGAGAAACCAGTTTCAAATATTATGCATAAAAGGACTTGAAGAAGGCAAGCATGTTTACAACTGAAAGTCATTCGTAAACCAATGTCTGCATATAAGCTCTATATCATTTTTAAGTAAAGAAAGAGAGCTGCTAGCACTTCACAGAATGACTGAAAATGGTAGGTACAACGTGATATTTCAGTGCCAAGCCAATTTGGGGTGACGTAGTTGGTACAGCTTCTATTGGTGAAGACCAGGAGAATATATTTTGCATCCTTGGTAGCTGCTCTATTTATATCTATACCTATACTGAAAGAGATCTGGTATGCACAAATAATTCTTCCTTTATAATCATGTGCTGCCATGTTTAGGCTCAGTGGTACCCCTTTCCTGCTACAAAGCATCATTGAGTTTCCTTTTTCGTTGCGTGAATCTTTCTTGAGAAATGAACAGTGCCAGGATAGGTACATCTAGTTGGCTCTTATTTATGTAAAAACGTTCTGGAGAAAAGAACACAGAAACGATCATATGGGCTCTGGCCGCCTATCCTTCTCCATTATGTAACATCCCGACCACATACACAAAACGCCAGGACGTACTGCTGCTATCCTCTCCCAAGTTACTACAGTGCTACAGTGCTATAGTGGGTATCTTAATTCATGCGAGTAAAGCTGACATAGGGTAGAAGCTGGTATTAGCCATTTACGAAAAAAAATCATTACTTGATTAATTACGGGGTGGGCACATGTGACTTCACACACGTGCAAATGGTCATTGGCTAAGCTTCTCAAATGACCAGTATACGCGAATAAAGTCACAGCTAAGTTCTATTTTTTTCAGAAGAAAAGGAAGAAACTTACGGTTTGCGTGTGAGATACCAAGACGAATAATATCACAAAGCAATGTCTCCATTATTGTACTAGCTCTTAATAAAACATTCACGGGAAGCAAACAAAAGAATACATCGACGAAGGAACAGCTTCTGCGAAGAATTCCGAGTCGAGTGGTACAAAAGACACCAATGATACCTTCATTAGATTCTGCATAAGTTCTCGTTCTTTGTGCTTCAAGCAACGTTCTTTTGTTATCTTCTTTATTTAATGGATTATAAATCAATATGTTGCTTCTCCTGTTTATTCAAACGGTAAAGGTTGTTCCACCTGGAATTGGCGAGACAGGGTACACCATTGCCATGGCAAATTGGCCATGCAGGTACAGAGGATATATGACTCCCATGCGCTTTGGCCAGCTGCCCTGTCCCGCACGCGTAACCGCTCCTCAGATCCTTTGCATCAGTCCAACTCTTAGTTAACTTGCCCCCAAATCTTAGGGATCAATCCATACATAGCTAATATTCATAGGGCTACATCTGTTGCCATTTTCGTGCTCACAGTCCATACATCCATCTTCCGACTAATTTGGACCATTCCAATGGTCCTATTAACCTCCAATTGCACATCAGGTAGGAGTACTGATTTGACCATCATTGTATATAGATGTTTCCATTGGGCTGTTATGAGAATTCATCCCTGTAAAACATGTAAAGTTCATCTCTATGTACCTTATGTGCGTAGTAAAAAATAACTACTACGAAAATGCCTTTTATAGCTGCCAATATATATCACTGCCAGTCCGTAACGCATCACTGCACTTAGTGTTTTGAAGCTTGGTTTAAAGAACTCATAACTTATCATATGGATTCATGAAGAAAATTTGTCAAAAGATGATAATAATAGAAGACATTCATAGAAGCAGCCAAGCAATAATTTTACTGCATAATAGAAATAGTTCTGGTTAGGAATCAGGGTTAGAACACAAGAGCATTAGCATGGATCATCTTTCCTTTATGAACCACTACTGCAGAAATAATTTGTAGGAGCGCCTTATTTTTCTTACGGGCGGCAGAAGAGTTCAATCATCCTTGCAAACTTGGAGCTGCACTGTAACAGCCAGTCCGTACCTAGAAAATGTTTTCAGTGGCTGTCCATGCAGTCAAGCAGCTAACATCCATCTAAATTGACCCATTATTAACGTAGATCGCCCCAAACCAAAAATCTTAGATAAGGAAGCCAAGTTCGCCTAAGCTCCATGCATGGAAACAAGTAATTGAGTCCTAATTAACCAGGTGGTTCTTGAGGGAATCCAAACAAAAGGTGCGAACAGAGTGCAGAATCATATAATCAGCATCTTCAGGTTTTTTTGCACACCAAAATACAATTTCGGTCCCCTCTCCAATTTCTTGTCTTAAGCTGGATGCACCACTGTCTACAGTTTGTCCCGCGGAGCCAACCGCATGACGCCTAAAGGAAGAAACCTATAACGAGACAATTTTTTTAGGATAACAACAGCAACCCTGTGGTTGCCTGATAACACACGTCCATACCACGGCGGCTCTGCGGCTTGCACTCTACGCCGCAGTCAGGGCCACCGTCCGCCTTCCAATATACCACGGCCTGTCATGGACGACGCCCGTGCAATGCCGCAGTCGTGACTGCAGCCTTGAGAATGTCATGCAGCTGTGTCATCGCATCCAGGGACGATGGTGCTGTACTTGCTGGCGCCTAATGCTGTGGTGCTAGAACCTTTCCCAATACCCTCTATTCCTATGTACCTAGCTTCCCTAAGATAGGTCTCTTGTTCCTCTTTCGCCTGTGTCATCTATGACTACTAGCTACTTTAGATTTTCCTAGATATATAGCTACTATTGTGTGGTTGTCATATATAAGGTGCTTTGCAGATCAAATTGCTACCTAGTTACCACCTGGTACTTGACTATCAGTTGAAGCTGTTGGGGATCGCCAAAACGATAGTCACCCTCGAACGTGCGCTGTAAGTGCCGAACAGCAAGCCTCGCATGTTATAGGTCAAAGACGGATGCGAGAAGACAAGTCACCGCCGTAAGAAGACTCGCATCTCGGAAGTCCGGAGGGTTTTAAACGGTAGTGAAGTCAGAAAGCGTCCCTTATACTAACCCTCGATGGTTCAAATCTGATACAGGGCGGTGGCTTGGTTACCTTTGTTTGCTTTACAGGAATTGAGGTAGAACAAAAGCCCTCCAAAGTCGACCATAAGGCTATTTCTTCGACGTGATGTAAGGGCGCTACCACGGACGTTCAAGTTTGCCACAAACCTCATGGCGTTGGGTATTCAAGAAGCTGGAATGGTGCGGATGAAGCCCCGTGGGTACATGGTAGGCGACGTGAGAAACGTGATCACGTGGAGAAGTTCAATTTAAACACGTGTACTATAATGACTTTTATTTATGGCATATTCTAGGAATGTAATGTAGTGGTTGACTAAGGATATTCTCGAAATATAAAGTAGACTAACTCCTATAAAGGGGGAGCCCTAACCCATTGTAAAGGATGATCACTTTTTGAATGGAAAATTAGAGTGTCCTTCCAAGTAATCCTTTTACTATTCGGTATCAAAGTCGTTTGAGACCAACCGGTGGCGTTGGGTAGATGGTGATCATGATGAAATTTAATACTCACCATCACGTAGGTACCAACACTCCTACGAGAAACCCTCTCTCTTTTATCCTTCAGGCAAAGGGATCTCTGAAGTCAACAAGGCAACAAGCTTTATACGGGTTTGTAGAAGGGGAGACTGTTTGGTTCACCGTATGTCCTTGAGGCTAAGCATGATTGGTTTGTAGAGAACCAAGACAAGGTGCTATGGCCAAGCATTTGACTATATATGTCGCCTGTCACCAACCAAGTCACGACTAAAACGACAATGATGGACGGAGCCCCTCCGACGCTGTACGTTGGCCATCAAACCGGTCTAACCGGACAGAGTAGAGGCGCTGCGAGAGCCCCTCCGCAAGCTGCACGTTTGGTTGGTGCGATCTCATTACTAGAGAACTGACCTTCCATCCACCGCCTTTTGTTATGATTAACATTGAGCCCTTGATTAAAGTGGCTTTAATCCTGGTTGTAAATACCAACCGGGAACAATCGGGACTAATGATTTAGTCCCGGTTGGTATTTCCAACCAGGATAAAAGGGGGGGGCTTTTGTCCCGGTTGGAAACACTAATTGGGACAAAACACCAACAACATGCACGCAAGTAGGCTCCTCCTCTCTTTTTCTTACACGCACATAGGGGCATACACAGGTCTCCACGCGCATAGGTCCTTATCTTCTCTAGGCGCATAGGACTTTCTTCTCCACGCGCACACACTAGCAGCTCATCTCCCTTTCTTCTTCTTCCTCCTCCTCCTCTCCCTCTGGTGCGGGTGGCCGGCACCTCTCCCTTCCCTCCCCTCCTTCTCTTCCTCTCCCGCTCCCTCCCCCTCTCCTGCCCCTCCCCTTCCCCCTCTGCTCCCCCCTCATTGACAGTGAGGAGCGGCAGTGGGGTGAGGGCAGGCGGTGGCACGCGGGCTGGCGGGCTGGCGGTGCGGGGCGGAGCGGTGCTTGCGGGTGCGGGCGCGGGCCTAGCGGCGTGGGGCGGAGTGGCATCAGTGGAGCGGAGCGGGCAGGCCTAGCGATGCGGGGCGGAGCAAAGCCAGCGGTGCGGGATGGAGTGGAGGCGTTCGGCAGCGGCGGGCGGAGGCGGAGGCGGGCGCAAGCGGCCGGCGGGCATGGGGCACGGGCTTTTTTAATTTTTTTTGAAACTTTTTGTCCCGATTGGTAACACCAACCAAGACTAAAGGGGATCTGTAGTCTCGGTTGAATGACCTGGGAGTAAAGACCCCCCTTTCATCTCGAAAATTTTATCCTAGTTGGGCATTGAAGAGCTTTGAGGCCTACCAACCGGGACTTCTCTATCTCTTCTCTACTCCTAAAAAAAGAAAAAAGGAAGACATCTTTTCGTACGTCATTCCTTCCGCTCAACTTCATCCCGCGCTAGAGGCGATTTGCGCCGTCCGATCCAGACTTTTCACCATACATCGTGCGCCTCCGATCTGTGGCCCTCGCCCCAAGCATCTCCTTCCATCCATAATCCCCCTCCACCCCTCCGAGCCGTCCCTCCACCTGCCTCCCCAACACCACCATCCCACATGCATCCGTGCCTCCGCCGCCGTCCTCTGCTCCCTCCTCGATGACCCATCGGCTGTCTACGCCACCGTCGTGTCGTGGTCGTGGCACGGGAGGACTGGGGACGGCTGCGAGTGTCCAAGCGGGTGCACTTCACGCCGGCGCACCACCACTCGACGTCCGTGGCAGCGACGGCGTCAGCCACCGCACGCCTGCACGGGTCCGCGCCATCAGCCGCGGCGGCGGTGCTATGCCCACCGCACCTCGTCAAGGTGGTGTCCCCGGCATCCTCCTAATGGAGCAGATTGTGCACTCCAAGATCTACCAAAGCACCTACTGGAAGGAGCAGCGCTTCGACCTCACCGCCGAGATGCTGGTCGACTAGGCCATGGATCTCCACAAGGCCAAGCACGAGAAGAGCCTGTAGAAGAGGAGCCCTCAACTAATTGGCTGCCCTCGCTGTCCCTGATGTGCAGCCGTTGCCGGTGATGCCAGGAAAGGGCCAACTGTTAATCTCCGCCGGTGATGTGCAGCCTGTCCCTTTTTGTTCGTACTTAAACGGATTAGCATTACATTATTCACATCTTTACCATTAAGATTAGATCACCATCTTGATGCCTGTGGAGATATGGTTGTCGTCTTTACCATTAAGATTAGATCACCATCTTGATGCCTGTGGAGATATGGTTGTTTAGACCCGATGGAGATTAGCAATCACCGGCATTAGTGTCTAAATCTAATAGTACTGTTAGATGAAACTGTTTATATGCATGCTTGATGAAAATTTATACCATTGAGAGAAATAATGCGCTGGGGTAACGACTGTAGGCTTGCCCGTGTGTTGCTATGGGGAGACCGTGTGTTGTTCATGTATTTGTACAGTCAAGTACAAAATCAAGCTACTTGATGAATCGATAGTTGAAGAATCTCCATAAGAAGGATCAACCTTCTTTGTTAATGAAGGTAATTGCACCATAATCTTTATTCAAATGATTAACTGTTATAGAGCTCGAGCTCTTCTCAGTAGTGTTCATAATGTTCTTGTGAAGCCTGAAACAACATGTATTGGATGGGGAAAATATTCTGTTGTGACGTGTGAGATTAAATCAAATTTATGTTTTTTTTCAGGACACGTCTGTCCAGCACTGCCTAAGGTCCCAAAAACAATGAAGGAAGGAGAGAGAGCTGTTGTGATGGTGCAATCATAATGTACGTCTCAAAGTTATATTTATATAAAAAAAAGTTCTGCCTTCTCAGTGCTACGTGCAACTCCTAATGTTGTAAAATCATACTTGCTAAATTTTAACATTAGTTACTATCTTATTTTACTTAAAGAAAAGAGTTACTATCTTTCTTACTACGTCTAATTGAGTAAGAATTTTCTCCTGATGCAACTGATTCTATCAGCTGGCTGTGTTTCAATGTGTAACATGTACATAATTCCATTAAGTCCATATGACAAATATATATTTGAAAGTTGACTGGTTAACTTGTTGCACGCTGTCAGTTGAGATATTTGAAAATTATCTAGGATGGAAGTAGTATCTCGACACATGTGAGACATGTACACATGCAATGTAACACTTACCTTTTTTGAGGCCTCCCTAACCATGAGACTTGTGCACTGTTTTTCTTATTCTCACTGTGTTTTTCTGTGGTATTGTGATGTCACACTACACTTGACATAATGTGACAGAGGGCTCAATAGTAATAACCAAGTAATTATACTCACTCCATAATTTATTCCATCAGTAATGTTTATAGCAAGTTAAATAAAAAGATACCAATTGATTTTCTTTGGACTTTTTTTATCTACTCAGGCATGTCTTTGCAACTTTGTCCTTCATTGCGGAGATTTTCCTTTTCCTGTACGTTGGTATGGATGCTTTTGATATCGAAAAGTGGAAGTTTGCCAATGACAGCTCAGTTTAATGCACTTTCAGCTATAAATACCTTTCTTTATTTATGAACACTCAGTTTTGTTGTTTACCATTTGCAGACCTGAAAAATCCATTGGCATAAGCTCAATTTTGCTAGGATTAGTTCTGGTGGGAAGAGCTGCTTTTGTTTTTCCCCTGTCTTTCTTGTCCAACTTAACGAAAAAGACACCTTTGGAGAAAATAACCTGGAGACAACAGGTGAGCAATTGTTTAGATCTTTTTTTTCTGTAATGACTCTTTCCTATAGGATCATTTGGTTGTTGTCTTGGAATAGCAGTTCACAAGATCTGGACACGCTCAGCTGCACGGCAATGCGATAATGATCACCAGCACAATCACTGTTGTCCTATTTAGCACCATGGTGAGTCATCTTGTTCCAATATTCATATAATGCAATGTGTCAGCTTATCATGTAGTCTGCTCTGACATGCATGTATTCACCATTAAGCTAACCCAAAAAGGCTCCAGGTCGATTGTCACATCAAACCAGTCAGTGTCTAGGGAATTAAATCTGGAAGCTTGTGGTAGTGAACAAGACCTTATCCTTTCTAAATAGATAACTAACAGGAATGCAAGGTTATGTTATAAGAACTCATAATATGGTCCCCTATTATTCTTACCCCTTATGAAGAGATCACCTTGCTATGTTTGATTACTCCTGTTCACTGCATATGGCTTTCAAAATATGAAAATAGCTGAAGAAATGCTATCAGATACTTGTCTTTCATGGCCACAAGTATTTCTTTTGAGAACTACGGTCACATGAATATAGCAACCGTGTTTGCTAAAAAGAATGAATATGGCAACCAACTTTATTCTATGAATGCTTCTGAAACTTTGCAAAAATGTTTACCAGGTGTTCGGGATGATGACGAAGCCATTGATCTGGTTCCTGCATACATCTTATAAACCTTTGTTTACAGATATTGTAAGTGTTTATGAAGTTTCAGATAACAATTACTTTTCCATTGTGGCTCGGAATATACAAGTTTACCCACTCAGCAAGAAGGCAATTACTTCAAACTTAGCAGCATGTGAATGTAAAGCAAAATATATTTTGTGCTGTTTTTCTTTTATTCTCTAGGTCTATTTATTATTTACACATTGGAACCTGCAATTGATAAAACAGTTGACTAAGTCACAGTCTTTGCAATGAGGGGGGGCATGAGTTGATGAGCCTGTTTATGTAATCTCTTTAGAGAAAATAGCATGATTTTACAGAGTCAATTATTTACTGCATATTTTCTTATTTGAGTTTATAAATACTTATCACGTTGAAGCTGGACAATCTTCAATATAATGAGAGCTGTATAATCTTCATTACTTATACACCAAAGCCATCCCTGAAACACAAACTTTGCAATGAGGGGGACATGAATTGGTTCTGGTAAACGTCGCTCTTGTACCATAGGAATATGCAAATGATTTTCTCATCTACGTAATGACCCAATTACTACTCAGAGAATTGTGAGAGATCAGATTTATTAATGTGAGAGTAGTGACCTATGAGATCGTAGTTAATGTGAGATGATGAACCCTTATATGTTCCTATGGTGGGCGGTACGAAACACCATGTTGAGTTAATGATAAACATTGTTTTCGTCCATTCACTACATCTTTTCTGAGTAGGGATTAATGATATGAAAAATATTTTCTCATCTTCTCTGTCTTGTTTTTCTGAGATTTATATGTAGAAATTGCCCTTGTGCGTTTGAATTTTGTATGTTGAAATTGAATCGCACCCGTATTCGAGGCTATGGCAAACCTGTAGGGGACGCACTTGAAATTGCCCTTGTGCGTTTGATTTTTGTAGTTAGAAATTTATTCATGCTCTCAAGGCAATGGCAAACCTGTAGAGGATGCACTTTGAACAAAACTCGATGTCAGTATCATATCTCCGATGTTTCTTTTTTATTCACCTCAAACTTCTTCTGCCACTAAAACATCACAGGCAAAGAAATATTATGAATTCAGTTGGGCTTTGGATGCCGTATCGTACAAGCTTTGTTTCATGGCATAACTAGGATCTTCGATGATATACTTATTTCATATTTGTACATGTTTCATATTTTTATTATCCTGTTGAATCCAATGTCTTACAATATAAATATTTGGTTGCCCGTAGCAACGCACGGGCACGATCCTAGTAAAGCTCTATTTTCTGGTAGTGGCGTTTCCGTGCCAACACATGCTATATTGTAAATTTCAGTATGGACAATGTTTTGCACAACATGCCATCGATGTTCTACTGAAGTCAAGGTCAGCTGGTGGTCAAACCAGTAAGCACATATACTAGGAAAGATAACTGGTTTTGCATATGGAATTATATGAAATCATGTGTGAAAATTCCTCAAAGGTAATAAAATTAGCTATTAAAATAATAAGTATTATCATTATGATAATATCCGTATGCTCCTATTGTAATTAGCGCATCATGTTTTCTCCAGCTCTACTATAGATCGTGCCATCATGTCACACCCTGAAATTTTTGGATTTCAGGATGCGATTAGAAAAGAATAATTAAATAATGATTTTCTCATAATTTTAAAATTTTCCCACATTTATTTTCTTGACAGGTAATGTAGTATAGGTTTGTTAATGTCGTTTTTTGACACGTATTAAAAGGTGGCGTCAAAAGGAAACAGAGATGCTGATGCGTGACAGAGTAGCAACGACTAGTAAAATCGGCCGATGGAGTTACAGTAGTTCAGCCGATGGAATCATGGAGGTTCGGCCGATGAAGACAGGAGAATTCAGCCGATGGGGTCTAGCCGATGCAAGCAGGAGGGTTTCGGCCGATCGGAAGTGTTGGAGGTTCGACCGATAAGAGGCAAAGGAGTATTGATCGGCAAGGAAGTTGCAAGATGGTTCATATAGGGTTGGTTAATAGAATCTAAGTTCATTTCCGACTCTTGTACAAGTCATTTTATTTAGAAGGTTTGTTTCTTTTGATATAGATATTGTATTGCGTCGTAATCAATCAAGATTAGGAGTTTTGAGTTTAGGGTATATATAGAGACCCTGCGAGGTCTGAAAAAGTAATACACACCAACAAACAAATCTACTTTGTTTGCAATTTACTTTCAACTCGGCAAGTTCGCCAAAGTTCCCCTTTTCACAAGTTCTTCCAAGCTAGCAGGGCTGCATCATCTTGTTCTCCGGCTAGATTGTAAGTTCCACTTTTATCGAGTAATTTCTAGACTTTAACTTCTGGCGCATCGTTATTATTTCATCTAGATTTATTCATCAAGTTATCAATATTTATTCGTTTAAATCTTGTTGCTTTAGCTTTTATCACCATTATTCAGCTTGGAATAGATTCCAATCGGCTGTTTATCCTGTTTTTCAATCAAGAACTGTTCTATAGCCGACTACAACTGTTTCAAGTGTTGTTCGCGTAGCATTGTTCAGGTTGTTTTTCAACAGTTCCTTTGTATTGATTCCGCATACATCGGCTGACCAAGCCGATTGTCTTTTTCTGCATCGACTACTTGGCCGTTTACAATCTCCTGGAGCTAATCAGAACACCAGCCGATTCGCTCTCGAATTTAACGTCTTGATTGTCCTTGTCAATTGGCAGGTGAAATTGACTGGCACGCCTTGGATTGAGAGGGTCAACCAGTACTTGACCGAAGCAGATCTCTCAGGTTTCATCTGTTAGTACTCAAAGGTCACCGCTCAATTTTTGTGTCAACAGAAACAATTGAGTGTTTTTCTGAATTAAATATAATGGTTCTGTGTGTTTGTTGCATTCATGCTGATGCATCTTAGTATTTCAGGAGTGCAAGGTTTTAAAAAGTGTTTAGATGTCGATTAGGTTCCTCTGAGAATTTTTCAGATTTTTCTGGTATTTATTCTCATTTTCTTAGAGCTAAATATTTTTATTAGAAGGCTCTAAAATCTTCTTTCATGAGCTCCAAGTACCTTATTAGGATTCCTTATGTCCAAGTTTATCTTTGGGATTTTTCCTGGAATTTTTGAGATTTTTAGAAGTATTTTTCGTGGTTTAATCAAATTATCTAGATTTTGCTGCAATTTTTCTTTCATGAGAAATTATTTCTGAAAATAATCTAATCCTATCCTTTTGGGCCGAGCACACACTCGTGAGCCCAACCAATGGCCTAGCTCTCTCTTTATTCCCAAGGTCCAAGCTTGAATGGCGAAGCCAGGCCCATCTGAGCCCGCGGTCGGAGGAGCTCTCCTTGAGCGGCACGCTGCTACCATCAGCCTTGACATGCGTGCCAAGCCATGGGGCCTGCTCCGCGCCCCTATAAAACAAGCCCCCAACCCCGCATGCCCCTGCTACCTCTCCCTCACTTCTATGCCACGCTGCCGCCATTGAGCTAGCGGCTAGGAAATAGAGCGCCGCGAGCCTTGTTCGCCCTATTCACGACTAGGGACACCCACCCGAGCAAGCCAGCAACCCCAAGGGGCTCGACAACATCGAGGCGTAGCTGCTCCATAGGTCCTCGTCGCCAATGCCCCACCGGAGCACCGCGCACACGTGAAGACTCGAGCCGTCACCGAGCTTCTTCTCCATCCGCCGCCGGGCGAAATTCCAGCCGCTGCACCACCTCCCTGTCGTCGGCGAGCATCCCTGTGAGTCGACAGTCACCTCCCGTACCTCCTGCGCCTCTTCATCCTTGCCCTACCCCGCCGGAACGGCAATGATTTGAGCTTTTGCGCTTAAGCCCCTAGAGAGGTTAACCTTTTTCCTTGTGTCTTGCGCCTTTCACAGTTAACCCCCTAGATCTATTAGGTCCCTGCAACCGAGACCAACCTGAGATTCATCTATTCACAGTGATTGTTCACTAAGTCTAGAGTCTCTTTGCTGCTAACCACTGAAGTATACCATTAATCAGGAATAGGTCCCTAAACCTTTAGGTGGCAATAGATCTCGCGTTTTGTATCTGTTTAAACTCGTTCTTGTTGTGTTAGTTTCATCTCAAATAAACTACACGCTAGCCACGATGTTTACCTTAATGTGTGTTTTAAGAAATTATTCTAAAATTAATTAGATTAATATCTAGTTGAATGCCTTTTCTTAATAAAACTTAATTAGGGTATACATATCGGTTTTCATAGTTAATATTAATTTGACTAATCCTATTTAACTGAGTTTTCTAAATAAAATCTAATTAGAGTTGTACCTTGCATTCATAATTAGAAGTTAATTTGATTAATGCCTGTTAAACATGTCTTCTTTAATTAAAAGCTATTTAGTGTTATACACCACTTTTCATAATAAATGTTAAATTGATTAATGCTTACTCTCAAATATTTTTCTAATTAAAAGCTAATTAGGTTTATACATCGGTTTTCTTTAAGCAAGAGCTAATATGATTAATACCAACATAAATGAGTTCATAACTATAACTTGGTTTAGTTCAATGCGACATATAAAGTTATCGATTGGATGTTATTACATATAGTTTATTTTCTAAAGATAAATATTTAAATGGCATAATTTGTACATGAATATTTATAAATAAAAGTTGATTAGGTTTCACGTCATCTTTTCAAATACAAATATAAAAGTATTATTTTTCATATATGTTCTAATTAAAAATAAATGCAGCATATATCTCTTGTCTTTTCCTTTGCAGTCAAAGTTTCCCTTATAGATGTATATTTTCAATGATACCATCATTCATAGTGTTTCACGCGCCTTCATGATCTTAGAATCGAGCTCTATCCTTTAATACATTCTTTTAAACATTTCCTTTGATTGGTGTATTGTTCTTAGTTGTGTTTGTTTGCTTTGTATGCTTGTGCTGGTGATTGCTTTGAGTAGAAAGATTGTTGTTTGATAGTTTTGAAGATTAAGAGTTTCAAGAAAGCAAGAGCTGAAGAGCAGTAAGAGTAACTTTTCATTAGAGAAAGGCAAATTTCTCTAACAATCCTTCTATCTATGCTTATTTACAAGAATACCATGTATTAATTGGAACATGTAGCGAACACCCAAAAAAATAGTGCAACTACGAGAACTACATGGCTCTGGTCTTAGCTAATTAATTAGATACTCAAGTTTGGGGGGACTGAGTCGTTGTATAGCCCGATCCTCTTAGGAAGTGGGCTTTGCAAAGACACTATGCCCATTAGGGAGGTTTATGCATGCCACATACTGAAACCTTAGTGGGTTGCCACTTATTAGGGAATCTTTGTAAAGGTCTCATAGCATCCCTATGCAATCACACCTTGGTAGTGTGATAAGTGCCAATTTTTGCACAGCATGGTTGGGTCCAAAGTTCTTCTGAACTTTTACTTGACTTGTGGTGAAAGTGTACTTCCTCTCCAGAGTGTATAACTGATATATTAGCCGTACTCATGGTCAAGAGTGGCCTGGACCCTCACATGATTAATTAACTTGAAGATGTTTAAGCACACATGAAATTGTACCAAGTAGTACATGAAATTAATCATAAATGTGAAGCAAATATAACGCATTACAATGTAACATTAAAAAACTTTTTCTTCATGAATGTTCCTTGGTCATGATCGCGGCGCAAGTACGGAGCCTCTTCTTAGGATAGCAGGATACTAGGGTCAACTTCAATAGCGAATGGATGCATGCCTACAAACTGATCATAATCATCTGATTGGTCTATTTTGTCCTCGACTCTCACAATTTTTCTTTTACTTGGAAGGACTATGTGGCGCTTTGGCTCCCATGGATCTTCTAGGTTCCTCTTGGGTTTGCTAGACATGTCCTTCACATAGAAAACTTGATGCACATCATTGGCGAGTACGAATGGTTCATCACTATATTCAGTCTTGCTAAGGTCCACTATTGTCATTCCATACTGATCTTTGGTTACGCCATTTAGCTTCACTCATTGGCAACAAAATAGAGGGATACACAGTGGTCCGTATTTGATTTCCCATACCTCCTCTATGAAACCATAATAAGAGTCCATGCTACTATTTATGCCTATGGCATCTATGCGAACACCACTATTCTGGTTCATGCTTTTCTGGTCTTGGGCTCTCGTCTAAAATGTATCACTATTTATCTCGTAGCCTTGGAATTTCACGATTGTGCTAGAAGGTCCCCTAGCTAACTAAGCATGCTATGGATGAATCTCAGAGTTACCCATGAGTTGTTTGCACAACCAGGAGGGAAAAGTTTCCATGTGGGTTCTTGTAAGCCACAAAGGTTGACTGCTGTAGAACAATGTAGTCTGCCTTGTTGAACAAATCAGCATCATTGCTCAAACATACTTTCCTTCCAAGTGTGCCCATTCCCCGCAGCCTCCTCTCGTGGCGTGAAGTTGGAACCCCAATTGGGTCAATTGAGTCAATAAAATCAATACAAAACTCAATCACCTCCTCTGTTCCATATCCCTTGGTGATGCTTCCTTCTGGACGGGCACGATTAAGAACATAGTTTTTTAGGACTGACATGAACCTCTCGAAAGGCCACATATTGTGTAGGTATACTGGTCCAAGAATATTAAACTCTTTTACTAGGTGAACCAAAAGGTGAGTCATAATATTGAAGAAAGATGGTGGAAATACCAACTCAAAACTGACAAGACATTGCACCACATCGTTCTGTAGCTTTGTTAGCTTCGATGGATCGATTGCCTTCTGTGAAATTGCATTGAGAAACGCGCATAGCTTTACGAGTGGCAATCAAACATTCTCTGGTAGAACACCCCTCAGTACAACCGAAAGCAACTGGATCATCAACATGTTGCAATCATGGGCCTTGAGATTTGTGAACTTCTTTTCTTTCATATTTATTATTCTCTTTATATTCGAGGAGTACCCATACGGGACCTTCAGACTATTCAGGCATTCAAACATGCCATCCTTCTCTTCCTTGCTGAGAGTGTAACTAGCAGGACGTAAGTAGTGCTGTCCGTTATCTCTCTTTTCCGGATGTAGGTCATCCCATTGCCCCATTTCTTTAAGGTCCCGCCGTGCTTCAAGTATATCTTTTGAGGGCCAATAAACACCCATGAAGCCTAGCACGTTCACACAAAGGTTTTTCGTCAGGTGCATCACGGTCTATTGCTTTGCAGACATCTAGGGTTTCCCAATAAGGTAGCTCCCAAAATATTGACTTCTTCTTCCACATGGTTGCACGTCCATCATCTTCATTCAAAACAGGTTGGCTCCTAAGACCTTTTCCAAATACTACCCTTACATCCTTTATCATCTTAAAGACATGTTTTCCATTACGATGTAAAGGTTTTTTATGAGTTTCTGGTGCCCCTTTGAAATGCATCCCACTTTCTCGCTGCTGGTGGTGAGCATGGAGAAATCGACGATGACCCATATAGACTACCTTCTTACAATGCTTCAAATACATGTTATCTGTGTCATCTAAGCAGTGGATGCAGGCTCGATATCCCTTGTTTGTCTGTCCCGAAAGGTTACTTAGTGCAGGCCAATCATTGATAGTTACGAACAACAGTGCTCGCACGTTAAACATCTCTTGTTTATCCTCATCCCACACACGTACACCTTCTTCCTTCCAGAGCTGTAAAAGTTCATCAACCAACGGTCTTAGGTACACATCAATGTCGTTGCCGGGTTGCTTTGAGCCTTGGATAAGCGCCGGCATCATAATGAACTTCCATTTCATGCACATCCAAGGAGGAAGGTTAAACATACATAAGGTCACAGGCCAAGTACTATGACCACTACACAACTCACCGAATGGATTGAATCCATCAGTACTTAAACCAAACCTTATGTTCCTTGGATCACCTTCAAACTTCGGGAATGCTCTATCAATTGATCTCCGCTAAGCCCCATCAGCGGGGTGTCTCAGCATCTTATCTTCCTTACATTCTTCTTTGTGCCATCGCATCAACTTAGCATTCACCTTGTTCCTAAACAAGCGCTTCAAGCATGGTATTATAGGGAAATACTACATCACTTTCGCGGGAACTCTCTTCCTGGGAGGTTGCCCCTCGACATCACCAGGATCATCTTGCCTAATCTTATACCGCAGCGCTTCACACATAGGACACGCATCAATATCTTTGTATTCAGCACCGCGATAGAGGATACAATCATTAGGGCATGCTTGTATCTTTTGAACCTCCAATCCCAGAGGGCAAACAATCTGTTTAGCTTCATATGTTGTGGATGGGAATTTATTATTCTTGGGAAGAATCTTCTTGACAATTTCCAATATCCCCTGAAATGCCTTATCGGACACACCATTTTTGGCCTTCCATAGAATAAATTCTAGTGTGGTACCTAACTTTTTATGGCCTCCCTGGCAATCTGGGTATAGCAATTTCCTATGATCATCTATCATGCGCTGCAACTTTGATGCTTCCTTCTGAGTTTCGCAATCACTATGTGCATCCCTAAGCACCTGACCGAGGTCATCAGTATGGCCATCTTCTACAAACTCATTTTCATCAGCCTCACCCATTATAGTATCTGCAAAAGATTGGCCTATAACGTAGTCCGGAATGTTGTCATCATCCTCCTCCTCTTCACCGTCTTCCATTACAACCCCTCTTTCGCCGTGACGAGTCCAAACCAAATAGTTAGGCGTGAAACTGTATCTAATCAAGTGGTTGTGAATAGTCCCCGAGGAAGCCTTTGAATAGCACTTCTGGTTACTGCATTGGCCACATGGACAAGATATGAACCTGTTCTCTGGCTTGTTCGCTTTAACCACTTCAAGAAAATTATTCATACCAGCAACAAACACCTTGCTCCGCCTGTCCACGTTATACATCCATTGCCAATCCATCTGCATCGTATTACGCAAGCCATCAATAAAATGGATTACAATAAAACTATCCATCACATTGCTACAATTTTACATAGAAATACATAAATTATTTAGCTCATATTTAATTTACAAATAACTAAACTATTAAAAAATTCAATATTTCCCACATAATGCACTTATTCTAAAAATGGCTAATTGCATACCTCTATCTAAAAAGTACTAAAGTGGCTAATTTATAAGTATTAAAAACACATTTACTCTAATTTTTCCCTAATACATAAAATTGAAATAATCTCAATTCTACCACACATTTACTGTCCATTTTCCCTCACATTCAAACTATCCATCACATTGTAGCTTAAAAATATGTATAAATACAAATCCTCTACATGCTTAACAACAAACAAACTAATTTTTCTCCCTCTATAAAGTATAAAACAAAGCTTAACAACAATAAATGAACGGAGCATGTAGTAGCTAACCTTCACAACACTTTGGATGGGTGAAATTCCCACGGAAATGAGGAAAAAAATTTCAGCAGCACCTCCCCTAGGCTTGCTTCGGCGCAATGGAGAGGATGAGCTTCTCTATCTTTGTGGAGTGGAGTCACTCGGGCTGGAGGAGTGGAGGTGGAAGAAAGTGTACTTGTAGATAAGATTTTATCCCTGCTGGTAAATCCAACCGGGACAAAAGATCCAAGATTAGATCTTTTGTCCCGGTTGGTGGTTACTCCCAGTTGGTAACGCCAACCGGGACAAAAGCTTCAACCTTTTATCCCAGTTAGAATTACCAACCGGGAGTAAAACGTTTATCCCGGTTGGTAACTCCAACCGAGACAAAAGGTTGAAGTTTTTGTCCCAGTTGGTGGCTCCAACCGGGGGTAAAGGGTGGCGTCGTCGGTGCCCGGAAACTAGCCGTTTTAACCGAGACTAAAGGGTGGCCTGTAGTCCTGGTTGCAAAAAAGGAATCGAGAGTAAAGGTGTGCCCCATTCCAACCTACCGTGACGCACCCCCTTTTCTTCTGGGCCGAAATTAAACCGAGACTAAAGGGGATGGTATCTAAAGTCAGTTCTCTAGTAGTGATAGCATACTGTACACGCATCAAGATTGGACTTTTGAGCTTCTCCCAATGGTTCACATCTCGATAAAGTTCACATCTCGATTATTCCACCCACAACCACGCTTATAGCAGTGGCCCTATTAGAAACGGCACACCGGAACTATTGCTTGCGTACATGAAAGTGACTAAAGTTCTATCCTAATGTCTCCCGTACCTATGGTTCAACTGGATGACAAGATTAATTTCCACGTTACTGGATTTCTCGAGACACTCTGACTCTGTCGTGTTTGTGACTCTGTGACAAGGTTAATTTCCACATTACTGGATTTCTACATAGCCTGATCTTTCATAACTATGAGCCTGAGAAAGCAACAGAGCCCATATTGTTGACCTCGCATGCTTTTTTTGCTAATGGCTCCACATATCCATTTGTCAGGTACTTCCGCGATGATGGCCGTTCGTAAGATATCTTTTACTGAAGCTTGCGTTCGCTTTTGCCGTAGAAGTAACAGGCGCGACGGTCCCGCAACTGTTTTTGTTCGGTGCAAGCCGACTGCTCCTGACGTCTCTCAAACCAAGCTATTGGCCTTGCTGTATACATGTGTGCACTCAACTATTTGGAGATGACACACCATTGCATTTTGCACTCTCCTTTTACGTCATTGGAATGAGAACTATGTGTAGAGAAGTCACCTTCATGCGTCCCTTTTGTCCCGGTTTAAAGTTGGTATGTGACTAAAGAGCCTTTAGTCTCGGGTCAAATACCAACCGGGACTAAAGGATCCCCACGGGTGGCTGAAAAAGGACTAAAGTCCTCCGACCCTTTAGTCTCGGTTTGTATTACCAACCGGGACTAAAGATAGTCCCGGTTGGTAGCACAAATCGAGATTAAATGGTTGCCTACGAGTTAATACAAAAGGATTGCATCCCCTACATAGTGAGATGTGCTGTGTCGGTAGGATGGTAAGAAAGCTACGCGCGAGGCTTGATGTCGTGTGTTCGAATCCCACACACCGCGCACGAGCATATTTCACGTGAAAAATCGCGTGACTTGTGAAAAATCGCGTGTGGGGATCTCCCGGGAATTTATAATATTTGTTTGGCACAAAATCCTTTAGTCCCGGTTAGGGGCGTGGGGGTTGTGCCTAGCATGGCGACCCCATTAGTCCCGGTTGGTAGTCCCGGTTGGTTTTACCAACCGGGACTAAAGAGTGTCTTTAGTCTTGGTTGAGTGACCCGGGACTAAAGACCCCCTTGTCTCGATTACATTATCCCGGATGGATTTTCGGAAAATTTTCCCCTACCAACTGGACCTAAAGGCGAGTTTTGTACCAGTGATATATTTAGATAGCAGTGACCCTAAGAAGGGAAGGGGTTATATCTGTAGAGATGGGAAAAGACAACATGCACTAAGAGGGGGAGGGTGATTTTTCATATATGTATATATATATATATAGCTTGTCATATAAGAACACAAAATGCATATGACAAGTAAAAGAACCGGATGTTTATCTCGATATGCTTTGTGCACCTGTGATGGATGGGAACACCAACCGGTACTAAGCTTGCCTCATCCACATGCTACGTGGAGGTCAATTTAACACAGATTGGTGTTACTAACCGTTACTAAAGGATCTTCTTTAGTACTAGGTAAATGATCCGGTACTAAAGGGGACATAGCGGCACGTCGATTCTCGAGGAGTGTTGGTCACCTGCGTGTCTTTGTTGTTTGAGTCAGCCTATGAGATTTAGCTATTTGCCTTACGTTACTGTGATGAGGTACATTGGCCAGTTGGCAATCACTTCAACCCTAGGTTTCACGATGCATCGCAAAGCAAAAAAAACAATGGACATGGAAACCCGGTATCCGTTTGGCTAAATTATCATTAATTAAACATTTCAAAAATGAGATACGACTTGTTATATGTACAAAAGACAAGAGGCAACGACAAGGCCAGGTTTTAATTAGCAATAAGCGGAATATGTGTTGAACATGATTCGTGTTGTTGTGTTTTAGAGTTTCTAGAAAGTTAGGAACAGTATGTTTGAAAAAATGGAACGTGCCGCAGTGCTTAAAGATTTTCTGACCCCGTATACTTAGTATACATGCTTAAAAAGCAGATGATGCGTGGACCCAGGACATGCCTGCATCAGATTAGGAGCACAAAGGGGATGGAGGCATAGGGCCAGTTGTGCTTTTCTAGCTGAAAAATGCAGGGAGATTTGAAGAAAAACACAGAAGAAGAATCATCTAGACTGTACAATCTAGAGTAACAATCCGAGCTAGACATGCCCTCCACCGGAATCCACTGGCGTGTAACAATATTCTTGTCGGAGATGCCAAACAAGAAATATATCCACCATGGTTCTCTTTACTTCTGTTCTGGAGAGACAACTACTCTCCTCCTGCGCACCTAACACGGACCAGACATAAAATTGTTATGATCCATTCCTGTCAACCATACGGAAAAGCACCTCTGCATGCCAACACTTCGTAGTTCGTACCAACAAGATCAATTCGACGATTACAGTAAATCAAAGTGGGGCACGATATGCCCGTATCTTGTCTTGGCACAGCTGGAAGGACCTACTATAGTCTACAGCTCAAGGTCTGTTGTAGTCTGGAAACGTGCTAGATGTTAGGACGGCCCGATCGAAATCCGACGGCTGGGAAGCACAGGCTACATGGCCCAATGAGGTGCTCGAGCTCGGCTCAGATTTCGTTATGTTTCATTAGAGGATTTAATTTCCCATACGCGTGCTCAGAGGGGATAAGTTCAAGTAAATACCTACAGCAAGACAAACTAGATGTCAATTGTAGCATTCCGCATTCACGCTAAGCAATGAAATACAGGATTGGGAGCCATCAGGAATCAAGTTGCCAAAGGCTACTACCCTTCGCCTAGAAGTGCAAAGGGAGGGTTGTTATTCAAAAATATCATGACCAGGACCTATATTTCTTCTGCAGAAGAATTTTGGCTCTCCTTACCCACTCAAATTATCTGTACATATGAATCTTTGAAACCACGGATGCCTAGAACATGGTGCATGCGTGTTTGCGTGTGCTTCGGTAGCAGGTGGCAAAGTAGAAAAGTACTTTTATGCCGTGTTCTTGATGCTTCTCAAACCTAAATCATGACTTTTTTCTGCACCTTGTTCAATGATCAGCTACTTCTTGTTTTGTAGTGTAAACGTAAATTTGTTGGTGGGGTCATTCTTCTTGGAGACTCTTTGCAGCATACATGCAACAAAAACCTGAGGCATTCTTCTGAAACCCTACGTGCACTTTTTATAGACAGGAAAAGGCACCGTCATCTACCTAGACTTCTACACCTATAGTATGCAACTTTTCTATTTGGCTAGTTTACTATTTCTGACAAAAAAAATTTAATGCTTGTGCTGAACTTGATTCATAGATGGATGCCTTTTTCATTTAGGCCCCGTTTGGATCATTGGAATTGAATTCCATCCTAATAATCATAATTTAGACACAAATTAATTAAGCTAATATAATTATATGTGGAATATAGTTGTATATTATAGTTGGTGATATGGGAGAGATACTTATATGCTGCACTTCTACTATAGAGAAGCGAGTCTAAGAGCGTGCTATAAGAATTGAATTCCATTCTAATAACCATAATCTATAGAATCAATTTCCATCTCCCACCCCATGAATTTAAGATAGGCTTATATCTAAACTTTGAAAAGTTGTGGAATGCCACATTCCAACATAAATTAGCCTACTCCATTAAATAGATTCCAATTCCTTCAAAATGAAGGGACCCAAACAGGGCCTTAGAAAAAAGGGCTAGAAACAGGGGATTTATTCGGGGTGAGTACCATAGGTGCAACAAATGTAATGTAGTGCGACATCACATCAAGTACTGTTTTATTTGGGTACTTCAGTAATCTTTAATATAATGACTGTTCGCATGTCTTGTAAGGTAAATATTCATTGTTGCAAGTTTCTCAATCAAAAGGTTTGATCATAACTCCATTTCTAAGGCAATCTGTACTACTAATTCATTGTATCATTCAGTCATCATAAATCAAAGTTAACTTTGTTATAGTTCGAATTCAATACAACAAGTTCAATGCACCATCATCTATATAGCGTTCGCTATTTTATTCCAAAACAAAGACCAATACCATCCATGATCTCTGTGTTTTTATTCCATGGCGTACAAGCTTTAGTTAATTATATCCATGATTACAGCTGGGTAACGAGCCGGCTCGACTCAGCTCGGCTTGGCTCCTTAACGAGCAAAAGTCTGTGCTCAGCTCGACTCATTTACAGCTCGAGCTAGCTTGTTCCAGCTTGTGAGCTAGGGAGAGTCTAGCTTTGGTACCACCATGCCGCATTTCCTGTCTTCCTCCCTATATTCGTTAGCGAAGAGTGACTACGGCGTCACCTCTTATTCGTTCTTCTGAATTCGCCTATCTCCAACCGTTGTCGCGGTCACATAAAAAAGCATGGTTGTGGCACAATACACCACAATTCAAAGATGCAGTAACCTATATCCTGGTGTCTTCCATTTCTCTACCGGATAAGCTAGGAGCAGATTTATTTTTCTTTCATTTTATATGTATGTGTTTCAGCTATTTTCTCCCTGTCTGAGTGATGGCATGCAAAATGGTGGCTGGCACTAAGGGACGACGAGAAGCAAGACTATGTATTGGCACTCTAGTTGGGCCGTATGGTACTATATATACACTGCAGTTATTATTGTTTGGTGGGTGCAGTGTAACATGAGCCAATGTGTAGTTAACTTAGGAGGTATGGATATACTAATTGAGCCAATCATGCATGCCTCTCTGCCTGACAAAAACCAGTGCAACACTAATGCTTACACATGCGTGCAGTGCACATGACTCAAGAGATGCTTACAGTGATCGTCTTTCTGAACAAATTTTATTGGGGATCGAAGCCTCGTTTGTAGTGCAAGGTCGTTTGTACCAACCAATACTGCAAGGCTAAGCATTATACTACTAAATCAATCCAGACTTCAAGCAAATTATTGGAATACTAGTAAACCTTAGCATTGGATTCAAATTAATGACACATGATGCAAGTAATGGTCTCACTACTATAAATAAAATACAATTAAAAAATGGTCTAAGTACCCTAAACCCTACTACTCTAAAACCATAAAATAAAAGTTATAAGCTTTAAACTTTAAAGGTTTAAATGTGAAACTGCCATTTCGGAAATAAAATTAATTTCAGAAAAGGAATTGTAACGACATCATGATCAGGGTCTAATTTTAATGTTGTACGATAGATCCAAATTATATAAAGAAGTGACTTGTCTAAATTTTTTGAAGAAGCGATTACATGACAAATAAATAACTTGTACTATAAAACTGTGGAATGATTGGATCAAACACCCCATAAAAACATTAATTAGGTAATTGGTTTGGTGAGTACAGAAAAGAGGCAAATAACCATAGATCCAATCTGCAGTGGTTAGCGTTTCCGTGAACATGGGTACCCTGTTTTTACACCACTTTCCATGAACCATTATTTATCATCTTTTCCTTTTATTAATATTTCATTCCTTCTAAAATTTAATAGTTCAGATTTATTTAAACTCTTACCTCCTAAGAGGTACACGACGAGCTTTGGTTAATTATATCCCTCGAACTGTAACGCCGCAAGCGTAGATACATGAAGAGCCCTCAAGTTTAATTTGTTGTGACGACAGACGAGGAACATGGTGCATGCGTGCGCTTTCTGTGTCATGTGGCACAGGAGAAAAGTAGCTACGCAAATTTGTTGGTATGGCCATTCTTCTGTGACCGGTCATTGCTGCATGCCTTGTTCTTTATGCTTCTAATGCCCATACCATGACTTGTTCAATATTTAGCTACCGCTTGTTCTGTAGTAGCTACACGAATTTGTTGGAGACCTGAGGAATTCTTCTTAAACCATACGTGCACTTCTTTATATACAGTGAAAGGCACCATCATCTACCTAACCTTCTCGACATGTAGTATACAATGTAAAGTACTTCACTGCTATAAATAAACAAGCAACAATAAACTTCCTGATGCTTCTCAATCCTATACGATGACTTCTCGCTGCACCATGATCCATGTTTAGCCGCCCCTGCTCGAGTCGCTGTAGTGTCAATAAAAATTTGGTGGTAGGACCATTCTTCTTGAAGGCACTTGCAGCTTACATGCAACACATAAAAGGCACCGTCATCTACATAGAGTTCAACGCTTTTGCGAAAATTAATTATACCTGAGTAGGCAACTGGCAGGTGTATGGTAGCTGAGTAATTCACTACTACTACAAACTAGTTATCAACATTGCCTCTATCATTGCCAGATTTTCACAAACTGACAGTGATGAGTTATCACTGCTGGGTTGTTACATGATTTGATAGTAAAAAAGTAGAAGCTTGCAGTAATAGTATATATATGATTACTATCAATACCCTGCTGTCATGTCATTGTACAAATTGCCAATTACAAATATTAGACTACTAATGCTTGTACACCTTGAAATTTCTGTGCCAGGCAGCAGAATGTGCCTACAAAATAAACTGGATTTACTTGCAGTTTTATTTCTTCCAAGTACTTACAATGGAGCAAAGCACAGTAACTCTTCTACATGTTGTGTGCTAGACGGAGGGAATGCCATGCCTAAGTCATTGTTACAACCATTACCTTCCACAAGCCTGGCGCTTCGTAGGACATCGTTAACGGAAGCTTGCACGCTCTATTCAGGTGGAGGCAATATAATGCCCGATACTGTCAGACATTTCCTCCTGAAAAATCCAAGTTGACTGCTCCTGACGTCTCTTAAGCCTAGGTACTAGCCTTGCCGTGTGTGTGTATATATACACAAACTGAGCTACCATTTGGAGATTGCATATACCCTTGCGTATATCGCTCTAACTTATTTGTATGGACACTCAACTGTATAGTGTGTTGCTTATATAGAAGTCACAAGATAGGGACAATTTTGATGCTACTTAATAGGTCTCACAGAATAAATTATGCTTCGCCAGGGAGACATTGTGCAGCCCGTGGGCTGTCTGCAATCAACAAGTTGAAACTTAATATGGGGTCACACAGCACGTGACACTTGGTTATCAGAGGTACAGCTTTGTAGCGTTCTTACTCTAGTGTAACTTATATATTCCACTAAGAACCCAAATTTTCGCTAACAAGGACAAAATATATTGACTTCCATTATTGCATACGGATTCATTAGTGATGTAGGCTATGAACCCACTGAAGAGCATTCGGATGGTAGAAATATTCAGAGAAGCTTAAAAAAATATGATTAACAATATTCTGTTCGTGTTCTTTCACCAAGCTGTTGACTCGAGATATTCTGAAGGGCACGCGGAATTTGTAAGAAGTGCGCGATTTGATAGAAGAACACGGAATTTGTAAGATGTGCACATATGACAATGGACGAGTCCAACTGAAAATTTGAAAAATATCATCACCTTGTAGAGTCAGGCACGCACTCATCCTCTATATCCAAAGTCCACCGCCCATGTTAAGGAGTATACAGATGGATTTCAAATGGCTCCAAGATGTAGATAGGTATCATCAAAACCACTTGAATTTCTGCCACAATCCATGCATGCTGAGCTGCATTAAGAATTTATGACCTTTACTTTAGTGGACACTAGACAATGTTGACTCAGACTTGGCATTCTAATGTGGAAGGTTTATGATGCCACTTCTAGGTTGTGTCGAGAAGCAGCAGCCATGGCATTTCCGATAACCTCTCTTGAGGGATGTGGCATATCTCTTACGCAGGCTAGAAAAGTAGTATCATGTAGCACCTCATATATAAAATCTTCTTATGACCCGCAGGAAGTGGCTTGTTTATATGTAGCACCTCTCTAAGAGTATCATCCTACATTCGTGCAAAAAGGTTACCACGGAGGTTGTAGGTTTGGATCGATAGACACTATATTAAGCTGGCCTTCAACTATTTAGACAGCAAAGGTAGGGGTAAATCCACCATACTGGAATATATAGGACACATTACTGTAAATTAATGTGCAAGGTTAACTATACCAGCCTGTAAATGTACTCATATAACTGTTGGTCAGGGGAGAACTCATTCGCTAATATTAATACGCCTACACTACACTTTGGATTAAAAGAATCAGGCCGGCCCTGTTTGTTTGAGCTTTCCAGCAGCTTTCCACCCTGGAAGTTGGAAAGCTCAAACAAACAGCTAGCTTCTGAGCTGAGCTTTTCGAAAGCTGAAAGCCCACAGAAGCTATGTTTACATGGAAAGCCCAGAAGTAGTGAAATGTGAGCTTTCCGCAGCTTTCCATGTAAAGGTTGCGAAAATTACCCACCTACCATCGTTTACGTTGCGAATAGTTATTTTTCTTTCTACTTGTCGTTGTCAAGATTGGCGGATCAAGACTTAAACTAGTAAATTTCTTTTATGCGCGTAAGGCCTCAGATGGTGGCTTGGGAGACACGGGTTTAGACTGGTTCGGGCAAGGGAAGCCCTACGTCCAGTATCGAGGGTGCTCGTATTGCCCACGCGGGGTTCTGTAGTAGGGGTTACAGATCGACGAGAGAGGGACTGGTCCCAAGTCTCTTTGTGCTTGTGCTCTCAGGGAGCGAAGTAGTGTGCTGTGGCTTGTGGGAGAAGAAGCCGATCCCCTCCTCCGGCCCTTGGCGTCCCCTTTTATATCGTAAGGGGGGTGGCCAGAGTTACAACTGAGATCGGGTGAAGAGGACAGTAAAAGTGTAAACGTAGTACGGTAAAAATATGGCAAGAAGGGAGGAACAAGTTCCTAGACGCCCGGCGCCTTCGCCGGCCCCTGACGAGCGCCGGCGTGCATGCTGGAGGAGGGGGGCGGCCGTGTGCCAACTGTCGTCGCGCCCTTCAGATAGCCCCTTTGGTGTTCGTAGGCGTCGGGTTATGATGAAGGCGTTTCGTCGTCACTTCAGTGTCCGCTGGGGAGGACGGCGGATGCTACTGTCCTGATGATGGCTTCTGGAGGGAGGGCATCACATCCCCGCTGCCGGGTGCGCGGGTCTCGAGGGCGCGCGGAGCCCGAGGACGGGCGAGTCCTCCCTCCGCTCCGGTCGGCGCAGGCCATGAGTACCCTGCGGCGAATGGAAGGGAGCCGCCAGCACTGTAGCTTGTACAGTGTGGCCGTGCATGGGTACTTGCAGCGGGTTGCGTGAGGAGCGCGGTCATCCTTCTCCCTGCCAGGCCTGCGGCGCATTTATGACGAGGCCGTCGAGGGGGACCCACGGAATCGTTGCCTTGTCCGCCGGGTCCGCATCCGAGGGGGATGTCCGTCCTGGGGGCCCCAGCGAGTCCGACCCCTGTGCTCGGGGTCGGACGAGGCGGAACCTTGCGGCGGGAGGTCGGGCGCTCCTGACCCCGGGATCACGGTCGGGCGAAGCAGAGCCTCGCGACGGGAGGTCGGGCGCTCCCGACCCCGGGACCGCGGTCGGGCGAGGTGGAGCCTCATGGCGGGAGGTCGGACGCTCCTGACCCCGGGACCGCGGTCGGGCAAGGTGGAGCCTCGTGGCGGGAGGTCGGACGCTCCTGACCTCGGGACCGCAGTCGGGCGGGAGGAGCTTTGATAATGCTGGGTGGACCTGGGCCTTCGTGTTTGTTCTTTAAGCAGTATTTAGGAGATCGTTAATATTTCCCCCCGACAGTAGCCCCCGAGCCTGTGGTAGAGCAAAAGTGCTCCTCCGGATGCTTCCTTCGCCGTTTCGCCGCAGATCTTGTTTATGGTGCGTTTGCTTTATCCCAGCTTGGCCGGGGAACCTGCGAATCGCGACCACACGCGTGGCCGTTGGTTGCGATGCTAGCCCCCGAGCCCCCGCGCGTTGCAGGAGACCGGTCGGGAGGCCAGGTCGACTTTTGATCGTTGCCCCTCAAGCGTCCGTTCGCTAGGACGGAGAGGTTGAGCCGTGCCACGTTATCCTCATTGGACGAACCGTGGTGCTCGTTTGAGCTGCGAACGGGTAGGTTCGAGTGGAGTCCCGGTCCCCGTTCGGGGGGGTCCGGCTCGGTCCAAGCTGGTGGCGTACTCCAATCTCCCGCCGGCCAGTTCATATAGTTCCCGGGTCCGTTCGGCCGGATCTGGGGGCTCGTTGCCTTTCCCTATGGAAAAACCATGAACTTTATGCCGGTCAGGACTCGAACGTGAGGTCGGGATGCCCTTGGCTTTCGCTCGCCTGGGTGTTGGCCGCTAGTGGGCCCATCCCTTCTCACCCCTCGCTCAGGGGGTGTCCTGAGGCAGCTGTCGAACCCGTGACGGGCCAGCCTTCGAACCTCTGGACCGTGATGGGCCGTAGGGGCGTATTCAGCCCCGTATCCCTTTCTTACCTTTCGGTGGGCCTTGGGCCGGAACGGAGCGGTCGTTGCGTTTGGGCCGAACGTGGGGGACGTCGTGGGCGTGCTTTTCGGGAGACGGAGTTATGGGGAGCGTCGTCCCGCGGATCGAGGAGGATTGGATGTTTCCGCAGCCGATCGCGCGCGCAGTTTCCGAAAAGGAAGTGGGCGTGGCAGGGGCGTACCTGGCGCCGCATTTATGGTGGCAGGGGCGTCGATTTGGCTTCCCCCGCACCTTTCCTATAAAAACGGGAGCCTGCCTCACTGGTTCCACCCGCCTTCTGCATTTGAGCCCTTTCATCCTTCAGCCTCGCGCTCAGCTCACCCGCGTCCGCTTCACCTTCCTCCGCTCCAAGCCGCGCCCTTTCTTCCCATCTCCGTCGAGCTTTCTCCTCTTCCGGCGATGGGTTCTTGGGGGATCTCCCATTTCACCTCCTCGCACGCCGAGGGCCTAGTGCGGAAAGGCCTCCTCTGTGAGAGGACGGCGGCGGGCGAGTGGGAACTGCCGGGGACGGAGCAAGTGCCGACACCTCCCTCCAGCTACGTCGTCTCCTTCGCTCACTTCCACGAGCGGGGGTTCGCTTCTCCCCCGAGCCGCTTCTTCTAGGGGCTCCTCCACTACTACGGGCTCGAGCTCCAGCACCTTAATCCCAATGGGATCCAGCATATTGCGGCGTTCGTCGCAGTGTGCGAGGGGTTCCTGGGCATCGAGCCCAACTTCTCGCTGTGGAAGTACTTTTTCATAGTGAGTTTGTACCAGAAGACGGAGAAGAGGGGGAGCCAGCAGCGGTCGCCTCCGGTGCTGATTGGGTGCGCCGGGATCCACCTCCGCCATACTCGCTCCAAGGAGTATATGGCAATGAAGACCTCGGCGTCCCACAAGGGGTGGCACAACCAGTGGTTCTATGTGAAGAACTACTCGGACTCCCCCCTGCCGGGGTTCACCGGCCGCACCATTGATGTGGCGCAGGAGGTGTGGGCGTACGGGCCGGTGGATAAGGAGAAGAAACGGATCTCCGACTTGCTGCAACCCATCGAGCGGCTGAAGAGGAGCGGGCTCAGCAGCGCTGGGGTCATCGGAGCGTACCATGCCCGGCGAGTGGCACCGCTGATGCTCCGGGTCCGCCCGCTTGCCGCCATGACTCCCGACGCGCCGACCGAGGGCACCGCCTTGGCGGCGGGTGCGCTTGCCGCTTCCGAGATCCGACAACGGATTCGGGAAGCGCTGGAGGACAAGGACGCCGAGTACCCGATTCCCGGGCACCCGCCGATGCGCCCGGACACGGGCTTCATAGACCTGGTAAGGGGTTGGGGCGTCGACCTCCTTTCTTTGCGTCTTGCGATTGTCATTCTGACGTGGGGCCATTTTGCGTTCGTAGGGCACGCTGACTCGGGTCGTGGACTTGCTCCCGCCGGTGCCGGAGGACGCTGAACGGCGGACGCGCAACCGTCTCCTTGCCGAGGCGCAGAAGCGTCGCAAGGACAAGGAGATGGCGAAGAAGAGGAAGAAGGCCGCCAAAAAGTTCCAACGGCGGCGGAGGGGGCCAGTCGTGTCAGACGATGACGACGACGATGACGATGATGATGAAGAGGATGAAGATGAGGAAGATGATGAAGAGGAGGAGCTGATTTCCTCCTTTCGATCGGGCGCACTCGTAATTCGGGAGGTGCGCCCGCGGACGGCCGCGAGGGGTGAAGCGGAGGAGGCGTCCGCCCGGGCCTTGGCTCCGCAAGGCCCTGGGGCTGCGCCCCAGGGGTCAGCACGGAGCGCCCCCCAGGAGTTGACGCGGGACGCCCCCCAGGGGCTGGCGTGGGGCGTCTCCCAGGAGCCAGCGCGGGACGCTCCCCAGGGGTCGGCGAGGGGTGCCCTCCAGGGGTCGACACGGGGCTCCTTCCTGGAGCCAGCGCGGAGCGCCCCTCGGGGGTCTTCGGAGCCTGCCCCCGCCGCTCCTCTGGAGCCAGCGCGGGGCAGCCCCCAGGAGTCCGCCCAGGGCGTTCCCCGAGGGTCCGCGGAGACCGCCCCTACCGTCGCGCCCGAGACTGGAGGGCAGCGAAGCGGCGACAAGCGGCCGCTGCCGGATGCCCCGGGGTCGGCGTCGGGCTCCGAGGCGAAGCGCGCGCGCCGTCCTTGCGCTTCAGGAACGTAAGTTGGCCTTCCTTGCGTCTCGTTCCTCTCCCCTTCTCGTGTTCGTTTCTGCTGATGTTTGCTCGTTGATGTGCAGCGCCGCTCCTCGTGGCCTCGTCCTGCAGCTGGCGCCTAAGAAGGCGCTGCGAGCGTCGTCCTCCTCCGGGGGGCGGACCGTGGTTCCGCCCACGGCGAGCGGCGGGGTCCTCGGTGAGGCCGCAGACCCCTCCGCGGGGACAGTCCCGATGACGGCGGCTGGCGGAGCGGCGGCGACGTTGGCCGCGGGAGGGGGAGCGGACCCTATTCCGTCTTCGGTTCCCCCGGTCGCCCCTACGGCACAGGGCATCATCCCCCCGAGTCCTCAGGCCGGGGAGGTGATTGATCTTGATGCCGACGAGGCGGAGGGGACGACGGCGACGGGAGGTGGGACGGATGCCCCCGCAGCCGTGGCGGGATCGGCGGCGGAAGGGGCGCCTGCCCCTGAGACCGCGGCGGAGGAGGCAACAGCGACGGAGGCGGGGACCTCCACCCCGATCCTCGCCGCAGAAGTGGCTCCGGCGGCGGAGGCGGAGGGGCCCGCTGGGGGGACTCCGGCAGGAGCGAAGGAGCCTCCCCAGGTGGTTGCGGCGGAGGGCGAGGTAGCCGCTGGGATACCTATCTTGCCGCTTGCGTCGGAGGCGGCGCCGCCATTGGGCGACCCTGCGGCGGCCTCGGCGGCGACGAGTGTGCAGGCGCCGGGGTCGTCGGTGAACCCGGCGGCTTCCGGTGTGATGGTGCCGACCTCGACGGCAGCGTGAGGATCGGCTCCCACCTCGGCCTCGGCTCCCCCCATTCCTAGGGCGTGGAGAGGGTCCGTCCTTCGCTGGGCATCCCGTGAGGACCCGCCTAGACACCTCTTCACCCTGGACGACGTCGTGGAGTGGCACAAGTGGCAGGCGGTGCAGGGTGGCCTCGCCCACGCTCGCGCGGCTCTGTCCTCGGCGTTGGGGGCTCTGGACAACACCATTCTCCCTGGTAACCAGGTATGTTGCTTCTCTTGTTGGTGATCGTCATCTCCCATCGCTTTGTCATTGATGGCACGTTGCTTTGCAGGACTCCAAGAGTGCAGTCGGGGGAAATCTGATTTCCTCCGGCTGGAGCGGGGGCTCTGGGAGTGCTTCAACGCGGAGAGGGAGCGCACCAGGGAGCTGTCTATGCAAGTCGCTGCCGCCCAGGGGGTCATCGGCGACCTGCAAAGGCGTGAGGGCGCGGCGCTGGAGGAGGCGCGGCGATCGGAGGCCAAGCTTCAAGCCGTCATCGACAAGGCCCATCTTGACCACGAGGAGTTCCAGGCTGCTGCTGAGAGGGCCTGCCGCGACGCTGAGGAGCTTGCACGGCTGAGGGGGGAGCGTGAAGCCCTCCAGAAGACCGTCGAGCGCATCCAGAGCGAGCGGCACCAGGCTTTGCAGGACCGGGACGCCGAGAAGGCCAAGAAGGAGGAGGCCAAGAAGGTGGCGGCTGACCTTAGCGCGGAGGCCGGTCACCTCCGCTCGCAAGTGCAGGGACTCCAGACCGCCGTGTCTCAAGGAGCCGACCGGGAGCGCGAGCTGAAGGCCTGGGCCGACGGTGAGACTCCTTTCCGTTCTCGCGTTCCCGTGGTGTTGTGGTTTGTTCTTGACTTGGTGGGCTTTTCTAGATGATTCCTGCAGGCGAACTCGCCAAGCTGAAGGGCTTGCTCGACGCGGAGCACAGTGAGCACGGCGCCCTGCGGGATGCGGTCCGCGTCGTCTGCGACGGCTTCGGCGTGGTTCCGGAGGAGGAGTCGAGCTCTCTGCCGGCTCGTGTCCTCGGGGTGCGCCACCGGGGTCGCGAGATCGCTGTGGACGCGCTTCACACCGGCGTGCGGTGAGCCTTCGGGGTCTTCGGCTCCCACTATTCCGGCATCAACTTTGCCGGGATGAGCGGAGGGTACGCCGCTGGTTACTCTGAGGCTGAGCTGGACGAGATTGACGCGGCGGTTCACCCCAGTGGAGGCCCTCGCAAAGCTCCTGGAGGATGAGGCCTTCCCTTCTGCAGACCCCCCGGCAAGTTAGCTGTACCGGGCTTGCGCCCAAATTGTAACTATGTCAGTTTCGAACTTGTTTCGTGATGGCCATACGGGCCTTTTTATAAGTTTGCCGTGCTAAAGTTTCCGATCCCCTTTACTGTTCCTTTGGGCTTGAAAGTTTAGAATACGTTGTCGGGTGTGTCAGTAAGTTTTGATGAGCGAAGGTGCCGTAGCCGCTGGGGCGTAGGTTTTTTCGTAGTCCGATCAATCTTGCCTGAGCACCGTTCGCGCATTCTTCTCTTTTTGCGTCCAAAAGTCTAGAAAGGGAGTGTTCGGTTTGAAAGAAAAAACGTTTCTTTTAGATGGTGCCAAGTGGCTGGGGACGGAGCCCCTGATAGCCCCCGAGGGGTATGCGGCCCTGGAACGAGGCCAGGGTCGGATACCCCTGAGCTTGACGGGAAAAGCCTGAACCGAGACGGCTTGGGATTTCTTTTTCCGCAAAAGAAAAATTATCGAAATTGCATACAAGTTTGTGCAGAACTTGAAAATAAGAGCTATGGGTAAAAGCGCCTTAGCTGTTCTATGTTCCAGGCGTTGCTGAAGATTTGCCCGTCGGGAGTCGCCAGCTTGTAGGTGCCTGGCCGTAGTGCTTGCGCGACGATGAAAGGGCCTTCCCACGGGGGAGTGAACTTGTGCCGACCCCTGTTGTCCTGGACGAGGCGAAGTACCAAGTCACCGACGTTGAAGGCTCGGCCTTGCACCTTGCGGCTGTGGTAACGCCGTAGGGCCTGTTGGTACTTAGCCGAGTGTAGTAGGGCTATGTCTCGTGCCTCATCGAGTTGATCTTGTGCGTCCTCGAGTGATGCCTGGTTTCCTTGTTCGTCGTATGCCTTGACCCTCGGCGATCCGTACTCTAGATCGGTGGGCAAAATGGCCTCGGACCCGTAAATCATGAAGAACGGGGTGAAGCCCGTCGCCCGGCTGGGGGTCGTCCTCAGGCTCCAAAGGATTGCGGGGAGCTCCGCAACCCACCGTCCGCCAAACTTTTTAAGGCGGTTGAAGATCCGTGGCTTGAGACCCTGGAGTATCATGCCGTTGGCTCGCTCGACTTGCCCGTTCGTGCGGGGGTGTGCCACAGCCGCCCAATCCACTCGAATGTGGTGGTCGTCGCAGAACTGGAGGAATCTCTTCCCAGTGAACTGCGTGCCGTTGTCGGTGATGATGGAATTTGGGATCCCAAAGCGGTGGGTGATGTCGGTGAAGAATTGTACCGCCTGCTCGAACCTGATTTGCGCCACCGGTTTTGCCTCGATCCATTTGGAGAACTTGTCGACGGCGACAAGTAGGTGGGTGAAGCCCCCAGGCGCCTTCTTGAAGGGTCCGACGAGATCCAGCCCCCAGACCGCGAACGGCCAAGTGATGGGGATGGTCTGCAACGCCTGCGCGGGCAGGTGAGTCTGGCGCGCAAAGAACTGGCACCCTTCACAAGTGCGGACTACCTGGGTAGCGTCAGCGACCGCGATCGGCCAGTAGAAACCTTGTCGGAAGGCGTTGCCAACAAGGGTCCTTGGTGCGACGTGGTGACCGCAGGCTCCGGCGTGGATATCTTGGATCAACGCCTTTCCCTGTTCGATCGGGATGCAGCGCTGGTGGATCCCAGTGTGGCTTCTCTTGTAGAGCTCCCGGTCGATGATGACGAAGGATTTGGCGCGGCGAGCGATCCTACGGGCCTCCGTCTTGTCTGCCGGGAGCGTGTCGCGGACGAGGTAGTCGAGGTATGGGGCTCTCCAGTCGATTGGGGGGTTGGCCCCTACCGCGGGGTCTGCCGCGATTTCCATGACCACCGGGTCGGACGAATCGGCTCCCGGGGTCGAGTCGGGCAAAGCGGTGTCGACCCTCTTAGGACTGGCGCTCGGGCCTGGGATAGGTGGCGTGCTGCCGACCTCCCCTGACTCGGGGCCCGACCCCAGGGCCGGGGGTGCTTCGCTGACCCCTGCCAGTTCTGGGTAATGGATTGAAGGCTTCAGCTGGTCGCTAACGAAGACGCCGTCAGGGACGGGCATTCGGTCGGATGCCGCCTTCGCCAGCTCGTCGGCGGCTTCATTGAAGCACCTTGCGACGTGGTTGAGTTCTAGCCCGTCGAACTTGTCTTCGAGCTTACGGACCTCGTTGCAGTAGGCTGCCATCTTGGGGTCGTGGCAGCTCCACTCCTTCATGACTTGTTCGACGACTAGCTGGGAGTCGCCTCGGATGTCCAGCCGACGGATGCCCAGCTCGATGGCGATGCGGAGCCCGTTGAGGAGGGCTTCGTACTCGGCGACATTATTGGATGCAGGAAAATGGAGGCGGATCATGTACCTGATGCGCACGCCCAGAGGAGAGACGAAGACGAGACCCGCTCCGGCGTGGGCCCTCATCAGTGACCCGTCGAAGTACATTGTCCAGTACTCCTGCTTCTCTGGCGCCGATGGCGTTTGAATCTCCGTCCACTCTACCACGAAGTCAGCGAGTACCTGGGATTTGATGGCGGTGCGGGGGGCATAGGTAATACCCTGGTCCATGAGCTCAAGCGCCCACTTCGCGATCCTCCCCGTGGTGTTCTGGTTCCGGATTACTTCCCCTAACGGGAATGACGAAACAACCATTACCGGGTGGGAGGTAAAGTAGTGGCGCAGCTTCCTCTTCGTGATAAGGACGGCGTAGATGAGCTTCTGGATCTGTGGGTAACGTGTCTTGGACTCGGACAAGACCTCGCTGATGAAATACACCGAGCGCTGTACCTTGAGGGCGTGTCCCTCCTCTTCTCGTTCCACCACCAGGGCCGCGCTAACCACCTGGGTGGTCGCCGCGATGTAGAGCAGGAGGGCCTCGCCGTTGGTAGGCGGGACTAGGATTGGGGCCTTCGTCAGGAGGTCCTTGAGTCGGTCAAGCGCCTCCTGGGCCTCGCCGGTCCATTCAAAACGGTCAGTCTTTTTTAGGAGTCGATAGAGAGGAAGCCCTCGCTCACCGAGGCGCGAGATGAAGCGGCTTAGGGCCGCCAAGCATCCCATGACGCGCTGGACTCCCTTTATGTTCCGGACTGGCCCCATGTCGCTGATAGCCGCTATCTTCTCCGGGTTCGCTTCGATGCCGCGTACGGAGACGATGAAGCCTAATAGCATGCCCCTTGGGACTCCGAACACACATTTTTCAGGATTGAGCTTAATACGCTTATCCCTCAGCCTTTCGAAGGCTAGATCAAGGTCGGGGACGAGCTGATCGCCTTCCTTGGATTTGACTACGATGTCATCAACGTAAGCCTCAACGGTCTGCCCGATGAGGTCCCCGAAGCACTTTAGCATGCATCGCTGGAAAGTAGCCCCCGCGTTTTTGAGGCCGAATGGCATCTTAACATAGCAGTAGGGGCCAAAGGGGGTGATGAAGAAGGTGGCGAGCTGGTCGGACTCTTTCATCGCGATCTGATGGTAGCCGGAATATGCGTCGAGGAAGCTGAGGGTCTCGCACCCGGCGGTTGAGTCGACTATTTGATCTATGCGTGGCAAAGGAAACGGGTCCTTTGGACACGCTTTGTTGAGACCGGTATAATCGACACACATCCTCCATTTCCCGTTCTTTTTTGGTACAAGGACAGGATTAGCCAGCCACTCGGGGTGGTGCACTGCCATGATGAACCCGGCCTTCAGAAGCTTCTGGAGCTCTTCACCAATGGCCTTGCGCCTTTCCTCGTCGAAACGGCGCAATCCTTGCTTCACTGGCTTGGAGCCGGCCTTGATGTTCAAGGAGTGCTCGGCGACTTCTCTCGGAATGCCGGGCATGTCCGAGGGCCTCCACGCGAAGACGTCGCTGTTCGCGCGGAGGAAGTCGACGAGCGCGCTTTCCTATTTGTGGGACAAGGCCGTACTGATCCGCACGAATCCTCCGTTGGAACAGCTGGGATCGAGGGGGACCTCCTTGATGCCTTTGGTGGGCTCGAAGGAGGTGTTCGGCTGCTTGGAGTCGGGCCGACCCTCGGTGGCCTCCGCAAGCTGGACCGCCAGGTCACTCGTGACGGTGATGGCCGCGGCGTACTCGCAGCACTCTACGTCGCACTCATACGCCTTCTGAAAGGTCGTGCCGACGGTGATGACCCCGTTGGGCCCCGGCAGCTTGAGCTTGAGGTAGGTGTATTTGGGGATAGCTATGAACTTTGCGTAGCATGGCCGTCCCAAGATGGCGTGGTAGGTTCCGCGGAACCCTACCACCTCGAAGGTGAGGACCTCCTTCCTGTAGTTGGAAGGGGTCCCGAACGTAACGGACAAGTCGATTTGCCCGAGAGGCATTGCCTGCTTCCCTGGCACGACGCCATTAAAAGGCGCCTTGCTGGGACGGAGGCGAGAACGGTCGATCCCCATAGCGTCGAGGATCTCAGTGTAGAGGATGTTGAGGCCGCTGCCCCCATCCATGAGCACCTTGGTGAGGCGCGTCGTGCCGACGATGGGGTCGACGACGAGAGGGTAATGCCCCGGATGCCGGACGCGTCCAGGGTGGTCAGACCTGTCGAAGGTGATGGCCGGCCCCGACCAGTCTAGGAAGGCCGGAGTCGCTGGCTCGGCCGCGTAGACCTCCCGGCGCTCCAGCTTCTGCTGGCGCTTGTTGTCGTATGCCCCGGGGCCGCCGAAGATCATGAAGCAGCCGTCCACCTTGGGGAAGCCGTCTTCCTTCTCTTCGTCACCCTTCTTTTCCTCATCGGGCTTCCGCTTCCGGTCGCCTTTCATCGGATTGCCCACGAAGTACCTCTTCATGAGGTTGCAGTCTTTGTAGGCATGCTTCGTGGGGAACTCATGGTTTGGGCACGGTCCCTCAAGTAGCTTGTCAAAGAAGCCGGGAGTGCCCTCGGGGGGCGGCTGCCCTTGCTTGCGCTCGACAGCGGCCACGAGGGGGGCCTCGCGCCGCTGTTTGCCCTTCTTCTTCTGCTGGCGGTTGGAGGTGCCTTCGTCAGCATCCTCCTCCCGCTTCGCCTTGCCTTTGGAGCGGTCGAAGATTGCTCCAACAGCCTCTTCGCCCGAGGCGTAGCTGGTGGCGATGTTGAGGAGCTCCTCCGTGGTGCGCGGGCCTCGGCGCCCCAGCTCGTGGACGAGGGGCCGGCAGGAGGTTCCTGCTAGGAAAGCCCCTATGACGTCGGCGTCCGCGACGTTGGAGAGCTCGGTGCGCTTCCTGGAGAAGCGCCGGATATAATCCCGGAGGGACTCGTCCGCCCCCTGGCGACAGTTCCGGAGGTCCCAAGAATTTCCGGGGCGCGTGTACGTGCCTTGGAAGTTCCCTATGAAAACCTCCTTCAGGTCGTTCCAGCTGCGAACTCGTCCCGAAGGGATATGTTCTAGCCAAGCTCGCGTTGAGTCGGCTAGGAAGAGGGGTAGGTTGCGGATGATAAACAGGTCATCATCCGCCCCGCCGGTTTGACATGCAAGCTGGTAAATCGCTGAGCCATACCCCAGGATTCGTCTCCCCTGAGTATTTGGCTATATTTGTGGGTTGCCTGAAGCGCGGCGGAAAAGGCGCATTCAGGATGCGCGCAGAGAAGGCCCGGGGCCCAGCCGGGACGGGGCTCGGGCTGCGGTCTTCCCCGCTGTCGTAGCGGCCGCCACGGTGGACGTGGTAACCTCGATCTACCCCGTCCTCCCTGTCCGCGCGGGAGCGCCTCCGCGCGTTCAGGGTGTCGCGGGCGTCGCGGACGGGGCCGACGCGCTGGTGGACGGATCGAGCCTCGCCTCCCGCGGGTGGTGGCGTCCGTCGGGCGGACGCGGCCTGATTTGCCCTAGGAGGGGGTTGATGGACAGACTCCCCCCGCCTTTCCGGGGGCGCGTCGGGCGTCGCCCTGCTGGCGTTCTGCCCACGTCGCCGGCAGGCGAAACTTTTCGCCTGCTGGACAGCGGCGCATTCGAGCAGGTTGCGCATCTCTCGGCGTGCCCGTCGCTCCTCAGGCGTCGCTGGTTCGGGGAGTTGCCGGAGCAAAACCGCCGCGGCTGCGACGTTTTGGCTGGCGCGGGCGAAGAGCTGTGGACGCTCTTCGTCCGCGCAGATGCGTTGCTGGATGTCGCGCGCCCGTTCTCGTGCTCCGCCCTCGTGGTGGGGATGCTCGACTTCTTGGCGGGCGCCTGCGCGCGCCTCCGGCTACTGAGAGCACTCCGGTGCCCTTGGTAAGGCTCCGGTCGTAGCCGCGGCGCGCGAGGGGGGAGCCCTCTGTCTCCCCTCGGCGTCGTTGCCGTTGGACCCCTCGGAGTGCGCGTCGGCCACGAGACACTCACGCGATGGGTGGGGGCTCCCGCTGCTGGAGCCGGTGTCGGAGATCGTCCTCGCCGCGCCTGCGAGCTCGTTGCTCGCGGGCGACGCGGTCATGGACCGCACTAGGAGGTGTCCGTAAGCCCCCGTGGCGTTGCGTAGCCTGAAGGGCCGTCCTCCTGGTGAGGGCCTTCTGGTATGCGACCGGCCGCTCGCCGCTGTCCTGGCAACGGGGCCGAGGGCAGCAGGGCGAGCGGGCAAGACGAGGACAGGGATCAGCTCGATCCCTTCCTCGGTGGCGAGGAAGTCCAGGCTCCCGAAACGGATCAGGAAGCCCGGAGCGAAGCTGCTATCGTAATTGGTCATCTGAGGCTAGAAATGTACGCGCAAAGGTCCCCTACCTGGCGCACCAACTGTCGTTGTCAAGATTGGCAGATCAAGACTTAGACTAGTAAATTTCTTTTATGCGCGTAAGGTCTCAGATGGTGGCGTGGGAGACACGGGTTTAGACTGGTTCGGGCAAGGGAAGCCCTACGTCCAGTATCGAGGGTGCTCGTATTACCCACGCGGGGTTCTGTAGTAGGGGTTACAGATCGACGAGAGAGGGAATGGTCCCAAGTCTCTTTGTGCTTGTGCTCTCAGGGAGCGAAGTAGTGTGCTGTGGCTTTTGGGAGAAGAAGCCGATCCCCTCCTCCAGACCTTGGCGTCCCCTTTTATATCGTAAGGGGGGTGGCTGGAGTTACAGCTGAGATCGGGCGAAGAGGACAGTAAAAGTGTAAACGTAGTACGGTAAAAATATGGCAAGAAGGGAGGAACAAGTTCCTAGACGCCCGGCGCCTTCGCCGGCCCCTGACGAGCGCCGGCGTGCATGCTGGAGGAGGGGGGCGACCATGTGCCAACTGTCGTCGCGCCCTTCAGATAGCCCCTTCGGTGTTCGTAGGCGTCGGGTTATGATGAAGGCGTTTCGTTGTCACTTCGGTGTCCCCTGGGGAGGACGGCGGATGCCACTGTCCTGATGATGGCTTCTGGAGGGAGGGCGTCACATCCCCGCTGCCGGGTGCACGGGTCCCGAGGGCACGCGGGGCCCGAGGACGGGCGAGTCCTCCCTCCGCTCCGGTCGGCGCAGGCCATGAGTACCCTGCGGCGAATGGAAGGGAGCCGCCAGCACTGTAGCTTGTACAGTGTGGCCGTGCATGGGTACTTGCAGCGGGTTGCGTGAGGAGCGCGGTCATCCTTCTCCCTGCCAGGCCTGCGGCGCATTTATGACGAGGCCGTCGAGGGGGACCCATGGAATCGTTGCCTTGTCTGCCGGGTCCGCATCCGAGGGGGATGTCCGTCCTGGGGGCCCCAGCGAGTCCGACCCCTGTGCTCGGGGTCGGACGAGGCGGAACCTTGCGGCGGGAGGTCGGGCGCTCCCGACCCCAGGATCACGGTCGGGCGAAGCGGAGCCTCGCGGCGGGAGGTCGGGCGCTCCCGACCCCGGGACCGCAGTCGGGCGAGGCGGAGCCTCGTGGCGGGAGGTCGGACGCTCCCGACCCCGGGACCGTGGTCGGGCGAGGCGGAGCCTCGTGGCGGGAGGTCGGACGCTCCTGACCTCGGGACCGCGGTCGGGCGGGAGGAGCTTTGATTATGCTGGGTGGACCTGGGCCTTCGTGTTTGTTCTTTAAGCGGTATTTAGGAGATCGTTAAGATTTTCCCCCGACACTACTACATCTCCATCTACACCATCTCCCCCTCCTCATGTCTCCGCCCCGCCGGCGCATGCCCGCCGCCACCCCTTCTTCCCTTCCTCGCGCCGTCTCCCTCTCCTCTGGCGAGCTTCTCCGGCGCGCGCCCTTCCTCCGTGCGGGCTCCTCCCCATCCGACGCCTCCTCCTCCGTGCGGGCTCCTCCCCGTCCGACGCCTCCTCCTCCGCACGGGCTCCTCCCCATCCGGCGCCTCCTCCTCGCGTGGCCTCGGCGGCGTCCCCCGCCGGCGCACGCCTACCGCCGTCCCTCCTCGTCCCCTCCTCCATGTCGTCTCCCTCTCCTCCGGTGAGCTTCTCCGGCGCGGATCTGTGCGCCCCTCCGGTCTCCTTCGCGAGGCACAAGCTGCCGCCGCCGGCAGGGCCGCGGATCCGACCGCTCCGCCTCCCAAGGAAGACGAACTTGGTCGCCCGCAGCTCCTCCTCGCCCGCCGTCGCCCCTACTCACCCGCCTCCCCTCCCTGGCCGCCCGCCGCCCCTCCTTGGCTGCCGTCCCCCAAATCTCCCCCTCCAGCCGGCATCCAAGGTTGAAGAAACTATTCCAAAAGCTAGTTGCCAAACAGTGTTAGCTTTCCGAAAGCTAGCTTTCGGAAAGCCACCCTTCTAGGGAGCAAAAGTCAAAAGCTAACTTTCTTGAAAGCTTGGAAAGCTAAAGCTCAAACAAACAGGGCTACTCTAGGAACGGCGCCTTCCAATTCCTATATAAGGAAATATTCCGTTTCAGACCCGTATACTTCGGAAGGTTAGGCATGCGAACGGCCGACCGCATACTGCATTGAATGCCATAGAGATGCACCAGACTTGGCCACTATATAGCATTACACAATGAACAAGTAAAACTGATGCTCTGCTATTGTTTCTTTCTTTCTTTTTTGGACCCAACTGCTCTTCTCTATTCTATGTAGTTCACTAGTTCATGCAACTTGGCTAATGCAATCATAGAAGTACCAAAACTATAGATAAGCATGCATGGAGCAACCTATCTCAAGGGGTCATGCTAGCTCCTCTATCACCGGTGTACATCGGGCTCTCCATGGCATAGCCAGGTCGTCGTGGGAATGGCACCGTAGATTTCCGAGGTCTCATCATTCGCGTGACTTCCAGCATGTCCGGCCGGCGCTCGGGCTTCTCTTGGATGCACATCAGGGCCACCTGAACACATCTCCTCATCTCCCTCTGCTGTGACAGCACCCTCCGCCTCGTCGGAAGGGAGAGGCACTTGGGCACAGCCCTGCTGCAGAAAGAGATGCCGTGTAGTGATTCAGGCACAAAACCCTTCAGCCTCTGCACCAGTTTGGCTCTGTACGGTGTCCTATTAAAGGCCTGCTGGGCGAACAAGATACACGCATATCATGTTTAGTTTCACAAAAACATTCTTCATGTCAGCATTCCACCATATCTTTGCAATTTGTTTCGAGAGTCACATATATACAGTATTTTAATTACCCATGTGAGTAGATCTCGGTAATAAGTTTCTTGAAGTGACCTAGTCCATCTTTTCCCACTTATAATTTCAAGTACCATGACGCCGAAGCTATACACGTCGGTCTTTACCGAGAAGGTACCTTGTTTCATATACTCTGGAGCAATAAATCCACTAAAAGATAAAAGAAGATTGTGTCAATGTCTTGAGATTGTACGATTCAGTTGAAAAACAAAAGTCAATGCTAGATGGCATTCATAACAATAACAATACCCTTAACATATTAGAACTGAGGAGTCCAGTAATCCAATGAATATATTCAGATCTATTATCCATATGTTATAAATTTTTCTCCTTTTGCATTCTCTAAATTGAGATATCTAGCAAGCAAGGTAAAAAACTCATAGTGTTATTTAAAATGGAGAAATGATTGGTCTTACACTGAGCCCACAACACAGGCCGCGGTATCCTGAATCATTCCTGGACATAAAACTTTGGCCACGTCAAAATTGGATATATTCGGATTCATATCTGAATCTAGGAGAATGTTGCTTGGCTTCAAATCTCTGTGAATAACTCGCAGCCTGGAATGATTGTGCAGATAAGCTGCACCCTGTGCTATCCCTTCGATTATGCGAAAGCGTGTAGGCCAGTCAACTATAAACCCTGCTCTCATACGCACTGTATGATCCAAGCGAAGATAACTGATCATCAGTTTGAGGACACAGCAAGCAACTTATATTAGGTGATCAAAACAAAGAACAAGAAGTTTTTGTATTCATATAAAGGTTGTATTAGTTGTCAGATTAACTTGCCAAAGATGACGTCCTCAAGACTCCCATTATGCATGGATTCATACACCAAAATCCTCTCGCTTCTTTCCGCACAAAACCCCATGAGTTTCACTATGTTCTTGTGCTGAAGCTTTTGGAGAATCAAAACTTCGTTTTTGAACAGCTCATATTGACTCATACTTGGTGGTAACTGTTGCCCCTCAATGGAAATTGAAAGCCTTTTTATGGTGACATCATTGCCATTTAGTTGACCCTGAAGATGTAAAAACATGCACCACACATGCTCGATTGATTATAATATCACTCTCATGGTGACTCTAGAAAACCATAAGAAAAAGCAAAAGGGAAATTAAGTATACCTTGTACAAAGTGCCTAAGGAGCCTTGTTCCATTTTGTTTTCAAACGAGAAGGCATTTGTTGCATTCATCAACTGAGAAATACTTAAATTCTGAACCCTGCAACTCAAGGGTTGAAAACATCGAAATATGCTGGAGAGAGAGGGAGAGAGAGAGAGAGGGAGAGGAGGGAGAGAGAGACCTGTCATCGTCCTGAGGATCTTGGCTGTTGGCAAGGGGCCTTACAACATCCTCTGCAGCACCCTGAAAATTGCACAATTTGAATTGTATAGAATTGCCTGATAAGCAAGCTGATAAAGAAGAAAATCCAGATAGTTGCTTATTACCTCGCCGGAGCTCGGCGCACGAGCGGCGGCGCTGTCCATAACTTGCACGAGGAGGCGGGTGCTGTCGAGGTGGCTGATGATGGGGAACAGCTGCAGGAAGAAGGCGATCCTGCTCTGCACGTCGCGGAGGCTCGCCGCCCGAGACCCGCCGGTGAAGAGCCCGCGGACGTAGCCGCCGCGCCTGCACGACTCGACGACGGCGCACGCCCGCCGGAGCGTCCCGTGCAGCTCCATGAGCGGGGCGCTCGTCTCCGGCCGCCGCATGATGCCCATACCAGGCTGCTCCTCAAGGCTCCGCAGCAGGTCTCCGATTCGCTCCACCTGCTCCGCCAGCTCCCGGCAGGTCTTCCTGTTCCGCCTCGCCGTCGCCGCCACCCGGACGATCGTCGTGATCAGCACGAAGGCGTCGACGCCGGTGAGCTGCGCGACGCTGGAAACTTTCTCCAGGCCGTCCCACATCGCCGATGAGCTGTGCGATCGTGTAAACAGTGCGTGGTGTTGTTGTGTTTTGTACGTGCAAAGGAATACTGCATAGATGATGTATGTCTTCAGTTGACTATATGATCAAATCGTGATTGGTCTTCTTTGAATGACTTTGTCTTTTCGGATCAAGTCTGCAGGTTCTTACTGATCAACTGACTGAACTGTGGGAACAAATTGTCTTTAGTGGATTTGGATATGTAAAAATATGAAATTTTAAAGTGTTTTTTGTTATAAGGATAAGAACACTACACTAGTTAAATGTAAGCTCATAGAAAAATATTAATTGGATGTTGCTTTCCTGCCAAGTAATTCCTAGTATTTAATCCACCAGTTTGGACCAAAGAAGAAAATTTCACGGTAGCAACCCTCCTTAGGATAATCTTGAAAGTAACTGAGAACAATGATAAACCCAATACGGGCCATTTCATCAGCTTAGCCAGATAGGATCTTATCCTATTCTATTCTTGATGATTGAAGTTGGGGTCAACTGTGATCACGGTAGCAACACTTCATAGCGCTTGATTGGATGGCCCAAACCAGTAGACTTGAATCTGATCTAAAGTCTAAACTACAAAAATTATTTTATTGAAACGGTTCTCATCGAAATAAATATTTGCCATCCACCACTGTGCTTACTACTCCCTCCGTCCCAGAAGGAATGCAACCCTCGTTTCCCGAGAAGCCAACCAATTTTAAATTTGATCAAATTTATATAAAACTAACATTTGTGGTACAAAATAAATATTAATAGATTAATCATGTAATATATTTTCATACTAAATTTATTTGGAGATGTGAATGTTAGTACTTTGCTTTATAAATTTGGTCAAACTTTAAATTGTTTAACTTCTCGAGAAGCGAGAGTTACATTCTTTTGGGACGGAGGGAGTAATTATTAGGAAAGGTGCAATTTTCTCCTCCTTGAAACCTTGAATGGCCCAATGGGATATTACTGCTTACTATAAATCAACTGTTATCAAAAGCAATATTACTATAATATTAATTAATTTGTTACAATTCTAAAGCTTATATTTGAATTTTCTAGAATAAAAGAATATAAAACTGAAAAATATGTGCGGGTGTTGTGTGGCTGTGCGAAAGCACAAGTATTATTACTATGGTATTTGTCTTCAGCTAGTGCGGTTGCATCCTACAGTGAAATATGTGCTGAAAGAACAATATCACTAGTTCAGCAGCATGAAATTAAAAGCACAAATAATGGTCACTTTCTACAGTTTTGACCACTGATATATAAAAACGGCAACGTTGTGATAATTGACGTATAAGTTCATTGAATTGCTTGCTTTTTCTAAGATGTGGCTGTCAGATTAAGTCTGCAGGTTTTTGTTAAGCGCAGCAGCGACTGACCAAACCATGGGAGCACATTCCAACTTGTTTCGACATAACTGAACTGAACTTGACGCGTGGAGGATGCTTCAGCGACAACCTTAGAAGTTCAAATCTTGCTACCCTATGGTGATGAAAGGAACAAAGGCTAACATTTAATTATCAAAAAAGTGGCACATTTTAATGTCAAGTAACACATAACACAAGCTGCACCGGAGAAGGGTGAGGTTGAGCACTGGGACTCAGTAGGGGCAAATCATTGGTTGTCTTTTAAAGTAAATTACTCTAAAAAATTAAAGTAAATTGAAAGAATGGATGAAAAAGTGTTTAGTTACGAAGATAGGAGAACACTACACTAGTTAATTAGTATAGATATTTGTTATCAGAAAAATAATATTCCCTCCATCTCAAATTATAAGTCATTCCAAGAATCTTGGAGAGTCAAAGTATCTCAAGTTTGACCAAAATTATAGAGAAAATTATAAAAATTTATGACATCAAATAGGTATGCTATGAAAATATAATTGATGAAGAATCTAATGATACTTAGATGGCATCATAAATATTATTATATTATCATATAAATTTGGTCAAACTTGAGATACTTTGACTCTCCAAGATTCTTGGAATGATTTATAATTTGGGATGGGAATTAGTAATAAACTAATTAGAACACTACACTAGTTAGTATATATAGCTACTTGCTACCCTATAGATATTTTCATTTGAAGACACATGGTGTATTTTCATGTCCATAGATGGCACTGTCGCAGGTCGCTCTACCTGTCAGGTCTGGAAGCAAATTAATTAAAGGAAAGTTATTGGTAAGTAGGCGGCTGTAATCAAGTATAATTTGAACAGCATCCTCTCAGCTGCTGTGTAATAAGTTCTAGTGCATAAGAGAGACAGAAGAAAATCTTTTTCCCAGGTGTGGATCATCAGTGATTCTGCTGCGGTTCAACCTTATTCTTGGATCATATCACTACTGGAAACTGAGCATTGGTCCTAGCCTTTAGTACCGGTTCATATGTGAGTATTAGTACCGGGCCTAACGGCTAGTTCCCTAGGAGACCCTGTGACCCCTTTAGTACCGGTTGGTAGCTCCAACCGGTACTAAAGATCACCCATTAGTACTGGGTGGAGCCTCCACCCGGTACTCATGTGCCTGAGACCCTTTAGTACCAGGTGGAGGCTCCAACCGGTGCTAATGGGTGACTGTCGATGTGGAATCTGGCCGACAGGTAAATATACGTAGTTTGCCACGCGTTAGATGGGATGTGGCCTAGCACACAATGACTCAGGATTTATACTAGTTCGGGCAACGGACCCTACGTCCAGTCGGGGGTCAGCCAGTCGATTGTATTCTTGAGCCCAGGTGCTCAAAGTTTGCAGTGGGGGTACAAACGAGCGAAGAGTGGAGAAGGTGGTGTTCGAGTCCCGGTCGTGCTCTGGTCCGAGTGGAGGAGAGTGACAGGGGCTCAAACATGAGCTAAGTGTTGGAGAGAGTCAGAGAGTCTTCGATCCCTCCTAAGAGAGAGAGAGAGAGAGCACACCTTTTATAGTTCAAGGGGACGGCCTTACAAATTAGAGAGAGAGAGAGAGAAAAGGTGCACGGGCACTGCCTAATCTTGTTAGTGCCCACATCGTCGAGTACGGGATGGCCATCACCCTCCATCCCTGTTCATCTCGTCCGGTCGCTTCGTCGTGATGGGTAGGTAGTATAGTGTCTGCCTAACATGGCAGGGTGGCACTGTGTGTTGCATGCGCAGGGTGTGGTGAGGTACAGTCCTCTGTATGGCAGTTGACCTAAGCATCTTCCCTTATCCACTCCACCTGCTCCTCAGGCCCATACCGAGCGGGCATCCCCGGTCGGTCCCGACCGTGTCGGTCGAGAGGGAGCAATATGCGCCGGTCCAATCAGAGGTACATCCCCGGCCAGGGGAACTTGGTTGGAGTCGGATTGTATCCCTGGCCCCGACCAGGCCTCTTGGTCGAGGCGCCAACCAGGCCTCCTGGTCGAGGGTGCCGGTCGGGGGCCGAATCGTGGTCATGGCCTGGCATTGCGTATCTGCCCCGACCCAGGTGCGCATTGTGAAAAGGTGAGTGTGGCGGAACCACCTCGGATTAGCTTGATTAAGCAAGGTTAAGCCGCCTAACATGCGACACTCTTGCCTAAACCGAGCTAACACGAAGTGCCGTCGGATTTCATCCAATTTAACCACTTAAACAGGATCGAGCTTAGCAAACCCACACGAAGGTGAGTGGTTACAGAGAATACAACAAGTCCACTGAGTTGAACAAGTTTTACCCATTTTAGTTCAACCATAAAGTCCAACATCAGAGTTTTACAAAATTCAAAAGAACAATAGAGAAAACACTAGCGGAAGACTTCGTCGGGGTCGGATGTCCTGGGCGAGGCCAGCCAGAACATCACTGAGTCCTCTCCTCGCCGTCCGAGGAGGGGTCCCACTCGACCGTCCAGCCTGGCGGGAGCTGGGGCGGCCAAGCACCAACCAGAGAGGGGTCGGACGCAGCAACTTCACCTGAAAACAGAAGCCACAACAAGGCTGAGCTACTAAGCTCAACAAGACTTAACCGATAGGAGTAAGGACTACTCCTCCTTCCAGACATGCAAGGCTTCTTGGCTGAGGGGTTTGTTTGCCAAAAGCACTAAGTAACCCTATTTCAGTTTTTAGCTCCGGTTCTATGTTCATTTACCATTCTAGGTTGTGCAACCTATTCTAAGCAATCATAGAGCCAACCCAGATGTGTAGATATAACAACAAACATTGCCATCATCAGATTCCTCATTTACTCATGGTGACATAGCGATCAAGCAATCTCAAACTGTGAGAGGCAGACGAATCGATTCGAGTTCTTTAACCATGCATGGTGAACCTAGCCTCACGACATCCGCGCACCCGGAGGTCGCTTCCTGTGTCGGCCTTCCCCATCAATCCCCTAACCCGTGTCGGGCCCATTTCCTTTGGTGCAAGGTTCCACAGACCCGGCCTCTGCCATTCTGTGACCACACATTGCCACCACGTGCGACAACTAGCAGGGGAAACTCCGTTCCAAGAACAATGGGGCGACCGCTCACGTCTAGGTTCAATCCGGTACTAGGCTTCCTCATCCCATACTAAGTATGAGGCTAGTACTTTCAAACACTTGATCACGAACACCACCACTGTCCGGCCTTAGCAAATTTCATAGACAGACGGGGCGACCATCCGACCACCAAAGAGTTACCCAAAACCCTGCCCCGTCCATCGTCCTTATAGTTATAACAGGAGAGTAAAACATGCAACTCCTATGACTCGCGAGTGACAGGAAATCACTCGGCTTTTACCGTTTTTCCTAGTTAAGCAATGCAGCTACTCGGTTCAACAGCTAGTGCTCAGATCACTGGGATAACTATGTTATGCATCTAGGGTTTCACACAACTCCTATATGTAAAATGCACAAGCATGTTACAGAAGGCATGCGCAAGTCTGGTAAAACACATAGGACTTTCATGCAACCGGGGCTTGCCTTCAAGCAAGAAGGACGGGAACTGCTCGACTTCGGGGGCAACTTCGGCTTCGGAGGGCAGGAGCTCGGCTACAGCTTCTTCTTCTGGCGCCGGGTGAAGCTCGTAGAATTCGTCGGCGAGGTGCAGCTCTACACGAATGCAATGCAAGGGTTAGTTAGACGGTTAGTTCAACAGCAACACTGGCTCGCCTGAGCCCAGAAACTCGCGACAAAGAGCAGGAGGTGATGGTGGTTCGAGAGCTAATGATGATCAAAGGTAAGGGTAGGAAGGAACTAGTGGTCTGATCCTTGAACTAGAGGATGTGAGAAACTAGGGGTCCTTAGACGCAAGCGCTGAAGGGTTCCCACGTTTTACACATACACCCTCGAGTTGAAGAAAAAGATCACAGCCAAGCCCTCGGGCGAGGCAGATAAGGGTCGGCGGAACAGACAGGGTCGGGCGAGACGGAACTGGGGTCGGGCGGGTAGGAGGGGTCGGGCGAGGCAGAGTGGGGTTGGCAACTCACCTTCTTCCTGAAAGGAAAGCTTGGGGTCGGGAAGAAGCGAACTTAGGCGGAGGGACTAAAGCTTCGAGCAAGGGCTAAGACTGGCGATGCTCCGGCGGCGGCGCTGCTTCTTGCGGATCACAAGAGAGCTTTTTTGCAGCACGGAGGAGCAAGCTGCTGGGTGACTTGGAGGAACTGAGAGGGAACTAGGAGAAGAACTTCTCAAGAACTGGGTGGATGGCGCTAGGAGCTTGAGCAGGGAGCTAGAGAAAGCTGAAGGCAACAAAGGCGGAGGGAACTCCGGCGATGGGGGCATTCCTTTTATAGCTGCTGGAGCAGAGGAACGGAAACGGCGCGGAGAGAGAGAAGGGGAGCGGCGCGAAGGCCGGGGAGGAGCAATGGAGTGCTCTGCCGGGGTGGCGATTGAGCAAACAGGGCGGTGCTGCAGAACTCCGGGGGTGACGCCAGCGATCATTGCGTTCTGCCGTCAGGGCGGCATATGAGCGGATAGACTGGTGGTTGAGATTTGGCGGAAAGCGGGCGTCGCCGTGCGGAAGAGGTGATAGAAGCGACCGGTTTAACGGCGCTAGAATCGAGGGCGCACAGGTGAGAAGACAGGCGGACGCGGGCGCGGGGGAGAGCGCGGAACAACAGATTGTCGGGCGGCTTCTGACAAAGCGGGGAAAGGAACTGTCGCGGCCGTGGTCGGGGTTGGCGGTGGAGGAATCGTCGTGTAGCGACGACCGGGCGGCGCAACTGTGGCTGAAAGGGACGGAAAAGATGGGCGACATCGGGCTCTGGGGCTGGGATCTGGTGGCGTGATGATGGGCGCGGGAGACGAGGTTCTGCAGAAAGGGGTGCAGAGGGCTTCCGCTGCTATTGGGGAAAGGGGGCACGGGAACCCACTCTGTTGCTTGCCTGAGACAAAACTGAGTGATGGCGTCGGAGAAGACGAGCCACGCGGCAGGGTGACTCTGGGGCGGCCATGCAACTCGAGTGCGGCTGTCGCGGAGGATCTGGAAAAGAATTCGCGGATCCACCGGTGTTGGATAGATCGGACGGGTGAGGAAGATCAGCAGGATCCGACGGTGGGCTGAGCTCGCCGGGGTCGGAAAAGGAGCAAGGCGGGAAGGGGTCGGTTCCAGGGGTCGGGACCGGCGGAAAACTGGGCACTTAGGTGCGGTCAAGCAAAACAGCTGACTAAGCTAAGGGCTGCGATCAAGACTAACTGGAAGGCTTAGGGGTCGGTCGTTACAGCCTACCCCTCTTAAAAAGAATCTCGTCCCGAGATTCAAAGATCAAAGGGTGTGCTGTCCTTACCTCCTTGATGGGACAGAAAACCTGGGAAATGCTTGTTCAGATATTCGTCCGTTTCCCATGTTGCTTCATCCTCGGTGTGGTTTCTCCAAAGGATCTTGTACATCTTTACCACTTGGCGTCGGGTGTGCCTTTCCTTTTGGTCAAGAACTCGATCTGGGTACTCGGCGTAGGTCAGGTCGGGTTCTACTTGAAGTTGTTCTTGCTCTAAGATCTCTGTTGGGACTCGGACACATTTCTTCAGTTGAGACACATGGAAAACATCATGTATGGCTGATAGCTGTTCTGGGAGTTGGATCCGGTAAGCAACGGATCCACATCTCTCCACAATCTCATAAGGGCCAACATAGCGGGGTGCTAACTTGCCTTTTATTCCAAACCGTTGCACTCCTTTGGTCGGGGAAACTCGAAGGTACACATGATCACCAAGGTCGAACTGCAGGGGCCTTCTCCGCTGATTGGAGTAACTCTTCTGTCGAGATTGGGCGGCCTTGAGATTTGCTTGAATTACCTTCACTTGCTCTTCGGCTTCCGCCACTAAGTCAGGGCCATAGACCTGTCTTTCTCCTGGTTGGGACCAGTTCAAGGGTGTCCTGCATCTCCGGCCGTACAGGGCCTCAAACGGTGCCATCTTCAAACTAGCCTGATAACTGTTATTGTAGGAGAATTCTGCTAAGGGCAGGCACTTGTCCCAGTTTCTATCATAGTGGATAACACAGGCTCTTAGCATGTCTTCAAGAATCTGGTTGACTCTCTCGGTTTGGCCATCGGTTTGGGGATGATACGTTGAGCTTCGGATGAGCTTGGTGCCCATAGATGCTTGTAATTGCTCCCAAAAACGGGCCACAAACTGAACTCCTCGATCAGAGATGATGGTCTTGGGTACACCATGTAAGAAAACTATATGGTCGAGGTACAACTCTGCGTATTGCTTGACTGTGTAGGTGGTACGAACAGGAAGGAAGTGTGCCGTCTTGGTCAGACGATCCACTATAACCCAGATGGAATCATACCGTTGAGTTGTAAGGGGTAATCCAACTATGAAATCCATGCTGATGTCTTCCCATTTCCAAGAGGGAATAGGCAGCGGCTGCAAGATTCCTGCTACCTTCAAATGACTGGCCTTGACACGTTGACAGGTGTCACATTCTGAAACATAACGAGCTATCTCTGGTTTCATTCCACTCCACCAAAAGGTTTGACGAAGATCATGGTACATCTTATTGCTGCCAGGATGGATTGAGAACTTGGAAAGATGAGCTTCATCTAGGATTTGCTTCCTCAACTCGGGGTCGGTGGGCACTACTAGTCGGTTTCCATAGTACACACCTCCCGTTTTGTCCTGACGGAATTGCTTATATCCTTCATCCTTTACTGAGATCTTACTGATGATCCATTTTATTTCTTCATCCTTAGCTTGTGTTGACCGAATTTGGTCCTCTAAAACTGAGTCAAGGATGATGTGACCCAGGGTTCCATGAGGAATAATCTCCAAACTTAGTTTTCCCATCTAGTGACACAGGGTTTTGGTGAAGGCTGTTGACAACAGGCAGTTGCAATGGGGTTTGCGACTGAGGGCATCGGCTACCACATTGGCCTTGCCAGGATGATAGTGCACTTCCAACTCATAATCCTTTATCAACTCCAGCCATCTTCTCTGACGCATGTTAAGGTCGGCTTGAGTGAAGATGTACTTGAGGCTCTTGTGGTCGGTGTAGATGTTGCAGTGAGCTCCCATTAGGTAGTGCCTCCATATCTTCAAGGCATGTATCACTGCTGCCAACTCAAGGTCATGTGTCGGGTAGTTTAGCTCATGAGGTCGTAACGCACGTGAGGCATAGGCAATGACTCGGCTGTCTTGCATAAGAACACATCCGAGTCCAGTACCAGAGGCGTCACAGTATACGTCATACGGCCTAGAGGGGTCGGGTTGAGCCAAAACTGGGGCGGTGGTCAGCAAGTGCTTCAGGGTCTTGAAGGCCTCTTCACACTTGGTGTCCCACACAAACTTGACCTCTTTCTTCAGCAACTCGGTCATCGGCTTAGCTATCTTGGAGAAATCTGGTATGAAACGCCGATAGTAACCTGCAAGTCCAAGAAAACTCCTGATCTGGTGTACTGAGGTAGGAGACTTCCATTCCATGACTTCTTGTACCTTGCTGGGATCCACGGCGATACCATCCTTAGAGATAGTGTGTCCCAGAAACTTGACACTATCTAACCAAAACTCACACTTGGAGAACTTGGCATAAAGCTGGTGATCTCTCAGCCGCTGGAGAACTATATGAAGATGGTCGGCATGCTCTTCCTCGTCCTTCGAGTACACTAGGATATCATCAATGAACACCACTACAAACTTATCCAGTTCGGGCATAAACACCGAGTTCATCAGGTACATGAAATAGGCGGGTGCATTGGTGAGTCCAAAGGACATGACTAGGTACTCGTACAGTCCATATCTGGTAGAGAAGGCTGTCTTGGGTATGTCGCAAGGTCGAATCTTTATTTGGTGATAACCAGAACGAAGATCGATCTTGGAGAACACTTTTGCTCCGGCTAACTGATCGAACAAGACATCAATACGTGGCAGTGGGTACTTGTTCTTGACTGTTACCGCATTGAGGGGTCGGTAATCCACACACATACGTAGACTGCCATCTTTCTTCTTCACAAACAGGGCGGGGCAACCCCAAGATGATGTACTGGGTCGAATGAAACCTTTTTCCAACAGATCATGCAACTGGGTCTTCAACACGGCTAACTCAGTGGGTGGCATCCGATAGGGTCTCTTAGAGATTGGGGCTGTGCCAGGAATCAACTCTATGGAAAACTCCACTTCTCTATCAGGTGGCATACCCGGCAAATCTTCTGGAAACACATCAGGGTACTCACAGACAACAGGGAGGTCTTCTAGACGGGCTCCCAAGAGAGGGTAAGCACAAGGAGTCGAAGACTCAGGATGGGTCAAGGATAGGGTAGAACTGCCATGAGAGGGCGAGCTGATGTAAAGAGATCGGGCTGATGTATCTAGAACAACATGATGTCGGTCCATCCAATCCATACCAAGGATGACATCTATGCCTTCTAGGTCAAGGATGATAAGGTTTTCCTTGAAGAGGGTGGGACCTAGCTGGAGAGGTACAAGAATAACGACCTGATCCGACGTTATCCTTCCTCCAGGAGTGGCGATCACATAGGGTTCCTTAGTGTGACCGACACTTAGCCCACATCTTTCCCTTGCCTTATCCCCGATAAAGCTATGAGAGGCTCCCGAATCAAACAACACAACAACAGCTTGATTTAAAACAAGGAAAGTACCCGTCATTACTGGCACACCTTCGGGGAGTTCGGTCAAGCTGGTGTAGTTGAGTCGGCCTTGTCGGACTTGTACCTTGGGCATTCTTCCTCTGGCTGCCATGGGGTTCTGACCTTGCTGCTGATTCTTGTTCCTGGGGCAGTCCTTTGCGAAGTGTCCTTCATTGTCGCAGGTAAAACACCGATTACTGGCTGCCGGGCGAGGTGGCGCTGGCAGGGTCGGCCGGGGCACTTGCGGCTGGAAGCCTGGAAAACGAGGCGTTGTTGCCGGTGGGGGTCGGGCGATCCATTTCCCTGACTGCTGGGGTCGGCCAGGGGCTTGTGGAGGGATCATCCGGAACCTTCGAGTCGGTGGACTCGAAAATGCCACAGAGGCCTTCCTCTTCTGGTCGGCCTTGAGAGCTTGCATGCAGTCCTCCTGAGAGATGGCCAGGTTGACCAACTCGTTGTAGGTGTCCACCCTGATGGGGTTCAGCCTTTCCCTGAGCTCCAAGCTTAGTCCTCGGCGGAACCTGTCCCGCTTCTTCTCGTTGGTGTCCGCATGATAGCCAGCATAACGGCATAGGTCATTGAAAGCTTGGGCGTAATGCAGCACATCCCGAGTTCCTTGGGTGAGGGCCAGAAACTCGTTGAGCTTGCGCTCCAGGAGACCTTCGGGAATGTGATGCGCCTTGAACGCCGTCTTGAACTCGTTCCAACTGACCACGTGGCCAGCAGGCAGCATGGCATGGTAGTGGTCCCACCAAAGCCGTGCGGAGCCACGCAGCTGCTGAGCTGCAAACCGCGCCTTGTTGTTGTCGGGGCATGGAGCGGTGAGGAGCTCGAACTTGGATTCGATCGTACGAACCCATGCATCAGCATCGAGTGGTTCTTGTGTCTTTTGGAACAGCAGGGGCTGTGTCCCCAGAAAGTCCTCATACCGCGCGACATGCGGCTGCTGCTGTGCTCTTCCACCCTGTGGCTGTTGCTGTTGTCCCTGCACCAGATGCCTTAGCAGCTCGGTTTGAGTTGCTAGGATTGCCTCCAACGGCGATGGGGGCGGGGGCGGGGGAAGATCCTGTCGCTGATTACTACCACTGGGCACAGATCCAGACCTAGTGCGGTGCGCCATCTATAAGAGTTAACGCCCCATTAATTTTATAACCTCAGGTGTACTCCAACAAATGGAACGTATGAATTAAATCCCTTAATGCGACTCTTGCCAATGGTGCATCACACGTCCTCATAGAGGAAGCACATTCCTCCCATTCTCGGCACAGGTAACCTCTATTTGACCTGGTACTCCACTTCAGGCAACACACGCCACATACAGACTCCTAGGATCTGATCCACTCAAACCAAGGGGTCGGACACGGTCCGTTCTTGAAAAAGGGTCGGACGAGGCGGAGACTACCTCAAAGGTCGGCGCACTCTGGCTCGCAAACTAGGGTCGGCCAACTGAACAGGCTCCCCGAAAACAGCATAGGGTTACGACGCAACTTACTCAACCCTAGCATCCACACCATACGAAAAGGATAAAACTATGCACCGGGTTGACTTTATACACAACGATGTTTCAACACAGGGAGTACTCAACTCAAGGCTAACCTATTACAGCTTTTCCAAAATCTAGGCTGCCGAGGAGTACAACAAAAAGAAAGAAGGTTCCCTGAGAACCCTTAAGCTACCCGTGGACACTATGAGTCGGAGAAGGGGCGCCATCTTCTTCTATGTCCATGCTGGACGCTCCCCCATCTTCCTCAGGGTCCTCCTGAGCTTCGAGCTGCATGTTGAGGGTGTGCATATCCTCGAGCTCGGCTTGGTGCTCCTCCAGGTGGGCATTGGCGACTGCTAGCTCCATTTCCACCTCCATCTTTTCCTCCGAGAGCTCTATCATGCCGTCCACGAGGTCGGCGACTTCTCCTTCTAGCTCGGAGATCCGATCTTGCATATCGTGGATCTGGATACCACGCTAGATCAACTGGTAGGTTTGGCCTACCATGTCCCTTCTTGCTGCCTGGAGGTAACCGTGGGTATCTGCAGCCGTACAGGCGAAGAGGGTCATGGCTCTTCCCTGGAGCTCTATCAACCTGTATAGGGCGGCCATGCACCGGACGTTGGTGGAGATGGTGACCATAGCGCAGGTGGTGGCCAACACCTCGATGTTCCCGACGCGGTCAAGCCAGGCCGGGTCCAGCCGACTCCTGATGGGGAAGAGACCGATCGGGTCCAGCGTGATCTCCACGGGGTGCAACTGACAGAACTGGGTGAGCAACTGAAGGGCGGCGGATTCCCATGTGTCTTCCGGAGCGAGACCATAGGCTATTATGCCCAGACAGGGCCAGTCGGGCCGTGCAAGTGGAGGTGGTACCAACGCTTGCACCTGGCACGTCTGAATGCCCTGTTCCATATATAACCGCCCGGCATACAAGGGCGGGGACTGATACCCAAACCACTTCAGCGTATCCCACAAAATCGCGGGAAACCCCTCGAAATGCAGGCACGTTGACTGGAAGGTACCGTCCGCTCCAAAAACAATATGTCCGGGAACAGCCATCTGGAGCCAAGAAAATCGAAACCACGAGAGATAGATCCAAGGATCAGGGGTCGGATAGAAAAGCAGACGGGTTTCACCGAGAGCAACTAAGAGAACTAGAAATCCTTAGATCAAAAGAACTCTTTCGGACAGGGTTGCTGCTGAGAAAAGGGACCGTACAACCTTTTTAGATATGACGCATGCACGGCCTACCTTACTCCTAACCAAAAACAACTGCCCAAACGTTGGGGTCTTACGCGGTCAGCGCCGGTGACAAGGCAACAATACGTCTCTCCCTATAATAACTAGTCGGTTCTAGCAACGTCTCTTAACGAGCGCGGTTAGCAACCTGTAGAAAACACCACACATGAACCTTTCGTGCCAGCACCCACGAAAGCGTTCCCAAACATTACCGCTCACTACAGGAACGACACCCATGCGTTTAAGGCTGCATGGACAGAACTCAACCGTGGAAATAGGCTCCCTTTGAATGGATCCATATAACCCTTCGCATACTCGTGATGCGGAATCGGCACACGTGTGACAAACGTGGTGAAACAACCGTGCTGCTAGGTTCGTTGGAATCGAACCGTAACAACCTTCGTATGGAACACATACGAAACCTGCGCACGTGTAATAGACGTGGGTGAAAACAACCGCGAAGATAGGGTCCTTTGAATGGAGCTCCCTATCAACCCTCGCATACTCGTGATGCGGAACTCGGCACACGTATGATAGACGTGGCGAAGTGCTGGAAGAGTTAGCAACATAACCAAGTACTTATTAGTCACCTAAAACAACCCCAAAATCCCCTAGGGCCTCTCGCACTAAGTCATCCTTAACGATCGTACGAGGTTTTCAAAAGTTTCTTGCAACTTTTATCCTTTTCAAAGAAGTGTTTAGGGCTCATTGGGTTCTCTGAATGCTAAACACGGCTCTGATACCAGCTGTGGCGGAACCACCTCGGATTAGCTTGATTAAGCAAGGTTAAGCCGCCTAACATGCGACACTCTTGCCTAAACCGAACTAACACGAAGTGCCGTCGGATTTCATCCGATTTAACCACTTAAACAGGATCGAGTTTAGCAAACCCACACGAAGGTGAGTGGTTACAGAGAATACAACAAGTCCACTGAGTTGAACAAGTTTTACCCATTTTAGTTCAACCATAAAGTCCAACATCAGAGTTTTACAAAATTCAAAAGAACAACAGAGAAAACACTAGCGGAAGACTTCGTCGGGGTCGGATGTCCTGGGCGAGGCCAGCCAGAACATCACTGAGTCCTCTCCTCGCCGTCCGAGGAGGGGTCCCACTCGACCGTCCAGCCTGGCGGGAGCTGGGGCGGCCAAGCACCAACCAGAGAGGGGTCGGACGCAGCAACTTCACCTGAAAACAGAAGCCACAACAAGGATGAGCTACTAAGCTCAACAAGACTTAACCGATAGGAGTAAGGACTACTCCTCCTTCTAGACATGCAAGACTTCTTGGCTGAGGGGTTTGTTTGCCAAAAGCACTAAGTAACCCTATTTCAGTTTTTAGCTCCGGTTCTATGTTCATTTACCATTCTAGGTTGTGCAACCTATTCTAAGCAATCATAGAGCCAACCCAGATGTGTAGATATAACAACAAACATTGCCATCATCAGATTCCTCATTTACTCAGGGTGACATAGCGATCAAGCAATCTCAAACTGTGAGAGGCAGACGAATCAATTCGAGTTCTTTAACCATGCATGGTGAACCTAGCCTCACGACATCCGCGCACCCGGAGGTCGCTTCCTGTGTCGGCCTTCCCCATCAATCCCCTAACCCGTGTCGGGCCCATTTCCTTTGGTGCAAGGTTCCACAGACCCGGCCTCTGCCATTCTGTGACCACACATTGCCACCACGTGCGACAACCAGCAGGGGAAACTCCGTTCCAAGAACAATGGGGCGACCGCTCACGTCTAGGTTCAATCCGGTACTAGGCTTCCTCATCCCATACTAAGTATGAGGCTAGTACTTTCAAACACTTGATCACGAACACCACCACTGTCGGGCCTTAGCAAATTTCATAGACAGACGGGGCGACCATCCGACCACCAAAGAGTTACCCAAAACCCTGCCCCGTCCATCGTCCTTATAGTTATAACAGGAGAGTAAAACATGCAACTCCTATGACTCGCAAGTGACAGGAAATCACTCGGCTTTTACCATTTTTCCTAGTTAAGCAATGCAGCTACTCGGTTCAATAGCTAGTGCTCAGATCACTAGGATAACTATGTTATGCATCTAGGGTTTCACACAACTCCTATACGTAAAATGCACAAGCATGTTACAGAAGGCATGCGCAAGTCTGGTAAAACACATAGGACTTTCATGCAACCGGGGCTTGCCTTCAAGCAAGAAGGACAGGAACTGCTCGACTTCGGGGGCAACTTCGGCTTCGGAGGGCAGGAGCTCGGCTACAGCTTCTTCTTCTGGCGCTGGGTGAAGCTCGTAGAAATCGTCGGCGAGGTGCAGCTCTACACGAATGCAATGCAAGGGTTAGTTAGACGGTTAGTTCAACAGCAACACTGGCTCGCCTGAGCCCAGAAACTCGCGACAAAGAGCAGGAGGTGATGGTGGTTCGAGAGCTGATGATGATCAAAGGTAAGGGTAGGAAGGAACTAGTGGTCTGATCCTTGAACTAGAGGATGTGAGAAACTAGGGGTCCTTAGACGCAAGCGCTGAAGGGTTCCCACGTTTTACACATACACCCTTGAGTTGAAGAAAAAGATCACAGCCAAGCCCTCGGGCGAGGCAGATAAGGGTTGGCGGAACAGACAGGGTCGGGCGAGACGGAACTGGGGTCGGGCGGGTAGGAGGGGTCGGGCGAGGCGGACTGGGATCGGCAACTCACCTTCTTCCTGAAAGGAAAGCTTGGGGTCGGGAAGAAGCGAACTTAGGCGGAGGGACTAAAGCTTCGAGCAAGGGCTAAGACTGGCGATGCTCCGGCGGCGGCGCTGCTTCTTGCGGATCACAAGAGAGCTTTTTCGCAGCACGGAGGAGCAAGCTGCTGGGTGACTGGGAGGAACTGAGAGGGAACTGGGAGAAGAACTTCTCAAGAACTAGGTGGATGGCGCTAGGAGCTTGAGCAGGGAGCTAGAGAAAGCTGAAGGCAACAAAGGCGGAGGGAACTCCGGCGACGGGGGCATTCCTTTTATAGCTGCTGGAGCAGAGGAACGGAAACGGCGCGGAGAGAGAGAAGGGGAGCGGCGCGAAGGCCGGGGAGGAGCAATGGAGTGCTCTGCCGGGGTGGCGATTGAGCAAACAGGGCGGTGCTGCAGAACTCCGGGGGTGACGCCAGCGATCATTGCGTTCTGCCGTCAGGGCGGCATATGAGCGGATAGACTGGTGGTTGAGATTTGGCGGAAAGCGGGCGTCGCCGTGCGGAAGAGGTGATAGAAGCGACCGGTTTAACGGCGCTAGAATCGAGGGCGCACAGGTGAGAAGACAGGCGGACGCGGGCGCGGGGGAGAGCGCGGAACAACAGATTGTCGGGCGGCTTCTGACAGAGCGGGGAAAGGAACTGTCGCGGCCGTGGTCGGGGTTGGCGGTGGAGGAATCGTCGTGTAGCGACGACCGGGCGGCGCAACTGTGGCTGAAAGGGACGGAAAAGATGGGCGACATCGGGCTCTGGGGCCGGGATCTGGTGGCTTGATGATGGGCGCGGGAGACGAGGTTCTGCAGAAAGGGGTGCAGAGGGCTTCCGCTGCTATTGGGGAAAGGGGGCGTGGGAACCCACTCTGTTGCTTGCCTGAGACAAAACTGAGCGATGGCGTCGGAGAAGACGAGCCACGCGGCAGGAAGACTCTGGGGCGGCCATGCAACTCGAGTGCGGCTGTCGCGGAGGATCTGGAAAAGATTTCGCGGGTCCACCAGTGGATAGATCGGACGGGTGAGGAAGATCAGCAGGATCCGACGGTGGGCTGAGCTCGCCAGGGTCGGAAAAGGAGCGAGGCGGGAAGGGGTCGGTTCCAGGGGTCGGGACCGGCGGAAAACTGGGCACTTAGGTGCGGTCAAGCAAAACAGCTGACTAAGCTAAGGGCTGTGATCAAGACTAACTGGAAGGCTTAGGGGTCGGTCGTTACAGTGAGCCCATTCAGGACCCTGGGAATATGGACCCGTCAGTAGCCCCTAAGCCCCTTTGGGGCTTTTTGAAGCCGTGAAGGGGCTGTTGAGTTTCGATCGGTTGGCCGTCTTCTGTCGGGTTCGCGCGAGCGGACCTGGTGTGTCTAGCCCCCGAGCCTATGGCTGACTAGGGAGTTGGTCGGAGGCTAAACTGAAAAGATGGCTGGAGAGAGGGGGAAGCCAAGGACGATTTTGTCCTTCGCAGTATGCTTCCCCAGCGGTCGATCGAGTCGGAACAGACTACTTTCATACTTTTTCCAGAGTCGCGGACTTATGTGTCCCCACGGTCGATATGAGACGGTCCTTATCATGAGTAGAGGCGTTTGCCCGTGTGTGTTCCCGACCGGCGGCCGTGGTCGGACTTCCGAGTCGGGATCTGGCAGCCCGAGCCCCCGAGCCCCTAGTGGTTGGTCAGGGAGGTCAGTCGTAAATTTTCTTTACGCCACCCCATTTGCAGTTTCTCTAACCGGAGAGGTTGAGCTGACGTTGCTTGCCTCGATGGCCCGAGCGACGGGCTCGGTGAGCTGTGATCGAGTGTGACTGAGTCGGGGCGTTTGCCAGCGTGTGTTCCCGACTACGACCTGTGTCACCGATCGGACTCTCGAGTCAGGATCTGGCGGCCCGAGCCCCCGAGCGCTAGGGGTCAATCGGGGAGGTTTGTTGCAACTTTCCTGTGTGCCACCCTATCCGCGGTTTTTGTAACCAGAGGGGTTGAGCTAATGTCGCTTGGCACGATGGCCCCAGCAACGGGCTTGGTGAGCTCTCATGGGTTTTCCCGAGTTGGGACATTCACCCGTGTTTGTTCCCGACCAGGACCCGTGTCACCGGTCGGACTCCCTAGTCGGGTTCTAGCAGCCTGAGACCCCGAGCCCTTGTTCTTTGGAGCCCCGCTCGGGGTTGGTCACGTCTTTTTTTGCGTCACCCCGTCCCCGGTTTCTGCAACTGGAGGGGTTGAGCTAACGCCACTTGCCTTGATGGCTCAAGTGATGGGCTCGCTGAGCTCCTTAAGTAACTTTGCTTTTTGCCCTTTTCCTTTCAAACCTGCCCATTGACCGTAGGCTCCAACCTTTAGAACTCGGGTGTGGCCCGCGAGGCTCAGCTACTCGTGACCGTAGGTTGTGGCGAGGATTGATCGGTCGGGAGGCTAGAGCGTGAGCCACTTAGGGTAGTCAGAGGGACGGGATGCCCTTTCGATTAGGTGAAGTGCGTGATTGCGTGAAAGTAAAGAGGGAGTGGTATCGCACCCCCATGGAGCCCCAAGTGACCCAGGCCGAGAGTGCTCGGGCTGGGGTGCTGTAGGAGCGAGTGAGCGCTGAATGGAAATGACTAGTAAAATCGAGCTAGGGAAAGAAACAACAAAACTGTTCAATGTTCCATGAGTTGGTGAGGATGTTGCCATCATTGTCCTTCAATCGGTAGGTGCCTGGTCAGGTCACCTCGACCACTGTGTATGGTCCTTCCCATGGTAGAGAGAGCTTGTGCTTGTCCTTGGTCGACTGGGTCCTCCGGAGTACGAGGTCGCCGACCTCTATGGTCCTCCCTCGGATTTTTTTTCTCGTGATACCCGCGGAGGGTCTGCTGGTAGTGAGCGGTGCGGATGATGGCCGTCTCTCATGCCTCCTCGAGTAGGTCAACCGCATCCTACTGAGCCTCAGCGGCTCGGTCTTGGTCGAAGGCCTTTACTCTTAGGGCACCATAATCGAGGTCGGAAAGCAACACAGATTCAGCTCCGTACGCCAAAAAGAAAGGGGTAAACCCTGTGGATCGGTTCGGGGTCATTCTTAGGCTCCAAAGGACCACTGGAATCTCTGTGACCCATCGCCCGGCATGCTTTTTGAGCTGGTTGGAAATGCAAGGCTTGAGCCCTTGGAGCATCATGTCATTGTCCCACTCAACCTGACCGTTGGTCCGTGGGTGCCCGATCGAGGCCTAGTCGATCCTAATGCCATATCCATCACAAAAGTCCAGGAACTTTTTGCCGATGAAGTTTGTTCCGTTGTCGGTGATGATATAGTTAGGGACACTGAACCGATAGATGATGTCAAGGAAAAACTCAACCGCCTCTTGTTAGCGGATGTTGGTGATAGGCTTCACCTTGATCCATTCGGTGAATTTGTCCACCGCCACAAGTAGGTGAGTGAAGCCACCTGGGGCCTTTTTGAGGCTCCAGACCGCGAATGGCCAGGTGATGGGGATGGTTTGGAGCTCTTGCGCTGGCAGGTGGGTTTGCCGAGCGTAGAACTGGCATCCTTCACACCTGCGAACAACCTCCTCTACGTCTCGCAGCGCTGTGGGCCAGTAGAAACCTTGTGAAAGGCTTTCCCGACCAGCGACCTCGGGGCCACGTGGTGTCCGTAGATTCCAGCATGGACTTCAAGGAGAAGTTGTTTCCCCTGATCGGTCGGGATGCATTTCATGAGTATTCCCGATGGACTTCGTTAGTAAAGATCATCACCAATGGCAATGAACGTTTTGGCGCGTCGAGCGACTCGTCACGCTTCAGTCCTTTTTGGTGGGAGGACCACTTCGAGGATGTAGGCTAGTAACGGCACTCTACAGTCGGCTGGGTCGAGCGCCATTACGGTGGTGCCGCTAGGTGAGGTCGCCATGGAGGCGTCAGAGATGGAGCCCCCGAGCGTCTTGTCAGGGTCGGGCCGCGTCGGAGCGTTGGAGCCCCCGAACACCCGATCGGGGTCAGGCCACATCTAGGACGGATCCGCTCTGACGCAATCAGACGGCTCATGGAGGTCATTTACAAAGACCCCGTCGGGAGGTGGATCCCGTCTGGCCACCAATTTCACGAGGAGATCGGTGGCAACGTTGTCCTTTTGCGGGACATGATGCAACTCGATCTCTTGGAACCTATCCACTAGCTTGTGCACCTCTTGGCAATACGTCGCTATAAGAGGGCTCTTGTAGGAGGATTCCTTCATGACTTAATCGACCACTTATGCTGAGTCGCCGCGGACATAAAGCCACGTCGCACCGAGCTCGATGGTGATGCGTAGTCCATTGATGAGGGCTTCGTACTCTGTGACATCATTCAAGGCTAGAAAATGGAGATGGATTACGTAGCGGAGCCTGTTCCCATCCGAGGATATCAGGACCACTCTAGCCCCCAGGCCGGGTGCCATGACCGACCCATCGAAATACATCGTCTAGTACTCGTGGGTGACATTCGGGGTTGGGATTTGGATTTCCGTCCATTCGGCAATGAAGTTGGCCAGGACCTGAGACTTAATAGCAGTGCGTGCGACGCTGGTCCTTCTTGTTCTTCTTCTCCTGTTGCGCAGAGGGGCCCTCATCCTGGACCTCACGCTTGGCCTTGCTCTTGTCCCAACCACCACTGAACACCGTCCCGACCGCCTCCTTGCCGAAGGCGTGGTTTGTGGCGATGTCGAGCAGGTCGTGGGTGGTACAGGGCTTCAGGAAGCCGAGCTTGTGGACTAGGGTCTTGCAGGTTGTTCCGGAGAGGAACGCGCTGATGACATCTGTGTCGACGACATCAGGAAGGGAGTTGCACTGCCTTGAGAACCTGCAGATGTAATCCCATAGGGACTCGTTGGGCTCCTGCTTGCAACTCTTGAGGTCCCAAGAATTTTTGGGATGGACGTACGTCCCTTGGAAGTCCCTGACGAAGACCTTCTTGAGGCCCGCCGAGTCGTGGATGCTGTTGGGCAATAGAAATTCGAGCCATGCCCGAACAAAACTCCCCTACAAATATGAGGAGATATTGGATGATGAAGTAGTCATCATCCGCTCCACCGGCTCGGCAGGCGAGCCGGAAGTCTTCAAGCCATAGACCGGGATTCATCTCCCTAGTGTACTTGGCGATGTTGGTGGATTGGAAGCACTATGGGAATAGCACTTTCTGGATGCGGCGACCAAAGGCCCGTGGTCCTGAGCCATCCGGGGTGGGGCTCCGGTCACCGTTCCGGTTGCTCGGTCGCCCGCCATGCCTAGAGTGCATCTCTTTGTACTCCTCATTGGGCCAGCTAGGGCCCGCGTCACCTGCACTCGCCGCAATTCAGTCGACGTTAGAGTCGCGTCGGGCCTTGCGTTGCGTGTTGATGACGCTGCGAGTGTCATGGGGCCCGAGCCGCTTGTGCACATGGGGACACCGTGGAGCAGGTGCCGGGTCAGGCTGTGGCGCGACCACGGCGCTCTGCCCCGCTTTAGGCAACTGCTGTGGTGGGCGAACGGAGCGATTCGATAGGTGCGGCCATAAAGCCACGATCGGGAAAGAGGCCGCGTGCCACTGTCGCGATGCGAAGCTCTCCACCTGCTAAATGGCGGTGGTCTCCACCAGTGCCCTGAGGTTCCGGTGAATCGCCTACTCCTCAGGGTCGACGGGCTCGGGGAGGCTGTGCAGAAGCATCGCCGCGGCAATGCTGTTTTGGCCAGCCCGAGCGAACTGAGGGGGATCGTCTCCTCCAGCCAAGATGTTGCGAAGGAACTGGCGGATGCGGCCTCAAGCGCCGTCCATCGGGTTGTACGCGTGTGGCTCAGAGCGCTGAGCGGGGCGTGCCAGTGCAGGTGGCTGCTGGTTCAGCCGCCGTTGTCGCAACTCGTCACCATGCGCCTGCGCACGCTCCAGGGCCTCCGCGTGAGGGTCTAGAGGGGTGTCAGTCTGCTGGGACTCCATCACCTAAAGTGGCTGCTTCGGGGCATCCGCCATGGCGTATTCTCGCGACAGAGGATGGCTAGGTGTCATTAGGTCGTTGATGCTAGAGCCATCGCTTTCGACCTCTTCATCGCAGAGGTCATGGAAGGAGGCGGGGACGTAGCCCGCCATCCCCACGAACTCGCACGTGAGAGGGGGTGATGTCATGGCCCACCAGAGCCCCGGTGCCTACGTGTCCATGGAGGACATGAGGTCGTAAGGGAACCGGCCGCGTGGTGAGTGCAGCGGAGGCAACGCGGTCCCTCCAGAGAGCTGGCGAAACGTGTTGAACAGCGAGTACAAGACAATGTCCACGTCACTCACTGTGGGGTTCGAGCCAAACATGGACTCGAGGTGGAGCGCGAGCACCTCGACGTCAAGGTCGTCGAATGGCCCGAGGCCCATGGAGGGTACTCCTCCTCCCGGGGACGCTAGAGCGAGCGCCTTCTCGCGGAGGCGGAGTACACTGAGCTGGTCGGTGGTGAAGTCTAGGCTCCTGAAGCGAAAGATCTGGAATGGCGCAAAGACGGGGGGAGCCCACAGCCCACCGAGCGGGGGTGTGAGGAACTCTAGCAAACCAAAGTGAATCGTATCGCTCAAGCTCGACGTGCCGAGAATGGCGGGAAGGTAAGGCATCCGATGACCAAAAATGTGAACGCGCGGCGGTATCCCCACAAACGGTGCCAAACTGTCGATGCGGAATCTGGCCGATAGGTAAATATACGTAGTTTGCCACATGTTAGATCGGATATGGCCTAGTACACAATGACTCAGGATTTATACTGGTTCGGGCAATGGGCCCTACGTCCAGTTCGGGGTCGATCGGTCGATTGTATTTCTAAGCAGAGGTGCTCAAAGTTTACAGTGGGGGTACAAACGAGCGTAGAGTAGAGAAGGAGGTGTTCGAGGCCTGGTCGTGCTCTGGTCTGAGTGGAGGAGAGTGACGGGGGCTCAAACGTGCGCTAAGTATTGGAGAGAGTCAGAGAGTCTTCAATCCCTCTTGAGAGAGAGAGAGAGCATGCCCCCTTTATACTTCAAGGGGATAGCCTTAAAAGTTAGAAAGAGGGAGGTGCACGAGCGCTACCTAATCTTGTTAGCACCCACGTGGTCAAATACGGTATGGCCATTGCCCTCCATCCCTGTTCATCTCGTCCGGTCGCTCCGTCGAGACGGGTAGGTAGCATAGTGTCTACCTGACATGGTAGAGCGGCATTGCGCGTTGCGTGCGCAGGGCATGGTGAGGCACAGTCCTCTGTATGGTGGTTGATCTGAGCGTCTTCCCTTATCCGCTCCACCTGCTTCACGAGCCCATACTGAGCGGCATTCCCGGTCGGTCCCGACCGTGTCGATCGGGAAGGAGCGATATGCGCCGGTCCGATCAGAGGCACATCCCCGGTCGGAGGAACTTGGTCGGAGTCAGATTGTGGCCCTGGCCCTAACCAGGCCTCTTGGTCGGGGCGCCGACCAAGCCTCCTGGTCGGAGGCGCCGGTCGATGGCCGGATCATGGTCACGGCCTGGCGTCGCGTATCTAGGCCGACCCAGGCATGCATTGTCGCTGCGCCGCCTGTTGGGCCGAGCATTGTGAAAAGGCAGGCCCATTGGGGATACCGGGTCTATGGACTCATCAATGACCTTTAGTACCGGTTGAAGCCCCCAACCGGTATTAACTTCCCTCCTATAAATCAGGCGTCTTCTTCCTCCTGCCCGAGCCATTTCCTCCAGCTCGGGCTTCATCCATTCATGGCGAAATAGGGGATGTGCTGCCGGATTTTTTACCATTTCGTGGGGATTTCACTCATTCAAGAGTTCTAAAGGTTAGAAACTTCATCCTCCTTTGATACATGGATAGTATACTAAGTTTTATGCTTTAGAGCTAGAGTAATTTTTTATTTTTAGAATAAGGTATAGTGGAGAAATTTTTCATTTATATGCATGTGTTATTTAGAGTTCATATTTGTGATTTTTAGAATAAGCTACAAGTTTTTGGATGTTATGTTTTGTATTAGTCAAAGAGATTGATATGAGGTTAGAGGAATAATTTCATAGTTTAGTCATTTAAAAATATGAGCTAAATAAATTATGGGGAAAAGTATAATTTGTTCATATTTTAGTCATTCACAAATATGAGCGTGATAAATTGTGGTACATAGAGATAATAAGATGAAATAAAGGTACGTAATTAGTCATTTTTAGAACACGCTACAATGGAGATAATAAGATGAAATAAAGCCTCGGCCATGCGTGATGTGGCAGCCAATTTAGTACCGGTTGGTATAAACAATCGGTACTAAAGGCCCCTTTTAGTACCAAAGTAGCAATACCGATTGCACAATCAGTACTAAAACGGGGTTAGGAACCGGTACTGAAGACGCTTTCCTAGCAGTGTAAGTATTTCTAGAACTGCTTATTCGTGGCTGTTTCGGGTGCTGCTTAATCGTACCAAGCAAGTTTATTTCAGCTCTGACAAAAACGTATAGAACTAATGGGTCACGAGCTACAAAATACCGTGCTGGGCAGCAAGCACGGGCCGTCACAAACCAAACATATGTGTAGCCCAGTAGCAAGCATCTACAATTTTTCTCTCATGTTTCACGTTGGCGGTATAGGGTAACATTGCTAGGCTTGGGAGGTATCAGGAAGCTATGATCTATACAGTATATGAGTAATGCAGCAGTTGGTAAATGTGGTCCTGCAATACAGATCAAATGTTCCTGGCATGCAAATAATCAGTAGGCAACAAACTGGTGGAGGGACTCTGGGTTGATGTAAATAGGCAAAAATAAGAAAATCTGTTGAACCCTTAATTTTCAATTTCAAAGAATTAATTTAGTGTGGTACATCGGAACAAGCCAGACTTTCTAGAAGCATTTTCGGAGTTTGAGCAAAGAATAAAGTTTCAGTAGTTATCATGCTCAATTTGTCTTGCTGATCTTATCTGTACACATTTCATGTGATATAGTATGTCTGTATTATATGGTTGCAGAGGCTAAATTTTTTCCCACAATTAAAAATAACTCAGGTACAGCTATCGTACTTCACACAGAAGAATTGTTCAATGTGTCTGATACATCAAATCCTAAAACCCTCACCACCTGGAAACAACAAATTACAGATCGCCAAAAATCAACAAGAAAGCTCCAAACACTTTCAGGGTTTTAATTATTGACGGCAAACTCGACCTGAAAACATCTCTCCTGTGCCTGATATTAGTTTTAACTGTCTAGTAGTCTTGACATGTTGTGTAGTGGTGCTTTCTGTGTGTTAAGAAATATAGAGATGATTTTATAATTACATCATTTTTATGTGCCTACAAATATTCATGCTTCCTATGGAAAAATATTAATGACCTACAATGAAAAAATAAAATTACAATTTACATTGGACCATCTCATTTATCTACTCAAAGCTCTATTCGAAACAACAAAATGAAAGTTCATATTGGGATTCGGCTCACAACAAGGTTTTGGAGATGTTGTAGTGACTGATAGTGGGTTGGCTGCACGAGGATGAGTTGTTAACCATGTCAGCCATATTCTACATTGGAAAATTATACATTGTACCTTATTTGAGTTTCTCTAGGAACTGTTAATTATTAGTTCCTTGGTGTTGAAGCAAGCAACACCTTAGGTAACTATTCTATCATCGTTTTTGAGGAATAAACCGCTCCTATAGTTGTCACTAATGAGTAGTAGCTTTGTTCAGGATTGGGATTTGTGGGTAGCAAAAAGGTTGATGAAGTTCATTTGAATTTGTAACATTTTGTTCTTCTTATGGCAGATCGACACTAGGAGGCTTGTGAGTACAAGAGCAGTAGTAGTAAACAGAGTGTAACAACTTGGTGGCACTCCCATCAGTGAATTGTAAAAAATTCCCCAGGTAGTTTGTTTAAAAATCCAGTTTTATTTCCACCGTCATCCTTTATACTCCCTCCATCCAAAATTATAGGTGATTTTAGCTTTTTTTTAATTAATAACTTTTGCTATGCATCAAGACATAGCATGTAACAAAATTATGAATCTAGAAAAGCCAAAAACGACCTATAGTTTGAAATGGAGGGAGTATAAAATTATCCTAAACTGTAGCTAGCACTCCCATCCTCAAACTGCTATGGATAATTCTTCCTTGTTCAGCTGTAGCTCTGAATGAGAAACGGAGAACCAATATCACAGATGAAAAAACCCAGAAACTCCATTGCTCTATTATATATGTCAATCACATTCCCACTATACACTTTGCATCCTACCATAATTGCAATGTTAACAACCCAATTTTCTTAAAACAAATAGAGCGCCTGTAACATAAATTTCGTTGCGTCCTTTTTAGGCGGCATACCTACACACAAATAGATGAGAAACTACCGGATTGAATATATAGATTAAGTTATGAAAATAGAGGTCATATACTGATGAGCAGAAGATTTTAAAGAGCTCTGCTGCATGCAAGATTGTAAGGCCACAAAGAGATTAATTAAAAAACGTGGGGACTCTTACTTGACCTCCCGCAGCAATGATTCTATATAAAGACATCTTGGCCAAATTGCTATCACCCAGAAGTTGCACACGGTTCTCTAAACACGGCAGATCACATTCCCACAAATAATTTTGATCGTCCTATTACTTGCAGTAGAATTTTGCCTTTCCTGGATGACAAGGCACTCAGTTTTACATAGATAATTATTTCCTTGACCAACTGATTAGCATATATAATTGCAAGTTTAGTTATATACAAGTTGTGTAATTTATTCTTTAATAGAACTATGTTAAGCTCAATCATGTTCTAACAGGCTTCTTGAAACATCAAAGCTTATATATCAATATATGGCCATATGGCACTCCATGAAACCCTTAATGAAAAACCTATGTGACACAGTTTTAGACGCACAAAAAATGTTTTCCTTGAAACAGCAATAAAGACCGGCCAAGCATTTGTGACGTTGTAGCTAGTTAGGCCCAATCGATTAATAGACAATCCAACAAAAGGCCACGTAGTACGTATTGCAGCAATTCCTTCAATATACAACTAGAACTCCAATGGAGCATTTTTGAATGAAAAACTACATGGACAGCATGGATAGTGTCAACATGGTTCCACATATATAAAACACAAAGATAATCATAGACCTATCGCCATTGTCATGATTATGGAACGACATTGATTTATCTTTTTCTTTGTGTTAATATTATTACTAAAATATGTATGTAGTAAATGTAGTACTAATAATATGTAGTACACTCGTATTTTGTAAGGGCCAAAAGGCTTTCCCATTAACTAGAATGTTCTTCAACAGACACGGTAGATGGCGATGACATTTTTTAGAAAATAATTTTGATATCCCTTGGATAATAATGAGGCTCTAAAAATGACCATTCAAAATCGACTATTCATTAGTTGTTTTAACTTTTCCATATAACCATAGTAAAGAACGGACAACACAGATTATTAGCATATACTTTGAGTGACAAAACTATAATCAGTACATGCATGCATGTCCAGCAAATGGAAAACACAAAACCATAAGAGCTGAAAATTTCCTCTTGAGAGGAACATACTAATTGCTAATTGACAGCAGCTCCATGCCAACGATATTCATCCTTATTATTCACTGCCTGACAAAATCAATGGCAACACTGCATTACAGATGAGGGGCCCCATGGCGTTTAAGGTATATGACAGCATGATGACACCATATTGTCTTTCGGGTTCGGGGCCTACCCATGACTTTATATCAAAAATATTGATTTCATTATAAAATGATGTTTTGCTTCAAGAAATTGATATGGGCTAGGCGTGCATAGGACCTGAGAAACAAAATGCCAAATGGAAAGTAAGATATATACTAAGAGTGTATGCTAGCCAATTTGCTGAAGGCGAAAGAAATGGAATGTATAGGCTTCGGAGCCATCAGGAATGAGTTGCCACAAGTCATGAGAGCATCGCAGTCAGAGGAGAAGCCCCATGCTTCTGCAAACACCAAGAATTGCACACAGTTTTCCAGTGATGTAGCTTAGAATTTTCGATCAGGTGTGCATCGGTGTCCAGTAGTATTAGACCATACATGATTTACGCTATGTAAAGAGCTGATCTCCACTGACATCTGCAATATCTGGGTAGCCCAGGTACAACGGTTTTCTAACAGGACAACCACTTAGTTACATCACGTACTGCAGATTTCTGAAAGGTAAAAAGGGTAGACTGATCGAATTCAAACAATGTTTCATGACCCTCAATTTTGATGCTCCTTAATCCCACAAAATTAGCTTTAAATATAAACATTTGAATGCAGGAGCTAATTATTAAAGAACAAGGTCCTGTTCTAACTTCCAGTTGGGTCCATGACCTCTAGACGAGACCTCCATCAAACCTTAATTAAACCATCCTGAAACTTGAATTTTGATGAACATTTAAAAAACGTACACGAGACCTTTTGAAACATGGACAAAACTAGTATGAAACTCTCGTCGGTTTGTGCATGTGTGGATGCAAAATACTTATACTTCAATAAAATCAAGTATGATCATCCCACTAGAGGACGCGCACTATAGTAACTTTTGTAACAAATCATCCAATATACAATTTGAATCTCCAAATAAAAAATGAAAGAAAAACTCAACAACAGTAACAATTTATTTGCAACATAATAAGAAGCACCAGCTATTGTCTTCAGTTGTATATGTAGTCAAGTTGATTTTTACAGGGTCAACAATACTACTAAAACAGTTAACTCATCACAACTGCAAACTATATAAATACTACACCACTACTCGAGAAGAACAAGGAGCTATAGATGTAATAAGACTATCTGCAAGTCAAGCAGTAAGCGTCCCAACTCTGCCAATTTCACCTACACTCAGTTTTCAATATAAAGGCCAACATATTTCGACAAGCGCTATAGGACTTAATATTTATTTTTGTAGAAGGGCATACTAATTACTCCCTCCGTCCCAAATTATAGGTCGTTTTGACTTTATTAGATTCATAGACTTTGTTATGCACTTAGATATACCCTATGTCTAGATGCATAATAATATCTATGTATCTAGAAAAGTCAAAACGACCTATAATTTGGAACGGAGGAAGTACTGATTAACAAGTGTTCCATGTCAAGGATATTCAAGGAGTTCATGCGTGTGTGCATGCCTGACAAAAACACGATACGGCAATGCTACTTTTTACACAAGCATGCTGGCCCCATGGCTCAAGGTACTGTTACAAAAATGGAATGTAGGCTTTGGGGCCATCCACAAAACTCTCCGGATATGGGAGTTTCCACAAGCTTGGCTGTCACTTACCTTCAGTTCTGTTGTGAAGCATTTTGGCGCACCTTAACCACTCAAAAATTAACAATTACATATAAATACGTATTTCAAAGTTTTTGGGTGAGGGGTGCGGCTAGCGCAGAGGAAGGACAGTGAGGGGCTGGGAGGTGCAGGGAGAGAGATGTTCTTGATTTCCAATGAGTACATGTCCCTCGATTATACAGGGACTCTATTACTTAAGTCTAAAACGAATCGGATTGGATTCCTTGTAGAAAAGATAGGATCCTTCCTTTCTTAAGCAAACTCTCAATCTCCTAAACAATCAAGATACTTATCTCTAATATGATTAGGACTCAACTTTCTGAAGATACACGCCAGTAGGCCCGGCAGTGGCCGATTGACTGGCGCCTGCGCCTGCTGGTGGCGTGCCCCTGCTGGCAGGGACGCCACATCCCTGGCGCGCCTGCTGGCTGGCTCAGGCCCAGCAGGGGCTCCTTGAGCCCGTAACAGAAAGTATTGGCACTTACAACTTTCTAACTTTCCCTTTTAACATAGGAAAAATTTGGATAACAGAGTTCTTTTCCAAACTCCCATTGAGTTCATGAACCCTATACAAGACCTCCATAACAAAACCAACGTGAAACTTGCATTTTGATTAAACCTCTCAAAGATATACATCAGACCCTTGAAAACTAGGACAATCCATTGACATACAGTTTCAATCTCAGGAGAAGAAAAATGACGGACAGCATCCACAACAGTAATTGCAAGATAGGAAGCACAACCACCAGCTACTAACGTCAGGTGTATATGCAGAAGTTGATTTTTACTAGGTTAACAATACAAATAAAATAGTTAACCCAACAAAAACCACAACTGCAAATTATATAAATACTACCCTGCTACTAGGTAAGAGCAAGGAGCTTTGCTGGGAGTGGAACAGAGTTTTTTGCTCAGTTAGAGAGCGATACACCTTTCCTCCCACAGTAGCTTTTGATGTAAAAAGACTATGCAGGTCAAGTAGTCAGTGTCTCAAGTCTGCCATTCTTAAAATCTACACTTATTGCTCACGCAGAGAGTAATATATTTCGACAAGTCTACGACTCAAATGGAGGACCTCAATTGTTTGTTTAGATGATCCTGATGAGCACCTCTAAGAAGAGCAGCACCGTGATGTAAGGGTGCTAGAATTTGTGGCTGACACTTGAATGGATTGTCCCCCTCTGATATTACCAGACCCTGATCCAGACTCCTCAGATGACAGGGGCTTCTTGCTGATAACTCGGTAGACCTCAGCTAGCACAGTTTGAAAAGCCTTCTCGACATTTGTTGCATCAAGTGCAGAGGTCTCGATGAAAAACAACCCTTCACTCTCTGCAAAGCTTGCAGCATCCTCAACTGCAACAGAACGGAGATGCCTAAGGTCGATCTTGTTACCAATGAGCATGACAACAATGTTTGAGTCAGCATGATCCCGGAGCTCCTTCAGCCACCGCTTCACATTCTCAAATGTCATTACTTTAGTGACATCATAGACTAGCAATGCCCCTACAGCTCCACGATAGTAAGCACTTGTAATTGCTCGATATCTCTCCTGGCCAGCAGTGTCCCATATTTGAGCTTTTATAGTCTTATTCTCCACCTGAATCAGAGAAATAAACTTTTGTAACTTCCCTAGCAGTGGAAAAATAAGTATTATTGTATTAATAAAGGGCAAAGTTTAACCACAAGGAAAATGCGACATGCATTGCATAATATAGTGATTAATTTATCTGAATGATAAAATTAACAAGAACCTTTCTTCGCATCATTTGTTTATTCCTGCTACTTATTTAGCTTATATGGCTGGGCCAAATCCTGGCCCAATTCACATGAATGGGCAGGAAATTTTGGCCAATTTCACACTTTCCAGGCCCATCCATGTGGATCAGGCTGGGATTTGGTCCAGCCAAACAGTCCCTAAATGTCATATTACATCCTAGATTTGTCTTCCCGCTCATGGCTGCAGATACTAATACCATGAATAAGAAGTGTAAGCAGTAGCATTCATGCTACAAACTTAAGCAGAGTGCATGAAGTTTACTAAAAGTTAGGCTTATAGCATTGCCAAGCAGAAGGATAGTTCATCATTCCAATCTGCCAAATGGTGGTAAAGCATTTGTAGCATTTCATAGTTGGAAAAGTTTCCTAGCATATTTATACATTGTAAACTAGCTATTTGGCCAAGTTTCATTGATCTGACTACCCAACCTTTGAACATAATAACCAGTCAAAAAATCACTTGTTCTTCGTCGCCTGTAACAATTCATGTTCACAAACATGAAAAAAAAAAGTTCCCTCAATTTCTGAGTTGAGGAATCAAAACAAATGTATGTATATTTCTCCACAATGCACAAGATTATCATACGAAGCAGAGCATTGAAATATGAGGAAATGAATCCTAACTGGTATGAAACAAAAGAAAAAATGAATTCAATCCCCAAGGGCACACACAATAAACAATGGTCAATGTCGATAATCATGGTTCAGCGATAAGCTCCCCACTAGTCTAACATAGATGTTGTTTCAACAAAGTGATTCTTTGTTTGTAGACAAATGTCATTTCAGGTCCGAGGCAACATTTTCCAACAACAACAAGTCATTATTTCTGAAATGGTGTTGATGGAGAGATGTTAACCAAAAAGGGAAAACTATGTTAGAAGGTTAAGGATGTGCATGATTCTCACCCCACAAAAAAAGGTTTTATGCGCATGAGTCTAAAATAAGGAGTAATTCAGACAAGAAGTAGACGCTGGTCAGTAATCACTTCATTCAATTTATCATTCATTTAGAATTTTCAACTACCATGGCCTGAAGGAAACAGCTACCAGTCACCTCTTTACAACCTTCCTATACATGTGATTGGTCTGTCCAACCAACCGCCAGATGTGTAAGCTGCGGAAGTGAGGAGAGGCAGCAGCATCACTAGTTGCATGAGCTGGTCATATGTGAAGCGTTTTTCACCTCTTTAATGTCATTGAGATATCACAAAAGTTTTGAACTTATCTTGAGACCAGAAGTGAGGCTTGAGCTAGGACAGGTACAAATAAGTTATGAGGTCATCATTGATTTTGGCTTCATACACTACTGTGTTCAAACAACCTTTCTGCCAACACCTTTTCTTCAATTATTAACATTGGATTGATCTCTCCATTCTTGGGTGCACAAAATGTACAAGTTTACAAGACAATTTTAATACGCAAACTGTAAATTGGTTCACAAAATGCCAAAAAAAAGAGGTACCTCAGATCTGTAAATCAACAACCACCATACTGCTTTATGTCAAGACAGAGTAATGCTCTTGGGTGATATAAAAACAACAGAATGGTTGTTTATTCAATGATGTTATTCCTAAGCGACAATTAACTCACATAAAGCACAATTTTCGAACAGTGGCAAGCAATGAGGCACCTAACACTGGCAACTTAAATTACAAGCAGTCAATTCCAATGTCCTTATTTTGCAACCATCTAGCATTTCTATATTGTTCTATAGTCTAGACCATTCATTCAGCAAACTGAAACGAAAATAAAAATGAAATGACACGTGCTACTGCCGAACTGTGAAAAAGGAGAAATAACTGCCACCCAATTAAACAAGCAGCCGTAATTTGTGGCGGCCAGCACACGGCACACCAATTGCAGTGAAGTTCAGAAAGCACTACCATGTGTTGCAGGCAACGAAACCAACCATGGACACGAAACGTGACTTCTCCTAGTGGTTTCTAAAGCTGCCAAGAAACCCAATCCAGCAGCATACGCATATTTTCACCAAATTCTAAATTCTCGCAAGGTTAATTTCCAGGGTGTTTGAAGCCAAGAACCGCTCGAACAGGGAACCAAAGCAAGGAATATACCCCCTCAAAAAATTCGAGCGAAAACCTAACAATTACGCACTACAATAAGTTGCTCGATCTCAGACGGTTCCAGTACGGGTACAGAGTCCAGCGTGTTTGAAGCCAAGAACCGGAACAAAGAGAGAGACAGGGGAGGGGAGCGGAGGGGAGGGGGAGAGGGGTAGAACAATAAAATCGGCGGACCTGGAGGGTGCGGGTGGCGAACTCGACGCCGATGGTGGACTTGGAGTCGAGGGCGAAGGTGTTCTTGGTGAAGCGGGAGAGCAGGTTGGACTTGCCGACGCCGGAGTCGCCGATGAGCACCACCTTGAAGAGGTAGTCGTACTCGTCGCCGCCCTGCTCCCACGACGCCGGCCGCCGAGCCATGCCCCTTCCTCCGCTCCTCCTTATCCTCGCCTCTCTCGCCGGCCGCCGCCGCCTTGCAGCGCCGCTTCTGACTCGTTGCTTGGAGGAGTCCTCGCGCCGCGTGCCTCGCTGTCGCTTTGGGAGGCGTGGCGACGGTGGCACGGAACGAGGACTCTTGTTTGTTCGTTTCGTCCTTTGCGAAAAAGGGAGCGAGCAGAGGATTTTCTGTACTCAGTTTCGTCCTCAGTTTCGAAGACCACCAATCATTAAATTAATTTATTTTGTTTAGTATACATCGAGAAACTAGTATTATTCTTTAAAGAAAAACGAGATATGTTTTCTGTAAAAAACAATTTTCCTTGCTGCTTGAAATTATTGCTATGTCTGAAAGTGTGTAACAGAGTAGGCTAAGTTCCAACTATGCAGATCCAGCATCGAACTTTTGAATTATATGTTGGAGCAAAATTCTATGAACTTTGCTCAAACTTTTGGCGGTTGTTGCAGCCGCTTTCTAAAAGCCTTCAAATGCCGCACCTCTCGTTTGCACCGAAGCGTGCTGACCACACACCAGAAAGTACGAGCGGAAAAGGGAATACAAACGCATAGACGCGTACAAAGAGACCTGGCAACGCGTGTAAAGAGACCACGCAAAGGCACATCACCACGCATATATTCCACCTCACCTTACACCGTACAAAAAAAACATCACGGCAACATAAAACTCACGTTATGCCGTACAAAGAATTTCACAGAATTACTAAAGATACGAGAGCTCGTGTACTGCTTTCAGCATAACAGTTTTTGACAATATTACCACAGGGATTCTGTAGTTCGTGACTTGAAAACACCATGCCTTCCAAACAGTACCTCCCATAGACAAGGGTCAAAAAATTGCGCTCCAAACAGCAACCAAATGTGCCTTGCACGCGTAGTAAACATAGTCCTGCGTCAGAACCGCAAATATGAAAGATTGCTACAGGATTATCACAAGGTATTATTACAGGCAGCATGTCGATCCAGGCTTAACACACCACCACAATAATTTCGCTATACTTTTCGGGTGCGCTTGGAACCAGTCACCATCGAAACTGAGAGATGGCAAAAACACGGCAATCTGATGCCAAAAGAGTGAGACCCTTGTTTCAGTGACGGTGAGCACTTTGTAAGTAGGGCCTTGTTTAGTTGGCCAAATTGGGAGGTGCCAAATTACTGTGCCAGCACTGTAGCACACTGTAGCGTTTCGTTTGTATTTGTGAATTATTGTCCAAACATTAACTAATTAGGCTCAAAAGATTCGTCTCGCAAAGTACAACAAAACTATACAATTAGTTTTTAATTTCATCTACATTTAGTACTCCATGCATGTACCGCAAGTTTGATGTGATGGGAAATCTTCTTTTTGCATAGTGCTAAAGTTGGGAGTTGGGATGAAGTAAACAAGGGCTAGATCAGCAAGAGATAAGGACCTGGACCATCCACTAACTTCGAAAAAAAAGGAGGACCTGGCAATGATACAGACCGCTTTAACCAACATGACAAGAAATCCCACAAATGAGGGGCAGTCCACTGTTTCAGTTTCAGTTACCACCACTACAGGAGCTGGAAACTTCCAAAAGAAGCTTCTGGGTTAGGACCAAAATCAAAATGGCATACCTGTACATGGACCAGAAATCCACAATGAATGCTGACACGGAGAGGAAACCATGTCAGTAACCACCAACTGTCTGTAAATCTGGCAAAAATCTAAATCTGCTTTTCTTGAGCTTCACATGAATCATCTCTTGAATCCAACTGAGAGTGCAGTGGACGTATATCTGGGACTTCTTCGATACCTTCAGCAGGCTGAGGAGAATAGTCTTATAAGATTCCACTAAATCTCAAAAAAAAAAAAGGGAAGAAAAGCACAGATACACAAATACCTGTAGGAATTCTAGAAGGCGCCATAGTAGGTAATTGATGATCATAACTATGCAAAACAGTTTCCCAGCCCAAGATCCACAGGTAAGATATCTACAGTCACAGAGGCATAAAATCAGTTTATTCCAATTTGGGTGTCAGTGCAAAAACAAGAGCAATATTGTCCACAATTTGACTATGATTTGACTACACAGAGTATAAGTACATTCAGCACATGAACAGCTGATAATGATAACAAAAAAATTGCTGTAGTCAATAATGAAATGGAAATATCTGCCATACATTGTTTCACTTACAAATTCTATTGAAGAAAGAGTATGAGTTATTAACATTTTGTTTCTTATAGTATACTCACCGGGGAAGGCGGTCTAGCAAATTTGTTGTTGATGACTGCATTGCACGATCATAAACAATCTCTGTTCTTTTGGCCACATCATCCCAACTATAAAGTTTTTTCATCTGTGTTACACATTAGAAGCAACTGATCAAAGACCAAAGAACTTGCATGCCAATCTTCAACTAAACAGAAGCTAATGCAAAATAAACACAAGAGACAGATCCAATCATTTGTTCAAACAATGTGTGGACGCTCACCCGAAGATGCATAACTTGGGGATCTATGCCAGGTAGCATGTCGATAGCTTTCTTGACTGCTCTTACCATATCTTCTGGAGCTGGTTCTGCAAGTACTATCATGTCATCAGGAAGAACCTGAAAAAAAAAAGAATGGTTTGCAGGAAGCTCGAAAACCATCTAACAAATATTGAGGTCTTCATTGAAAGAGAAACTGAAGCTCATCATGTTGAGCTGCATACCTCTGGGACACCTCCAACTCTGGTGCTTACTGTCAACAGTCCACAGCTTGCTGCTTCCAGAATGGCTATGCAAAATGCCTCTGTAAGGGAACTAAAAATAACAAAAGGATATGTTTCAGTGTTGCTGTTGGTTATCCATAAAATGGTCACACCTTTGCATCTGTGACATGAGAAATTAACTTGTCTGTCATCTAGTTTCTCTGTAGCATTATGTTCCAATTGACAAGAAGGTAGGAGACACAAGATGAGAAGGAAGAAAAACTGTACTTCAGTTAACCCCTGATCCACCTAAAATATACCTAGTACTTTGGAAGAAAATTTATCATAATGTTCATGAGAAGTTACTTTCCACATTAAATCATATTCCAAATTTGTGTTTATGGAGCACATGTTCATATGAGCACTTTAATAATCTGATAGAAGAATGTAAAATGTCTATTGCAAGTGCAGAAAAGGTACACCAAATTCATAATGAATCAAGATCTCTGCCCATCAAGAAAAACTATAAACAAGAATTCAGTAGGAATTAGGATATTATGAAAACATTAGGAAAATTACCTGTTTAAAAAAATATGACCAGATATCAGAACTGATCGCACCTGAGCATGAGGCACAGCTCCTAACATCTCAACTCTATCCTGAAGGGAAAACTTCTCCCTCATCTCTTCAAGTCGCACACGTTTTGGTCCATCACCCCCAATAATAAAGCGAACCTGACAAGTCCATACAGTCATTAATTGACAAGATAAAACCACCTTACTAACTCCAAAACAGTATATACAGAAAAAAAACAATGGTGCAAGATGACTAGATAAAAACAGCAAACACTAATCTCCAATATAGCTACACTGCCATACACTTTGCTTCATATGTGCAAGTGCAACAATCAAAATATTTAGTGATTAGAACTCTGCACAACAAAGGCTTCTACCTTATTTCGTACATACACAATTAAACATATGCAACAATCAAAATATTTAGTGATTAGGACTCTGCATAAACAAAGGCTTCTTCCTTAGGCTGTACATACACAATTAAAACATGGTTATTTTAATTTAAAGAGTCATGTAGCTCATCCTCACCTTTGGAAATAGACGACACACATCTGGAATGACTTCCACAAGAAGGTCTGCACCTTTCCTATATACTAGTCTACTGATCACAACAATAACTATTTCATCACAACTTAAGCGCTTGGGCGAGGGAGTAAACATTGCTGTATCAACAGCATTAGGAACCATGAAAACCTTCTCGGGAGATATCCCAGACCTCAAGACAGTATTCTCTTTGCTTGTATGAGAAACACATATAGCCTGATCAATATCTGCAAGAGTAAACTGCAGCACCTTATTCATGTGAATGCTTCCAGCATCAGCAAAACCATAAAGTGAGTGATCTGTGAAGACAACTTTGTACCCCATTGTTCTAGCATGCATCAATGCTTCATGACACAGGGTTGAGAAGGCCTGATGTCCATGCACAACAGAAATCTTCTCTCGAATAATAATGGTCCTTACAATTGGCAATGTCAAAAATAATGTAGGCAGTGTATTCTGCATGAGGAATGGCCTCCATGGTACATAATAAACCTTTAAACCATTTGTGACATATCGTACTCCAGATCGGTTTCCATACGCATGCGTCATGACGACAACCTAGGCAATCACAGATGAAACTTCATTCAATAATTTGCTTAAAAATTTAGTACCCTTAGTTAATGTATTTTACATTTATTCTAAATATGTATATATTAGGTAATATCTCCTAAGCATGTCCATGTAATCCATTTTGGTAGCAACACAACATATATGTAGCACCCTAAAAATCTAGTATAATGCAAATCAGGGTAAAAAAACCTGATAAAACTGGCTGATTCAAGAGCATATCTATAATATCCTAAAGAATGGATAAGCGAAGAGAGAAGTATAGACTTCATGAAGGAAATAGGACCTTATGGCCAAGCTTAAGCAGACATTGTGATAGGTAGTAGATATGGCTTTCCACTCCACCGAAGTTTGGGAAGAAAAAGTCGGACACCATCAAAATCCTATGCTTTGTTCCGTCCATTGTGTTGGAAAACTGAAACCAAAACAATTGATGACAGAATGATGCAACATAATTACATTAAATGAGATGCATTGAACATGACACTAAATAAAGCCAGGTAATGCACCATAAATCAAACCTATAAATCAGTATAATAGGGTAATAGTTCACAGTGCCAACAAAAAAGCTAGGCGTCTTTGTTCCAGTAGAGTATAGGTAGTCACCACCTCATGATGAGGAATTGAGGATTAAATCATCCAAAAGCAAATTAGAGTTGCTAGTAAGGTTAAAAACAATTTTCACCCTATCCTCTCTTTCTATCTATTGTTTTGCTAGCAAAATGTTTAGTTTCAATCGTGACCTAAAAAGAAAAAGCCTAACCATTTTTAGTAAACTCAATTCAACGAGTTATTTTCTAAAAGGGTTTATTTCTGATTGTTTGAGGCTTCTCCAGAAGAAGGTTCTAACGGGCTTCCTATCTTTTCCGAGGACTCAAGCCAGCCTGTTTGACAACATGGCGTTTTATTGCACAGGCTGGAAGAGCAGAGCCTCCTCTGAATGTTTGAAGACTTCTGCTCTTTTTCTTGTTTTTTCCTAGTTTCTTCTATGTGATTCAACATGTCTGCACTTGCATTCTTCTACATTCATATGTGGTCTCTATTGCTTTTAGTACTAGTACGATCTAATCTAGCGCAAGCAGTAAACATTTAATGACAGGAAAAGTAACCACATCCTAAACTACCTATTTGCAGAACGGGAAATAATTATTATCATTTGGAAATATCACGAATCATACGAGCAATTAGGATTTTTTGGTACTACTATGAGCATTGGCATTTGACATAGCCATCTTATTTCCCTGATGCTACTAGCCAATTACAGCATTCCCAAACCGGAACATAATAAACGTATGCCAACACTAGTGCTCACAGATCACATATATCGACATGGCATCACCCACATAACAGAACTCCAGAAATTAGGGAAATACCTCCAGATCGGCGGGTGAGGAGGGAACTCCAGTCCGACCGTGGTCGTCGCCGCAGGCCGCCGGAATACGGAATCGCGGGTGCGGAGGTGCCCAGCAGCCAACTCGCCGGCGAGCTGGGTCACGTGCGCCGGACCTAGGCAATCCGAGAGCACAGGGCTGCTGCCTCGACGGCCCAGTGGGGCTGGATCTAGACGAGAGGGAAGGAAGGGCGAGGCCAGGAGCCTGCGGCGGGCGACGAGGCTGCCGCTAGGGGCGAGGAGATCGGGGGCGCGGGCGTGCCTGGTGATGGAACTGGGGTGAAATGGGAGACCGCCGGCGTCCTCTCGGCGGAGCCCGCCGCCGACGAGCGCGTCGCCGAGCTGGAAGGAATTACCGCATCGGCCAGGCACTGGGGTGGCCCACAGTGGGTGTGGCAATCGCTTGTAATTATCATCCACTCAATGGGCAAAAAGAACTAATCCCAACCTGCGTGTCAGTTTCTCCGTGTCTCTTTCCGTTGGATTATTTCACATCTTCTTTATGCGGATATAAGTGTACTGTTTTCTCGCACAGAGGGGCTGAAAGACTAGAGCATATTTTTGGCTTTTTATACATATCAATGGGGATTAGGATAAATGGTTAATAGGAAGAAATCTGTTGTTTCCTTCAGCAATATTGCACTGATGATATGAAGAATGAAGTGTGCATGGTTGAATATTCACAATAAAGCTCTTGCTGAAAAATATTTGGGTTTGCCTGATGACCTTAGTAGGTCAATAAGTGAGGCTATGTGTACTCAGATCAAAGGTTTGGTTAGAGCCTTAGAGGATAGAGTGGCAAAGAGGCGAGTTATGCTTGTCGTAAATTCCTTATTAAATATGTTGCCGAAGATGTACCTACGTACCCAATGAATTGTTTCAAGATTCCAGTAGAGATTTGCATGAAAATGAGAAGTTCCGTATCAAAAATGGGAAAAATAGGAAGACATATGTTGGGAAAGTCAAAGAAGATTTTGGGATCTACGGCTGTTCAATCTTGCTATGTTGGGAAAACAGGGTTGGAGACTTGTGACAAAGCCTATTGTTAAAACTTCTTTTCGAAACTTTAAACATTTTAACTGTATGAATTATTTCAAACTTCCAGTAGAGATTGGAAAGCCAGATAGAGTTTCGGGACCTACGGCTATTTAATCTTGCTATGTTGGGAAAAGAGGGTTGGAGACTCGTGACAAAGCCTATTGTTAAAACTTCTTTCGAAACTTTAAACATATTAACTGACCTTGTACTTTCAACTTTCATGTCAAAACACCCTATTGTTATTATTTTGGATTATGAATATTTCTTCAAATATTATTAGAAATATTTTCCCCCCAAATATTGGTATCTCAAAAATTATATCTGAGTCTTGTAAAAAGAAACCACTTAGCATGTTCTCTCCTTATTTTTGGCGTGTTATTTCTGATCTCACCATAGAGGTGGGTCTAAGTGAGACGATTGAATAAAACTCTCAACACACACATGAATGGATGACCTATGATTGAATAATATTGATCGTGTCTTATTCCCCCTTTTTCTCATTTCGGCTGGAACAAATATATGATCATTTTTATGTATGAAAAAACGTTACCCACATGCCACGTGTAATCGCAACAAAACATAAAAGAGTATGGAACCCCTTCCCCAATCCGTCTATTATATTGGAGGATTAGTGCAAAAATAGTATTCCAGCGGATCTGTTTTACATATGCATTTTTCTAATAATTATTGGAACAAACCAATAATCCACACCAACTCAACCCAAATAGAGGGGGAGTTGGAACTTCTAATATGATAGTTGAAACTCTCCTAATATGATAGTTGGATTGGTATGAGAGCCTTAGAGGATGGAGTGGCAAAGAGGTGAGTTGTGCTTGTCGCAAATTCCTTATTAAGGTCCTGTTTGGTATGGCTCCAACTCCGAGTAGAGCTGCTCCACTCCAGAACTTCAGGTGGAGCCAGCTCCACTCTAGAACTCCAGAACAAAAATGGGGTGTTTGGCTAGATGGGTGCTCTCAACTCCAAAAAAGATCGATTTCAGTGTGGATTGCCATTATTGCCCCCAATTCAGGCCCCTCTTGTCATCCTCTCTATCCCATCTTCTTCTCCTGCCACGTTCTACTCGGTGAGAGAGAGACTGACGCATCACGCACGGACGCCGCCTTGATTCCTGCCTCCGCAGGTAGCTAGCTTCGTTCGCCCGGAAATCTTAGTGCCGTACCACTGCTACGATTGTCGGGGCGATGTCATCGTCGAGCTGGGAGGCGGCGACGAAGCTGACGAGGAGGCTGCTCCTGCCGACGCCCGAGTCCCCGATGAGGAGGATCTTGAAGGAGCACTCGTGGTCGCCGCCGCTGCTCCCGGCCCCCGGCGACCCCATTACTCCCCCTTCCCCTCGGATTCCGCCTGATTCGGCGGCGACGGGTGGCGAGGAAGCGGCAGGTGGGGCTCGGTGACGGCGGCGACGGGGGCAGGGCGGCGACGGGCGGTGGGACGGGGCGGCGACAGGCGGCGGGGAGGCGGCCACGGGGCCAGCGACGGCGGCGATGAGGGCGGGGCGACAACGGGGGCAAGGCGGCGACGGGCGGGGCTTGGCAACGGCGGCGACGGGCGGCGGGGTGGAGCGGCGACAGGCGGCGGGGCGGAGCGACGACGGGGCCGGCCGGCGGCGGGCTGGGTGGCCACGGGGCCAGGACGGCGACGGGGGCGGGGCGGCGACGGGCGGTGGGGAGGCGGCAGGCGGGGCTCGGTGACGGGCGGCGAGGCGGCGACGGCCGCCCCGGGCGGCGGGGAGGCGGCCACGGGGCCGATGACGGCGACGGGCGGCGGGGAGGCGGCCACGGGGCCGGTGACGGCGGCGGGGCGGCGACAGGCGGCGGGGAGGCGGCAGGCGGGGCGGCAACAGGCGGCGGGGAGGCGGTAGGCGACAGGGGTGGGGAAATAGAATGAATCGTTTTTTGTGTAACCGGTGGCATTGGTGGGTAATTACCTACCAACTCCACGAGGAGGTTCGAAATAGAGAGTTTTGGAGCAGCAAAAGAGGTGCTCCAAAACTCCACCTCCATTTGCACTACAGCTCCATGAAGTTGGTTGCTCCATGGAGTTTTGGAGTTGAGGTGTTTGGCTGGATTTTTTGGTGGAGTTGCTGGAGTTCTGGAGTGGAGCCATGCTAAACAGGCCCTAAATCTATTGCCGAAGATGTACCTACGCACCTAATGAGTTGTTTCAAGTTTCAAGCTTCTGGTAGAGATTTGCATAAAACTAAGAAGTTCCATATCAAACTAGTGGTGGGGTAGCTTCGCTCATAGCAGGGAGCGCATATGTTGGGAAAGACAAGGAGGAATAGGGTTTCAGGACCTAGGGAGCGCATATGTTGGGAAAGTCAAGGAGGAATAGGGTTTCGGGACCTAGAGCTGTTCAATCTTGCTATGTTGGGAAATAGGGTTGGAGACTTGTGACAAAGCCTATCGTTAAAACTTCTTTTCAAAACTTTAAACATTTTAACCGATCTTGTACTTTCATCTTCCATGTTTAAACATCCTATTTTTATTATTTTGGATTATGACTATTTCTTCAAATATTAGTAGAAATGTTTTTCCCTCAAATATTGGTACCCCAAATTTGTATCCGAGTCTTTTAAAAAGAAACCACTTTGACGTTAGCATGTTCTCTCATTAGTTTTGGAGGGTTATTTCTGATCTCATATACGCTTGAATAAAACTCTCAACACACACATGCATGGATGTCCTATGTTTGAATAATATTGATCGTGTCTTATTCCCCCTTTTTCTCATTTCGCTGGAACAAATGTATGATCATTTTTATATATGAAAAAATATTACCCACATGTCACGCAACAAAACATAAAAGAGTATGGATCCCCGTTCCCCAATCCAACTATCATATTGGAGGATTAGTGAAAAATAGTGTTCCAGCAGATCCGCTTGAGGACAAACCAACAATCCACCCCAACTCACTCCAAATAGGGGGAGTTGGAACTATCTTAATATGATAGTTGGATTGGTGGATTATTAGAGGACTACGAGTGAAAAGCAACTATCCTAATAACCATAACAAGGATGGTAATTATTTGAAATGATTTATCAAGAGACTAGAGGAGATGCTCCTCCATCCACTAAATATAGAGAACATCACCTTTATCAAAAAGAGGCACAGACGCACAGTTCGAGCAAATTCTAAAGGGCACACAAAATGCTTGTATTGATATAAGTTTTGTAAAATGATCAAATGATGCTAGCTCGAGCCACGCCATAGGGTGGCTTAGCTGCCCTTGTGCTCAAAAAAGTATATTTCTAATAATGAAGGGTTAAGTAATTTGCCTTCACTTCTCAGTGATTTTAGCTACCGCTACCCATTAGAAGACCACCTTCGGGGATACCACCATGTGCAAAGAAACCAAAATCTAAGAACAAAGATAAATTGTTGTACATTTATATGCAAAATACAATATAATTTAGATGATTGTAATAAATTATTAGCATTGATATTTCCAATTAATTAGAATTGTACATCATTACCTGGATAATATGCATGAGAAAACTACGAAATTTGCGAGGTCACGTTCAATATACAAACATTGGATCCATACATAGAAATCAACATAAATGATAGTACCTTCAACAGCTTAACATTGCCTTATAATCTAAAAAAAATATACAGCATACGATCTTCTCATAGAAAATAACTAACATAATTGAAATCTAATAAGAATTGCAAAAGCAAAGCTTTAAATATTTTGCTACATTTCACTACATAACAGTCTGACAAGCCTCACATATCATCTTCGGAAGCACTTGCAGCACTTAGATCCACGCTAAGATCAACCGCCTGGAAAAGAAAATAACTTGACGATTACGAGAAGGAACGAAAGAAATATGATCGGTAGCATAACACATTAGTGGAAATAAAATGTCTTACGCAATATACCATTTAATTGTTTTTCGAAAGACATTTAGAGCTTATTGCAGTTAAAAAAGGAAAGCACAGGAAGGTACCTTTCCAGTGATCTTTGTATAAAGGGAAAGTACATCCATAACAGTGGATTCAAAGTGTGTTGTGGCATCATAACTCTGAAAAGACAGATTGAAAACAAGTTGAGGAGATGTAACAAGATGCTTCTTATTTCTGCAAATACTTACTGTTGAGATGTAACAATTGTCTGATGACGGGTCATTAGTAGGTTCATATCTGTCATATGTGTCAATAAATAACTCATCCACTGGCCCAAGAAGATCGATCCCAGGCTTCAGTTCTGTCTCGGGATTATCAGTCTCTGCTTGTGCAGACACGAATGCAATGAACTTCCCCTTTGATGCGACATTATGTGAGTAGGAGCAACAGAAAACATACCTGACATACATAAGAGCATTGTTTTGTCAGAAACAAAATGAAAGGTGAAAGAAATATGTCAAGGTGAAATAGCCAATAAATGGATCCATTTTGGGAGGAAACATAAGAAATACTTGCATGTCTGATTTACGGCTAAGCTGCTTCTGTGGTAGTATAATCTGAACGGAGTGAGATTCAGCAGTATTTGGAATGGGATGACTCATAATAGCAATTGCCCGAAAAACTTTTCCAACTTTTCTGACCTGGTAACAAAGTACATAATAATCAATTATATACAATATTTCCTTAGCAATCCCGTGTTTCTAACAACTGTTAAGTTTTACTAGGGTTTATAATGTTTTCTCATACACAAAATTATTTTTAATGTGAACGTACTAAGTCAATCTACCATAATCCATTTTGTGTATTGGCATCCTTGTTTCAGAAATTTCAAAAAGGTCAAGCTACAATGAAACTTAAGTACACAACAGGAAGTTTTTTTTTACCTTGTCAGGTAGGTAGGATGGATCACAGACAACCTTTTTGCATTTCGCAGTCTCTCCTTCTGATGTAACACCACAAACTTTACCTTCATCGTCAAATTCAACCTGCATTATTTATATACATTATATTAAAAGTCACATGTTTACCAACTATCTATAGAAGTAGCAGGTGAAGTGCATATATAAATGTTAAATGGTGTGATGTGAAGAAACAAACAATTGTAGCGCTTTGATTGAAGTTATGTGAGATCAAGTAGCGAGATTTCAAATTAAATGATTCCATCTACTAAAAAAATTAAGGAACATATACCTTTTTTTTAACATGAACATTACTCTTCAGATTCATTCTTATGACCTTAAAATCTTACAAATTTGCTATTACATGATTTACATCATCCTTCGGACATACATTAAAGCTTTCCCTCTTCTTTGGCATAGTCATTGTTGTGCAACATTCACCACAGAATGAGGGAAATGCTAATGGTTACAACACATATGCATACCTTGCACTCTGGTTTATTTAACATGTAGGTGCCCCCATAGACAGCACTTAGTCGTGCAAAACCCTGTATGAAATAAATGTAAAAATAAAATCACATACATATGATACATAAACCCTGTAAGAATCAAATGAACAAAGTACTGAGTCTTTTTTTTTGGGGTGGGGGGTTACTGAGCATTGACCTGTGGAAGCTCTCCTAAGCCATACAAGGGATAAATATATGGTGATCCACCTTGAAAACGAGCCACTGATTCTGCATAAAGCTGCAATATTTTAAACAAGTGTAAGACAAGAAGGGATAAAAAGAGAAGGAATGAGATAACTACCACCACATAATATGATAATAATGTAACAACTACTACAGTAACTAAAAAGCTCCAGAGCCTTATATGAAAGATGGGGTAGGCTTACGATGGTACCAACAATCACCAATAAAGAGGATTATTAAAATTCTACTATCTTAAAAGGTAACATATAGTTATAATAATAAAAAGGTATCGAGCCTAGGTCATGGTTCCTATACCTGCCACTGGGTATCCATACCCTCTCCCTAAATCCACACCCACTTCAAACGGGGAGGGTATGGGTAGAAAATTTTATACTCATTAGAAATGGGGAGGGTAGGGTATGGGGAGGGTGCAATTTATCCATTGGATATGTATATATATATGTAGCACAAAGTTAATTATCAATTGGATATGGTGGGATTGGGGAGGGTAAGGAGTGGGTGTGAACAAGAGTGGGTTTGCCCATACCCTCCCCAGTGAGGTATAATGGTTCCATAACATGGATTGCTGATCTTCACCTATAGTCAAAGAGGATAATTCTTTGGGGTGTATATAGTTGTTTTAAGTTGCTATTTACTGCCAAATGGCTTTGTCCAATATTTGCTTCTCCTTGCAATAATAATGCTAGTAATATGGTGTTCAGAAAAAAAAAACCCCATGATTTCTTTACCATCTTTAAAGCCTCATATGCTCAATTCTCTAATCAAACTTTATTAGCAGCCTAGGGTTCAGCATAATGTATTTATATCACTCTACAATTGGTCAACAAGAAAATTGAAAGAATAGGCTCCCTTAAATGGTGCCCTAAGCTGATTTTTCCAAAAGTAAAATCTTCAGCTGGAGAAACTTGGATTCTGTATTTGAATACTGGTCTTGTTTTGGAAAAAGTATACGGTGTCATGGAATATTTTTGTCTTCAGAAATAAGACTTGCCTTCATCCGCTTTACAGTGTCAATTGCGGGTTCTGAAAGGTAGCTATCATCTCTATGAAGAGCCACTGCATGACCAATGAAGTCTATTGTGTTATCATCCAGACCGTATTTTCTGGAAAACAAATTAGAACAGGGAATCTCAATTGATTGAATCTTTTCTGAAGTTAGAATTGTAACAGCACACTGGGGTTCAAGTCCTAAAATTTAATAAATAATATTTGAAAATAAGATCAGGAAAAGAACTCAAAACATAGGCATACAAATCAGAACAGTCCAGAACAAAGAGTTACATGCTGCAATATAATCCTTTATTCTGAAGCCTCTTTTGCTTATAGCTTTCAGAGAATGGCCTATTTTTTTATCTCAATGAAGCAGGCACCAATTATTCATGTTCATAGACAGATAATAATTTTCTGAATCCAAATGAAATATTGCGAATATTAGTCTGCCCACCTATAGTTCCTAAAATAGAATATCATGTTGTGGCTTTGATGAACAGAGCATACCAAGAAAAATGGTTAGGCTTTGGTAATTTCAGATAACAAAACAAACAAAACAATATATGTCCTGATGCAAGTACAATGTTGCTCCTGTATTTTATTATCTCGAATGATATCAGCAAAGATATCCAAACTTGTAAGGCATATATTATTTTTCAAATATCAAGGTTTCACATAAATATTTCCTGGTTCTGAAGAAGTGGTATTATAGACATCAGGCATGTAATTTCTAGAAGTACAATGTAGAACAAACATGAATGAAGCTCAAAATACAAATTGTGAAAACAAATACTGAATTGCATTTCATAGTAATAAAAAAGTGTTATAAGGCAAAGAAGTAAAATGGGTACCCACGAGATAAGTTGTTTGGTAGTTAGTTTTGTAAGGTCATAACCCTTATGAGTGCTTGGGTCATTTTCCTTATAATCTTGGACATAAAGGAAGAATTTCCCTGCTCGTCGCTTCTCAAACAATCCCATCAGTGGAGACTTGAGAGCTTCCATATCAGTAGAAGGAACCTTGTGAATCTGGAGCCCAACACAATTTGATAAACATGTGTCATAAATGGTGACAGGTGCATATTTATGAGGAAGTGGGATCCAACCTTTCCTTTGTTGAAAACATAGCTTCCATCCACAGCTTTGAAGGACAGGTACTTTGTAACACCAGTGTGAATGAGTACACGGACCAGAGCACCATTTGCCATCATAAACTAGCCAGAATAGAATTATATGTCAGAGTTCGGTCTTATATAGAGCAAACATGTAAACTATTTTTATTCATTAAACTATCCGCCTTGCTATAATGTTACTCCAGCAGTAAAAATGCAGTGTTTAACCTTGCAAGATATCAAAAATCAAACTGATAGCCATAAGAACAAGGCCATCACAAACTAGTCAGAACAATGTTACGTTTCACAGTATGGCTTTATAGTGAAATCCTGTAAAGTACTCATGTCTTTATATTTAATTAATAAGCCTAGGCATTTTTTGAATAAATTTTTGCTATTAGTTCTTGCATCACAAAATACACATACGCGTGAGCATCAGAATTAAAAATTCATGGTGGGTGTACCAACATTAACAATCATTTTCTACAATTACACATCTCTCATCCCAGTAACATCCTGAATATATCTCTGTCCAATCTACTATATAAAAGATCAGACCTTTGGAAATATAGTAAAATGGAAAAGATGAGACCTTTGGGACCATATCGACATTGTAGTCTCTGCTGGCTCCTATCTGTGAAGGGGGTGTTTCTTCACCCTTGAACCTTTTCCAAAGCTGCAAATGGCAGTTTGATTTACAAGATAGTTTCAGTCGGTTCTGTTTGATCAGTAAACATGTGTAATTCAAGGATAGGTTCATAAAAAAGGTAGGCAAATAAACCGGAAAAACAAGCCATACGGTTTATCATCAAGATTTTGCTATACATCGCCATTGTTCATAGAGTGGAAAACTGTGGGCCGGGGTGGGTACTCCCGAAATATATATCACCGTCAGAGAGCAGAGTCACCTGATTGAGGTTGAGCGACGTTGAGTCTCCCCCGTAGTAGTCATTCCTGTCCATGTGCAGCACCTGGTGACACGCAATCAATAAGATGACCGAACCGTTTGCGAGTAAGATGGTTTGGTGGTGGGTGCTAATTCACCCTCCCGGTAAATTGGCGACGGAGAAAGGCCCGATCCGAAGAAACAATTGGATTGGTGATTCACAGGTTAATTTCTTTATTTGCGAGAGTTTGCATTATTCCAGTAAAACTTGCTCCCAAATCAAAGGAACGGGAAATGTATCAGAATCGATCAAGGATGAAATAAATTGCATTGGCGACGGACAGAGGATGGGATATGACGGGAGGAGAGGAGGCGTCGTCGTACCTTGAGGCGGTCGACGGAGAGGAGGCCGCTGAGGATGCACTCCTTGAGCCCCGTCCCCAGCACGATCACGTCGTACTCCACATCCATGGCGGCGCCGCGGCGTCGTCGATCTCGATCGCCCGGCCGGCCGGTGTGGAGAAAGATGGAGAGAGGGGGGGATCGGAGGAAAGAGTGGATCTCCAACGGTTCGAGTGACGGTTGCCAAGAGAGGTTGGTTTGGTTTGGTTTGGGGGATGAGAAGTGTCCGTGCCGCGCGGAGTGGGTGAGAAGAGTGCGCGTGGCGCAAGAAAAGTATAACCGCGGGCGCTTCTTGACTCGGTCACACCCGTGCTGCGGGCCGTTAATTCTTTGTGGGCCCACGACCTCTCCTCTTTTGTGGCCTCTTCCAATTTCCGAGAAGCCAGACAATTCTATTTGCTATTGGGCCGCAAGCCCAAGGGGTGGACTGCATATTCGTTTTTCTTCTTAATCAATACAGGCATCTTCAGCCTCTTTTTTTCTTGGAAAACGGTCCAATTTACACCCTCAATTATAGCTAAATTCCACATAATCTTATATTTCTCTCTTTTTTTCCGATTTACTCTCACAATTATGCTTAATAATATTTGTATACAGCTACTTGTGCAAGCATTTTACGATTAAGAATCAATTCCTTCTTTGTACAGATTGTGTATTAATTTACTATAACTATGGAATACGTTATATACTCATGTGCAGGTGTGTAGCGAGACGCAGTGAAAGAATCCCCGTCTGCCCAACTTATTAGCTTGAACTTCAGAGTACACAAAACTCTTGCTCCGATCCCTTTCTAGCCCTGTCAATCTAAGCCAGTGCTGTGGGTACGGGAAGATTTGGTGTGTTCCCCATATAGAAATAAGAGAATTAGAGTGGCTTGATCGCTTTATTGTTTTTCATATTGTTGTGCCTGCTTTTAGTTATGTTTCTCTACATTTTATCAAAAGCGCAGAAGTCGGGAAGGATAAATTCCGCAGCAGGGCATTGACCAGTGAACTCTGGGTTTACGATTGTACCAATCCCAGTAAACTCTGCTGCAATTTATAATATGCGTGCGACTTTATATGATATTAATATTTAGGAAGCAAACACCCGTGGACCAGTTCTCTATTCCCTCGGGCCGGTCTAGGCCCGCTTGGCCTAATGGAGCCCATCTGGGCTCAGCTGCCAGCCGCCGCTTGTGCCCCAGCGCAGCACGCGCGACGTAGTCACCAGGTCATCCTTGACGTGCGTGCCACGCCACCCTAGGGTCCCGCGTCCCTATAAAACCTCGGAGCCCTCGTCCTCAAACCGCACGTGCGCCGCCACCTGCCATCCTCACACCGCCGCGGGAGGACCTCCGTCGCTTGACGACCGAGCCGGCCGCCATCAGCGCCATTCACCTCCGATTCCGACCGCTGCCGTCCATCCTGACTGCCGGTGAGCTACCCCACGCGGCGCCCTCCACCTCCTCTATCTCCTGCGCCATCCACCTAAGCCCCTACCTCACCGGAACACCAGCGATTTCGCCACCTAGAGCCGTCCGTCGGCCATGGGAGCAAGCTCTATGAGCTTTTGTGATTAGGTTCCTACGAGATCTAGTAATCTTTAGATTTGCAATTTCCGTAAGGAGTAGCTTGTAACCGGACATGGTGAAGTAATCCAAAGATCTATTTGGTGCCATCTTGTTCCATCCCATTTGGATTTGCAATTTCCGTTTGTGTTTTTCGTGTCTTGTTTTCTCCCTTTTCTTCCCCCTCACGTTTTTGGTTGATTCGTGTTTTGTGGGGAGTTTTGAGTCAATCCGGTTGTTTGAAAATGAACTAGGATGTGAGTTGAACCTTTCCACCGAAGGGATTTGATTGAAACCTCACGAGTTCATAGATCGGGTCGATTCAAGTTTTGGCGTTGAGAAAACAGAGTTCTTCACAAGATTTGAAATTCTATTTGATTCACAAATATTTTAGGTATGATTTCTTAGGAGAAGCTTCTTTACTATGTTGTGAAGCTGTGGTTTAAATTTCGTGATTTTTGGAGGTCGTTTGACCCCATTTCGGATTTTTCTACCATCTTGCTATTTTGGAATTCCAGAAATCTCCGGACCTAATTCTGGAAATTTCAGGACCTAATTCTGGATATCTCCAGACCTCCGGAAATTTTCGAAGGTTTCTCCAGAAATCTTTGCACGTCCGGAATTTTCCGAAGGTTCTTCCAAATTCTTCTGCACAGAGGTGTTAGTTTTCAAAGTTTATCTTTTGGAGCTTGTTTGGAGTCTTTCTTACTTCCACTATTCTCAAATTGGGTTCCTAGCATCATTCCTAGGTCCATTAGCTTGTGCATAGCTAAGTGGACTTGATTTTGCTAGAAGAGAGGCTTGTGAGTTTTTAGCGAAGTTCTTTGAGAAAATTTGAATCGGCTCCCATTCACTCCCCCCTCTGGTCGCCTTTGCGGTCTTTCAATATCTTTGTTAAACTCTTTTTATTTACGTGATACTATTACTATTATTCACTGATGATGTCACTATATGTATGAAACTTGATCCTGACATACATATAGGTAGCACTTGGTTTGTTTTAATACATATAGGTAGTAGTTGGTTTTGTTTTAAAACTAGGTTAGACACCTTTTGACAGTCAGTTAGCAAAATCATCTCACCATCGTGAGCAGGTTAGGCTTGCCTAGCAAAGCTTGTCTCGAGACTTAAACATCCACGAGCTCTTTTACGGTACCCAATATAGTATATATAAGATCTAACTGTTCATTATTATGGATAATTTAGTAATTATTGTATTGTAAAAAGTGATATTTCAAATGGAATGGTTTCTAAACTTTATGCTAGTGTCAAAAATAAAATTACAGTGATGTTATTTGTGTTCTTTTACCATGATACCCTTATACTATATATACTACTCATGTATACTACCTATACCACAGGTGAGGGTTTCAGTAGTATACAATTAATCTTGACCATTGGATGTTTTTATACTAGTCCTTTTCGAACACTAATATAGCCTAGTATTGTGTACCGTAAAGGAGATCAAAATCCACTATCTACTCTTTCAACAAATTAGTTCAGAGCAACTTCTCAAAATCTATCGGGGGAGAAAGCTTACAAGATGCCATCACACAAAAACTAAGAACTGATTTGGCGTAGTAAAACCAATGATATCCATAGAGTGCCTTTGGTTTGGCTTTCCAACCTGCTTTTGCTTTTTAAAAAGCCAGTAGCCAAATCAAAGAGACCTGTTGTAGACAAGGTGCTATCACAAAATTAGTTTTTGTGCAGTTCAATTTTCACAGCACCGCTGGGCTTGCTTTCAGTGGCTGTGAGGGCGTCACTTTCATGAAAATTACCCGCACTGCCACTCCTTATGTGCGTACCGATTCATTTTTCCCATCATCTCCCCCCTTTCCTCTCGAGCGGCAGAGCACCGCGACTCGGCATCTACCCGCACGCCGCTAGGGTTCCCGGCGGCGCACGGGGTGAAATGTGGTAGCCCTCTCTGCCCCCTCTCTCCTCTTCCCGCGAAGGCCACCACTAGGGTTCCCCCTATTCTCCAGCGGCGCACCAGGTAAAACATGGCGGCCGGCCAGCCACGCCAGTGGTGGCCCTCTCCGCCCCCCTCTCTCCTCCTCCTGCGAAGGCAGCATTAGTAGCAGTTGGCATCAGGTGCACTCATGGGGGCCGGTGGATCTAGGTCCCTCCGATTCTTCTCTTTCTTTGCTGACGCTAGCGTCTGCTCTTTTTGGTCCTAACACCGCTGCTGGCTCTGTTGTAGGCCACGACCCCGTTGTTTGACTAGTGCAGAGGAGCCCCTTCGGTCTGGTATGTCCCTCATCTCCTCCAGGCTTTCCAAGTAGGAGCTGGCGGATGGCGCCCCTCTTTTGCAAGAACAGTGCAAGTACCTCAAACTCCCCCTCTTCCGTCGTGATGATCTGCAGCATGTTGATTATCAAACAAAATTGGTATAAGATAAATTGGTGGATGCATGATTATTACTGATGTTGTTATGATTGTGAATTGAATGATTTTTTTTCTTTATTCAAGAATAGCTCATAAGGTAGATTGTTGTGATGCCAATGTGAGGCATTTCACTGACATATGCAAAGGAGAGATAGAAGCTAGGAATAGGCCCTTGGGAATTTTCCCTTAGACTGGTTGGAAAAATCTGGTAACTAAGTATGAAGAAAAAACTGGGCTGAAGAAAATAAAGAAACAATTGAAGAACAAGTTGGACAATATGAAAAAGGAATATACATGGTTTATGGAGTTCAAGAATTCTGCCACTAGCCTTGAGGCAAAGCAAACTGTTGACTGCTCCAAGGATTGGTGGGATGAACACCTAGCTGTAAGAACTGTGTACTGTCCTTTTTTGCATTATTCTATATGGGCTGAATTGCTAACTTTATCCATTTAATTTCAGAGATGCAACAATCCTGATGAAGGTTCAAATGCAACTATGTTAGGTTCAGAAAACAAGGACCGAAGCACCTTGATGATCTTCATATATTGTTTGATAAGATACATGCTTGTGGGGCAAGTGCATCCTATGCTGGAGATATTTCCTCCTATGACTTAAGTGATGAGGATGTGGGTGAGATACAAAAAACTCTAGATAATGATGATGTCAAGTTGGCTGCTTTGAAAAAACATCAAAATCAGGAAAAAAAGAAATGCAAGGACTCCTCTAGTGCTACTGACGAAAAGGATGAGAAGAGCCCATTCTTTCAACTGTACAAGAACACATGTTTGAAGATAGAAACTGCAGCAGAGAAGATCTTGACAAGTATTGAAGCATCATCAACACGTCCTACCAGCCAAGTCCCTAGCACTGCAGAGGTCATGAAAATGGTGAAAGATTGTGAGGTGCAAGAGAAAATAACTCTAATGCATACTGCCACCTTTCTGATTGTCAAGCCTGAATTTAGAGAGGTTTTTAGCATGCTGGAAACAAATGAAGGAAGGTTCAACTTGATTGAGAAGGAGCATGCAAAGGAGTTAATGAGGCGCATGTAGAAGCTTTCTGTTACTTATTTCTAGTGTTGTGTTGTGAGAACCATTTATTTGCTTATGTTACTTGAGAACCATTTCAAAAAATGTTGCCTGTACTCTAAAAGATTAATATCTTGTGTAGATGGCTGACAACATGGAAGATTTGGTAAAAGATGGACAAAAGGATCTACTGCTTCTTGCTAAACTTTCCCAGCAGGCTGCCATTATTTGTGAAATAGGTTACTAATACACTGAGCGGTATTTGCACAAAGGAGAATATAGGAGACACTAGAAACTGAACTTCAATGGGTTATGAGGTGCATGGATCATCTGAGGTACTTCTATAAGATGTTTCGAATGAGCATTGATGTTTTCATAGCATTGAATGACTTGCTAATCTCAAACTATGGCTTAACATCAAGTAATAATGTATCACCAATGGAGTCATTGACAATGTTCTTGTGGATCGTTGAAGGACTCCAATCATTTTCACAAGCTGTAAATCATTTTACCCGGTCACTCTAGATAGTTTACACTAAATTTCATGAAGTACTGAATTGTTTGCGCAAGCTAGCAAAAGACAATATCAAGCCAAGAGATCTTACTTTCTGTACTGAGCATGATAAGATCAAGGAGGAACTTTTCTAGCCTTATTTTCAAAGGAGTATTGGAGCTATTGACTGTTCACATGTTCCAATAGCTGAGCCAAAAGAGGAAGTGGTCAACCACACATGTAGACAGGGCTATACATCTCAGAATGTGCTAGCTGTTTGTGATTTAGACATGAGGTTTATCTTTGTGGTTGCTGGTTGGCTAGGTTCTGCACATGACACACGGATCTTGAATCATGCGTTAGCAAATTTTCCTTCATTTCTCGTGCCTCCTAAAGGTATACATGTTTCGTCACTGGTTATTAATATTTCTATTGTTATTTGCCTTTGCTAATTTGGATTTATAGGTAAATACTACCTCGTGGACTCTGGTTATCCAAACCGAATAGGATATCTTGCCCTTTTAAAGGAAGCACATACCATATACTAGAGTTTCGACTTCGTAATGGGCATGAGGTAATGGACTCCGGAACACCTCAAGGGAAGTACGAGGTGTTTAATTTCTTGCATTCATCTCTTCAAAATGTCATTGAGCGGGCTTTCAGGGTCTCGAAGTAGAAGTGGTGTACTTTGAAGGGCATTCCAAGTTTTCCTACTCGTACTCAGAAGCATATAATTCTAGCTTGTATGGCATTTCATAATTTTATTCATGATAGCAATTTGCAAGATAAATTGTTCAATAGATGTGATGGTGACGAGGAGTACCTGCTACAACACAGTGCCACGGCACAAACACAAGGAGATGACAATCCAAATGGAGAGAACAAGGATATCATGAATACCATTCACAGTAGGATAACCGATGCTTTGGTTAGTACGAGAGGGAGATAGTTATATTGAAGAAGGACATCATTATGTGAACCATTTGTTTTTTTAATATTCTATCACTTTATTTACATGGACCATATCTTAACAGTGAATGCAAAACTTAAAGAAAATTAAGTTTCCCTTTCTATAATGGTAATTTGCATGTGAATTAGTGAACAAAATAGTGTTTTATAAATTTGAATATCAGCAGTCTCCTAGCATTCAGGGGCATTACATACATTTCTTACCAAACCTACAGTTTCACAGCTATTCCAACCAAATGGCTTTCAACTTTCTCACAGTTCAGAGCAGCTTTTTTCACAGCTCACAGCCCACAACAGCTTTTTCACAGCTTACAACCCAACCATTGCGCATAGACCAAGGAAACTCAAATCAATGCAAAAGTAGCAGTGAATAAGATATGGTCTTTTCCTTCGAAAAGACACCCTTTGAGTTGCATTGTGAAAGGGCTACTCTCATGGCCATGAGCATACATTGCGACATGGAGGCAATATTATAGCAAAATTGTGGGCAGCCTGTACAGGACTCGAACCCAACTGAGCACCCATCAGCAAACCGAAGTGGGCTACGGCCCATTAGTGGCCTGCAGCAGCACAACCGAACACATGTCCATGCCCAGCAGCAAAAAGAAACAAAAACAAATGCCAAAAACACACTGTAGCTAGGCATACACCATTTTTAATAAGGTTTCTAACAAGAGAAGAAAATTCATCTGTTGAACATATATGACAACTAACAAAAGTTTTTCCTTGTACATTAAATATGTCACCACTAGTATTGATGCCACAACAGATCTCCATTATGCCATGAGCAAATATTGTAGATTTATCTAGTATCACAACCTTGCAATAAATTGCACCGACCAATATTAGCTATCATATAATGTGTCTCTTTGAGTGTACCATTATATATATACTTGATGGTAGCACCATCTTGCTTCCCCATTCAGCCATTCAATTTGTCATCACAAGAAAATAATATAAGTATTTTCGTATTGGAATGGAAGTCATAAGGAAATACTCTATCGCTATCCACACAGCTGTTGCCACCACGCTGTTAGCACCAGCATAATAATCACTGCATCTTAGGTCCTGTTTGGTAGCGTTTGTCTTAGCTTCAGTTTCACCTATTTGCGCAAAACGAGCTACTGCAGCGTGAAGTCGTTTTTCCCTTACTGTTTTCTGTGCTTTCAGCTGTACGGTGATTCAAATTCTGTTTTCTCTGCTGGACTGGAAATAAAATTCACACAAGCATGCAAATGGAATTGATTAGACTTTTTAAAATTTCGCTTTGAGGAGCAGCGGGAGCGTAACAACTGTGAAATGAAATAGAATTGACATCCAGTCAGCCATTATAGCAACCAGACCTGATACTGTGCATTTATAATTACTCTCTCAACACACTGTAAGTTATTTTGTTGGAGATATTATCTTTTCAAAGTCTTGGTAGCACGTGCGAGCATGATTAACGGTAGTAGAAGGTGAATGGACAATGGAAATTTTTCTTACATAATTTCTCTGCTCCGATATCATCTCGGGACATTTGTCCAGTGAAAGCTCCAGTGCTCTGTTTTCCTAGCCGTCGGATCTTCTAGTCGCTGGAACTTCATAACTTTCAAAACCAGCTCAAATGCATTTAATCCAAGGTGTTGAAATTGCTCGTTGTCAGGTCTTGTCTAGTCAACACTCCAGTGCTACATCTTTTCATCCGGTCACCCTGTCTTTTGAACTGGTTCTGCATTATGAATTTATTATTATTATTATTGGCTAGGGAATATATATGATAATGCTTGATAAAATTGTTTAAAAATAATTATGAAAAAATGTAATATATTTTTAACATAACTTATGATGTCTAGTGGCACGCAGAAAATTTTAATTTAAAACTCTACCATGTACGGAAAAAATCTTATTAAAGAATAAATAAGAAAAATTAACATAATTGTGGGTATAATTTGAACTAAAAATGAGGCATCTCCTCCTTGGCTTGATATTCTACTGGCTCATAGGCATCCTCAGTGCATCAATGACAACTATAACATCCATATATGCATGTATGGTTGAAGTTGAATTTATCCGTGCAAGGTTTCGTATGGAAATAACAAGAGTTCACAACCTTACATTAATTACACACACCAACAAATATTAACTAGTATATATGTACACTTGGATGGGACCAATGCTAGCACTATCATTCTTTACCCATGTAAGGGTTTTCATTTGTCCATCATTGTAACAGAGAGCAATATAAAATGGAGAAGAAAGCATCAAGTTACAAGTGGCAGCGAAGAAGAAAATAAAAGAATATTGTCATATAGGAATGGGAGGGAAAAGGATATATATATGCTATCGCATGATTGTGTACACAGAGCAGTTCTAGGACTATCTTGTGCAGTTGTGGAGGGGGGCGCCGTGAAAGAATCTCCATCTGCCCAACTTATTAGCTTCAACTGCAGAGTCCAAAACAATCTTGCTCCAATCCCATTCTACCCCTGTCGATCTAAGCCAGTGCTGTGGGTACCAGCAGGGTCGCTGCGCTTCTGGTGAGTGGGTTGTGATGTGGTTCCTATATATACAGGACTAAAAGAATCAGAGTGGCTTATTCGGTCTATTGTTTTCTCTACTTTCAGTTATGTTTCTCTACTTTTTTTTTATCAAAAGCGCAAAATTCGGAAAGGAAAAATTGCGCCATAGATGCATGGATATAGCAGCATGGCATTGACCGGTGAACTCTTTAACATTATCATGCAATTTTCATCATTATTATATTTATAACATAACTTATGATGTCCAGTGTTACCTAGCAAAATTTTTGTCATGCCTGCCAGTTGAACTCATTCCACCACAAAAAGCTCATCCTTCTCACTATAGATGGACTCGCGAGTACCCGACTACTCATGTTAACCTTCCTTGTAGCAGTGGCTGGTATTAGCAGCCATCACTGCTGCACAACACAGTGCATCACCGCTGGCCCCAAACCCTGCGTCACCGACAGTTTCGGGTTCCCTATCACCGGCGGATCATTATTAACCAGTGGTGATGCACGGTCTACAGAGCTAGGGATGGGAGATTGTGAGGCTGCCAGAAAGGTTCATGGCTGGCTGGAGATGGAAGATGGTTGGGGCCAACAGTTCGGACCAATGGTGGTGGCCTGCTGGGAGGAAATCCACACAACCATGCAAACAAGGCATCCCTCCTTACTCGCTGCCGCGACTGCCAAGACAAAACATTAATTTGAACCGTGTCAATGACAAATTTAATGTCCTTATATGCACATGTATAATCGAACTTGAATTCATCCGTGGAAGGTTGCAGTTTAATTCTATGAAAAATAATAAGAGTTCACAACCTTACATTAATTACACAAATGAACAAATAATAACCAGTATATACGTACACTTGGACGGTACCAATGGTAGCACACCATCTTTCTTCCCCATGTAAACTGTAACAGAGAGCAATATAAAATGGAGAAGAGAGCATCAAGTTAGAAGTGGCAGCGAAGAAAATAAAGAAAAAATATATATTGCCATATAGGAATGGGAGGCAAAAGGATATGCTATCGCATGATTGTGTACACAGAGTAGTTCTAGGACTATCTTGTGCAGGTGTGGAGAGAGACGCAGTGAAATATTCCCCATCTGCTCAGCTTATGAGCTTCAACTGCAGAGTGGAAGAAAGTCTCGATCCGATCCCTTTCTTGCACTGTCAAGCTAAGCCAGCGCTAGGGTACAGGTGGGTTCGCATTAGCTGAGTGGGTTGTTGTGTGTTTCCTATATAGAAATAAGAAAATCAGAGTGGCTTGATAGGTCTATTGTTTTCAATATTGTCTTCTTTGCTTTCAGCTCTATTTCTCTAATTTTTATCAAATGTGCAAAAGTCCGAGAGAAAAAAATCGGCTGCAGACGCATGGATATAGCAGCATGGCATTGACCGGTGAAGTCCGGTGGAAAACTCACCTTTAGTCCCAATTGGGTAGGCTCAAATCTCTCTAAAATCCATTCGGATAAATTTTTCGAGACAAAAGGGGGTCTTTAGTCCCGGATCATCCCCTTTTAGTCCCGGTTGGTATTACTGATCGAGACTAAAAAATTTTGAAAAAAATAAAAAATACCCATGCTCGCGCTCGCCCGCCCGGCCGGCCGCCCGCTGGCGGCGCGTGCCACTGCCCCCGCTGGCCCGGCCTCCGCTCGCGTCGATCTCCCGCTCCGCCTCCGCCTCCCCCGCCGCCGCCTTCTGCTCCGCCCGCCGGCCGCACCCTCCGTGCCCTTAGCTCCGCCTGCACCCGTCGGCTTCGCACCCTCCACTCCGCCCGCGTGTTGCCAACCGCCCTCGCCCCGCTGCCGCTCCTCACTATCAGTGAGGAGCAAGAAGAGGGGGAAGGGGAGGGGAGCAAAGGGGGAGGGGGCGGCCACCCGCACCGGAGGAAGAGGAGGAGGAAGGAGAGGAGGAGCTAGCTGCGCACTAAGGACTTGTGGAGAAGATAAGGACGAGACCTGTACTGCGCGACCTGTGTGTTTATCCCGGTTGGTGTTTCCAACCGGGACAAAAGCCTCAATTTTTCCCGGTTGGAAATACCAACTGGGACTAAATCTTTTCTCCTGTTTGGAATTATCACCAGGGATAGGGGGAGCTTTTATCCCGGTTGGAATTATCAACCAGGATAGGGGGGGATGTCGCTGCTAGATCTTTTCAATAGGGACTAAAGCCCCTCCCGTCAGTGTCGTTTCGGTCCCTCATTTTTGACTCGGGACTAAAGACCCTTTAAGTACAGGTTCAATGTTAAACGGGACAAAAGGGGTTGGTTGGAAGGTGAGTTCTCTACTAGTATCCTTAAAGTCTAAACGAAGCAAAAAAAACTGAACAGCCAAAACAAAAAATTTATTTAATATTTTTAGTCATATCAATGACAACTATAATAACCATATATGCATGTATGGTTGAAGTTGAATTTATCCGTGCAAGGTTTCGTATGGAAATAACAAGAGTTCACAACCTTACATTAATTACACGCACCAACAAATATTAACTAGTATATATGTACACTTGGATGATACCATTGGTAGCACTATCATTCTTTACCCATGTAAGGGTTTTCATTTGTCCATCATTGTAACAGAGAGCAATATAAAATGGAGAAGAAAGCATCAAGTTAGAAGTGGAAGCGAAGAAGAAAATAAAAGAATATTGTCATATAGGAATGGGAGGCAAAAGGACATATATGCTATCGCATGATTGTGTACACAGTGTAGTTCTAGGACTATCTTGTGCAGGTGTGGAGAAAGACGCAGTGAAATATTTTTCCCATCTGCCCAGCTTATGAGCTTCAACTGCAGAGTGGAAGAAAGTCTCGATCCGATCCCTTTCTTGCACTGTCAAGCTAAGCCAGCGCTAGGGTACAGGTGGGTTCGCATTAGCTGATTGGGTTGTTGTGTGTTTCCTATATAGAAATAAGAAAATCAGAGTGGCTTGATAGGTCTATTGTTTTCAATATTGTCTTCTTTGCTTTCAGCTCTATTTCTCTAATTTTTATCAAATGTGCAAAAGTCCGAGAGAAAAAAATCGGCTGCAGACGCATGGATATAGTAGCATGGCATTGACCGGTGATGTCCGGTGGAAAACTCACCTTTAGTCCCGATTGGGTAGGCTCAAATCTCTCTAAAATCCATTCGGAATTTTTCGAGAAAAAAGGGAGTTTTTAGTCCCGGATCACCCCTTTTAGTCCCGGTTGGTATTACTAATCGAGACTAAAAATTTTTGAAAAAAATAAAAAATACCCATGCTCGCGCCCGCCCGGCTGGCCGGCCGCCCGCTGGCGGCGCGTGCCACTGCCACCGCTGGCCCGGCCTCCGCCCGCGTCCATCTCCCGCTACGCCTCCGCCTCCCCTGCCGCCGCCTTCTGCTCCGCCCGCCGGCCGCACCCTCCGTGCCCTTCGCTCCGCCTGCACCCGTCAGCTTCGCGCCCTCCACTCCGCCCGCGTGTTGCCACCCGCCCTCGCCCCGCTGCCGCTCCTCACTGTCAGTGAGGGGCAAGCAGCGGGGGAAGGGGAGGGGAGCAAACGGGGAGGGGGGGCCACCCGCACCGGAGGAAGAGGAGGAGGAAGGAGAGGAGGAGCTAGCTGCACACTAAGGACTTGTGGAGAAGATAAGGACGAGACCTGTACTGCGCAACCTGTGTGTTTATCCCGGTTGGTGTTTCCAACCGGACAAAAGCCTCAATTTTTCCCGGTTAGAAATACCAACTGGGACTAAATCTTTTCTCCTGTTTGGAATTATCACCAGGGATAGGGGGGAGCTTTTATCCTGGTTGGAATTATCAACCAGGATAGGGGGGGATGTCGCTGCTAGATCTTTTCAATAGGGACTAAAGCCCCTCCCGTCAGTGTCGTTTCGGTCCCTCATTTTTGACTCGGGACTAAAGACCCTTTAAGTACAGGTTCAATGTTAAACGGGACAAAAGGGGTTGGTTGGAAGGTGAGTTCTCTACTAGTATCCTTAAAGTCTAAACGAAGCAAAAAAACTGAACAGCCAAAACAAAAAATTTATTTAGTATTTTTAGTCATATCAATGACAACTATAATAACCATATATGCATGTATGGTTGAAGTTGAATTTATCCGTGCAAGGTTTCGTATGGAAATAACAAGAGTTCACGACCTTACATTAATTACACGCACCAACAAATATTAACTAGTATATATGTACACTTGGATGATACCATTGGTAGCACTATCATTCTTTACCGATGTAAGGGTTTTCATGTGTCCATCATTGTAACAGAGAGCAATATAAAATGGAGAAGAAAGCATCAAGTTAGAAGTGGAAGCGAAGATGAAAATAAAAGAATATTGTCATATAGGAATGGGAGGCAAAAGGATATATGTGCTATCGCATGATTGTGTACACAGGTAGTTCTAGGACTATCTTGTGTAGGTGCGGAGAAAGACGCAGTGAAATATTCCCCATCTGCTCCGCCCGCCGGCCGCACCCACCATGCCCTTCGCTTCGCCTCCGCCCGCCGGCTTTGCTCCGCGCCCTCTGCTTCACCCGCGCGCTGCCGCCGGCTGCCCCGCGCGTCGCCACCCGCCCTCGCCCTGCTGCCGCTCCTCACTGTCAGTGAGGGGGGAGCAAAAGGGAAAGGGGAGGGGAGCAGAGAGGGAGGGGGCAGCCACCTGCGCCGGAGGAAGAGGAGGAGGAAGGGGAGGAGGAGCTAGCTGCATGCTAAGGACTTGTGCGCGCGTGGAGAAGATAAGGACGAGACCTGTACTGCGCGACCTATGTGTTTGTCCCGGTTGGTGTTTCCAACCGGGACAAAAGCCTCCCTTTTTTCCGGTTGGAACCAACCGGGACTAAATCTTTTCTCCTGATTGGAATTATCAACCGGGACAGGGGGGCTTTTGTCCCGGTTAGAATTAGCAACCGGGATGAGGGGTGGGGGGGCGTCGCTATCAGATTTTTTCAATAGGGACTAAAGCCCCTCCCGTCGGTGTCCTTTCGATCCCTCATTTTTGACCCGGGACTAAAGACCCTTTAATCACGAATCTAATGTTAACCGGGATAAAAGGGGTTGGATGGAAGGTCAGTTTTCTACTAGTATCCTTAAAGTCTAAACGAAGCAAAAAACAACTACCAAAACAAAAAATTTATTTAATATTTTTAGTCATATCAATGACAACTATAATATCCATATATGCATGTATGGTTGAAGTTGAATTTATCCGTGCAAGGTTTCGTATGGAAATAACAAGAGTTGACAACCTTACTTAATTACACACCAACAAATATTAGCTAGTATATATGTACTCTTGGATGGTACCATTGGTAGCACTATCATTCTTTACCCATGTAAGGGTTTTCATTTGTCCATCATTGTAACAGAGAGCAATATAAAATGGAGAAGAAAGCATCAAGTTACAAGTGGCAGCGAAGAAGAAAATAAAAGAATATTGTCATATAGGAATGGGAGGGAAAAGGATATATATATATGCTATCGCATGATTGTGTACACAGAGTAGTTCTAGGACTATCTTGTGCAGTTGTGGAGGGGGGCGCCGTGAAAGAATCCCCATCTGCCCAACTTCAACTTATTAGCTTCAACTGCAGAGTCCAAAACAATCTTGCTCCAATCCCATTCTACCCCTGTCGATCTAAGCCAGTGCTGTGGGTACCAGCAGGGTCGCTGCGCTTCTGCTGAGTGGGTTGTGATGTGGTTTATATACAGGAATAAAAGAATCAGAGTGGCTTATTGGGTCTATTGTTTTCTCTACTTTCAGTTATGTTTCTCTACCTTTTTATCAATAGCGCAAATTTCGGAAAGGAAAAATTGCGCCATAGATGCATGGATATAGCAGCATGGCATTGACCGGTGAACTCTTTAACATTATCATGCAATTTTCATCATTATTATATTTATAACATAACTTATGATGTCCAGTGTTACCTACCAAAATTTAAACTTAAAACTCTAATTGTGTAGAGAAACCAAAAACAATATCTTTTTAACATAATTGTGGGAATAAATTGAACTAAAGATTAGGCATCTCCTACATGGCCTACATCTAAGCCAGGTAATGATGCTGGCACATAGGCATCCTCCATTCTTCTTCTGTGTCATGTTGTGGGGCACTTGATGTTCTTTTTTTTTTGTCACGCCTACCGGTGGAAGTTCTTCCATCACAGAAAGCTCGCACTTCTCACTAACTGCAAATGGACTCCACTACTCCTGTTCACCGTCCTTGTAGCAGTGGCTGGTATTAGCAGCTGGAGTTAGGGATATGGGAGGCTGCCAGGAAGGTTGATGGCAGGTAGACTTGGAAAATGGTCGTTGCCAGCCGGTCGGACCAATTGTGGTGGTGCCATATTGCCATTTAGTGATGGATCGCATATCGGGTTAGCGTGGTTGCTGATGGCAGACGCAGATCGCAAGGATGGTGGCCGGAGGGCAGGGCGTGCGAGGAGCTCGGCGTCGGCGACTATCTATAACATCCCCTGCTGATACCCACCCAATTGCCTCATATATATTCAACTTCCATGACTCCCTGGGTTGACTTGTGAGTAGATGCATCGTGCTCACAGAGCCTGCTCGGAGGAAATCCACACGGCCATGAAAAAAAAACGGAAATCCTTCGTCACTCTTTACTGCTCTAAAGTCTAAACTAAGCACTAAACTTAACTGTGTTTCTTAATAATTTTAACCATGTCAATGACAACTTTAATGTCCTTATATGCATGTATGATTTGAAATTGTATTTCTTTTAGTAAGGATGCAGTTCAATTGTATGGAAATAATAATAGTTCATAGCCTTGCATTAATTATACACACCAACAAATACTAACTAGTATATACGCTTGGATGGTACCATTATACATTTGGTGGTAGCATCATATTTCTTCCCCACAAGGCTGTTCAGTCAACCATCTTAATAGAGAGCAACATAAAATGGAGAACATAGCGCGGGTGAGGTGCGGCGGAGAAGAAGAAAATAACAAATTAAAATATTCTCGTATAGGAATGGAAGGCAAAAGGATATATGCTATAGCATCTTTGCATCCTCTCACGAGTTGTTCTCGGACTATCTTCTGTGGACTGTCTCAGGGATGAGGGAAGGAGTGAAACAGTCGCTCATCAAGTTTGGCTTCATCAACATATCGTAATACTCCTGTTCCATCCCAGTCGGCGCAATCTAAGACATATAGAGGAAGAGAATCAGAGTGGCTTCATGGCCTATTGTTTTACGTACTGTTTTCTCTTCCTTCAGCTCTGTTTCTCTTCTTCTGTATCAAAAGCCCACAACAAGAGTACCGAAGGAAAAATCCACAAATATGCATATATGTACGTAGGAGCACGACATTTACTGGAACAACAGCTATGGCTTTTGTACACCTATGGCTTTTTGCATCCTCATAGTAAAAATTTGGCTTCAGGGAGCAGAGCATATGCACCCAACTAGTCTTAAACGAGCAAGCAGTTTATCATAAACTGTGCCAATGCTTATTATTTGTTAGCACTAGAACTAACTCTTTAATATGTCATAGCCACAAACCGAAAAGAACAATGATCACTACGAAAACCTCAAATTTACCGAGTGTTTTTTCTTTGCCGAGTATTTTTTTTCGGACACTCGGCGAACAAACTCTTTGCCGAGTGCCAAGCTAAAAACACTCGGCAATACTCGGCAAGTTGCGTATTTCTTTCCTCACGCTCAATCCTCGACATGGTTGGAATCCGGGAATATATAGCCAGGTTGTTGCGAATACCCCAGCATCCTTTGGGCTTTTTCTCTGCACAAGGCTTGAGTAGCCTCCCATGGCTATTCGACTACGTCACCGGTCAATAACTGATACAATCACAGCAAAAAGCAAGATGGCGGAACTGACAATGTGATACAGTGACCTATATGCCGATGCCTTCCATTCCCACCATTTAATATGGTTGGTCTTCATTAATTTTGTATTTATGATCTTTTTCCCAGTGGTAGCGTGCATGCAAAATGAATGGCTCACTGGAATGAAGGAGCTAGAAAGACCGCTACTATCAAATATATAATGCCAGCCTCCAAGATCTCTATCAAATATACGATGGTTGGAACCGGTGGTGATATACATTTTCTCCTGGTTCTAACATCCACTACGCTTACCAACAAACAAACCTTTTCACCACTGGTTTAACTCAAACCGGCGCTCATGAACAGTTAGTAATAACACTTTCTGTAGTAGTGGGTAGCAACCAGGATACACACAGCAAAACCCCCTCTGATGCAACCATTAATGGCAGTGCTATGTTTGGCTAACCTTGACAGTCAAGGGAAACAAGAGTAGGAATAATAGTGGACAAGCTGTTTCTCCTCAAGAAATAGGCCAACATGCCATTCCCGTTTTTGTTCTAGCGACGCAATAAAAAATCATATCGTAGTCTCTCGATGAAACAGAGTATTATTTAAATAGTAGAAGATTCCATGCCCTGTAACAATCTGTTGCTAAACTGCCGTTCGGGTTGGCCTCCGTTGTTGTTGTTATCTCCCATGTACCACGTTCCCAACTTACATGGTCCTGACCCTCCTCCTTTTGCAACTGTGGCTAATTGGCTTGGTGGCTAGTTTCCTTACACCTTCTGTTTCATCTAAAAAAAGTATATGTTTAACTTTCAATTTAGGAGATCCATCCTTCGGCGACTGAGAACCTAATTTAAGAAAAGAAAATTGCTTGTGGGACCCCGAGTAATATAGTTATGCAGCTGCATCCAGAGCAAGACCCGCTATACTCTGCACAACTTCAAGTGCAGTGGCCACATCGAGGATTTTTTTTACGACGATGCCCTCATGAAGAACACAACGCCATCATCGCCGCTCACACCTGCAATGCCTTCACCATAGCGGCAACCATGGAGTAGCGGTCCCCTTCCCCGTGGGACCAGCACAAGTACCAGCATTCGTCGAACGTCAAGATTAATCAGAAGCGGGGAGCTTTATCAGTCGTACTTTGTTGCGCAAATCTCCTCTGTCCAGCACACTGTTTGATCGAGTATTTCTTGACAGGGAGTTGAAGAACAAGGGGCAGCTCTGACCCTCGTGATCAACCCCAGCCATGTATTGGACGCCTGCTACTAATTATTTGTATGGTATGTAGGGTTCTTTACAACGAATATGTTGTATATACGACATGCCTATCTTTAACTGTAGTCCCATCTGGCCATCCATGCTTTGCAACACGATACTTTCCATGCTTACAGCCCACCTACACATTTCAACAATGAAAAAAAAACATTCTAGGCATTTCCCTTTTCTAACAAGGTTTTTATCGAGAGGAGCAATTCATCTGTCGAACATAAATGACAAATAATGATGGTCTTCCTGGTACAAGAAATATGTCACCACTAGCTTAGTATTGATGCCGCCACAGATCTCCATTGTGCTAGAAGCAAATATCACAACCTTGCAATAAATTACACCGACCAATAATAACCAGTATTTACGACGTGACTCTTCAAGTATACCACTATATATTGATGGTAGCACCATCTTGCTTCCCCGTTCAGCCGCCATTCGATTTGCCATCACGAGGAAATAATATAAAATATCAACCTATTGGAGTGGAAGGCATAAAAAAGTATGCTATCGCCACGATCTTCAATGGATCTTTCTAGAAATATCATAATAGATGGTGTGGCGAGGATATTGTGTTGACAAGGAGACAAGCAACTGGACAGAACATGATGACAGCTTCATCAACGTCACCTCACCGCTGACCAATATCATTGTTTCTATTTCTTCACGCCAGTCCACGTTAGCCTCATCTACATCGGGTTGCACCAACTGGGTCGCGTTTGGTTCCCTTTGCTTATTTTTAGTATAGGTCACATCGAATGTTTAGATACTAATTAGGAGTATTAAACGTAGACTATTTATAAAACCCATTACATAAGTGGAGGCTAAACAGCGAGACGAATCTATTAAGCCTAAATAAGCCATCATTAGCAAATATTTATTGTAGCAACATATTGTCAAATCATGGACTAATTAGGTTTAATAGATTCGTCTCGCCGTTTAGCCTCCACTTATGTAATGGGTTTTGTAAATAGTCTACATTTAATATTCTAATTAGTATCTAAACATTCGATGTGACGGGTGTTAAAAATAAGTAGGAGAAATCAAACCAGATCGTAGAAAAATAAAGTGGGATAAATCTTGTGCAGCTCCAACCTTGTCGCCGCGACCATGATGACAGCTGTTGGCACCAGTCCAAGAACCATCGCATCTTAGGGGGAGAGTCTCGCACACTGTTTTCACTGCTTTCAGCTCTTATTCTCTCTGCCTATTTTTAACAAGGGTGTTTCAAGTTATTTTTTATCTGATGGATTTGGAAGAAAATTCACACATGAATGCAAGTAATATATAGCAGGTATTTATTGGTTATTTACCATAGTTAGAGTTTTGCTTCGTGGAGCAGGGGGCGCGTGACAACTGTAAAATTAAATGGAATCGGGATTCAGTCTGCCATTGTAAAATTAAATGGAATCGGGATTCAGCTCTGTCAACGCTCTGCACGACTGAGCATGATTAACAGTAATAGAAGGCGAATAGACAAACGAATTTCATCTACATAACTACTTTAATGGGGCAATATCATCTCTGTACAATTGTTTGGTCGAAACTCCAATGCTATGACCCCTATTTGTTTGAGCTTAATTGAGAATCGATTGTTTGAGAATCTAGATTTCCTGAGAATCTGCTGTCAAGAGAATCTGCTGGCTAAATAAGCTGGGAGTTTGGCAACCCTGATTATTTGTAGTTGATTATCTGTTCTGAGTGTAAAATGACCTGTACGCCCCTGGGGCTGATGATAGCTCATTTGATTCATGAGTACGAGCAGAAGATGATTTTGACAATATTTTTCAAGTTTGTAAAACATAAATTTTGATAAAATAATTAGTAATACATTCCAGGACATTGAATTAGCCACTTCAAACAATACCCATTAGCTCAACAAAAGATAGACTACAACAAATAATCACCCATGCCAAGCGGATGCAATTGCATCACGAAAGGCACCCATGTCAATATCATCTACCGAAAGACTCCCATCTCCCGTGGTACCTTGGTTACCATGAATGTCTACATCCTGTTCGGGCATAGAGTTGGCAAAGTCCATGTCTTGTTGTGCATTATCCCTAATGAAATTATGAAGAACCATACACATTGTTATAATTTTTGATTGCTTCCTAATTGGATAGCTAGGCAAAGTTCAAGAGAATACGCCACTTCATCTTTATAACTCCAAATGAGCGTTCAATCACATTTCTAAGGAATGAATGCGCGTAGTTGAACAACTCCTTTGATCTAGCCGGGTGGTGACCATGTTTCCACTCGGACACATGGTACCTTGTCCCTTGTATGGTGCCAAAAAAACCTTTTCTGTTAGGATACCCGGAATCAATGACATAATACTTCCCTACATGTGACTAAATAAATTATCCATGAAAATAATGAAAGAAAAATATATATGGAAGTAAATGAAAACCACATACTTTCCTTTGGGAATTGAAATTGTTCTGTATATGTGACCAATGTATCCAATAAGACACGAGCATCATGGATAGATCCAGCCTAACCAGTGACAACAAAAATGAAGCGCATATCAAAGTCACAAACTGCCATAACATTTTGTGAAGCATATCCATGATGGCCGAAGTATTTGGGTTGCTCACTTAAGGGTACAGTGACTGGTATATGTGTGCCATCAATTGCGCCTACGCAATCATTAAAATGGGGCCAAAATTGAGCTTCTTGCAGTTTAGGATGGATTGTGCCAAATAAAGGATCCCTAGGCTTTATGTGTCAGTAGCCATTCGATTGACACACTCAAGTACCTCACCAAACTTCACCAAACTTCCTGCTTACAGTTTCACCAAACTTGTTCTTGACTTTTCCTAAAAAATTAAGGTGCACCACATGTCGAAAAAACATTCCTAAGGTTTCCTTGGTACAGATTCATCCACTTGCAATAAGACCATATTGACACCTTGGGTGTCATGAAGTTGTTGGAAAACTGACCTCCTCATCCTGAACATGTCATAGCAATCACCATCATTTTGTAGCTGACGCTCAACCCATTGTATTCCAGTTTCACCTGGAATTTTTCTAGGCTGCTTGGTAATTCCATCTCTGGAGCCCATGCATTCCAAAGCCATATATGCCACCATAAAGTTCTCATCCCCACTGGATGTATTCATTTGCACAAAAGCAATATAAGTAAATAGTCTCACATACATGTAAACAAGAGAGGGCTCATATAGAGATAATCAAACAAATAGTCCAACTATTATTACAACCAAATAATAGTCATACAATCAATAGTCTCCCAAGCAAATAGTCTGACATACATTATTACATGTACATGTCTCACACATTAAAATAAATAAGCAACTACATAGTTATTACATAGCACAAGTATCACACTATTTTTTGTTCCTTTCCTCCCATGCTCTCCTTAGCCAATTCAGCCTCCCATTTGGTGTCTTGAAAGTCTGAAACATGTCACGGTTTGCTTTTGTTTTTAGAAGTTGGGTGGCATAGTAGTGTTCATCACTCCCTCAGTCCCGTCCTCAATGACTTGCTCCATCATTTTTTAATCTCATCTCTAACAAGATCAATCACTTGTGAAGTTGCTGACTGTTTGCTGCTTTGGGCCTTCATCTCATACGCATCTACCAACCTTTTCATACACTGATCTCTAAAGGTGCTGTCCTTTTATCCTTACCACGTGCATTAATTAGAATTAGGGATGACTGTTTGTGTGGTCATCTCATCCTCACGATCACCTTTTCCCTGTCCATCACTGTCAGCAGCAGCACCACCTTGACCAGGAACATATGCGGTCTCATTTGTAACACTTATAGCATCGAACATGATCCTTAGCAAGTCCTCATGCTCAAGTGGTGCAGTTTTGAAAGTGATACAACCGGGCATAGCCTGGAAAATTGCAGATGACATGAACATCAATTAATCCAATTTGTTCAACACATGATAAGTGGTATGGATAGACAATCAGTACCCAATTATTAGATTTTACATCATTTTGTTGCTTCCACCAATCTTCAGAGGCTACAATGTATCCATTCAAGGGATTCCTCCCCAATCCAGTAGCTCTGCTATTCAAAGTCTTCCACTGGACATATTTTTTCTTCAATGTATCCCATCTGTTCTTCATTTGCTCTTGAGTGTAAGGTCTACCAGTACGTTCCTCGAACTTCCTTACAAGGTTTGCATAGCCCACACTATTCAAGCACTGCTGCGGCCTATTGTGAGCAAGAACTTCTTCCGCACATATTTCGTTGAACATCTTTTGCAGCAAAAGCATCCCATTTTGCCTGAACTTTTGTCGATTTTTCCATCTTAAATTGCTACTAGCAATTAATTGACAATTTGGCAAAATACTGAACTGTGAGATGGGAGCATTCAGAGTACATACCTTATGCTGCCGTGCTGCTGCTGTCTCTGCTAGCTGCTGCCGTGCCGGTGCCGCTGCTGTCTCTGCTCTGCTGCTTGTGCTGCCGTGCCGCTGATGCCTCTTCTTTGCTCTGCTGCTCTTGCTTTGCTCTGCCGCTCTGCTTTGCTCTGCCGCCTGCTTTTTCTGCTGCTGCTACTTGCTCCGCACCACGCCGCCCGCCAGCAGCGCCACACCTGCTCCCACTGGCCGCGCCGCCCGCCCGCCTGCAGCGCCATGCCTGCTCCAGGCCGCGCTGCACCGCCCGCCGCCGCACCGCTTGCCACACCGCCGCCCGACCGCCTGCCGCGCTGCGCCGCCGCACGAGCATCGCCTAGGCTCCGCACGCACCGGATCTGCAGTGGGAGAGGCTTCGGACTTCGGAGAGGGCGGCGGCCTGAGATGCGGCGGCGCTGAACCCTAGCGCCAGAGATGGAGGAACGGGAAGGAGGGAGAGGGTATCGGTGGAAAAGCGAGTGGGATTTCTCGTACCGCGGGGGGCTGAACGCGTTTCGGTGCTAGGCTTGTCGCGGTGGGGGAAGGGGTATCGCGGCGCGGTAACGCGCGGCCGCCGCGACCCGTTCGGCGGGATTTTTGCTGTTGGCTGCCGCACCGCAGAAACAATTGGGCCTGTACTTTGTTAGCTGTCATGTCTTCCACTCGCTAGCACTTCCTAACTTGAAAAAAGCAGGTCAAATGCCTTTAATCCGAAGTGTTCAAATTTCTAGGCATGGATCATCCGGTCAATGATTATATTTTCACTCAATCACCAAAATAAGAAAAAATGATCTACAGTTCCCTACAAGAACCTACAAGGAATCAAGGATATGCCTATCTTCAACTGTAGTCCCACTCTGCATCACAATATGTTCCTTGGTTATAGTTTCTACACACTTCACACATTGCAATAAGCACAAGTCTTGTTTTTACAAAGTTTTTTACAAGCGAAGCAATGTCCGCAAGAGAAGCAAACGGGAACATTACTGAACTCAGTTTACTTTTAAATCAAATCCATGTAAATAGTCCAAACAAATTCAGATGCAATTAATCTATAGGGCACATGCATTTTTTGTTGATTTTTTGAAAGCAAAGATATGGAAATGCTATATAACATATGCAATAAATCTTTTGAACTATAGATCCATTATACTTTGTCAGTACTAAACTTTCTCTACTTGTTGTCCCTAAAGACTTATACAAAATTTAAAGCATTTCTGGAGAATTCTTAGTACAAGAAATACATTAAACTAATATAGTACCATATATATGCTGCTAATACTCAGCCCATCAAACTTGTCTTTATATAGGTCCCAAATATTGAAGGTTCATCTACTTTTGGCAAATACAAACTTTGAGTGATAATATATAGTTGCTAGTAGCACGGTCTTTCTTGTTTACCTGGATAACCTTTTAGTTTAACCCCGGAAGAAGAAAGAACATAAAATGGAGGGGGGAGAGAGCGCGTGAGATGTTATAGTAGTAAAGGAGAAACCTAACGCAAGTCTTCTCAGAGAAGAATGGAAGGCAGAAGGAAATAGGCTAAAGTGAGGGGATGGTGATGGATCAAGGTCTTGTTTAGTTCCACCCAAACTCCCAATTCTGACACTATGCAAAAAGAAGATTCCTCGTCATATCAAACTTGCGGTACATGCATGGAGTACTAAATGTAGATGAAATCAAAAACTAATTGCACAGTTTTGTTGTACTTTGCGAGACGAATCTTTTGAGCCTAATTAGTCAATATTTGGACAATAATTTACAAATACAAACGAAACGCTACAGTGTGCTACAGTGCTACAACAGTAATTTTGGACACCCAAATTCAGGGCAACTAAACAAGACCCAAGAAAGAAAAATACTTCTAGCCTGGCAGACCATTCGAAATTCGAGGGACTGTTAGAAACAGTGGAGGGAAATAGTAGCTGCAAGCCAATAACTAACCTTGCTTCTTGGACTGCTCATCATGCCAAGTCGGCTGAAATTAGATTGTGCAAGACCGATTATGCTCTACAGAATGTTTCATCTATCAGAATTGGCCGCGGCTTATTAATCGAGTTTCTGGTTGTGCACGTTGCCCATATACATGCATAGCGTCAGATTGGCTAGCTTAAGCGTCCTACTGTGTTATGAGTATAGTTTTCTCTGCTTTCATCTCTGATTGAATGTTTTTTTTATGAAAGCAATATGTCTGGAATCTGTATCAAGTATCAACTTGTCTGTTCTTTTTATTATTGGAGCCAACCTTGGTATTGAGTTGCATGCACGGGCTGGCCAGCTGCTCCCTTGCAGCTTTTACCACTGGGCTACAAGCCGATCCGCACAACATGTCTGGTTTCAATCTGCTATTGCTGCAAAGCAGTATGGCTGGTATCATGCATATTTTCTGTAAAATGTATTGACACGTCATGTATAGTCCCATTATTTATTCCAAACATCAACCCACAATCCATTAGATTCATTTATTAGTTGCATTGGCCATCACCGATAGCAAGGCACAACGGTGGAGGCAGAAAAGACAAAAGTGTAGTAGGAGGGTGGAGGCAGAAAAGACAAAAGTGTAGTAGGAGGGGAATAGGCAAAGGTGAATTCATCTTAACTATTTGTCAGAGCGACGAAGCAGTTCATTTACATATGTAACATAAAACTAATACTAGTGTCTTCTTGGTAGTAGAAATACGTAAAAGAGAATGCAGGGTTGATAGCTCCTTATGTATTCACTACCGGAAACAGCAAGTTTGCCGAGTGCCTGGGGCACTCGGCGAAAGCCCAATAACACTCGGCAAAGCGTTTGCTGAGTGTAACACTCGGCAAACAAGACTCGGCAAACTTTTCCTCAGCAAACAGCAGATTTACCGAGTATCGTACGTCGGGTACTCAGCAAAGCTTCGCCGAGTACTAAAAAACACTTGGCAAACATATTTTTTGAAAAAAATAAAAAAAACAAAAACGCCGGCCGCCGCCACCACCGGCCTCCACCACCTTCACCACTGCCGGCCACCACCACCGGCCTCTACCACCGCCACCACTACCACCCGCCACCACGCCGCCTCGCCACGGCCGCCGCCCACCACGCTGCCACTGCCACCCGCCACCACCACCGGCCTCCACCACCTTCACCACTGCCGGCCACCACCACCCTCTACCGCCGCCATCACTGCCACTCGCCACCACGCCACCTCACCACAGCCGCTGCCTACCACGCCGCCACGTCCGCTGGGGAGAAGGGGAGGGGGCGCCCGGCCACCCATCGCCACCCGCTGCCACACCACCTGTCGCTGAGGAGATGGGGAGGGGGCGACCGGCCGCCGCCGGATCCGGCCGCGAGGGGAGGGGATCCGGCCGGATCCAGCCGCGAGGGGAGGAGCCACCGCCGGATCTGGCCTGGAGGGGAGGTGCCATCGCCGCATCCGGCCACCACCACCACACCTGCCGGCCACCACCACCACCTCCACCACCGCACCCGCCGGCCACCACCTCCGGATCCGAGGAGAGGAGGGGCGGGCGGCGGCCGGATCTGGCTAGATCCGGGGAGAGGGGCGGGACGGCGGCCGGAGACGCCGCCGGAGAGGGGCCGCCGCGCGAGAGAGGAGCGGGGCAGAGAGAGGGAAGATGGGAGAGGAGGGGGAGGGTCGCCGGTAAGGGAGGAGGGAGGGAGGGGCCGGCTAGGGCCTGGGGAGGGGGGCGCCGGCGGGCGGGTGTGGGAAAGGAGGGGTGCGGGCTGGGCGCCCAGGAGAAGGGGAAGAGTGGAGGAGGGGAGGGGCGGCCAGTTGCGGGATTTTAGGGACGGGGCGCGGGATTTTTTTTTCTTTGCCGAGTGTCTTGAGCGTAACACTCGGCAAATTTGTTTGCCGGGTGTCTGCACTCGGCAAAGATTTTTTTAATTTCTTTCATTTTTCCTTATTTTTTATAACAGTTTCTACTCATATTATTTCATTATATTATACGGTTTTAGGTCAAATTCACTCAACAATATATATTTGATTGTTCTACTCATATTATTTCATTATTTTATGCGGTTATAGTTCAAATTCAATTTATATCAATTAAAATTCTATAGTGGCACTTAATACATTAAAATTATCTAACTGGTTCCAAAAAGTTACAAAAATTTCACATGAAACAATATATGATCTCTACTGCCTATAAAAAAGTTTTGTAGTCAAAACAAAACTCGACCGTCACTCTAACTGCAATTCTTTTCGAATCCTTCTCAATGCTACTATTCTTCTTCTGAGATGCTTCAGTTTGTAAACATCGTACATGATGAAATGTGCGAAACCTTCTCAATTTTTTTCCACAACTCCACGTATGATATCATCACATCATGACAAATCTCATGATTTTCAGACTTCGCTTGTTTTTTTTACAGTTTAAAAATCATTCGGCCACACGTTCATAGTCGTGTTTCCTGAACAAAATGTTCGAAATTTCTTTTCATTTCATGGGTCATGTCTCAAATTTGGCTAAATAACATGAATATCATTTTTATACTCATTTTATTCTATAATTTGAATCACTTGCCGTTCAAATTTGACTTATACCAAAAATTTCCTTGAAATACAATTAATTAAATAAATATAGCAAATAAATTTAAAAATATACCAAATTTTAACATGGAGTACCACATGTTGTATGTGGGGAGTAGAAAAAATTCAAAGTCAAAAGAGGAAAAAAACTTATTTTTTTGCCAAGTGTCAAAAAAAAGCACTCGGCAAACTCCCCTCTTTGCCGAGTGTCAAAAAACACTCGGCAAAGTGGGGAATTTGCCGAGTGTTTTTTTTGACACTCGGCAAAGTCCCGATTTGCCGAGTGTTTTTAGCTTGGCACTCGGCAAAGAGCTTGTTTGCTGAGTGTTCGAAAAAAACACTCGGTAAAGAAAAAACACTCGGCAATTTTTAGCTTTCCGGTAGTGATTTGTGTTCCACCATAGAGCTCCATTGTGTTAGTTGCAAACATTATAGATTCATTCAGTACCACATTAAATATATAATTACTGCAGACGAACCAATCAATAACAACTTGTACACAACGTCGCTTTTCTGAGTGTACAATTATACATCTTATGTTTGCACGATCTTGCTTCGCCATTTATATACTCACTTTTGCCACCACCGAAAGAAAGTAATAGCATCACTTGGATGAGAAAGAGCAGCTAGCTGAGGTGCGGCAGCGAAGAAGAAAATAGCAAATACTCTCATCGAGGAATGGAAGGCAAAGGGAAATATTCTATCGCTTTATATCCTGAAGGGTCATTCTAGGACATAGTAGATGGTCAGGGGAAGACCATGGGACCTATATGAAATAAAGAATTGACCTGATGACCAGCTTCACCTGGTGCAGCGAAAGATTGGTCCAGAGGGTGCTCTCGCAGCGCAACAAAATCTGAGCGGACAAGATAGACTCTACTAGCCAGTGTTAGAACTTGTACTGTTGTTACCAGCTTAATTTGTGGATCGTGTAATATGAGTACCTTGATGGGTCTAATGTTTCCCAAACTTTCTCTTGGCTTTCAGCTTGGATATCCTTCTTTAATCTCAACGAAAAGTTAGTCCAGATAGAAATCCAGACGTTAATGTACATTGAAGCAGGCAATTGACTGGTTTCTTGTCATCGCTTGCTTGGAGTCTTCAACTCCAAGTTAGAGTATGCCTTGGAGGAAACAGGGCATTTTAAGAACACACGGGTACTAACTACTTAAGCCATCTCTGAACTAAGTGACACGTGCTCCATGGTTTTGAATCCACTGTCTCATCAGCTTGCAATTGTTTCGTAACCAATCACTCATATTTTTTCACTTGAAGCAGTGCCAATTATTTTCCTGGGAAGTGTAAAGGAAATGGAAAAACTTCCCCTAACCAGGGGCTTTTGGAAACATCTAAACTGTCATGCTGGGCTCTCAAATCCGTAGCATGGATAGAAATATGGTAAATACTAGGAGGCAATGTGGGACAATCATTTTGATTTCCCACTTGACCGATCCGAACAAGCTCATGTTCAGAGGTGAAGCTATTCAAGATGAGTTATTTGGGGCTGTTGCATTACTATTTGGGCATAGAAGTGGAGCAACAAAATGATGGGAGTTCTCTCAGCAGAGGTGGCTATGCTAGGAAAACACAGGAGATAGCAGGAATGAGTGATTGCAATCTGTTGGCGTCTTTTCCGGCCAACACACGAATGCGCTAGCTTGCGTGCGGATCAAGTGATCACCTCGTCGGAGCCCCTGCTCCTGGCCAGTCAGACCGGTCCGGCACAGGAACACCGCGAAAGCCTACGAGCACCACCTCAGGAGGGACCCCGTCGGAGATGGTGCGCCTAGGGTTGCTCTGAAATCGGCAGGCTACTTAGAACGTCCTCAACCGCTGTCGAGATGAAGGAGGAGAGCAAGGGGTTGGAAAAAGCTAGGGTTTGAAAATGAAAGGTAAATAGATGTGTTTGTCAATTGGGTCATAGCCCTCAATCGACCAGGGCCCTTTATATTTATATTTATAGGGTGGGAGGTCTTTTCCCGCAAGGAAGTCCAGCTTTTATCTCCAAGTCAACCAGGACTCTAGTAACTGTCTCGGACTCGGACTGACCTGTGGCCCAGTCAGGGCCACCGGTCAGACTGGTGGGCACGCGCCAGATCGGTTATGAGCCTGATCGGTGTCGCTGCCACTTTTGGGCGTCAACACATGACCCCCTGAGTACCAAGAAATAAATTAGGCCTAAGGATGATGAATCCCACCAGCCATTTGTCCTAGGGGTGATATTTCAAAATATTAGCCATATTGTTTCAAGCGTCTTGCCAAACACTAGGATGGTACCTTTTCATGTACCTCCCATTTAGAGTTCTAGGTAGCTGAAATCCATTCAATATCTCCACCATATAGGAATTTCCACAAAGCACACATATAATCTTATATGGCTCCTCCCAACTTGGAGACCATTTCCCAAATTTATTGCTCTTGGCCCTATAGGTAGAATTGTCTTCCATTAATATTTATGTAGACTTGGATTTGGCTTTAATTTGCACACAGTATGGTGGGACAGTGATAAATACTTTCGCTATACCATTTTCTTAATGAAAAGCTGTCAAATGGCATCCAACATGACATCTCTGGAATTTGTTGTGAGCCGAAACTAATTCTATCCAAGTTTCGCCCATTGTAGCGGTAGACCAGATACATAAGTCGCTATACTGAACAGAACACGAGGCTGGTTACAGACTCACTTGAAATGCATGAGGTGCATGTATGTGCTTAAATACCATAAAATACACATGCCACATTTTGTCAGCCACCAAGCAGTAAAAACCATCGCACTATTCCATTAAAGCACATATAAAACTGTATTAACTGATTATTTGTCCGTTTTACACAACAGCTGAACAGTACAAGGAGAACCACACAGGGAGATGATAAATAACGTGTAATGGGGGAAAGATCAAAAAATTAATTTCATATGGGAAAAAGGCCGACTTCAGTTATTCACTGCAATAACGGGCATATATACAAACATCAGTGTGCTCTCAAAGGAAAATCTGCTGAGAATGGGACAGCAGAGTATCATTCAAACAATTTTTTACTTGCAGCTTCCTCCGCATGAATGCAAGTAGCAGCTAACGCATGAATGCAGTGCTCTCAGATCCTCTTCTTTTTTAGTCAAAAGTCTATGACCAAACTAATGCATGAATGCAAGTAGCAACATGTGTGTCGGAGTGACGAAGCAAATGATCATTTACATAAGTTTGCCATATAAATTACTACTACTATTGTCTTCTTGGTAGTAGAAATACACAACGGAGAATACAGGGTGGAATACTACTAGTATATCTAGGTGCCACCACAGAACACCATTGTGTTAGCAGTTGCAAACATTATATATTCGTTTCGTATCACAACCAGGGTTCCTAATTTCGGCAAAGTTTCACTGAAATTTCACGAATTCCGGTAAATGTGAATTCTTCTTACCTATGCGTAGAAATATTTCATTTGCATAAGTATATATATATGTGTATTATAGTCTATAGAGGCTGCTACTAATGTCTTCTTGGTAGTAGAAATACGTTAAAGAGAATGCAGGGGTTGATAGCTACTATAGTATTTACGTCCCACCGCAGAACTTCATTGTGTTAGTTGCAAGCATTATAGATTCCTTCAGTACCACATGCTTATATAAATATTACCCACAAACCTATAGTAACATGTATACAATAATGCGGCTTTTCGGAGTGTACAATTATGTATTTGATGTTTGCACCATTATGCTGCACCATTTACATACTCATTTTTCCAGCATCGGAAGAAAGAACTAGCATAACATGGAAGAGAAAGAGCAGCTGAGGTGCGGCAGCCAAGAAGAAAATAGTAAAAACTCTCAGTGAGGAATGGAAGGCGAAAGGAAATTAAATATTCTATCGCGTTATATAATGAAGGGTCAGTTCAAGGACATTGTGGAGTAATCCATTTGGAGTAATCCATTTTTCGGTGTCATCTACACCTCAAATTAGACACAAGATAAGAAATTTTGGAAATGATCTACAGTAGTGTGAAAGTGGAATTCAAGTTGAAGTCAAGGAATTTACTTTTGTTGCATCTTCCTGAAACCAAGAAGATGGTCAAATCCAGTCCAATCAGCACTATCCATGACACCAAAAAATGGATTACTCCAAATGAAGGACCTCGGGTGGTACAAATCATCAACATAATCCCGTGAGCGAAGGGCCCTTCCTACATTGATGATTTTAACCGTTTCCAAGGAAATGATGTAGCTAGTCCTGCGAAAAAGGCCACCATGGACGACACCTCTTGATTTGGACAAAGAAACAACAGCAATGAATGATTTGCAAAATTAGAGAAGCTTTTGAGTAGTTTTCTCCAAGTGATACACCATCAAGAAATCTCAAGATCGAGAAGATAATGTCGTTTCTTGCTACTCACACTCACCTGATTGTTGCTCTCCAAAAGGTCATCAATTCTAACTTTTCCAGGTCGGCGAAGAAGGGTGGGAGCGTGCCGTCGTTGCCGGAGAAGAATCTGTCAAACCTCTCATAAATCATAACCCAACGACCGATTGCTTCACAGTAAGCAGAGAAATATGCTTCTAGTACCGAGTCAGGGCAGTAAGCAAGCTTCTGGGTTTCTGTGACCATCCTTTCACCAGTTTCCCCATTGCACGCTTCCATATCACTCATGAAGAGAATAGTGATGTCGTGCTCGTGCTGCTGGGGTGTTCCGTTGGACTCGATGGTGATTGTGCCTTGAGCTATGGGCTGGGTCGGATCGTAGTGGAATCTGTATGACCTAACAAAGCCTCCAGCAGTTGTCTGCATTCATAGCACAAGAGAAACAAGCTACGATAGCAGTGCATCTAGCTATTCATATCCAATCCATGTATGGATACATCCGTTGGAGGAAGATGCTGGGGGAGCTCGAGAGTAGCAGGTAGATCTGTAGCTATTTCGGCGCAGGCCCGACGAAGTGAGCCTGCTGTTGAGACATGGTCTCATAACTCGTAGCATGAGTAGCTCGGAGCTGCACAACCTCTCGAGCTAGATCCTTCACGAACTCGGTCATCTTTTCGAGGCACTCGTGGCCGATCTCGTCTGAGGGTTTCTTGCTTTCGTCATCGATGGAGTAGTGCGGCGCGCGTGCGAGGGGATGATGGGGTGGAGCGTGGAGAGCTGTGCGGGATGGCTAGCACCAACAGTCACTCTACGGTCCGGCTGTGCGGTGGCGAGGGTTTCGTACTTGGTTGGTGGGGAAGATGAGGAGCAGGGACTGCTGGACAGGGAGGTGTAGGTGGGGAAGGGCAATGACTGGCCGAGGTCGGAATGGGGAGGGGGGTGTTTGGGGATGTGCTGCTTCTCTTCTCTACCGAAGCGGGTCCTACGCTGTGGGCGTGCAAGTGCCTCCAAGCAGAAAAAGTTGTCAGCTTTCTTTTAGCTTCTCTCCTCTTTTTTTTGAAAAATCTACTATTCTTTCTTTTACCAGGTTGAAAAATCTAACACCGCATCGAATGAAACAATTTGCTAAGAAGAACAGGACTGGTCACAATCACCCGTCTTAGTAGTCAGAGGCTCAGCACTACGATTTGAGAGTTTGTAACAATTCGGTAATGAACAAATTGGTAATGAACGACCGCTAACCGATCGAGTTTTATGCCTTTGGTAATGGCCTGCCTTATGTCGGCCTGCAGATACATTGACCAGTACAAGTGGCTTGGCCAAAACTGCTATGTCAGATCACATATGCAAAATGGTATGTATATGCTTCCTAAAGTATACTTATATACCTAGACATATTTTAGAACTACTGGTGAGCACTGTATCCATATGTACATCTACACCTGAAATTAGACACAAGACAAGAAATTTTGGACATGATGTACACTATTGTGAAAGTAGAATTCAAGTTGAAGTCAAGGAATTTAACTTTGTTGCATCTTCCTTGAACCAAGAAGATGGTCAAATCCAGCCCAATCAGCACTATCCATGACACCGAAAAATGGATTACTCCAAATGAAGGACCTCGGGTGGTACAAATCATCAACATAATCCCGTGAGCGAAGGGCCCTTCCTACATTGATGATTTTGACCGTTTCCAAGGAAATGATGTAGCTAGTCCTGCGCAAAAGGCCACCATGGACGACACCTCTTGATTTGGACAAAGAAACAACAGCAATGAATGATTTGCAAAATTAGAGAAGCTTTTGAGTAGTTTTCTCCAAGTGATACACCATCAAGAAATCTCAAGATCGAGAAGATAATGTCGTTTCTTGCTACTCACACTCACCTGATTGTTGCTCTCCAAAAGGTCATCAATTCTAACTTTTCCAGGTCGGCGAAGAAGGGTGGGAGCGTGCCGTCGTTGCCGGAGAAGAATCTGTCAAACCTCTCATAAATTAGAACCCAACGACCGATTGCTTCATAGTAAGCAGAGAAATATGCTTCTAGTACCGAGTCAGGGCAGTAAGCAAGCTTCTGGGTTTCTGTGACCATCCTTTCACCAGTTTCCCCATTGCACGCTTCCACATCACTCATGAAGAGAATAGTGATGTCGTGCTCGTGCTGCTGGGGTGTTCCGTTGGACTCGATGGTGATTGTGCCTTGAGCTATGGGCTGGGTCGGATCATAGTGGAATCTGTATGACCTAACATAGCCTCCAGCAGTTGTCTGCATTCATAGCACAAGAGAAACAAGCTACGATAGAAGTGCATCTAGCTATTCATATCCAATCCATGTATGGATACATCCGTTGGAGGAAGATGCTGGGGGAGCTCGAGAGTAGCAGGTAGATCTGTAGCTATTTCGGCGCAGGCCCGACGAAGTGAGCCTGCTGTTGAGACATGGTCTCATAACTCGTAGCATGAGTAGCTCGGAGCTGCACAACCTCTCGAGCTAGATCCTCCACGAACTCGGTCATCTTTTCGAGGCACTCGTGGCCGATCTCGTCTGAGGGTTTCTTGCTTTCGTCATCGATGGAGTAGTGCGGCGCGCGTGCGAGGGGATGATGGGGTGGAGCGTGGAGAGCTGTGCGGGATGGCTAGCACCAACAGTCACTCTACGGTCCGGCTGTGCGGTGGCGAGGGTTTCGTACTTGGTTGGTGGGGATGATGAGGAGCAGGGACTGCTGGACAGGGAGGTGTAGGTGGGGAAGGGCAATGACTAGCCGAGGTCGGAATGGGGAGGCTGTTTGGGGATGTGCTGCTTCTCTTCTGTACCGAAGCGGGTCCTACCCTGTGGGCGTGCAAGTGCCTCCAAGCAGAAAAAGTTGTCAGCTTTCTTCCAGCTTCTCTCCTCTTTTTTTTTGAAAAATCTACTATTCTTTCTTTTACCAGGTTGAAAAATCTAACACTGCATCGAAAGAAACAATTTGCTAAGAAGAACAGGACTGGTCACAATCACCCGTCTTAATAGTCAGAGGCTCAGCACTACGATTTGAGAGTTTGTAACAATTCGGTAATGAACAATTTTGTAATGAACGACCGCTAACCGATCGAGTTTTATGCCTTTGGTAATGGCCTGCCTTATGTCGGCCTGCAGATACATTGACCAGTACAAGTGGCTTGGCCAAAACTGCTATGTCAGATCACATATGCAAAATGGTATGTATATGCTTCCTAAAGTATACTTATATACCTAGACATATTTTAGAACTACTGGTGAGCACTGTATCCATATGTACATCTACACCTGAAATTAGACACAAGACAAGAAATTTTGGACATGATGTACACTATTGTGAAAGTAGAATTCAAGTTGAAGTCAAGGAATTTAACTTTGTTGCATCTTCCTTGAACCAAGAAGATGGTCAAATCCAGCCCAATCAGCACTATCCATGACACCGAAAAATGGATTACTCCAAATGAAGGACCTCGGGTGGTACAAATCATCAACATAATCCCGTGAGCGAAGGGCCCTTCCTACATTGATGATTTTGACCGTTTCCAAGGAAATGATGTAGCTAGTCCTGCGCAAAAGGCCACCATGGACGACACCTCTTGATTTGGACAAAGAAACAACAGCAATGAATGATTTGCAAAATTAGAGAAGCTTTTGAGTAGTTTTCTCCAAGTGATACACCATCAAGAAATCTCAAGATCGAGAAGATAATGTCGTTTCTTGCTACTCACACTCACCTGATTGTTGCTCTCCAAAAGGTCATCAATTCTAACTTTTCCAGGTCGGCGAAGAAGGGTGGGAGCGTGCCGTCGTTGCCGGAGAAGAATCTGTCAAACCTCTCATAAATCATAACCCAACGACCGATTGCTTCACAGTAAGCAGAGAAATATGCTTCTAGTACCGAGTCAGGGCAGTAAGCAAGCTTCTGGGTTTCTGTGACCATCCTTTCACCAGTTTCCCCATTGCACGCTTCCATATCACTCATGAAGAGAATAGTGATGTCGTGCTCGTGCTGCTGGGGTGTTCCGTTGGACTCGATGGTGATTGTGCCTTGAGCTATGGGCTGGGTCGGATCGTAGTGGAATCTGTATGACCTAACAAAGCCTCCAGCAGTTGTCTGCATTCATAGCACAAGAGAAACAAGCTACGATAGCAGTGCATCTAGCTATTCATATCCAATCCATGTATGGATACATCCGTTGGAGGAAGATGCTGGGGGAGCTCGAGAGTAGCAGGTAGATCTGTAGCTATTTCGGCACAGGCCCGACGAAGTGAGCCTGCTGTTGAGACATGGTCTCATAACTCGTAGCATGAGTAGCTCGGAGCTGCACAACCTCTCGAGCTAGATCCTTCACGAACTCGGTCATCTTTTCGAGGCACTCGTGGCCGATCTCGTCTGAGGGTTTCTTGCTTTCGTCATCGATGGAGTAGTGCGGCGCGCGTGCGAGGGGATGATGGGGTGGAGCGTGGAGAGCTGTGCGGGATGGCTAGCACCAACAGTCACTCTACGGTCCGGCTGTGCGGTGGCGAGGGTTTCGTACTTGGTTGGTGGGGAAGATGAGGAGCAGGGACTGCTGGACAGGGAGGTGTAGGTGGGGAAGGGCAATGACTGGCCGAGGTCGGAATGGGGAGGGGGGTGTTTGGGGATGTGCTGCTTCTCTTCTCTACCGAAGCGGGTCCTACGCTGTGGGCGTGCAAGTGCCTCCAAGCAGAAAAAGTTGTCAGCTTTCTTTTAGCTTCTCTCCTCTTTTTTTTGAAAAATCTACTATTCTTTCTTTTACCAGGTTGAAAAATCTAACACCGCATCGAATGAAACAATTTGCTAAGAAGAACAGGACTGGTCACAATCACCCGTCTTAGTAGTCAGAGGCTCAGCACTACGATTTGAGAGTTTGTAACAATTCGGTAATGAACAAATTGGTAATGAACGACCGCTAACCGATCGAGTTTTATGCCTTTGGTAATGGCCTGCCTTATGTCGGCCTGCAGATACATTGACCAGTACAAGTGGCTTGGCCAAAACTGCTATGTCAGATCACATATGCAAAATGGTATGTATATGCTTCCTAAAGTATACTTATATACCTAGACATATTTTAGAACTACTGGTGAGCACTGTATCCATATGTACATCTACACCTGAAATTAGACACAAGACAAGAAATTTTGGACATGATGTACACTATTGTGAAAGTAGAATTCAAGTTGAAGTCAAGGAATTTAACTTTGTTGCATCTTCCTTGAACCAAGAAGATGGTCAAATCCAGCCCAATCAGCACTATCCATGACACCGAAAAATGGATTACTCCAAATGAAGGACCTCGGGTGGTACAAATCATCAACATAATCCCGTGAGCGAAGGGCCCTTCCTACATTGATGATTTTGACCGTTTCCAAGGAAATGATGTAGCTAGTCCTGCGCAAAAGGCCACCATGGACGACACCTCTTGATTTGGACAAAGAAACAACAGCAATGAATGATTTGCAAAATTAGAGAAGCTTTTGAGTAGTTTTCTCCAAGTGATACACCATCAAGAAATCTCAAGATCGAGAAGATAATGTTGTTTCTTGCTACTCACACTCACCTGATTGTTGCTCTCCAAAAGGTCATCAATTCTAACTTTTCCAGGTCGGCGAAGAAGGGTGGGAGCGTGCCGTCGTTGCCGGAGAAGAATCTGTCAAACCTCTCATAAATTAGAACCCAACGACCGATTGCTTCATAGTAAGCAGAGAAATATGCTTCTAGTACCGAGTCAGGGCAGTAAGCAAGCTTCTGGGTTTCTGTGACCATCCTTTCACCAGTTTCCCCATTGCACGCTTCCACATCACTCATGAAGAGAATAGTGATGTCGTGCTCGTGCTGCTGGGGTGTTCCGTTGGACTCGATGGTGATTGTGCCTTGAGCTATGGGCTGGGTCGGATCATAGTGGAATCTGTATGACCTAACATAGCCTCCAGCAGTTGTCTGCATTCATAGCACAAGAGAAACAAGCTACGATAGCAGTGCATCTAGCTATTCATATCCAATCCATGTATGGATACATCCGTTGGAGGAAGATGCTGGGGGAGCTCGAGAGTAGCAGGTAGATCTGTAGCTATTTCGGCGCAGGCCCGATGAAGTGAGCCTGCTGTTGAGACATGGTCTCATAACTCGTAGCATGAGTAGCTCGGAGCTGCACAACCTCTCGAGCTAGATCCTCCACGAACTCGGTCATCTTTTCGAGGCACTCGTGGCCGATCTCGTCTGAGGGTTTCTTGCTTTCGTCATCGATGGAGTAGTGCGGCGCGCGTGCGAGGGGATGATGGGGTGGAGCGTGGAGAGCTGTGCGGGATGGCTAGCACCAACAGTCACTCTACGGTCCGGCTGTGCGGTGGCGAGGGTTTCGTACTTGGTTGGTGGGGATGATGAGGAGCAGGGACTGCTGGACAGGGAGGTGTAGGTGGGGAAGGGCAATGACTAGCCGAGGTCGGAATGGGGAGGCTGTTTGGGGATGTGCTGCTTCTCTTCTGTACCGAAGCGGGTCCTACCCTGTGGGCGTGCAAGTGCCTCCAAGCAGAAAAAGTTGTCAGCTTTCTTCCAGCTTCTCTCCTCTTTTTTTTTGAAAAATCTACTATTCTTTCTTTTACCAGGTTGAAAAATCTAACACTGCATCGAAAGAAACAATTTGCTAAGAAGAACAGGACTGGTCACAATCACCCGTCTTAATAGTCAGAGGCTCAGCACTACGATTTGAGAGTTTGTAACAATTCAGTAATGAACAATTTTGTAATGAACGACCGCTAACCGATCGAGTTTTATGCCTTTGGTAATGGCCTGCCTTATGTCGGCCTGCAGATACATTGACCAGTACAAGTGGCTTGGCCAAAACTGCTATGTCAGATCACATATGCAAAATGGTATGTATATGCTTCCTAAAGTATACTTATATACCTAGACATATTTTAGAACTACTGGTGAGCACTGTATCCATATGTACATCTACACCTGAAATTAGACACAAGACAAGAAATTTTGGACATGATGTACACTATTGTGAAAGTAGAATTCAAGTTGAAGTCAAGGAATTTAACTTTGTTGCATCTTCCTTGAACCAAGAAGATGGTCAAATCCAGCCCAATCAGCACTATCCATGACACCGAAAAATGGATTACTCCAAATGAAGGACCTCGGGTGGTACAAATCATCAACATAATCCCGTGAGCGAAGGGCCCTTCCTACATTGATGATTTTGACCGTTTCCAAGGAAATGATGTAGCTAGTCCTGCGCAAAAGGCCACCATGGACGACACCTCTTGATTTGGACAAAGAAACAACAACAATGAATGATTTGCAAAATTAGAGAAGCTTTTGAGTAGTTTTCTCCAAGTGATACACCATCAAGAAATCTCAAGATCGAGAAGATAATGTCGTTTCTTGCTACTCACACTCACCTGATTGTTGCTCTCCAAAAGGTCATCAATTCTAACTTTTCCAGGTCGGCGAAGAAGGGTGGGAGCGTGTCGTCGTTGCCGGAGAAGAATCTGTCAAACCTCTCATAAATCATAACCCAACGACCGATTGCTTCACAGTAAGCAGAGAAATATGGTTCTAGTACCGAGTCAGGGCAGTAAGCAAGCTTCTGGGTTTCTGTGACCATCCTTTCACCAGTTTCCCCATTGCACGCTTCCTCATCACTCATGAAGAGAATAGTGATGTCGTGCTCGTGCTGCTGGGGTGTTCCGTTGGACTCGATGGTCATTGTGCCTTGAGCTATGGGCTGGGTCGGATCATAGTGGAATTTGTATGACCTAACATAGCCTCCAGCAGTTGTCTGCGTTCAAAGCACAAGAGAAACGAGCTACGTTAGCAGTGCATCTAGCTATTCATATCCAATCCATGTATGGATACATCCGTTGGGGGAGGATGACGGGCGAGCTCCAGAGTAGCAGGTAGATATGTACCTATTTCGGCGCAGGCCCGACGAAGTGCGACTGATGTTGAGACATGGTCTCATAACTCGCAGCATGAGCAGCTGGGAGCTGCACAACCTCTCGAGCTAGATCCTCTACGAACTCGGTCATCTTTTCGAGGCACTCGTGGCCGATCTCGTCTGAGAGTTTCTTGCTTTCGTCGTCGATGGAGCAGTGCGGCGCGCGTGCGAGGGGATGATGGGGTGGAGTGCAAAGAGCTGTGCGGGATGGCTAGCACCAACAGTCACTCTACGGTCCGGCTGTGCGGTGGCGAGGGTTTCGTACTTGTTTGGTGGGGAAGATGAGGAGCAGGGAATGCTGGACAGGGAGGTGTAGGTGGGGATGGGCAATGACTGGCCGAGGTCGGAATGGGGGGCCGTTTGGGGATGTGCTGCTTCTCTTCTCTACCGAAGCGGGTCCTACACTGTGGGCGTGCAAGTGCCTCCAAGCAGAAAAAGTTGTCAGCTTTCTTCCAGCTTCTCTCCTCTTTTTTTTGAAAAATCTACTATCCTTTCTTTTACTAGGTTGAAAAATCTAACATTGCATCGAAAGAAACAATTTAGTAAGAAGAACAGGACTTGTCACAATCACCCGTCTTAATAGTAAGAGGCTCAGCGCTATGACAGGAGAGTTTGTAACAATTCGGTAATGAACAATTTGGTAATGAACGACCGCTAACCGATTGAGTTGTATGCCTTTGGTAATGGCCTGCCTCATGTCGGCCTGCAGATACATTGACCAGTACAAATGGCTTGGCCAAAATTCCCATGTCAGATCACATATGCAAAACGGTATGTATATGCTTCCTAAAGTATACTTATATACCTAGACATATTTTAGAACTACTGGTGAGCACTGTATCCATATGTACATCTACACCTGAAATTAGACACAAGACAAGAAATTTTGGACATGATGTACAGTATTGTGAAAGTAGAATTAAAGTTGAAGTCAAGGAATTTAATTTTGTTGCATCTTCCTGGAACCAAGAAGATGGTCAAATCCATCCCAATCAGCACTATCCATGACACCGAAAAATGGATTACTCCAAATGAAGGACCTTGGGTGGTACAAATCATCAACATAATCCCTTGAGCGAAGGGCCTTCCTACATTGATGATTTTGACCGTTTCCAAGGAAATGATGTAGCTAGTCCTGCGGAAAAGGCCACCATGGACGACACCTCTTGATTTGGACAAAGAAACAACAGCAATGAATGATTTGCAAAATTAGAGAAGCTTTTGAGTAGTTTTCTCCAAGTGATACACCATAAGGAAATCTCAAGATCGAAAAGATAATGTCGTTTCTTGCTACTCACACTCACCTAATTGTTGCTCTCCAAAAGGTCATCAATTCTAACTTTTCCAGGTCGGCGAAGAAGGGTGGGAGCGTGCCGTCATTGCCGGAGAAGAATCTGTCAAACCTCTCATAAATCATAACCCAACGACCGATTGCTTCACAGTAAGCAGAGAAATATGCTTCTACTACCGAGTCAGGGAAGTAAGCAAGGTTCTGGGTTTCTGTGACCATCCTTTCACCAGTTTCCCCATTGCACGCTTCCTCATCACTCATGAAGAGAATAGTGATGTCGTGCTCGTGCTGCTGGGGTGTTCCGTTGGACTCGATTGTCATTGTGCCTTGAGCTATGGGCTGGGTAGGATCATTGTGAAATCTGTATGACCTAACATAGCCTCCAGCAGCTGTCTGCGTTCATAGCACAAGAGAAACAAGCTACGTTAGCAGTGCATCTAGCTATTCATATCCAATCCATGTATTGATACATCCATTGGGGGAAGATGCCGGGGGAGCTCGAGAGTAGCAGGTAGATCTGTACCTATTTCGGCGCAGGCCCAACGAAGTGAGACTGCTGTTGAGACATGGTCTCATAACTCGCAGCATGAGCAGCTCGGAGCTGCACAACCTCTCGAGCTAGATCCTCCACGAACTCGGTCATCTTTTCGAGGCACACGTGGATGATCTCGTCTGAGAGTTTCTTGCTTTCGTCGTCGATGGAGCAGTGCGGCGCGCGTGCGAGGGGATGATGGGGTGGAGCGCGAAGACCTGTGTGGGATGGCTAGCACCAACAGTCACTCTACGGTCCGGCTGTGCGGTGGCGAGGGTTTCGTACTTGGTTGGTGGGGAAGATGAGGAGCAGGGACTGCTGGACAGGGAGGTGTAGGTGGGGATGGGCAATGACTGGCCGAGGTCGGAATGGAGGGGCGTTTGGGGATGTGCTGCTTCTCTTCTCTACCGAAGCGGGTCCTACGCTGTGGGCGTGCAAGTGCCTCCAAGCAGAAAAAGTTGTCAGCTTTCTTCCAGCTTCTCTCCGCTTTTTTTTTTGAAAAATCTACTATCCTTTCTTTTACTAGGTTGAAAAATCTAACATTGCATCGAAAGAAATAATTTGATAAGAAGAACAGGACTGGTCACAATCACCCGTCTTAATAGTAAGAGGCTCAGCGCTATGATAGGAGAGTTTGTAACAATTCGGTAATGAACAATTTGGTAATGAACGACCGCGAACCGATCGAGTTTTATGCCTTTGGTCATGGCCTGCCTCATGTCGGACTGCAAATACATTGACCAGTACTAGTGGCTTAGCCAAAATTGCTATGTCAGATCACATATGCAAAACGGTATGTATATGCTTCCTAAAGTATACTTATATACCTAGACATATTTTAGAACTACTGGTGATCACAGTATCCATATGTACATCTACACCTCAAATTAGACACAATACAAGAAATTGTGGAAATGATGTACAGTAGTGTGAAAGTGGAATTCAAGTTGAAGTCAAAGAATTTACTTTTGTTGCATCTTCCTGGAACCAAGAAGATGGTCAAATCCAGCCCAATCAGCACTATCCATGACACCGAAAAATGGATTACTCCAAATGATGGTCAGGGTATAATCATGGGTCCTAAAAGAAATAAGCAATCGGCCCAATGACAAGCCAGAAACTGTGCTTCAATGGATAAGATAGACTCCGCAATGCAGTATTTTGACCAGTGAAAAGTAAAACTCCCTCTGTAAGACATATTTTGACCAGTGAAAAGTAAAACTTTACAAACTTTGACACGTAACAAGTGAAAGTATATGTATATTTAGTGCACAAAATTTACACTAATATGTTGGTATTCAGACAGGTTTTGAGATACTATTGAGTCTTTAGGAATTGATATTATGATATAAGAGAAATGAAGGGTCAAATCTTCTTTGAAAAACTTTTCCCCATCCAGAATATGTCTTACAATTCTGAAGAGTTAGGAATTGAAGGAAGGGGACTCATCTTTCACTTCTTCCTCTGTCTCATCTCCTCCTTTTCCCCCTCTTTTGCATCTCCTCCTTTTCCCCCTCTTTTGCAAATTGCAATCATGGATGAAAATTGTAGCTGGAGCATTGGGAGCGCTCCATGGACTACATGGGGGGTAGGGAGGCTCCAACCCCTAGCCCTTATGCTGGATCCACCCCTATTTGTGAACAGAGGAAGTACTATATGACACAGTATTTGCATTAATAAATCCTAAAGTAATGCGAATAACTTATGATGTGACACACAAAAACATACGAGAGAGAAATGCCATGGACTAGACCGATTTCATTTGTCAGGCTGACAAAAATGTTGGGGCCATCATTGTTTTTCCAACCAATAGAAAACCTTTTTCGTCTGCCAGCACGACAAAATCAACTAAATTCTTCTGTCCATAGGATGATTTTTGGTTTCATCTACAAGGTAGACGGCCTACAAATATTTTTGTAAATTCATCATTTGAGGGCTTATTAATGTAAATGGCATATTATTTAATATTTTAATAGTAGAAAGCTTAGACAAAATATAGACGGACATACCGTCACTCCAGCCTCCACTGAAAGACCGAGAAGGTGTGTGCCCCCCACGCATAGCCTCTTATCCATCCAACCAAGCAAATTAAGTGTATTTGATATTGGAATCTTCATTTTCCTTCTTAATACTTGCTTATTCCCCTATTTTTATAAAAACATCCAAATTATCCCCTCAAATATGGCCAGAGTCCAGATAACCCTGTATTTTTTTTGTTTAGTTATTCAAATGACTATACCAATTTACCCCTTAATAAGATTTCACTATTTTTGTTTCTCTTAGCACAAGAGGAGTTTTAAGTTAAAGTTTTGCGGGATGATATTAGGAATATTATAACTTATGTTAAAATATACTATAAAGTTTTCATCATTATTTTGGTAGGAAATAAATTATAATATTGAATACAAACTTTATAAAATTAATGATGAACAATTTATAAAATATTTTTAGCATAACTCATGATGTCCACTATCACCAAATAAAATTTAAATTTAAAACTCCACTTGTACATAGAGACATTGAATCACTTGATATAATTGTGCGAGTAAGTTGAACTAAAATTAGTCATATCCTCCTTGGAATGCAACCAAGCCATAATGATGCACATAGGCCAGCTTGTGTTCACCTCTGGTATTGCCAGCCAGAGTTAGGGCTGGGAGGCTGGCAGGAAGGTTCATGGCTAGCCAGACTTTGAAAAAGGTAGGAGGTGGCAGGTCGGACCAACCATATATGGTGGTGGCATCCAGTGGGCTTGGAACGGGGTGGGGGCACACGCTAATGTTGAGATAGCGTGTGGCAGAGGTGGATATCTGCGGTGTCCATGGTACTGGGATGGTGGCATGAGGGATGGCAGGGGAGCTCGATATGTCGGTGACAAGCTATAACATGGTGCCACCCAATTGCGGCATTTATCACTAAAGGATAACACATATTCTTACATATACTATATGCTTGGTGTATGTTTCTTCGATCTTCAAGACTATGATGCCGAGGGTTCTCAATCAACGCAATCATGCTCACCAAGCCTGCTGGGAGGAAATAATCCACACGGCCATGCAAACAACAGGGCATCTTTTGGCACTCGCTACCGCTCTCGAAACTATATATGATCTAAACTTAAATGCCAAAACAAAACAAAACATTAATCTTAATCTTGTCAATGACAACTTTAATGTCCTTAGGTCTTCTCCAACGTTAATCTGCATAGCTAGCTGACTAGGATCGGGAGCGACATGGAAGAGAGAGAGAGAGAGAGAGAGAGAGAGAGAGAAGCAAATCGTCATCACCTCACTCGTCGCTATAGAGCCTAGTGGGTTGTTATTTGCACGTTAAATGAGGAAGCGAGCGAGCATTCTGCTCTCCCCTCTCTTCCCTCTCATGCGTGAATGGTCTTCAGCTGCTGCAGTAAAGATGAGGACAGGAGATAGAAGGCTTTGAGAAAAAAACTATATATCTTACACGTGGGACCCACATATGTGGTGGCTTGTAAATAGCTAGCAGTTGGCTATTTTCATTGGACACGCCTGATATTATATGCACATGTATGATTGATGGTAGTTCACAACCTTACATTTATTACACGCACCACAAAAATAACAAAGTATATACGCTTGGATGGTATACTGTTGTACATATTTGATGGTAGCACCATCGGTCTTTCATCCCCATAAGGTCGTTCATTTGTCCACCATCGTAAGAGAGAACAAAGCATGGGTGAGATGCAGCATCGAAGAAGAAAAAATAACAAATATTGACGTATAGGAATGGAAGGCAAAAGGATATATGCTACCGCATCATGTTGTCCTGTCAAGTTTTTTTAGGACTATCATCAGCGCCTTCGAAGTGGAGAGTGAGACGGTCCCCCGGCCAAGTTATCTTCTGCAACGACATAGTACAATTACTCTCGTTCCAGCCCTTTCGACAACATGGAGTAAGGCAGTGTATGTCGCTACCAGCAGGATTGCTATATCTGAGTGGGTTGTGGTGTGTTCCCTATATATAGGAATAAGAGAATTAGTGGCTTCATGGGCCTATTGTTTTAATATACTGTTTTCTCTGCTTTCAGCTTGTTTTGCTTCTTCTGTATTGAAAGCTCACAACAAGAGTCCTGAAGTTAAAATCCACAGATGCACGACTTTGATTGTCCAAATGGCATAACTGTTTTAGACTTTCCTACTTCTATTTAGAGTATTTTTAAAGATAATGGAACAACAACTAGGACTTTTTGCATCTTCCTATTTAAAATTTTGCTTCAGGGAGCAGAGGCCTTTAACAAGTGTCATGAACTGATGTGGCCCTAAAAAAAAATGTCATGAACTGAAAGATATATACTCTAACAGATTGGTCCACCTCTGAAATATTTCCACGTGTGCTTATTATTTCATTTTATTAGGACAAGCTTTCGATGAATAATTACTCTATCAACCACACTTTGTAGGGCACAAATTTGACACCACTAAATTCGTATAAAAAGTACTTTGTAAAAAAGTATAGTTTTCTAACACATAAAAGAAATATTAGTTGAGTAATTATTTGTCAAAAGTTTTGTCCTAAATAAAAGTGTTTTAAGTAAAAAAACGAACTACTTGCATGTCGTATTGGCCTATTGGGGCATCTCAAATGTTTCCGACTCAGCTAGTTACATGCCTACTTAGAGCATCTCCAGCATTACCCTAACAAATCTTTCCGAGTGGCCAGTACGGGATGTCTCTTTATCTCTTTCATGGTTATTGGTTGAGATAATTTTGAAGTCATCCTTTGAGTTATACTACGAAAGGGCTACTCACAAGGCCATCGGCATATGCTGCGAAATGGAGGCAAACTTACACGTGACGAACTTTGATTTACAAGTTAGTTTAATCTTGACAGTATGAGTAACAAGAATACAGATTTTTGAGGAACAGTACAAATATGGTCTTCTGTGACGAATACCTCGTGAGATTATTAATTGTAGCTATTCGTCATTAGGGCATTCTATTTTATGATGTTCTAATAGGACAACTACAATTTAATGATGAAAATAAGGTGTTCATTGCTCGGAGACCAAATAGAAATCATACTAGTCTAATGCCATGCCGTGACCAAGATAATTTTGTCATGAAGGACATATTTCTTGTAGTGTTATAATTTTATGACTATGTTGATTCATCATAGATATATTTTTCCAAAAAAAGAGCTTGTTGGCGTGTTATGGTGGGTCCCACTACAACCTGAACAAGTGGGTGCAGCTGCCACCTTGTCAAGTGGATTCCACATGTCCTTTTTTTTTCAATTTTGCCCTCTCTTTCTTTTCAGCCCAGCATTCTTTTTATTCTGGCTTGATCAGCGCTACCCAGCCATACAGCAGAGGGCCAAGCCTCGACTTGCAAAATAGGCCACAGCCTATTAGCGGCTTGTACCAAAATGCATAGCGCCAGCAAAATAGGAATAAAACTGTGGAGAGCCTGTACAGGACTCGAAGCCAACCGAGCACCCCGCCGCAAACAGAAATGGGCTACAGACCAATAGCAAAGACGCCTCTAGTAGACTCGAGAACCCGCGACCTGTTGAGCATTAACAATTACACGTACAACTAGGCTAACAATAAGTTGTAGAACAACTTTGAGAAGTTCCTCGCAACAATAGCTTTTCACTTTATAATTTTTTTAAAAAAAACTTCAAAGGGGTTTATCTCACTCATATGAACTCAAAAGTGGATAGTTCTTTTTCTAGTATTCATATAAAATCATACTCTACCATATAATATAATTATAAAGAAGTGCAGAAGAAAGAATACTTGAGTAATTAATGTTGCTGTAGTACGGAGGAGGCTTTGTTATGACTAATCTAATTGCAGTCCACCTATTAAACATTCCTTGCCGCGTGTAAACCTTGTTTTCAATTTGCGAACCTCTTTTAGCACACTTTTATGCTACCCATACATGATTATTTGTATTTTAATGGAGGCATTTTAAATATTTTAAAACACATATTCTTTTTACACATAGTAGCCTCGCGTTCCCCATCCACATATATGCTTGATGTTTGTTTCTTAGATCTTCAAGACTATGATGCCGCGGGTTCTCAATATATGTGATCGTGCTTATCTAGCCTGCTGGGAAAAAAATCCTCACGGTCAGGCAATCAAAAGGGCATCCTTCGTTACTCTTTACCACTCTAAAGTGTAAAGTCTAAACTAAGCGCTAAACTTAACTGCAAAAACAAAACATTAATTTAATAATAATTTTAACCATGCAAATGGCAACTTTAATGTCCTTTTTTTTTGCGGAAGAACAACTTTAATGCCCTTATATGCATGCATGATTGAAGTTGAATTTATCTGTGCAAGGTCGCAGTTCAATTGTATACATGGAAATAATAAAAGTTTACAACCTTACATTAATTACACACACCAACAAGTAATAACTACTATATACGCTTGGATGATACCATTATATATTTGATGGTAGCACCATCTATTTTCCCCATAAGGCTGTTCAGTCCACCATCTTAACCGAGAGCAACATATATAAAATGGAGAATAAAGCGGGGGCAGAAGCGAAGAAGAAAGGTAACAAAATGTTCTTGAATAGGAATGGAAGGCAAAAGGATATATGCTGTAGCATCTTTGCATTGTCTCACGAGTTGCTCTAGGACTATCTTCTGTGGACTGAGCCTGGGATGCGGGAAGGACTCAAACAGTGGCTCGCCAACATATACTCTTGTTCCAGCCCTGTCGGAGCGATCTAATATAAGCGATATATAGGAATAAGAGAATCAGAGTGGCTTCATGGGCCTATACGTAGATGGCCAAGGCATATGGTGCCACCGCTCCAGCTAGTAGTAGTTGACTGCACGGCAATGTGCACCAGCGAAAGATGGCCGCTGCGGCTCCGTGTTCCTCGGCTTCAGCTGGACTGTGAGCTAGCGCACGAGCTGTGCGATTGTGCTGGACGCGTTTGTGAGCAGATCGATCGGTCAGGATTCTACTAATATAACATCCGAGCCATTGTAAGTTCCATTTAAACCCGAAGGGCGTAAGGAAACGAACTAACGAAAACGATAAACCCACTTGTGATCAAGTTGGTTTGGGTGGTTCGAGTGAACTTCTTCTGGCAAACAACTTTGGTCATGCGAGCCTGAAGAAGGAATCATTTGGTTCTAACAATCCTGTGCGTGAGAAGTTGATGAGTCCGATAATGAGATTTGCTGTATCACCGCATCAGAGTGATTCTGGTTGTTGCAGATAAAAAAAACTACATGCAGGGTTGGGGGACCGGCTGATGACGAGCTTGTTTGGCTTATCTGGTGAGCAACCTTGTTGTGGGTTCTTGGGATCTTTAGAAATCCACTGCTCTGATTCGACTGAGCAACTGAAGTTCGTAGACGCCAATGAGCAAGGTGGTGTAGCGGAGGTCGTAGTGTGTGTGTGCGTGTTTTTGCCGGTGCCATCCAACTATGACCATTATATTGCCTGACCCGTGCTGAGCCTAGTCACCTTCAATTTCTATCTCCATGCTAATTCTAGGTTGAAGTGCGCTCGCGGCAGCCCGAGGGGCATGCGTGCATAGCTGGATCATTGTGCTTTCCATAGGAGTAAACTGGTGGGTTCCTAAATCATTCACTGCCGTAATTGGGTAGGCATTGGTGTACGAGAATTTCCAATAGGTCGCCGTAGAGAAGGATACAGGGGACACTAGAGCTGCAGTATTGTCCCATGACATGGCGAGGCGTGTTTTCCAATTGTGTATGCGAGGCTGAAGCAATGAGACTTGAACATATGTACGTGGACGGAGTGAAGTTCGCATAGAAATGGATTATGCATCATTAGGTGACCCTTAATCACATTGGTTCAACGACGACGGCCATATGTTGCCAAATAGAAGATCAGTCTCAGATTTCATTATGCGTCTATGAACAAAATAATTTATGCAAGTTTTTCAAGAGGTCGAGATACATCATGTAAACCGTGAGCAGAATACTCCGGCATATTTGTCAGAGCAATTTTCAAGGAGAAATATACATACACTTCTATTTGGTTAAGCCGTGTCAAGTGCCCACTTCTATTAGTTATTACATATATTGCTCACAATTTTTTGAAAATGACAACTGATGGGCATGATTTGAGTAGTCTGTATGAGTAACCCACTAGTAGTGATTGGTTTGTCAGCGCCATCCCAATATAGCGATCTGTGTGCCAGCCCCATCCCAAGGGCTTTGTGGGGGAGTTCACCACAGCATATTTTCAAATTAAAAGGCAAACAAATTAAGGTACAGAGGTTCAGGACATACTTACAAGAAAAAATGGGTGGTGGGGGTGGGGAGTGGGGAGGGATTACATTACAAATTCTTACTTTTAGAAAACGGAAAAAGGAGATGCATTTGCAATAACTACTCCACAGCTGAGGCAAACATGCGTCTGCAAAGGAAAGAGTTATTTTCCCTAGACAGAGCAGACTCGATAAGCAATGTGTTTCTCTACTTTAAAATAGCTATTTCCCATATCAGCTTCGTCCTTACTAAAATGTTCTACCCCATCTCACAAAAAGACTATCTTAAGTAAAAATATCTTATGTTTGAGGTCAATAATAGAAAATATTATCAATTTTTATATACTAGAAAGACTAAAAGCATCGTCTCATAGTACCACAAACAAGCTGTAGGCGACAGCAATAGTTCCTATTGCCATGTCTGGAGTCTCCCATGATATGGTTGACGACTTGTCGAACTTCGGCTCTGTCAGCTTACTAGCTAAGTTAATCTGCCCTTCAAGGGGCTTCATATTTCCTAATATAGTCTCTTAAATGTATGGTGTAAATGTGTAATGGAATAGGGATAGAGGATTCAATTAATAGATTATATTTAGAATTGGAAATTTTCCAATAATCTTCTCACGTTTCCATAGCATGTTTCCTTGCGTCAAGGATAGAGGAGATGAGTGAAATAGTGACCACAAGACTAAGTATTCTCCTCTTTCTTGAACAATCTCTCAGGCAATGTTAGCTTCCATCAACAGTTTGCTGGACAGAGATCAAGATTCGTGCAAAAAAAATACGACTGATAAAGCTCCAGCTCCTGCTTAATCTAGTCATTCGTGGCATCTTCTGGATTCGCAATCAGATTGGCTAGTGTCCACATACTCATTTTTCTAGTTTTAATAAAAAGAGACATCGTGTATATTAAACACATAACAAAAGAAGGAGCCCAATATTACTTCATGGATATATGAACGTAATAAGGTACAAGTTTTGGGGTTACAGATCCTGTACAAAGCGCGGATACTATAGTAGAGAGGTTGCCCCGGCATGGGAGTGCGGTGACACGCTCGGATGCATGTACAACATCAGTGACCATTGACAAAGGAGGAGCCATTGTTGATCCAGCTGATGACGCCGGTGTCTCCTAGCAAATTTACCGGATACTATTTGGTAACCAGGAGAAGAACTTCACCGTCTGTCACACCCGATTTAAAACAAAATCAAGTGCTACCTATATGTATGTCAGGATCTAGTTTCATATATAGTGACATCATTAGTGAATAACAGCAACAATATTATGTAAAGGAATATAAATAAAGACTTGCGAGTCTATCAGAGATATACAACTCAATGCTGGAAATGGAGGCTCCAAACTTCACAAGCAATCGGCTGGGGGTTGCGTACGCCTAGAACTCAGCATCATCTTAAGAAAATTTCACACACCTTCCTCTTCTGAGCAGCAATAAGCAAGGGTGAGTACACTTATGGTTGGTACTTAGCAAGGCCACAACAAAGAATCAAAATAACGATTTAAATCCATTTTCAAGTTTATTAATCATATGAGGGTACAGGCTGCTCTTGACCATGAGCACGGCTGTTATAACAGTTTTTACACTCTATAGATGTTGTACACTTTCACCACAAGTCGTGCAAAAGTTCAGAAGAACTTTGGACCCAACCATGCTATGCAAAAGTAGGCACTTATCACACTAGCAAGGTATGATTGCCTAAGGACGCTACGAGGCCTTTACAAAAATTCTCTAGTAGTAGTAGTCTACTAAGGATTCGACAGTTGCGTGTGCATAACACTCCCCTAAGGTGAGTATCTACAAAGAGAATACCACTCATAGGAGCGAGCTATACTCCATCACAAGACCCCCTCTTGCCCTTTCGGTAAGACCACCCCAATCCAGAGTCTCTAATTAATTAGTCAAGACCAAAGCCCGTTGGTCTTATGGTTGTACTGTTTTCCTAGGTGGTCACTTTATGTTCCAATTAATATTATGTTGGTATTATAAATAAGCGTAGATAGAAGGGTGGTTAGGGACACTTGCCTTTCTCCAATGAAATGTTACTTTTACTGCTCTTCAACTCTTACTTTCTTGAAACTCTAAATCTTTAAATCTCTCAAACAACGATCCTTCTACTCTAAGCAATCACCGGCACAAACATACAAAGGAAACAAACAAGTACAACTAAGAACAATACACCAAAACAAAAGAAAAAGCTTTAAAAGAGCGTACTAAAGAATAGAGCTCGATTCTAAGATCGTGAAGACACAAGAAACACTTAAAATGAAACTATGGTTGAAAAGAAAAAGCTATCGAGAGATTTGAATTATAAAAGAAAGAGAAAAGCCTACATGCTTCTTATATTTTAATAAAGAAAACAAGGTAAGGATATTTTAGAGAAACATCCTTAGCAAGTTATATTTATATTTGAAAAGAGGATGTAGAACTTAGTCAAATTTTATGTATAAATATTCAAGTACAATTTATGTAAATTAAACATTTAATTTGAAAATAAAGTATATGTAACATCTAAGCGATATAGCTTTATGATTCGTGTTGAAGTAACCAAATTATAATTCAAAAACACATTTATGTTTATACTAGCCAAATTAACATTTAATTATGAAAGGTTGAGATATAACCTATGTAACTTTTATTTAGAAAGCAAATTGAATAAACATTAATCAATTTAAGTTTGACTATGAAAATCGAGATATAACTCTAGTTAGCTTTTAATTGGAAGAATTATTTAGATAAACATTAATCAAATTAACATTAGTTTATGAAAAACCCATGTATAACCTAATTGGATTTTATTTAGAAAAGGATATGAAGTAAACATTAATCAAATTGATGTTCATCATGAAAAACGGTGTGTAACTCTAAGTAGCACACTTGTTTATCAGGCATTAATCAAATTAATATTAAATTTATTTTTAAAACTATGTATGAAGGAAAACATCACCACTAACGTGTATTTATGTTATTATGAATCTAGTGTAGAAACGGAGCTAAAACGTGTAACCTATGGATTAAACAAGATTCTAAAGATCTAATCGTGATTAATCGTCGATAACTGGGCTAGCAAGGAAGATTCACAAGAGACAAGAAACAGTGCTCGTAAAGGTCCAAGGTCAGGTTAGATCTGCAAAAGATCATGGAAAGGGCTCGGTTGTGGTCATGTACTCTTTCCAGGGGGTTTTCTGCTAAAGACGCAAGACACAAGAAAATGACGAGAGATATCTAGATCTCTTAGGGGCCTAGATGCAAAAACAGAGGTTGACTGGGCTCAGGCGCTGATGTGTCGCACACGTGGCGATGACGGGGTTCCACATGCCTACTGACTACGATTATGTAGGAAATGTGGCGTTGTTTGATTGGTTTGCGAAGGGGTAAGTTGTGATCTAATCTGGGCCATGGATATCGGATCTAAGGGCCACCAGATCATCTCCTTGCTCACGCACAAAACGACGGCAGGTCCTCACGGTGGCGCCATGCTCGAGCTTCTCTGAACGTGACCGGAGCATCACCGGAAAACTCCAGACCGGCCTACAGTGCACGGAATTCGACGGGAAGCGGCAAAACGGAAAGCCCTCGGGATGAGGACCTCACCTAGGGGGTCGTGGAGGGCAGCAGTGGTGCAGTTCGGGCTCGGGGCGGACTGGACGTCGAGAGGCGATCTGTTCTTCCCTGAGATCAACTGCAGCCACGACACGACGACGAGACGCGGCGGCGTGATTTCCTGGCGGTCCTGTGACGTCGATGGAAAAGAGAGAGATGAAATGAGGGTTGAGATGGCCAGACAGAGAGCGGCCATGGAGAAAACGCACTGGAGATTGATGTGCTCACTGCAGTTCGTGGGCGAACAGGGAGGGGCGAACCTTGTCACATTCCTGCGTGGTCACGGAGGCAGATCAGCAGGGCAGAGGCGGCATCTAGCGGAGAGGAAAGGAGCTACGGTGGCGGCAACTTAGAGGAAAACAACGGTGGCGGCGTCGGCTCTCGTCTGCTCCGGAGGCGGCGGCGCTGTGCGTGCGGGGCAGGAGCGGAACAACAGGGGCGCAAGAGTCCGGGCGCTCGCTCTTTTATAGGCAGGAGAGGCACGCACTGGCGTGCTGCGCACGCACGCCGAGAGGCGGCAGCGGCGGCGCGCCGTGCTCGGCCTGGGCACCAGCGACAGCTGGGCTTAGATACGCCTGGCGGGCCGTCATCTGGGCCACGGTCGGGCTCGCGGGTACGGGCTCGGCCCAAACTTATAGGATAAGGTTTTCCTTTTTTCAGAAATCATTTCCCGTGCAAAGAAAAATCCAGATAAAGTTAGATAATTCATTTAAACCACGAAAAATATTCTGAAAATCTTAAAAATTCCTGAAAATTTTCTAGAGATAATTTGGGACACTTGGATTTCAAATAAAACACATAGAGCACGTGAAAAGGGTTCTAGGGCCTTTAAAAAATAGATTTAGTTCTAGAAAAATGGAGAATAAATTCCAGAAAAAGATGGAAAATTCTCAGAAGGACTTGTCATCATCTAAGCGTATTTTAACACCTTCTGCACTCAATAAACACCAAGATGCATCGACATGAATGCAACACACAACTATTTTATTTAATTTTGAAAAACAACCAATTATTTTTCCTATACTAAATTTCCTGTCAAGAAAAATAAAAATTGGAAAAATTTTAAAATCATGAGAATTTCGTTGTTTAATTGTTTCTTCAAATCACATCCTAAATCCAAAAATTTTAAGGTATGACACCGCTCTCATATAATTCTGCAAAATCCTTCGTATCCGTACATAATGGACACTTGGATGTAAGATCATAAATGTTTTAACAGTTGACGGCGCATTTTTTTTCGTCAGTAAGATATCAGAATTATACGCAGTGACATGAACCCTTTTGCTTTGTAGCGAGCGTTGCACTTGCCCATTTCCAACTGCCCTTGGCCAAGCACAGAAATTAGCAACTAGCAGCATACGAGAAGTGACCTCGGAAGAAGAAAAATCGTGCATTGTCTTAGGATCATTGGGGAAGACGTTTTTCAACTGTTGCCTTTAAAAAACTCAAGGAGCATGGATATTAGTTAACAAACAATATATCATGGAATGCCATGTGCTTGAAAATTTAAAACAAAGAAGCAACATTAGTTTAACGGTCCACCAACCGTCACCAATATAATTGTGACACGGCCTCGTTTGTATATATATCACTCCATCTCGACATCGAGAGGCAACAAATTAGGTCCAGTCAATATACACTAGCTAATTCACAAAAGTTTTGGTAGCACTGCTCCTTTTACTCAATGTGTTCAGTATTTGCAGGAAGAAACTATACTAGTTGGAAAAATACTTCTGAATATCTCTATAAGGAATGTGTGGGAATAGAAGACATCGAGGAAGAAGCAAAAAGGCACCAATAAGATGTCTGTATGCATTGACATAACTGCACTCCTCACTTAAAGCCGGGTAATGCATACGAGCATGCATCTCATATACACCTCCGGCACCCAATGGCCAAATTCTCCACTCCGTGAAGCTCCAGGTGTTAATTTCGGGTTTGGGGTCAGGAGGGATCGCTGCACAGTGGCCACAGCCCACCAGCACATGCAGCATTAGGATAATATCTTTTTTTTTCGTGAATACGCAGGAGAGCTGCGTATCTTTGTATTAAGAAGGAAAGAACGTTTAGAAACGTTACAATATGGGCCAACCGGGCGCACGCACATGGAGAGTCAGAATCACTTAGTTACATTTGAAAATAAGCACAACAACCACTAGTAAACAGGATATTACAAGCACTGAAAAGGCAATCTGAGATTCAGCTATCCTCCGGACGCTGGCCAGGCAAGCATTGATAGAACTTTGGTGCCAGCAGCACACCACAGGTGAGCGCCTTCTGAGATTTCCTGGACCAGCTGATTGGGGGACTTCGCCGGCGATCTATTGAAGACCCGGTTGTTGCGTTCCTTCCAAATTCGCCAAGAAATGAGCATAAATGCAGAGTCCAGACCTTTCCTTTTCAGCCTGTTCATACCATTCCTCTTGAGGAGCCACCAATCCATCAGCGTCATCTGCTGATCAGGTATTGCGTTCTGAATGTGAAGGATTGTGCTGATATATATGGTGCCAGACCTGAATGGTGTAGGAGCATTTTGCAAAAAGATGGTCAGAGGTTTCCGGCTCCTGATCACAAAGCGTGCAAGACACTTGGTCCTGCAATCCTGGGCGCTGTCTTCTCACCGCCGTCCATAATCTGTCCCTGACCGCGAGACACATGAAAAATTTAACCTTAAGCGGTGCCCAGGCCCACCAAATCAGCCTCGCCGCTGCAAACCTGATGGCTCCTTGGAAGAATGCTTTGTAGGCAGATCTGGCAGTGTACTCTCCTGAGCTATCCCATCGCCAAGACACTCTGTCCTCCACTCCAATTGTTAACTGAACCCCAGCCAGCTCGTGCTATAGATGCACATACTGTGAAATCGTCGCTACTATAGCTCATCCGACAACATCACGGATCCACCGCTTATTGTCCAGCGCCTGTGCCACTGTCCTTGAATTCCTGATTCTTGGCCTGATATTAGTACAATGTTAGACTTGGAGTCTTCTGGAGGGAACGAAAAACAGAGATATAAACCAAGGGGGGTTAGAGGATTTAATCAAAAACTTTCCCATCAGCATTTCATTTCATTTGCAAATCAAGGGGACTTGGAGTCAGAAGGGACCACAATTTCATTTCATTTGCAAATCAGATTTAATCAAAAACTTTCCCATCAGCATACAGATTGAGAAGATGGTAAGAAACTTCTCTTATTTTTGGAAAAGAAAAAAGGAGATAACCTGCAATAACTCCGCAGTTGTCAGTTGAGACCAACAAGCATCTGCAAGAAAGAGTTATTTTACCTAGACTCAGCGGACTCACTAAGAAATTTGCTTCTCTACTTTAAAATTGCTATTTCAGTATCAGCTACGTCCTTCTTTCTAAAATGTACAACCTCCATCTCAAAAAGACTATCCAACTATCTTATGTTTGATGTAATTTATAGAAAATATTTTCAACATTTATGTGCTAGAAAGACTAAAAGCATCGTTGCATAGTATCACAAACAAGGGGTACACGGCAGCTTTGGGTTTCCGGCTATTCTGAAAAGCATCGTTGCTTAATAGCGGAAAATCATCGAATTCCAATATATGCACAGGATTGATACAAAGTGTTACCTACAACTGTTTGTTTGGTCTGCAAACAACGTTGCATGTTGTCCTAATTAATACCTCCTACGCCCAACTACTTACCAGGCTGACAAGAGATCTGTAACAGAAGGAGAACAGAGAGATATTCTGATGTGAACCGGAAACCCTTACATATAATTAAGCTTGGTGAGTCCATAGTGATAAGTTGTAACACTACTAGGGAAAGGGCCCGTACTAAAGGGGTATTAAAAAAAATACTAAAGGGGTACTAAAGGAGTACTAAAGGGGTGCTAAAGGGGTACTAAAGGTCACCATTATGAAGGACTACGCAGAACAACGAAGTTTTATTCTGGTAGTCGTTATTCTTATTATTCCCTACGACTTCTGTATTCCGATATATATCATCGAGGTCCTCCTGTTCCAGCATTCTATCAGAATTTTTACACAGAAGAGAAGTTGTTAATTAAGATAAGGTTGATATGGTTGATGGAACCTAGCAGATGCGCCATATTCGTATATATAAAGTCGTCAAGAGATCAAGGTTGGTAGCAGGATTAAGTCTGGCCCGTCGCCATATACTAAATGCTAGTACTATGGTAGGACCTCTTATGTTTGAAATATAAATGGGACACTGATGCAAGTGCCTTCGTCAGCAGATAAAAGGAGATGTCTCCGTACCACCAAAGAATTTCATGTTTCCACAATGTTATAAAATAATATCCAAGAATGATGGGAGGGGTTCCCCAGTTAAATATCCTGAAATCAACAAAACTATGAGGCATTGAACTAGTTTTCTTAATGATTTTCTTAATTGTTATTTGTATTGATGACACGATTTTCTCAACACGTTATCCCTTATCACCACAAAAGTTTCAGGTACTTGCGTTTGGTTACTGCAGTTTTTGTTAAAAAAATATAATTATGTCTGATGGATCACGGGCGATGCCATGGCATTGCCACCGCCGGACCTCGGCCCTTTTGGAGACCGACACTGCACCACCCTCTCCGTCTGGATCCACCAGCGCGGACCTGCCAACTCTAGGCGCCGCCCACCATGAAGGGCGATCGAGCACACCACCATCTCACCGTGACTTGCCATGATGGAGCGCAGCGTTCCGGCACTCCCCTACAAACAATTCAGATGCCTACCCTGGCACGAGCATGTGAAGCATCATCAGGAGCAACTAGGTTTGTTTGAGCTACACTATGAAGCATTGCCTTCCTACGAGCCGGAGCTCAGCCGCACATCAAGTCCACAAGCTAGTGTTTGAGTCAAAGCACAGATCCAACCACTAGACATGCCGGTCGAACATAGCGTTATATGGGCTGATGCGGATATAAAATTTAAAAATTCAGAGGAATGGGGGAAGGGTCCGATAGCTTTGGTATATTTGCATAATGGTCACTGGACTAATGCAAAATTTCAAATAGATCCTTGTTTAGTTAAAATCATGTTCCTGATTGCACACAAATGGATCCTTGGTTGATGCGCATGCTTAGAGTTTCTCTATATATTTGATATATAGAGTAGCACTGTCTTACTTGCCCTGCACAAGACCTCATAGTTTGCCACAATCTGGAGACCAAGAAACACAAAAAGGATGACACGCTATTGGAATGGGCTGCAGAAGGAAGTATGTAGGCGCAGTTTGCTGCATGCGACCTGAGATTCTTTCAATAGACTGTGGTGGGTTCATGATTAGTCCGGAATGAATTCTGTGATGGATTACTAGAATTTGTGGCTCATGCATGTCCAGTGCAGAGGTGATGAGCGAAATAGTGACCACAAGACTTAAAGATTCTCCAGGTTCTTGACTGTTTGCTTCCATCAACAGTTTGCAGGACGGAGAAGATTCGTGCAAAAAAAAGTACGACTGATAAAGCTCGGGATCCTGCTTAATCTAGACGTTCGTGACATCCGCTGGATTCACAATCAGATTTTTCTACTTTTAATAAAAAGAGACATCGTGTATAATAAACACAACAAAAGGAGGAGCACTATATTAGTGCATGGATATATGAATGTAATAAGGTACAAGTTGTGGGGTCATGTACTACACAAAAATGATTTGTGTTGACACAAAGAAATTAGCATGACACGCCAACACAAAAGTGTGTAGGGCAATAAACAAGACGCATGTGTACATGAAACTACGAAGCATCGTTGCACCTCTAGATCAGTGCTGCCGCACTCCGAGTAATTGGTAGTAGTAATCGCTCCAGAAAATTCATTACTAATAGAGAGTAATCTGATCACATAACAATCGCTACAACCTTTTAAGACAGTTGCGGTGAACTACAGTTGTTTTAAGTTAATTATTACCTACGTCGTATATTTAGGGACGGAGATGTTTTTTTTTACTCAGTGGCTATCTAGTGTGCATATGGGATTGGCCCCCTGTGTTGCTATAGGGGCAATATGGGCAGCGCTCCCGTTCCCTGCCGCCACGGTCCTCCTCATCCTCCCTCTTCCTCTGCTGCCAGTAGAGCAGCTAGCCGGAAGCCCGGCGAACTGCGAGATGGTGGCGGGGGGTCTTTCTCAGACTCCTTCTGATAGCGCGGCGAGGCAGCAAGGCACCGATAGCGACGCATGACAAGGTCTCAACATAGTGCACGAGGCTCTAAAAGCCTCTCTTTCTAGATCCCCTACCCCTCAGGCTCTTGTGAGACTTAGATTTGCACTCTAGAGGTATTAGCCTAGGGGGCGGATTCCATGCTCTGGGGGTTGGATCTGGTGACATGCATTCTCTTAGACAAAGCTCGTTAGACATGCAGCAGATTTGCAGCATGGTGGGCTTGGCGCGGCATTGTCAATGGTGGTCGGAGCCCTAGCACTAGCACAGCGTCCGTGAATCAGGGCAGATGCGGTTGGCTCCCTATAATGATGGCCGGAAGTAGAGGGAGTGCTCGGTACTACCAGCAGCACAGTGAAGCATATTTATACTTTTCTGCCCACACTGTTACTGGCATGGTATGGTGAAGGTTGGCGCGAAAGCCTGTTTTGTGACACTTGCAGGTGCCACTTCCTCTTTGGAGGCGATTTCGTTTGCACTTCCCCATATGGCTATGTTTCGAATCTCCCTGTGTAATCTCGGCTCCCTACTTAGGCCGACGATGATGGCACTTGGCGTCATGTTTTTCCTGAAGACATCATTGTGGAGACCTATTTGATATTTCAGCATTCTATGTTCGTGGTCGGGTGCCAGTGGGTGATCTTCCTACTTTGCTTTGGAGGTAACCTTCGGGAGGAACATATTGGCTGTGATTTATCATTGCAGAGTGACCACATAAGGTAGACCGTCCACTCAACGAGCAGACTTTTGACATTTTTCACAAATAATGGATGGATGAGCAATATAAACATTGGTTATGATTCAACGAGCAGAGGGGGAAGGGGAGGGGAGCAGAGGGGGAGGGGTGGGAGAGGAAGAGAGGGAGGGGAGGAGAAGGAGAAGATAGGAGGAGGAAAAGGAGAAGATAGGAGGCGCCGGTGGAAAATGAGGAAAAAGGAGAGAGAAGGAGGAGAAGTTAACGTGGAGAGGGGGGGGGGGCGTAGGAGGGCCTTTAGTCCTGGTTGGTGGCTCCAACCGGGACTAAAGGCCCCCTTTTATCCTGATTGATAATTCCAACTGGGACAGGGGGGGCGTCCATCCCAGATCTTTTCAATCGGGACTAAAGCCCCTGCCGTTGATGTCCTTTTGGTGCCTCATTTTTGATCTGAGACTAAAACCACTTTAGTCATAGGTCCAATGTTAACTGGGACAAAAGGGGTTGGATGGAAGATCAGTTCACTACTAGCCTTTGTTTCAGTGCCGACAGGAATCTGTCCGTTTCTGGTAGTGATGTCTCATGAAATGTGGCGTAGTAGGTGGCTGAGCTTGATTGGAAATTTAAACTATCTAAATATTTAAGACCAACATCTCTCACCCTGTCCTGCTAACCACGGATCGAGGAGTAAATATTGAGCCGAATGGCCATCCTATATGCATTACTTCTCTTCATATATCCCGTCTCTTCATCCCTTAGCTCCTTTTTGTTTAATATATAATATTAGTATGGGGGCAACTCCTCATGTTTCCTCTTTCTTTTCATACCTTAGCTTATATATTACTATATTCGTCATCCAGGAGCCGAAACCGACAATTTTAAATATAAACATAGACTACCAATCTAACAAGAGGTACTAGAAATAACCACGAAGTGTTGTAGATCTAGGTATAGATGGTTTAAGAAAACCAAATGGCAGCAACAATGGATGAGCTCGTATGTTGTGTGTAGCACCAGGGAAATGGGATGTTGGTCCATTTTCTTAAGACTAAAGCATAGGATAAGTCGGTAGGTCCACAACTACCATACCCTTGCTTATCTAGCCAATGGAAGTTAGCCAACGTGACAAACATGGCATGACATGTCTTGCTCTGGGTTCAGCTGCGTCCCTACATTCCATTTCCAGCTCGATACCGCATAGTAGTGTGTTGTAATGTGAGTTGCCTAAATAAATTTACCAAATACTCAAATATACTGGGTTAATCTATATGGGGTACCGTTACAGCTTTCTTTTGTTTCAAGTTTCTCTTTTTTGCTTTCGATCAAGCACCAACGCAATTTCCAATTTGTTACTCCCTCCGTTCCAAATTATAGGTTGTTTTGACTTTTCTAGATTTATAGATATTATTATGCATTTAGACATACACTATATGTAGGTACATAGCAAAAACTATGCACCTAGAAAAGCTAAAATAACCTACAATTTGGAACAGGGGGAGTAGATTGTATTTAAGAACCATGTGAACTGTGTTGCTGAAACTGCCATACATTCATAGTTTCAATGGACAACTAATAAGAACAAGGATCTCAGTCAACTGGGTGTCCATTGCGTTATTCTGGAGTCAGCTAATTAATTAAATTGACATGCCAAAATTAGTCGCTTGACATTATGCACTACCGGAAACAAAAAGTTTGCCGAGTGCCCCAGGCACTCGGCGAAGGCCCAAAAACACTCGGCAACGCATTTGCCGAGTGTAGCACTTGGCGAACTTTCCCTCGGCACTCGGCGAAGCTTCGCCGAGTCCAAAAAACACTCGGCAAACATATTTTTCGAAAAAAATAAAAAAACAAAAACTCCGGCTGCCACCACCTTCACCATTGCCGGCGTCCACCACCGCCACCACTGCCACCTGCCACCACGCCGCCTCGACACGGCCGCCGCCCACCACGCCGCCTCGCCACGGCCGCCGGGGAGAAGGGGAGGGGCGGGCCGTGCCGTCGCCGAGGAGAAGGGGAGGGGGGGGGGGGGGCGCGGCCACCCACCGCCACCCGCCGAGGAGAAGGGGAGGGGGCCACCACCCGCCGCCACGCCACCTGTCGTCGAGGAGAAGGGGAGGGGGCGACCGGCCGCCGCTGGATCCGGCCGGGAGGGGAGGAGCCGCCGCCGGATCTAGCCTGGAGGGGAGGTACCGCCGCCGCATCCGGCCACCACCACCACCACCTTCACCACCACACCCGCCGACCACCACCACCACCACCACCTCCACCACCACACCCGCCAGCCACCACCTCCGGATCCGGGGAGAGGGGTGGGGCGGCGGCCGGATCCGACCGGATCCGGGGAGAGGGGCGGGGCAGCAGCCGGAGACGTCGCCAGAGAGGGGCCGCCGCGCGAGAGAGGGGCGGGGCAGAGAGAGGGAAGAGGAGGGGGAGGGTCGCCGGTAAAAGGGGGGAGGGAGGGAGGGGCCGGCGGGGACCCGGGGAGGGGGCGCCGGCGGGCGGGTGTGGGAGGAGAAGTGCGGGAGGAGGGGTGCGGGCCGGGCGCCCGGGAGGAGGGGTGCGGAAGACTGGAGGGGTGGAGGGGCGGCCGATTTTAGGGGGGGTGTGGGAATTTTTTCCTTTGCCGAGTGTCTTGAGACTAACACTCGGCAAAAAAATTTGTTTGCCGAGTGTCCGCACTCGGCAAAGATTTTTTTCATTTCTTTTCATTTTTCCTTCTTTTTCATAACAGTTTCTACTCATATTATTTTATTTTATTATATTATGCGATTTTAGGTCAAATTCACTAAAAAATATATATTTGATTGTTCTACTCATATTATTTCATTATTTTATGCGGTTATAGTTCAAATTCAATTTATATCAATTAAAATTCTATAATTGCACTTAATACATTAAAATTATCTAACGGTTCCAAAAAATTACAAAAATTTCTTATGAAACAATATATGTTCTCTATTGCCTATACAAAAAGTTTTGTAGTCAAAATAAAACTCGACCGTCACTCTAACTCCAATTCTTATCGAATCCTTCTCAACGCTACTATTTTTCTTCTGAGATGCTTCGGTTTGTAAACATCGTACATGACGAAATGTGTGAAACCTTCTCAATTTTTTTCAACAGCCTCCACGTGTGATATCATCACATCATGACAAATCTCATAATTTTCAGACTTCGCTTGCTTTTTTTACAATTTAAAAATCATTCGGCCACACATTCGTAGTCGTGTTTCCTGAACAAAATGTTCGAAATTTCTTTTCGTTTCATGGGTCATGTCTCAAATTTGGCTAACTAACATGAATATCATTTTTCTACTCATTTTATTCTATAATTTGAATCACTTGCAGTTCAAATTTGACTTATACCAAAAATTCCCTTGAAATACAATTAATTAAATAAATATAGAAAATAAATCCAAAAATATACCAAATTTTAACATGGAGTACCACATGTTGTATGTGGGGAGTATAAAAATTTCAAGCTTAAAAGAGGAAAAAAACTTATTTTTTTGCCGAGTGTTAAAAAAACACTCAGCAAACCCCCCCTCTTTGCCGAGTGTTTTTTTTGACACTCGGCAAAGAGGGGGGTTTGCCGAGTGTTTTTTTTGACACTCGGCAAAGCCCCGATTTGCCGAGTGTTTTTTCTTTGCCGAGTGTTTTTAGCTTGGCACTCGGCAAAGAGCTTGTTTGCCGAGTGTCCGAAAAAAAATACTCGGCATATTTAAGGTTTCCGGTAGTGATGCATCCATCAAACTATGTTTCGTGAAATAAATAAAAATGCGTCAAATACACATAATCCGAAAAAATGCTGAGAAAACCAAGTTCGAAGACTGAAAAATGTACTGAGACCAGAGATCATAGTTGAATAACTGAAGTTTTTCAAATAATATATGATGTTTTTCCAAAAAAATTAGGAAATAATGGAATAAAACTGTTTAACTCGGTGTAGTGCATATGTAATTGATGGCAACTTAAATACAACATTGACATCTACCAACCAGTAAGGACGACTGGCAAAAAATTTAAAAGTACTGTGTTGATACTACCGCAACTTTCTTATATAAACTTCTGTACATGACCATTCATGATCACTTGCCGGTGGAGTCACCACTACTAGGGCTATCTAGTAGAACCATCTAACCACCGAGAATGAGATGTATCGCAGAAAATAAGTTCACATAACTGGCATGAACTTTAAAGTGATGTTGCTTGCACCTTTATATGCCTTGCAGCTTCATCACAAGCATATTAGCAGCAGGTCGGCAGCAGCAGATATGGCACACCAGCAACAACGCTCGGCATCATCTTACATGATTAGATCAGCAACCCATCGTTGTAGAGCTCCATTCTTTCAGAATGGCATCTGCAACAGCCGTCGATCTCCATGGGATTAAATTTAACGGCCTGGAGCATCTGGACAACTGTGCAAACAAATCTTCTTTATTACCATCACGAGTTAGTTTGATGATGGACTAAATCTTTATACCCTTGCATAATCCTAGCAAATTGGTTCATCTAACGCTGCTGTAAGATGCACATTTGCTTTGTGGTATTATTGTATTTCCTTTGTGGTATTATTCGATTTCCATATCTATTACATCTTCTCAACCTTTATTGAAGGAGTCCACCACGTGAGAGGACAATGCAAAAAAGGAAGATGAGAGTTCGTAAAGCAGAGAAATTACAGCCACATGAAAAAGAGAAAAAAATAGGGGTCTCATTGCTAAGATGCCACGTCAATTAATCTAGACAGTTATTACTCGGTCCCACAAAACTTCAAAGGTTAGATATTTTTCTTTTTCTCCAACTAGCATTGTATTTCTCTTGAGAGGATCTGATTAATATAGGTGTAGATAGATAGACATCGGATGACAAGTGATCAGGGAGTTTATCACACTAAAGTTCTGCAATAATGTAATGATCCATCAACCTTCACCTATATAAATGAGAAGGGGATGCATGGTTATATATATGTCACGCCCTGCATCAACATTTTACTCTTTTTACTGAATAGTTTTGCATCCACATAAGAAATTATTCTATTTGACAAACCCTAGAAATATGTCTGGAATACGTGGGAATAGAAGACATAAAGGAAGAATCAAATACTTGATGATTCCATTGCGGAGGTACACCAAGAGTTATCTGGCACTTCTTCGTGAAGAACTGTTAGTAGCACAACTCCAAAGGCTGACATATTCCACTATCCGCGCTTCTATGTTCTAAGTGTTCCATTCATCGAACACTACCTCCATGTGTAAGGACGACATGGGCTGCTATGACGACAACTGCGGTTCTTCTAAGCTGGCCCTGCCGACTCCCTAGGTTAAGGAAGAAGTACTGCTAGCCACAGCCGTCATTTAGGGCCAGCACAATCTCAGCCTTGGACTCCTGTACTGTGCAGGAAACTTAAAATAAAATGAATAAATAAATGGTGGTTCCTTGTGTTATAGTGTCAAAAGCGACTACATTTTTCATTGTTGTACGTATTAAATTCCCACGATAAATTGTTGGGAAAACACAAACTTGGTAGGACCCTTTTACTAATGAAACAATACATGGGATTGCGGTATTCAAATGTATGAATATACTTGCATATATGTTTCCTTATAATTTAAATATTTTTTTGCAGTAGATGTATTATAACATGAAGTAATTCCATAAATTGGTAGAAGTACATTTAAATTATCAAAACATATATTACTGCATAAAAATAAAACTGAATTATTTTCATGGACAAACATAACACACCAAGGTTATATTAAATTTTCCATGTGAAAAAAGAAAAAGTTACCCGTTGTCAACTGTGAAATGAGTAATCTTTGGGTTACCATTTTCAAGCATGTTTTGTAAATTTTTCGATGTGTTTTACCAAACCTTCAAGGAAATGATTAATTTCCTTGTAGTTCTTGTGAAATTCCCTATGCGTCTTACCTAACCCATAGGAGTAACCCATAGGAAAGACAGGAATTTCCTTGTACGTCTTGTGAATTTCCCTAGGTTTTTTACCTAACCTGTAAGAAATTTTGTAATTTCCCTGGGTTTTTTTTACCTAACCCACAAGGAAATTAGTATTTCATTTACTCATGTACTCAGGGAAAAGAATACCAATCATGTGGAATATTGGGCCTGAAACTAACTTTTCCTAATTGCCATTCTTTAGCACATCTGAACTGATCACTATTCATCATCGTATGTAATGCTGCATTGATGTGACTAAAGGACATGTAGGTTTGCTTGTAGAGGATTGTGGAACTCTTTTGAGAAATTGATCTCTCAAGTTCTCTCTTTTTCTTATATCTGGTTAGATGCAAGAAGTTGACATGGTGGGAATGAGGGAATAAAAAAATGTACGGATTGATGGATTGATCTCTCTATGATTGTTTCTATACAGTGAGATATGGGTGGATGATTAAAATGCATTGAATTTATTGATTAATTGCATACAACTTTTTTTGTAGAATTAAAATGCAGGGTGAGATGGATTGAGTATATATTCGATAATACTAGCATGCACCTACCACACTTCTTGAGTGTATAATGGGCACTATATATACTGGATACTAGCAGTCTACCACAGTCCGATTTCTCCCTCGGAGCCTCTAATTTCCATTTGCATGCCATCCTTACTTGAATTTCTATTAGCAACACATAAATCCTCCAATATGAGTATGAATGGAAGGCATTGGGATGAGGTAGGTTACTTGGTCTGTTCGTCATCGAAGTGGTTCCTCAAGGGGAATGTCCTAGCGCTGTTGCGTACAGCACGGAACTCTTGGACACCGCACAGCCGCGCACTGATCCCAATCGAAGCAGGTGTCGCAAACAAAAGAACTGGCCAGGGACCGATTGACGAGTGCAATGCGACAATATCACCACGCCATTGAGCATGTGCCATGGTGATGTAGTTCTCATACGCGACTCCCTATTGTGGTGGTCCTCCTGCACAGATGCCAAGTCAGGTGATTGCCATGTGGATCAAGTTAAGTGTGGTCAATTGCCTTCCGATGCTGAAGTACCCTATCCTGTATTTTGAAAAAAGAGTACCCTGTCCTGTTGGTGGATCTACACTGTAGTTTTTTGGATGTGTGGCCATTTTAGTATTCAGGTCCGATACTTGATTCGGGAATTAACAGTGGTAATTGTTCCAATAGATTAATATTATATGCACAATAATACCAAACATGTTATCAGGCCTACTAGCCACCGACCAAGAAGTAATAAGCAATAGAGAGGTATCGTACCAAACTTATTACAACTGCACTCAAAGTTTAACACATGTTGTGTTTAACACAATGCCAAATAGAAAGGCCATCCAAGTGATGCGAATAACTTCATAGCGATGTACTCCATAAGTTGCTATGTAGCAACTAACTGCTCCTTCCGATATCAATACGATGCAACAGAGAGCAAAATCGTAGCCAGTGTGTCCCCTTGAAGAGAACTTGAAAAACATTTTTTGTCTAAAGACGGTACCATTCCTTGTGAGCCAAATTACTGAAAAAATATCTACAACTCCTATCAACAACACTAAATTGTGCTTCCGGCCCTTGCTTAGACCAGCTAATAAAAAAATGTTGCATAATGATTTAACTCACTCCCACCATTTTGGGTCAAAACCCTTCATTCTAAGTGACCATTGGAAAACTCCCATTTAACTCTTTCATGAAATTTTTTCAAGTATATCTTAAATATCACACCATTTTTTTCTTTTGTGTAGCTCATGTATCGTTTCATGGAGAATACTATTTGATTGGGTTTAATGTTTCTTTGAGGCAAACACATTTTTTGAGCAGGTTTAATGGTTCTTTGGGCGACTTTAGCAAGTCAGCGCCTACTTTGTAATTTTTTTAAAGCTAACATTAAACAAACAGATGGGTCTATATGGGAATATCCTTTGTGTCACTACTTTTAGGTACTAGCATAGTTGTTTCTAATTTGAGAGAGTGAAGAGGCAGTAGGCTGCTCAGAGAGCCGATTGGCTATATCTTATATGAACTATTACTTGGCTTATCCTGTTTCTTCTGCCTTTATTATATATTACTCTTGGTCAACAATAGCTAGCTATTCCGAAGCAGGAGCAAATAAATTCAAAGTTAAACATAGACTTTGAGGTTATAGGATAAAAGAAGACAAATATCTTCAAATTTGATCTAACTACCTTTTATGATGATGCCATCAGATGTAACATCATGGAACGTGGCAAATAAAACTAGCGTACATGGTGCGTATGATGTGAGATTTTGTAACATGTTTTTTAATATGAAATTAGCGTGATGTTGTTTTCTACCATGACACATGTTCTAAGGTTTTGAGAAAAAAACGAGTGATGTCAATTCTGTACACTGTGACATGGTAGTATTCCACATCAATTCTATACACCATCTTCCCATACATTTACATGTACTAGTAGTGGACGCGTACTACAAGCTCCCTCTCGACTCGGCCGCGCACGGGCGTGACGCCGAACGCCGCACTCACCGTCCGGCGGGCTGATCTTCTGTTATTTAACTAAATTCTTTATTGGTATTACAACATATTACCTCATAAGAGGTAATAGAAATAATATATATTTATATAGTTTTTATTTTGGAAAATAGGATAAATAGGCAAAATATCTTCTAATTAGATCTAACTACATGTTTCTCCCATAAGGTAACATGACCTGTTTTCCCATGATGCAAGCTAACATCTTTGTAGAATGTGAGGTAACATGACAAGGTGACATCTTTGGTTTCGCTAAGAATAACGTGACATCTCTTTTTTCCTAATATAATCTGAGGCAACGCGATATTAGGTAACACCATACTAATAGGCTTGCCTTCATATCAAGGTGGACAAGCAAGCACTGAGACTAAAGTACTTACTACACATAATCCTATCGTATATATGCCCGTCAATTATTTACTATCGGCGATGGCCGGCATTTTTTTTTTCTCCGTGCATGTTGTGAGTAGCTCCGTGATGGCCGGCATTTTTTTCTCGGTGCGTGGGGAGTAGCTAGCTAGGTGATTGTATAATTTTGTTGTTTATATATTATTTTTATTATTTAAATGTTTTAACTTGTTCTAAAAATAGATGACTATAATTTCTTTTAACTCTTACCTCTTAGCAAAGCCAACATGTATGAAATTACAACTATGCGTTCCCTTCGAAGATCCGACCAGTATTAAAACCTAAAGCTTGATTATTGATCCGTAGCGCACTGATGGTCCTAGTTTGAAGATGGAGAACAGAAGTCATATCTAACAGAACAGAGAGTAGAAATCATCTTCCCTGTGACTTGCAAGCTAATAAGGTTGGCCCTGCTGAAAATTGTTAAAGAAAAACCTTCTAGAACATGTATCTATTATCTTCCCTGTCTTTATCTTGCCATCCTTCGTAAAAGATAAGATTGAATTTATGTACGGCTGTTATTTTTTTGAATCTAAGGTCATTGCTTTATGAATCTTTCTTGACTATAAAAAATATTATTGCATTACATCATAATTTTCATTATCATATCGTATGAACATATAGCACGCGCTTGCCGCAATGGCATGGTTACTAATTAATCTAGAAAAGTACAAGATAAATCATATGAACCTAATCAATTTAAATAACTTTTTAGTTCAGCTCACGACCCTGTATGAGGAATGCAGCCGATCCTGTGTCCAGGTGGTGGATCGGTGTTGGAGTTAGTTACTCAGGGCATTCTCAAAGGTAGTTTCATGGACAATAAATGAGCGACCATGTAGGCAGTTCTGGTGACATGGCACACTATTTATGAGGTGATAGAAAAAACTAGTTTCATGGGATGAAATCATGTACTGTACATTTGTCAAAATATTTGTGTCTTGCATGTAGTCTTGGAAATAACAAAGCATGAAACAATGCATTGTGTGATCTATTTCATCTATAAATTAAATACACTCTTACTTATGTGGCATACTTGGAAACATAAACATGAAGTATTGCATTGAGAATGGCCTCATGTGGCTAATTTAATTGGCAGGGCCGGCAGTTATCCAGAAATTTGCAGTGGTTATTATTGCAAATAATGCTATGTAGCCCTCGGTTGAATTTGTGAACTTTCTCCATTATTAAATACTAAATTATGTCACCTGTCCTGCTGGCCAAGAACCAAGAAGTTATTAGCTAGTTGAATCCCATTGTATATAGAGTACTTTGCTCCTCCGCTCATTTTTGCCCTTACACTCTTTATATAGCCTCCCAGAAGCAGAAGCAAAACAAATTTAAAGTTAAACAGGAACTAGCAAGATGGTGTTGAAAAACAATGTTAGACTTTATATCTAGGAATAGAAGATGTCAGGAAACTACCAGCCAGGCCAATTTGATTGACCTGTGTATTCTCTATGTTTCCACTATGCATCATGGAACTGCCTCGTTATGCGATAGTTCTGCTTGTGTCAAAGCAAAGCGTAGGTCAGTAGGTGCACTACTACCGTAACTTTGCTCAGGTCGCATTGTGTCGCGACATTCCAGTTCAACGCTATAGCGCCTATACGCATCAGAAATTCCGGTTGCCTGGTTAAAACCACCTAGTTTGCTTGTATATGTGGATGCAAATTTTAGTATGCTGGATGATACTAAAGAGTAGTCTGTTGTACCTACCAACGGAGACAATTCATTAATCAACTGTAACCACTATAGATTCCTAGTTTAGATGATCAACTAAAAACAATGTCATTTTTTACCCTTGTAAAGCTCAACAAATTGTAGTAACGGTGATTACAAGAAGCCTACTTATTCAATGAATCAAACTTCATAAACTTGTCAAGGTGGCCAATTAAAAAGAGTATCAAACCGTTAAACAGGATGGAGAGCTAGCCGAAAAGAACTGCAAACAACAAGGAATTAGAAACAACGAGATTGTCTGGTAAGGGTAAAGCCATGGCGTTTTTACCTGGAAAGTGCTGAAGCCTTCAAGGGTCTAATTTGTCTGGTGTTGAAGTTGGCGATTAGATATCAGACTTTAGATGATAACTGAATATATGGTGTAAAACAGATTTTATACTTTTATTTGCTATGTTACAGAGGCGGACTCAGTACAAAAAAGAAAAGAGACAAATCGTTCATGAACATGCAGCAGCGACAGAGGTAGTATTTGCATTGGAATCTCGAACCATCGGTACCAAACAAGCAAATGCAAACCCTGAAAGCGTCCAATCAACATTATGCAGCCATGCATGTAGGCATCCAATTTTCAGATGCCTCCGGTTCCCAAGTGGTTCTTTTCTTTCTCTGCTGTTGTCCAGCATAGGCTACTCTTTATGTTAGACGTTTCCTGTGGTTTGCTTTAATATGATAGGTAAGACAGTGAGCTGTGTGCTTTACTCACTCTGCTTTCAAGCAAAAATTAAAAAAGAAAAAAAGGGGAAAGAGAGGGACAATGTTTTTACGTGGATACAAGTTACTAGGAATACTGCCAGTATTGATTTGGAATGTATTTATTTGGTTGACCTGATGATTATGCACATGGATGGCCAGTGAAAATGTCTCTCTTACAAGCCGGAACGGATGGCTTATCCATAGCATTTTACAAATGGTCGGCTTGGGGAGCTCATGTCGATTAGTATTTATCTAGTAGCGCGTCATTTTACTTAATGACCATCACCTCAATTATGGATTCTAAGCAATAAAAATTACTACATAATGTTTCAAGAGAATTTTTTTTTTACTGAGCTCAAAACATAATAGTTCTTTCAGGAAGAATCACAGGACTTCTTTTCCTACCTCTAATGAAACAAACAGTAGATCTTCTGGTAGTCCTGATCTCGAGCTATATTTTGAGGTACGATTGAAGGTACCATCACACTTTTCGAACATCGAGGGATGGCCGCATCCTCCCTGCAGGCGCAAATCAAGGCGGAAGCAGACACATGGATTTTAGCGGGGGCGAGACCACTAGCGCAGTTCTTATCCAGAGAGTAATCATGATAGGAAAAAGAAACCTTGTATCTCTACCGTAAAAATCTGTAACTACCTACTTTATCAATGAAATAGGCACTATCCCGTGCCAATTTCTTTCAAAAAAAAAGGTACCATCAAACTACTATATTTTCTTCACAATGAGCCACACATTTTGAAACGGAGGTGCCATTAGATGGAAATAAAAGCAAAGAGGTACGAACAAAAAGCACAGTAAGTTACTAGGATACGATGAAAGCCAGTACAGATTTGGAATGTATTTCTTTTGTAGGCCTGATGACTATGCACATGGATGGCCAGTGGAAATGACCCTTTTACAAGCCAGCACGGTTGACTTATCCGTGCCCTTTTTCAGAAGGCCGGTGCGGTGACTTGATATGGATTAGTAATAATATTAATCATTTCATAAATGTTTTCGGTTTCCAGGCTTCAAGCTCTCAAAGCCTCCCTCTCATGCCATCGTTCCATGCCATCCCACCGCTACATCGTTATTAATAGCAATTGGAATTTTATTCCGTTTGATATGTGTTATCTGAAACTTAACATTTGTATTTATATATCAAAATTTGTTCAAGTTACTTCATTTTATTTTATTTGAGTTTTTATTTTCTAATAAATAGAGATAACACAATCATATCATAGACTTATAGATGAGGTGCCCAACATTAGCACTTGGAACAGTATAGTTGATGTAATTATTGTGCTTGATTTTTTTGCATGGCAAACTATCGATTACAATGCAATTAACCTTTTAGATGTGACACCCGGCCCAATTTGGTTGGCTCAGTTTGGCCCATGAGCCCAGGTGCGCATGTTTAGTACCACATTGCTAGTTGAGTAAGGGTGGAGCCAACCTATAAGTCTTTGTTAACCAGCCATAGCACCTTCGGGTTAACCCTTTTACACGAAGCGAGGATGAAAGTGTAAGCAGGGTGATATGTGTACGCATGCCTGCCCCTCGGAAGGGCTAGGTGGTGCAGCTTTGGAGGACGAGGCGTTACACATGGTATCAAAGCCGACCCTCACGGTTGCGTGTATAGGTCAGTGTGCGGGCATATGGCGCATGGCGCGTGTGGGCTCTGGATGGGACAAACGGCATGGCATATGGCGCCGACACTAGACGTAAGGTTGTACACCAAGAGGGAACATTTTCGGATATTTGCCCATGTGTGGGTGAGTTGGACCGACGATGACGTCGGGTTCATTGGGGGGAGGATGAATGTGACACGCGGCCTAATTTGGTTGGCTTAGTGTGGCCCATGAGCGCAGGTGCGCATGTTTAGTACCACCTTACTAGTTGAGCAAGGGTGGAGCCAACTTATAAGCCTTTGTCAACTAGCCATAGCACCTTCGGGTTAACCCTTTTACACGAAGCGAGGACGAAAGTATAAGCAGGGTGCTATGTGTACGCGTGCCTGCCCCTCGGAAGGGCTGGGTGGTGTAGCTTTGGGGGGCAGGGTGTTACATTAGAGTTGTAGAAAATACATTGTGATAGAGTCTAATGTGGGGTCCATCACATATTCTATATTCATGTCATTTATATCATAAAGCAGGTCCATATGAGATCGCAATTGAAACATATGGTTTCACAGTTTTGTCCGGTTTTAATGGTTCAAGATCATAATTTATCTGATATTGAATTTGGAGAAATTTGCTCTATTAACAATTGAAACATATGGTTTCACAGTTTTACAGTTTTGACACTTCAAACGATGACTTCGCAATTTTGACACTCCAAACATTGTGTTGCTTGATTTCATGACATTCTAACCTTATCCTCCACATTCCATTTTCTTTTTCCTGTTTAGACTACCTAAAATGACGATCTTTCCCCTAAGTTATATTTGACATGTTGCCTTCATTTTTATGCGCCGGGACAACATTACAAAATATAGAATTGGGATTAAGTTTTCAGCCACCTAACTGACATGATGCCACTGGATATTTTTAGCACAAATATCTCTACATTAGACACATCCATAGGTTGCATAGTTCACACACATCTCAACCACCGATTGTATAACTCACATATAATTCATAACTAAACTTTCATTAATTTGGATCAAAATAAGTTCACTCGATGGGTTCATAACTAAACAAAAAGAATAGTAAAAAACAAGAGAAAATATATTAGAAGGGGAGAATGTCAGGAATAGGAAGAAAGAGAGAAAGATAGAGGTAAGCGTACTATCGTCTTTTGATACAAAAGAATAGTAAAAAACAAAAGAAAATATATTAGAAGAAGAGAATGTCACGAAATCAAGCAATGCCATGTTTAGAGTGTCAAAATTGTGAATCTATTGTTTGGAGTGTCAAAATTGCGAAGCCAGGATCAGTAGAGCAAATTTCTCCTGAATTTGAAGGTTAAAAATCTGATTTCAGCTGATAATTCTAAGGGTAAAATAGACTTCACCTGTTGCTAAGCCAGAATCATGCTAACACAGAAAAGTGCCAGACCGACAAACTTAAAATGCACATGTACAAGTGCACAGCTATTGCTTGGCATCTCAAACAGCGGGACACAACAGTTTTGCATGTCTCCGGCTATTCCAATGGTGGGAGGAGAAAAGTTTCGTTGCTAGGTGAAATTGAGCCATACTATTAAGTTATAGATTTTGTCAAGAGCTACAATTTTTATATAAAAACAATTTGTTCAAGTGACTTCATTTTTTTAGTTTCTTAATTATTTTCTGATTAATAGGGATAACACAATCATATCTTAGACTAATTTAAAGAATCAAAGAGAGCTGAGGTGCCTAATATTACCGTTTGCAACAGTAGTTGATGTAATTCCTGCTCTTGAGTTTTTAAAGTTTTTTTGCATGGCTGCAAACAGTCAATTACAATGCAAATTATCCTTTTACAGCTGTAGAAATTACATTGTCATGCAGAGTCTGATGTAAGGTCCATTATATATTCTATATTGGTTTCATTTATATGCTGACTGGCCTGCTGGATCAACCTGCAGCGTTTCATCTGTCCGGTTTCAATGGTTCAAGTGCCTATTTTTTCTGATATTGAATTTGAAGATTAAAATCACAAGTTTTAGCCGACAATTGGAGGGTAAAATAGACTTTACCTGTTGCTGATAAGTCAGAATCGTACCAAGCAGAACGGGGATGGATTGACGAACTTACAATGCACATAAGTGAGACGGATACAGAGCTACTGCCTGGTTACCAAATCCTCGGCACACAACAGCTTATCTTGTTGTTGGGAGCAAAAAGTGTTTCATGGCTCGCCGAGCTTGTCCAGTTTCCACACTGCTTGAACAGATGATAGCACATGAATTCCGATTGACGGGATTGATCCAATGCGCCAGGGCACTGCTTGTCCCAATACCTCCTACGCCTAACTACGTGCCAGCAGCCAATCTAGCTAACCTCAGCGACGAGTAACAGAAGGAGAAAAGACATGCACAAGCAGTTTGCTTTTCATGGGAAGAAGAGGATGGGAGGGCTGGGGTATTGTAATGAGCCGTCTAGGAGGGTACATATAACGAGCCAGGAGTGAGTATTATAAAGATAAAAGGTCAGCGGGAGACAGTTCTATCGGTAGAAGAAACATATTTATGTTTCTATGTACCTAACTATCTATGCAAATCACAGACTGAAGGAAATAACTACACTAATCAGAGAAATCAGTACATGCATCAATGTTGTGACTGCTCAGATCATATTATTAGAATTTATTTTTATACAAATTCGGTAGAATTTTCACAGTAATTAGAGATATCAGTCCATAAAGCTATGTCATGATAACTCAGATCTTTTATAAGATTTTTCTCTTTTTCCCACGTGAATCTTCTTCTTCATAACCTGTTACGTGCGATAAGAAACCTAGACGAAACCAATAATGTCCCTCCTGAAGTTCGTCGGGCACTGACCATATCCTGCCAAGTGGCCAAGCGCTGGCCATGGTGACCATATCCTTGCAAGTTGACCATTTGACGACGACATTGTGATCTTTATGTTGACCTATGAACCTACTGTCATCACGACAAATGGTGCGACTTTAATTGCTCGTCATACGGCAGTATCGGGTCAGTGCTGCAGCGATAATTCCACTTGCCTTGTCGGCAGGATCCTTTGATCTCTGTATGTGCTCTTGTCTCCCTGCAGAGGACGGCCGGAGACTGCAGAAGAAGATCATCCCGCGGCCAGAGATCCTGCAAGCATGACAGCCGGAGAGCAGGAAGAGGTTGCTCCTTCAACCAAGCAGGACACCTGTGCATTCGAAATCGATCTCCTCCTCCAGTAATGATGCTTCGGCCATTGCTACCTTCTTTCCATGTGCACCCGTGATTCTTTCATGTTGTCTCCTATTCCCATATGCTTTCTACAATTTCTGGCATCATAGAAAATGGCACAGGAAAGAGTAATTAAGTAGAAGTGAATTCTTTACCATTCTACATCAGTTGAAGCTAGCTGTTTGCGCCGAACTGGTCGCTGCATGCAACTGGATGCATATGTGTTGGTTTTTGTGTAGCTCCTTAAACTATTAATCAGAGTACTGCCATATAGCCTTGCCAACCCAGACACCCAGTGACGTCCACGTTACAGTATCCAATAAACCTGTATTGTTGCTAGCATTCAACTAGAAACTTACATGATCATAGGGCTACCTATTGCTCTCTTCTCTTAGATTTCCAGTGAACCTTGCTGCCCGCGAGCTTCTCACAATCGTCCACTCAAAATGATGAACACAAGGTGCACACGGAAATTTTGTGCTGCTAGAACCGGCTGCTTTTGTTCTATATTGCTCTTTTATTTTACTAATAAAACTGGCATCAAGAACTGGCACGCTGCCCGGAATGTGCGGAACTGGCACAGGTGTCGCTAAAATACGCTCACCTGCTTCATAGGCACACTACTAATTGTCGTGGTCATCTCCATCATGGATGCGCAACGTTTCTTTCCACACCAACATTTCTAGCATGAAGTCCACGCAACAAAACTAGTGCATTATTTTCAATACTACTTTTGTAACTAGACAGAAACACAATAAAAACTACCCTTAATGATGCAATAACTAGAGTTATGTGGAGAGAGGAAAGAGTTGACATTGAACAAAGTGTCACAACATGACAGATGGGTTACCACCACCAAAGGACCTTGTGAGAATGGAAGGCGTCAGTAAAACCCTTTCTGCTGTGTCGTTCCGAACTGTGCAACTCTTTTTCACAAGCATGTGAATAGGGGAGAAAAAATGAAACAGTTTTTTTTTTTTGGTACTGTCTGCTTGGTATCTTGTGCTGATTCGACGGCATGTGGTGAACATCGTCATGGTATTGTTGATCGGTCTGTAGTGAACAATTTATGCTCTGGAACAACTAAGGTAAAATTCACTGGATTTTGCCTACTTTGCATGCTTTGGAAAGGAATTATGCGCCATGAATAGAATTAACATGTACTGGGCTGACCTAAGTTTATATCTAGAAGCCGAAAGGTATGAGCCCCACCCTGTCCTGGTGATATAATTGGTGGTGTGGTCAATTTGCTGGTCTGACCGCAAATTAGTCAATTGACAGTGGACCAGTGATTAATGTTCCAGGAGGCCCTGTGATTATATAAGTACACTATAGTTGTGCTGGATTGAACGTGTGAGCATTCTCCAATATTTCCTACCAAAACATCTCCATCTTATATGGAGTAGTACTTCACTCCTCACATTTCTTCAGCTCTTTATATATAACTTTTCATGACCAGGAGCAGAAGCAATTAAAATTTATGTTAAACATAGACTTTTCTTAGATGAAGCAGAGGATATCATCTTGATTGGTGTTGGAAAACAGTCACGTAGTGATGCTGTATATCTTAGGAATAGAAGGTGTTAGGAAACTAGCTACCAAGGCAAATGTATCTACATGTATATTACCTCTGATTCTACTCTACGTGACTGGCCGGAGTCGATAGGGTTTGGCTCACAATTGCGAAGGCAAGGTTCAGGACTGTGTATGTTAGGAATGTGGTACTGTAACCAATTACATCTACCGAAACATTGCTCCAAGGCAACGTAGTGGATCGATCGGCATTCAGTTAGTTGGTCACGTGGTCAATCCGAGAATAAGTACCCTATGGCAGTACTGGGTTGAATATGTAAACCCCACACGGTAATCCATAAATCTATGCCACGAGCTCACATCTTTTTATAAGATTTTTCCTTTTTCCCACGCGAATTTTTGACCTAGGACCAATGAATAAAATTAAAGACAGTAAAATATATGTTTCTGCTTCCTAACCCAGCTATTACGTGATGAGAAACCTAGACGAATCCAATGGAATATCCCTCCAGAAGTTCGCCGTGTAGCTGCGATGATGCAAGAGCAGTTTGCCGGTCGCTCACCATATCCTGGCAAGTGGCCAAGCACTGGCCAAGGTGACCATATCCGGGCAAGTTAACCATTTGTCTGTTAGAAATTTAGGCATTTTACGGTATATATTAATTCCGAATATTATTAAGTAAATCATGATTATTGTGAGTGACTCAAAGCATGTGCGAGTGTTCATGTTTAACACAATATTAATCATGAACAGAATGAAACAAAAGAATCAGAAAAGGTTCAGAAGGTACCCACGAGCAGGACCATTGCCGGAGGCAATGGGTGTGCCGTTCCTAGAACTGGAAGTGTCAGACATTGTGTCTGAAACTTCAGTTCGGGCTATTCGATGTAGTCGTTCAGAGTCAGTGCAGTGACGATTTGGTGCAGCGCAGTCCCTCGAGCAGCCTCCGGGAAGTAGTAGGACGTAGTTGTTCACAGCGAGCAGTCGCGCAGAAAATGCGCTCCCCAAAAACTTGATCGCCTACCTACTCATGCAACTGTCACAGCAAGACAAAGTTTTGGAGGCCTGCTCTCGCAAGCTCTGTGCGCGCAGAGGCTCGTGATGGAGATGCGAAAGTAGCAGCAAGCAGCAGCAGAAAGGGAGAGTGAGTGATTTCCAGCGCGTTAATCAGAGTACGAGCACCCTTTTTGTAGACGCAAGAGAAAGGAGATTGTTACAGGTGGTTGATAGCCATTAACCAGCCATTAGTTACCAGTAACCTCCAGCATTACTAGTCACCAGTAACCTCCAACTATTACTAGTCATTGGTATCAGTCTTTTAAACCACGTCAGTTACTAGTCACTAAACATTCTGTTAGTTACTAGTCATCAACTCATGATTAAAAACTGCAAAACCAGACCAAAGCCCAGCCCACACATCCCATCACCGCGCCGGGCCACGCCTCGCCTCGCCTCGGCACAGCACAGCACGGCTCGGTGAGCGAGAGAGCGTGCGCGTGTGGCACCCTTTCTCTCTTCCTCAACTTCTCAATTAGTGCACAGATAGTCCACCAATATAAGTTGATTAAGATATTCCTTAACTACCCATTTGGGATTAACCACTTTAACCACCTAGCATTAATCGTGGGCCTTGAGATTAAATGAAATAAATGGGCCTAGCCTATTCCAACAATCCCCACCAAATTTCGAGGCACATGAGAAATGCTCTCAATTTCACTACTACTTTTATATACTAGTTTTCGATGGAGACTGTTAAGTTGAAGATCCACCTAGAGGAGAGGCTATACTTATTCACAACTGATCAATGGACCATGCCTTGAATTGACAGTCTTGTGCAAACAAGCTTTACCAAACCCTTTTCTGATACTAGGCTGCTAAAAAGCATCCCCGCGGTTTGGAGCATATAAGTTATACTCCAGGCCTTTCATGAGTATCTAGAGATTACCCAATTCTCATAGACTATGACAAGCAGTCGAACTCATATAGGTGCAATCCTTATAAGATGTTATGTAGGACAACATCTTTGCTTAAATAAGCCACTCAGATTGCATTAAGGCAAAAGCCAACCTGCCTTATAGTTTGAAGAGAGATGCACTTTCACAGGAATGAGCCTTATACAAAGGTTCTCTTCTCTCGGACAACCAATGACTTGTTTCACCATCCTAATTCACGGGATCTCCGATCACATAGGACAGGTTACCACCAAAGCATGACTCACATACTGGGTCTCAAGCTCAATTCCCTAGATGCATTATCTATCACATTTCATGAAAGACCCTTTGTGAATTGATGTGCTAGGTTTTTAGCCGTTTGGATATAATCCAAGGCTACCACTCCGGAGCTTCTCAATTTCCTAACAGATTTCAACCGCCACTTTACATGCCTAGACGACTTCATGTTGTCCTTTAAACTATTCACCTTGACAATCACCGTCTGATTATCACAGTTCATTAGGATAGCCGGTATCTATTTTTCAACCACCGGTAAATCCATTAGGAGCTCACAAAGCCACTCAACCTCAATAGTGGCAGTATCTAATGCCGTAAGTTCTGCTTCCATAGTTGACCTCGCTAAGATGGTCTGCTTGCAAGACTTCCAAGAAACAGCGCCACCTCCAAGCGTGAACACACATCTTCTCATGGCTTTTATCTCATCAGTATCAGAAATCCAATTTGAATCACTATAGCCCTCTAGTACCCTTAGGTGATCGGTATAGTAAATCCCATAGTCCGCAGTACCTTTTAGATAGCGCATCACTCTCTAGAGCATGCCAACGATCATCTCCCAGATTTGAAACAAACCAGCTTAGTTTTGTCACAGCAAACGAGATGTCAGGCCTCATAGCACTAGCGAAGTACATAAGCGAACCCATTATTTGAGAGTATCTCAGTTGATCTCTCATTATCCTTTTATTTTTCCTTAAAATCACACTAGCATCATAAGACGTTGAAACAGGTTTACAGTCACTATAACCAAAGCGACTTAAAACCTTTTCCACATAATGGGATTGCAAGACTGTAACGCCACCATCACCTTCTCTTACTAGTTTTATATTAAGGATAACATCAGCCTCTCCCAAATCTTTCATCTCAAAGTTTTGAGATAAAAAGTTCTTGAGTTCCTTAATCACATTAAGGCTTGTCCCAAAAATCAGTATGTCATCGACATACAAGCACAATATCATTCCTTCACCCCCACCAAAACGATAGTACACACACTTGTCAGCTTCGTTCACAACAAAGCTACCGGACGTGAAAGTTTTATCAAACTTGTCATGCCACTGCTTAGGTACTTGCTTGAGGTCATACAAAGATTTTAACAACTTACGCACCATTCCTTCTTGACCTTTTGCTACAAACCCATATGGCTGATCCATATAGATCTCCTCCTCCAACTCTCCATTTAGGAAAGCTGTCTTAACATCCATTAGATGAATGAGAGGACCATAAGAGGCTGTAAGGGAAAGTAACACTCGAATTGTGGTCAAACGAGAAATAGGTGAATAAGTGTCAAAGAAGTCTTCTCCTTCTTTCTGAGTATACTCCTTAGCCACAAGCCTTGCCTTGTACTTTTCAATAGTACCATCATGTCTAAATTTTTTACGCCCATAAGGACGATCAACAACCTCTCAAGTTCCATTAGACATAATAGAATCCATCTCACTCCTAACAACTTCCTTCCAATAGTCAGCATTAGGAGAGGAATATGCCTCTTCAATAGTTCTAGGAGTATCATCCACAAGATGCGCAATGAAATTATCCAAAGGACTTTGTAGTCCTCCGTCTCTTGCTCCTTTTAGGAGCTTCATTGTCATCCTCCTCTAGATTCCACACAAGTGTTTGTTCACTATGTTATATCACAACGGTTCGGTCATCATTTGTAATAAATTCTTGACTAGCATTGCTAAAATTCTCTTGCATGGGAAAGATGTTTTCAAAGAATGTAGCATCTCTAGACTCCATAATTGTGCCAACATGCATGTCAGGCACTCCAAATTTTACTATTAAAAATCTATAACCAACATTGTGAATAGCATAACAAAGAAACATACAATCAACTGTTTTAGGTCCGAGCTTGCGTTTCTTAGTGATTGGCACATTCACTTTGGCTAAACACCTCCAAGTACGCAAATAAGAAAGATTTAATCTTTTCTTCTCCCATTCCTCGAATGGAGTGATCTCTTTATTCTTTGTAGGTACACGATTCAGGACATGACATGCTATCAATGTAGCCTCTCCCCACCATTCCTTGGAAAGTCCTGTTGTATCTAACATAGCGTTAACCAAATCAGTTAGAGTGCGGTTCTTTCTTTCAACAATACCATTTGATTGAGGTGAATAGGGAGGTATCCTCTCATGAATTATGACATGTTCCTCGCAGAACAAGGTGAACATATTTGAAAAATATTCTCCGCCACGATCTGACCTTACACGTTTGATTTTCCTTTCAAGTTGGTTTTCTACTTTAGCTTTATAGATCTTAAAATAGTGTAAAGCTTCATCTTTTGATTTCAATAGATAAATATAGCAATATCTAATGCAATCATCTATTAAGGTCATGAAATACTTTTTACCACCTTTTGTCAAATCGCCATTCATCTCACATAAGTCAGAATGAATTAGTTTAAGTGGTGCCAAATCCCTCGCCTCCGCAGCCTTATGAGGCTTGCGAGGTTGTTTTGATTCCACACATACATGACACTTAGATCCTTTGACTAAGGTGAATTTTAGAATTATATCAAATTTGGTACCATGCCATACAACCAAAATTAATATGATAGAGTCGTGAATGCCAAACATTAGACTCATTAACATTAACCACATTGTTCGCAACTCTATTACATTCATCTAACAAAGATAAATGGAACAAGCCTTCGCATTCATAACCTTTACCAACAAATGTCCCATACTTAGACAGTACACATTTATTAGAATCAAAAACTAATTTAAAACCATCTCTACACAGTAGAGAGCCGCTGACAAGATTTTTCTTGATGGTGGGGGCATGCTGCACGTTCTTCAATTGCACGGTCTTTCCCAAAATAAGCTTCAAATCGACCATACCAACGCCAAGAACATGCACATGTGATCCGTTCCCCATCAACAAGGAGCAAGTCCCCCCCGACCTGGTAAGATGAAAACAAGGAAACATCAGCACACACATAAATATTAGCCCCAGTATCAATCCACCACTCAGGTGAATGACAAACTGAAAGAACTGTAGGTAATAAATTACCATACCCTGACGTTCCTGCAGTTTCACCAATAACCATGTTCGCTGACTTTTTGTTGCCTTTCTATTTGTGGTTCTCACACTCACTGGCAAAATGACCAGGTTCACCGCAAACATAGCAATTACCCTTGTTTTTTCTTCTTCTTAAAAGTGGTTGTTTGCTTAGTCTTTGCATTGTTATCTTGCTTGTTGTTCTTCTTCTTCTTACTGTGGAAGCCATTGGGATTGTTCTTTTGCACCAGATTGACACTAGAAGATCCAACAACCCCTTTCCCGCGAGTGTCTTTTACCCTCACCTTCTCTTCAACATCCAAAGATCCAATAAGATCAGCAATGCTAAACTGTTCTCTCTTATATATCAGAGAAGTGGCAAAATCCCTCCAAGAAGGTGGCAGTTTAGCAATAATGCCCCCTGCCACAAACTTGTTGGGCAACACACACGGGAAATGTTCGAGTTCTTTCGCTAGTGCCTTAATCTCATGGTCCTGTTCCACTACAGAATGATCATCAACCATCCTGAAGTCATAGAACTATTACATGATATACAGCTCACTCCCAGAGTCAGAAACCCCAAACTTTGCCTCAAGTGCATCCCACAGTTCCTTTGTAGACGGCAACGTGAGATACACATCCACTAGGTTTTCCACAAGAACACTAATCACGGCGCCTCGAAAAAGGTTATCGGCCACCATGAAACCTTGCTCCTCCTCTGGAGTAAACTGTTCTAGCTTCCCCTTTGTGACATGAATAATGTTCATAGTAGTTAACCAAAGGATCATTCTATCACGCCACCATTTGTAATTTGAGCCATCAAAAACATTTGGTTTAAGCGCAGTAGCGAAACCAATTACCGTAAGCCTAACACAAATATTATGTTTTTGGATTGTTAGGAATTTAGGCATTTTATAGTATATATTAATTCTGAATATTATTAACTAAATCATGATTATTGTGAGTGACTTAGAGCATGTACGAGTGTTCATGTTTAACACAATATTAATCATGAACAGAATGAAACAAAAGAACCAGAAAAGATTCAGAAGGTACCCAGGGGCAGAACCATTGTCGGAGGCAATGGGTGTGTCGTTCCCAGAACTGGAAGTATCAGACATTGTGGCTGAAACTTCAGTTCGGGCTTTTCGATGTAGTCATTCAGAGTTGGTGCAATGATGATTTGGTGCAGCGCATTCCCTCGAGTAGCCTCCAGGAAGTAGTAGGACGTAGTTGTTCGCAGTGAGCAGTCGCGTAGAAAATGCGCTCCCCAAAAACTTGTTCGCCTGTCTACTCGTGCAAGTGTCGCAGCAAGACGATGTTTCGGAGGCCTGCTCTCGCAAGCTCTGTGCGCGCAGAGGCTCGCGATGGAGATGCAAAAGTAGCAGCAAGCAGCAGCAGAAAGGGAGAGTGAGTGATTTTCAGCACGTGTTAATCAGAGTACGAGCACCCTTTTTATAGATGCAAGAGAAAGGATATTGTCACAGGTGATTGATAGCCATTAACCAGCCATCTCCAGCCATTAACCAGTAAAAACTGCAAAACCAGACCAAGCCCGGCCCACACATCCCATCGTTGTGCCTCGCCTCGCCTCAGCACGGCTCGGCGAGCGAGCGAGCGCGCGCGTGTGGCACCCTTTCTCTCTTCCTCAACTTCTCAATTAGTGCACAGATAGTCCACCAATATAAGTTGGTTAAGATACTCCTTAACTATCTATTTAGGATTAACCACTTTAACCACCTAGCATTAATCGTGGGTCTTGAGATTAAATGAAATAAATGGGTCTAGCCCAAATATTCCAACATTGTCTATGACATATGGTGAACTTGTCTCATGTGTTAACCTAAACATAATGTCATCACGATAAACCATGCGCCTTTGCTCGTCAGATGCCAGTATCTGGTCAGTGCTCCAGCGATAATTCCACATACCTTGTTGACAGGCACCCTTAATTTGGAGAAAGAAAACACAGCAATGAATTGAACAAATTCGACATTATTCAAAACAAATTTTGTGGAAACTGTTGTCTCCATCACACGATAAGATAATCTCCATCAGAAATTTTGGAGGAGATGAACATGGAAATAGATGGTACCAGCCATCAGGTTCTATTGAGGATGAGTGGATGTGCTTTCTAGTGGTAACTAATGATTTTAATTTATTACTCCTGCTCCAAAACTCGACTTGCACTACTAAAAAACTGAGCATTGGTCATAGCCCTTAGTACAGGTTGTTTTTTTTTGAGCATTAGTACCAGGTCTAACGGCTAGTTCCCCAGCAGCCCCCCATGACCCTCTTTAGTACCGATCAGGGACTACAACTGGTACTAAAGTTTACCCATTAGTACCAGGTGGAGTCTCCACATAGTACTAATGTACCTGAGGCCTTTAATAACAGGTGGAGGCTCCACCCAGTACTAATGGGTGACCTTTAGTACCGGGCAACCCCCAATCGGTACTAACTTCTCTCCTATAAATTAGGCATCTTCTTCCTCCTACCGGACCCATTTCCTCTAGTTCGGGTTTCATCCATTCATGGCGAAATAGGGTAGGTGCTGCCAGAATTTTTACCATTTCATGGGGATTTCACTCATTCAAGTATTCTAAAGGATAGAAACTTCATCCTCCCTTGATACATGGTAAGTATACTATGTTTTATACTTTAGAGCTTGAGTAATTTGTGATTTTTAGAATAAGGTACAATGGACAATATTTTCATTTATATGCACGTGTTATTTAGAGCTCATATTTGTGATTTTTAGAATAAGCTACAATTTTTTGGATGTTATGTTTCATATTAGTCAAAACAAATGTATATGAGGTTAGAGAAATAATTTCATAGTTTAGTCCTTTACAAATATGAGCTAAATAAATTATGGGGGAAAATAAATTATGGGGAATAAATTCATAGTTTAGTCCTTTACATAGTGTCAGATTTATAAGCCCGACAGTCCACCATCGGGTTACCCAAGTGGTTGATTTGTAGGTGGAGGCTGATTTGTAGGTGGAGGCGATTGTAAAACCAAGAACTCGAAGGTGATCACGAGAACACAAGGGACACGAGAGTTTTAGACAGGTTCGAACCTCCGAAGAGTAATACCCTAAGTCCTGTATGCATGGATTGTACTGCTGGTATGAGATGAGGTACCATCGGGGGGCTCCCTTGGCCGCCTTATATAGTCTGATGACCTAGGGTTAGAAGTCAGTTTGAATCTAATCTACTTGGTAGTTACATGGAAGTTAATCTGTGTCGGACTACAATATGTGTTCCACAATATCTGAGCTGATTTGAAGTGTCCTGTTGCCTTGATATATGCTCCAAGTATCTTCATATCCTCAGGCCACACGCCCTAGTTGGGTGGGCCCACTTGTCAAGTTCGGCTAGTATCCTAGTCAGTAGGGACCCATGGGGTACCCATACCCATCACGTAGCTTTGATAGAGGCAAGAATGGAGGAAGCAATACACCGGCATGTGGCTCTAGCTCTTAGCAAATAAGCTAGTGAACAAACACTTGCATCATCAGGGGCTAATGTTGATGTAAGCCCCTCTCAGCATTGAAGCAGCATCGCTTCCATGGAAACCCAAGCTCAAGGATCTTCTGACATGTTTGAGGACAACCAACACCACCCCATGGATGACATCACTGGGAGAGCCCCTTGTGAGCTTATTACTCCCGTGAAAAATAAGCTCATCGTGGTGGCGTATGGCGTGGTTGAACAACCGATACAAGGCTAAAAAATTCATGGCATGGAGATTTCAGCTCGCGGTTACGCCAAAGTTGGGGTGGACCCAGTTGTCAATGGTTGGGATGACTTGAAACTGGAGATCCCTGGAGGTGATGGGGTAAAGAATCTAGAAGAAGCCATCCACGGTTGGATTCTATGCCCCAAGCACTACATAAAGATTACGCAGCTGCATCCTTGAACCTTGGGATCATCTCCTCAAGGCTCAAGGGCAAGATCACCTACACCATCTGTCAGGGCACCCTCTCTACTACGAGACAAGGATCCTAGCGTGAGTCCATGCTCTCCACTAGCTAACAGGGTTCCTAGCATGAGTCCACCTCCCCCTGTTATGAGCAAGGCTACATGGCGAAAGATGCCTTTTGTTCCGCCTACTGCGGCTACAAAGAAGAAGCAGAAGAATCCGAAGGAGAAACAACTAGAGCTCAAGAAAGCTTACGAGATGTACAAATTGCACCAATGGTACATGGAAGCTCCAACGGTTTACTCAAGCTCAAAGTTCAGATTGGAGATCAACATTATTTTTGTGGGGAAGACATTATAAATGTGCCACTGCAGGAGCTCTATGTCCTTTACAATCAAGGAACACTTGATAAGTCACTCATCAGTTCCTGAGTTCTAAAAGTCTTTAATTTGCTATAACTTCAAAATCCTCGCTCTAGTTATTGTGCGATGTCTTAACTCCTATTTGATTTTGTATCATGTAGGATGGAGATTCAAACTTACTAGAGGAAAGGATACTATGATATTGGCTTCATGGATCCAGATATTATAAACGAGTCAACTGTAAGAGATAGACCAAATCGGACCTTGAAGAACATATATAACTTCCTAGACAACCAACATTACAAAAAGTACATACTTCTACCATACAACTTCGAGTGAGCGTGTTTCCCATCTCTTTTATTTTTTGAACTAGTAGTTAAACATAAGACTAACTAACTTTGGCTATGCATATATGTATAGTTTCCACTAGATATTCTTGTTATCGTGGTTGATCGAAGCGTGGTCTATATCCTAGACTCTTAACAATACAAAAACCTCACATTCTTAACAAAGTATGGGCTCGCTTCTATCGACATCATGAAGGTCAATTCAAGGAGGAACTTGATTTCAAGCCTGAATTCTTGAACACAACAAATATTTCATAAGTTCTTTTGCCATATATATAGTGTTTGAGATATAATTCGGGGAATAATTTCCGTGGATACTACGTATGTGAGTTCATCCATGGCTTTGTAGGTCCCAAGTGCATAACCGACCACGAATTTAGAGTACATATACAAATCCTACAGCTATGCACTTGCCAATGTCCAGGACACCACTGGATAAACAATGTATGTTGTACTTGTGCTTGAATGGAGTCATGCTGCAGGGTGAGAGGAGTATTATCAGTTCAAGGGCAGTGCTTAGCTGAAACATGGCAACTATTTTTAGTAAAATCTAGACATGATGTGTGTTTAGTCTCCTGTAAAATCTTGGCATTGTGTACCAAGGAAATCAATTTCACGGGCCCTGTACTCTTTCTTAGAGTCTGCCATTACCTTAGCAAGCTGGCCAAGTATAACAAAACAAAGTAGAAATTTAGGTACAAATAACTCAATATCATGATGCAGCAGACCACAAATCCTCTTCATCTACAGAAGTATATTGATGGTGATTGGAACTTTAAAGCAATTGCTTCATTTTGAGATTTAGGTACAGAATTATTGAATGTCTGGGCAAAGAAAGTAACAAGTACATCCATCTCACTTTGAAAAAATTGAACATCAAGGAACTCACCGCTCACTCATATCTAAACCTCATCCCCTACTTGTTTGGGCATACCAACATTGTTTGGGCAAGTGCGTGCATCATGATCCCCTACTTGCTTACATTTTCCACACTTCCGTTTACTTTTACCCTTGCTTGCAACCTTCATCTCCTTGCTCTTCTTAATTCTTTTGCATCTCCCTTTGGACTTGATATCATTTGGTGGATGTATATCGACTTGATTTGGAATTTTACTACCAAGAAAAGATTCATACTCATCCTATTTATTAACGATCGTAGCAGGTGTGATCTTTTGAAGAGGTTCTACTAGGTTGGATAAACTAGAAAATAAAAGGTCCATCCCTTATTCAGAGTTCTTGGCCATCTGGATGAGATCTTCAAACCGGTTCCGTGAATCTGAAATCTTTTTCCGTATTGCCACCTCCATAGGATCTTCAGGCTTTTCATCTAGCAGGTTACCTTCTTGATCAAAGAATAGTTCCCTGTAAAATTGAATATCTGATCAAGACTATTGTACAAAACAACCTTAGAAAAAAAAATCATACAATACAAACCTTTTACATCTTTTCTCCCATCTCTTCATAATATAAATTGAAGGCACCTCATTTTGCTTCTCGGCTCTAAGCACTTATATTATATGACGGCACGGGATACCGTAGGACTCGTATAATTTACAGGAGCACCTACCAAACATGTCTGACTTGTTCAACTGAACCACTCGCTCTTTTCCAAACATGTCTGACTTGTTCAAAATTGTCAACTGATGGTGACAATTTTTATATCTTCACACTCTGTAATGCCTTGAATAATGCAATGGTCTCTTGCAGCTAGGACTTGTTCCCGAAATTTACTGAAAACTTCATGTGTATATATCACACTACATTGCTTCTCCATGGCCCATGGTGTCATCATTTTAGGAGTCCTCTAAAGACTTGCATTGTCGGCCTTTAACTCCTCTTGGCGCTGACACTCCAAAGCTGTGTCAAACCTTAGCCAAAACTCAACAAAGGTCAATTTTCGATGAATGAAACGATTAAAAAAAGAATTTGCACTCTCCGATCGTGACGTAGTCCTAAGTATTCCTGCTAGAGGTATGTCCATAAAGTGTGCCGGAATCCATGGTTGACGCATGGCAAACTTTGGGGAAAACCAATCATTTCCCATGAGTCCAAAATCTGTTATGATAGAATTCCACTGTGACTCAAAATCATCTGCAGTCTTGGAGCCCCAAACATACATGTGTAGTCTATCCCAGAACTATTCATCCTCTCTTATAGAGGGCCCGACCTTCTCAGGTACCTTTTCCATAATATGCCATGCAAAGTCTGTGAGTTGTATCCGGTAGAATCTGAGCAATAGCAGCCTTCATGCTCGCATCTTCATCTGTTATGATTAGATGAGGTGGTACTCCATGCATAGCCTTTAGAAATGTGTTAAACAACCATTCATATGACTCGATCCTTTCATTTGCCAAGAATGCTTCCCCTAGGAAAATACTTTGCAAGTGATGATTGACTCCAGTAAATGGCACAAAAATCATGTTATACTGGTTAGTGGTGTATGTTGAATCTACAGAAACCACATCACCAAAAACACTATAGTTTTTCCTGCATAAGGCATCTGCCCAAAACACACGAAAAGGTCGTCCTTGTTCATCCACCATAAAGTCATAAAGAAGGCAGGATTTACTTCCTTCTTTTGCTCAAGTTGTGCCACAAACATTTGTGCATCCCCATCTTTGATTTTGCTCCTGAGGTCACGGTAATAGTTTTGCAAATCTCTCAGCGTGCACCCAACATTCTGAAACCCACCCTCACTGACATGGAGAAGTCTATATGCCTGTGAGGTGCCAATGCTAGCCTTGTGACAACTGAACAAGGTACTCTTTGCCCTCTCACTAACATTACGGTTGGATCTTAGCAAATGCCTCTTATCTGGTGACACAAAACCATGGTTGTGCTCCTCAACCATTGAAGCTATCCGATACTTCTTATCACTGCCAAGCTTGACAACAATATATGCCTCACAACCACATCTGGTTTCCATCACATTATGTGTCTTTCTCTTTTTTCCGGATTCGTCAATAACATTTTTTATGTTCTCCTTTCTGTACCCTTCCCTTGAACAATAATACCGCTTGAATAATATATCATCATTTTGTTTCTTGTGCTGACCAACACGAATAGAGAAACCAGCTTCATGTGCATACGATTTATAAAATTTCTCCACATCTGTAAGTGTATCAAACATCATTCCAACCACAGGCTTCAAATGATCCATGGCGGCGGCCTCAAAACTTCTTCCTGTAAGTCCTACGGCGACGGGATCAATGGCGATGGCTTCAGAGAGGGCGTCGTTCCCTGCCCATGGCTGTTGCAGCTCTTGCTGCTGTTGGCTGTTGCCGTCGTTCTGCATCGTTGCTCCGTCCGAGTACATTCTCTACCAATTAGATTGACAGAACTTGCAATCAAACGAAAAGGAAACCGAGCCACGAAAACGAAAACAAACAGAAAGGTCACCAAAAGGAACTCACACACGCCGGAGCCGCGCAGGACCTCGCAGATGGCCGGGCGCACGCAAAAACAAACTCGGCGAGCACACCAGGCCGGGCAATGGGAACAGTCACTCTCCACCACGTCCATGTCGAAGCCCAGGCGCTGCTGCTGCTCTCCCACGCGTACGTCCCTGCAACGCGAGCCATGATGAGTGTGCTCAGTGGTCACACGATTGAACTGCTACCATGTGCATCGAACACAGGCAGATGAACATTAACGTACCGATGGTTGGGATGGTGAAGGGGTGCCAGTACGGTGCTGGTCTTGATGATCTTCTGGACGTCCTCCAGGAGGATATGGTCTTGATGATCTTCTGGACATACGTCCTCCAGGAGGATCTTGGCCAAGGCCGGCGAGTGGTATTCCTCGTTCCGGCGACTCGCACTCCTAGCGGAAGGTTCTGGTGGGCACACGGGCCGGCGGTGGAAGGTTCTGACACTCGTTTGGGGATCACGCCGGGGGCGGCGCATGGGCGGTGGAAGGTCTGGCAGTGCGTGGCTCGCTCGATCGCGATGATCGTGCAGCCGCCTGGCGGACGTGCAGCGCTTCGTCAGGGTATTTTTTTTGGAAAAAAGGGCCGGCAGTGGGGGGGTTTAAGTGTAAAAAATACCCACCTCTCACCGGATCCGTTGGATTAGAATCCTATGGCCCTGATTGCTAGTTTCCAAGTTTCCACAGGTTGCTTGGTTTCCACATGATATGGTGCCTTCTATTATCCCCATATCATTTTGAACTATTTCCTGGTGCCATGATTTAATAGAAGGGAGAGGCCATAAGTATTCAGGGGACTGCCTGGGCCACCTCAGATCTTGAGTCCCCCGGGCATCACAAAAAAATGAGGCCCAATGTTGCAGAAATGACAAATAACCAAATTAATCTGTAACAAATATATTTATGCTCAGCGTCCTAAAAAAAGTATTTTGGCCATATACTATGCACACAAACCATAACGGGTCAAACTTAAATTTTATATAGGTCATATTTGACATAGGTCATTCATTCACCAAAATTATAACGCAAACAAAATAAATTAATGACGTAGGTGTTCATTTGAACATCTGGCACGGGACTACTCGTCAGGAGAAGGGTGGAATTACACTAACATGGAAGTCTTCAGATTCGAATATAGGTTGTTATTGTAGCTAGACATCAAAAGGAGTTTATATGGTTTAGTTGCTGTATTCAAATAAATAAATAACACTGCTAGAATTATCAGATTTTTATTACGCAGACAAAAACTAATGCTGCAGAAAAATAAACTCTCAAAACAGGCCCGCGTGAATGCATGGGTAGCCGAGTAGTCTTATATAAACTTCAGTGGACAATTCATAGTACTCGATGGTAGGACGCTTGAAGCACAGAGAGAGATAGAGCAAGGCATAAACATATGAGGTGACCAATGATAATGAGATGCATCAGGAAACATGCAAGTCCACAGAAAATCAGCGCTGCACCAACCTTCTTCTTCCTCGTCTCCTATGGCTGCGGATAGAGCCATTGCGGCAGTGCGATCTCATTATGTGAGCTCCAGCATGGCGTCGCCACAAAGGGAAACCCGCAAGGGCGTATTCTAGCATGACAGGGTGCATCCTGATGCGTAGAGGTGAGATCGAGACGTGGAGCAGAACAGCAAGGAGGCCGCAGACGCCACTGTGGCGGCAGACGCCAAGCCTAACTTGTTATCCTCTTCTCCTTAGTCAACGCTACATTTCTGTAATGCTCCCTCCATCCCAAATTATAAGTCATTTCAAGAATTTTGGAGAGTCAAAGTATCTCAAGTTTGACCAAATTTATATGATAATATAATAACATTTATGATGTCAACTAAGTATCATTAGATTCTTCATCAATTATATTTTCATAGTATACCTATTTGATGTCATAAATCTTTATAATTTTCTCTATAATTTTGGTCAAATTTGAGATGCTTTGGCTCTCCAAGATTCTTGAAATGACTTATAATTTGGAATGGAGATTTTCTCCGTTGTTTGTTGTCTAGTTCTCTCAGTAATCTGGCATTGCATAGATTGTCCTATTTCTAGGAGACAAAATTTATACGTGACTAATGACATATATATTCCACTCCAGATATCAAGAAGTCAATAATTAGTATGAGCATGTGGAATGGAATCATCCCTAAAAAATATATGCGATGGACTCATGTGATAAGGTTGTTTCTCAAATCAAAACAACCAAAATGTTTATAGAGTGATTTGCTTTTTTCTATATCTTTAATGAAGCAGTTGCGGACGCAAATGAAAATACCAAAAAAATTCCTATATATAATTTTCCCCAACAACCATCATCCATTTGAAATGGAGGCACCACTAGTCGGAAAGAGCAAAAAGGTGATACAGAACAGAGACAATAAGACATATACATATTAGCACCATTTGTCGGCACCATGGGGAACTTGTGGCTCGGCTGTCTCTGCGAACCTATGAACTCGACAAACACGTGACTGTGCTCGTCAGATGGCAGTATGCTGCAGCAATAATTCCATTTGTCTTGTCGTCAGACACCCATTGTTTGTTTGAAGAAAACATGGCATAATGGCAATGAGTTTTGAAAACATTCCATGTTCAAACAAATTTGTGGAAACTGAGGAACATGGAAATAGATAGTACCAGCCATATAACCGGTGGTGCTTCGGCCATTGCTACCTTCTTACCACAGCACCCTTCCTCTCCACGCTCGCACAGGCACCTATCATACTTTCATGGTGTCTCCTATTCCCTTATGCTGTCTACAATTTTTGGCAGCGTAGAAAATGGCACAGGGAAGAGTGAACTATGAATAATAACATGACTGCTTGGCGTATGTTGCGCCAGTATATAACCGATGCAGCTCTAATTGCTTACAGTACCATGGTTGGTAGGATAGTTCATATTGTTTGTGTGAAACTGTTTGGTGCATGCCACTCGATACAAATGTTCTGCTTTTTGTCGTTACCCATACCAAATATCAATGCGTCGTTTATTACATTGGGATACTTGTACTGGTTCCAAACATAGCCTCGATTTTTGAACTGGTACAATGAAACCAAGAATAAAAATATCGTCATTTACTACCGGAGTTCTCGCTCCGTACTAAAGGTTGGTATTACCGACATGCATTAAATGATTTTGCATCAAAAAATGTATTAAATCATTGGGAGTAACAAGTTATACGATTTTTTTTTTGCAAAATATGCATGTGAGCACTGCGCGGGATTCGAACTTGGGACCTCTTACATCACGGTAGATTCTTTACTACATCATGATAGCTTACACAGCATATCTAACTTAGCTTCAAGATACTTTTCTTTCGAATTCCCCCGTGGAGGAGCTTAAAGCACCTCAATCCACGGCACCAACGCATGGTGATCTTGCCGCGCATGATCCAGAGCACCTCCCACATGAACCGTCATGCATCAGCTGCCATCTACAAACGGGCACAGCCAAAAGGCTACGGACTTGACTTGACATGCATGACTGGAAGCAAAACAAATAAACAACCTCAAAACTATGTGACGGTCCAGATAGTGAGCTGCTGGAATAAAGCGACGCCTTTTAGATCAGATCAAGCAACTATACGAGCTCAGGCTTGCAGTGAAAACGTCCAATCTACATTATGCAGCCCTCTATGCGTGAAGCTAACTTCCAGTTGACTCCCGTTCCCATGCATTTCTTTAATTTTCTGCAAGAGCGCAAGGAAATCTTACCCTGTTGTCCAGCATAGGTTTCAGTGAAGCAAAGGATTTGGAGAGGGAAAGGAACGTTTGTAAAATAGTATACCACTAAAACCTTTTTATGTGTTCAGTGTTCTGTTAAATATGATACATAGGACAGTGAGTTGTGCTTCACTCCGTATCCTTTCTGAGAACCTTCACTCTGCTGTGTATTACAAATATGATACAAATAAAAATAGAAGGAAAGCATATATTCTGAGAACCTTCACTCTGCTGTGTATTACATTTTGCTATTGTTGTTACACAAGTAGTGCAATCACTACTACATAAATATCTTTTACCAACGGTTTATCACCGCAGACTCAAAACGTATACGAGACGCCATTTTGGTATATTTTTCTTCTCGGAGTCTAACCAAATATTAGCTAAGGTACTGAATGTCACTAGTCTTACTGTTACTAATTGGAGGTTCCTTTTGAAACTTTTAGGTGAAGCCACCTAGGATTCCTAGGTAGACACTCTAGAAAAAAGAGAAATCCTAAAAATTTTCAAAAAAAGCAAAATATCCGACCATCAATCGATAGATTCAAATCATCATAGCCATTGGATCTATTATATTTTCTAAAAAATTACCCACCTATGCCATTATGAAAATAGCCTAAAGTAACCCCCTAAATCTATATATAAATTACCCACCTCTGCTATTATATAAAATAAACTAAAGTAAGCCCCTAATATTCATCAAAATTACCAACTTATGCCATTATAAACAATATTTAAAATAACCCTCTAATTTGCAACTGAATTGCTTACCACTTAAAAAACTTAAAGTAGCCCCTTAAATTTGCATCTATATTACCCACACATGTCATTATTAAAAATAACATGAGGTAACTCTACGTATGAATCAAATAACCTTAATTAAAAATATACAGCAATATATGATTCTAAATCGTCTATATCTTGTACTATTGGTATACGATATAAGAATTAAGGTCTATACGCATGATGTGTGTCACCATTTATAAGGATATAAAATGATGAGAATATAGATTTCTATGATAAAATTGTATCTCAAACTTAAGGTTCATTAAACAAATTCAAGCGCATACCTGCTATGCAAAGTGAAAAGTTAAAGTTTATAAATGTGGATGAAAATATTATAGAGTAATTACTAACTAGAATCTATCACCATTGGATGAAGATATTAAGTATATATCTACATAATCATTGTGTGTTCGAATATTTAACAAACGAGAGCTAGCTTATTAGTTTTTTAGCAATGTAGTCTTATTTTTCTCCATTGGAGGCTTCGCATTAGTTCCCACGAGACAAGCCAGAAAAAAGAGACAAATTCTCATAAAAATTTAAAATGTCAAACACCAATCATGTAAACTCTAATAATCACAACCTGATCTATTATATTTTCTAAAAAGTTACCCACCGCTATCATTGTGAAAATATTCAAAAATGAGCTCTAAACCTATATTTCAATTACCGAGGCCAGCTATTATAAAAAATAATCTAAAGTAACCCCGTAACCTTCATCCAATTTACTAATACACATCATTATAAAGCATAACTTAAAATATCATTCTAAAATTTTATCATGTATATACTTATTACAAGTTTCGATTCGAACCACGTACAGCACAAGCAGAGAAAGAAAAAACACAAGCGAGGAGTGAGCGAGCAAATGAATGAACTGGGAAACTAAATCATCCAGATACGAAATTACCAGTAAAGAAATAAGGCCACCGAGGGAGAGAGAGAGAGAACGCCTGTCGTTGGTCGATCAATCATATACCATGGGCGACAAATATTGTTGCTCCATCAGCTATATCCCATCCGGCGCCCCCATGCAGAAATCCTTCAGCTTGGCGACGCGGCCATTGTTGGCAGCCTGGCACCTCCGGTCGACATCAACCCCCAGAAAGGCGGCGGCCATCTTCCGGAACCCGCAGGCGCACCACGTGCCCCCGCCGGAGGTAATAGCAGCGTTCAGAAGAGCACTGCAGCAATACGGAGGGATCGTGGCGCCCTCGGACGGAACAAGCTGACGCGCGCAGCTGTTCATCGCACCGTCGCCGGAGCATACGCTGTCGACCACTGAGAGGAAGACGTCTATCTGGGCTTGCAGCGGCGGCGCCAGGCCGGCGATCATCGCCGCCAGCAGGACCAGAGCCGCCGCGGACTTGGGCGCCATGGATACGCTAGGCTAGCTGCTTCGTTAACTTGTTCTGTGTGTAGCTTAATGCTGGTGGTAGAGTAGTGATTGTTGCTTTGTTCAATATCATGGCCTTTTGTAGGCGCCGTGCTGATTTCATTAGCGGTTAGTAATTCCCTCGTTCCAAGCGTGTTCCCTTTTTTTAGCTACTTCTCCTTGGTTGACGCATATGCAATGATAATCTCGTCGTGCGACACCCATCCATGAGGTTGGGGGCACATCGATCGATCGATCGTGTCCGGCACTCCAAGCAATTGCCTGATACATAGACGCGCTTAGGCCAATCAGCTGTCAACCAGGATCTCAAAGGAACTCTACTCACATGCAAACTGTGTCCAGCATTTATTTTTCAGATAAACCTTTGACTGTCAATGAGTGAAGCTAAGTCCTGAGAAGTCATTCTGGAACAGATGATGAGGTTGAAAATGGAATAAGCACAAAAGTATCAAAGAAAAACTAACAACATATCATACAAACTGAATCTGCACAAAATCTCCATCCTTGGAAGGTGTACCTGCAGCAGGTTGCCTGCGTTTAGCATCTGTAGGCCGTCATCGTCTATAAGCAAGCCGCCAACCATTGCTATGTAATCTTAACTTCTCAAGAGTATCCACATACGTCGTTATTAAAAATAACCTAAAGTAAACAGCTAAATCTTAATCTAATTATCTTCATGTGCATCATACAATATCAAAAAGTAAACTAATATATGATTTTAAATTACCTATTTATGTCATTGTTAATATAAATATACTAAGTTAAAGTATGTACACATGTTAATATATATATTTTTAATTAAGATTATTTGATTCAAACGTAGGGTTACCTTATGTTATTTTTAATAATAGCATGCATGGGTAATATAGATGCAAATTTAAGGGATTACTTTAAAAAATTTTAAGTAATAGTGGTGAGCAATTCAGTTGCAAATTAGGGGGTTATTTTAAATATTGTTTATAATGGCCGAAGTGGGTAATTTTGATGAAGATTAGGGGTTGCTTTAGTTTATTTTATATAATGGTATAGGTGGGTAATTTATATATAGATTTAGTGGGTTACTTTAGGCTATTTTTATAATGGCATAGGTGGGTAATTTTTTAGAAAATATAATAGATCCAATGGCTATGATGATTTGAATCTATCGATTGATGGTCGGATGTTTTGCTTTTTTGTGAGAATTTGTAAGATTTCTCTCTTTTTCTAGAGTGTCCACCTAGGAATCCTAGGTGGCTTCACCTGAAGGTTTCAAAAGGATTCTCTAATTAGTAATAGTAAGATAAGATACTCTGTTTCATCGAGAGACTACGATATGATTTTTTATTGCGTCGCTAGAAAAAAATGGGAATGGCATGTTGGCCTATTTCTTGAGGAGAAACAGCTTGTCCACTATTATTCCTATACTCTTGTTTCACTTGACTGTCAAGGTTAGCCAAACATAGCACTGCCATTAATGGTTGCATCAGAGGGGGTTTTGCTGTGTGTATCCTGGTTGCTACCCACTACTGGAGAAAGTGTTATTACTAACTGGTCATGAGCGCCCGGTTTGAGTTGAACCAGCGGTGAAAAGGTTTGTTTGTTGGTAAGTGTAGTGGATGTTAGAACCAGAAGAGAAAATGTATACACCACCGGTTCCAACCATCATATATTTGATAGAGATCTTGGAGGCTGGCATTATATATTTGATAGTAGCGGTCTTTCTAGCTCCTTCATTCCAGTGAGCCATTCATTTTGCATGCACGCTACCACTGGGAAAAAGATCATAAATACAAAATTAATGAAGACCAACCATATTATATGGTGGGAATGGAAGGCATCGGCATATAGGTCACTGTATCACATTGTTAGTTCCGCCATCTTGCTTTTTGCTGTGATTGTATCAGTTATTGACCGGTGACGTAATCGAATAGCCATGGGAGGCTACTCAAGCCTTGTGCAGAGGAGAAGCCCAAAGGATGCTTGGGTATTCGCAACAACCTGGCTATATATTCCCGGATTCCAACCATGTCGAGGAATGAGCGTGAGGAAAGAAATACGCAACTGCGCGACAATGTCAAACACAGCTCATGAATCAGCAAAAATGGGAGCGGAGAAATTAGAAAAAGTTGCTGTGAGGCCAATGACTATCATATATTTATCATTTCCAACGAGCATTAGTCCTAGTTGAAAAACCTCATATATCTCGGTTTTTCCAACCGGGACTAATCATTTCGGACTAAAGGTCTCGGACTTTCACCCGGAACTAAAGGCACATCTTTAGTCCGGGTTGGAATTAGAGTTTTGCGCCAAAAAAAATTCTAAAGTCACAAGTCATGCGATTTTTCTCGCGAAATATGCGCGTGCACAGTGCGTGGAATTCCAACTCACGACCTCAAGCATAGCTTCCTTACCATCTCACCTACACAACACATCTGACTAAGTACGGGATGCAATCCTTTTGTAGTAACTCGTGGGGATCCTTTAGTCCCGTTTGGTGTGTTACCAACTAGGATTTAAGGTGTCTCCACGGATTACGAAATTTAGATCCAGCACTAAAGCCCCGGGTTAAAAACAACCGAGATTTTTATTAAGGATGAAATCTCGTTTTTCCACCGGTGCCAACACGCCAAGCAAGATTGGACAATATTGTCGAAGAGCCTAGATGCTAGCAAAGCATGTTACGACGGCCCGTCGCAGCACTCAATTAGCTGCAATGACCTGTCATTCCTATCAAATGTGGACGTGGTTTTCTTTTGCTTGATTATTCTCACTTTCCTCCTTTGATCTCTTGTATTGACTTCATTGCCAAAAGCCAAATGAATTGAAGACGAATAATTCTGTGTAAGCTAAGATAATGAATAAACACTTGTATGAATTCGATCAGCTTTAGAATGTTTGAGCTATTTGCAATTTTATTATAAATTGAATCAATAAAATTACTTGATAAATTACGAACACAATCAATTTAATCAACGTTTAGTATCGCTCACGCACGGCGCATGATCATGGTCTCTTGGACAGCTTACTTGCCTTCCTGTCACATTTGGACCGACCTTGACGTTTGTGCAGTTTGTAGTTGTGCTGGGAAGAATGGAGGCACAACTTATTTCGTCATGTGTAACTGCAGCTGCATGCAAAATAGAGGTGCTACATGGTTCGGTTTTAACGTGGACGGTGGACTCCACTAATGCAAAACGGAATCACCCTATGCGTGATGAATTTACGTGAAGGGTTCCTCTCGACATTACAAAATTAGAAAGTATTACCGAGAGTACATAGCTACGAAACAGCCACTGTGACAGTCTATTTAAAATCGGTTATCAGGACAGGTATATTTCTTCAAACAATTGAAAAATGCTGATTGCCTCCTAAAAAAATTCAGTGTAAGAGGAAGCATGGTGTAACTTCGCATGCATAGAAACTGGTACATAGTATTTATAAAGTGCTATTATAACATGATGGAAACATAAAGTTGGGTTTTCTTTAATTACTTTAGCTATGTTTAACGAACCAATGGTAGAGCTTCTGGCACACATTTAAAGTAGTCCCGGGCAAAAGTTCTGTGGTACAATATTAAACAGCATGACAAATATCTATATATACTTCTCCACTAGCCACACATTTTGTAATGGAGGCAGCATTTGCCGGAAAGAACAAAGAGGTGATGCGGAAGGACACAGTAAGACATACGGCTCACCACCACTAAAGATCTTTTCGTTAATGGGACTGCATGGCGTCAGGAATACTCTTTAATCTTTGTGGTTCACAACTGTGCACCTCTATTCGTAAGCAAGTGCCACATTGACTCGGTGATCATCATCGACAGCACCTGGATGTGGTAGTATAGGCGAGGTTAGGTGTATAGGCGGTACTGAGGTTCATTTGTGGATAAATTTGGGTGTGGTGGATGGTTTTGGCGCTACTGCTGCTCTCTTTCCTTCAGCTATCTTTTTTAAAGTCTTTTTTGTTTCTAGGCAAAAGTCGATCACGTGATCTAGTTGCTTGCCATGAAATGTGGAATAGAACATTCGAGGTTGGTTGTTCTGATTGTGCGGCCTTGGAGGTCCTCTGCCTCGGCCCCTCCCCTGCTAGAGTGACCGCCTCTTTGCTCATTGCCATAACTTGTTTGTTGTTGCTGCTGATGTTATCTATTGTGATTTTGACTTTGTTGCTATGAGGGTTGAGCACCCTCGATCGGTGGCACATGCTGAGCTGGATATGGCTATTGATGTTGTGCGAAATTATATTTTGGGATTTGCCAATTCTGATCTTTTTGAGATTGCCTTTGGCGGTTTCTCTCCATTACTCTTTTTCTGTGGTTCTCATCTAACCTGCAATATTTTTCTAACTCGATCAACAAAGGCTTCCATGGTTTTGGGATTTTCTGTTATTAGGTGCGAAGCTGTCGGGCTCGGTGTTAGCCTTTTGATGCAAGCTGCTATGGCTACGCTTTCGTCCACATCCGGAGTTTTTAACTTCAACTGTACAAATCTTTTGACACAATTGGGTAGGGATTCTTTGTCTCTTTGGATGCAATGAAACAAGTCACCTGACTCTGTTGTTGCACGATGGAAGCCTTGGAAGTTTTGTATAAGTATTTTTTTAAGATCTATCCAACTATATACTGACTGCGATGGGAGTAGTGAGTACCAATTCAATGCTGCACCCTCGCAGGCTATGATTAGGGACTTGGCTAAGACAACATCGTCTCCTCCAACTGATGCTACTGCAGCTTCATAGCTCATGAGGAACCGACGAGGGTCACTTTACCTATTGAACTTTCGCAGTGAAACTGTCTTGTAGGTTGGAGGCAATAGAGCTGTTTGTAGGCCTATGGACAATGGAGAGCTTTGGTCCATTGCTACATAGGCGCCTGTCATCATTGGTACATTATGCCCAGTGAGATTAGGATTTGCTTGCGGGATGTTTGCGTTGTTCACAACATATTGCTGTCTCGAGGGTGGTGGTTGTGTTTGCGGTTGTGTTGTCGTGTTTTGTAAGTATTGCAATTCATCCACTTCCTCTTGCAATTCTACCAATTGTTTTTTTTCTTGATTTAGTTTTGCTATTTTTTAGGCTGCTAGTCGTTGGGCAAATCTTTCTTTTTCTTATTTCAGAGTCTCGAGTTGTTTTAGCACCAAGGCCGATTCCTTTTCTGTTTCTCCGAGTAAATCATTTCTCTCTTTACAACGGGGTAGGGCTCCCCTTTTATAGTGATCCATGACCTACTTTACATTCCAAGAATGTCCTTACTCAACCACTACATTCCTAGGATATGCCGTATATAAGGGTCATTGAAGAAAATGTGTACAAATTGAACTCTTCCACATGGTCACGTTTCTCACACCTTCCGCCTTCTAACCTTGAGATTTCATCTTCATTCAAAGCTGATCATCAGCCTCGAGGCTTCATCCGCTATCTGAGATGAACGCCCAACGACGAGGCGCCTACTTCATTGAGTCTTGTCGAGAGGTCTTAACCTCGCATAGTTCTTCTCCGAGCATCATTCCTGAGTAAAGAGAAAAAAGATAAAAGCTCGGTGTTCGGAACTGACTCCGAACACTCGAGGGTTAATCTAGTGGGAGTTAGCCATTACTATTTTCAATTACTACCCTCAAGCCCTTCCAGGAGTAGAGGTGATGCAAGGATACGATATTTACTATTAGAAGCGCCTCCATAGAGCGTGCAATGTTAAAGGAGTTCCACTTTCCTTGTTGCCGAAGCGCAACTTGTGAGGTTAATCTTGAGACCTAGTAACGACGTTCAAGGGTAACTAAGTTTTACTTCTCAGTTTGGAACTCGTGAGGCTAGAAGGGCTCCGCGCCTCTTTATACTTGATGTAGAACTTGCGAGCTCAAAGGGTTCCTTATGTTGTGGATGGCGCTCGAGAGTGTTTAGATTTTGGCGATCCCCAATAGCTGCGGATTACCCTGAAGCTTAATTCCCAATCTCATACCCATGCTTGTCAGCGTCGAGGCAAGGTTTAGTCCGGACCGAGTTCCGTTTTTTCACCGAGTTCGAGATTGGATCGGATAAGGAAGTGCTTAAGCCTCAGGCTATTTTTCATCTACAAAAGTTGATGCCGCATTCTTCCTGGTGGAGAAATCAAATGTGCCGCCGTACTACTGCTCATGTAGATCGAGGTGCAAGGGCACCCCTCTGCCGTCCGCCAGAGCACCAGAGCCCGGCCGCACCTAACTGCCGTTTGCCCGAGCGCTGGAGCCCTGACCGCACCCCGCCGCCATCTACCCGAGCGTCGGAGCCTCGGCCGCATAGCACCTAAGCCCCTCACTAGAGAGCAAGAGAGGGAGGGACGGAGGCGGCGTACTTACGCTGCTCAGCCACCACCGCCAGTTGCCGCCACTGCTGCTCCTTAGCCCGCCTGTTGCCGCCACTGCCGGATCTGAAGGTGAGGTGGGTGCTACTCCAAGATCCACGTGCTCCTTGCTCCGCCACGCCTGCCGACGCTCGGCCACCGCGCCCTCCCGTCGGAGCTACCCGCTCCTTGCCTTGCCACTGCTCGTTGCTCCATCACACCCTGCCAACTCTCTGCTGCCTCACAGCACCATCACTTCTTGCCTCCGCTACTCCTTGCCCCGCAGCCACTCCTCACTACATGTAAGAGGTAAGGGGCGAGCGGAAGGGGGAAAAGAGGGGCCGCGATGGCAATGCCAGTGAGGGGATCGATCTATGTGGGGAAGAGAGGCATGGGTGAGAGGCCAGATGAGGGGGAGGAGCGGATAAGTACGTGTGGGGATGGGGGTGAGCGTGGGTGAGAGAGAGAAGGGGGGTGGACACGTAAGGTTAGGTACCCCTTTAGTACCAGGTGGAGGCTTCACCCGGTACTAAAGGTTATCTTTAGTTCTGGGTGAAGCCTCCACCCGGTACTAAAGGGGGTCATGGGGGCTCCTTGGGGACTAGCCGATAGGCTCGGTGCTAGTGCTCACATTAGTACTGGATCAAAATGCAACTGGTACTGAGCCTCGGGACGGCTAAGTTTTCCGGTAGTGACAGTTTTCTTGCAGCTTGTATCCGTACAAAAACAATTATGTTGGATTCTGCTATGACCACTCGAACATCTACCAGGAGATTCTTCATTTTCTGCTGAATATACACAGAGTTGTACCAGGCTGCAGGTTTTGTCCTAGGGTTATACATTAACATACCTAGATTATTACTGCAGATTATTTTCTTCTTGTTATTTTCTTCCTATTGGCTTCAATGAAGTATGGTATTCCGCTGCTTGATTGAGACACGAGGTTCCCTCTAAGGCAAGTCAAGATGCGAGCTGTTTAAGCGCAAGCTGATTTAGATGATGCGCTTGAAAAATTTGAGAATAAAGATTCTAAGTCTTGGACCGATGATGAGAAAAGGAAAGATCGTAAGGCCTTGTCTCATATTCATCTTCATCTTTCAAATAATATTTTGCAAGATGTTTTTCAGGAGAAAACTGTTGCTGGTTTATGGCTCAAATTGGAGTCGATTTGCATGTCTAAAGATTGATAAGCAAGATGCATGGAGGTTATGTGCCTAACCATCTTTCGATCTTTAAGGAGATCATTGCTGACCTATAGTCTATGGAGGTAAAATATGATGATGAGGACTTGGGTCTTATTCTTTTGTGCTCACTACCTAGTTCTTTTGTAAACTTCAGAGATACCATATTGTATAGTCATGATACTCTAATCATGAATGAAGTTTATGAGGCATTTCAAGCCGAGGAAAAGATGACACAGATGGTGTCTACTGAAGGTTGAGCTTCCAATGGAGAAGCTTTGTCTGTTCATGGCAAGACACAAAAGAAATCAGATAATGGTTATAAAAGTGTTTTTGCGAGAGAAATACTCAAAATTTCTCGACGTACGGCGTAATAAAGTACAAATAAATAAATAAATCACACAGAAACACAATAAAATGGGAAAATTTGCTTTCTTTATTCATTTCTTAAGAAACTTGCAAGTCTTCTCTCTTTTTACATATATTTCTGCATAACGCCTCAAGGTACAGACGACTGCATAGTTCCTAAATCCTAGAGCCTCACAAGAACTCTAGTTAATTACATCTGTAGGTTTGAACCTGCGGAATACCTCCGATTATGCTGTGTCAAACAGTCGTTGTTATCCTGTACTCCATAGATGAATGCTGCATAAAAGAAACAATGAAAAGAAACGAAGCCGAGCGACTTAATGCTATATTTCATCATGCCTCGTGTTCAGCAAAATCTCCCGAGGTGAATGTGTTCGGCCTAGGCGGTCACGAACGGATTTTATCCTGCATCATCGGTCAGCACATAATAGAAATTTCTGACCTTGTCGGTCACGGAAAGCTGGTGATAATAGATTAATAGATCTGAGAACTTTTAACTGAACACGACCATCACAAAACATAACATTTCATCTGTATACTTTATTTCCCTTCTCCTTTCTTTATTGATCTGCAAGCACGACGGTTGATTTTATTATCCGTGTGAAGCCCCCTGTACCCGCAAAGTGTCTAGCACTACCATCTTAATGGCGTGCTAATCTGTTGATCTATTTCTTTTATGTAAACACCGCCATAGAGAGATGTGATCTCCCAATCCTTCGTACACCTACAAAATAAGAAGCATGTCTGCGCTGCCTTGGAACGGCCTTCTCTTGAAACCGGCAAAGTGTGTATGAGTGCCATTGGAACTTCTATTTTTCCTATCATCAATAAGCCTGTACGGCACATGAGCCTCTTGGCATTTCTTTCACCAGAAGCCAACATGCATCGAGCGCTCACGGTCCTGCCATCGTAGGCATATCCCTGCAACAGAAGAACAAAACTAACAGACTCTCTAGGCCATGCCGATTACTTACGATCAGGCAATGCCATAGGCATGATGGAGAAGCGTTGATGAGGACGAAGCCGGCGGCGTCAAGGTCGATCTGCAGGTGATCGTGATTTTGGTGGATGAAGAAAGATGTGTGATTGTGTGCTGGTGGATGGTGATGTGTATGCGCCTCCTGGTGGATGGCGATGTGTATGCGCCTGCTCCTCCTTTCACCTGCAGCACCCAAGATAATATATAGAGGGAGGATATAGGTCAAGTGACACCCCTGGCATTTGGGAGTTGAGCGCCGCCGCTATTCAGTTCATCGTGGCCTGAGATAAAAGCAAGCCGTTGATTCTCTGGCACTGCATGCAAGCTCTCGTTTAAAATTCCAACGCTAGTGACCATGCAAAGCGCTGCATGCAACGCTAGTGGCCCTAGATAAAAGCAAGTCATTGATTGCTGCTGCATGCGAGCTCCGCTAGTGGCCCGCAAAAACGTTGCAAGCTCCCGTTTAAAACTCCAACGCTAGTGACCATGCATGCAATCTGAACGTGACCGTACTCCAGCCTGAAGGTTTTCAAATCATTAACACTCCGGCGGGTTGTCGTATATGTATACGTACAGTCGTTAGCATACACGGGTCACACATTAAAAGAAGTTCCTTGGCGGTTTGAACTAGGCCTTAGAACGTGAATCACCTGCATTAGAATATTTCAAGGGTCTTTGTGTATGTGTATATGCATGCAGCTAGCTTGCACCCGAGTGTTTGCACATACGTATACTTCCTTAATATACTTAGGCAAATAGCTTAAGTGTTAATTCTAAATATTTAAATGACACGGGATGGAAATCTAAATTACCATATTTATCACATGAATTGAATCATATTATTTGACGTGATAAACTATAGTCAAACAAGAGGCAAGAGTTCGAATGGTTATAGGGGCAGTTCGAAGTCTAGAGACAAAGATGAGAAATTCTGCAATTATTGCAACAAGAAGACTCATTTTATATCTGAGTGCTATAAGTTGAAGAACAAGGAAAAGAGAACTGGCACATATAGACCAAAAGGTAAATCTAATGAAGGTAATGCTTCTGTTGCTACTACTGATGGTAGTTCAGATGGTATCGAGGTTCTTGTTGCTTTTACTGGATGTGCAAACAATGGTGATGAATGGATTCTTGATTCTGTTGCTTCTTTTCATATATGCATTAATAGAGGTTGGTTCATCACTTATGATTTTGTGCAAGGTGGTTCTGTTAGAATGGGTGATGATAGATCACATCAGATTGTTGGCATTGGATCCGTCCAGATTAAGATGCATGATGCTATTACTAGAACTTTGAAAAATGTGAAGCATATTCTAGATATGAGCAAGAATCTTATTTCTTTGAGTACTCTTGATGGCAAAGGGTACAAGTACTCCGATGGAGACGAAGTTTTGAAGGTGTCAAAAGGTTCTCTTATTATCATGAAAGATGATTTGAAATCTGCCAATTTGTACCATCTTCGTGGTACAACAATTATAGGTGATGTCGCTGTAATTTCTAATTCATTATCTACTTCTGATGCTACTAATCTTTGGCATATGCATCTTGGGCATATGAGTGAGCTTGGCTTGGCAGTGCTGAGTAAGAGAGGACTTCTCGATGGGCATAGCATTAGCAAGTTGGATTTCTATGAGCATTGTGTGTTTAGCAAACACAAGAGGGTGAAATTTAATACCTCAAGTCATACAAGTAAATGTATTCTTGATTATTTGCATTCTGGTTTATGGGAACATCTTGTAAGCCTTCTCTTGGTGGTGCCCGTTATACGTTGACCATAATTGATGATTATTCTAGAAAGTTATGGCCCTTATTTCTTGAAAGGTAAATTAGAAATATTTTCATTGTCTAAAGAGAGGAAGATTATAGTTGAAAACCAAACTGAAAAGAAGGTTAAGAAGTTTCGTATTGATAATGGGATAGAATTCTGTTCTAATGAATTTAAGTCATGTTGCAAATTTGAAGACATTGTTAGGCATTACATTGTTCTTTACATAGCCTAACAAAATGGTGTAGCTGAGCGTATGAACATGACTATCATCTCTAAAGCCCATTGTATGTTGTCTAATTCTGGTCTGAATAGTCATTTTTGGGATGAAACTGCTTCCACTGCTTGCTATCTTATTAATCGTTCACCCAGAATTGCCATTGATAAAAAAAACTCCAATTGAGGTATGGTCTGGTTCTACATCTGATTCGCAATTGAGAGTTTTTGGTTGTACTACTTATGCTCATGTTCATAATGGTAAATTAGAGCCTAGAGCTATTAAGTGCATCTTTCTTGGTTATCGACCTAGTATTAAAGGTTATAAGTTGTGGAATCCAGAAACTCGAAAGGTTGTGATTAGCAGAAATGTTATCTTTAATGAATCTGCTATGTTAACTGACAACCTATCTAGTAGTGCTTTTGTTCAGCAAAATTCAAGTGTTAGGTGGAGCATTTTATTGATGTTGAGAGTACACAGTATAATGATAATGTTGATGTCCAAGTTGTACCTATTGTTGATAATTCACCAATTGTAGATGATTCATCTAGTGTTGAGCATTCTTCTCCAGTTGTGCAGCCTCCACAACAATCTATTGCATCTGGTAGGGCTAGAAGGGCTCCTAAGCCAACTAAAAGGTTGATTGAAGAATGCAATATTGCTTATGCTTTGAGTGTTGCAGAAGAGATTGAAGGTGCAAAACCTTCTAATTGTTACGAGGCTATTACTTCTACTAATGGCAACAATTGGATGACCGCTATGCAAGATGAGATGGAGTCACTTGAAAAGAATGGTACTTGAGATTTAGTAAAATTGCCCAAGGATAAAAAGTCAGTCCGTTGCAAATGGATTTTCAAAAGAAAAGAAGTTATTTCTCCAAGTGAGCCAGCAAAGTATAAAGCAAGGTTGGTTGCTAAAGGCTATAACCAAATTCCAGGTATTGATTTTAATGATATCTTTTCCCCAGTTGTGAAGCATACTTCCATTCGTACTTTGCTATGTATTGTTGCTATGTGTGATTATGAGTTGGAGCAGGTAGATGTTAAATCTGCATTCTTACATAGGGAGTTAGTAGATGTCATTTATATGGACCAACCTAAAGCTTGCGTTGTTCCTGGAAAAGAAAACCTTGTTTGTGGATTAAAGAAATCTCTTTATGGCTTGAAACAATCTCCTAGGCAATGGTATAAGAGATTTGATTCGTTTATACTCTCTCATGACTTTAAGTGGTCTGATTATAATAGCCGTGTCTATTTGAAGACAATTAATGGTTCAGCTACTTATCTGCTTCTTTATGTTGATGATATGTTGATTGTTGTAAAAGATAAATTAAAAATAGCTAAGCTGAAGGCACACTTGAATTTAGAATTTGAGATGAAGGATTTAGTTGCAGCTAAGAAAATTCTTGGTATGGAAATTATCAGAGTTAGAAAATCTGGTATGTTATACCTTAGTTAAGGAGGTTATATTGAAAAGGTCCTTTGTCATTTTAATATGCATGATGCAAAACCAATGAGTATCCATTAGCTGCACATTTCAAATTATCCTCAACCTTATGTCCAGTGTTAGATGATGATATTGAGTATATGTCTAGAGTTCTATATTCTAGAGGAGTTGGTTCACTTTTATATGCCATGGTCTATTCTCGTCCTGATTTATCTCATGCATTGAGTGTTGTCAGTAGATACATGGCCAATCCTGGCAAAGAGCATTGGAATGCAGTTCAGTGGATTTTGAGATATCTGCGTGGTACTTCTAATGTTTGTTCGTAGTTTGTTTGTTCGTAGTTTGGGAAATCTAGAGATGGACTTGTTGGTTATGTTGATTCTGATTATATAGGTGATTTTTATAAAAGGAGGTCTCTAACAGTTTATGTTTTCACCATTGGTGGTTGTGCTGTTAGTTTGAAAGCAAGTTTACAGGCTACTGTTGCTTTGTCCACTGCTGAAGCTAAATATATGGCTTGTAAGGAAGCTTTTTGGTTGAGAGGTTTATACTCTAAGCTTTGCAGGATTTCTTCTTGCATTACTATACATTATGATAGTCAAAGTGCAATTTGTCTTACTAAAAATCAGATGTTTCATGAAAGAACAAAGCACATTGATGTGAGATATCGTTTTATTCGAGGCGTTATTGCTGAAGGTGATGTTAAAGTATGCAAGATAAATACTGATGATAATCCCGCTGAGATGATGACTAAGCCTCTTCCTATAGCTAAGTTTGAGAGCTATGCTCAAGCTTGGTTGGTGTTAAAGTTTAAGTCCTAGTGACTTTTGGCGTCGGTGATTATTTATTATTGAAGTGAGTTCATTGATGACACTTCATTTGCTACAAGATGGAATTAGTCCTAAGGTGGAGTTTGTTGGATATGATCTGTATTATAACGTGAGTCTTGTGGGGACGTCTAGAGGGCCCACAATTCGGGTTATGTGATTAGCGGATTTGTTTCCATATTTTACTCCAGTTAGTTTAGTCCACCCTATATATACATCTTGTAAGCCGCACAGGAAGAGTAAGATGACTCATTATATTTCCTGCATTGTAACTCTCTCATTATAGTGAAGATCGCTGATTGGCGCCCGTGATTTTTTCCCGCAAGAATTTTCCACGTAAAAATCGTGTCTCGTGTTCGATCTTATTTTTGTATTATTTGCTAATACCATCCTTTTTGTTGCCAAAAATTTTAATAACCTTGTGGAATATGAGACACCAGGAAATGGAAAACCACAGCTGGAACTGGTGCTTCTTTTGGGAATGGAGGCCTGCTCTGAATATCATACCCATCTAGCTGAGACGAGAGTGAAATTCACCAAATCCAAACACAAATAGACATGCTAGTGCTCTCGTTTCCCGCTGCAGCCACAGGACTCCAATCCGCGAAACATAACCCACAACAGGAATCATGCAATAGTGACCTGCCCGGAACTTGTGGATATTGGATCTCATTTACAGGAATCTGATGATAAGAGGAAGGTGGAATGAGAGGAAAGCTGGGAAGGAGGTTTGAGGGTGGCTGCTGGCTTGGCTCTGCTGGCAGCGGCGGGTGAGCTTTGATTGGCGGTGGTTGGGTATCAAGTTTTTCGGCATTGCAGTGGGTTACAGCTGTTTCTTTTGTTCTCTACTTTTTTTTTTTTTGAAACTGTACGGCAAACTTTATTCACTCAGGATAGTAACATCGTTTACAATGCAATCAAGGATAAAACTAGGGGGCTCATCGTCCCATATACAATTTTGCTTTGTTTGCATTGCTCTTCTTGCAAGTAAGTGAGCAGCTTGATTCGCCTCACGATAACAGTGCTCGATACTTATCTCCTGAAAACCATTCCACACTATATTGCATTCATCATATATAGGCGCAGCCGAGTTTGCCGTGAATCCACCATCCCTCATGATCTGGACCACCTCCATACAGTCTGATTGAACAATCAACCGATTGCATCCGATGTGCTGCGCTAGCATCAACCCCTCCTTCAGTGCATAAGCCTCTGCCATCGGAGCATCGATTAAATGGGGCAAATAGCTATGAGCAGCAGCTAAGACGCCTCCGTTGCTATCCCTTATGATCGATCCCACACTGCCTCTTCCTCCATCTTCATCAAAGGCCGCATCAACATTCACCATTACTTTTCCTTTAGTGGGTTTCTTCCATCCCTGCCTCAGCTTTGACCCTTTCTTCATTGCATTTTGATAATTCTTTGTAAGCGCTGCGATGGACATAGCTGACCTTGCTGGAAGCTGGACCTCCTCCCCATGCACGATCTGTCTTCTCTCCCACCAAAGATACCAGCCCGCAGTAAGCACCAATTCCGCTAACCCCACGTTCAGAGTATCGATCAGCTCTTCTCTTCTAATTATTTCATCAATCACCACTGAGCCTGAACGATCAATGGTAAGATAATATTGTAATCTCTCCCTAACACCCAGAGCTTGCCATACTTCCCGTGCTCGATCACAGGTAAACAGCAGATGTTTGATGTCCTCCGCTCCATTCTGACAAACCGGGCACCCTCCCAACTGCCCAATATGTCGATTAGCTAAAATGGCTCGACAGGGCACAAGTCCTTTCAGAGCTCGCCAACCGAATATCTTGATTTTCCCCGGCACTTTCATTCTCCATAATTTCTTCCACAGCTGGTTCCCTGAAGCAAAGCTGGCCTGCACTTGGTGATGTCGCTGCCCATATTTATTGTCCCATTGACAATGGTATGCTGACCGAACAGAGAACCGACCACTTCTGTTATAATGCCAAGCCACCACATCTTCCCTTCCCAATGTGGTAGGAATTTGTCTAATACGATAAACATCAGTCGGCCAAAAGATAGCCTTCAGCAAGTCTACATCCCATTGCATTGTTATTGGGTTAATCAACTCATCAACCGTAGACACCAAATTATTTCCCCTGGCCGTTTGAATTTTTAGATTGTGGCTACCTGGAATCCAGTTGTCTTCCCAAATATTTATTTGTGTACCATCTCCCACTCTCCAGATATATCCGTGCTTGAAGCACTCAAGCCCAGCTAGAATACTTTGCCAAGTGAACGAGCTCCCATTCTTGTTTCTCGCCTGTAGCAATTTGCCATTAGGATAATACCGTGCTCTAAGCACTCGCGCACACAGAGACTCCGGTTCACACAGCAGTCTCCATGCTTGTTTAGCTAACATTGCCAAATTGAAAGATTGCAGATCCCTAAACCCCATGCCTCCCTTGTCCTTCGGTAGGCACATTTTCCACCATTCTTGCCAATGCATTCTCCTGTGTTCATCGTCATCCCCCCACCAATATTGCGAGATAGCATTTGTGATTCCTTTGCAAATTGATTTCGGAATTTGAAAAACCATCATCGCATATACTGGGACGGCTTGAGCAATGGACTTGATAAGAATTTCCTTTCCTCCCAAACTCAATGTCTTCTCCTTCCATCCATTAATCCGTGTATTCACTCTGTCAATTAGGTGACGGAAACAATTACTTCGGTCAAGTCCCACCAAAGCTGGCAATCCCAAATACTTGTCATTCAATGATTCCGTCATAATATTAAGGATCTGACACACCTCGGTCTTCTGGTCCGCTTCTGTATTAGCTGAAAAATAGATGCTAGACTTGGCCTCACTAATTTTCTGTCCCGAGCTTGCGCAATATCTGTTCAAGATGCTAGCAAGGCAGTCAGCATTGTTTTTATCCGCCTGCATCAAAATGAGCGAATCATCTGCAAATAGAAGGTGAGAGATAGTTGGAGCATCTCTACAGACCTTCACCCCTATCAATTCACCTCTTTCTTCCGCTTTTCTTATCATGCACGACAGACCTTCAGCTACCATTAGGAATAGATAAGGTGATAATGGGTCACCTTGTCGTAATCCTCTAGACGGTGAAAAAATTTCAGATTCAGCTGAGTTAAATCGCACACTATATCTGACAGATGTAACACATGCCATAGCTAATTTAATCCATCTCTGATCAAATCCAAGCTTGGTCATAATTTTCTCCAGAAACACCCATTCCACTCTATTATATGCTTTTTGCATATCCAGCTTCACTGCACAAAGACCTTTCTTCCCCTTCTTCTTCTTCATTGTATGGATGCACTCATAGGCTAACAGAATATTATCTGTAATTAATCTTCCCGGCACAAAGGCACTTTGATGATCATCAATAATCTCAGGTAGAAAAGCTTTTAGTCTTTGTGCTAACATCTTAGAGATAATCTTGGACACCACGTTACACAGAGAGATGGGACGGAACTGAGTTACCTTGTCAGGATTATCGATTTTTGGAATCAAGACAATAGTGGTGTCATTCCATCCCATTGGGATCATAGCATTCTGTATAGCTCCCAGCACCTCCTCCACCAGGTCGTCCTCCAACATGCCCCAGAACCTTTTGAAGAAAATAGCATGGAGGCCATCAGGTCCTGGGGCCTTTAAGTCCCCAATACTGAATAAAGCCTTCTTCACTTCCTCCTTTGTAAATGGAGCTAACAGAGATTGGTTCATATGCGTTGTTACTCTCCTATCCACATCAGCCAAGAGCCCCTCCTCAATCTCCTGGACTTCGCTTGTAAACAATGTAGAAAAATATTCTTTAATCATTGCCCCCATCATTGTATTATCTTCATGTCTCACCCCTTCCTCATCCACCAGACCTTTTATCAAATTTTTCCTCTTCCAGCTAGACGCGTGGTGATGAAAGAAATTAGTATTTCTATCACCATGCTTAAGCCAGTTTGCGCGCGCCCTCTGCACCCAATAAATCTCCTCTTGTTCTAGTAACAACTCTAGTTGGAGAAGGATCTCTTTTTGAGCTGCAACAGATTGGTCTGTCATTTCTCCTCGCCTCAGCACCTCCAACTCATGCTTGAGTTTCTTAATTCGGTGGACAGGTTGCTTCAGAACCTCCTTGTCCCAAACATGCAGGTCAGAGTGTATCATATTCACTTTTGTCATTAGCGGTGACCCCTGGCCCTGGGCCACGGCTCTTGTCCATGCAGTGTGAACAATCTCATGGACTGACTCCTCCTTAAGCCATCTGGCTTCAAATCGCTTCGGGCTCCCACCTGCTGACACCCGGAGAGTATCAGCCTGGTCAGTATCGACTATCAACGGCCGGTGATCTGACTTAATCGTTTCCCCATTTGCCAAACTTGCCTTGGGGAACAGGTTACTCCATTGAGCATTGGTTACGCCCCGATCGAGACGCTCCCTTATCTTCCCCCGTTGCCATGTAAACATGTCACCCGAGTACCCCATATCCACTAGATCACAGTCATGCAGAGCGTTGTGAAAATCCTGCATCTATTTTTGAGACCGAGCCCTCCCTCCTTCCTTCTCAAAATGAAAAAGGATTTCATTAAAATCTCCTACCGCCAGCCATGGCAAGGAACTACAACTCTTTAGGTGACGTAAAGCCTCCCAAGTGCGGTATTTATGATCCCAAATTGGCTCACCATAAATTCCGGATAATCTCCATTGCTCCCCCTCGCCCACAGCTACATCAATGTAGTACTGAGAAACATTCAACTGCTTTATTACCACCTCTTTTTTCCACAACAGTAACAGCCCTCCGCTCCTGCCATCACTTTCGTGGATGATGAACTTATCACACCCCAATCGCCTTCTCAGATTCTCTGCCTTTGCTTTCCCCAGATGAGTCTCAGACAGAAAGAGAATATCTGGTTTTTCTCGCTTCTGGACCTCCAGAAGCGCACGAACTGCCCGGAGACTAGCCAATCCCCGGCAGTTCCAAGCTAAGATTTTCATTGCTCCCGGCCACTCTCCTCGAAGGAGAGCGCCGATCTAGTAATTGTGTTTGTTAGACTTCCTTCTCCCCCATCAGTTGTTCTTGGCCTCTTCTTCTCCTGCTCCTTCAATGGGCTAATTATGTCTCCACTCAATATTATTTGCATATTATCTGTACCCTTGACATAACCATCTTGCTCTTTGGCTTGTACTTTACTGAGGTCGTCATCATCCCCAACCGAGTCATCCATGTCATCAGGATTCACATCAAACCATGGTCCTCCTCTTGCTCCACCTCTACCTCTCCCTCTCCCACGGCCTCTACCACGGCCACTACTATAGTCCTCTCGGCCCATCACCATTGCATTGAAAGGAACTCTAAGCCAATCTCCCCACTGGCAACTTGCTTTGCTATGCACCCCATCACCACATTCAGTTACATCGTGACCCAAAACACCATAGTAGAAACAGAAGTTTGGAATCTTTTCATACTGAACCAAATACATCTTTCTCTCCTTTAGCGTAATCGGTACCACCCGAACTAGAGGCTTATTCAGATCAAGCCACACCTTTGTACGCAGATATGGAGTGGTGTTAATCTTGCCCTCATTCACCACCACATTAATAATATCACCCACCTTTTTAGCTACCTTCTCTGCTAAATCTCGCTTCTTCATCAACCCTTCCGGCACACCTTGGATCCTCGCCCAAACTGGAATTCTATCCAGCTTGTACTCCGAAACATTAGTAAAACCATCATACTCCTCCATCACAATCGCTGCTCCACGAAACAGCCATGGACTCCCATCCATCACTTTCGTCCAATCGCCGAGACAATGAAACTGGACTAGGAATAAATTTGGACCCCGAATTTTGAAGATTACTTCCTTTGCTGCAGCCCAGGCATTACGCATAGCGCTGAACAAAGCAGCATGGCTGAAAGGCTTGGAGGTATGAACCCTAAAAAGGGCAAGCCAGCGCACATCCTTCACCAATTCATCAAACTCGCCTGAGAAATCAAGATCTTCATCTTCTTCTCCTTGTAGATTCAGCCCCTCCAGCCTCTCCTCCAGACTCAGTTCACCCTCACCATCGACACCCATCGCCACGTCCTTCCCCTTCCCCTTCTCCCTCGTTTCCTTCTCTGCCATGCAACCCGTGGTGATAGCTCCAGGCTCCTCGCGGGGATTTGGATGGAGGGGTCACGTAGATCGCTCGCTTTTTTGTTGGACTCCGACGTCGCCGCCGGAGGAAGCCGAAACCCTACTTAATAGTGTCGCATAGTGGAGGAAGTAAAAAAAAAGAACCAAATGATGACTGTACCTTTCAATGCAGCGCTGGTCTATGGTTGCTGGCTTACAATGCAATTTGGGAACTTGCAGCTAAGATCCAAAAAGAATGTATGTACAGATTCATTCTCCGCAATGATCAGATAAAAATCATGTTAACTGCCATATGTACTATGTCATTTGGTCAAAGCCACATAGATCAAGAGATGGCAAACAAGAAAAAAAACATAATATATAGAAAACAGCATGGCTACCAAGGCAGGATAACAATGATTTATCACCATGCAGATCGAGTAGTGGTTCATCAGAGATATGTTGTCAATATATGCAAGCTGCAGTCTAAGCCGTGGTTGCTGTTTTCGTTGTTGTTGCAGGGTCTGGCTACTATGCTTTTTGTCAGCCATATAGTCACGTTGTGGCTGTCGCTAATCAATACCAACACCATCGTATCTATACTTCCACTCAGCCCCTCCATTTTGAAATAGAGGCAGCATTAGTTAGAAAGAAGGAAGAGGTGATGGAATGGAAGGGACTGGGAAATTGGCAAAGCTGCGGGGAGGACTACAGCTAAAATTCATCCAACTTATTTTATCAAAATCAATTAAGTACCACCCCTGATCTTGTCTGGACCTCAATATGTTTCCATGATGGGAAAAGAAAAAAGCGTGGTGCCCTGTTTATTTTTTGTCCGACTGACACAATTGATCTTGTCTGGACCTCAATTTGTTTGGGCGAATCCCTTATGCTCTCTACATCTTTTGGCAACATAGAAAATGCTCTCTACTATAGGAGGAGAAAATAAAAAAGATTCAACTATGAATAACCACATTACTGCTCGCGCATCTAGCACAAGTATATAAGCGAAGCAGCTGAAGCTGCTAAGTGCACTATGGTAGGTAGGATAGTTCAAAATGTTAAGTTTAGGTGAATTCTTGGCTATGCAGATGTACTAGTTCTTCTCATAGCCTGTACTAAATGTCAATGTATAGTTTATTACATATTAATTGGAGCATTGCCATTTATCTTCGGCCGACCCAGTGAGTTTCACATTCTCCACTGAACCTGTATTTCCGGCATTCTTGCAAAACCGGTGGGTTGTTCAATCCAACACTGCAGTGCTTTGATGTGCACTGCTGCTACACAGCTTGATTATATTGCTACAAGGAAGGCTGCTGCAAGGGCCGGGGTCGATTCTTAGTTGGGTGCCCATGCGCATCGTTCTTGCCTCTGTCAGCCATGGCCATACTCGACTATCAGTACGCCATGGCTGGAGACCTTACACAGGTGATCAGTCTGGAGCACATCTGCTAGGTACAGCCAAAATTGTATCCCCTCTATTCAACATGGATCCTTGTCTTTGATCAATTAAGTAACGCCCCTGATCTTATCTGAACTTCAATCTGTTTCCTAGTTGGGAAAAGACAAAGTGTGCTGCACTGTTTATTTTTTGTATGGCTGACACATTGTTAGCAGCAGGGTAGCGAGGGTAAAAGGAGGAAGCAGGGAATTGAGGCCGGAAGCAAGAATGCGAGAGGAAGAGATCGGATCGGAGAGGTTCTTCAGGAACTGGAAATAGTTTTACACATGTTCTTTCATGATTCTCTCCTCCTCTCACACGTCTCCTTTTAACAGCTAGCAAACCCACTCACGCACGCCACACTAAACCCAGTCTGGACTGATCACTCGAGCGTTGGTCTTCCTGGGCCTGCTTCCGCGTCGGAGCCCATCATCACTGCTTGCTTGTATTGTAGCCGGTCCAGCTATTGTCGCTGATGGCTATTGCTCATTTGTTGTTGTGCTAACATCCCTCCCTTGAAGAGAACCTGCTTGTCCCCAAGCAGGAGCTTGTGGAAAACGCTGCAACAAAGGTGTAAGAACAAAGGTGTAAGATCTTCCCAAGTAGCTAAAGAACGCAGCATACCAGACCACTTGATAAGCACCTAAGATACACCATCTGATGACATGCGACGACGCAGGACTCGCTCCGGAATCTAAAGGCCATCCAAGTCCACTGGAAGCTGTGCAACTACCTCTGATGGTGCTAAAGCTTTCTTCAACTGAGAAACATGAAAAACAGGATGCACCGCCGAAGTAGCCAGCAAATCCAACTTATAAGAAACTGCACCCACATGGATAAGATTTTGAAAGGACCAAAATAACAAAACGGCAGCTTCTGGTTAGCATGAGGAGCCAATGACGATTGCACATATGGCTGTAACTTCAGATGCACCATAGCACCCACTTCAAAACTGCGCTCTGAACGATTCTTATCAACTTGCTGCTTCATACGATGCTTAGCTCGTGATAAGTGCTGCTGAACCAATTCAGTCATAACAGTTTTGTCCTGAAGCCATTCCTCCAGAGTTGCAACTGGGCAAGCTGAGAGCAAGTCAATGCCAAAATGGTTAGGAACATACCCATACAACACCTCAAAAGGAGAAAACCCCAAAGCTGAGTGCCAACTTGAATTATACCAAAACTCGGCCAAGTAAATCCACTCCACCCACTTAGTAGGACAGGCATTGACAAAACACCTTAGAAACGTCTCCATGCACTAATTTACCCGTTTAGTCTGACCATCAGACTGAGGGTGATAAGATGAACTCATGCACAAAGTAACCCCAACAAGTGCAAACAAGGATTTCTAAAATTGGCTGGTAAAAATCCTATCCCTATCAGAAATTATAGCAGAAGGCATCCCACGGAGCTTGTATACATGCTGCATAAATAGTTTGGCCACTATGGGAGCAGTGAAAGGATGTCTCATGGGGATAAAATGACTAAACTTAGAAAATTTATCCACCACCACCAACACACAGTTCTTGCCACCAGATGGGGGTAGCCCTTCCACAAAATCCATAGTAATGGTGTGCCAGGCACCAGAAGGAATAGGAAGTGGTTGAAGCAACCCATGATACTTGACCCATTTAGCCTTAGCTTGCTGACAAACAGAACATGTCACAAAAAGAGTGGATGGCCTTCCTCATGCCAGGCCAAGCAAACAACTGTTTAACATGGTGGTAAGTGACGAAAACCAGAATGACCCCACTAAGCCTACATGACTTGCTGCTGCATAGAGGAATTGTTGCCCAACCAAATTTTTCATTTAAATCAAAGCAACCCTTCCTGGAAGGAGAAATCAGGTACAAAATTGGCATTGAGCACCAGCTTGGAGATCAAAGTTTGAGCATCAGGGTCAACATAATAGCCATCTATTATGTCCTTGCTCCACTGAGGGGAAACAACTGACAGAGAAAAACAAGAAGGAACATCCTGAGCTCTTCTAGACAAGGCATCTGCAACTCTATTCTCAAATCCTGGTTTATAAACAACTTTGCATTGCATACTCAATAACTTGGTAAATATTTTCTGCTACCAAGAAGTGTGAAGCCTTTGCTCATTCAAAATGCACTAGGCTCTTTTGATCCGTGAAAATTATAAATTCAGCATGCAACAGATAAGACCTCCACTACCAATAGCAATCAAAATGGCCAAATACTCTTTTTCATAAGTTGACAAACCTTGAGTTTTGATTCCCAAGGGCTTACTAATGAAGGCTTAGGGATGCCCATCTTGGAGCAGCATAGCACCAACACCATTTTTGCAAGCATCAGTTTCCAGGCAGAATTGCTTAGAGAAGTCAGGCAAAGCCAATACAGGAGCAGAATTCAAAGCTTGCTTTAAGGTGGTAAAAGCTAAGTCCTGGTCTTGTATCCACACAAACAGAACACACTTCTTCAGCAATTTTGTGAGAGGTTTGGCAATGACAGCAAAGTGCTTGACAAACTTTCTATAATATCTAGTCAGCCCCAAAAAGCTTCTTAATTCCTTGACAGAAGTTGGTACTGGCTAGCTAACAATAGCGTCCACTTCTGACTAATTTTGTGACCCAAGTAACAGATTTTCCTATGAGCAAATTTACACTTAGATAACTTGACATGCCACTGATCTTGCTACAATAAAGTTAGAACTTCCTTCAAATGGATCACATGTTCCTCAAAGGTCTTACTATAAATTAAGATATCATCAAAAAGACAATGACATCTCCTGAGCAAAGGTGCTAAAGTAGAGTTCATGGCACCCTGAAAAGTGCTAGGAGCACCAGATAACCCAAATGCCATGACCAATAATTCAAATTGCCCATGGTGGGTCTAAAATGCAGTTTTATACTCTTCTCCAGGTTTTAACCTTACTTGATGGTACTCAGAGATAAGGTCCAGAGTAGTAAAACAGCTACCTCCTGCCAATTCATCCATAAGCTGATCAAAAATAGGAATAGCAAACTTGCCCTTGAGAGTTAAAGCATTCAAATATCTGCAGTCTACACAAAATCTGAAGGTACCATCCTTTTTTTGGACTAGTAACACTGGAGAAGAAAATGGGGAAGAGTTAGGTTTGATAATACCCAACTGAACCATTTCAGCCACTTGCCTTTCAATTTCATCCTTGAGAGATGGAGGATATCTATATGGTCTAATATTAAAAGGCCTGGCCCCAGGAATGAGTGGGATACTATGATCACAATCTCTGACAGGAGGTAAAGAAGTAGGTGTAGCAAACACTCCCTGGAATTGCACCAGCAAATTGGCAATGTCAACAGGCAGCTCACTCACACCATCAGAAGCAGACTGTTGTTGAACTGCAGTTATATGAATCAAAAGCTCTACAGCATATTCAGGTAAAATACCCTAGAGCACAGCTGTGGAACCATTATAAGGAATAACCATCCATTTGTGACGCCAATGAACCTTCATAGGGCTAAAGCTTTCCAGCCAATCCATACCTAAAATAATATCATAAGAGTGCAGTGGCAAAATTTTGAGCTACTGCTGAAATACACAGCCCTGAATTGTCCAAGTAGCCTTAGAAACAGCAGAGACAATGTAGGCATTTTATCAATAGCCTGTTGGCTGATAAAAGAATTTGTGCTTCCAGAATCAATCAGGACGTGGACTTGAAAGCTATTCATCTCCCTAACCAACTACATGGATATCTTTCCTTCAACACCAGAAATAGCTTTTGTCGAAATAGCCAGGAACAACTGACCATCCTGAAATATTTCTGAATCAGGTCGAGCATCCAAATCTTCCAGATTAAAGAGCTCCTACACCTTCTGCATTGCCTGAAGCAATACAGTTGTAGCACAAGTGTGACCCCTATGCCATTTTTCAGCACACCTGTCACATAGACCTTTTGCACGCCTATAAGCACGAAGAGCAGCCAACTTATCTTCTACTGATCGAGCAACTGGCATAGACCTTTTGTCCTCAGGCACAGATGGTTTGACAGCCCCCATAGAAGAAGGTGGTGCGGGCAAAGGCAAGGGACTCTTAGCAGCAGGTTTGCTCCAATAAGCAGCGTCAGGTTTACGAAAATCCTTGCGTTTGGCTGGTTCAGCCACTTCTTCCTGCAAAAGGGCGAGAGTACAAATAGTATCCAAGTCTGAAGGACGCTGCACAAGCACTACAGCTCTAAGGTCATCACGTAAACCATCTACAAACCGAGTACAAAAGAACAAGGGATCAGGAACTGACTCATATGCAGACAATTGATCAACTAAATTGTAGAATTGATCAATATACTCAGCAACAGTGCCTAATTGCTTAATATGAAATAACTGTCTAAGCAACAAATAATATTCATCTTTGCCATAACGCTCATGCAACAAGGAGCAGAACAAAGGCCAATGCAGCACAGGATATTTACGTTCTACAGACTGAAACCAACATGCCACAGCAGGAGACAAATGCATGGATGCCACCCTAATCCAAACATGTGGTTGTAGGGATACGAGGTAGGCTACACTAGCGCAAATCAAAAATTTCTACCGTGTAAACCAGGAAAACTGCCGTATAAGGATCACAGGATTACCACTCGACGCACTACTGGTGCGGAAGATGTAGATTCGCGTCGATGCAGTGAAGTCGATCAGCGTAGTCGTACGTAGTCGATCACGTCGACGTCCAACAGCTCCTCAGCAGCTCGTCCACGTGCAGCAAGATCGCTCTCGTGCCGCGGCTCGTCGGCGGCTCGTCGTGGCTCGTCGGCGGCTCGTCCAAGTGCTGCAGGCGCAACACCTCCAAGGTATCCACACGTGCAGGGAGGAAGCGTCGCAAGCCGGACTGCTAGATTCGTGAGTTGCAACAGGCGAGGGCGTGGGAGGCGCGGCATATGTGTTTTGCCGAAAGGTGTAAACCCTAGGGTGCCCCCACCCCTCTATTCATAGAGGTTCCTAACGGGCCTCTGGGTCCGAGGCCCATTAGTACTTCTAAACCTAATCCAACTCGGATCACATCTGAATTGGGCTTCCAGCCCCTTAAGTGTGTGACCCTATGGGTTCGGATACGTATAGACATGGCCTGAGTACTCCTACTCGTCCTAATAGTCGGTAGCGGCCTCTAGCAAGACGTGCCAACTCCTATATGCACACGAAGATCATATCAGACGAACCATCACAACATTATATACATGCTATTCCCTTTGCCTCATGATATTTGGTCTAGCTTCAAGCCGACCGCTTTTTCTCGATCCTGTGATTCGGAATCCCTTTGTGGGTTAACTCTTAACCGTACGTAGCATGGCCATGCATTTTCGGATCCGATCACTCGAGGAGCCCAGAGATATCACTCTCAATCAGAGAGAGGCAAATCCCATCTTGATTGACCATGTCTCATAGCATGCTTCTTGACAAACCCGAAAGCTACCTTTATAACTACCCTGTTACGGCGTAGCGTTTGATAGCCCCTAAGTAAGTAGATCCACATCTTGAATACATGCGACAATCTCAGGTCTAAGGACAAAGCGTATATGTTGTTTAAAGAGAGAACTACTTCTCGTGTTGGGTCAGTCCTAGCACATGTCTCCACATGTGCCCACATTATTAGTTCAACATCTCCATGTCCATGACTTGTGAAACATAGTCATCAACTAATACATGTGCTAGTCTAATATTCATGTGTGTCCTCACATGAACTCTGACTAAGGACAACTTTAGAATAACCATACAAGTAAAGAGTTTTACACACAATTCACATAATTGCAAATTAATTCAAGTAGCCTTTAATGGATATTCAAGGAACACAATACAAATCATGGATACAAATGGAATATCATCATCTCTATGATTGCCTCTAGGGCATACCTCCAACACTGGTTCCACATGGAACATGTCAAAATATATTTCACACTTCGAGATCCATAATCTAGGATTATAACCATCAAAAATATGGAAGGAAATTTTTGGCAATTTGCCCCCAAAGCGAGGCACATGATCAGCAGACCGAATCCATGCAGCAGAAGAATCATATAGAGACCCATGGAACTTAGCATGCAAAGGGGGTGGTGAGGGTTCGGCCATACCCTTGACCGGGCTAGGAATAAAGGTCACCATGGACCTAAACCCCTGATCCCGGTGATGAAGATCGTCGCGGTGCCCAATTGGGCCGTCGGTGGAGGTTCCGGCAGATGGGCGTGCGGCCACCGACTCCGGCTTGAGCAGCAAGCCCTAATCCCCAACGGCATTCTCCAGCAAAGAACGATTCATTTGCTTGTTGAGTCGCTTGAGCTCAAGCTTGATAATATCCATGGCCGAATCAATAAAAGGCTTCCAGGGAATGGTTTCCTCTTGGGCATTCTCTAGAACACCCAGACGCTCCTCCTTGATTTGCGCCAACTCATCAAACTTCTTCTCCCACTTCAAATCCAACGCCGCGAATCGCTTGTCCATCTCATTCAGAATCAACTTGGTGTTAGGATCCATAGCACCGAGGCGACGCTGACGGCGAGTGAAATGTTCATGGCTGAGGAGCGGATCCAGAGCGATCAGACAAAAATCCGCAGGACTCGGTGCCTCTGATACCAAATGTTAGCAGCCGGGTAGCAAGGGTAAAAGAAGGAAGCAAGGAATTGAGGCTGAAGCAAGAACGTGAGAGGAAGAGATCGGATTGGAGAGGTTCTTCAAGAGCTGGAAATAGTTTTACAGATGTTCTTTCATGATTCTCTCCTCCTCTCACACATCTTCTTTTAACAGCTAGCAAACCCACTCACGCACGCCACGCTAAACCCAGTCTGGGTAGATCACTCGAGCGTTAGTCTTCCTGGGCCTGCTTCCGCGTCGGAGCCCATCATCACTTGCTTGTATTGTAGCCGGTCCAGCTACTGTCACCGATGGCTGTTGCTTATCTGTTGTAGCGCTAACACACATCTTATTTGTTTCGGCAGAAAAACTATAGGATCGGAGGAGAAAAGGGAGAGATACCCAGCAACGTATCCCTTATGGTCTGTACAATTTTTCGCTACATAGAAATTGGCGCAGGAGATCTATGAATGACAATATTACTGCTCTTGCGTGTAGTACAAGTATATTAAAGAAACTGCTCTCCCCTAACGTCACCGTGGTAGGTAGGATAGTTCATGGCCATTCAATGCACAAGTGTAAGTGAATTCATAGCCATTCACCATAAATTCATGTTGTTTGGGCGAACTTGGTTGGTTATGCAACTCAATGCATATGTGTTGGCTCTTTTCATTATTAACTAGAGCATTACAATTTAGTTTTTGCCAGCCCAGTGCGGACAACATTAGTGTCTCTAAACCTGTATTGCTAGTGTTCGACTGGAAACGTACATTATCATACGGTACGTATTGCTTTCTTCTTGTAAATTGCGAGCAAACTTTGCCACTGGCGAGCTCCTCACAAACATGCACTCAAACTTGACGAACTGCCTGCTTTTGTTTTATATTGCGAAAAAACAGCATCCAAACTGCCCTGACCGCAATCTTGCCGTGCATGAGCCGGATGACCTCCACATGAACTCGCACGCATCAACTGCCTGCTCAAACGCGCGCAGCCAATGCTATACCTGAGCCAAACAACCAATTAAACAAATTCATAACCAACTAATGATGGATTTTTGTTTTTAGGGAGGACGGAGCTTCTGCTCCACCTTACTCATCCTCTGTCATGAGCAGGTCTCCCTTGGCACATCTAGTACCTGGAACTTGGTTTTGCCTTATTTATTCGAGCCATATCGAATCATTCCGGGTCTTTTTAGGATGTACTAATCCGTTAATTCCTGTAAGTTTTATAGATTTTTTGCATTGCATGCATTGGAAAGAAAATTGCAATCATCTATGCACCAAAGCAACCGTAAAGAAGACGTAAAGAAGATGTATGTGTACCTCGTCATTTAGTATGGTTATGAATAGAACCGATGCATATAGCAGTCATCTACCTACCTTGGGGCACTGAGCTACGAGAACTGCTCGTTTGTATATTTCGCCGTAGATGCTCATTCAGTAACATTAGTTGTTTTTCATGTTCCATCTTTATATTCCCAAAAATTGTAGATATCCTTAGAGAATAGGAGATGCCAGGAAATTAAGAATCACAGGTAGCATTGACAGTTCATCTGGGAATGGAGATTTGCTCTGAATATCAGACCAATCAGGCTGAACAAGCTAAGAGTCAAATTCACCACTACCAGACCAAAGAAGGCTCTGTCTTTCCACTATGGTGTGGACAGGACACCCAAAGAAACGCGTGAATCACGCCTATGGACAGAATGAAACAGACTAATAAAACGGTGCAAGGACGTGCCGTGCAACCAGAGGATGCTGGATCATCCTGAATCACCGCCATGTGCAAGGACACCCCGATTCACTCAATAGATGATGGATCTCATTTACAGCTTTCTCCACAGACGATGCTTGACTTTATGGTGATCTAGGAAATGGTGAGATGAGAGGAAATATGGGAAGGAGGTTTGCTGGAGGCTGTTGCCACCAGTGGCAGTGGCGTCTGAGGTTTGCTAGCAGTGATGGGGTTTTTGGTGGTTGTTGAGTCTCTTAGAGTTTTTGCAACAATGCAGCGAGTTGCAATCAATTTTTTGTTTTTAATTTGATTCTCCAGTATTAATATGGTAATTATCTGTTTCATTTTTATAGTTTACAATACAACATTGAGGACTTGCAGAAATTATTCGATAAGAACATCTTGTCTTCCAGGTATCCTCAAGCTCAGAATTGAAGATGACAATAGCACACCAAGCATCCAAGGTGACACAACATCAAATGAGCTTGATAAACGGCAGCGTTCCTAAAGAAACGGCGGCGTCTTCACTCAACAGGTTGTGGTGGCATCACCATTGCTCTCATGACAGAGGGAGCCGCTCCCCTCACCTTCCTACCAGCAAACGGTATTGCTGAACGGGTCAGTGCGAGAAAAACTCATTTCCTCCGGATTCGTGTTCCTTGCTGCATGTCCTAGGAAGCGCTGCAGAGATTGGTTACTTATCTATTTTTCGTTACCATGCTACCAACCAAACATCAATTTTCTCTCTTTTGACAAGGCCATTGACAGAACTAAACTATATATGGACCACATGGAAGTTGAAATAGATGAATGTGAGTCTTATCTGAATGACTTTATGTCGCAAATTAATTATCCTACAATCGTTTGTGCCAAAACATGTTGCAAACTAAGCTTAACACTGCGCCCACTAGTAGAGAATTGGGCTTTAGTCCCGGTTGGTAGGATGCAAAGATCCCGAAAATGCATCCGGGATAAACCAACCGGGACAAAAGGGCCTCCAGCCTCGCGCGTAGCTTCCTTGCCATCCCACCTACACACCACATCTGACTATGTAGGGGATACTATCCTTTTGTATTAACTCGTGGGGGACCCTTTTATATCGGTTGGAAACACCAACCGGGATAAAAGACCCCCTTTTATCCCGGTTGGTGTTTCCAACCGGGATAAAAGGCTCTTGACCCTTTTATCTCGGTTGGTGTTACCAACCGGGATAAAAGGGGGGGTCTTTTTATCCCGGTTGGTGTTTCAAACCGGGATAAAATGCCTCTCAGAGTATTTTTTTCCCACTAGCCTTTGCAACCGGGATAAAAGGTCCCGGTTGGTGAGCCCCCCACCAGTGATCGAGTTTTAGTCCCGGTTGGTGAACCTTTTGTCCCGGGCCAACTTTAAACCGGGACAAAAGGGGGCGGATGGAAAGTCGTTTTTCTACTAGTGGCCTGATGAATTTCTTTTCTTCCTTCCCAATGCAATGTGATTCATCTAGCTAGTACATTAAATTCATTCTAATTTTCACTTATCATTATTACCACGAGTCAAGCATGCTTAATACTCCATAACACAATAATTCTTAGTTGAACTAGTTGCTAAATGCCAATCTCCAAATGTAACCAACTATAGTGCTAGAATTCTTTTTTCATTACTAATCCGTTAATTCCAGTCAGTTTTGTGGATTTTTTTAGTTTGCATGATTTGGAATGCAAATTGCAACAATCTATGCACCAAAGAAACCGTAAAACACATGTATATGTACCTTAATATTAAGTAGGTGTCAAGAACTGCATTAACATAGAATGGACTGTCCTACCTACCTCAATGCATCGCCCACTGACGAGTTAGGACTGCTTCATTATATATCTGCCCTACACGCGAGGGCAGTAACCTTATCTGCTCATTGTTAACACCTTAGTGTGACATCTTGTACATTGCAAACAAGTTGTAGACAGCCTTATATTAGGGAATAGGAGACACCAGGAAATTGAGCACCACAGATAAGAAATGATCTGTATTCATCTTGGAATGGAGATCTGCAATGTTTCACTGATCTCTCTTTCCATTGTAGCCTGGACTGGACACGCACTAGGAATAGATTGGCCTGCCCAGAACTCTGTGAATCACGCCACGAACTACACCAGGAATGATGCAACGGTGGGCTGTGGAACCTTACATGACGGATGAGCTTGGACACATGATCGACCTCAACTTACAGATGATGGATTGCATTTATAGCTTCTTCCACAGAGGACGCTTGACTATCTGATGAGCAGTGAGTGGTGGAATGAGAGAAACATGGTTTTTTTCCTTTTCAAAGGAAAAACTCTATTTTACTACTCTTAGCAATTCACTTTGACAACTTACTCCCAAACAGAATTAAGCACAGATTTCTCCCTTGAACTATTTCATTTAGCCCAATCTTCTCCTTAATAAGTTTTCACTTTTTTGTGTCTCCACGTACGAGTTGAGTTTTCATGCATGGTTTTGTATCTCTAGGATCATTTTTTTAAAATGTTCCTAATATACGAGAATAATCATAAAAATTTCTTAATGTATCTTTCTAACATAGGAATGTTCTCTATTTTATCACAAAATTGAACTTGAAACTCAATTTTACTATAGATGAGCATGGTCATGATGTACACCTCCATTAAGTCTAGTCAACTAAGCTAAAAACACATAAAAAGACAAAAATAACATATATTAGAATTTGCCAAGGGACCAGGTTTCAGTTCGCCAATGGAGCAGTGGATTAATTAGTTTCTATCTTCACGGTCCTAAAAATGACTGCATTCACAAAATAAATTATGTGTCATCAGTGTTTGCTGTGTATAGTTGAGGAAACCCAGTCGGTGATTCCTTCCTTCTGTCTCCTATTCCCTAATGCTTGATGAGCATGAGTGCTGCCAAGACATAACTATCCTGCTGCGTTATATCGGTTCCCCGCTTGCTGCTCATTGCGAGTGCCCATTCCAGTACAGTGCAGTGAGACAAGACAGGTAAGCAAGTAAGCTTTAAGGCCGTGGTCATTCAGTAGATGTGTGACATGCTCTTGTGTCCTTATAATGACTATGAGGTACCTAGACCTAAATGATTAGTATAGATGGCCAGATGGGCTGCCCGGCCCTAGCCCGGTATGGCCCGGCACTAATAGGCCCGAAGTGTTTTTTGCCGGGCCAGGTTGGCACTGCGTGCTGAGGAGGCGGTCCAGACCCGGCACGATGGCCTTTTTATCAGGCTGGGCCAGCCCACTGGCACGGCAGGCACTGCAGTGCTAGTGCCAGGCCAGGCACTAAAGGCTAATGACCACTCAAACAAATCAACAGAATTCATTCATCTTCAAGAGATCAATAGATTTGAACTTCAACAGATTAAAAACCATCTTCAACTTGAACTTCACAATACATCAATAAGAGATAAACAAGATTTCAACCTCTTCACAACACAGATTTCAATATTTCATCTCATCAACTTCAACTTCACAACACATCAACAACACAGATCAACATCACAGAGAGAGACAGGAGATTATAAGTTTGAGCTAGTGCAATGGCTACCTCATCAAAAATCTATCTAGGTAAAACTCACACCTCGTGAGAAAATACCCTAGATAGGAAAAAAAGAGTACAACCCAGCTCAATCAAATCAACATTATAGTAGTTCAAGTTATTATAGGCCAAGTTTTACACCTCTGAATCAGCAGGGACATCTAGATACAAATTAGCAAAACTTTCCTCAAGTTCTTGATCCTCCGTTATGTTCTGAAGTCTTACTTATCCAGCCTCCCAATTCTTGATGCAAGAGAGCATCTCCACCATCTTCGGGTTCAATCGGTGCCGCCTCTCCTCGATGATCCTGCCAGAAGTGTTGAAAATAGATTCCAATGTTACTGTAGAGATAGGCACACAAAGAACATCTCTAGCTAAGATGGACAGATCTAGATAAGTTCTTTTATGCTCATGCCACCAAGATAAGGTGTCGAAGTTATCATCAAAATGGGTGACAGTGTCACTGTCCAAGTAGATAGAGAGTTCATTGCCAACACCCATACTAGTTGCACTAGTGCTTGCTGCTTGCAGCAAAGTACTTGCAGATGATCTTCTAGACAAAGCAAGAGGCAAAGAGGGAGGAGGGGTGGAGAAAGAAGTACCAGGGACATCATCAATTCCAAAAGCAGATACACCAACATCTGAACTAGTGAAAAAAAATGTCATCCCAAGCACTATTTTTCTTACCAGAAGTGGATGGGGGTGGAGGCCTTTGCAATTTTACTGCACCAAACTTGTCATCATACAGTTTGAATGCAGTAGACAGTTCAGCTCTTACATCAGTGAAGTAAGCAGAATAATCAGTACCAGTAAGATTAGATAACAACCTGAGTACATTTTGAAAACCTTTCAATTTAGCTCTAGGATCCAATATGAATGCAACAGAATAAAGCATAGGAATGTCTCTCCAGTACTTAAGATAGTAATCTTTCATAGGAAAGACCACATGCCTAAGCAATTTATCATTTTCATAATGTTTAAGATGCTTAGCAATCAAAATGAGTTGATGCAACATAAGTGGAGAGGTAGGATAATAAACAATAGTACAATCATAAAAGAGTTCAAAGAAGGATAACATACTCTCTGCAACAGTCCAATGATCTTCTGTCAATAGTAAATAATCTTTTTCACCCCTGGGATAGTTATTCTCAATGAAAATATTAAATGTCTATCTGTAAGGGATCAAATGCTTGAGCATGAAGTAAGTGGAGCTCCACCTGACATCCATGTCCCAACCAAACTTTCTAGAACGAACATTCACAGCAAGGCAAAATCTCTTAAATGCAGCAATACGCTGGTTAGAAGAATTGATGAAAGATATTGCAATTCTAAATGCATCTAGATATGGCTTAATAAGATTCAAGGAAGATTTAACTATGAGATTGCTGATATGACAAGCACAACGCTGCTGTAAGAACAATGATCCAACATAAGCAGCTAATTTAGGACTAAGTTTCTCCATAGCAGTAGAATTAGCAGAGGCATTATCCAAAGTAACAAAAAATACCTTTGAAATCAAACCATACTCCTCTAGCACATTACTCACACGGTCAGAAATGTTCTAGCCAGAGTGAGATTCATCAATGAGCCTTAAACCAATTATCCTCTTCTCTAATTGCCAATCAATATTAACATAATGAGCAACCATACTAAGGTAATTTTCCTTAGCATTGCCAGACTAGATATCAGAAGTGATAGGCACAGATGAAATAGCAACTAATGATTCAATAAGCTTAGCACGCTAATCAGTAAAGTACTTGCACATATCTCTAGTGGTTGTTTGCCTAGAGACAGCACAGAACCTAAGATTATAAGCAAGCTTAATATACTCTTCAAAGGCAGCAGATTCACCCAAACATAGAGGAAGATCGAGTCTAGCAATCAAACGACATAGTTGAGTATGAGCTACCTCAGCAGAGTAATCCCATTGACGGACAAAACCGTCATGATTGAATTGGATCAAAGACTGGGAAGTACGAATCTTAGACCTCCTGGATGGGCATTTCTCCACATGCCTGTTGAGATGGCCAGTGCCAATGGAAGATCTAGTAGCATATATAATGCCACAATGATTGCACTTGGCAGAGATCCTTACCTTCTTTCCATTGATGTCCTTGAAGATCTTTTCAAAGTTCTTCCAGCACTCAGAGGTGGTGGAACGGGTCCTCTTGGTGCCGCTGCTCACCATGTCTGGATCAAGAGCATCAGGTGTTGCTTCAGCATCAGCAATATTGATTGGATCGACAGCGTTGTTACCGAAGAGCTCATCCCGCTCTGCCTCCACGTCACTCTCGTCATCACCTCGCTGGCCCATCATCCGAAGCTCATATTTGATGGTGTTCCCCTGGAACTCGTCGTCGCCATACATTGCCAATGCTCTAGTCCCTCAACGGATCTCCATGCGAACACCAAACATGAACAACTTGTCAAAGAACAGAACACCTAGTCACCTACGAATCTGTAGAAGAACACGAACAGACAACTAGGGATCGGCTTACCAACGAATCCAGAGCACCAGAGCGCACGACAAGGTCAATGAACAACGGATCCAGAGCAACAAAACCAGGGAGGAGTGAGAGGAGGTGACAGGAGGGAGGAGTGGGAGGTGGTGACAGGAGAGAGGAGTGGGCGAGGGGTGGGGGAAGAAGACAACTAGGCAACGGCTAACTAAAGAATCCAGAGCACCAGAGAGTGCGGCAAGGTCAACGAACAACGGATCCGAAGCACCAGAGCTAGGGAGGAGCGAGAGGAGGCAGGGGTTCATCCAACGGTAGGGAGGCGAGGCCGCAAGGGGGACCAGGGGCACCAGGAGGTGGCTGATGCCAGCCTCCAGCCGCCGGAGAGGGAGGAGATGAGAGGAGCAGAGGGCGAGAGGCGAGAGAGCAAAGAGGCGGAGAGCCAGAGGCGCATGAGAGAGGCAAGAGCGGCGGTCTAGGGAGGGGAATGATTTAGGGTTTGTGGCCGGGGGGGGGGGGGCGCGGCGGGGGGCCGACTTCTATACGCGCCTCCCAACGGCTCCATCCAACGGTCGGGAGGCGAGGGTCCATCCAATGGTCGGCAGGTGAGGGGGCGCGGGGGTGTCGGGCCGGCCAATAACCATGCCGTGCCCGTGCTAGCCCAACGTGCCGAGGATACGGCCCAGACCCGGCACTATAATCGTGCCGGGCCGGCCCAAGCACTATTCACCTCGTACCAGGCCTGTGCTCGTGCCGTGCTTTTTAGTGCCAGGCCTCGGGCCGCACAATGGGCCATCTATAATGATTAATCATTTGTACACACCTACTCCTGTACCCAAATGCTATCTAAAATTTTTGGCAACACAAGAGATGGCATACCAAAGAACCAAAATGGACAACAGCAGACAATTTTACTGCATGCGCATGGAGCGCAAGTAGATAAACGGAAATTTTCTCACAATACAGATAGGTCCCTTGTCTGATGTATGTCCCTTGTATGACTGCATTTATTTATTTATTTATTTCTACTGCATGCATGTCGAGTCATAAATCCATTCAACTTATGGAATTGATTGGTGAGTACATCATCCAAAAATTCTAGCACTATAGTTTGTTATATTGGTATAAAACTGATGTAGCTTAATTCACAAACCCAATGGGCTGCAACGTAACAAAGACAACGATGCAGCCTTGACGAGAGGGAATGGTCAGGTATAGTAATGACCATCAAACTATCAGTTGCAGGTAACCACACAGATTCATTCCACCGTGAGTTACTTGTAACAGACACCAGTTACAAACTGCGACCAACTGATCCTCACCTGCCCTTTTGCCGCGCTAGTTTGGTCCCAGCTGGGGATCGACACTAGGGGCTGCAAAGTTTCAGCGATATGTACTGTTCCCCATCCAACAAGACTGCCGTCTGAGCACTTCGACTGCTTTCTCCTCCTAGTCACCTGGCAGCTATGGAAGCACCGCAAGGACATGGTGTTGAACGAAGCGCACCCATACCTTGATCGCCTCTGGACCAACTGCAAGCAAGACACTCGATTGTGGAGCTGCCGATGGCCGGCTGCTGACCGGCCAATTGCCGACGCCTGGTGCCCTGTTTTCTCTAGCATGTAACAAACTCTAAAGTAGTCACTCATCACTCCCCCGTTTTCCTATCAATTATCAAATTAAAAGGATTGTAAAGCTTTTGGCTTGCTTCAAAGCCTACAGAAATGAATTCAGGTAGCAGTGAAACCAGAATCAAACACCATCAGTTACATGTAACAACGTAATAAATTCGTTTAATTGCCTTTACTTGTAATTTACTGATTTAAATTTAAATAAAATGGGCCAGACCTAACGAAATCCAACAAAGAGTCCAATTAAATCACCGGGAAGTCCTACACTCTCCCGATGATGCAAAATGCTCTATACCCATATGTCAGCTTCATCATTGTCCGATGTATTTCCCTGAATGGCTCTTTCAATTGTTGAGCAACAATGGGGAGAGGAAAGAAATAAAAAAATTGTGTTTCCTTTTCAACTGTTTGATGCCTTGTCTTGGGTTGGATCCTTGGATCAATTGTTGACTCACGTATGATGGGAGAGGATACGAAATCATACCCACAATGTTAATGGACAGTCATATTTATCTGGTTAATGTAGAAGATTCTAAAAACCTGCTATTAACAGGTAAATTAGTTCAAAAAATTGAAAATGTTGATGCCTCTTCAAAAATTTCAGTGTAAGGGAGAGAGTAACATACTGAGCAGTGAAAACTGCTCCATAATGTTTATGTAGTGCTTTTATACCATGATGAAAACGTATTCAGGGATGGGGTGGTGTTCTTTATTTTAGGTTTCTTTGATGAACCGAAGGTGGAGCTTCGGGTACACATTTAAAATAAATACAAACAAAAGTTTCTAGGTACAATTTAAAACACCATGGCCATCCTACATATGCTTGTTCACTACGCAAAACATTTTGCAAAGGAGGCATACCGTTTGCCACAAAGAACAAAGAATCGACGCAGAAGAACGACACAGTAAAACATACTACTGGATATACCTGTACTATACCTATATGGCAGCTTTTATTATTTTTCGATGCATTGCCCTGTATGGCTGTTTCCTTTTAAACTGCTTGATGCCTTGTCTTGGATGCTTGGATTAATTATTTACTCACATATACTGGGAGAGTATAGGAAATCATACCCACTTTTAGCGACAAAAAAAAAAGAGAGATCTGAAGAATTGTCACATTGGCTAAGTTGATCGATAGTCGTATTTATAAGGTTAATGCAGGAGCTTCTTAAAACCTATTATCATAACAGGTATGTTAGTGCAAACAAATTGAAAATGCTGATTGCCTCTTAAAAAATTTCAGTGCAAGGGGACACATGATGTAACCTACCAAGCAGTAAAATCTGCTCCATATTCTTTATTTTAGCTTCTTTGATGAACCAACGGTGGAGCTGGCACACATTTAAAATAAATACTACTATAAGAAGTATCGACGAAGGTACACTTTTAAACACCATGGCCATCGAACATATATATACTTGTTCAGTACGCCAAACATTTTACATTAGACGCACAATTTGCCGGAAAGAGTAAAGAGGCGATGAATAAGACACATTAAAACATACGAATTGCCACGAGCTAAGATCCTTTCCTTGATGAGAATGGAAGGAGTCAGGAAAATCCTCTATGCTGTAAGGGGTTATTTCACACAGTAAACTAGGGGAGCCAATCCTAGGGAACGAGAGTCCCCAGGGGGATTTTAGTGGAAGTTACTTTCCCTGGGGAGCCCTTCTACTTGTACAGCCACTGGAGTAGCCTGTTGTTATACCCTTGTAGTTGTACAGCTAGCGACCAACACACTCAGAGCAAAATAATTTTTTTACCGGAGTAGCAGTATCAACAGAAAGTATTATATGGTTTTTGACAAACATTTAATAAGCCATACTTAATCAGATTTACAATATGGTATTTAACTTATTACTGTCTTCTCCCATGCATATGGCGCCTCATTTAGCCACGATCATAGAACAGATTGCAACAACAAAGGGACGACACACAATTTATTACCTAGATTTTCTGCTTACAATGCACACAGTCCACTACTAGAGAACTAACCTTCCATCCAACATTTTTAGTCATGAATGATTTTGGATCCGGGACTAAAGGTTCACCAACCGGGACTAAAACTCAGCCACCAATGGGCACTGGCTGAAGGCTCACCAACCGAGACTAAAGAGCCCCTTTAGTCCCGGTTGTAAAGGCCAGTGGTCCTAAGGGGCCTTTTGTCCCGGTTGGAAACACTAATAGTCCCGATTGGTAATCCAACTAGGACGAGGGGCCTTTAGTCTCGGTTGGTGTTTCCAACCGGGACAAAAGGATCCCTACCCTCGTTCCGCGCGCCCTCTCTCTCACGCCTCCTCTCCCTCTCACGCCTTATCTCCTCCTCATGCCACGCGCCCTCTCTCTCACGCCGCCCCCTCCCACTCCCTTACTCTCCCGGACCCCTCCCCGGCCCTCTCCCGCCACCGCCCCCTCCTACCCCTCCCTCTCCCTCTGCTACCCCCTCCCTCCCAGTGCCGCCACCCCCTCCCCTCCCTCTCCTCACCCTCCCCCCCTTCTGCTGCCCGTCCCCTTCCCCTTGTGCTCGCCCCTCACTGGCAGTGAGGAGGGACAACGGGGCGAGGTACAGAGCAGCGCAGTGGCGTGCGGAGGAGCGGCGTCCGGCGACGGCGGGGCAGCGGATTGCGGCTCCCTTCCTCTCCCCCTTTTTTTTGCACAGGTGGTGGCGGCAGCGGCGGCGTGGTGTGGTGGTGGCGGCAGGCGTAGTGGTGGCATGGCGGCGTGCTGGTGGTGGCAGCGGGCGGCATGGTGGTGGGGGCAGCGGGCGAGGAGCGGCGGCGGGTGGATGCGGGCGAGCGGCGGCGGGTGGATGCGGCGGGCGGGCGGTTGAATGATCCGGGACTAAAGACCTCCTCTTTCGTCTCAAAAATTTTATTCCGAATGGTTTTTCGGTAGATTTGAGACCTACCAACCGGGACAAAATCAAGTTTTCTACCGGTGGTCATATCATACCAAACAGAAAAAAGACAGATTGTCGAACTTACAATGCACACAGGTGACATAGCTACAGAGCTACTGCTGGGAATCTCAATGAACCGGCTCACAGCAGCTTTGCATGTCTCCGGCTATGCCAATGGTGGGAAGCAGAAAAGTTTCGTTGCTGGGCGAGGTTGTCCAGCTTCCACAGTCCTTTACCAGATGATATCACATTGAATTCCGATTGACAGTATTGATCCAAAGCGTCGCGACACTGCTTGTCCCAATACCTCCTACACCTAACAGAAGGAGAAAAGACATGCACTGCACCTGCAGTCTGCTTTCCGTGGGAAGAATAGGATCGAAGGGCTAGGGTATCTTAAGGAGAGCTTGAGGCGGTACTAATATTTATCCAGCAGTAACAAGGCACAGAGGAGAGGCTTGAATCCGGAGTGGGTAATGATAAAAGGTCAGCGGGTAACCAATTCTATCTTTACAGTGTGGTTTAAAAATACCCATAAGTACTTATTGATATTTCAAGGTATTTCCATTGTTTCCACCGTAAGTGTTGGAATATGCTTCAAATTTCTAAGGCTTCTACATGCACCAACCGTTGGTGTCTAACTTAGCTTGTCCTAAATTGGGGAGGCATTTTGTGGTAGCATGCTTGCATGCATGTTTACAGGTTGCATGCATGAGTTTTTGTTCAGCCATTCATTGTTTGGATTGCCTGCATGCTCCGATCTATAAACCAGTTGAATGTTATACAATAGAGAGTAGCACAATTAGCAGAGTCATGCTGTGTTTCTATTCCTCTTGTAATCCGCTTGGTTGAGTTAACCACTCATTGTAAATTCCTAGCATTTGTATACCTCCAAATATATTGAATAGTGAAGATCATCTTTGTGTATCCGTGTCTTGCTTCCAAAGGACTTTCCACATAAATCTATGTCTCTCATGGTTGTGATCATACTTGTTTCCTCAGTTGATTTCTAACGGTCCGATCGGAAAAAACAATAAAAAATATAATTCTAAGGACTATTTTTGATACTTGGTCCCACTAATTTTGTACTTCTTAGTACTTCACTTTAAGTACTTCAAGGTAATTCCTTTGTTTCTATTGTTATATTTCTCAAGATGGACAGATGTCATTTTTTCCCATCATTTTAAAATTTCTCTACTAACTATCTATGCAAATCACAGACTCTAAGGAAATACCTACACTAATTACAAATCAGTCCATGTGTCAATATTGTGATGACTCGAATAATCTTATTAGATTTTCTTTTTCATACAAACTGAGAGGAATTCCCACGGTAATCAGATCCAGAGATATAAGTCCATAAATCTATGTCATGACAGCTCATATATTTTTATATGATTTTTTTCCTTTTTCCCAAGTAAAATTTTGACCAACCAACAAATAAAATTAAGGCAGTAAAATATACGTGATTAGAAACCTAGATGAAACCAATATCCCTCCAGAAGTTCGCCGAGTATAGCTACGATGATGCGACAGCAGTTTGCTGGTCGTTCACCGTATCCTGGCAAGTTAACCATTTGTCGACAACATGGGCGAACTTGTGGCTCGGTTCTATATGTTGACCTTAAACTTGATGGTACCAGCCATCAGGTTCTATCGAGGGAGAGTGGAAGTGCTTTCTAGTGGTTACTAGTGATTTTAATTGATCACTCCTGCTCCACAACTCTACTTGGCTTGTTGCGCGGCTTGACATGCAGCTAGAGAACAGGAAGAAGTGGCACCACCGCACGAGATCCCCTCTTAACCAAAGCCGGTCAACTGTGCATTCGAAGTCGATCGATCTCCACCTCTCGTGGTGCTTCAGTCATGGCTACCTTCCGCATCACCCTTGCTCTCCGGGCTCAGACGACCACCTTTGATTCTTTCATGGTGTCTCCTATTCCCATGTGCTGTCTACAATTTTTGGCAACATATATAGAAAATGGCACACAAAAGTGTGAACTATGAATAACAACATTACTGCTTGCATATATTTCAATTCGCAACTATGTAAACGACGCAGCTTTCACTGCTCACGGCAGCGTGGTCGGTAGGATACTTCGTATTAATAAGTAATTAAGTAAAAGTGAATTCTTGCCGTTCCCCATTAGTTGAAGCTGTTTGTGCTGAACTGATTGGTGCATATATATATGCAACTTGATGTATAGTATGTGTTAGTTTTTTGTCATAACCATTACAAAATATCAATGTGTAGTTTATTACGTTATTAATCAGAGTATTGCCATTTAGCCTTGCCAACCCAGTGACTTCCACGTTACAATCTCCACTAAACCTGTATTGCTGGCATTCAACTCCAAACGTACATGATCATGGGGCTACGTTTTGCTCTCTTCTCGTAGATTTCGTGCGAACCTTGCCCCCGGCGAGTTTCTTTATCACTTGATTATTGTAGCAAATATCAGATTTCTTTTTTGTTAAACAAAATGCAGTATTCCCTCACTATATCGTACCTAAACAAACTATGCAAGACAGTGCTATTATCTATTCCGATTCGAGCAAGTAGGAACATGGATGCATGTATATAGATTGAACGTGAGGATCCAAGTGTGTACACCTCTCTGCAGTATCTCACTTCATTGGGGCGCAAAAAAATATGTGCACTACCGCAGATACCTTCATCCGTGCCGGTGCGAAATCCTCATTCATGCCACTAAACTGAAATTAACCATTAGAGTATGAGTTGTAATCACTACAAGAAAACCCCCCTCTAGATATGTTTTCTTTGCTACATTTTTGAAAGCATGTCTACATTTTAAGCGGTTCCAGCACTAGAAACGTTTGTTGACACGTTATTAAGAAAACGTATCTACATCTTCAGAGGTTTCACTACTAGACACGATTGTTGATACATTTTAATCAAAACGTATCTACAAATGCTTAACACGGTTTTTCAACTCATTTTAGAACGCATAAAAATTTTCATCGAGACCTAAAACAAGATGTTACATGGGCTGGATCGTCTCAGCCCACTAAAATAACTCTACAGATTAGTCTCACATTGTCTCTCGTAAAAAAACTGCATCATCTCTCTCTCCCATCCTCCTCAACATTGCTGCCCATTTCCGAGATCCGGAGAAGGGCACCGGCCGGCCGGCCCCCGGCTCCCCCCCCCCCCCTCCCGCCACTGGCGCCCTTCCCCGTCGGACCCCAGATTCTGCGATGCCCTATGATTATACTAGGACTAGGACTAGAACATTGTATTCTAAGTAGGACCAGCTTATGTAACTAGAACTAGGACCAGTGGTTAATGTTCCGCGATGCCCTATGATTATATAAGTACACTATGCTTGGGCTGATTGAACATGAGAACATTCTCCACTGCTCCCTCCGTCCTTGTAATACAAGGCATCCAAGCATTCAAAATTTATCAAATATAAGGCATTGTAGAGATATTTGGATGATTGCTCATTTAATTCTTACTAAAAATAAGTTCCTTGTTATCTGCAACTGCTATTAACTCAAAGATATACATGTGTCTTTTGCTACTCATGCTAATACATCCTAAAATCTATAGGATGCCTTACTTTACTTTTCTCAGGATGGAGGGAGTACTTCATAACAAAGCATATCGCCTGGCCTGCTAGTATCCACCAACCAAGAACTAAACACTGTTAGCTGAATCACCATTTTGTACTGTGTAGTACTTCTCCTTGCCTTCCATCACCACCGGTTCCGGTAAGAACATGGTCAAATATTTTTAACGCCGGTTCGGTCAGAACCCGTGGTGAAAATGATTACAAGCGCCGGTCCGTGCCTTGGATCGTCAGTGAAAATGAGAATGTTTATCACTACCGGTTCAAGTTATAGATCGACAATGAAAATGGTAACCATATAACCTTCCGAGCTTGTTCCAATTTGGGGAAAGCTTCTCGGTGTCTGCAATTTGGTGAAAATGCCCAGCCTGCAGCTACTTGCCGCCAGTCCACGGCAGCACTGCCATTCTAAGACAGTGGGTGGCGGTGATGTAGCCATTATCACCATCGTCTGCCGTCAGACAGTGATAATGACCATTATCACCATCGGCTGCTGTCCGACAGCCGAACAATTACCGCCGGCGCCTAAACCGGTAGTAATGAGGGGTCTAGGAGTGGTGGTCAAAAGCTTTCTGTAGTAGTGTCAGTGATGGTCTGCCAAATGTTTTGCCATGAAATGGAGAAGTTTTAAGTGGTATGAGCATTTATATACTTTCCCATTTTTATTTCGTTTTCACCTACAAAACATCAATAAATATGCTGCAACGCAAATGTTGATATACTGTAGCTTCCTCTTACTCTCTTCCTTGTATGTATAGTTCTGTTCCCCACAAGCGGGAGCAGGAACACAAGTGTTGGATGGGTTTAGAGGGGTAAGCTGCTGGAGTTTGGTACGGTAAACAAACACAAAATCTTGTTTACCATGGGTTTAGGTATGGGTGGCACCGGGACAAAATCAAGCACTGGATTGTACTGGGGTACTTTATACCCACTAATAAGAGGATAGCCTAACGTTTGAAGCTCCGTTCCTTGTTACCACTAGGCTGACAAGCAACGGGAGATTGCCTAGGACTAGGATTCGCTAATGAGGGAGGCGATGCCGCCGCACGGGGTCGAGCAGCTGCAGCGGATCGAGGACTGGGTGAGCTTCACAATGCACCGCACAGGGCTCTTCAACAAGAACTTTGAGCTGTCCCTGCTCTGCGACGCTGAGGTCGTGGCTCCTCATCTTGTCTCGATGTACGAGTACGCCTCCTTCAGGATCTGTCTCATTCCGTCCAACCCAGTCTTTGTGCCTAGCTGCGGCGACGGGTCTTTACCATGACAGCGAGTCCGCTTGCCATGTGCCGTCGACAGCAGGCAGACCCAAAATTCGTGAAGTTGAGAAGGGATCAGTTCTTCATTTTCATGTTGGGTCAGTTCTAACAAGTGAAACTGAATCGAAAGCCACTAAGTCCAACCCAGCACTAGTTGAGGTGCAACGCCTCTCGCATTATCCATGTCAACCACAAGTCCTACTCTGCAACGCAACTGTAACATCCCGGAATTCGAAATATTCAAAATTAAGGACTATTATTCAAAAATTTTCAAAACCAAACATAGAAATGCAACTCATTTCTCCAAATACTCAAACCCTATTTGGATATTTAAAAGACATAGGCAAGAGCTGCTCCTTTGTATGTGCTTGAATGCCCAAGAACTATCGATGCAATCCAAAGCTTAAAAACACAATTCAAATTTGAATCCAAATTAATTCCAAAATCTTTCCAGACAATTGCCAAACTACGCCGTTTCTTTTCTTTCTCTTCTCCAGCTCAGCCGGCCTCTTTTCCCCTTCTTTTTTCCACGTGACCTGCTTCTCTCTCTGACCTAGCGGCTCAGCCACCTCCCTTCTACCTGCTCCTAGCCTGCTCTCCCCACTCTGGCCCAGCTCTCTCCACCTCTTCCTCCCTTCCCACGCGGCCCAACATACCTCCCCAGCCCAGTTCATACACAACCCGGCACTACAGCGGCCCAGAGCGAATTATGTCACTTTGTCTCATATTACATATGGATTACTAGATCTATAGAACTCCAATCACTAGAAGCAGCTGGTTGCATTCTAACCAAAATCCAAATGAAAAATGAATCCTCTTTTACTTATTTGTGATAGCTGTTGTGCAATTAGTGCCTAGAAATTCAACAAGAAATATTGGCTACCGGACTAGCAACACATATAATCGACAAGTTACTATACATGATCATGCCGTCTGAACAAATATTTTATAGTTAATGGTTATGGGGGACTGAACATTTGATCCTTCTCCAATATTGAATTCCTACACCTTTCCTGGCTTTTCTTCCTACCTACCGAGGAGTCAATTAGCTGAACCGCCATCTGATGCAATACTTCTCTCGTCCCCTCCCTTTTCAGCCCTTGTATATTTCTCTTGTCACCACTACCCATCTAGGAGCAGAAAGCTTTACATCAGAGACAAGCACGTTGCTGCGGAAAACAGAATAAAAAAAATATATATGTCTAGGAAAAGAAGGTGTCAGGAAAGTAGCAGAAAATCCCATCCCTTGACCATGTATATTCTATACCGCTCTGCACACAGCAGACAGCTGAGATTCATGGTGGTCTACATCAGTTTGTGATCAAAGCATGAGATAGCTGAGTAGGTCCACATCTGCCCGCTTTCTCACCTGATCATGGTGATCACCAAATACTCCCTCCATCCGAGTGAGGGATGGAATTAGCGTCCGACTGGGCATCAAAATTTGCAGCGATGGCTACCCCCTCAGATTCAACACATGATGGAGCGGCCGCTACACCGAGCACAGAGCAGCAAGACTACCCACGCCTTTCCCATGCAAATTGAAAAAATGATGCTATCCTAATACAGGAAAAAGTTCATAATTACTAACGCAATCATCTAAATTAAATTTCTATTGAAATATTGTGTTTTTAGGAGAAGATCTTTCGAATAATCTCACACTGTGTAGGTTTGGATGATATTTTCTCAATAACATTTTGTATGAAGGTTGTACATTAATTTTCTTATGAGTACTAATTTTCTAGGTTAAAATAAAATTGTTCCTGCTAGAGTATTAATTGTTCCTGAAGGAAAATGCTAGAGGGGGAAAAAAGACATACCGAGAATGAATTTGTATACATGGATCAATCGAGATACGATCTACATGTGTATTCTCTATTATTCCACTCTACGTCAGGGATCTGCCTCGTTGTTTGATATTTCTTCATACCAAAACAAAGTGCAGGTCAGTAGGTCCACCACAGCTGTTCTTGCTCCAGGTCCCATTTTGTCACCACATTCCACTTCTGCTAACACTACTGCAGAGCCCTTATCCGTGCCTCATCCGTGCCGGCGTGAAACCCTCATTCGTGCCGGTGATGGGCCTGGCACAACAGAGCCGATGCGAATCAGGGTATGCTATTTGTGCCGATGCTAAAGCCGGCAAGAATAACTTACTAAATGTGTCGGTGCAAATTGCCACCTATTAAATATGTTCTTATTCTAATCGGTATTTGTTAGGTGCTGGTACGTTTGAGTAGTTACTCCTACCACTGTTTGTTAAGCGCCGTTACGTCTGAAGGTCCTACTCGTATTGTTCAAGAAGGGCTGCGAACTGCTCTCCGGGATGCTGAGGTCGTGGCTCCTCGTCTTCTCTCCTGCCAGCAAGTTGTACAAGTATACCACCACCAGGTTATATTACGTCTCCCTCTGTATGACCCGGTCTTAAAGCCGTGAGGTGGCTGGTCTTTTTTAGCTACATGACCATGACGGAGAGCGGGCTTGCCATGTGCTGTCGACAGCAGGCACACCGAAAAATTCTTGAACCTGAGCAAGGATCAGTTCTTTCTTCTCATGTTAGATCAGCTTACACAAGTGCTGTTGAATCGAAAGCCACGAAGTACAGTCCAGCAATAGTTGATCTGTGAATGCCTCACGCATTCCCCAAGCCAACCACAAGTCCTCTCCAACGCAACATCAGGAACTCTAATGCCATAGAGCATTTGGCCATGAGCGGTGGCCACAGGCAGAGGAGCACATCTTCCTCAGCTCGGGGTGGGCCTTGGGCATGCTGGAACCAGTGATCCAGGCGGCTGCAGGAGCTGCTCGAGCTGTTTTGGACAGTGGCATCATGCTCCCCATGAGCAGGGCAACGGCGGTGGAGGGCGCCCAACCAGACGCAAAGGGATCAGGCGTGGGCTAGTGGTTTACCGAGAGGAGCCACACTCCACACTCCCGATTCCATGCACGTTAAAGAGAATGATATTATCCTAATACAGGGAAAAAAATTATTTGCTACCGCAATCGTCCAAATTAAATTTGGGTTGTACTACTGTATTTTTTAGACAACATGTTCAAAACAGTATCTCACTGGATAGGTTTCGATGATATTTTCTCCAGAACATTTTTGTGGATATTGAACATTAATCTTCTTCTGTGTATGGAACAAATGTTCCGAGGTCATGAGAAAATGTTCTAGGTTTAAAATGAAAATGTTCATTCTAAAGTACGTGTTAATTGTTCACCAGCAATAATTAGTATAAGAACTCGTAGAACAAAAAATATGCATATGAAATAAATCATGAACAATCATAGAACAAAGATTTATACACAAGGAATAATAATAACAATACGAACTAGTGCAACAAAAAAATATACACATTGAACAAATCATAAGTACTCGTGTCATAAAAATAAATTGATAAAATAGGAAAAATATATAATCTAGAAACAAGTGTACATCATAAGGAACAAGCAGTGCAAAATTTCGTAGAATAAAAGTTTGGGCTAAAGATTGAATGTGCTGAACTTTGTTCAACCGGGTGAAGTAAATGAAGGATAAATGGAAAGAAAAAATAGAAAAAAGCTAATCATTTATTTCTCTGTATCTTAGGTTTATGATAAATAGGAGGGAGAGGAGTGGTCATACGGGCTATTGATGCGAACTATGCCGAACATAGCATTTCCCCTCCGTCCATCGTTGTAGTATATTTTATATCTGTTTTCAGTTTTGTTACTATTGTAACCTTAGCATGGTAGACACGTTTGTTATATTATACTGTTGCCCTTCGAAGAATCTTGTAAACATCCTTTTCCTAGGTTGATATTATGCTATATAAAGCACAAGGGAACTGCTAGCGCCCGGACGTCTGACGTCCGGATCTAGCATTGGACGCACCATCCACCATCCGTTCGGACTAAACAAACCGTCGGATCAAAAATCAGAAAAATTACCGCGGTAACATGCATCTCATGTTGCATGCAACATCCGCCGCTGGGGAGTGCGGATGTCGCATCTATGATCTACCCCAAAACTTCGATCCGCCCCAAAACATGAATTGCAACATTTGAAAACAATATCTATGACACTCAGAAAACAATACTGCAACAACCAAGATGCACCAACAACATGAAAATTGCAACATCTATAATCACCTGTTGCAACATTCAGAATAATCAATTGCAGCATGAATAACTATTAGAGCTCAGCAGATGGGGAACTTCAACATTCCTCTAACGCAACAAGAAAAATCACTTATTGCAACATCAGCAAAAAAAATCATGTTGCAACATCAAGAGAAAAAATCTATTGCAACATCTACAACATAAAGCTTCAACATTTTTAAATATCTTTTGCAACATCTTCAAATCTTTTCTACAACATGGATCCACACCTCATTCCGCTCCTATGGCACGACAACTCCTCCTCATCTTGCAGCTCAGGGGAGGAGCACGGCGCATCCAGCGACGTCGTGGGCCAGCGGTGGCTCGTCGTATTCGCCTTCCAGGCCGTCCTCTCGACCGTTGCCTCGGCGCTCCACCTCGCAGTGTCCACGCGCGGCCACCGCCTCGGCGCTCCACCTCGCAGCGTCCACGCGCGGCCGCCGCTAGCCGCTCCTCAGCGTCCCCGCCGGCCTTCTCCTCGCGCTTCACTTGCTCCTAGCCTGTGCAGCCGCCGGTCTTCATGCACTAGAGCTCCTCCTCACCACGTATGGGAGCGGCGGTGCCGCACGGCGCACCCCTAGCCACAGGGAGCAGCGGCCCCTGCACGACTCACCCCCTGGCCTCGAGGGAGCGGCGGCTTGGGACGCTTGCACTTGGCCGCTGGCTGCGGGGGAGCGACGGGCTCCAGGAGAGACGCAGCCCAGAGAGGAGAAAGAGATGAACGAGTGGTAGAGGAGAGAAGGCAGCGTGAGAGAGGATAAGGCTTACCTGCCACGTGATCGCCACATGATCGTCCAGAAGGGGGACGCGCGTCCGGACGCCCGCGTCCAAACATTACGAAAACACAACTGTGAGACTCTGACATTTCAACCCAATCAACAAGGCCGGTTCAGAGGCAAACCCCACTGACTCGGAGTAACCCACAAGATTGAGGATGGCTTGCAGCCAATCCCTTGACTCGACCTTGACAGAACCCTAGCAGCGCAACATGCATGGAGAGTGACACCTTGTCATCTCCACCACCACAATTATCTTCTCCACTTTTATTTGAGAGAATAAATCCATTGTTAATTTAGTTTTAAAAATTCTAAAAATAGAGGTGGCACGTGTCAGCACCGGGGTGTTCCACGTGCTGTCCTATGATTGTTCCACGCGTGCTACCGACATCACCATGGCATCCTGGTGGTGGACATCAGCACTGGGCCCTAATGACATCAGGAGTCAACTCGGGTTGATGGTCATGGCAAAGCATCCCGATGCGCTGGGTGTGCGTCCCAGGTGTTCGTGCTGTGCATTTGCATGGCTAAGGTAGAGTTGTAAAATATGATAGAACGTGGTTGCCTAACCTCGACATTACATGGCATCCTGGTTCAGTTTGTTGTACAACTTGAAGAAGAAGTAAACTTCTAAATCTATTCTATCTCTAACAACCAAACATTGTCAACATCTATTGTGTTACACAATATCTCCTAAATCTATACAAGTCCAATAACTCTGGTACTCAATTACATGGCAAACATTCTAACAGCCTCCCTCAATCTAAACTTCTCTTCCTTTTGAGATTTAGATTGCTCTTGAACACTTCAAGCTTCTTAACCGACAAGGCTTTTGTGAACCCATCAGCCAATTGATCTCGTGAAGGAATTAATCTAACTTGCAACTGCTTGTTAACAACTCATTCTCGAACAAAATGGAAGTTTATTTCAATATTCTTAGCTCTTGCATGGAATACTAGATTTGCAGACAAATAGGCAGCACCCAAGTTATCACACCACAAGCAGGACCGTTCAACCTTGACACCAAGTTTTGCCAGCAGCGATTCCAACCAGATTACTTCGGCGGTTGCATTGGCCATTGATTTACACTCTGCCTCGGTACTAGACCTAGAGACAGTGGCTTTTTTCTAGCACTCCAAGATATTAGATTGGGTCCAAAATATACTGCAAAACCCCCTATGGACCTCCTGTCATCCAGACTGCCTACCTAATTAGCATCAGAAAAAGGCGCTGATCAATGTAGATGTAGAGGGCTGAAAGCTCAATCCAATTTATGTTGTAAATTTGACATACCGAAGTATCCTTTTAACTGTTGACCAATGCACTGTTGTAGGAGCATGCAAAAATTGACATACTTTGTTGACACAGAAAGCTAAGTCTGGTCTTGTTAGAGTAAGTTATTGCAAAACTCCTACAATACTTCTATAACGAGTGCTATCATCTTATCCAACCACTACACCTTCATGTTGTGAGAGATTTTCACTAGCAGAAAGGGGAGTAGGCGATGGCTTACAATTTGACATACCTACTCGCGCCAATATATCATTTGCATGTTCTTCTTGTGATAGGAGAAGTCCTTCTTCCTTCTTTTGTACTTCTATTCCCAAGAAATAATGAAGATCTCCCAAGCCTTTCAGAGCAAAATCCTTCTTGAGATCAATCAATAATGCTGATACGACTTCACTAGAAGAGCTTTTCACAATGATGTCATCAACGTATATGAGCATGTATACTAAAACATGTGACTTTTGGCAAATAAATAGAGAATTATCAGATTTGCAAGCTCTAAACCCAAGATCTAAAAGTTTAGAACTTAACCTTGAATACCAAGCTCGAGGGGCCTGTTTTAATCCATAGATAGCCTTGTCCAATCTGCAAACAAGATGTGGATTTTATGCACTCTCAAAGCTTGGAGGTTGTCTCATATAAACCTCTTCTTCCAGAACACCATGAAGAAACGTGTTCTGCACATCTAGCTGTTTAAGACACCACCTTCTAGAAACTGCAATAGAGAGGACCAGTCTTATTGTAGCAATCTTGACCACGGGGTTGAAAGTATCTTCGTAGTCAATACCATATCTTTGTCTAAACCCTTCGCAAGTAGGCGAGCTTTGTATCTATCAATTATCCCATCTGATTTCTTCTTTACTTTGTAGACCCATTTACAATCAATCACATTCTTGCCTTTCTTTCCTGGAACCAGATGCCAAATTCGATTCTTTATTAATGTTGTATATTTTTCTTGCATTGCCTTCCTCCATCTATGATCATCAAGAGCCTCTTGTAAATTATGTGGTTCTCCTGTATCCCACAGAAAACCATACCATACTGTCCCATCTAGGAACTTCTTTGGCTTGACAATTCCATGTTGTAATCTTGTTTGTCTTCGTGGTTGTACTTTTGGTGAAGAAACAGCTGCAGGTGTAGGCACATCCGGTGAAGAAGCAGCAGCCGTAGGTGATCCTGGGTGCTCCACAGAAGATCCACCACTAACAGGATCAGCTGGCGCAACAACAGAAGGGGATGTGCGCGGGGGAGTGCTTCCTGCCCCCTCCCCCCCCCCACACGTCGACTGCAGAGAGGCTTGTGGCGGCAATAGCCTGATAATGGAGGGTGCAGGCGCGGCAGGCGTAGCAAGTTCGGGAGCCCAGATCTTCTGCGCGCGGGTGTGAAGCCACAGAGGGTCAGGAACTAGCACCGTTTGTTGCTAATTGTCCTACACATCCAAACTTTCCAACACATCTTCTGAAACAACTTGAATAGTAGCATTAGGAACATGGCCAAAACAACTTACATCCCCAAGATTTCAAAGAAAGTCAGGAAGAAGAAGGATTTCTTTCCTAAGAAGGGCACCAGCATTAGCATGAAGATGTGCAAAGGGAAAATATGTTTCATCAAACACCACATCCTGAGAAATATAGATGCGTCCAGTAGATACATCAAGGCACTTAAACCCCTTATGCATGGAACTGTATCCTAGGAAGGCACATCTGACAGATCTATAAGCAAGCTTTCGAGAGTTATAGGGTCTTAGGTTGGGCCAACATGCACAACCAAAGATGCAAAGAGAGCTATAGTCACATTTTTCATGAAGTAATCTTTCAACAGGATTATCATAATCAGTGACCTAGCTTGGGAGGAGATTAATAAGATATGTGGTCATCAGAAAAGCTTGGCCCCAAAATTTGAGTGGCATGGATGCCATGGCTAGAAGAGAAAGACCAACTTCAACTATGTGGCAATGTTTTCTTTCAGCTACACCATTTTGTTGATGAGCATGGGGGCAAGAGACTCGATGTGCTATGCTAATTTATTGGAAAAAAAGAATTGAACTTCTCATACTCCCTTCCCCAATCAATTTGCATGATACAATTTTCTTGTTCAACTTGCGCTCTACTAGATTTTGGAAGTTCTGAAAAACCTGAAAGATGTCAGATTTCTTCTTGAGGAGATAAAGCCACGTGTATTTTCTATAATCATCAATGAAACTAACATAGTAGATGTGATGATCAACGGATACGGGAGTAGGTCCCCACACATCTGAATGTATCAACTCACGAGAAGAACTAGATGTATTCATAGAATTGGAATAAGGTAACTGATGGCTCTTGGCCATTTAGCAAGAGTCACACACCGACTCAGATTGTTTATCACTAACACAAGGTAAATTATTTTTGCTAAGAACACGCTCAACAATAGGGAGTGCAGGATGACCTAATCAACTATGCCACTTGAAAGTGGAGGGTTATTGACTCCATAAACTTGATTGCTAACTTCTCCTCTTAACATCTGCGACTTTAGTGGGTACAATCCACCTTGGCATCTACCTTGATGGAGAACTGTCTTCATTTCCTTGTCCTTGATGAGAAAATATTTGGGGTGAAATTCAAGGAAGACATCATTATCAGAGGCTAAGCGATGAACGGAAACAAGATTTTTGTGTGTGCTAGGAACATGAAGAATATTCTTTAGATGCAAATTTTGACTACGGGTATGTAAAGTTGAATGGTCAATGTTGCTAATGCACATACCTGATCCATTAGCCGTCTGAACTTGATCACACCCATTGTATTTGTCTCTGACGGTCATCTTGTCAAGCTCACTGGTAATATGATCTGTAGCACTACTATCTGCATACCAGTTAGTATCATACCCATAGCCAGATGTTGTTGCGCCTGCCATCTTGTTGTTGTTCTGTTGCTCCTCATCATCATACCTATACCAGCACCTTGGCGCCTCATGTCCTACCTTCTTGTAAATCTAACAAACCGGCTTGGCGCTCTGCTATCCTCCTTGCCTTGTCTGATTGTTGCTGCTGCTACTGCGGTTCTGACCACCACGGCCACTGCCGCCACAACCTTTGCGACTGCCACCACGACCTCTATAGTTTCCTTGTCCGCGGCCTGCCATGTTAGCCGAGGATTGGTACTGGCCTCCCTCTTGATACATCTCAAGGCAAAGTTCATAGGACACTAGCTGAGAGTATAATTCAGGGAGAGAGAGGGCTTCGGATTGGCCAAGTATAGCAGATACAAACGAGTTGTACTCAAAGTCAAGACCATTGAGAATATGCGAAGCCATCTCACCATCATCGATGATAGTGCCTGCAGCTGCAAGCTCATCCTTGATGGCGCACATCTTGGTGTAGTAGGTCGACGATGTCATGCTACCCTTCTTGAGAGTAGCGAGCTGCATGCATAAGTTTGTTACGCGCGCTCTGGAATTCGCCGCAAACATGATCTGCAGGGTGCTCCATGCTTCTGTTGAGGTCTTCACCATCACCACCGGCGCCAGCACGTCCTTGGTGATGGAGTTGAGCAGGTAGCTCAGTAGCTTTTGGTCCTTGGCAACACACGAGTCGTACTCGGGGTTGTGGACTTGCACCTTCTTGTCCACCTTAGCCACCTCGATGATCTTGGGTGGCTCGACATAAGTCCCCTCAAGGATCCCCATAGGCGCCATGGACGGTGGGAAGGAACTAGGCTTTCCACAAGAGAAAGTTCTCTTTGGTGAGCTTCTCCGGTACAGGCGGTCCAAGCTAAGCCAGCGCTGATGAAGAGGAGGACGCCATGGCTTAGATGGAAGGTTTGTAGATGTGTATGGAAGAAGATGCTTTGATACCATGTAAAATATGGTAGAACATGGTTGCCTAACCTCGGCATTGCCAAGGTACATGTTTATACAGGGGCAAAACACCCAAAGAGATTACAAGAGATAGATGTGATCCTGGTTGGTGTACACTGCTGGAATACCCTGAATTGACTTATATGGTTACAAGAAATACAGCAGCAAGCGGGGTGAAAGGAATTAACGATCAATTCACCAATTCGGAGTACCAGTTCCAAAACCAAGATTTTAGGGGTTTTTGGAACTTGTACCAAATGGATTGTACCAAAATTTTCAAAGAAAATATATTTAAGAAATATAAATAACCAAAATGTATTTGAATTTCATTATATAACTTCATGAGCAAACTATTCAAGCCTTCTTTGCTTCTTGCCTTTTTTTAAATCCCGCAATCATACTTTCTTACTCTAGAAGACACGACAAAGAAATGGATCTCCATGTTTCAAGATTCGCTTATAACAAAAGCTAAATTGTGAAAGATGGCGAAGTTCATGGTAACCAATAAAAATGAGAAATTCGATTGTGATTAAACCTTGGTGTGAAATGCAATGACTTGGGAATACTAATAGAACCAAAGGTCAAGCATACATGCATGGATCTACTTATGCACCGTTACGCAACGCAATTGAGAAATAAGAAATTTGATGAGAGATTGGGAGTGCAAGCATGGCCTCAGGACAGGACTGATACTTCCTACTCGGCAATACACGATTACGCAGACATGACCATGGCAGCTGTCGTCAACTCGCAGTCACGAGACGCGGCCTCAGCGCCTGGCGTCGATCGCAGAGCGTCCAGCTTGGCTGTGTCGAAGGCAAGGCGTCTCCGCATCTCGGGCTCTCGGCGTCTGGCGTCCATTCCATCCGTCCTCCGAGTGACCGTGTCTGTTTTCAATGCCTGGGCTCCTGACCTTTCATGTGAGCTTGGAAACTTGGAAGCACATAGGCTAATTAACTCGTGGTTAGGTGCCCCTTAAATTTTGAGGGCCTGGTGTGGTAGCTCCACTTGCATGGCGGCTACTAAAGCTGCATTTTCCAGCAGTGAGCAGAAAACACAACACATCAGCAATATGAACACCGGTAAAAAAAATTCTCCATAAAGCTTGGTTATAACAGCCAAGACGGTAGAATAGCACAAACCTTCTCCTATAGTAGGAACGGAAGGCATGAGGAACAATTCACGGGTATTGCAGAGAAGTACACGGGTATTGCAGCAGTGGAAGTACATGACACGGGGATCACAACTCACCTTGCCTCTTTGAGCATCTGAGAAAGCCAGTTAGCTTACATGATAGTGTGGTGTACACTGGAGCTTGGCCAAACAGAGTATGACCTATCATGCTCCAGCTCCTGCAGCATTCAGCGCCGGGGAGATGATGCGTAGGAATGGTTCGTGGGCTGTGTCGGATTGGCCAATCGATGTAGTGTCCTTCGCTCTTCTCTTCTTCCAGCTTTGATTTCCCTAGCTCTTCGGTCAACAAGCAGACGCAGTTTTCCATTTGCAGGAATATTCTCAGGTGCCATGTCCATGTTTTACTGCTCTCAAACTCTCCAACAAGCAGCTATGATGCGCCACGTGAAACAGAGGAGTTCGATTCACGAGTCTGTATTGACCGTTTACCATTACTTGCTAGGATGATCAATAACAACGCCCTCTACTGCGCTTGTAATAATGCTCAATTAACACTGCCTGGACAACAATTTTCCGCCAAGACAGCATCTTCCGTAAGATGCTCCCTCTGTTGGCTTTTCTATAACACGCAAGAGAGCTGCGCATCTTTAGAGAGGAAAACAAGGCTCAAATTACAAAACAACGTCACCCCACTTTGTGCTAGGGCAGGGGATATTGGGGTTAAAAAAAAGACTCTTACAGGAAAACAGCACTAAGGACATGACCTCGAGGAACCCTGCACACTCTAATCAGACACCATACCCATGTCATAGTATCAGTTATTATAGTCCAAGCGAGCGTAAAAACGGTACTGCTTGATTACCATAAAAAATACGCGTGCAACCAGAGTGTGAACAAGTAGATCAACAACCTTAATGCCTACAACCACACTTGTCTACTTTACCAAAACAAAATATAGGAGCGTCGAGAACAGGAGACGGAGAATAACCAATGCAAAGAAAAGAGAAGGAAGAGTTTTTTTACGGTACACAATATTATTACTTAGTGGTATCTAACTGTTAATAATATAATTTAGTAATTGTTACATTGTGAAATTTGATGTTTCAAATGGAATGGTCTTTTAAACTTTATGCTAGTGTCAAAAATAAAATTATAGTGATATCATTTGTGTTCTTTTATCATGATATTTTTATACTACATATATACTGCTAATGTATACTACCTATACCATATGTGAAGATTTTAGTAGTATACAATTAATCTTGACCGTCAGATGTTTTTATACTAATCCTTTTAGAACACTAGTATAGTCTAGTATTATGTACCATAAAAGAGGTTGCGGAAGCACAAGCACAAGGAGTGGGAGACATCTGGATAGACAGAGGTGACCCTCGGCATAAATAGCATCCATCAGGTCTTGTATCATCAGTAATTAAATCAACCATAAAAAATGCCTGCATATCATTACCATGAATCCTTCTGATGCTTGAACAAACGAATCATTGGTTTTGAGTAAAATGGGGGGTGCCGGCACATCATGGAACCAACTTTCCTCTCGTAGTGTTAGCAACGGGAAGGACGACGCTGCCACTACGGACAACACCGGCGCATGTGAACCGCAACATCTATGCCAAGTCTACACCAAGCAGGCGCAGATCTTGGCCATGTGCCCATGTCGTCATCAAGCACCTCCACTTTTGTCCCCTGTGATGCATCTGCTCTAATCCTTAGTCTAGGTGTTCTAGTGTAAATTGGTCATCTAGTGATGTCATTGTTCCTATAAATTCCTACAGTAAGATCAACTGATTATGCAGTTGCTGTGCTTCTGTGACAAATCAGAATCAGCCGCGGCAATTTTAGCCCATTGCATTGTAGTAAAACAGTAGTTTAACAGGAGTGACCTCAGGAGAAGAAAATAGTGCATTGTGCTAGGATCAAGGTACAAGTCCTCTACGGTTGCCTTTACTAAATTCATGCAGCTGAGATATAGGTGACAAAACTCAAAGCACTCAATGAGTACACTAACATATATTGTAGTCAAGATGAAGTGAGATATTGACATATTGAATGCCATGTTGTTAAAAGTTTTTATCACAAAAAATGCTGCAATAGTTTAATGTTCCATCAACCTTCACCTATATAAATGCGAAGGGGATGCATATATATGTCTTCACCTCGAGCCCCCATGTTCCAGTTAAATGATATACTACATCATCAAAATTTTGACACAGCACTGTTCCTTTTACTGAATACGTTAGCATCCACAAGAACAAATTAGACTATTTGACAAACCCTTTAAATATGTGAGGAATATGTGGGAATAGAAGACATCAAGGAAGAATCAAATACCAAGAGTGGGAATTCCAGTTTTCTTGGAGCTATGCCAAGAGTTATCTGGCGCTCCTTCTAGACGAAATGATAGCTGCTGAAACGTGCAGGCAAGTTCCACGGGCTGGCCTGACCAGTGTTTAATTCACTGATACAGCCTCCAAAAAGCCACTTGCGCCTAAGGACATGCTACGTACTCCTAGTCACATCCTGCATTCCTGTGACTACTATGTGGCATCCGCCTTTCTGATAGCCCCTAGGTGTTTACATTGAGAGAAGGGATTGCTGACCACTTGCAGCGGCGATAGCACCGGTGCTATCTGAGTCTTTGGTTCCTATACAGCTATGGAGTGAATTGAACTGAAAATAGAAAGAAATTAATAAATTGGGATTCCTCTGTATTACATTGTCGAAAGTGACCACCATGCTTCATTTATGTTACAAATCCAATTCCCAACAATTCTGGGTAAAACATCATCAAGGTGGAAGCTTGCTTGAATGGTGAAACACCACACAGATTGTCCAGATACTATGCTCATGGCAAAACCAAGTTCGAAGATTCTTGAAATAGGTTTAGCAGCAACACATAGTTTCAAATTCTAGATTGAAAAATCTACTGAGACAAGAGTTCATAATAGAACAGCGGATCTTTTTGCAAAGGGTCATCTGATTATTTTTCAAAAAAAAAAGAAACATTGGAAATCCTTCACAAAACTAATTAACTCCACAGGCGCAATTGAAATGCATATTTCACCTACAAATCAGTAAGGACAGCTGGCACAAAATTTAAAAGTACTGTGTTTTGATGAACTGTTGATACTTCTCCATTGGATCATTTATGATCATTTGCTGCTGGAGCCAGCACTAGTGGCACTAGTAGGACCATTGAACCACGGTGAAAGAGATAGAGCAATGCATAAAGATAACAAGTGGCTTGAAAAGATGAGGAATGAGAATGAGACCGCAATGGGCAGTGGACAAAAAAAGACGGCAGAAGAACACTTCCATCTCCAACTCGTAGACACTACGGGAAAGCTACAAATTGCCGAGTGCCCCAGGCACTCGGCGAAACCCTAAAACCACTCGGCAACGTGTTTGCCGAGTGTAACACTCGGCGACGAGCACACGGCAAAGTTTTACTCGGCAAAGTTGACTTTGCCGAGTGTCTTTGGTCGGGCACTCGGCAAAGGGTGTGCCGAGTGGCACAAAACACTCGGCAAACAATATTTCCAGAAAAAATAAAAAAAACATACCCGGCCACCGGGGGCAGCTCCAGCTGGCCGCCGCCGCCACGCCCAGGCCATCCACGGCCACGGCCACCACGCCGCCCGCTACCGCCACGCCCGCTGCCGCCCGCCGCTGCCGCCACGCCGCTGCCGCCCCCCGCCACCACGCCGATGCCGCCACGCCGCTGCCGCCGCCACGCCCACTGCCGCCCGCCGCTACCGCCCGCCACCACGCGCCAGATCCGGAGGGGAAAGAGATGGGGGCCGCCAGATCCGCGCCAGAGGGGAAGAAGGGGGCACGGATCCAGCCGGAGGGGAGGGAGCCGGGGAAGGGGAAGAAGGGGGGGGGGGGCGGCGGCCAGATCCGAAGGGGGCGGCGGCGGGCGGCCGGGCGTCGGGCGGCGGGCGGCCGGGCGTCGGGCGGCGGGCGGCGGGGCGGGGTGATATGAACCCGCTAGGGTTGATTCCCGATCTTTCGATGAGAGGCATGGGATAACTCGATTGGTCGATGGAGACGACGTTCACGGCCCGACTACAGCTTTCCAAGCTGCGCCTTAGCAACCGATACACCACCTCCAATGGCTGCCGCGAACTATGTGACGAAATGTGCAAAACATTCTCAATTTTTTTCCACAGCCTCCACCTATGATATCATCACATCATGACAAATCTCATGATTTTCAGACTTTGCTTGTTTTTTTATAATTTAAAAATACCACTGCCACACGTTCGTGGTCGTGTTTCCTGAACAAGATGTTCGAAATTTCTTGTCATTTCATGAGTCAGGTCTCAAATAGGGCCGAATAATATGAATATTATTTTTCTACTCATTTTGTTCCATAATTTGAATCATTTGCGGTTCAAATTTGACTTATACCAAAAATTTCCTTGAAATTCAATTAATTAAATAAATATAGCAAATAAATCCAAAAAATATACCAAATTTTAACATGGAGTACCACATGTTGTATGTGGGGAGTAGAAAAAATTTCATGGCGAAAAGCGGAAAAAAAATTATTTTTTTGCCGAGTGTCAAAAAAAACACTAGGCAAACCCCCCTATTTGCCGAGTGTTTTTTTTGACACTCGGCAAACTACCCTCTTTGCCGAGTGTTTTTTTGACACTCGGCAAAGAGGGGGCTTTGCCGAGTGTTTTTTATTTGACACTCGGCAAAGCCTCAATTTGCCGAGTGTTTTTTTTTTGCCGAGAGTTTTTGGCTTGGCACTCGGCAAAGAGCTTGTTTGCCGAGTGCTCGCAAAAAAACACTCAGCAAAAAAAATACACTCGGCAAATTTAAGGTTTCCCGTAGTGAGAGGGTGAGAAAAGGGGGTTTGGGCCCTTGAGCATCACACGTGCCTTGTGCCACCACTGCATGAGTGTTGTTGCTAGCTCCGGTACCACCAACTTAATTGGCAACCACATCCGTGCGTCACCACAGGTCCCTTTGCCGCATCGAAGAGCACTTGAAATCACCCATCAAGATATGAAAGACTGGAAATATTTGGTTGTATCTGGTAGAGGTACGGTATTGGTAGTTACATTGCAACTTGCAAGCATTATATTTCTGCAAAAAAGAGGCTCTAGTATTGCGAATGTGCTTGCTATATGCAATAGTATTTGTACTGTTCAAAGAAATATTATCCTTTTTTACAAACTGAAATGCGACTGAACTCATCTTGAAATGATTTGTAGTTAGAACCTTATGCATCTGTCTACAATTGTTTTGGATTTTTTTAGGAACCACAATGAAATATTGTTTGTGTCATGGTTTTTCAGTCATCAAAGATTACTGTAAGTTTAACTTATGACATGCTATGCAGGAACCTAGCTTTTCAATTACTGTATGGATATCCATACTTCGGACTACACTACATTCCACGTGAGAAACATCATGTACCCTTGGCTCATTGAACATCTTTGATTTCCTTAATTTCAAATTATGATAATACAAAAAGAAAGCACTCTGAAGAGAAGAATTACATGATCAGGAGTACAGAGGAAGAATATTTATGACAAAGAGTGGATATATAACACAACCTAACTGGAGATATTATAAGATGAAATGATCACTTGAATAGCATTGTACACATGCAGGGAAATATTTCTTGTTTATTTCTCCGCTTCAGAAAAAATATTTTCCTCATTTCTAGTCCTGCAAAAATCATATATAAAAAATTTACACCAGAGTAAGAAGAAAACTTCGCATAAGGGATTCGTATTTCCAGAAAGAATGGAACGTCACATAGTCGTATACAAGAAGGCTTTACGTTACAGTGAACCAAGAAAGTATCAAGCTAGAGATGAGATGATAAAGCCATTTTTCTATAGTCTTGGTCACCAAACCATATTAATTCACATTAACTTATGGAGTTATGGTAGAAGATGATACTTCAAACAGATGTGCAACTGTTTATTAAATCAAATTAATATGAAGCAAATGAAATAATTAATTTAAATCGATGGAACCATGATAAGCTTTGCAATGTAACTATTATAATTGAATTAAATTGACCAATACTATGTTGTCTTATATCCCTCAATGAAACCTGTTCTTAAATTTTGAGAAAGTTTCCTCATTACCATGTCTTATTGTTTACACTACTGCAATTGTCTTATTGTGCCATTACCATCCAGTCAATGGACATGGACCAATGTTTGTCTGCTTGTCTGCTAATTTTCTTGAAATACCATATTGCCCTTTTTGACTAACCATAGCAGCTATTCTTTTGCACATGCGACTGGAGATTGTCTTGCAGCCCTATAGTTGAACTGACTTTTTTTAGTAGTACTAAAAGTGTAAGGGTAGTATCATTTTCTCAAGATGTGCTGACTTGATTGTAATGACAAAAGAGAACTATGAACTGTTATGAAACACTACGAAGAGATGGGCAATTTTTTTGTGGCAGATGGGAGAATAGCACTGAGCTTAGTGGGAAAAGGAAATGTGCAGTTCTACTCATCGTACTCTCCCAATCGGTGATAAGCTTACTCAAAAGAAAAGGTAAAAGCCCCTGAGGTAAGATTATAGCTACATGGATTCACTTTACAGCTCTGTGGAGAGTGCTGGTATTTTGTTACAGTTAATTCAAAAGTAAAAAAGTGATGAAAACCATTTAAATAAAATAAAATGCAAGAATTTGGAGCTTATGGAATCCTTCTGAATCTATAGTTATATTTATGAAATATTTATCCACAAAAATGACAAAGTTTCAGTCTAGCATAGTAAGTGATCAGCATCTAATGATGAGCGATAATTAGCTGGCATACCAAAATTTCAGATAACAGATACCTTGTCATCGTCGTCATCGTCATCTCCCTTCTTAAGACGAGTTGTTCCCCCCTCTTTGCTTATTGGTATTTTCATGTGTCCAAAAGGAGTATTGACATCAATGTGTCCCTTTATGGTGTAACCGGTGCCCTTTCCCCTAATCATATCCCACATAGCTGATCCGAAATCCTTAGGCCTGAAACTGATTGGTAAGTTCATAGTTGTTATTTCCTGTTTCTTAATATTTGTAGATTCTTTGAGCTCAGCAGAAGCAATGCTCACGTCAGCGAGCCACACTTCATAATCCATTGCATTCAGACCCAAGTCAAAATCGTTTTTGTTGTCCAGATTCAAATGGAGGGTTGCAGTTGATTCTTCAAAAGAGAACTGTTCAAACTTGATCTTATCAATGTTAACATCTGGCTTGTATGGCACTGGAATCTCGCCATTTTTATCTAATGGTATAGAAATCCTTCCAATAACAGGGATATCTATGTGAAGAACTACTTTGACTTTGTAAGGAATGATGCTTCCAGGCTTGATTTCCTTGTATGTGCTCCTGATGTCATCATAAATGAGTAAAAAGGGAATTTTAACAGTCTCTGAACCATGAGCATGTATGGTCCCAGCATCAGGAATTGTTCCAGACACGAGCTTTCTTTCTTCACTTTCAATCAAGTATTCAATGTCGACAAGAGGGATGGGGACAGGGTTCGGGTTCGCAATTAAAACATCAACAATAAGCTCTATCTTTTCCAGGCTGACGTGGGGTATGTGAATTCCAGTAACATCAGCAGTAGGCTTTCCGAAGCCTACCACTTCTTCGATCTTTTCACCAACATCTTGGATGAAATCCTTAACCTTGTCAAAGAAACCTCCCTTTTCGTCATCATTGTCTCCATCATGGTCTTTGTCGACTTTCCTTTCTGTCACTTTTGGACTGTCCGAGGATGACATCCTTCGATACAGATAAAAAAAAAAAGTTGACATATCAGATTCCATCATCAAATTTCACACTAAACAATGTCATTAAATTTAAAATAGGAAAAAACACATATTTTGTGCCCAAGATGTGTGCATACTAGCCATATAATATGTTTCCGTCTTAATAATGTACAATAAAGACATCAAACAAAAAGGCACGAACTTAAATGAAAGCGTTCTACTATACGTGAGGGAAATGAAAATGGCTACCATCAAAATATACCATAGTTTAAAAGCAATAGACTGAAAAAAAAAACTGACTATCTATCACACCAAAGAACCATCATGTGCTAAAATCCGGTATGAATATAGAGGAAGAATTTCTGTCCGCAGGTCACTTAGACAATTGCGATTTAGCATATAGTGCTTAAATATAAGTAGAAAAAACAAAACCTTCTTGGCACAAATTCTGACAAATCAAACAACATGATGGTACACAAAACGTAGTTTTTGCTGCTCTTCTCTACACTTATTAAATCAACTAAAGCCATTTGATATTAAGAATGCATTTTATAGATAAATATACACATGTTATTTCAACACTTCCCAACTAAAATATTACCAAAAATCCACTATTATCAAACTTTTCAAAATTGTTTCAGAAAACTTGTCCAAAATGCCAGGTATTATCTTTGATATCCAAAATGGAATGATAACCATGATTCACATTGATCCACAGTTTCAAAACACAGCCACAGTAGCTCTGTACCCATTTACCAAGTCTCTAGCCCTTCCCATTTTTGTTGTAAACCACTTCTAAAAAATTAAAAGCATGTTTAAGACAGAGAGTCCAGATTATCTGAGACTGAAATAAATATAACAAGAAAAAAAACAAATGCAATGGCAAACAAGTAAAATAGGTATAAAGTCCTTGTTTTTTCAAACAAAAATTAAATAATGGTGACCAAATCGCCAGGTGCCGTGGTTTGCTCTGACAGGAAATTAATCTTCAGAGATAGCAGAATTTATCAAATGCATGCACGATGCCTATCTGAACCAGCGATCTAATATTGACCCCCACAACCAGCGATCACCATTGGCGAGGTGACGACCAAATTATTGGATGCAAACGGAGGAGGCAGGGTGGATCACACAAAGATGGCCAGTCACCAAACACAGCCAGCCGGACTCAGCATCGAGATCATCAAGCAAGCAGCAGCAGTTAATTACCTGACAGATCAACAGAAAAGCGCACCTAGGATAGAGGTGTCCTAGGGGAGATGAAGGTGATAGCAAGGCAAGCAGAGGAGGTAATGGAGAACAATGTTTTTGGGAGGAAAAGGAGCCAGTCAATGCAAACACAAATGAGGAAATAGAGGCTATGTTTAGCACCTAGGATGGAGGACAAAGTTTGGGAGAGGAGCGGGGAACCCGGGCCGCCATGTGGGAGTTGAATCCATGGCTACCAATAATAATTACCTGCTTCAACAACGGTTGCCTACCAAGGCCCAAGCTTGGGTCATCTAAATTTGATTATGGTAATCCACTCATTTACAAACGAAGTTAACTGCATGCATGTGATTGGAGAAGAAAGCTTTTCCAGACAACATGCATGAGATAGAAGAAGACAACATATATAGTTGATATCATCCTTTTGCATCAACTTTTTTAAACTTAAAAAGGCCACAACTTTAAATTGACCGTCCAAATTAGAGTCCGATCACACAACATGTTTCTTTTGACAATTGCTTCAAATAAGAACACACTTGAGCATATTTGGATGATATTTTCTTGAAAGCAACTTAATTTTGTGGCACAAAAATGATTCAGAATGTATATAGCTTCCTTACTAAATTTGATAAACTCACTTACAACTTTATGAACACTTTGATACGGATTGAGTTGGTAAGTTGACTATTTGATGTCTACAATATGACCAGAATACAGACAGTTTTGAGTTAGAATGTGTGCAAAGGTGGGTAAAAAGCCGAGTTGAAGTTAGTGTGGCGGAAAAATCGTAAGCACTTCAATTAATTCGTCAAGCACTTTCTAATTCCAATGTAAAATTTGTTTCGGTATAAAAATTACTCCAAATACTGATAATATGGATTCAATTTGGGAAAGCATTGTGGCATGTATACTTTCTGTACCGTCTAATATTAATGGCATCAAAGCTATATATCTGTATGCACCTAGCTCCTTTCCAAAAGCAAAACTTTCTTTACGTCTCTCCCTCAGTCCCTCTAGCTCCAAGCAAGCATGTGAATACACAAAAACAAAAACTGATGATGTCATTGTGCTGACAAATTAATTTAAAACTTAACAGGTTCTGGAGAAATTCAAAACAGAGCATCCAGATTATAATCTGATTATACCATTTTTGCTCTTTTTTAGGAGCAATTTTTTTTAAAAAAAAAGCCTCACATGTATATGCTTTGATTGTATTTTTCGTTAAGCAACTTCACGGTGAAAAATGTTTTAGACAGTATTATAAGTCTCTTACACACTGGTGGAGAACTCACCTATTATCCCGGTTGGTAGGGTGCAAAGATCTCGGAAATGCATCCGGGATAAACCAAAAATTCCCGAGCTCCCAGGAGGCCCCCCCACACGCGCAAGTCGCAAGTCACGCGATTTTTCACGCGAAATATGCGCGTGCGCGGTTCGTGGGATTCGAACCCACAACCTCCAGCCTCGCGCGTAGCTTCCTTGCCATCCCACCTACACACCACATCTGACTATGTAGGGGATACTATCCTTTTGTATTAACTCGTGGGGGACCCTTTTATCCCGGTTGGAAACACCAACCGGGATAAAAGACCCCCTTTTATCCCGGTTGGTGTTTCCAACCGGGATAAAAGGGTCCTCCCGATTTAATTCCTTTCCAGTCACTTTCCAGTCACCTCGTTGGGGGCACTTTTATCCCGGTTTGAAACACCAACCGGGATAAATGACCCCCTTTTATCACCAACCGGGATAAAAGGCTCTTGACCCTTTTATCTCGGTTGGTGTTACCAACCGGGATAAAAGGGGGGGTCTTTTATCCCGATTGGTGTTTCAAACCGGGATAAAAGGCCTCTCAGAGTCTTTTTTTCCCACTAGCCTTTGCAACCGGGATAAAAGGTCCCGGTTGGTGAGCCCCCCACCAGTGACCGAGTTTTAGTCCCGGTTGGTGAACCTTTTGTCCCGGGCCAACTTTAAACCGGGACAAAAGGGGGTGGATGGAAAGTCATTTCTCTACTAGTGACAACCTTTGAAAAAAAATTAGTACTACCTATTATAATTGTGTCTCAATAGATGTAGAATCTTTCTGAATACTTTTTAGGTGAAATCTAGCAAAGCGAATTTGACCTAACTATTATAGTTTTCCTTTCTTTGCATAAGGTGTGATAAGTGATAACTAAACGTCCATACATACCACTATACTAAGTAGGTGCTCGAAGCTGTAGCACCACTTTTTGTTTTTGCACCGCAGTTTTCACCTTTCATATCAACTCCAGTTTAAGATATTTCTCAAAACAATTTTCAAGTAAAAAAGATCTCTATCATTTTTTTCTTAGTCAATGGCCATTCTTCAGATATTTTTTTAAGACATGCAAGCACGTTTTTCATTAAGAAGAAGAGAAGTTTAATTATATACAACAAGGACAGACGACCACACAAAAACAAAAACATTATCCGAGGATGCAAACAACAGCCCTCAAAAGCAAACACCACAACCTAAGGTATTCTAAGGCGCATCAACAAGCAAAGTCCTATGAAGCCAAACCGACCTAAAGTCCTCGCTTCCTCCAATATTACCGGTGCCAGGCCACAGGTTGCAGCACCCCCTGCTCGTGCACCCATCTGTTCTATTCCTTCCAGAGCAGCCAAACCAAGGAATCAAAGTCTTTCTGTTGAGTTTTAGCAACCCTCCTTACTTGGATCCACCATTCGGCGAAAGGAGCCTCGACCTGTGGCATGAGCCACTGAAGACCAAAGAACCTGAGGACATGAAACCATATCTCATGGCTGTGTACATAACCCGTGAGTAGGTGGTCCATCATTTCGACCTCTTGGGCACACAGCACACATTCATCTCTATCACTCAAACCATAATGACGTAGCTGGTTAGAAGTCCAACAACAACCATGGAGCACAAGCCAACCAAAGAAATGACATTTCCCAGCTCCCATCATAGGCGTCTGTCCCAGAAAGAGAGCACGATAAGCCGAAGCAAAGGAGAAGAGACCTGATGGCGACCACTTCCAAATGAACTTGTCCGAAACTTGACGAAGGCTTTGATTCCTTAGTAGGTTCCAAATTCGTAGATATTGGACAACGACCTAAACCTTCGGGCCTGAGAAACATCAAGAACCCAACGTCAACCTTGAATAGCATCCCTGACAGTACGGGTGTTTCTTACTCATGTCGGGACCACCGCACAGAGATCTGGGACCAACATTTTGATGGAGCAACCATTGATCCATCTATCCATCCAGAATAGAGCGCTAGCGCCATCACCCACTTGAACAGTCCTTGAAGAATGCCTTGGTAGTCATTTTCTCCTTAAAGGTGAAGCCCGATCAAGTCTTATCATCATCCGTACGTGCCAACCACAACCAACGCATCCGGAGGGCTAATCCCATGAGCTACAGATTGGGAATCCCCCCTACTCCTTGGAGCAGCAAACATTGATATAAGCGACCGCGCACTTGCCGCCCGAGGTTACCTCTATCTCGCACCAGAGAAAACCTCTGATAAGAGTGTCAATAGCCTTGATGGCCCAAGGCGCGATCTCAATAGCCATAGAGATGGGGATGGGGATGGCACTGAGCATCGTTTTGGTGAGGATTAAGCGACCACTTCTGTTAAGCATCCTACCCTTCCAGGCTGGTAGGTGCTTGGCGACCTTATCCACGAGTGGTTGCATGGCTACCTTTGGTAGATGATGGATGGAGAGGGGGACCCCCAGGTATGTGCAGGGGAAATCCGCGACCTGACACGTTAGCATCTCAGTGAGGAGAACCTGCTCCTCCAAACAATTAATGGATTGGAAAGGCTTGACTCTTGGAGTAATTAGCCGCCAACCCGGAGGCCCTATCAAACAAAGATAGGATCTCTAATGAGAATGAGATCTTGAGCGACCGGAGATATGAAAATGACCACATCATCAACGTAAAGAGAAGCTCGCTGCTTGATAGCTGCCGGACGGCTCGAGTACCCCCTTCCATCCACCAACTTAAGCATGGCATTAAAACACTCCATGACGAGCACGAATAGCATAGGCGAGAGGGGATCACCCTGCCTAAGCCCGCGACCATGGCAGCATTCAAAAACTGATGAGATCTAAAAAAATATTTTGCAAAAAGTAACCTAATTTTCTTGAGCTTCTTATTTGGCCCACAAATTATGACATATATCAATCTACATTATTTTATCCTACATTTCGAGTGTGGGTTTTTTAGCTGCAGCCATTTTTTGCAAATAACAAACATAAAATTGATTAAAAATTTTGGATGCATTGAATTTTTTTAATTTCAACTCAGAATAAACAAAATAGTCAAGTGGTTTTACTTGGAATTGCATTAAACAACAAAAAAAAAAGATATTGACCCTTCAACAATAGGTGAAGAAAAGAACATTTATCTCGAGCTCAATTCAATTTGAGGATTTTACCTAAAAACCGTTACTGCTAAAACATGACGATAATCCTAATTTACTAGCATGGTGATATGGGTTCAGCGTGTTTCCAAACTTTTAAATCGCAATGTTATTTATGGTTAATGCAACACAATATCCAACATGAAAATATTAAAACAAAATACCCAGAAAAGTCATAAAACATAAGCTAAACATTAGGCCCAAGAAACAATTTCTCAAAAAAAAAGCCAAGGCCCAAGAAACAAGCCTGCTAAGTAAAAGCTCACAATTCATCAGGACCATTTTAAAGCATTGATGCCACCAAACCATCATGAAGAGCTTTTAAAATTTGACTGAAATCGACTACATCTCCCTAGTGTTGTTTGGCAATTTCGAAACTTATATGAAAATAAAATGTATTTGGATGATGTTAAAAGAATCGCTCCAACTGTTTAGTCCTTCATAAAAGACAAACTATAAACTACGTGCAACATCTATCAAGCTTTCACGATCGAATTTGAACTAACCAACCATACTACCACAGCATGGACTCTAGACAAATTTTCATGTACTAGTTCTTTCTAGGTTGAAAAATACTCAGAATACGTGACGGAACAATATTCTCAAAAGCCCAAAACGACGTGCTACGAAAGTAATTGTCTTGCAGGAGAGCACGCAACGCCGGCCTCCGTGGGCCGGGCTGGACCCGCGCAGCGAAAACGAGCCGCCGGCCGGGTAAACTAAAGGAACCAACAACAACTTCTGTTATCGTGTCCTCTGCCGCCGCCGTGTTACTCCAACCTCTGCTTCCTCCGCGGATTTCGTGGTCTCTCCCGCGCCGCCGACGGCGCGAGCCGACAAGCCAGGCTTTTTCCTCCCGCCGTCCGTCCCTGCCCTCCGCCGGCACCAGGCAGGGCGGAGAGCCGCCCGGACTCGGATTGACTGGTTTGTTCTCTTTCCTTCTCTTATACTCTTGTTCGTACGTAACCCTAGCATCCGATCCGACTAAATTGAAACCTTTGCGTTCTCCCCGTTCGGTTAGTCGGGGAATTTGTTTGTTGCGTCGCGCGCTGCGAATTTGATCATGTATTCGTTCCCAATTCGATCGCCGTCTACTTCCCCCAACAGAAATTTGGGGATTCAGTAACCCCTAACGCAACACGTTAAGTCCGCCCCCCTGAAATTAGGTGACAGATTTTGTTTCTTGCATGGCGTTTCCGCGAGTGAAAGCACGTTTTGGTGCAAAAGGTATAGGGGGAGGATGGATTTTAGATGAGGAAGGCCCTCTAAGCTCTGCCCCTGCAGAAAATGCAGAGTTTCAGATAACAAGGATCATCCCTGCGGACTCCTCTCACCCAAGCCTTAAAGTTCTGGAATGTTAAAATTTACAGTTTTGTCTATCCTGAATCCCTCATGGTCAATCTGGTACATTTAGCCGTTGGCATGTGCTTGTTTTTCTTCATCGAATCAGTCACATTTTTTTGCAGATGTTTGTACATCTGCAGGTATATTAACCATTTCCTCATTGTAGGTTTTGTTATTTCACAGGGAATTATGTGCTAGACATCGATTGCCATGTCAGCACGTAGGGAGGTTGTCTCGTACCACCCGCTGCCTGCACCAGGAGCAGTGAACAGCTTCAAGGATGAGATCCAGTCAAAAGTTATGGAAACGGTTGGCAATGCAATCAACTCATTTGATCCAAAGTCGTTGCCTCAGCATATAGAAAGGGGATTGGGAACAGCTGGAAACATTATTAATTCATTTGAGCCAAAGTGGTCTGGGCAAAAGGAGTTTGATTTTGGTGGGGAAGCTGATCCTCTTGATGGATATCAGTGCCCTGATGAGTATTGGGGATCTGCACCAGCAAAGGCGCAAAAGCCAGTAAACCTTAAGAACCTGCTGGGGGGTGCGATTGCAATCATTGGTCGTAGTTTGAAAAATACTGAAGTTGAACAGCCAAAGGAGACTAAGACCAGCGTCTCTTTCTTGGGTTCAAGTGATGATGGGAATACGTTCTTGCATTCCTCTGTCTACATGCCAAGTGCTCCACCAGTGCTTGATGAAGAAGCCCTGAATTACAACATTTATAGGGCTGTATTGGAAGCAGAGCCACCAGAATGGCTTCCTGACAGTTATGCTAGATCCTGCATGCAGTGTGCTGCTCCTTTCACTGCTGTCACCCGAGGAAGGCATCATTGTCGATTCTGTGGAGGGATATTTTGCACGGTGTGCTCAAAAGGACGATGTCTTTTGCCTGTCAAGTTCCGTGAGCGCAATCCACAAAGAGTCTGTGATGCTTGTTATGATAGGCTTGATCCATTGCAGAACCTATTGATTAATTCTGTAAGTAATGCCTCACAAACTGCAAAGCATGATGTGATGGATTGGACTTGTGCAAGAGGGTGGTTAAATTTGCCAATCGGGTTAACAATGGAGCATGAGATTTACAAGGCAGCGAATACCTTGAAGAGTTACAGCCAGGTTATTGAATTTCATTTTATTCTGTATCTGCATGTTAGTCCTTTGAAATATTTAGAATCTGAATCTAATACTCATTAAAAAATCTCAATGCAGGTTGCAAGAATAAACCCTGAGAAGTCTATTCCCCATGCAGTCCTTAATGGAGCAAGTGGGCTTGCCATATTGACAGTTGTGAAAGTTGGTGCTATTCTTACTTACAAACTTGGGACTGGCCTAGTAGTTGCTCGGAGATCTGATGGGTCCTGGTCTGCACCATCTGCTATACTTTCTGGTGGTTTTGGATGGGGAGCACAGGTAATAAGTTTGTTGCTACATTTTTCTTTGTGTAGCCAACTTTTAATTGTCACTACATAAGTCATAAATGCCACTGCCTTTTGTTGCTAGGCTACACATTCAGCACACCTGTTTATTTCTGTTGCACGCTATATTGTGTTTTCTTAGGAACGACAGGCATCATATATTTGCTTACGAGAGGCACATCGTGTTAGATTTAACAGTGTTTCTGTCTTCACTATCAGAAAACAAAGTAGTTGGTACTATTTTTTGAATAAAGAAACTGTATCTTGCCATGGGTCTCTGGCTCATCTCATTTTTCAAGGCAGATCATGGAATGATTGAAGAAAGGAGAATTGAGATCATAAGAATTGTGCAGCCAAAGATTACTCACTCTATCTTCTTTCTAAAGTGTTCTGTTTAGCAACTACACCAATGATATGTTGTTTTCTAATTCATTATGTATATATTTTTCCTATGCCCTTCAAATTTAGGGGCAGAAATGAACATACATTTACGTTTAGGTAGAAACAGCAACAAATCGTGTTGCCTGGGGTTCTGCAAATCTTCATTCAGAGATAAACATGTGCAAAACTTGCTGCTTTTTTTCGAAAATGGTGCACTGTGATTCCATAGGTTGCCAGCCGCAATAGTTATGCAACAATACATATTTGTGCTGGTTGTATTTATCTAATGATGATTTATGTTTTGGGTCATAGTAGTCCTTGTCTTTTCGGATAATTTCTGGTTGCATCTTTACATGCTTGCACCTTTGCATAGGTTGGTGGTGAGCTAATGGATTTCATCATAGTGCTTCGGGGTCCAGAAGCTGTCCAAACATTCTGCAGTCGAATGCATTTTTCGCTAGGGGCAGGTGTAAGTGCTGCAGCAGGACCTGTGGGCAGAGTACTAGAAGCAGACATGAGAGCTGGTGATAAAGGATCAGGAGTTTGTTATACATATAGCTGCAGCAAAGGTAACACTGTTGTCTTTCCTTGTAGCCTTCAAACCTCTTCATGTCATTTGATGTTTGCCAATGCTTATGGACTCTGGGAAAAATTAAATTGCAGTGACCATACAATTTATTGCAAGACAGAAAAATTAGCTTACAATGCCTTTATGCTTATTTATCTGAATTTGGTATATATATCAAGGTTTGCGGAGTCAGAAGTTCAGGGTATAATCAAAATTGAATATTTAGTTGTCTGGATCTTGGCACATTTGTTAATATCTTTCCAGAGTGAATGATAACTAAGATATTCTTTTGAGTTAATTTCCCATCTCTTCAATATTAGCCATAGGGAACATATGCTTGGGCGTTCATGTGCTTAAAATTTTTACCATACTTATGGGCGGACCTGTGGCTTTCATCCGCTACAACTAATTTCACATGTCCTTTTTTTTGTGACCTGACAGGTGCATTCATTGGTGTTTCATTAGAAGGGAATCTAGTTGCCACGCGGATAGATGCTAATCTGCGTTTTTACGGCGACCCATATCTAACAACCAGCGACATTCTTATGGGGCATGTGGAAAGGCCAAATGCTGCCAAGTTTCTTTACACTGCGTTGGATGATCTGTACTCAGGGCTGGAATGCTAGATCGACATGAAACCGAACTGTACATATGTGCTTTGATTATTTCGACTGTAACAAGCTGTATATATCCACGAAATGGTCCTCGTTTGGTGGGCGAAATTGGTATAAATGAAATGCCCAATAGTCTGGTACGGTCTTAAGATGAAGTTCTGTGAGTTAATTGCTTTAGCTGTGCAAGTCAGCAAATGGAAATCATTGGGAAATATCTTGGGCCTCGGCCAAATCAGATGGGTAGTTGTTGGCTTCCACTTAGTCAGGGGAGGTTTGATGAGGATTGGAATATAAATGACAACAGTTCAACTGCAGGCAGGTTTATGCTATATGTCGCATATGCGACAAATTCGCATCCTATCGCTGCCGCTGCCGGTAGGGTCAGGGGCTTGCTGCTGCTAGGGTTAGGGTTCGGGGTGGGGGGGGGGGGGGGGGGGGGGGTATTGGGGTTCGGTTTGCTAGGGTGGGGTCTCCAGTGAGCTCTGGCTGTAGAGGGAGGGTCTTGGGCGGCAGCGGTGATAGGTTGTGGGTGGGGTGGCGCCGCGGCGGGTGCTGCCGGCCATGGGTGGCGGAGGATAACTGGTGGGTGGTGGAAGAGGCGGTGGCGTGACGGCAAGCTCCTCGGTGGGTGGTGGAAGAGGCGGTGGCGTGACGGCGAGCTCCTTGGTGGAGCCAGGTTAGGGCAGCGAGAGCCGCTAAAGATGGTGCAGGAGGGTGGGGTGGAGCCGACCGAGAGGAGACAGGTGGGGACAGGAGGTGAGGACGGTAGGCGGCGGCAGCGGATCCGGCGGCTCCTGTCGCCGGAGACGGAGGTGGATGGCGGCGCGGGGAGAATGGGGCCGAGCGGAGGTATTGGGCCTGAAGGCGACAACGTGAATTTTGTCACCTTCAGCGACGTATAGAAGCGCCCTGGTTTGAGCGCTGCAGTCGATGATGTGTCCTCAGGGTTGAATTTGAAATGCACCAGAATAACTTGGGTGTCCGCCGTGGAATTTGAAATGCACTCTTCATCGTTGTGTTGGTGGATTAAGTAACATAGTATCATTGTTCTTTGGGCCGGCCTTTTCCTTTTGTGTAAGGCCCAAATGACGGTTTTTTTGCTCATAATAGAATGTTATGGTCAAAGCATTTTTTTTTTTGCGAAAGAAAGGTTCAAAGCATTTTGGGAGTGACATACTATTTTGTCTCTCCCCGTCTTTCCCAAAAAAAAACAATACATAAAAAAACAGACGTCGCTGATGTCCACGCACATCAAAGTCGGAACACATGCGTTTAGACGTTTAGTTCACTCGGTGAAGCTAGCTGTGCCGCTGCAAGCACTCCACGAGCTCGTCGACGTACCGCTCCTGCCGGCCGCCGTCGTCGCCGACGACCAGCTCCCGCAGCCTCTTCGCGTTGAGCGCGAGCTCCTTCCCCTCCTCCTCCACCATGACGCGCGTAACCGCGGCAGCAACGTCGTCCCTGCTGAACCCGCCGTCGTCGTCACGCCGCGCCACCTCCACGCCGACGCCGCGCTCGGACATCATCCGCGCGATGAGCCCCTGGTCGACGACGAACGGGAGCATCACCAGCGGGTGCCCGAAACGGAGGCTCTCGGCGACGGAGCCCCACCCGCAGTGCGTGAGGAAGGCGCCCACCGCCGCGTGCGCCAGCACGCGCACCTGCGGCACCCAGCCCATGCACGCCGCGCCGCGACCGCGCGTCCGCTCCTCGAACCCCTCCGGCAGCAATGGCTGCTCGCCGGTGCCGGTGCCGCCACCGCCGCTCGGCGGCCGGAGCGCCCACAGGAAGCGCACCCCGGAGAGCTCGAGCCCCAAGGCGAGCTCATGCACGCTCGCCGCCGTCACCGGCGCCTCGCTGCCGAGCGCGACGTACAGGACGCTCCGCGGCGGCTGCCCGTCGAGCCACTGCAGCGCACCAGGCCGCGCCACGGCATTGCTATGGCCACCGCCGTCGCGCGCGTCCTCCTCCGGCTCCGGCAGCAGGAGGCCGGCAGGGACGGCGGGCTTGCCGAACAGCTCGGCGAGCAGGGGGAACACCGTTCGGGGCTCGGCCTCCGGGCAGCTCCGGAACACGAGGAGGCGGCAGCGCTCCTCGGTCCTCCAGGTGCGCTCGATGTCGGAGACGCCGGACGCGTTGGGCCGGAACGCGGCCGCCATCCACGCGGCCTCCTGGCGGCGGAAGGCCAGGGACGGTGGGGAGGGGAACCACCTCGGCATCGGCATGAAGTCGTCGACGGTGACCCGGGGATGGCTGGCGTTCTCCCGGCGTGAGCCGTTGTACGCGAGCATGGTGCCCGTGACGATAAGGAACATCGCGCAGGGAACCTGAAAACTGGTACCAGTTTAGAAGTGGAAATGCAGAACAGTGTAACATTGTTTTGAGTTTTCAAGGTTAATAAACATTGCTATGCATCTAAACATTCTTTGTATCTAGGTGTATATCAGAAAATATATACTTAGCAACGATAAAATGACCTATAATTTTGGACATCCTTCAGACACATTCATGGAAAAAGAAGAACATTTAATTTGTATCGAGATTGTACGGATAATGCTGAGAATCGACCGCTTCATTTTGTCAGGGATGCTTTAATAAATTTCCGGCAACACGCAGGTGAATATGCAATGTTTTATGAGGCAGCAGTGGAATTTCGTTATTGCAAATGATTGTTCCATGGCTTGTCGAGTGGTGAGCCAACTGCAGCAGCTTAAATAATACAAAGGCATATCAACCAACGAATACCAACAGTTACAACTCAATGACAACCGCCGCCTCATCTTACAAATTTTATATTTTCGCCTCCCCACGTTACCTTTTTAGCTTTGCAACCAGCCATCGTTGAAGATAATAACCTCTGGGCTAAAGTTTAGCCTCCCACTTTAGCCTCCATTTTAGCCCTTTGGAAGCCAAACAAGTGGGCTAAAACATGGACATGGTGCTAAACTTTAGTCCTCTTCTTTCCTTTAGCCCCTCCAAGGGGTGCTAAAAGTGGTCCTCCCGCACTACTTGCCCTCCCGCACCCGCACTGCCCTCCTGCTCCTCCGCGCCGCACCCGCATCCTCCACTTGCGCCACAACCGCACTCCCTCATGCTCCTCCATCCCATATCCACATCCTTGCCCATTCGCGCCACCGCCGTGCCGAAACGCCGCCATCCATCGCCCCCAGCTTATGCCGTCGCCGTGCAGACCCACTGTCGTGCCGCGCCTCTGCTTTTCATCCCATCCCATGTCGAGCGCCTCCCTCGTTGCCACCAGGCCTGCACCGCCGTCCTCCTCGAGCTACCTGCGGTGCAGATGGAGGGCCACGGCGACTACGACTTGAGGGATTTGTTCTCCAAGTCGGATCCGGTTTTCCCCACCACTGGCTACGGTTTCTTCTTGCAGGCGGAGTCTTCCCAAGCTCCCCGAGCGGGCATGCAGGCATTGGACCTCAACTCGCAGGCGGAAGATTTCCCAAATCTCACCTCTTTATTCGGAGATGCTTCGGGGAGATGGACTTGCCAGGGGCCACGCCAGTCGAACCCTCGGCTTACGCGCGTCTCGCAATGGCAGACGAGGCGGTGGCAGGGTTGTCCGTGGTGGAGGGCGTGCGAGATCCTTGTTCGGTGGATGGCGTGGCGGATCCTTGGCCGAGGGTGCTGCCAGCGGCGGAGGCCGTGGCGGATCCAGGATGACCGGCGGAGGGCACCGAGTTCGTCGAACGATGAGTGCCGGTGATGCAGAAGCCGTGGGAGAAGACAACTTCATTGATGTTGATGTAGAAAATGGTGAGGATGATGTCGAAGAGCAAGGAATTTTCCCAAACTCTGGTAACCATTTTAGAGACCTCAATCTTGATGTGAAAATTGTTGCAATTGTGTTCTAGATTGAGGTCAGAGATATATTTGCTAGATGACATGTATTGTTATTGCAATTGCTAGATGATATTTTATCTGTCATTGTTGTTCATACATATGTATTGTCTTCTGCATTGATCTCAATCTATGAATTCTTGCAATTGTTTGCTATTATAATCTAGCAATTCTTGCAATTCTTGCAATTGTTCTGTAATTGTTTGCCTATTCTTGTGTTCTGCAGTAGATAAAATGTGACAAGGCACAATGGTCAGAACAAAATACATATTTGTTCTGTGATTTGTGTGTTGAGCAAATTAGAGCAGGAAATTATCACAAATGTACCATGTCAGGATGAGGGTACAAGGTAATTGCTGAAAAGTATTTCATGAAAACTAGACTGAAGCATGACAGGAGGTAGCTAAGGAACAGGATTCACCAACTGAAGACTCTTTACACCTTCTGGGGGTTCCTGCAAAAACAAAGTGGCTTGGGCTGACACCTCAATGTTACTGTTTCTGCACCTAATTGGTGGTGGGAGCAAAACACAAAGGTACATATTCTTTGTTTGCATCCAATCATTTTGTTGCCAACTCAGTTGTTTAATCTTAACATTCACCTTCTTTGCAGAGCAAATTAGAATGTAAGAAACTAAAAGATGGTCCTCCAGAGTATCTTGATTAGCTTGAGAAAATGTTCCATGATGTTGTTGTAGATGGGTCCACCTCCTACATGGCTGGACAAGAGGAGGAGAAGGAGGAAGGAGCTGAAGAAGGAGATAAAGAAGATAATGAACAAGATGGGAACCCTGATGATTTGGATCATAACCCAATGAGCACTAGTAGTAGGAAGAGGTCAAGTAGTACTAGCACCAGGTCCATTGCAACAAGTCCTGGAAAGAGGTCCATGAGCCCAATGGTTAGGATGATGAGGGAGCTAATTACTAAATGGTCTGCATCCGAAGATGAAACTCAAAAGGTCTTGAAGAAAGCTGCCACTGAGAAAGGTCAGAAGAGGAACAAGTTGGCAGATTCTGTTAAGAGGTGCCAGGATTTGGCTTTAGAATGTGGGGCAAGTCCTGACAGTGTTCATGTGCTACAATTTTTGAAAAAGAATTTAACAGAGAATTTTTCTGCAACATACCGACTCCTGAAGCAAGGCTGGTATTCTTGAAGAGATAGTGCTAGAACAATAATATGTATTAGTTATGAGTTAACAATATGTTGCTATCTTGTTGTTATTGTATTAGCAACAATATGAATTTTATGTGGCTATTTCTATAAATTTTATGTGGCTGTTTCTATGAAAGAACTATTTTGTTGTTTCTAATTTCTTACTAACCTGTTATCTTGCTGTTGTTGTTGCTATCTTGTTGTTGCTATGTTGCTATCTTGTTGTTTCTAATATCTTACTGACCTGTTTCTTTCTTGGTCAACTAGGATGGTAATTCTTCAAGTGATTTAGATGGTAATTCTTCCAGTGATCCTGATGGTAATTCTTCAAGTAAGGATGAAATTGAGAAGATGGTACTCATTCGTCGTAAGAGGAATCGGCAGTTACTGAATTTGGCCCTCATGTTTGGTATGTACTATGAAACTTTCATGCATAAAGCTCCAAGGAGGGTAGCCAATGTACCGGACATAAAATGGGTAGCGAAAACACTATCAAATAGAACCTCTGGCTACAACATGTTTAGGATGTGTAGACCATTATTTCATCAACTTCATGATTTGTTGGTCGAGTCCTATGGCTTGAGGGCAACAAGAAGAATGTCAACGTTGGAGGCTTTAGGGATGTTCCTATGGATAGTTGGTTCACCTCAGTCACTTAGACAAGCTGAGGATCGGTTTGTGAGATCATTGGATACAATAAGCCGTACATTCGATAAAGTTTTGTCTAGTGTTCTTAAGCTAGCAGTAGAGATTATTAGGCTATTGGACCCTGAATTTAGGATGGTCCACCAAAGATTACAAAACCCTCGGTTTGCTCTGTACTTCAACAATTATATAGGAGCAATAGATGGGATGCATGTACCAGTTGTAGTACCAAGTGATAAGGTGGTTCAATATACGGGGAGACATGGATATACCACATAGAATGTTCTGGCTATTTGTGACTTTGACATGAAGTTTACATTTGTTGTTAGTAGATGGCATGGATCGCTACATGATATGAGAGTGTTCAATGATGCTATAACCAAATATGGTGACAAGTTTCCACATCCACCTCTAGGTACACTACTCTATATACGATCATTACTACCTCTTAGATGAACTACTTCACTTACCTGACAATAATATTTTTATTTGTAGGGAGTTTTACCTAGTTGACTCGAGGTACCCTAACTGTCCGGGTTACTTTGCACCGTACAAGGGTACAACCATCTCCCGGAGTTTTGAAGTGGCCCAATGCCAAAAGGTATGAAAGAGACATTTAATTTCACACATTCGTCCCTTAGAAATGTCATCGAGAGGTCCTTTGGTGTTTTAAAGATGAAGTTGAGGATTTTGTTGGATATGCCAAGTTTTCCAATGTTGAAGCAAAGCAAAATAATTGTAGCATACATGGCAATTCACAATTTCATTTGGTATTGCAGATAGGGCCTTTGATTTGTGCGATTGTGATGAAAACTATGTTCCAATGGCCGAACCATCTACCTCTCAAGAACATGCACAGAATACCCATGCAGGGGACGAAGACCGTAACATGAATGCATTCCGTGATGAAATAGCTAACGGTTTGTACAATAGATCATAGCTAATGTGTATGGCTGTCTTCTAAGGACAATGACAATGGAATTGATTCTTTCTGTGATTTTATGGTTGTTTGGACAATGAAAATAAAATTGAATGTTTATGTATTGCTTCAATATTTGAGGGAGAGAGGGGCGCACAAGCACCCTAAACCAGCCGTGCGGGAGAGAGTTGACACGGGAGAGCGCACGGGCGCGGGAGACCTGGCGAGGGAAAGGAGGGAAGGAGGGGTAAATGAGTCTTTTGTACACTCATGTGCTAAAGATTAGCCCATGTATCCAAACAGCAAAAAGGGGTACTAAAGGGCTAAACTTTAGCCCAGGGGAAACAAACAGTGTCTAATTGGACAAACTTTTGTTCGCATCATATCTTTCCTTTTCTTTTTGTTGATGTTAGGTGAGAAAACCTCTATCTTAGTCCACTAATTTGTCGTGAAACGCGATATTGTAATACAAACCCTATACAATATATGACGCGGTAGTCTAAGGAAAGTTATGGTGGCGGCTGGCTGTGACGACCGACCCCAAATCTTCCGAGTTAATCCTAATCTGAGCCCCTGATCACCCGTCTTAGCTTTCCCAGCCTAAGTGATCAACCTCCAGACCGGTCCCGACCCCTGAGACCCGACCCCTCTCCGCTGGTCCCCAGTTCCGACCCCACCGACCCCAACTCACCCGCCGAATCTTTCCAAGTTATCCCCAACACCTCCCTTCAGTCTAACCAGTGGACCCACGAGATCTTTTCTCCTAGATTCCCCGCGATAGGCGCACTCGAGTTGCATGCCCGCTTCAAGAGTTTCCCCGCCACGTGGCTCAACTTCTCCGACGTCTGCCGCTCCGCCTCGTCTCTGGCCCGCGACTGAATGGATTCTCGCGCCCCCTTCCCCAATCGCAGCGGAAGCCCCTCTGCAACCTTTCTGCAGCACCTCGCCACCCGCGCCCATCATCACACCGCCAGATCCCGGCCGCAGAGCCCGATGTCGCCCGTCTTTTCCGTCACTTCGACACAGTCGCGCCGCCTGGTCTTCGCTACCCGACGATTCCTCCTCCGCCAACCCTGACCACGGCAGCGACAACTCCTTTCCCCGCCCTGTCAGGAGCCGCCCGACAATCTGTTACTCCGTGCTCGCCCGCGCGCCCACAGCCGCCTGTCTTCTCACCTGTGCGCCCTAGATTCTAGCGCCGTTAACCCGATCTTTTCCATCAGTTTCACCGCACGACGACGCCCGCCTCCGCCAAATCTCAACCACCGGCATACCCGCTCCTGCGCCGCCCTGACGCCAGAGCCCAATGACTGCTGGCGTCATCCCTGAAGTCCTGCTCCACCGCCCTCGTCGCTCAATCGCCACCCAGGCAGAGCACTCCATTGCTTCTTCCCCGGCCTTCGCACCGCTCCCCTTCTCACTCCCGCGCCGCTATAAAAGGGAATGCGCGAGCCCCGCTGGAGTTCCCTTCGCCATCGCTGCCTTTCCGCCATTTCTCTTGCTCCCTGTTCGAGCTTCCACCGCCACCACACTAAGTCCCTGAGGAACTCTCCTCTCCGCTCCACTCCGTTTTTCCCTAAGCCACCCAGCCGCTTGCTCCTCCGTGCTGCGAAAGAGCTTACTTGTGATCCACAAGAAGCACCGCCGCCGCCGGAGCACTGCTGGACCTAGCCACTGTTCAAAGCCTTAGCCCCTCCGCCCAAGTCTGCTTCTTCCCGACCCCAAGCGTTCCTCGTAAGAAGAAGGTAAGCTGCCGACCCCTGGTCCGCCTCGTCCGACCCCTATCCACTTCGCCCGACCCCTCTTATCTGCCCGACCCCGGTTCCGTCTCGCCCGACCCTGTCTGTTCCGCCGACCCTTCTCCGCCTCGCCCGAGGACTTGGCTGTATCCTTTTCTTCAAACAGAGGGTGTATGTGTAAAACTTGGGGACCTTTCAGCGTTGAGTCTGAGGACCCCTAGCACACCAAACCCTCTAGTTTAAGGGTCAGATCATAAGTTCCTTTCCTCCGACCCTTACCTCTTGATCTCCACCAACTCTCTTGAACCTTCCCACCCTTCTGCTTTTTGTCGCAAGTTTCTGGGCTCAGACTTGCAAGTGTTGCTATTGAAATAACCGTCTATGCTAACTAATGCATTGCATTCGTGTAGAGCTGCGCCTCGCCGACGGCTTCTACGAGCTGCACCCGGCGCCAGAAGACGACGGTGTAGCTGAGCTCCTGCCCTCTGAAGCCGAAGCCGCCCCAGAAGTCGAGCAGTTCTCTTCCTCCTTGCTCGAAGGCAAGCCCTGGTTGCATGAAAGCCCTGTGTTGTTTTACCAGACTTGCGCATGCCTTTTTTAACATGCTTGTGCATTTACGTATAGGAGTTGTTTGGAACCCTAGATGCATAACGTAGCTCCCCTGATCTGAACACTAGCTGTTGGATCGAGTAGCTGCTTGCTTAAATAGGAAGCGGTAAAAGTCGAGTGATTTCCTGTCACTCGCGAGTTGTAGGAGTTGGTTGTCTTCCTTCTGTTACAACTGTAAGGACGATGGACGGGGTAGGGTTTTGGGTAACTCTTTGGTGGTCGGTTGATCGCCCCGTCTGTCTATGAACTTGCTAAGGCCCGACAGTGGTGGTGTTCGTGATCAAGTGTTTGAAAGTACTAACCTCATACTTAGTATGGGATGAGGAAGCCTAGTACCGGATTGAACCTAGACGTGAGCGGTCGCCCCATTGTTCTTGGAACGGAGTTTCCCCTGCTGGATGTCGCACGTGGTGGCAAGCGTGGTCACAGAACGGCAGAGGCCGGGTCTGTGGAACCTTGCACCAAAGGAAATGGGCCCGACACGGGTTAGGGGATTGATGGGGAAGGCCGACACGGGAAGCGACCTCCGGGTGCGCGGATGTCGTGAGGTTAGGTTCACCATGCATGGTTAAAGAACTCGAATCGATTCGTTTGCCTCTCACAGTTTGAGACTGCTTGATCGCTATGCTACCCTGAGTAAGAAAGATATATGATGATGACATGGTCTTGTTGATATATACATACCTTGGTTGATTCTATGATTGATTAGAATAGTTGCAAAACTTAGACTGGATAATGAACGTAGAACCTGAGCTAAAACTTGAAAATAGGGTTTCACATAGTGCTTCTTGGCAAACAGACCCCTCAACCAAAGAGCCTTGCATGTCTAGCAGTGGTGGAGTGGTTACTCCCTGTCAGTTAAGTCTTGTTGAGCTTAGTAGCTCAGCCTTATTGTGGCTCCTGTTTTCAGGTGAAGTTGCTGCTCCCGACCCTTCTTCTGCTGGCACTTGGCCGCCCCAGCTCCCTCCGGGTTGGACGGTCGAGTGGGATCCCTCCTCGGATGGCGAGGAGAGGGATCAGTGATGTCCCAGCTGGCCTCACCAGGGATGTCCGACCCCGACGTTTTGCTTCCGCTAGTGATTTTACCTTCTGTTGTTTTTCTTGAAACCTTGTAAAACTCTAATGTTTATTTCATAACCAAGCTAAGTGGTTAAGCTGTTAACTCAATGGACTTGTTGTATTCGCTGGAACCGCTCACCTTCGTGTGGGTTTGCTAAATGGTCCTGTTCAAGTGGTTAAATCGGAAGAAATCCGACGGCACTTCGTGTTTACTCGGTTTAGGCATGAGTGTCGCGTATTATGCGGCTAAATCATGTTTAACCAAGTAGATCCGAAGTGGATCCGCCACAGCTGGTATCAGAGCCGGTTTAGAAATACAGAGAACACAACAAGCCCTAACACTTCTTTAAAAAGATAAAAGTTGCAAGAAACTCCTTGAAAAATATCGTACGATCGTTAAGGATGACTTTAGTACGAGAGGCCCTAGGGAATTTTGGGGGTTGTTTTAGGTGGCTAATATTTTATTGGTTATCTTGCTAACCCTTCCAGCACTTCGCCACGTTTATCATACGTGTGCTGAGTTCCGCATCACGAGTATGCGAGGGATGATGGGGAGTTCTATTCAAAGGACCCTATCATCGTGGTTGTTTTCACCTACGTCTATCATACGTGCGCAAGTTCCGTATGTAATCCATACGAAGGTTGGTACGGTTCGATTCCAACGAGCCTATCAGCACGGTTGTTCGCCACGTCTATTATACGTGCGCTGATTCCGCATCGCGAGTATGCGAAGGGTTATACGGTTCCATTCAAAGGGAACCTATTTCCACGGTTGAGTGCTGTCCATGCAGCCTTAAACGCATGGGTGCCGTTCCTATAGTGAGCGGTAATGTTTGGGAACGCTTTCGTGGGTGATGGCACGAAAGGTTCGTGTGGTGGTGTTTTCTGCAGGTACACTAACCGCGTTTGCTTAAGAGACGTTCCTAGAACTGACTAGCTATTATAGGGAGAGACGTACTTGTTGCCTTGCCACCGGCACTGACCGCGTAAGACCCAAGTTTTGGGCAGTTGTTTTGGTTAAGAGTGAGGTAGGCCGTGCATGCGTCATAAGCTAAAATCTGTGAAGTCACTCTCCTCAAAAGCAACCTTGCTAGGAAAAAGCTCTTCTTAGATTCTAAGGATTTCTAGTTTCTTCCAGTGTTCTTGGTTAAAACCGAATGCTTTCTCTGTCCGACCCCTGACCTTTGGAGTCTATCTCACGTGGTTTTGGTTTCTTGGTTCCAGATGGCCGTCCCCAGACATGTTCTGTTTGGAGCGGATGGTACCTTCCAGTCAACCTGTCTACACTTTGAGGGCTTCCCCGCGATTTTGTGGGACACCTTGAAATGGTTCGGGTACCAGTCCCCACCATTGTACGCAGGACGACTGTACCTGGAGCAGGGCATCCAGACGTGCAACGTACAGGCAGTAGTACCTCCTCCTCCTGTGCGGCCCGACTGGCCCTCATTCGGGATATTAGCATACGGTCTTGCTCCGGAGGACACCTGGGAGTCCGCCGCTCTTCAGCTCCTTACCCAGTTTTGTCAGCTGCACCCCCTGGAGGTCACACTAGACCCCATCGGCCTGTTCCCTTCCAGGAACCGGGTTGATCCGGCGTGGCTCGACCGCGTTGGAAATATCGAGGTGTTGGCCACTACCTACTTCATGGTCACCATCTCCACCAACATCCGCTGTATGACAGCCCTCTATCGGCTGATCGAGCTCCAAGGAAGAGCCATGACCATCCTTGCTCGGACCGCAGTGAATGCTCAAGGACACCTCCAGTCAGCCAGGAGAGACTTGGTAGGCCAAACCTACCAGCTTATCCAACGAGGCATTCAGATACATGACATGCAAGACAGAATCTCCGAGCTCGAAGGAGAAGTAGCCGACCTAGTGGACGGCATGATCGAGCTGTCAGAGGAGAAAATGGAAGTGGAAATGGAGCTGGCGGTTGCCAATGCTCACCTGGACGAGCATCAAGCTGAACTTGACGATATGCACGCCCTCCATATGCAACTAGAAGCTCAAGAGGACCCTGAGGAGGATGAGGGAGCGTCCAGTATGGACATCGAGGAAGACGGCGCCCCTTCTCCTACTCATAGTGTTTATTTGTAGATAAAGAGTTGCAAGGGACTCATTCTTTTGTTGTACTCCTCAGCAGCCTAAATTTTGGAAAGAATTGTAATAGGTTAGCCTTGAGTCGAGTACTCCCTGTGTGGGACTACCTCTGTAAAGATCCCAATGAAGTCAATTCTTGAGTCTGACCTTTAACTCTTGCAAAGTGTTGGAATGTTAGACTAAGTGAGTTGTGTCGCGACCCCACACGTTGTTTTCTGTGGGTCTGTTCAAGTTTGGCCGACCCCGGTTCGCGAGATCGGATGCGCCGACCCCTCGAGGCAGTTCTCCGCCTCGCCCAACCTTTCGAGGCAGTCTCCGCCTCGCCCGACCCCTTTTTAGTGTGGATCGTTGCCGACCCTTTTTCTCGGGAGAGTCACCTAACCCGACCCCGTGGCTTAAGTTCGGATTCCAGGAGTCTGGGTAGGGTATGATTCGCCCGAAGTTGAGTACAAGGCTAAGATAAACGCTAACTAACATGAGGATGAGAAGAGTGTATCTCCCCTATGAGGACGTGAGTTGCATTATCAGCAAGAGTTGTATCGGAGAAATTAACTTATGCGTTCCATCTGTTGGAGTACTTCTAAGGTTTTGAATTTAATGGAACGTTAACTCTTGCAGATGGCGCATCACACCAGATCTGGTTCTGTGCCCGGCAGCAGCGAGCAGAGACAGGATCTTCCCCCACCCCCGCCCTCGTCTCCACTAGAGGCAATCCTAGCGGCTCAAACCGAGCTGCTGAGGCATCTTGTAAAAGGACAACAGCAGCAGCCCCATGGTGGAAGGGCTCAGCAGCAGCCACATGTTGCTCGCTATGAGGACTTTTTGGGGACGCAGCCCCCTTTGTTTCAGAAGACACAAGAACCGCTCGACGCCGACACCTGGGTTCGTACGATCGAATCCAAGTTCGAGCTTCTCACCGCCCCGTGCCCCGACCATAGCAAGGCCCGGTTTGCAGCTCAACAGCTGTGTGGTTCCGCCCGGCTCTGGTGGGACCACTACCATGCCATGTTGCCAGCTGGCCATGTGGTCAGTTGGAACGAGTTCAAGACCGCGTTCAGAGCGCATCACATTCCGGAAGGTCTCCTGGAGCGCAAGCTCAACGAATTCCTGGCTCTTACCCAGGGAACCCGCGATGTCCTGCACTACGCCCAAGCTTTCAATGACTTGTGCCGTTATGCCGGCTATCATGCGGACATAGACGAGAAGAAGCAGGACAGATTCCGCCAAGGACTGAGCTTGGAGCTCAGAGAAAGGTTGAACCCCATCAAGGTGGACACCTACAACGAGTTGGTCAATCTGGCCATCTCTCAAGAGGATTGCATGCAGGCTCTCAAAGCTGACCAGAAGAGGAAGGCCTCCGTGGCATTTCCGAGCCAGCCAACTCGAAGGTTCAGGATGGTTCCTCCACAAGCGCCCAGCCGACCCCAGCAGTCGGGAAGGTGGATTGCCCGACCCCCACCAGCAGCAGCGCCCCGTTTTTCCGGCTTCCAACCACAGGCGCCCCGGCCGACCCCACCAGCACCACCCTGCCCTGCAACTAGTAGCCGCTGCTTCACCTGCGGCAATGAAGGGCATTTTGCTAAGGACTGCCCCAGGAACAGGAATCAGCAGCAAGGCCAGAACCCCATGGCGAACAGAGGAAGAAGGCCCAAGGTGCAAGTTCGACAAGGACGGCTCAACTACACCAGCTTGACCGAACTCCCCAAAGGTGCGCCAGTAATGACGGGTATTTTCCTTGTCTTAAGTCAACCTGTTGTTGTGTTGTTTGATTCGGAAGCCTCTCATAGATTTATCAGGAGTAAGACTAGAGAAAGATGTGAGCTGGATGTCGGTCACACTAAGGAATCCTATGTGATCGCCACTCCGGGAGGAAAGATAGCCTCGGATCAGATCGTTACTCTTGTACCTCTCCAGCTAGGCCCAACTCTTTTTAAGGAGAATCTTATCATCCTTGACCTGGAAGGAATAGATATCATCCTCGGGATGGATTGGATGGCTAGACACCAAGTGGTTCTAGATACAGCTGCCCGAACTCTCCACATCAACTCACCCTTCCATGGCAGTTCTATCCTATCCTTGAAATCTCCTAAGTCCGCACTCCCTTGTGCGTACCCTCTATCGAAAGCCTGACTAGAAAGCCTCCCTGTTGTCTGTGAGTACCCTGACGTGTTCCCAGAAGACTTGCCTGGCATGCCACCTGATAGAGATGTGGAGTTTTCCATAGAATTGATCCCCGGCACCGCACCGATATCCAAGAGACCCTATCGGATGCCACCTGCTGAGTTGGCCGAGTTGAAGACCCAGTTGCATGATCTGTTGGAAAAAGGCTTCATCCGACCCAGCACATCACCTTGGGGTTGTCCCTGTTGGAGGTATGCCCTAGAGGCAATCATAGAGATGATGATATTCCATTTGTATCCATGATTTGTATGTTGTGTTCATTGAATATCCATTGAAGGCTACTTGAATTGATTTGCAATTATGTGAATTGTATGTGAAACTCTTTACTTGTATGGTTATTCTAAAGTTGTCCCTAGTCGGAGTTCATGTGAGGACACACATGAATATTAGACTAGCACATGTATTAGTTGATGACTATGTTTCACAAGTCATGGACATGGAGATGTTGAACTAATATGTGGACACATGTGGAGACATGTGCTAGGACTGACCCAACACGAGAAGTAGTTCTCTCTTTAAACAACATATACGCTTTGTCCTTAGACCTGAGATTGTCGCATGTGTTCTAGATGTGGATTGACCTACTTAGGGGCTATCAAACGCTACGCCGTAACAGGGTAGTTATAAAGGTAGCTTTCGGGTTTGTCAAGAAGCATGCTATGAGACATGGTCAATCAAGATGGGATTTGCCCTCTCTGATTGAGAGTGATATCTCTGGCCCCTCGAGTGATCGGATCCGAAAATGCATGGCCATGCTACGTACGGTTAAGAGTTAACCTACAAAGGGATTCTGAATCATAGGATCGAGAAAGAGCGGTCGGCTTGAAGCTAGACCAAATATCGTGAGGCAAAGGGAATAGCATGTATATTATGTTGTGATGGTTCGTCTGATATGATCTTCATGTGCGTATAGGAGTTGGCACGTCTTGCTAGAGGCCGCTACCGACTATTGGGCCGAGTAGGAGTACTCGGGCCATGTCTATACGTATCCGAACCCATAGGGTCACACACATAAGGGGCTGGAAGCCCAATTCGGATCTGATCCGAGTTGGATTAGGTTTAGAAGTACTAATGGGCCTCGGATCCAGAGGCCCATCAGGAACCTCTATAAATAGAGGGGTGGGGGCGCCCTAGGGTTCACACCTTTTGGCGAAACACACCTGCCGCGCCTCCCACGCCCTCGCCTGTTGCAACTCGCGGATCTAGCAGTCCGGCTTGCGACGCTTCCTCCCTGCACGTGTGGATACCTTGGAGGTGTTGCGCCTGCAGCACTTGGACGAGCCATCGACGAGCCGCCGACGAGCCACGACGAGCCGACGACGAGCCGCGGCACCGGAGGCGATCTTGCTGCACGTGGAGGAGCTGCTGGGCGTGACATGATCGACTACGTACGACTACGTTGATCGACTATGTACGACTACATGATCGTCTTCACTGCATCGACGCATATCTACATCTTCCGCACCAGTAGTGCGTCGAGTGGTAATCCCGTGATCCTTATACGGCAGTTCTTCCTGGTTATACGCGGTAGAAATTTTGATTTGCGCTAGTGTAGCCTACCTCGTATCCCAACAGTGGTATCAGAGCCGTAGCTGCTTAGTTTTGGATTCGGGATGTGTGCATATGGAGATATGCGAGTTTTCTGTTTGATCTATGTCCTGGTTTCGTGCCCTTGCTGCAATGGTAGTGTAACGACATACTCCTACCGGTCGGTTTCCTCCATCGGAGTTAAGTGATACACGTAAATCCAGTTGCAGTGAGCGAAAATCAATATGATTGGTCGAATCAAGATCCAGGGTCATACGCCAGGCGCATTAGATGTGCAATAGTAGATGGGATCTACTGCCGGGGTCGGGATTTTGCCGTATGTGTATGCTTCGGTAAATCAGCCGTAACTTTTCGGTACGATCTCGGATCGGGGCGATTTTTATATGAAAATTGATCTACAGAAAAAGTTACACATGAAATTCAACTGCTTTGCCGTTTTCGGCGAAATTAGATTTCCCAAATTCGGCTTGGAAGATTGAGTTTCGGGCCTCCCAAGTTTGGAACGTTAGGACGCCTAACTCTGTTTTGCAGGATGTATGTATGTATCTTGTGATCAGTATGGCCCTTTTGTGTATGTGATGCATGTGTGTAACTCATTCGTGACCTGCGTGTCGTGCGTACGGCAACACGGCAGGAGCCATATGTGTTGTCACTTTATTGTATTTAATGGTCTGCGTACCAATCTGTGATGATCCAAGCAACTATGTAATCTTCATTACTAGATTCTTTACTAGCTATTAGGTGTAATAGCATGTTCTAGTTCTTGGAGGACTCATCACCAGGAGGATGGCGCACATGGAACATGGAGATCGAGATCACCATGGTGAACAGGTTCTATGGAGATGGAGATCACCATATGAAAACGGGCCATACTGTGTCACAAGCTGTGTGAATGCTATTCTGTTTATGTTTTACTTTCTGCATGCTGTGATGTTAGAAGTAGAACGATCCCTCACAAAGTTTAAGTTAGTATGCCCTCCCAACTAAAACTTGCACCGTCCCATGTCTTGTACAATTAGTGGTGGGTCTATGAAATTAGGGTGCCACTAGTTTTCCTTGACTATACGTGGAGGAGCTGCTGGGCGTGACGTGATCGACTACGTACGACTACGTTGATCGAATACGTACGACTACGTGATCGTCTTCACTGCATCGACGCATATCTACATCTTCCGCACCAGTAGTGCGTCGAGTGGTAATCCCGTGATCCTTATACGGCAGTTCTTCCTGGTTATACGCGGTAGAAATTTTGATTTGCGCTAGTGTAGCCTACCTCGTATCCCAACAGTCCCGCCCTATTTGTGAAGAAGAAGGATGGCAGTCTACGCATGTGTGTGGACTACCGACCCCTCAATGCGGTGACCGTAAAGAACAAGTACCCACTTCCACGCATTGATGTCTTGTTTGATCAGTTAGCTGGAGCAAAAGTGTTCTCCAAGATGGATATTCGTTCAGGTTATCACCAAATCAAGATCCGACCCTGCGACATACCCAAAACAGCCTTCTCCACAAGATATGGACTCTACGAGTACCTGTCATGTCCTTTGGACTCACCAATGCACTCGCCTATTTCATGTACCTCATGAACTCGGTGTTCATGCCCGAGCTGGACAAGTTTGTAGTGGTGTTCATTGATGATATCCTCGTGTACTCGAAGAGCGAAGAAAACATGCCGATCATCTTCATGTAGTTCTCCAACGGCTGAGAGATCACCAACTCTATGCCAAGTTCTCCAAGTGTGAGTTTTGGTTAGATAGTGTCAAGTTTTTGGGACACACTATCTCCAAGGATGGTATAGCCGTCGACCCCTGTAAGGTATAAGAAGTTATGGACTGGAAGCCTCCTGCCTCAGTGCACCAGATCCGAAGTTTCCTTGGACTGGCAGGCTACTATCGGCGTTTCATACCGGATTTCTCCAAGATAGCTAAGCCGATAACAGAGTTGTTGAAGAAAGAGGTCAGATTCATATGGGACGACAAGTGTGAAGAGGCCTTCAAGACCCTGAAGCACTTGCTGACCACAGCCTCAGTTTTGGCTCAGCCCAACCCCTCTAGGCCGTTTGACGTGTACTGTGACGCCTCTGGCACTGGACTTGGGTGTGTTCTTATGCAAGACAACCGAGTCATTGCCTATGCCTCACGGGCATTACGACCTCATGAGCTGAACTACCCGACCCATGATCTTGAGTTGGCAGCAGTGATTTATGCCTTAAAGATATGGAGACACTATCTGATGGGCACCCACTGCAACATCTACACCGACCACAAGAGCCTCAAGTACATCTTCACTCAAGCCGACCTCAACATGCGCCAAAGGAGATGGTAAGAGCTGATAAAAGACTATGACTTGGAGGTTCACTATCATCCCGGCAAGGCCAACGTGGTGGCCGATGCTCTTAGTCGCAAGAACTGTTGCAACTGCTTGTTGGCAACAACCTTCACCGAGACCTTGTGTCATGAGATGGGGAAACTTAGTTTGGAGATTGTTCCCCATGGAACCCTCGGCCACATCACCCTTGACTCAGTTTTGGAAGACCAAATAAGGTCAGCACAAGTGGAGGATGAGGAAGCAAGGCGGATCATCCGGAAGATCTCATTGAAGGATGAAGGATATAAGCAGTTTCGGCAGGATGAAACTGGAAAAGTCTATTATGGAGACCAGCTTATTGTACCAGCCGACCCCAGCCTTAAGAAGCAGATCTTAGATGAAGCTCATCTCTCCAAGTTCTCAATCCATCCTGGCAGCAATAAGATGTACCATGATCTCCGCCAAACCTTTTGGTGGAGTGAAATGAAGCCGGAAATCACCCGTTATGTTTCAGAATGTGACACTTGTCAACGTGTCAAAGCCAGCCATCTAAAGGTAGCAGGTACCCTGCAGCCCCTCCCCATTCCCTCTTGGAAATGGGAAGACATCAGCATGGACTTCATAGTTGGACTGCCCCTTACATCACAGCGATATGACTCCATTTGGGTTATAGTGGACCGTCTGACCAAGTCTGCCTACTTCCTTCCTGTTTGCACCACCCACACAGTCAAGCAGTATGCAGAGTTGTACCTCGACCGCATAGTTTCCCTACACGGTGTACCCAAGACCATCATCTCTGATCGAGGAGTTCAGTTTGTGGCACGCTTTTGGGAACAGCTACAAGCATCCATGGGCACCAAGCTCATCCGTAGCTCAACCTATCATCCTCAAACAGATGGTCAAACCGAAAGAGTCAATTAGATCCTTGAAGATATGTTGAGAGCTTGTGTCATCCATTATGACAAAAATTGGGACAAGTGCTTACCCTTGGCAGAATTCTCCTACAACAATAGCTATCAGGCCAGTTTGAAGATGGCACCGTTTGAAGCCTTATATGGCCGGAGATGTCGGACACCATTGAACTGGTCCCAAGCAGGAGAAAGACAGATCTATGGCCCTGACTTAGTGGCAGAAGCCGAAGAACAACTAAAGGTAATTCAAGCAAATCTCAAAGCTGCCCAATCTCGACAAAAGAGTTGTTCCGACAGGCGAAGAAGGCCCCTACAGTTCGACATTGGTGATCATGTGTATCTTCGAGTCTCCTCGACCAAAGGAGTGCAACGGTTTGGAGTGAAAGGAAAGTTGGCTCCCCGCTACATTGGCCCTTATGAGATTGTGGAGATCTGTGGACCCGTTGCTTACCGGATTCAACTCCCAGAACAGCTATCGGCCATACACGATGTCTTCCACGTGTCTCAACTGAAGAAATGTGTCCAAGTTCCAACCGAGATCTTAGAGCAAGAGCAGCTTCAGATCGAACCCGACCTAACCTACGCCGAGTACCCAGACAGAGTTCTTGACCAGAAAGAGAGGCATACCCGGCGCCAAATGGTCAGGATGTACAAGATCCTCTGGAGGAACCACACGGAGGATGAAGCAACGTGGGAAACAGACGAGTATTTGAACAAGCACTTCCCAGGTTTTCTGTCTCGCCAAGGAGGTAAGAACGGCATACCCTACTTTTATACCTAAATCTCGGGACGAGATTCTTTTTAAGAGGGGTAGGCTGTGACAACCGACCCCAAATCTTCCGAGTTAATCCTAATCCGAGCCCCTGATCACCCGTCTTAGCTTTCCCAGCCTAAGTGATCAACCTCCAGACCGGTCCCGAACCATGAGACCCGACCCCTCTCCGCTAGTCCCCAGTTCCGACCCCGCCGACCCCAACTCACCCGCCGAATCTTTCCAAGTTATCCCCAATACCTCCCTTCAGTCTGACCAGTGGACCCACGAGATCTTTTCTCCTAGATTCCCCACGACAGGCGCACTCGAGCTGCATGCCCGCTTCAAGAGTTTCCCCGCCGCGTGGCTCAACTTCTCCGACGTCCGCCGCTCTGCCTCGTCTCTGGCCCGCGACCGAATGGATTCTCGCGCCCCCTTCCCCAATCGCAGCGGAAGCCCCTCTGCAACCTTTCTGCAGCACCTCGCCACCCGCGCCCATCATCACACCACCAGATCCCGGCCGCAGAGCCCGATGTCGCCCGTCTTTTCCGTCACTTCGACACAGTCGCGCCGCCTGGTCTTCGCTACCCGACGATTCCTCCTCCGCCAACCCTGACCACGGCAGCGACAGCTCCTTTCCCCGCCCTGTCAGGAGCCGCCCGACAATCTGTTACTCCGCGCTCGCCCGCGCGCCCGCAGCCGCATGTCTTCTCACCTGTGCGCCCTAGATTCTAGCGCCGTTAACCCGGTCTTTTCCATCAGTTTCACCGCACGACGACACCCGCCTCCGCCAAATCTCAACCACCGGCATACCCGCTCCTGCGCCGCCCTGACGCCAGAGCCCAATGACCGCTGGCATCATCCCCGAAGTCCTGCTCCACCGCCCTCGTCACTCAATCGCCGTCCAGGTAGAGCACTCCATTGCTTCTTCCCCGGCCTTCGCACCGCTCCCCTTCTCACTCCCGCGCCGCTATAAAAGGGAATGCGCGAGCCCCGCCGGAGTTCCCTTCGCCATCGCTGCCTTTCCGCCATTTCTCTTGCTCCCTGTTTGAGCTTCCACCGCCACCACACTAAGTCCCTGAGGAACTCTCCTCTCCGCTCCACTCCGTTTTTCCCCAAGCCACCCAGCCGCTTGCTCCTCCGTGCTGCGAAAGAGCTTACTTGTGATCCACAAGAAGCACCGCCGCCGCCGGAGCACTGCCGGACCTAGCCACTGTTCAAAGCCTTAGCCCCTCCGCCCAAGTCTGCTTCTTCCCGACCCCAAGCGTTCCTCGTAAGAAGAAGGTAAGCTGCCGACCCCTGGTCCGCCTCGTCCGACCCCTGTCCGCTTCGCCCGACCCCTCTTATCCGCCCGACCCCGGTTCCGTCTCGCCCGACCCTGTCTGTTCCGCCGACCCTTCTCCGCCTCACCCGAGGACTCGGCTGTATCCTTTTCTTCAAACCGAGGGTGTATGTGTAAAACTTGGGGACCTTTCAGCGTTGAGTCTGAGGACCCCTAGCACACCAAACCCTCTAGTTTAAGGGTCAGATCATAAGTTCCTTTCCTCCGACCCTTACCTCTTGATCTCCACCAACTCTCTTGAACCTTCCCACCCTCGTGCTTTTTGTCGCAAGTTTCTGGGCTCAGACTTGCAAGTGTTGCTGTTGAAATAACCGTCTATGCTAACTAATGCATTGCATTCGTGTAGAGCTGCGCCTCGCCGACGGCTTCTACGAGCTGCACCCGACGCCAGAAGACGACGGTGTAGCTGAGCTCCTTCCCTCTGAAGCCGAAGCCGCCCCAGAAGTCGAGCAGTTCTCTTCCTCCTTGCTCGAAGGCAAGCCCCGGTTGCATGAAAGCCCTGTGTTGTTTTACCAGACTTGCGCATGCCTTCTTTAACATGCTTGTGCATTTACGTATAGGAGTTGTTTGGAACCCTAGATGCATAACGTAGCTCCCCTGATCTGAACACTAGCTGTTGGATCGAGTAGCTGCTTGCTTAAATAGGAAGTGGTAAAAGTCGAGTGATTTCCTGTCACTCGCGAGTTGTAGGAGTTGGTTGTCTTCCTTCTGTTACAACTGTAAGGACGATGGACGGGGCAGGGTTTTGGGTAACTCTTTGGTGGTCGGTTGATCGCCCCGTCTGTCTATGAACTTGCTAAGGCCCGACAGTGGTGGTGTTCGTGATCAAGTGTTTGAAAGTACTAACCTCATACTTAGTATGGGATGAGGAAGCCTAGTACTGGATTGAACCTAGACGTGAGCGGTCGCCCCATTGTTCTTGGAACGGAGTTTCCCCTGCTGGATGTCGCACGTGGTGGCAAGCGTGGTCACAGAACGGCAGAGGCCGGGTCTGTGGAACCTTGCACCAAAGGAAATGGGCCCGACACGGGTTAGGGGATTGATGGGGAAGGCCGACACGGGAAGCGACCTCCGGGTGCGCGGATGTCGTGAGGTTAGGTTCACCATGCATGGTTAAAGAACTCGAATCGATTCGTCTGCCTCTCACAGTTTGAGACTGCTTGATCGCTATGCTACCCTGAGTAAGAAAGATATATGATGATGACATGGTCTTGTTGATATATACATACCTTGATTGATTCTATGATTGATTAGAATAGTTGCAAAACTTAGACCGGATAATGAACGTAGAACCTGAGCTAAAACTTGAAAATAGGGTTTCACATAGTGCTTCTTGGCAAACAGACCCCTCAACCAAAGAGCCTTGCATGTCTAGCAGTGGTGGAGTGGTTACTCCCTGTCGGTTAAGTCTTGTTGAGCTTAGTAGCTCAGCCTTGTTGTGGCTCCTGTTTTCAGGTGAAGTTGCTGCTCCCGACCCTTCTTCCGCTGGCACTTAGCCGCCCCAGCTCCCTCCGGGTTGGACGGTCGAGTGGGATCCCTCCTCGGATGGCGAGGAGAGGGATCAGTGATGTCCCAGCTGGCCTCACCAGGGATGTCCGACCCCGACGTTTTGCTTCCGCTAGTGGTTTTACCTTCTGTTATTTTTCTTGAAACCTTGTAAAACTCTGATGTTTATTTCATAACCAAGCTAAGTGTTTAAGCTGTTAACTCGGTGGACTTATTGTATTCGCTGGAACCGCTCACCTTCGTGTGGGTTTGCTAAATGGTCCTGTTCAAGTGGTTAAATCGGAAGAAAACATGCCCATGAATGCCCATGAACTTAGCTGAAGATAAATAAATGCATCCTTTCCACACCGTTTAGACCCATGCCCATGATTTAGTGATATACATGCCTGCAGTTTGGGATTGATCATATATATGTAGGACTTTTTGAAAACTTGTAAAAAAGCTTCTTTCGACAGAATAAAAGAATAAACTAATTAAAATCTCCCGTGTATATCTTTTGTTGATATACGATGTTCTTATTGAGACATTTAGTTGTCTTCAACTGCAGATTGCACTTTGAAACAAAACAAAATGGTCTTTTGAGATGTATGCAGAAGCTGATTATTGCAGAAAAAACAAAAAAGCTAAGATGATGCGATTAATACAAAATCATATGGGAAAGAAATAAAAATTTCGTGTGTATAATCTCTTGTGAGTTGAAATTACAAGAAAACGATGCCGAGAGCACGTACGGCTCACCTGGTGTTGGTCGGCGATGGGGCACAGCCAGTGGTGCGCGAAGTCGAGCACGACCCAGTCCGGCCTCCTCTCGAGCTCCCCGCTACGGCCATCGGCGGAGCAGGCGGCGGCGAGGAAGTCCGCGAAGGGCGCGGCGAGGCCGTCGAAGGCGGCCTTGAGGAGCTCGACCTTCTCCGGCGGCAGGTCGGCGGTCGACTCGGCGCCCTCCGGCAGCCCGTCCACCGCCGGCAGCGGCAGGGCAACCATCCGGACTTGACCGGACAGGCCGGCGGCGGGCACCGGCGGGAGCCTGGCGACGTTCCTCGGCGTGGAGACGAAGGTGACGGCGTGGCCCCGCGCCGCCAGCCGCTTGGAGAGCTCGAGGAAGGGGATGAGGTGGCCGAACGCCAGCCATGGGAAAACCACGACGTGGAGGGGAGCCTGCTGCTGCTGCTCGTCTCCCGCCATTGTTGTGGCTTTTGTGCTTAATTGCTCTGGCGATGGGGTGGTGGCGGCACATCGGCTAAAAATGCCATGGCACTGTGTGCCAATGACAAGTGGGGCCTAAGCACTAACATCGACGCCAAGACCACGAGGAACACGTGAGGTGTAATTTAACTCGTAATGTCGTTGTCGTAGCGATTTTTTAATTACCCGCTCATTTCAGATCTTTTTGTTTCCTCCACCTTTATCCGTACCAACAAGCAAGTGAATATCCAACTGAATTATTATTCACGGCAACTTTATATGCACGTCACGCTTCTGTAATAAAGCAGAAGAACATCACTTGCAAAATGCCTTTTTTTTTAGGTCACCAAGTTACTTTAAGTGATAAGGGTATTAATTACAAACGTATTCCGTCGGGGTGAACCACGGACATCGACCTACGACGTTATCATACAACGCATCGCCAAGTAAGATGGAAATGTGAAAATGGATATCCGAATTATCCGACATTCGTATCCACTAAAATGACAATATGGATATCCGTATTCGTATCCGAATTTAATGTGGTACTAAAATGGATACATCCGAATTCATTTTTCTTAATTTTCTCTATCAGATTCCGCATTCGTATTCGACAATATCCAACACTATCCATATCCGACCATATGAAACTAGTTATCTCTATAACTATGATAAATGATGTTAATTTGAATATAACTAATAGTATATCATTGAAACTATTCGAAAGTTATCTTTATAACTAATAATTAATGATATTAATTATATTATTATTTAATATTTGTATCCAGAAAACTATTTAAAATTTATCTCTAATTTGAATGACCAATGTCATTAAAGTTAATAATAAATATATATGAATATTAAATTTATTTTTAAATACTCTATTTTATCTATTTATTAATAAAAAAATTTATATAGTTTTATTATTCATAGATAAATGTTTATATATTTATTGAAATATATATTTATCCATAGATTAATTTTTTCATAAAGTGCACTATTTTAAATAATTATTAATTAATGTAATATTTTTATGAGCGATCTTTGTATACACTTGTTACGTAATCATACTTTAGTCTCTACTTGTGTAATGATTTTGTTATTCAAAAATCATCAATAAACAAAATAAGTAAATGTTATCTTCAGTAAATATCCGATGGATATCCGAATCCATCCGGGATATTCATTTTGTATTCATATTCGAGAACATTCAAATTCATATTTGTATTCAATTTAAAGTTTGGCAAAAAGTGCTATCCAGATCCAATTCCACGTGGATCGGATCCGAATTCTGTCCCTATTGCAAAGGCATGTGAACTACTCGGTTCCCTTTGCTTATTTTTAGCACGTGTCACATCAAATGTTTAGATACTAATTAGGAGTATTAAATGTAGACTATTTATAAAACTCATTACATAAGTGGAGGCTAAACGACGAGACGAATCTATTAAACCTAATTAATCCATCATTAGCAAATGTTTACTGTAGCAACACATTATCAAATCATGGACTAATTAGGTTTAATAGATTCGTCTCGTCGTTTAGCCTCCACTTATGTAATAGGTTTTGTAAATAGTCTACATTTAATACTCCTAATTAGTATCTAAACATTCGATGTGACGGGTGCTAAAAATAAGTCAGAGGAACCAAACACGCCCTTAGTTCATGGACTGCTCGGAGCTGGTTAAAGACCGTGCGGCTCTTGCTTTGACCTTCTGGACAATGAGATCGTACAGTCCCATTGCTTCTCCACGGATGTTTCTTACCGCATTGGCGCAATAACTTGCCACTAGTATATCACTTTTTTTTTCCGTTAACCCATAAAAACAATAGTGCTTATGATTTCCTAATAAAGTGACGTGGAATCAAAACTATGGTATACTGTACTCCCTCCGTTTATCTTTATAAGGCGTACGCGCATCAAGATTCAAACTTTGTTATATTTGACCAATAATTTAACTAATAATTTTTTATTTTTATGATGTAAACTTGAATTGGTTGGATTTGTAATTAAATGTACTCTTCAATGATTATAAGTTTAGAACCATAAGCAATATAATATAAGATAAAGTAATGATCAAAGTGTAATTTGGGAGATCATACCATGTCACATCACACTTATAAACGGAGGGAGTAGTAAACAAGCTAAGATAAATAGATTCTTTTTGGCAAAATTGGATATCTACCATCAAAAGAACCAATGTGTGGCTATTTACCATCAAAAGAACTACCCTTAGATTTTTACCATCAAAAGGTTACACGTTAGAGGTATGTACCACTCCGTTCACTTTCGTCGTTCGTTCGCTCGTTTTACGGTTTTTTTTTTCTTTTGCTGATCACAATTGCTGGCTTCCAATTTTACCCCTCGGGCCAATTCCTCAAGTGCGCTTGTTTTGGGCCCAGAATCCCCGACGCCCCACACGCGGAAGCCTCGTCCGCACGAAACGAGCAGGAGCAGGCGACCGGCGGCGCGGCTCGCCCGTGCATCTCCCACTCCCAGGCGACGGCGGCCTCCTCCACCCTCCCCTCCACAGTATGTGCCTCCTTCCTCCTCTTCCTCCTCCATTGCTGTTCTGAACCCTAGGGTTTTCTCCTCTCTTGTAGTGCCTAGAAATCGACCCGGAATCGAGGCATATGGATCCTGCAGACGTTCCTGAAGGGTAATAACCTTTCTCCTCTCTATCAAATCGCTGCAATTTCTTGTCATTTTAACCTAGTTTGCTGGTTTGGGATGGGGAGGAGGCGAACAGATGGCTTTGTGAAGGGTACAATGGTCACAGTTAACTTGGAGATAACAGAAAATGGTAAACATCCAAGAAGTGTTATCTTTTAATAGTATATTTCAATAGTTCAATCTTTTGATTTAATGGTAGATATCCAATTTTGCCATTCTTTTTTATGTAATAGGAGGGGTGTGACCCTACTGGTTATATATTAAAACATTAAATAAAGTATTTTACAGGAACAAAAAGATCAAAGAAAGAGAACATTATAACAGATATTGTAATCGTTCCTGAATTCTAGGGAGATATTTCTTTTTTTTGCCCTATGGATAACCAACAGAAACTCTTTGATAAAGACTGCTATTACGGCCTCCACCGAAAAAAGTTGATGGTTAAAGATCATATTGTTCAAACCAATTAAGTTCCAACATGCAGAGGCGAATTGACAATGGAGGAAGAGGTATTCTATGTCTTCATCATTTGTATTTGTACAGAAAACACAACTGTAGTCTTCAAGAAACATTGCGTTGGAAAAGAGGCATTTTACAATTAATTTTAATTCGAAATATTAAATAAGACATGGCATACATGATAGCAAAAACAAGAGCACGATCCATTGTGTCTATAGCAACGAACATAAAGCATGCAATGGCTACAACAAGAAGTAAATAATGAACTAGTAAGTTCAGTAGTAAGTTCATGAGAGAGTACCCTACAGCAGGGCCAGTGCTGGGGGTGCCAGATGCGCTGTTACTCGACATATCGAGCTTGTTTGGTATAGTCGATCAAAGGTGATGCCATGCAGATGCGTCTCAGGAAGTAGTGGTGCGTAGCAAGCTATTGCGCAGATGTGCTTCTCAAAAACTTGATCCCTCTTCTACTCCCCAGGTGCAGTGTCATGCAAGAGCGCAGCTTTGGAGGCCTACTCTTTCAGCGTGTTCTGTGCACACAGTTCGTCGGAATGCACGGGGACAACAAAATGCAGTGCAACCGAGGAGACAGCTCTGGTGGGTGGTGTCACTAAACAGTCTTTGCTGAATCACAGTAAAGGTAAAAAAAACCAACATGAATGAGAGACCAAGTTCAGATGTACCTTAGTCTATTTGTGATGAGTGATTGATTGGATTATTTGAGACTTTTCCGGTTGAGTCCATATTTCATATGTGCATGATTATGCTAGTGGCTAATGTGCTTCTTTGGCTCAAGTTTCATCTCAATTCGTTGTGGTTCGAGGGAGTACTTTTTGTTTGAAGTTGGACCTGTTCTTTATCGACTAGTACGGCGTGCGGCTCCTGTACGTTTTGATTCAATCGGTGTAGCACGTTGCGACAAGGAGTCGCGCAGAGCAGGCTGGCACGCGCGAGACTCACTGCGGATGCGGGGGGGGGGGCTTTAATGGATTCAGAAGATAAGATTCCAACATTTTCCCTGGATTCAACCTTTCAAAAGATAAGATTTCAACATTTTCCCTGGATTCAACCTTTCAAAAGATAAGATTTCAACATTTTCTCAGTAGGATTCCACAATTTTGAAAAGCTAGATCAACATTTAAAAAATAATATCTTCAATATTTTTTCAAATCTATTTCAACACTTTTAGCAGATTGATTCAAAATTTGTAAAATACTAGATCGACATTTTGGAAAAAAAAATAGATCGCCATCTTTTCTCTAGCGACGGTGGCGGCGGGCGGCTCCAGCTCCTGTGACGGCGATGGCGCGCAGCAGCAGGAGCACCCGCGGCATCCAGCAGCAGTGACGACGCAGGACGGTCGGCCTGGTGGCACCCTCTCCCAGACGGTGGCATGCGTGGAGGCATCCTTGCCGAAAGCGGCGCCTGCGGGGGTGCCGGCGGGCGCGGACAGTGGCAGGGGGTAAGTTGGGGTGGCTTTGGACGTCGACGTGCGTGTGGGTGACAGCTAGGGATGGATTCGGATCGGATACGCGTGGAATCAAATTCGGATAGCACTATTTACCACATTTTAATTCGAATTTGAATACGAGTACGAATATTAGCAAATACGAATACAAAACAAATAGTTCGAATTTGAATTCGTATTTGGATACTTGCTCAACTTATAACATAGCGTCCTAACGAGTATCAATTTTCCTTTTATCGATGGTTTTATAATTGATCAAAAATCATGTTACAAGTAGGGAGTAAATTATGAGCATAGTACATAATAGATATCTTAATGAAAATAACATATTTATTACTAAATAATTGAATATATCAAAATAAATATAAAATTAATTATTTTTATAAATATATATCATTTAATAATAAAAATAAGTTCATTAATACATTTAAATATGATCTATTCATTTCATAAATAATATAATGTATTTAAAATTAATATGATTAGTCATATAAAAATTAATTAAACTTTATCATTATGTATCACTAGTAATATTAGGTTAACATAATTAGTCATTTGTCATATAGATAATTTTTTAATAGTTTAAATGGTGTAAATAATTGTTTTATTAATATTAAAATTAACACCATTTGTAATTAGTATTTAGTAATATAAATAAGTTTTAGATGGTTTCATTAGGTACTTTATTCCTTGCAGATACGGATAGTGTCGGATATTTCATATTTTTGTCGAATACGAATCTGAAACTAGATAGAGAAAAACACTGTAAATCGAATCCAGATACATCCATTTGACATCCACATTAAAAACGAATACGAATACCGATATCTGGTAGTTTTAGCGGATACGAATTTGGATAATTCGAATTTTCAGACATCCATATCCATCCTAGGTTGACAGCGGTGCGTGCGAGCACAGGAACGAAGTGGCGGACTGAAACCTGGTGCCGACTGACGAGGAAGCGCATCTGACGGATGAGAATCACCACACCAATCTTAAACACTGGAAGCCCAATAGTTAACGGGCTTCCGGAAACTATATAGGAATCCCGGAACCAGGCAGGTTAGCAGCGTCGCGGGGACCTGCTATCCGACGCAGGCCAGCTCAGGCTGGTGGCCAAGCAGCCCAGCGGAGGAGGCCGCAGGCGGCCGCCGAGGCTGGAGACGAGCCAGGCCGGCAAGGCCTGCCTGAGCGGGTGGCCAGCGGCCCACCCAGGCGCAGGAGACGGCGGCCTGGCTGGCTCGCACCTTGCGGCCCAGGCTGCTTGACCAGCCCAGCAAGGCGACCAGGCTCGCTCCAAGCAACGCAGCCCAGCTGCAACTCAAGCAGGAGCCCATCAAGGTGAGTTTTTTTAAGCCCTTTAACCTATGCAATTGTTAGTTAATCACTACATCTTTGCTTAGCTACTTAATCAGTACTTCCACTTGCTAATATTTGCATGCTTAGCCAAGTACTCTTTGACTAATCTTTGACTGATTAGTCAAGTTGCGATTTAGTAGTGGGTTTAGCTTTTCAGAATCTCATTTTGCTTCGCTTCCGCTTCGTTGTGAGCGTCTCAGGAATCATTCCTGAGGTGATAACTTGACTTATGTCATCTTAGTGATTTGATACAAAGTATGTTTGGATTAGTAATCAGGATATAAACTTTATTGTTGGAGAGAATTTCAAAGGCTATCATTTACCCATCCTCTAATCGCCCACTCGGTCCTTCAACAAATGTCCATGCGATCGTATACGCATTTTACATAAAAGTCGTCGAACCCATACATAGCCTCAATTCCTCAAAGCACCTCGGTGAAGCTGTGCCGCTGCATGCAGTCCACGAGCTCGTCGACGTACCGCTCCTGCCGGCCGCCGTCGTCGCCGACGACAACCTCCCGCAGCCTCCTCGCGTTGAGCGCGAGCTCCTTCCCTTCCTCCTCCACCATCACGCGCCTCACCGCCGCGGCGACGTCCTCCCGGACGAACGCCTCGCCGTCGTCGTCGCGCCGCGCCACCTCCACGCCGACGCCCCTCTCCACCATCATCCGCGCGATGAGCCCCTGGTCGGTGACGAACGGGAGCATCACCAGCGGGTGCCCGAACCGGAAGCTCTCGGTGACGGAGCCCCACCCGCAGTGCGTCAGGAAGGCGCCGACGGCGGCGTGCGCCAGCACCCGCACCTGCGGCACCCACCCGGCGATCACCAACCCGCGCCCGGCCACTCGCTGCTCGAACCCCTCCGGCAGCAATGGCTGCTCGCCGGCGGCGCTCGGCGGCTGGCGGAGCGCCCACAGGAAGCGCGCGCCGGAGAGCTCGAGCCCCAGGGCGAGCTCATGCACGCTCGCCGCCGTCACCGGCGCCTCGCTGCCAAGCGCGACGTACAGGACGCTCCGCGGCGGCTGCCCGTCGAGCCACTGCAGCGCACTAGGCCGCGCCACCTCAGGGCCGTCATCACCATGGCCACCGCCGTCGCGCGCGTCCTCCGGTAGCAGGAGGCCAGTGGGGACGACGGGCTTGCCGAAGAGCTCGGCGAGTAGGGGGAACACGCGGAGCTGAGGGGGCTCGACCTCCGGGCAGCTGCGGAAGACGAGAATGCGGCAGCGCTCCTCGGTCCTCCAGATGCGCTCGAAGTCGGAGACGCCGGACGCGTTGGGCCGGAACGCAGCGGCCATCCACGCGGCCTCATGGCGGCGGAAGGCCAGGGACTGTGGGGAGGGGAACCACCGCGGCATCGGCATGAAGTCGTCGACGGTGACGCGGGGGTGGCTGGCGTTCTGTCGGCGTGAGCCGGCGTACGCGATGCTGGTGGCCGTGAAGATGAAGAACATCGCGCAGGGAACCTGAAATTAATTCGTAATATTATATGAATGGAACATGGATGTGCGAAATATTATGGCATCAGTAAAATATAAGCTAAATGACACATGGTCTAAACACTTTTTTTGCATATTATTTCCTCCGTCTCAAATTATTATTCGTTTTGTCTTTTTATATACATATATTTTTCTAGTTCATATGTATGTATATCTAGATATGTAGTAGAAGTTATGTACGTGAAAAATTCAAAACAAATAGTAATTTGGGACGAAGGGAGCAGTAATGAAACATAGGGAAAATGTATTCGTATGCTACAATTCAATATGAATCTACTCGTGTCATTTTCAAATACGCAAACTAAAAAAAGTAATTTTTGTAACTAAAGTTTGAATAATTGAATTAAATTAATTAAACAGCTACAAAACATTGCTTATTTGTGACGTAAGGGACTAGGGTTTTTCAATCACAGCTGAAATAAAAAAAGCATGTAATATTTATTGTTGAAATCATAATGAGAAGTTTCAACTGGGTGCTTCATTTTCTCAAGGTTGGATTTTCTTTCAAAACATGCTATGATTGGAAATTATTTTGATATTTATACCGATAGAGTTTTGGTACACTCCAAAGTCCGAAGCCAAATCCCGCGGTACAAAGATCATTTGCGGTCTATTTGGATACACACTCCTAAAGATTACGACTCCACTTTTAGGACTTGTGCATCCAAACATAAATTCTAAAAGTGCACTCATGAACTTTAGGAGGGTTATTTTCATTAGGAGGGCCAAGGCATCCTAATGGGTCCTTTTTCTCCTAAAAGTGGTCCCCAAACCCCCCTTTACCCCTGTTGCCCTCCCAAGCATTTAATGACGTGAACAGTGCAGGGGCATTTAGAGGAGTAATTAGGGGTAAAAAAGTCATTTTCCCTCTTAACATCCTAAAGATTAGGATTCCATCCAAACAACCCTCTCTAATTTAGGACTACCAATTTCTGAATCCTAAACTTTAGGAATTTGTATCAAAAGGCCCTAACCTACCACAAATTGCTTTTCAGTTTTTTTGCAATTACTTTTAATAGTGTGCGCGCTATTATTGCGTATGACACCGTGCTTACTTGTCTCCCATCATTAGTGGCGGGAACAAAACCAGATCCAGTTCATGACTCCCGGTACCACCAACGCCAACCATTGTACCAGCTGGTCCCTTTTTGTCGCTCCCAATGTCCCCATGAACCACCAGCCATCCTCTGCAAATTGCCTCACATTCCTAAAGCATTTGCATTCCAAGCCTGGACCTCCCAACCACCACTGTAAACATTGCTGGCAACAGTGCATACCGAACCAAAAAGCTGCTCTCTCCGTTTCAAAATGCAAGTCATTTTAATTTTGTAGATACGTAGATTTTGCTATGTATCTAGATATAACCATATATTTAGATGCATAATAAATCTATATATCTAGAAAAATCAAAACAATCTATATTTTGAAACGGAGGGATGTAACGGAGGGAGTACACTATGCAGTTTTTCAGTTCTCATACCACTGTCCTATAGGAGGTGTTCCCAAATGTGGTCAATATACTATCTAAATTAAACCGATTGCATTAGTACTTTTGATGACTATTTGTACACTTACAGCAGCCACTGTATATGGTACTCCAACTAAATGGATTGTACAAGTATTTTTGACGAATCTTCTTCAAGCTGTTGTCATTTGGATCCGGGTAGATTCTGAACAATGTTTCGCCAAAAAAACAAAAACAAAATTCACGCTGATTCTTTTAACATTGATGCAAATACGTACACACTTGCGGCTCAGTCTCACCTGGTGTTTCTCGGCGATGGGGCAGAGCCAGTAGTGCGCGAAGTCGAGCACGATCCAGTCCGGCCTCCTCCCGAACCCCTCCGCCGCCTGCTCCCGGCCGCCGGCGCAGCAGGCGGCGGCGAGCAGGTCGTCGAAGGGCGCGGCGAGGCCGTCGAAGGCGGCCTTGAGGAGCTCGACTTTCTCCGGCGGCAGGTCGGCCGTCGACTCTGCGCCCTCCGGCAGCCCGTCCACGCGCGGCAGCGCCAGCTCCACGATGCGGACGCGGGCGTCGGACAGGCCGGTCGGCAGCCTGGCGGCGTTCGCCGGCGTGGTGACGAAGGTTATGAAGTGGCCCCGCGCCGCCAGCCGCTTGGAGAGCTCCAGGAACGGGATGAGGTGGCCGAACGCCAGCCATGGGAACACCACGACGTGGAGGGGATGGGCTGAGGCTGAGGCTTCCTGCTGCGGCTGCTGCTGCCTTTTGTCTCCCGCCATTATTGCGTGCCTTTGCTGCTTGCTCTGGCGTTGGGTGGGTGGGCACTGGGCACATTGGCCGCCTAAAATGCCGTGGAGGTACGCCAATGACAGGTGGGGCGTCAGCACCAATAGTGACGCCAATGGCGCGAGGAACACGTGTCATAGTGACACCAATAGCGACACTTGAATATGGTTAACCAGGAACCAGTTGTCCTCTTAAAAAAATTATATTGAGAGTGAAACACCAGGAACCAGTTTGGATTCACATGGGTGTGGTACAGAGCAAACCATTACTGAGAGAAATCCCAGACTGCTTCAGCAACACACCACAGGTTAGAGCACCTACTTGCTAGTATATGGAGATTCTGTACACTGAACCTACATATCTAGATACACTTTGTATGACCTAACAAGCAAATATACATGCGCGGTGCTACACCGAGTCTTGCTTACGGCCCGAACCTCAATTATCAAGGATCAAGATGCGGCGCGCAGGGACCTCAATTATCAGTTATTGGATACCCCTTCGGCACCGATTTGTTGTTTGCTCACTTCTGATTTCAGGGCGGAACAGGGAGAAGATTCCCCTGACTTGCCCGGCTCATCGGGCGGCAGGCAGTGTTGGGAGGAGTGTGGCGCTGCACATTTCGGGCTTGCAACTTTATCTGTAACAGAAATCATGGCATAATTGTATCACTGCAGAGAACACGGCATGTGACAGTGCTGGGTAAAACAAGAGCTAATTTTGGCGGCAAGGGTTAAACACTTTTACCAATTAACAGATGTGATTCGTATCACTCGTGTCAAAGCTTGATTTAAACACCACATCAACCATACTTGGGCGGGTGGTTGATAGATGAGATATCTAAATTGTTTCATAGCAACACTATATCACGTTTCTAAAGCAGAAAAAGTATCACTCGCAAAATCTAGTATCAAACGTAAAGCATAACTTGAGTACCTGGAGAAAGACATACACTGTACATATCCAAGATATCCTTCTTAACCTGTTCAAAATGGTACTCTTATCTCACATGAAGTAAATATAGCTACAAAGGTTCAGGGAATATTAGCGTAAAAAAGCAAAATACCTGCCAGCGATTATGGGTAAAGTCAGCTATCTCCCGAACTTTGTTCTTCAGTTGCAACTTAGAGACACATGGAAATCTCTCATGTAATAAGTCCACCAATTTGCCCATCCCATGAGAGCATGATGTAACTAGTTTGGCCTGCATAACAACATGATTTAACAGGAAATCTTACTTTACTGCAGAGAATAGTGCCATCTAAATGTCTTCCAGAAACTTACAAATTCAGGCATGTCTGACTCTGAAATGGATTTGGATGGTACAGGTGTTCTAGGGCTCTTTTTGTTTGATTGGCGAAATTCTTGATCTTCTATTGTCACTTTAGCAACCACAGGCACATCAATGATAGGGCCGCTGGGGTATTTCTTCATACAAAGAGCTTGCAAACAGACTTTCTCTGCAGTGATACCTTCAGCTTTCTTCAGGTCAAGTTTCCTATGATCTAGGTTGGATATGACTAAAGGCATGTCTATCTTGAGAGCATCTTCTGTGGCTCTATGAAGAAATCTCTGCTCATCTGTAACCCCAGGGTTGCTCAGCATGCTGCAGGATTCATCATATTTGACAGATACAGGCTCATATTGCATTCCCTACATAAAAGAAACGAAGGCTCTGAAGAAGTAATCATGCAATGAAGGAATAAAGAACAACAGGTTTTTCACATTACTACAATTTCTGCTCAAATAATGACCCAGGTTTTCAATCATCTTTTTATTTTCTATAACTACGGGGCCCTATTAGCAATACATATATCCCTAGAATGTTGCCCATCTATCAAAACATGTAAAAATGCAGCATGCAACAGAAAGTTGAAATTGACACGTTCAGAAGGTTAGAGAGGTGGTTTTAAGAAAGCTACCTCATCCCCTGAAAGATCACCATCAGGCACTACAAAACTGTTCTCAGTTTCCTCTTCCACATTAATCACGTAATCACGTTCATTCATAGTCTCATCATCTTCCTCAAAATCAGATAGTCTTTCACCAGAATCCTCCTGTATCATGACTATATACACTGAGAATTCTTCTCCACAGCAGACAAAAAGGGAAAAGAGAGAATACCTCTTCCCATTCTTCATCACTCTCAACATCGTAATTGAGTTCTGGGTCCCTCTGAAAGGGTTGCCTTCCACTAACTGTAGAACTGTAGAAAAAACGATTTTATATGAAATGCTGTCTTTATGCATGACATGAATGAAAAACCACCAGTTGAATTCAACTATGCTATTCTCTAAACAGATTTTGTTAATTAAAATAAAAAGATGAAAAATCGATATAGAGAAATCTGTGTAATCATACATAATATCTGGAGCATACCTCTTCTTTCTCCAGGTACCGTAATATGCTGGCCTAAAGCTTCTATCAAACAGCAAAAGCTTCTTGACCAAAAAAGCTGAAGATGATATGCTATTCTGAACAGTTCTAGAATGGATATTCTTCCCATGAGATGATATTTTCAGTTCATCAAGAAGTTTGCTGAAATCAATGCTTCCTGTGCTCTCCTGAGATGACTGTTCTTTTATTGGAATTGGCATATTATCAGAAGGTGCAGTTGCAGAGGACTTCTGTAGCTTTAGCTCAAGAAACAACTGAACCTTAGGACTTCTCCTAACACCCCAATGGTGCAATCTGTTATGTTGAGAGAGTTTTCTCCATCTAGAAACATGTTCCCTGCATTGTAAAGTCACAATAAACTTGGCAATCTATAATGATCATCAGGTGATCTGTCTGCTTTCCCAATAAATGCATCAATACATCATTCCAATCATGACTGGCATTTTAACCTTTTTTTAACTAGAATATAATGAAAATGTGGGGGGAAAAATGTTCATATTGATTGAGCATACAGGCTTGCAACCTGATTGTATGGTATCCTTTGTGGTTAACATTAAAAAATGTTTCATAGGATTCACTGCCAAATAGAAATCTGATTGTATGTTATGCTAGCATATATTATTAACTGAAAACTTGAAATAGATGCAGACGCAATAAATTATAACTTACACCCAGAATTCCCCCACTCTCAAATGATTTGCTTGAGACAATGTACAGTCCATTGCTAATGTAGCTGCAACAGGAAGTTCTTCAATAGTTCCTGATGATTTTGAATTTATAGTTTTCTCCAAATAATGATTACCAGAACTTTCCATGTTACTATTGGGCTTTCTTATAAATAGACCTTCCATGAAGTTTGCTTGCTTTTTAGTGGCAGCCTTCCTTTTCAACTCAGCCTCTTCCTTCTCTTTCCTCTTCTTTGCCCTCTCTACTTCTTCCTGATGCTTCTTTAGCCGCTTATTTTCTCTCTCGACACCTTTTGCTTCCCTCTCAGCTTTTTCTTTCATATGCTTAAGTTCCATATCCTGTAATATCATAGAAGTTATTTAGAATATCAGACAAAGCATGATTACGCAGCACAAGTTAATTTATTACAGCCTTCCCCAATAGGAAACTAGAATCTAACCTGGGTCGTATTACTACAGTTATTAAGGAAGTTATTACTATCTATCACATCACAGCAGTATCATTGAAGGGATTGCTTTACAATAGTATTCTTTATGGCAGCAACCCATCCAAGCTCAGCATTTGGATCTTGATTGGACAACAGTACTTAAATGCCCAATGCTCTAGGCATCATACTTGTGATTGGAAAGTTCCCACTTGCCAAAATTGCAGTTTTTGGGTAAAAAACTAGCAACAAAGCAATGGTTAATCAATGTTACAGCTATTATCCACGGTTTTAACTTGTAATGTACAAGTTGAAATCTTTCAGAAGTTCACTTTATCATTTCATTGCTTCTAGTATTTTATTTTAGACGCTATGAAACTGTTTAGATATAGTTCCACTACTAGATCGCTGAAGATGCAACATATGATGAGGCCAAGACTCACATACGAAAGGACAAAGAAATAGAAACAAAAGTTCTGACGTCTAATGAGATATGAAAAAAAAGAAGCATGTTTTAATCGACTTTCAGTAAGACCCAACAAGTTTCCAGTCAAGTCTCAACTTCAAAATAACCTCCATCAATTTTGAAACCATCTTCACTCACCAGGTAATGAATAAAGATCAGCAGATACAAATATCTGGAAGATCAGAGCATTAGATATCCAATTTTCAACAAGCTATTTTAGGCAAAGAACTATTTCAATGGAAGTGAACATGGTACCATCAGATATATGAGCAATATAGATTTTATTTATCATTTTTCCAGAGAATTTATCATTAATTGCAACGTTAGATACAACACTGTTTTTTTAGTTAAGAAAAGAACTTACTTTCTTCTTTTGCTCATTTTCGATCTGCCTCGCCATCATTTGCTGTTCCTTCACGGCTTTCCTCGTAGCTTGTTCCCCTTGTGCTTTTGTTTTGCTTTGCATTTTAGTTCTACAGGTAAAAGCAAGATCCAGTAAGTAGTTAAACAATTTAAAAATATGTTGATGAAGTAAGATAAGTACATGTCAGCATCAATCTTATCTTTTGACTTCTCAACGTAAGAGCAAATCTCATCCAGATTTTGCACTTCCACAGCATTTACTGAACGACTGTTCCGGTTGGTATGAGTATTAGGAGCGTCTTTGGCAGCCAGCTTGCCTATAAGATAAAATATGGAGAAAAACATTCAGCGTCCGTGATTCATAACATCATATTCTACATGTTCAAAACTCATGTTGTACTATTGTAGGGCAAGAACAATAACTATAAATGTCCAGGAGTAATTTCAATGATAAAATTCTGTCAAAATTAAATCACAAATTCGTGACAGAGTGTTAAACTAGCACCAAGTCATCGAACTACAGTCAAAGACAGATACTTGGACAATTATGAATTGAATGTGGAATGTTAGGAAGTAGAAAAGATGGCAACAACCAATTAGTAGCTTCCGAAACTCTTCTTATATAAAACCTAGTTTCGCACAAATCCAAACTTGTTTTCTTCCCTGTAGTTGGTACACTTAGGATGCAAAATACAAATATGCAAAACAAGGATCCTCCAAATGCCTTCCAAAGATTCACCAAAGTTCCAAAGCTGAAGTGCTGAGAGTACACTGCTACGCTTACTGCAACAACATAACTACGATTGAACAAACACCAATTGAGGATATGGATATAAATGAAATTTATGTGTTAGAAAGTGGGCAAAAGGGTACTACCATGCAAAGAAAATAGTAACATGATGATGCCTTTTTTGAAAAAAAAAAGAACTGCTATAACTATAAGATAGGTTTAAAAAGTAATAAACTTCAAAAAGGACAAACAAGCACGATAAGGTACATGTCAGCTCAATGATCAAAATTGGAATAAATGAACTGACCATTTGACCAAAGCCCCTGTCAAGTAATGGAAACCAGTAAAACTGATCAAGCAGCTGGTTGTTCATGAATTTGAAGCAATTATTCCAAGTTAACAAAAATCGAAACTGTAGCCCCTCTGCTATGTACAGACATTTTCCCATTAGACGAATAATATAGTGTGCAGACTTGATGCATATCCACCACTGGATACACTACACATTTGGTTTTCCCTGTCAGAGATTTTTTTCTTTTTTTGGAAGTAATTATGTCCAGTGTGTTATATAAAATCTCCTGTATTACAGTGCCCAATAAAACATTAGCATATCCAACCATCAACTTAAGTGGTCCTTGTTCATATATCCTAAAAGAATGGACATTCATTTCATCTACGACAACTTCTTCCATCTTAGGTTGGAGTAATTTGTAAAGCTGCTAATATATATGACTGCAAGCAGCGCATCAAAATAATGGAAAGCAAGCTTAAATGGCTTTTTTTGCAAGACAATTATGGTTCCTCCTTCTCCAATTTGCTGGTCTGTCTGCTCTTGCCACACAGCCTGATGAACCCTCTTTTGAGGAATGGTGGAAGAAGGTCGAATGCTCGGTGGGCAGCGATTTGAAGAAAGACTAGAAAAACAGAGAAAACTAGAAAAATAGAGAGAAGTGCAGAGGGAGGTGTTTGTTCATTCAATCAAATTCAGATAACCATGGCAAAACTATAATCATGAGCACAGATTAATAGCAGTAATCTAACTGAGATCATGCAGGAGAACCAAGCACTAAACTAGAATCAAATGCTTCAGATGTCATTTATTTATTTTATAGATGCATCCACATTAACAGCATATATTTTTATACTTTAAGGACAAAATTGGGGGAAGAGAAAAATTACCAAACCTGAAAGAGACAGAATCCTTTCATGGATTAGCTTTCGAGCTCTCCGTCGAATGCTCAAACTACTATGCAGATGCGAGGGTAACAATGCTAAATCCAGTGTCTGTCCCATAGTCATATAATAGATAAGAAAGCTTAAGGATGGCCATTCAATGAAGTTGCACTAGACAGGAAAAAGAATAGTATTATTACCTCCCAACACCAAAGGCATGAATCAGACTCATCCTCCAGCTCATCAACATCCATAGCACAAATCCCATATGAAGATCTCCTACCAATGTTGAGCACCGAGTTTCGCACTGAAGACTCTGTGACACCATCTTGCAACTTCATTCTCTTGTAGATTTTATCTGTTAACTTTGCACAAGGGAGACTGCTCTCCTCCAGCAAGCATGCTATATTCGAGTCACCTGTCAAGCACGCAAGCTCCTCTGGATTCAGATGATGACCAGAAACCTCCTTGTAATATTTATACAATGCATCAATTTCTTGTTGCCATTCAGCAGAAGCAGATTCTTTATCCACTATATCCAATTCAGAGGAGGCCCTCTTCCTCTTCTGCTGCTTCTTTGCTGGCTGTGTTGATTCATGCTCACAAGAGACATCAAGACACATAGCACTGGCTGCTATGGATGCAAAATCCGGAGCTGATTCTTTTGCTTCATCGCCATCCATCTGAAACCCTTTGAAAATGTAGATTAGGCGTTATGCATTAATGCAAAATTGCAGACTAGCTAAATATAAGAAAATTATGTCATCCGAACAGTTATTGTCCAGCAAATGTTTGACACCAAACAAGAAAAGACCAAAACAGAAAAAAAAAGCATCAAAACAGATTCATACAAGCTGCCTGATCAATTCACTTCACAACAATTACGCTAGAAAATTAACCACTGTCAGTTCAGTTCCCACCAACCAAAAGAAAAAACCTCCAATAAATGATTCTTTTGCAGAAAGGAACAGGCAATTAACCACATTTCTGTCAGAAACAATTCAAGAAAAAGCCCATGATCCGGCTAAATTTTCTGAACGGGATTTAAACAAAATCAATTAAAATGCTGACGATACAGTTCCCATCAACAGAGCAACCAAGAAATCGATTCTTATCCACAATTCAGATTAGCAAAGATCAGAGCATCGTAAGAAACCCAACAACTATTACTTGCTCCAGCTCATATAATCAAGCAATCACCCACGATTTTCCGGCCAAATTTTCTGAGATTTCAACAGAATCGCTTAAACTAACCACTTAAGCAAGACAAACCACCGGCCAAGAATGTAGCGGGGAAACCCCCAAGAACCTCCATTCCGCTGCGTTCCTCAATCCAAGCACCCAGAAATGAAAGGAAAATCTCCTAGTCAAGAAAGAACCTTGAATCCAAGCATTTCCACGCACCAAACGAAAAGCCCCCAAAATGTCCTCTAGAACCCGCGGCAATCAGCCCCGCGTTACCTCCAGACGCAGCCCGGAAACCACCGGACGGCCGCGCACCCCGACGGGTTCTCCGAAGATAACTCCGATTTCCCCCTTCCGTTTGATACGCCTCGTGTCCCTCGCCGCTCCGGTCCGGTGGAAAAGGAAGCGGCCGGAGTTGAATGACAACGTTTTCTCCGCGAGAGCGTGAAGAGATTCGTGCGGCCGAGGAAGCAGACGTCGGGGATCAGGTTTTGGTGGGGAGTGGAGCGCGGCAGGGGCGGTTGGGGGGGGGGGGGGGGGGGGGGGGGGGGGGGGGGGCGCGCGTGGCGGGCTCGCCTTCCCGCCAGAAATGAGGGGGTGGAGTGGAACTGCGAGGGGTACATTTATGGCGAAATTTAGATGGAGAGCACCTCGATTTACCACACTCACGAGAGCCCTCGAAATACGAGGCAATGTTGGAAGAAAAAATTATAAAAAAAGAAGTCATACATGGAAATAAAAATAAGAGCACGTTTGGTTTGAGTTGTAACTTAAAGTTGCTTATTTGAAGCTGTTTGGATAGCCTTGCTTATGATCATCGAATGAGGTGGATATTGTCATATTTGCCTCTTATGTTGCTACCCCTCTTTACCTCCCCACGCTTCTTCTTTCCTGCACACGCCCGATCCCGGGGGCCGGTGGCAGGCAGGGAGCAGCAGCAGGTGACCAGGGCGGCGGTGGGGCGGGAGCGGCGGGGCGGGAGCGGCGAACCGGGGTGGAAGCGGCGGGCCGGCGCAGAGGAAGGGGATCTAGCGACGGGGAGGGGAGAGAGAGGAGTAGAGTGCATTGAATGAGGGCAGGAGGTGTAGAGTGCACATTTTAGCCCCCATAAGCAACTCTGCTAAAAATAAGCAGCCCCATAAGCAACCCAATAAGCAAGGGTGATTGATTTCAAATAAGTTGCTTATTTTAAGTTAAACCAAACAGGGTCTAAGTACATTGAGCACAACCTCTTCCTCCTTCGGCGAGCACTTCGTCTTATCAGAGATTTTAGGTTGGGATGGGAGGCTCTAGAGGGATGGCTAGGGAGGCTAGTGGACGAGGCTGGATGGAGAGGGTTGGTGGTGGTGGCATCGTGGCTGCAACAGCATCAAGCAACTGAGGCGATCGTAGCAGATATGTAGGTGACGGATCGGAAGAGGTTGTGGTGGAAGCGGAAGAGTTTGGGTGAGGAGGCAGAGGGAGAGATAGGGAGCGGTCATCGCCGGTGAGAGAAAAGCTGGTGCTGCGGGGTAGGTGGTTTGTTGATACCTAGGCGAAGAATATGGAAGAGTGGGATACGAGCGGAGGTAAAGGATTCTTTTTTTTTTAATTTCACGGAGGCCACGTGTAAAGGTACAGGCAAGCGGGAGGGGTAAGGGGACTCTCGACCGATTGTTATCCGAAGAACCCTCTCCATAGTGGCATCCTTGTTTTATAGCATTTATGTTAGGCTACTGTCCGGTGATGTTAGCTTAATAGTAGGTGGATGTAAAGTAAAAGTCGAATGATAGAAATTAAGTATATACTAAGAACGATGCATATTTATGCTATTTGTGGTGGTGCTTCTACTTGCTTGTAGAAATGTATATTTAATTACTATCTCATATTTTATATATGTAGTGGCTATATTCTTGCATTGCGACTGTACGGGATAAGGTGGCATATATTTATTGAGGTTTCTTGTCAACTTATCATCATTGAGTTCCTAGGCTCACACATCGTGTGATTTTATAGGAGAGGAAATATATGAAAAGAAAATAGAGGAACGGATAGGTTTGCGTGTTTTTTTAATGGTGTTATCCTTGTACACAGTGGTCATGTATACATTTAATTAGTCAAGATGGGCAAACCTAGATGCGACAAGTTAGATACACTCTTATAACATACTCCTTCCATCCTAAATTATAGGTTATTTTGGATTTTTTTAAATTCGTAGAGTTTGCTATCTATATGCATAATAATATTTATACATTTAGAAAAGCCAAAGAGATTTATAATTTGGAACGGAGGGAGTAGCTATTTAAATTTTACATTGGTATGGTGTGGTGAAAAATATAGATGTCGGAGAATCAGAAGCGAGTTAGGAGGCGCTCTATCAAACATGCCCATAACGTTCGGGTTGAATATTCTAGCGGTCTAGCCTTGGATGTAACAACATGATACATTGCATGAAATTAAAACAGTAGCATCATGATACTTCCCAATATGGACATAACTTTGCAGAAGGGGTTTTAACAAACAAAACATACCACCGTGCAAGTTGCGGGGGGCGAAAAATCGAAGTGTGCGCCGACAAATCCGTGTCCAAATTGGATTTGGATTTGCAAAATCCATCAATTCAGCAGACTCCTGCCGACAGCAAGCACGGATCAGCTGCATTGCATCGTCAGGGACAGGTTAGTTGGGTACAACCCTTACCCCTCCTGATCTGATTACTACTCTTGCATTGCATCTTATGCGAGATAGGAATAGGATACTGAAGAATCCTAATTAGGACCCCAGTTAGTTTCCTAATCTTCCTCCACCGTTGCAGTAAATCAGGCCATGGAGAGGAAGAAGCACCTGCTGGATCAGTTGGTGAAGCCGAGCATCGTGGCCGGGAAGTTGAGGCAGCTGCTGACCCACAAGTTGGAGTGAACTTAGATTGCTCAATCAGGCGGCTCTTCCAGCAGCTTGTTCATGTTCGAGCTGCCATCTCATCCTCCTCTAGTGGATCACGGCTGTCCGATGCTTGGTTGAACGGCATCAAACACTTATCCTCAGATGCACAGGGATCTCTTGAAGATCTGCATGACTGCATTACAAGATGATCCTGGCCATGCTTGATGTTGGGAGACACCGGAAGAAGGCAGTTTCCAATGTGTCAGGCACTTCTTCACCAGAGGAACTTGCCATCTTATCGATTACCGACAAACTGGAAGGCCTGCAACTTGGAAGTCCTGGATTGTCTGGTGCAGCTATTGATATTCACAATGAAATGCTATCACTTCCTTCTTTGGTCATGCGGTGCATCCTTTTGTGCCGTGGCATTTTGGGCGTTATGAGCATAGCTAGAGCAGAGGATATGAAGGAGACCCTGGAACTTCCAATATTTTCTTTCGATGATCTAACATACAGTGGTCATAACAAGGGAGCTGGGATGAGTGCACACACTAGTATACCACCACGCGTGACTGACCCTATATATCTATTGCCTATGTTTATCAGAAGTCTTTTGTATTTGGATCTCTCAAGCTGCAGTGGCCTTACACAGCTGCCTCCTTCCATTGGCAACCTTCATAATCTGGCTGCATTGAACCTCTCTGACTGTTATTCCCTTCAAACATTGCGGTGTCACTAGGAAGACTCAAGAATTTGTAGATTCTTGTTCTTTCCTGCTGCCATGAACTAAGGAGTCTTCCAGTGTCACTTTGTAAGCTTTCCAAGCTAAGATTGCTGGATTTGGCAGGCTGTTTCAGCCTTGAGTATTTACCTGATTCTCCGGTCAACCTTGGCCATTTAGAGAATCTGAACCTTTCAGACTGCAAGCAACTGAAGGTGCTTCCGCAACCATTTGTTGACCTTCACGAACTGAAGTACTTGAATTTATCAGGCAACCATGGAGTTGATTTGGATGCTGAGTACCTATGTACACTTGCCAATTTGAAATGCGTAACCCTGTCGCCGATTACCAATGTTCAAGGCTTTCCTGATTCCTTCCTAGAGCTTGCGATCCGCCTGGACAGGTTAAGATGGTGGAAGAACAAACGTGTCCATCAACATTGCAACCCAAATGTCACTAAATAATTTTAATCATCTAACCAGTCCTAGATGTTAATCAGTTGATTTATGAATAATATTGATATTAAAAATATTTTTTTGTACATAGGCTGCTTCTATGCATTCATATTGTTGTTATGACCAAAGTATTATTAATAGGTTACTGTCTGATGAGGATGACATTAGTAGTGACAAGACAGTCACTTCTATTTGCATAGTTGGTGAAAGTGGCATGGGCAAGACTGAGCTGGCCGGCAAATTTACAGTAGCCAAATGATTGTGGACACCTTCAATTTGACAATATGGGTATATATGTGTGATAAAAAGAGGCTATTAGCCAAGATAGTAGAATTTACAAGTTGTGCATATTGCATTGATGCCCCAATTAGCACTCTCGAAGAAATTGTAATAAATTATTGATGGGACAGACTCTTCAGGCAGTGATGACATTCCTCCTCATAACTTTAACAATGAACCCGTGCAGGTTGATGTGTTCATTCCCCAGAATGATGGTCAGCCCCTACACATGGTCCAAGATGATATCAATGAAAATGAACTTCTGGGAGAAAATCAAGCTCAGGAAGGACATCATGGGTTTTAAAACAACCCAATGCAATTGGGCTTTGTACAAACTTTTGGACCTTGCCAGGATCCTGTCTTCCTTCAGATGGAGAGGGTTAAACGAACACAAGTCTTTCAGCCATCTGCAGAAATCTATAATCAGTGGGCAAAGCACTTTTCTTCAGGAAATCCGGATTCTCAGGTACAAGTCCCACTGGCATGGTCTCATTTTTTTATGGCTCAACTTCTGAACCCTATGAGCTTTGTCTGGGCCAAGAGCTTTTTATCTTCACCAGCCATGCAGTTCCTCTAGTCTGAGCCGGCTCTACAACTCAGCCTACCCAATAAGTGTCCCAATAACAGACCTCTTGTCTGCCCTTCTAAGGATTCCTCTAATCAGGGTAAGGGGCTCAAAGCCAAGGACATCATGTTTGAAGGGAATCTTCATGGTGATATTGCAAGTTCTTCAGCTGCTCCTTTCATCCCTGAAGGTTTGGAGCAGACCATATCTGATCATGACTCCATCAGCCCTGAGATCACAAACTCACCTTCTACACCACTAGAAAAGATCATACAAAAGGTCTCTTCAACCTCTGGTCCTTGGTCCAAAGCCCTGCTCAAGAAAGCACATCACATGAATGCGTTAGACAGGGTTGATATGGGCTAACGCATTCATGTAGCCAAAACTACAACAGGAATTTAAACTACAATCAGGGATTCAAAAGTTCTGGTTGTAAAGATAAGAATTGCATTGGTTGTTCAGCAGCTCCTCCTACCTTGTCAAAAGAGGTTATCCGTAACTTGGGTGAATCATTCTGTAAGGTGGATGCCTCCAAGCTAACTTCTGTTGCTTTAGTCAAGAAGAAGCCCACAGCTCCGATTACAAGGAAGCTGGTAAAGAAGAAATCTGTTGCAGATACTGATGATGCACAAGAGGCGCCAAGAAGTAACAAGAAGAAGCCCAAGAAGCAGTAGTTTTGGCTGGGGCTTGTGGAACTCTTTTTTGCTCCTAATCTCTTATGCACAGGCACCTTCTTTTGTTATATGTCTAGCTTACCTTGGTTATGTTTGGAACTTGTGTCTATCTTCAGATACTTCTTTTATCTCTATTTGCTCAGAATTGGTACAGGCAATGTTTGCTTACTTTTATGGTTGCTCTCTTTCCCTAATTTACTATGAACCATACTGCTAATACAAGATTATGGAATGTCATGTGTTGGAATGTCAGAGGTATTAACTCTGACAAGAAGTGGAATTCAATTAGGGACAAAATTATTGAAAGCAACCGTGATGTTATATGCTTGCAAGAAACTAAGAGAGAGCATCTTGACAATAATTATATCAGAAAATTTTGCCCTCGAGCATTTGATAAGTTTGAATACCGGCCTTCTGTGGGAGCTTCAGGGGGTATAGCAATCCTATGGAAATCCAAACTTTTTGATGGGGAACTAGTTTTCTCTAATGAGTATGCTTTGTCAGTGAAATTTCTGTCCACCCTGTCTGAGAATGAATGGGTACTTACAAATGTTTATGGTCCATGTACGACTGAAGGGAAACATGACTTTGTCCATTGGCTAAAACATATTCAGATGCCTGATAATGTTGATTGGTTACTTTTAGGGGACTTCAATCTCATGAGAAGTCCAGAGGATTGAAATAAACCAGGAGGAAATGTTGCAGATATGCTTTTGTTCAATGAAGCTATTAGCTGTCTTGGTCTTGTCGAGATCCCTTTCAAATCTAAAAAATCACCTGGTCAAATAAACAACAATCACCCTTGCTGGAGAGGCTAGATTGGTTTTTCTCCACCCCATCCTGGTCTTTATCCTACCCTAACACTTTTGCTTACCCTCTTGTGATGGAGACTTCTGACCACTCGCCATGTATTATAACCATTGGAACAGACATACCGAGAGGGAAAGTTTTTCGCTTTGAAAATCATTGGCTTCAGCATGAACATGTTATGGACATTATCAAACATGGCTGGTTGATCCCTGTACAGGCAACAGATAAAGTTAAGATTATTACTGGCAAGTTCAAAAACCTTAGAAGGGTGCTCAGAGCTTGGCAAGCTCAACTCTGTAGCCTGAAAACAGTCATCTTCAATGTGAAGCTTATTTTATCTTTCTTGGAACGAATAGAGGAATGCAGGGATCTGCTGTTAATTGAATGGAATTTCAAAGACATTCTACAACAACATTTATAATTCCTCCTAAGACAGCAAAACACATATTGGAAGCAGCGTGGAGCCATCAAGTAGGTAAAATTTGGGGATGAATCTACAAAATTCTTTCATGTCAATGCAACAATTAAGCACAAAAAAAACTTTATCAGATCCATTGAGGATAATAACGGTATTCCCCAAACCAGTCACAAGAACAAAGAATCCATTCTCTGGGAGGCTTATAAAGAAAGATTGGGAACTTCTAATCCTCAACCAATGGATTTTGATCTAAACCATTTACTGCATGTGGATGATGACTTATCCTGCCTGGAAGTACCTATCTCTATGGAAGAAATTGATGCAGTCATCACCAATATGCCAAATGACAAGTCCCCAGGGCCTGATGGGTTCAATACTGACTTTATCAAAAAAACATGGCCTGTTATCAAGCAAGATTTCTATGCTCTCTGCCAAGCCTTCCATGAAGAAGATTTATGCCTGCAAAGTATCAATGGTTCCTACATTACACTAATTGCTAAAGTTGATGGAGCTGCAACTGTTTCAGATTATAGGCCCATATCTCTGTTGAATACTTCAATCAAATTGCTCATAAAATTACTTGCCAATAGACTGCAGGGGGCAATAACAAGGTTAGTGCATACCAATCAGTATGGTTTTATTAAAATAAGAACTATCCAGGACTGCCTTGCTTGGGCTTTTGAATACCTTCACTTATGCCATAAGTCAGGAAAAAAAATTGTTATCCTAAAATTGGACTTTGAAAAGGCTTTTGATCGAATTGAGCACACTGCCATGTTAGACATTATGAGGCATAAAGACTTTGGACCACGGTGGATCAAATGGATGAAATAAATTTTCAGCTCAGGGACATCATCCATCTTACTAAATGGAGTTCCAGGAAAACGATTCACTTGTAAAAGGGGAGTTAGGTAGGGAGATCCACTATCCCCCCTTCTTTTTGTCCTTGGGGCTGATTTGCTACAGTCAATACTAAATAATGCAAAGGAGCAGGGCCACTTGCAACTGCCAATTCAGATTAATCACAATCAGGACTTTCCAATAATATAATATGCTGATGACACACTTATTATTATGGAAGGATGCTGCTCCACCTAAAAAACCTTTTACAGTCTTTTGCCAACTCAACTGGGTTGAAGGTAAACTTTAGCAAATCCATGATGGTGCCAATTAATATCTCAGAGGAAAGGATACAGCAGCTAGCTCAGACTTTTGGCTGTTCAATAGGAAAAATGCCCTTCACATACTTGGGACTACCACTGGGATTGACTAAGCCAAGAATTGAGGAATTTCTCCCTATGGTGACTCGGTGTGAAAGAAGATTGCTGTCCACCTCAAACCTCCTATCTGAAGTAGAGAGACTACAATTAACAAACTCAATATTCACTGCCCTGCCGATGTTTCACATGAGTACCTTTCTGCTACTTAAGTCAGTATATAAACAAGTGGATAAATACAGAAAGCACTGCTTTTGGAGAGGATCAGACATCAATAACAAAAAACAGCCTAAAGCAGCATGGGACATGGTGATTTTGCCAAAAAAGGAAGGTGGCCTAGGTGTCTTGAATCTGCAGACACAAAACGAAGCTCTGTTGCTTAAATTCCTACATAAATTCTATAATAGAGCAGACATCCCGTGGGTTCATCTGTTATGAGAAAAATACTATGGGAATGGTAAACTGCGAGGCACTGTATCTAAAGGATCCTTCTGGTGGAGAGATATCATTAAACTTTTGGACAAATTCAAAGGAATAGCTTCAGTGTCAGTGAAAGATGGCAGTACTTGCTTCTTATGGCATGACTTATGGAATAATCAGGTGCCAGCGCAAGTATACCCACATCTCTTTTCATTTGTTCAGGATAAAAATTTATCTTTGAAGCGGGCTTACTCGATCACAGATCTACAGCAACTCTTCTTTTTGCCCTTGCCGGCACAAGCGTATAATCAATTGATCCATCTTGCTGAAGAACTAGAAAGATTGGACCTTTCACTTGATCCGGACTTTTGGGTATATATCTGGGGTAATGCAAACTTCTCTTCATCAAAGGCATATAAGTCCCTCATTGGGTATAGAGACATTCATCCAGTGTATGATTGGCTATGGAAGTCGAGATGTCAAAATAAACATAAAGTCTTCTTTTGGTTGGTTTTGAAAGATAGACTTAGTACAAGAGATATCATGCGTCGAAAACATATGGCTCTGCCCTTATATAACTGTGTCCTTTGTCACTACAACAAAATTAAGACACTCTTCCATCTTCTGTTGGAATGCCCGTTTGCTCAAGACTGTTGGATCCATTTAGGCCTTTATGCAAATTTACAACTGGATCCTTTTTCCATTATGAATATCTTCAAAACTCAGCTTCAAGTTCCCTTCTTCATGGAAATTATCATAATTATGAGCTGGTGCATATGGATGGCAAGAAATGATTCAATCTTTCGTGACATACCACCAACAACTCAAGGGGCCATCCCACGCTTTAAGACTATTTATTCTTTAGTTCTACATAGAGTTAAAGAGGTCCGGAAACAATCAATGGTGGAATGGCTAGAGCTTATGTTGTAATCTTCATAATTTTCTTCTTAACCTTTTTTGTCTCTTAGTTACAAACTGCTTTGTATTCGTCTCCTTTTAATATATAACCAGCAGGGATAAAACCCTCCTGTTTCATAAAAAAAAAGAACTTACTGGCAAGAGGCTCTTACTTGTACTAGAAGATTCTGATAGTAAGAGCCAGTATTTGTGGAGTTATGTACAGAGGCTGCTTAATGTTTGTGCAAAAGGAAGTGCTCTCATTGTAACCAGTAAGAGCAATGAAGTCGCTAACCTGGTCGGAGGAATGCAAACGTATTACTTGAGTCCTTTATCCAAAGAAAAATGCTTCATGATTTTCAAGGGACATGTACTCGGTGGTTTGGATATGAGTAGTTACCCTGAGTTAGAAAGCATTGGCTGGAAGGTCGTAGAGAAATCTGGTGGTAACCCAATGAGCATAAAAACCCTAAGTGGGTTGTTGTGTCATTCTGAAATTGATTTGTCTGAAACTGATATGCTTGTCGATAGTACCTTACCAGCATTATTGCGACTTTGCTATGATCTTCTGCCATCACACCTGCAGCACTGCCTCAAATTTTGTTCATTGTTTCCAAAAGGTCATATCTTTATCAAGCATTACATCATCCGGTTATGGATATCTCAAGGTTTTGTCTTACCTGAAGAAGGTAATCAGCCAGAAGATACTGGGTTGCATTAGTTTGATGAGTTCGTCTGCAGATCATTTTTTCAGCGCCATCCTTTCCAATTTTCAGGACGATGAATTTGTTATGCATGAACTGTTTCATGATCTGGCAACCTCTGTTTCAAAGAATCAATACTTCAGATGTGAGGAACCATTCTGCAGCTTAGCTGAAAATATTGGCAACCTATCGATTGTTCTCTCAGATTTTAAGACGGTCGCACTAGCTAAAGAAGCAAGAAATCTGCAGTGTTTCTTAGTTGTCAGAGGATCCTTCCCAGTTGTGAGAATTTTGAATTCAGATGATCTCTTTGTGAAATTTAGATTCTTAAGGGCACTAAATTTGATATACAGACATAGTAGAGTTGACACGTTCTATTGGGAACACTCTTGTCTCTCAACAACACAAATATCAAGGGCCTTCCATTTGAAATAGGTCAGGTAGGCACTCTGCAGACATTGGAACTCAAGGATTGTTGCCAACTTACTGACTTACCAGAAACCACAAGTAATTTGGTAAAGCTTCGGCATCTTGATATCCAGAAAGAACCTGGCAACATTAAAGTGGGCATGCCTAGTGGTATCGGACAGCTGACTGATCTCCAAACATTGACAGAATTTAACATTGGGAATAATTTGTCGCAATGTTCAATTGCGGAGTTGAAGAATCTGAATGGACTAAAGGGCCATGTTCATGTAACATGGCTCAAGAATATTAAGGCCCCGTTTATTTAGGCTTTCAGCCAGCTTCTCATCCCCAGAAGCCGAAAGCCTAAATAAACGGCAAGCTTTCGAGCCTAGCTTTTTGTGGGCCAAAAGCTCTGGAAAGCCACGTTACAATGGAAAACTGAAAAGGAGGGAAAAACGAGCTTCTGGCGAGCTTCTAGGTTATTTACCTGCCCGCCACAGGTAAAATACCGAATCGGTATGTTTCTTTTTCGTCTTCCGCCTCCTCCTCCGCCCCAGCTCGCACCACCCACCGCCCTCCCTCTGCACCTGCTCGCACCCATCATGCCACCCTCCCTCCGCCCCTGCTCACGCCCGTCGAGCCGCCCTCCCTCCGCCCCTGCTCTCGCCGCCCGCCGCCCTCAGCTCGCATCGCCCGCCACCCTCCCTCTGCCCTAGGTCGCGCCGCCCGCCTGTCACCCTTCCTCCGGCCTAGCTCGCGCCGCCCGCCCGCCCGCCCACCGCTCTCCCTCTGCCCCAGCTCGCGCCGTCCTCCCTCCGCCCCAGGTCGCGCCGCCCGCCCGCCACCCTCCGCCCCTGCTTGTCCTCGTCAGCCCTGTGCAAGATCTACTCGCCCGGCCTTTGCTCGTCCTCGTCGGCCCCTTCTCGTCCTCCCTCCGCCCTTGCTCATCCTTCCTCCGCCCCTGCTCGTCGACCCTTGCTCGCCCGGTCCCTGATCTCTTCCAGCCACTCTCATCCTCAGAGAAGCTAGGTTACCAAATGGATCCCAGCTTTCAGAAAGCCAGCATTCCAGGACGAGAAGCCAAAAGTCAGCTTTCTGAAAGCAAAAGCTCAAACAAACAAGACCTAAGATGATGGCTGATGATGCCAGTGAAGCGAATATAGTTGGCAAGGACTTCCTAGAAGCTTTGATGCTGGAGTGGTCTTACAGCGACGACAACATGGATGATTGTTTAGGCCATGAAATTGCTAATAAGATTCTTCGAAATCTTCAACCCAACAGCAACCTTCAAAAGCTTATCGTTCGAAATGATGCCGGCAATCTGTTTCCTCTTTGGATGCAGGAACCTTACCTTATCAAGCTTGTCTCAATTACACTTGATAACTGCTATGGATGTAGTGAGCTCCCATACCTTGGCGATCTGCCATGTCTGAAATTTCTCTTCATACAGAGAATGAATTCTATAGAAAGCTTTGGAATCGGGAGTAATTCTTTGGCCACTGAAGAAAAGCATCCTCCTAGATTCCCATCATTGGAGGTACTGACTTTATGGGAGATGTATGAATTGCAATTTTGGGTAGGCATAAATGAAGGGGATTTTCCACGGATTTGTCATCTTTCCATCAGTAGATGTCCAAAACTCACAAACCTACCCTGCCTTGTTTCTCTAGTGCATCTGTCAGTACATTACGGTGGTCAAGTGCCATCCTTCTCAGAACTTGCATGACTCGAGTCCCTGAAGATCGAAGGATTCCATGAGATTCGGTCTATTAGTTTTCCCCATCAACTGACAACGTTGAAGAAGTTGGAAATTAGTGATTGCAAAGAGTTGTTATCAATGTTTGCTTATTCCTTATCTGTTTCAGATTGAAGGGTTGTGAGGTGCCCAAAACTTGATTTGGTAGGAATTTCACTGGAAGATCATCACAGACAGAAAGTGGACGGTGGAAGGTAAATGAGTTCTCTTTTACAGTAGGACTGTAATTTATATTGTTATATTATTATAAAAAGGTAACCTTCTTAGCCATGCCCCAAAAAGGAATTAAAAGACAGTGTGGTTCCTTGCCTTGCTTGGTAGAGCTCCATCTGATAAAGATTCTCTACGGGAGCTGATTCTTCGAGAGAAGTGATTCTGTGACTGAAAGTGATTCTCTTTGATTCTCTAGCATAAACTCTTAAAATCAGGATGGAGAATCACTTCACAGAAATCAAGAGAAACTACTTTTTTCAGCTCCTAGCCTCTTAGTTGAATCAACAGAGAATCACTTCTCTCTGAAAAACTATTTATTAACAATCGGTAGTACAGGTTAGAGTTCTTTTTCTTTGTTGTAGGCAACAATACTGAAAGGGGATATCACTTTGGATTGTCAATGTGTCACCATTGATGCTGTATCACTACTGCAGCTTCATTAATACTTTCTTTAGTTATATTCACTAATACATAAATCATTGTATAAAAATGACAACAAAATTACTCTACATTATAAGGAAATACAATGTGCCGGATTAATTATTTTATTTGAAGTAACATATTTTCATCAAAGTGTCACATAGGAATCCTCGGCAATATTCTAAAGAAAATTATACTTTGGAACAAAAAAAATTAATATGCAAGATGCATCCTTTAAGTAACCTACAAGATACTAGTATTTGTAGTATTTCGTTTCCACAACAATGGTAGAAACTTCTGCATGCCCTTTGGGAAAATTTATAATATGGTAAATCAAGTTTTCAAAAAGGAATTGAATAATGGGAAAAACTGGCAAGTTCTTGTATATCTGCATGCATACTTATTCACAAATTAAGTTAGGTGGCCACTGTGCCTCTTTGTGGTTAACTACTTGGGGAACGAAGAATGGGAAAGAGATAAGAGAATGAATATGAGATCCAGAGACGAGTTAGTTTATTTATTTCCTTCCATAAGTCATAGACTTTGGGTATAGAACCTGCACTACACGTTGTTTTTAAGTTAAGTTTGGCTCTATTCATTCACTCACAAGTTCAGGATACACAATTATTATAAAATTGCATTGGTGGTAGTGGAAAGAATTGAAAAAACTTGCACCAGATTTTTGAAAGGCAATCAATATTGTTATCATTTTGTTGAATTGATCTCAGTTTTCTAGTTCTTGAGGGATACTTAATTGTTTCCACATTTACAGGAAAAGTCCAACAAAAAGGTCTATGGTACTGAAAGCCGCAACAGATACAAATCTCCAAGACGACGGTTGGAAGTGGGAAAAGAATGGAGAAAAAATAATATATTTGGCTCCAATAATGCAAGGTTAAAATATAATGTTCATAGGGAAAACTACTATCGTTTTCTAATGGAGCTGTTGCATCTGTTTCATCTTTGAGGAGTTGCCTTCGTGTCCTTCATTTTTATAATCATCTTTGAGATTAAATCCAGGAAAATCACTACAGATAATGGTATTATATTACCATGCTAATAGACTAATATAGTAAATACCTTTTCCGTTAGGATTTTATACTGTGTTCAGCAATTGAAGTGATCATTACATTTTCTGTATCTAATACAAAGTCGGCAACATTTCAGGTCATACTACTGCAGATGCCTTAACAGACACTCGACAGGATGTTGCGCAACGAAGATTTTGCACCCCGGCGACACTGACCCTAACATGCTGTGTGCAATGTATATCTCTGAGCACAACCACGAACCCCCCCAATGATCCGCACCATAAACCATCCCCTGGACCTGGAGGGACACGTAAAAGAAAGGAATCGGACGTATCTAGTGATGAACGTCCGGCAGAGAGACGACGGAACTGGTGGCCCCAACCGGTTTAACCGGTGGTCGTACTATGTCAGTCCGGTTATAGTTCAGTCATAATAATTTGTTGAGGTTTTGGCCTTTTGCTTTTCCGGAAATTGCTTCGGGCTTAGTCGTCTTTTGAGACACTGCTTTAATTTTGCATAAGCGGCTTTTCTTAATCGATTTTTAGACTAATTAAGTCAAGCCATGTATAGCATTGGCCAGTAAGCAACATTTGGGTGAAGAGAAATCCAAAATCAGTCGATTTGGTAATCAACAGCCACCGGAAAAACAATGAGTGAAAACAAAACTGTATCAACCAAATAATACATACAAGAAAAATAAAATAAACACGGAAAACGAATGAATGTTTTTGGACGTAGTTTTCATTCGTTTATTCCACGCACGGCTGTGGGCTGTTTTTTCATTTCTCAGCCCATGTTAGCCCAATACGCTGTAGTCGTGTTTCTTCGACGTTTTTTTCCCTTCTTTTCTTTATTTTTTTGACCGGTATTTTCTTCTTTTCTGATAGCGTTTGGCAACGTTTTTTCTTATTCTTTTCTACTATCACATGACATCAGGTTATTTCCCTTTCTATTTCTTTCTTCATTTGTCTTTTTTTTCCTTCCTTTCTAATTTTCCTTTCTATTCTATATTTCAATTCACGTACGACTAGGGTTTTGTTTTCTTTTTCGAAGCTACTAGCATCCGGACGTCCGATCCAATCGCTTGCATGCAACACGGTAATAATTTTTTTTCCTATTTCGTTTATTTAAGAAAATCTTAGATTTACAAAAAGTGAATAAACGTAAAGATATTATTGTTGAATGAGTAGAAAACACCGGTTTGATACACTACAAGAAATGTGTGGATCTATGATGAAAATTTTATGACACATTTGTTCTCGTCATAGATCTATGACATTTCTAGCTGAAAACGTCATAAAGTTTCACATCCGAAAAAATTTAGTGACAAAGTTACGGAACGTCATAAAAGTTGCCACTGTAGCCTATAAGAAATTCATAGTTTTGTGATGATATAAGCTCCACGAAAATGTTATAAACCAACGAGGGTCTCACAGGTAAGTTTAAGCTGATAAATAAGGTGGTAAAATAAAATAGAAAACGTGCTCCTCCCGTAGGTCCAACCTGCTACGGATCGAATGGGAAGTCTTTACCACGATCGGGTCCCACATGTAAGGTAAGTTTCAAGTGTGAGTGTGGTAGTTGGCGCCATAAAAGCCCACGTTGCAGCTAAAAACTAGTTTACCCACCGCCGCTCTCCTGTGATAGGGAATAAAGAAGAACAGAAAGAAGGCAGCTAGGACAGAGAACTCCGGCAGATATCTGCGCCTCCCTGTGGTGGCTCAGTCCTACGACAACACAAATCTAATACTTCCTTTTGCGGCGTGTCAATCTGGTCAGTAATTTTGAGTTGAATTCGTCAAAATTTCATTTCGCATTGAGGTCTTTCAATTTAGTCAGTAATTTTGAGTTGAATTCATCAAAATTTCCAAGATGGATAGAAGTTGGATACACGGTTGTCAACTATTAACCCCCGAGCATGAGAAAGGGGTCAATGATTTCATGGAATTTGTTAAGAGTATATACTCTAATGATGAACAAATACTATGCCCGTGTTGTGGATGCTTGAATCAGTCTAGATGTACTGTAGATGTGGTGAACCTACACTTACTTATGAATGGGATGTCAAGCACCTACACTAGGTGGATTCATCATGGAGAAACATTCGAGGATAAGGTTTAGGAAAATGCAAATCTGCAGGATAATGGGGTTCAGAAAAATACAATTCTGTAGGATGATGGGGTCAAGGAAATTGTAATTATGCCGGATGAGCGGGTTGTGGGTAATGCAGTTCTGTAGGAAGATGGTGATTAGGAAATAGTTCAGGAAAACGAACACATATAGGGTATGGAAGGCACTGAAGATGGAATTTCTGAAATGATAGCTGACATGTGCCACGCTAAAGAGCTTGAAGAGAAAATGTTAGAATGTATAAAGGAACATATAAACCGTAAGGTGTCACGGGATCTAAATATACACAATTTACATTTGTTGTGAAGTTACTTCATATCAAGTCTTTCTATCAGATCAGCAATGTCGCATTCAATGCGCTTCTGAAGGTGTTATCCCTTGCTTTCCCAGGAGCATGTGTTCTGACATCTTACGTTGACGTAATGAAATACATACGTGCTATGGGACTTGGCTATAAATCTATCCATATTTGCAAGAATAATTGTGTATGGTTTCGTAAGACGCTAGAGAAACATGATGTGTTCCCAATGGTGAACATTACAAGAAAAATCTTCCAAACTATGACGAAAAAAAAGTATCATAAATGCGTTTTTTTCGTCATAAACCGTGAGTCATGACGCGGGAGTGACGAAAACCCTTTGTCATTAATCCAGTGTCATAAACTGCGACTAGTGACATCCCTTATTTCGTTGTGTCACTAAGATTATGACGCCTATGAATCGTCAAACAGAATCATCATAAATGGGTTTCTACTGCTTTACCACGATGGGCAGAATCCGATGTGACATGATAATTGTGATAAATTATTGTGTCATAAAATGAATTTGGCCAATTTGTTGTTGGGTTGACCCCAAAATTGTTCCCACAGGTCAATGTTGTTTAGATAGCCCAAAATTGATTCCGGTAGGACCATTTGTTATTGGGTTGAGCCCAAATTTGTTCCTACAGGTCAATGTTGTTCATATAGCCCAAAGTTGATTCCGGTAGGCCCATTTGTTGTTGGGTTGAGCCCAAAAGTTATGCAAATTGTTTGCGGTCCTTTTAGTCCTGATTTATGAATGAAATTAACTTTTGACCCAATTATATGTGGGCTAAGTCCACTTAAGACAAACATAAATTTAACCAATCAGGCCTGATAAAGTCATGATTTCATTTCAATTCTGATCCAGTTGGCAGAATAATAAACATAACACACATATTTATGTATACTCGAAAATAAATTATTATTCCCCATCGAGACAACCACTGCCATACTGTTCAGCACATATCACAAACTATTACAAGATAACTGTCTCACAAAGAACAGAGATTAACATAGTTGCATCCAGGTCATAATCTCAAGAGACAAAGTAGAGCATTGATCTTAACCTCTTGTATAGGTTTGCAGTTGACGAAGGAGTGCTTCACTATTAACAAACCATTGTCAAAGTTGTACCCCATCTGATTTGTCGACGTCAACTTGCTCCCCATCAACACTGCTGCATAAGGGTTTGGTAGAGCTTCTTGAGTACTCCGCTGCCTCATCAGGTTTTTTTTAGCAAGAAGCAACATTGATTTGAGAACTTAACTTCCATCTAGCAACAGTGGATCCGAAATTAGATTGTGATCTTGTAATTGATTTAAACTAAGGAAAGTAGGAACGTCAATAATCATCATGTGTTTAATTTGTTACCCTGGAGCTGGACTGAACAGGAGCGACTATAGATGTTGACCCTTTGGCCGGCTGAAATAGGATATAGTCAAACTTCAGTTGATACATTTGTTTAAGTATAAATTAAGAACGAACAAATAACCAAGCATAAGAATATGTGGGAATGGTTGAGATCATCTGCAAACTGAAACAATTTCATCTATTAAGTTCTACAAAAATAACTATCGAAAAAGGTGAAAGATAAAGGGGATCTGCTGGAGTAGTATTTTTTCATCAACTCTACCAATAGGGTATAGCACATCCACATTCCCCAATCTAACTACAATGGTGAAAGCCAAAGAGCATGCAGAAGCAATCTAACATTTTCATCTATTAAGTTCTACAAATCACATATATAATTTGTCTTGGCACAAAAATAATTATTGGAAAAGGTGAAAGATAAAGGGGATCTGGTGGAGCAGTAATTTTTCACCAACTCTCGCAATAGGGTACAGTAGATCCACATTCACCAAAGCATACAACTACAATATTGAAAGCCAAAGAGCATGGGCAAGCAATCTAGTAATTGAATTTAGTAATACGGGGAGGAGACTGCTGACCTGACGAACATGAAGAGAAGGAGGTGGTGAATGCCGCTTCGATGGAGCAGCTCGGGCATGCGCTGCTTCCTCGATCTTCTTCGCACGTAGTCGAGCACGGCAGCTGCCGGTGGTAGCCTCGAGGAAGCCAACGGAGCGACGGCCTTGAACCATCTCGTAGCTTCAAGCCTGTCGCCGAGGAAGCCCGCCGCTCATAGCTGAGGTAGCCCGCTGCCAGTCTAGTTTGACGGTGCTGCTGAGGTTGCGCTTGTTCCTGCCACCGCAGATCTACTAGGGCTATTCGGTGGGAAGAGGAGAGGGGACTGATTTTGGAATTACCAGGCAGGATGTAGGAGGCTTGGCTCCCCTCTTTTATTTGTATATAACGGGGGAGGATCCGGAGGAGGAGCGGGGAATTCAAAATTTCAAATCCTGCCTTTGTGCTCGGTAGAGGGAGACAAAAGTCTTTGGAAACCGCCATGAGACCTGGGTCACTAGCATGTTGGACCGCTTGGGACTCAGACCCAAGCGTTAGTGACCTTATGTAGATGAGTGGTTCCAAAAGGGAGTCTGGGACAGTCCATGGCATCATGGCATTGATGAGCACTCCTCGGATTATCCTCCTTGTAGATTCATGTCTACAGAATGATCCGACTATTGCATTACAAATGTACTTTAGTGCAACAAATTAATGTACCGTTCTGTTTACATGATAAAATACACTTAAATAATACATTAAAACTATAGCAGACCCTGACGGTAGCTTCCAAATATGTACTTGATGTCTTTAAAGCAAGCACGCATATCCTCTTGATAACTCCGGGATGGTGGTAACACAGAAACACAAAATCCTCTATGAGAATTCCGTCCGACGAGATTAACGCTAAGAGAGACATGTACTTCTCCTGCAATTAGGTGCACTTAGTCTCAAATGGCCATCATAGAAATGTGGTCACAGTTTTCTCACATGCCATGTCCCACATCTTTAATGCATAGTGCAGCTTCAACTGTTCGACGTAGTACATGTTGGCGAGTGAGAGTAACATGGGCCAAGTGTTGATAGGGGTGTCCCATAAATTAGCCTCCTCTAGGAGTGATCCTTTGCAGGTGTATTTGATCAGCAACAAGAAGCTAGTAGGGTTAGTGTCTTTAATTGAAATATTTTCTGACTTTGACTCTACTCCTGTAACGCCCGTAAAATACACCCAGTTAAATCACCCGTTAAAAATACTTTCCAAAATTTTTCCGACCGCCGAGCTCCGTCAAATCCTCTCCCATCCGTCGGCCGCGCCGTCCTGGCCCCGGCTTGTCAACTCTCCATTTTCCGCTCCCCGTAATTTTCGCCGCATGCCCGTCAAGTCCATCACCGCGCGCAGACGAATCCCGCAATTTTCGCCATCTTTTTCCCCTCCCTTTCCTCCCTTTCTCTTCTTTCTTTCTTTTTCTTCCTCTTTCTTTCCCTTCTCCTTTTTCCTTCTCTTTCTTCCTCCTCTCCTCCTTCTTCTCTCTCTTCTTTACTTCCCCTGCCACCCCCACTTGCGCCTGGCCTGGCACCCCACGCCGGCACGCGCGCCGCCGCCGCCGTGCTGCGCCGCCTGCGCCGCCCGCGCCCGCCGCCTCGCGCCGCGCCGCCGTCGCCCGCCCCGCGCCGCGCCGCCACGCCACCGCCGCGCCCTCGCCGCGTCACGTCGCCCGTGCCACGCCCGCTCACGCCTTGGCGTCTAGTGCTTGGCCCGGTGCGTCGCGTCGTGTCGCCGGTCGCCGGTCACCGCTCCTGTGGCCTCGTCGACCACGCCGCCACGCCATCCACGAGCTCCACCACTCCGGCACGCCACCGGCCAAAAGTCCGGCCGCCATCATTGCCTCGGCCCTCGCCCGCCCGTGCGCCGCCTATAAAAGGGGGGAGCCGAGCCTTCACCTCCACACCCTCGCCACGAGCACCTTGCCTTCCTCCACCACCACCACCAGAGCGCCGACGACCATCCTTTTCTCAACCTTCTGTTGTCTCCAGGAAGAAGAAGGGGTAAATCCCTCTCCTCGCGATCCAACCCACCAATTTCCCTGATTCGCGAACAAGTCCTCCCACCATTCCAAAAATAATTACAGATAGGCCCCTGCTCTCGCGGTTCAGTCCTAAACCTCGTTTTAACGCCCCTAATACTCCTTTAACCCGTCATTTCATGCGCCAAATTTCCACCAATCCACCCCAAATTCGACCACAGCCTCCTCTCATATATTTCCGCCGAGGCATATCAAAATTTCATGAAAATACCCTGCCTACCTATTTTCCGTTCATATTTCCTGTTCGGAGCTCAACGGGTAAAATCTTTTTCCTTTTTATTTATTGTGTGCTCGTTTGTGTGTGCCGTAGATCGCGGAGTACCCGAGGAGGAGCGCGAGGAGGAGTTCGACCGCGAGCCCGAGCCCGAGGACCAGTACCGCGAGCAGGAGCTCCCGGAAGGCTTTGAGAACGGCAAGTCCAATCTCACCCTTTGATGCATATTTAATACCCAGTTTTTCAGACACAACCTATTGGCCTGTTTTATAAAATGCATATTGTTTTATCGCAAGACATGGTTGGATAGCCACCCCTTGATTGTTATGACTATTCCTTGTTGTCCCATATTTATCTCTAAATATGAGTTGCTCTGTTTAGATGATAAATACTGCTAGAATGCTTAGGAACTCTTTATCCAAATTCAAACATGACTACACCTGTTTACTCGGAAAATAATGTGTGAGTATGTTTAACTGAGGAGTTGGGTTTTCGGGTGTAAAGAGAGGTGGTGGATGAGATGGATGGGTGTTTCTTGTGTGGAACGCCGGGTTGTTGGGCTCGTACCTCAGTGGTTGAGCAAAGTGGGAGATATCCATCTTGTCATGGCTAAGGACCGAGTTGATGTGTCATCCTGCCTAATTCCATCATCGTACAACCACTCGACCGTTGTATGGGCAACGGCTTAGCATAAATCCCACTAGCTAAACTGCTAGGCTTCAGGTGTGCTGGTGAGCAACGGGAGGCCTTGGAAAAGGACTAAGCTCTTGGTGACTTAGGTCCCGGTTTCGGCCCCGTGAATGGGTTGCTAACCCCTTGAGCGCTTCCGTGTTGACTAGTCAGTGTTGGCTAAGGTGGGTAATGGCTCTGTTAGGATCCGTACCGACACTAAGGTGATCGCGATACGGTACCCTACTTGTGGGAAAAGTGTACAACCTCTGCAGAGTTAAAACCTATCCGGGTAGCCGTGTCCACGGCATTGGACGAGTTACGGCTCGGTCACACAACTAGCTTTTGGGGATGACTGGTATTTTACTGCGTGTGTGGGTGTGTGGAATTTTGGAAGTGTCCGGCAGGTGTGCCGTGCGCTACGGCGGACGGGGAGTTCGATAGCGATAAAACTTGGATCCTTTGTGTAGGATCAACCCCACTTGATATGTTGTTTACTAAAATGTTTTTCATTAAACCTCTTTGAAATGGAACCCCGCATGTGTCTAAAAATTCAGCTTTACTGCAAATAAACCCTAGCTTATTCCTTGATTATTCATATGCATATTCTTGTTGTATCCCCCTCCGTGGATGGGGTTGGACTTGCTGAGTACTTTTGTACTCACCCTTGTGTTGTTACTTCAGAGGAGGATCCGGACTTCGTCGCCGAGGACTTCGAGTAGGAGGTTGCGTCTGCACCCAACGCTGCCTGCGGTGTTGGCCCTTTTGCAGGATGCTTCCGCTGACGCTTAGCTTCGATTGCAGCCCGGAGTCCGACTGGACTGCAACTTGGATTTGTGTTGTTATCGCTTTAGTCTTGCTTTGGGTGTGGCTTGCCCGCCCGCTCCTTCGGGAGCTGTACGGTTTCTGAACTATCTGTTGAATAAATGTGTTATCAGCCTCCTGGGACTGATAAATTGGATCACATTTAGTCTCTACTTATGTGGGGACGCTTCAGGTGGTATCAGAGCCGTCGTTGGCCGTAGGACGTAACCATTAGGACCAGAAAAGCCTTTTTGACCAAATTAAATGATTTACAAAATTTTTTGCTACCCCTGCTCAATTGCAAAACTGATTTACACCCCGATTCTTTCCAGATGGCCGAAGAAGGATGGACCAACAGCCACTGCCTGGAGGAGCCCAGTTTTCCAGGTTGCTGTTCGCCTGCATGGACCGCCTCAGGATTTACGAGCGCCCGGAGTACTCCAGCAGGGAGTATGAGGACCGTGGGACTCTCCGGTGCGAGATGACCATCTTTGTGGGCAGGAGCAGCCGCTTCCCCGACATTCAGCCTTGGAATGTGTCTGCCACTGGTTTCCGGCGGAAAGACACTTACCAGGTGGCAGCTTGAAAAGCCCTGCGCTACCTGTGCCAAATTTATGAGCGGCACATCGGACGCACACCGATGAGGTTCTACCCGCCTATCAAGAAGAACCGCCCGGTTTGGCTGGCCCGGGTGAGGACTTTGGAGGGACGTGGACAGCGCGAGGATGACCCCATCGTGCTCCATATGGCTGCTTATCTTCTCACTTTGGATGAGCTCTGCGATGAGCAGGCCGCCCATTTGAAGCAGCAGATCCGCAGAGCCGAGGATGCCGAGATTATGGTGAGGAGGCTCCAGGTGAGATTGGCAGCAGCTGAGGCCCGAGCCGCGGCCGCCCAAAGCAATGAGGCCCTCGCCATCGAGGCCCTCAAAGAGGCCGAGGACCGGCACGCGCAGGCACTGAAGGAAGCCCACTGCTCGGACCGCACAAGGAGGAAGATGCGGATCATGGAGGACGACGAGGCCCCAGTATTGGATGGAGTCCCTGTTGCCCAGGGGTCCGGAAAGCGGAAGAGCCCCGATGCCACACCAGCACCACCGCCTTCGGAAAGGGACTCTGAGGTGGCCAATGAACTCCCTCCCATAGGTGGGACCCTAAGAGATGAGGTGCTGGCCCTCCTTATTCCGCCAGAAGACCACTCCGCGCAGTGTGCAGATTCGTCCCGCGAGTAGAGTGCCCAGCCCAGAGTTTGCCCGAGGGAGTGGAGTCGTCATGGTCCGTGGTCCAGAGTTGTACTCCAGAAGCTGTCCCGAGTCTAGATTTGTACCCCCCCCAGTTGTGTCGTTGTACCAGTCGTGTAGCACGTGTTTTGGTCCCACCCCAAGTGTTGTAACCACCCCGGCAAAATAATAAAATCATTTGTGCTTGTGGTTTGTTAGTCTGTGTGCTTGTCGACAGGAGGTGGATTCTGTCTCTTCGAAAATTCGAAATAATTAACTAAACATCACCTTAATATCTAAATCCAAGTCTCATGAAAGTTCACTCAATCTGCAGATGCCTCCCAAGCGTGCCACCAGGACCTCCCCGAGTCAGGCACGTGCCACTCCTAGTGCGGAAAGGCAACAGGAAAGGCAGGGACCCCCACCAATAGTGCACCATGAGGAGCAAGAGGTGAATCAGCCCGAGGGCAGGGGGGAAAGTCAAGTGGGAGCACAGGAGCCACCGCCCCCACCAGTCATTGATTTGGTACAAGTCATGAACAACCAGACCCTTCTGCTGGAAGCCTTGGCCAATGCCATCACTCGCCAGAGGCCCCGCGGACAGGGTATGAATGAGAAACTGACAGACTTCCTCCGCACCAAGCCACCCACTTTTGGCGGGTCCATCAACCCCCTGGACGCAGATGACTGGCTGCGGGTCATTCAGAGGAAGCTAGAGCCATTCGGCTGTGAGAGCAGGGACAAGGTTCTCCTGGCTGCACACCAGCTCACTGGGACTGCTTTAGCCTGGTGGGAGAACTACTGCACAGCCGCCCAGGATGCCTCCACTATCACCTGGGATGAGTTTGTGACAGAGTTCCGCTGCTATCACATTCCTGCGGCTACCATGAAGCGCAAGGCAGATGAATTCCATGAACTGCGTCAAGGCAACAAGTCCATGGAAGAGTACACCTATCAGTTCATGGAGTTGGCCCGCTATGCTCCAGAAGAAGTAGACAAGGATGAGAAGAAGCAAGACATGTTCAAGAAGGGCTTGAATGCGGAACTGAGGACTCTGCTTACTCCTCAGATCTACCCTGACTTCAACACCCTGATGAACATGGCCATTCTGATTGAGAGAGCCAAGGCAGATGAGAGGAGGGACAACAAGCGCCGGTTCCTGGACAGCAAGACCCACCAGCAGGACAGGTTCCAGAAACCAAGAAGCTTTGGTTACCCCATGCCCAGGTCCCAAGCTCCCATGCAGTACCGGACCCAGTCTCAAGCCTCTGGTTCCCATCAGACCAATGCCCCATTCAGAAGCCAGAACCCTGTCAAGGCCCCACAGAATAGCGCCAGTCAGGTCACCAACAACGGCAGGGCATGCTTCAACTGCCGTGAGCCAGGGCACTTCATTGACAATTGCCCCTACGCCAACAAGCCAGTTGCATCAGCCTTCTCCAACGTAGTGACTGGGCCAAGGGCAGCAGTGTCAGGAGCCAACCGTGTTCCCGTCCGCAGCAACAACCCCGGCAACAACAACAACAACAACAGCCAGCAGATGAGGCAGCCCCAGCAGTCGTTTGGACGAGCCCGCGTCAACCACATCAGCGCGCAAGAGGCTCAGGAAGCTCAGGGCGTTGTACTCGGTGAGTTTCTAGTCAGCTCAGTTTTGGCAACAGTACTCTTCGATTCTGGAGCATCACATTCATTTATATCATCAAGCTTTGTGGATAAGCACCACATACCTATAGTACTACTAAAGGTACCCCTAATAACCCGGACGCCTGGAGCCGACATCCAGTGTCGACTAGGTTGTTCCCGGGTAAGGATCAATTTAAGTGGGGTAGAATTCCTAGCAGATTTGGTAGTACTGAAGTCTAAGGGAATAGATGTGATCCTTGGAATGGATTGGCTAAGCCTACATGATGGACACATAGGATGTGCTGATAAGGTAGTGCGCCTAATTAACCAGGATGGCGTGCAAGTGACCTGCCACACCCGGGGAAGTGGGCCCGACCCAATGGTTTTTAGCATGGAAGCCAAGGCCATAGAAGGAGTCCCGGTAGTGAGTGAATACCCGGATGTTTTTCCTGAAGAACTACCTGGAATGCCCCCGGACAGAGATATAGAGTTTGTGATCGACCTTATCCCTGGGACCTCCCCTATAGCCAAGAGGTCCTATAGAATGGCAGCATCTGAGTTAGCAGAGCTGAAGAAACAGTTAGGTGAACTGCAGCAGAGTGGCTTTATCAGACCTAGCTCATCCCCGTGGGGAGCCCCAGTGCTATTTGTCAAGAAGAAAGATGGAAGCATGAGGATGTGCGTGGATTATCGCGCACTAAATGAGGTCACCATCAAGAATAAATACCCCCTTCCCAGAATAGATGACCTATTTGACCAGTTAAAAGGAGCTAAGTACTTCTCCAAAATAGATTTGAGATCAGGGTACCACCAGCTCAAGATTAAGGAAAGTGATATCCCGAAGACAGCTTTTGTTACCCGGTATGGCCAGTTTGAATTCACAGTGATGTCCTTTGGACTGACCAATGCCCCTGCTTATTTCATGAATCTCATGAATAAGGTGTTTATGGAGGAGCTAGACAAGTTTGTCGTGGTCTTTATCGACGACATACTTATTTACTCCAAGAGTGTCCAAGAGCATGAGCAACATCTGCGAGTAGTACTGGAGAAATTGAGAGCCCACCGACTTTATGCTAAATTCAGTAAATGTGAATTTTGGCTAGAGAAGGTGGCATTTCTTGGTCACATCTTGACCGCAGAAGGAGTAGCAGTCGACCCCGAGAAGGTGGAAGCCGTCTCCAACTGGCAGCAGCCCACCAATGTTAGTGAAATCAGGAGTTTTCTTGGTTTAGCTGGGTATTATCGGAGGTTCATTGAGGGATTCTCCAAGATAGCCCGACCTATGACAGAGCTACTCAGGAAGGACAAGAAATTCAATTGGACTGAGGCATGTGAGAGGAGTTTTCAGGAACTGAAGAGAAGATTAACGACCGCCCCAGTGTTAACCCTACCGGATATCCAGAGGGACTTTGTCATTTATTGTGACGCTTCTCGACAAGGGTTAGGGTGTGTCCTGATGCAAGATGGAAAGGTAGTAGCATATGCCTCCCGTCAACTTAAGCCCCACGAACAGAATTACCCCACCCATGACTTGGAATTTGCAGCCGTAGTGCATGCCCTCAAGATCTGGAGGCACTACTTGATTGGAAACAAGTGTGAGATTTACACTGACCACAAGAGCCTAAAATATATCTTCACCCAACCAGATCTGAATTTAAGGCAAAGAAGATGGTTCGAGCTGGTCAAGGATTATAATCTGGAAATTCACTACCACCCCGGTAAGGCCAATGTGGTAGCGGATGCATTAAGCAGGAAATCCTATGGGCAGATCGGACCTAAGGACCCTCACTTACAGGAGGAAATGGCCCGATTAAATGTGCACATCATTCCTCAGAACACCAGCCGCAAGCTAAGTGTTCAGCCCACCCTGGAAGAAAGAATCCGAGAGGCCCAAGGCTCGGACCCGGACCTGGTGAGGATTCGCAGGCAAACCGGGGAAAATAAAGCCCCAGACTTCAGAGTGGATGAAAAGGGAACCTTGTGGTACAAGAATAGGATTTGTGTACCCAAGGAAGGTGAATTCCGGCAAACCATCATGGATGAGGCCCATAACTCAGCATATTCCATCCACCCGGGATCCACCAAGATGTACATGGACTTAAGGCAGAAGTACTGGTGGAACGGGATGAAAGCGGACATAGCCCAGTTCGTCGCTCATTGCGATATTTGCCACAGGGTTAAGGCCGAACATCAGAAGCCAGCCGGGTTACTGCAACCACTACCCATTCCAGTTTGGAAATGGGACGAGATTGGCATGGATTTTGTAGTGGGATTGCCCAAGACCCAAAAAGGGAATGACTCCATATGGGTGATAGTGGATCGACTAACTAAAGTTGCCCACTACTTACCCGTACGGACCACCTACGGAGGAGAGAAGCTAGCTCGGCTCTATGTGGACAACATAGTGAAGTTGCATGGTATACCTAGCAGAATTGTTTCGGATAGAGGGACCCAATTTACCTCTAGATTCTGGAAGAGTCTTCATAAGGCTATGGGCACCAAACTGGATTTTAGTTCAGCTTATCACCCCCAGACCGATGGCCAAACAGAGAGAGTAAATCAGATCATGGAAGACATGTTGAGGGCATGTGTCCTTACTTATGGCAAGGATTGGGAGCAGAGTCTACCATATGCAGAGTTCTCATACAACAACAGTTACCAAGCCAGCTTAGGCATGTCACCGTTTGAGGCCCTCTATGGAAGAAAGTGCAGGACCCCGTTGATGTGGTCAGAAGTGGGAGAGCGCACCCTGGTAGGACCTGCCTTTATCAAGGAAGCAGAAGAGCGAGTAGCTGAAATACGAGAGAAGTTGAAAGCAGCACAGTCTAGATAGAAGAGCTACTCAGATAAAAGGAGACGAGAGTTGATTTTCAGTGAGGGGGACTTCGTGTACCTTAAGGTCTCTCCGATTCGAGGTACCCGAAGGTTCCAAGTGCAAGGGAAGCTAGCCCCTCGGTATATGGGACCATACAAGGTGCTAAAGAGAGTTAGAGCGGTAGCCTACCATATTCAGTTGCCCGAAGAAATGTCGGATATCCACCCGGTATTTCATGTGTCCCAGCTAAGAAAATGCCTGAGAGTGCCAGAAGAGCAAGTACCGGTGGAAACCATAGATTTGCAGAAAGATCTGCGATATCAGGAGGTACCCGTCAAGATTCTAGACACCGTCACCAGGAGGACAAGGAATTCAGCAGTACGAATTTGCAGAGTCCAATGGAGTAGGCATGGTGAGGAAGAAGCCACTTGGGAACGCGAGGATGCGTTAAAGAAGGAATTTCCCCATCTGTTCAGGACTCAGCCGAATCTCGAGGACAAGATTCAATTTAAGTGGGGTAGGTTTGTAACGCCCGTAAAATACACCCAGTTAAATCACCCGTTAAAAATACTTTCCAAAATTTTTTCGACCGCCGAGCTCCGTCAAATCCTCTCCCTTCCGTCAGCCCCGCCGTCCTGGCCCCGGCTTGTCAACTCTCCATTTTCCGCTCCCCGTAATTTTCGCCGCGTGCCCGTCAAATCCATCACCGCGCGCAGACGAATCCCGCAATTTTTGCCATCTTTTTCCCCTCCCTTTCCTCCCTTTCTCTTCTTTCTTTCTTTTTCTTCCTCTTTCTTTCCCTTCTCTTTTTTCCTTCTCTTTCTTCCTCCTCTCCTCCTTCTTCTCTCTCTTCTTTACTTCCCCTGCCACCCCCCACTTGCGCCTGGCCTGGCACCCCACGCCGGCACGCGCGCCGCCGCCGCCGCGCTGCGCCGCCTGCGCCGCCCGCGCCCGCCGCCTCGCACCGCGCCGCCGTCGCCCGCCCCGCGCCGCGCCACCGCCGCGCCCACGCCGCGCCGCCGCGCCGCCGCCGCGCCCGCGCCGTGTCACGTCGCCCGTGCCATGCCCGCTCACGCCTTGGCGTCTAGTGCTTGGCCCGGTGCGTCGCGTCGTGTCGCCGGTCGCCGGTCACCGCTCCTGTGGCCTCGTCGACCACGCCGCCACGCCATCCACGAGCTCCACCACTCCGGCACGCCACCGGCCAAAAGTCCGGCCGCCATCATTGCCTCGGCCCTCGCCCGCCCGTGCGCCGCCTATAAAAGGGGGGAGCCGAGCCTTCACCTCCACACCCTCGCCACGAGCACCTTGCCTTCCTCCACCACCACCACCAGAGCGCCGACGGCCATCCTTTTCTCAACCTTCTGTTGTCTCCAGGAAGAAGAAGGGGTAAATCCCTCTCCTCGCGATCCAACCCACCAATTTCCCTGATTCGCGAACAAGTCCTCCCACCATTCCAAAAATAATTACAGATAGGCCCCTGCTCTCGCGGTTCAGTCCTAAACCTCGTTTTAACGCCCCTAATACTCCTTTAACCCGTCATTTCATGCGCCAAATTTCCTCCAATCCACCCCAAATTCGACCACAGCCTCCTCTCATATATTTCCGCCGAGGCATATCAAAATTTCATGAAAATACCCTGCCTACCTATTTTCCATTCATATTTCCTGTTCGGAGCTCAACGGGTAAAATCTTTTTCCTTTTTATTTATTGTGTGCTCGTTTGTGTGTGCCGTAGATCGCGGAGTACCCGAGGAGGAGCGCGAGGAGGAGTTCGACCGCGAGCCCGAGCCCGAGGACCAGTACCGCGAGCAGGAGCTCCCGGAAGGCTTTGAGAACGGCAAGTCCAATCTCACCCTTTGATGCATATTTAATACCCAGTTTTTCAGACACAACCTATTGGCCTGTTTTATAAACTGCATATTGTTTTATCGCAAGACATGGTTGGATAGCCACCCCTTGATTGTTATGACTATTCCTTGTTGTCCCATATTTATCTCTAAATATGAGTTGCTCTGTTTAGATGATAAATACTGCTAGAATGCTTAGGAACTCTTTATCCAAATTCAAACATGACTACACCTGTTTACTTGGAAAATAATGTGTGAGTATGTTTAACTGAGGAGTTGGGTTTTCGGGTGTAAAGAGAGGTGGTGGATGAGATGGATGGGTGTTTCTTGTGTGGAACGTCGGGTTGTTGGGCTCGTACCTCAGTGGTTGAGCAAAGTGGGAGATATCCATCTTGTCATGGCTAAGGACCGAGTTGATGTGTCATCCTACCTAATTCCATCATCGTACAACCACTCGACCGTTGTATGGGCAACGGCTTAGCATAAATCCCACTAGCTAAACTGCTAGGCTTCAGGTGTGCTGGTGAGCAACGGGAGGCCTTGGAAAAGGACTAAGCTCTTGGTGACTTAGGTCCCGGTTTCGGCCCCGTGGATGGGTTGCTAACCCCTTGAGCGCTTCCGTGTTGACTAGTCAGTGTTGGCTAAGGTGGATAATGGCTCTGTTAGGATCCGTACCGACACTAAGGTGATCGCGATACGGTACCCTACTTGTGGGAAAAGTGTACAACCTCTGCAGAGTTAAAACCTATCCGGGTAGCCGTGTCCACGGCATTGGACGAGTTACGGCTCGGTCACACAACTAGCTTTTGGGGATGACTGGTATTTTACTGCGTGTGCGGGTGTGTGGAATTTTGGAAGTGTCCGGCAGGTGTGCCGTGCGCTACGGCAGACGGGGAGTCCGGTAGCGATAAAACTTGGATCCTTTGTGTAGGATCAACCCCACTTGATATGTTGTTTACTAAAATGTTTTTCATTAAACCTCTTTGAAATGGAACCCCGCATGTGTCTAAAAATTCAGCTTTACTGCAAATAAACCCTAGCTTATTCCTTGATTAATCATATGCATATTCTTGTTGTATCCCCCTCCATGGATGGGGTTGGACTTGCTGAGTACTTTTGTACTCACCCTTGTGTTGTTACTTCAGAGGAGGATCCGGACTTCGTCGCCGAGGACTTCGAGTAGGAGGTTGCGTCTGCACCCAACGCTGCCTGCGGTGTTGGCCCTTTTGCAGGATGCTTCCGCTGACGCTTAGCTCCGATTGCAGCCCGGAGTCCGACTGGACTGCAACTTGGATTTGTGTTGTTATCGCTTTAGTCTTGCTTTGGGTGTGGCTTGCCCACCTGCTCCTTCGGGAGCTGTACGGTTTCTAAACTATCTGTTGAATAAATGTGTTATCAGCCTCCTGGGACTGATAAATTGGATCACATTTAGTCTCTACTTATGTGGGGACGCTTCAACTCCGTTGCCATCGAGCAATGCTTCTATCACACGAGATAGTGCCGCCACATTGGCCCATCTTGCTCGAATCACCCAGGCGGCTATGTCGAAGATGACGTCCACAGGGGCTTAGGCTGCAATTGTTGTGCATATGCTTCGGCCTACTGATGGAGGTGAAACTTCAATGCAGTCATCCTCTTGTATTGTAACAGTGTAGGATATGTTTACGCAACCGGAATGGTCCCACACACGCTCAATCTCATGATGCCCCACGAGGCAGCCATAGCCATGTTCTAGATTCCCATTCCTGAATTCAAGTTCCTTTAAATCTTGAACTCGAAACGTATCATCATAATCTGTTGCATCTCCAGCCACCGCACGGAACAAGACTCGTACCTACGTGCAAGCATTCACAGGGTTGACCATTGGAGCGTATATGCGAGCATGTGTATTCATAGCAACGAGACACATACCTTTTGTGCGCTGTTCATCAAAACGAGGATGACGGAAATTCCTTCTGGTCCTATTGGTGGGTACCATGGATCATGAATACCCATAGGGTAGCAACGTATCCTCCATTGATGGCCTTCAATCATGAATGTACTAGATTTCTTGTACTGCCCAATAGTTCCTTGTGCTTTTGCTTCCGTGCTTGAGACTAAGAAGTCGACTTGCGACGTAGGGAACATGGTAGTGTGTAATGCCATGTCGGATTTAGTAGCCTGGCAGTCCACCAAGGGGTTACCCAAGTGGTAGATTTGTAGGCAGGGAGGATTGCGAGACCAAGAACTCAAAGGTAATCACGAGAACATGAAGGTTTAGATAGGTTCGGGCCTCCGGAGAGTAATACCCTACATCCTGTATTTTGTTAGATTGTATTGCTTTGCGTGGGTGCGAAGTACATATTGGAATGGATTGCCCTTGGGAGGCGCCCTTGGTCGCCTTATATAGGTTGACGACCTAGGGTTACAAGTCGGTTTTAATCTAATCCTAGTCGGTTGTTACATGGAAAGCAATCTGAGTTGGATTACAACAAGCATCCCGCAATATCCGGGCTGGTTTGGATCGCTCAGCCTGTTTGACTTGTGCTCCAAGTATCTTCACGTCCTTAGCCCGCATGTTCTGGTCGGGCAGGTCCACTTGTCAGGACCGGGCAGTATCCTGGTTGGTGGGTACCCATGGGGTACCCATATCCCTCAAGCCCAGAGCGATATGTAGGCGAAAAGGTACCTGAGGACATCGCAGCGAAGCTTGGAATGTGATCGGCTGAAACTGCGATGGCATCATAGTGACGGAGAGGCTGCACAGTGCTCAAAAAGAAGAAAATTTGAGCGAACACAAAGCCATACGCGTAGAGCAAAGTCGAGCGCCGAGATGATGGATGTTGGGCATCCAGAAGGTTGAAGCGAAGGACATGGAGGGCGTTGCAAGATGCACTCCATATGGAATAGCCCCCGAGCATTGAAGCGATTAGTATAATCAGTCCAATGGTCAAAAAGAAAGAAAAAATTGATCCCAGAAGCAGGTCCTAGTGTCCGAGCACAAGGATAGGCGAAACCACGGAGGCACGCCAACCGGAAATAGGCGCCTAGCCACCGAGTATGAGTACTGGTGGAGCCACGGAGGCACGCCGACGTGAAGTAGGCACCCAACCCTTGAGTACGAGGACTAGCGGAGGCACGAAGGCACGCCGACCTGAAGTAGGCGCCTAGACCCCGAGCGTGTGCGTGAGGACTGACGGAGCCATGGAGGCACGCCAACCTAAAATAGGCACCCAGCCCCCGAGCGTGAGCGCGAGGACTGGTAGAGCCGCAGAGGCATGCTGACCTAAAATAGGTGCACAGCCCCTGAGTACGAGGACTGGCGGAGCCACGGAGGCACGCCAACTAGAAATAGGTGTCCAGCCCCCGAGCGTGAGCATGAGGACTGGCGGAGCCACGAAGGCATGCCAACCTGAAATAGGCACCCAGCCCGCAAGCGTGAGCGCGAGGACTGGCGGAGTCACGGAGGCACGCCGACCTGAAATATGCGCCCAGCCCCCGAGCGTGAGCATGAGGACTGGTGGAGCCACGGAGGCACGCCGACTTGAAATAGACGCCCAACCCCCAAGCATGAGTGCGAGGACTGGCGGAGCCACGGAGGCACGCCAACTTGAAATAAGCATCCAGCCCCCGAGCGTGAGTGCAAGGACTGGTGGAGCCATGGAGGCATGCCGACCTGAAATAGATGCCCAGCCCCCGAGCTGGTGTTATTTTGCAATGTCAATGACTTGGCAATCTACAATAATTTGCCACAGTATGAGCAAACAAATCTATACAACGCAAATGGGACTGGGAAATTTCCACTTCCTGGCCCCTGTTGCACAAACTTGTGCCTCCTTTGCCAGTTTTAGCAGCAATTCAAATGCACAATCTTCCCAGGAAAGAAGCATAAAGTTTAAACTAATAGAAGAGTAATTAAGCCTACCAAACTATACTCTTGTCACTAAATCTCGTTCCTAAAGCCTGAAGGTGAAACCTCCTACATCGAACTACAACCAGATCTGAACCCCCTTGAACCAAACCAAACCAAAATTTTAGGCACATGTAAATGACGATGGCAGGAAGCTCACCGGTGAGATCGCCGGTGATGAGGACGAGTGCGGGGTTAACCACGGCGAGCGCATCGCCCACGTGGCGGCGGAAGGTGGCTGCGAGCTCCGGGTGGAAGGCGCTAAGGTCGAGGCCCGACAGCTGCACCGCCCACACCACCGACCCCTGCTCCCCCGGGACCTCCACCACTCGCCGTAGGTCGCCGCCGTGGAAACGGACGGCGCCGCAGGGCGAAGAGCAACAGCGGTAGCGCGAATAGGAACACCGCCGACCGCTGCTGCGTCGACGCCATCATGGGACTCCGGCCGCTGCCTCGGTGGGGGGCTTGGGAAGTTGGGGTCCCGGATTGAGCTCGATGCGGTGCCGAAAATGGAACTCTGGGGTGTTTGGATACGAGGTGCTAAACTTTAGGAGTGTCACATCGGATATTCGGATGCTAATTAGAAGGACTAAACATAACCTAATTATAAAACTAATTGCAAAATCCCTATACTAATTCGCGAGACGAATCTATTGAGCCTAATTAATCCATGATTAGTTGTTTACTGTAGCAGCACTTTGTCAAATCATGAACTAATTAGGCTTAATAGATTCGTCTCGCGAATTAGACTCCATCTGTGCAATAGGTTTTGTAAATAATCTATGTTTAATACTTCTAATTAGTATCAAACATCCGATGTGACACGTACTAAACTTCAGGACCTAACCCGAATTGCTTCCGCGATGGAGAAGAAAATAAACTTCGGGACCGCGATGGAGAAGAAGAAAATGGATTGGGAATTCGGGATGCATTTTCTACCCAAACATCGCGCAGTTACTATAGCATGGATTGGGAATTTGGGATGCATTTCTGAAGCCGATTCATTCTAATTCAAAAATTCAGTTGATTCCAACAACCACAAACATGAGTACACGACTGACTGATACACTCTCGATACGTGTATGAATTTAAACCCGTGCACAAACTTCAATCATTTTGAGAAACAATGCGAGCAGCAGGAATGTAATTTGAACAGGTGATATCGAGATGCATCTGAATAACCACTGCAAGGCACTCTTTCCATGGGCTTTAATATATGGTCCTGTGCCACATTTTTTTGGTAATGTTTTGATGGGCCGAATAGTAAGCCCAATCACATCTGCCGAACTTTAGATTTCAGAGCATGGGAGACCTCACATATCAATACTCTGAATATGTTAACTTCCATAAGCGAATGGAACTGTCATTGCTCATTGGTAAACTATTTTGGTAAAAAACTTTTCACGGTATACTTTGAGGAAAGAACCAAGCAACACTAAAGTGAAGAAGTATTGCTTTGAAGATGTACTGTACTGATGAAGGGTATATTTCTTTCATCAGAAACTGGATAAGAACCAAGCAACACTAATGTATGTTGAATCTGAAAATTACAAAAAATAAAGGCTCAAGTATTGAATCTTGAAATGATAAAAAAAAGGCTGAAGCATTGAATCTGCTAAAAAACTTGTGTACTATATCAGAGACTCAGGTTCCCGGTTTGCATTCCTGAATGCACCTGTTCTAACATACTCTTAGTTCTTTTTTATTTTAGAAGAACTAAAAGTTCCAGCCTAAAATTGAAATAGTACTGACTTTGGAGTGATTGGTGCTTACCAAGCTAAAAGGAGTGATAACAATCCAGCAATTTTCACATATATTTGGTTTGCATTATATTGACGTGTAGAGAAGAGAAGATAAAATATGAAAGGCATCATCAAGCCCTATAAGCAGGCTCTATTTCATGAAGACTGGATGGCGAAATCTTGACATAGCAAGCAGTTATACCTGTAAAATTATGTGGTAACTTTCTCTATTTTATCTAGGTATAGGGGGATTGAATGTCCAAAAAAAAGCTCCCCATCAACATATACACCTAATAGATACATACATGCAGCAATTTGTAGAAAAGAATATTATATTTCTATAGGCCATAGTCTTCTTTAAAATGTCATTTCCACATCATCTATATAATATAAATTGGGACCATTTGATCCGCAAAGAAAGGTTGCTTATTAGAGATTTTTGGTCTTGACATTTCATATAGGTCATTCAAAAAAAAAATTAATCCTAGACATCTCTTTCTTGGACCGACCAACAACCACAGCCTTGGCTATTGCCATCCTTGTGTGTGCAGCGCACAATGCGTGCTGGCCACCCTCCACCTACCCCGCCTACTTTCCTTCATGTGGGATGCAAGCCCCGACCTGGACCTTAGCAATAAGACAAGGGGAGTGGTACCCTCTCTTCTTCGCCCATCCCTCCCCTTCCTCCTCCCCCCACGACGTCCTCTTTCGACCTCAATCTCATCCTAGAATCTTCTTTCCTAGTTCCATCAATCCAAGTCTTCTTCTCAGACACCCGATATCTCTAACCATGAGGAGAGTTGTGGCATCGATCTAGGAGAAGATTGATGGTAGTGGTGGTATGAGGCTGGTAGCGAGATTGGTCTATGACCGCAACTGTGGGCTCTCTATACTTGACGCCATGGTATCGATCTACAACGACGATAGCTTCCCTCTACAAGGGTGGCCCCATCCCCATCTTGGTTCAAGCAAATATTTTGCAAGGTATGGAGAAAATCCATTTACTTTGCATCCCCAGTATGATGGCTTAGTGCAAATGGCTTATATCTCTTTCATGCTCCCATTTTGATGATGTTTGTGTGTATTACGGTTTATGAATCACGGTTTATGATGCAAAAAATATGTTTATGACACGTTTTGGTTCGTGGTTTATGATGCAAAAAATATGTTTATGACACGTTTTGGTTCGTCATAGACTGGAAGATTTCTTGTAGTGTGGTCTTAGTCATTTAGAAAATATAACGAATTTGTTAACCATGATAAAAAAGACCAAATAACATCCTCTAAGATATGCGTGGCATGACTAAACATAATACATCTTTCTAGGGACGAAGAAGGATATGTAGGTAACTATAAGGGGAAAAAATCGTGGCATGTGAATTTGAATAATATTTCTACATGCCATATTCCTATGTTAAAACTAGAGGAGGGCTCTCTCATGATGTTAGGCTTTCTTTTCCTCCCATGAAATTCATTAATTTGGTTTTGCCTAGATTGTTTTGGCATCCATAATAATTTTGGTTTAGTCTAATGTCCGTGGTAGATTGTACTCACAAATTACTCTCCTTTGAGCACCCCTTGGATATCCATCCACCAAAAAGTTATTTCTCATCCCCTACCCTTTTTAACAAGGAAATATGATAGAATATATGGAAGGCATAATCAAGCCCTATAAGCATTGCTCTCTTTCATGAATACTAGATGGTAAAGCAGCTATACCTATAAAATTATGTGGTAACTTTCTCAAGTTTATCTAGGTCTAGGTGGATTGAATGTCCAAAAAAAAGCTCCTCATCAACCTATGCACCTAATACATATGCATACAACAACATTATAGAAAAGAACATTATATTTCTATAGGATAGTATTTTATAAAATACCATTCCACATCATCTATAAAATATAAATAGGGACTATCCGGTCCGAAAAAAGAAAAGGTTGCTTATTAATCTTTTCATCCTAACATTTCATCTACGTCCTTCAAAAAATCAAAAATCCTATACAGTACTTTTTGGGCCGACTAGCAACCGCAACCATGGTTGTCGCTATTCTCGTGTTCGCAATGCACAACATGTGGTGGCCACCCTCCACCTACCCTGCCTACTTTTCTTTTAATGTGGGATGTGAGCCCCACCCAAACCTTAGCAATAAGAGAAGGGGAGTAGTACACTCTCCTCTTCGCCCCACCCCTCTCCTTCCCCATTCCCTAGTTGCGCCCTCTCTCGATCTCAATCTCGACCTAAAACCTTCTTTCCCCGACTCCACCAATCCAAATCTACTTCTCAGACGCTTGATATCTCTAACCATGAGGAGAGTTGTAGATCAATATTTGACAGCAGTTGTGGGCTCTCGATGCTTAAACCAAGATCTGGTAGCGGTGGTATGAGGTTGGTGGGGATAGGTCTACGACGGCAACTGTGGGCTCTCGATGCTTGATGGCATGGCCTTGATCTACAACTATGACAGCTTCCTTCCACAGGCTGGACCCATCCCCATCTCGGTTCAAGATAAAAATTTGCAAGGTATGGAAAAATTATATTTACTTTGCTTCCCCAGCACGATGGTTTGGTGCAAATAGCTTACCTCTCTTTCATGCCCAATTTTTATGATGTTTGTGCGTATTGGTCTTAGTGGTTTAGAAAATATAACGAATTTATTAACCATGATACAGAAAGAGCAAATAATTAACATCCTCTGAGGTATGATTCATTCTGGGCACAACTAATCAGAATAGATCTATCTAGGGCAGATATGTATGTACCATAAGAAAAAGAACCGTGTCATGTGAATTTGGGTAATATTTCTGCATGCTATCCATGTCCTGTGTTAGAACTAGGGGAGGGCTCTCTTATGTTGTTAGGCTTTCTCTTTCCTATGGTGAAATTCATTAATTTGGTTTCACCTAAATTGTTTTGGCATCCAATAATTTTGGTTTAGTCTGATCTCCATGGTAGAGGGTACTCACAAATTATTCACTTTTAGCACCCCTTGGATATCCATCCACCAAAAGTTATTTCTCATCCCCTACCCTTTTAACATGGAAATATGATATAATATACGGAATGCAATAACGAGTAGGAGGTGATAATGAATTTAGATTGATGTCATTCGTGTCGGAATCAAGGTCTACTAGCACAAACAACTAATGTCACAGGTGAACCCATCCCACCTAGAAAAGAATGGAGAATAGTCAAAATCAAACATTCTCATGATTTACTTTTTCAGGGAAAAAACACAACGAATAGGAATGAGGCATTTTCAGAATTTACTAAGGGAAAACTCCAACATATCTCAATAGTACTGTGCTCTCACGTAACACAACACTATTAACCATACTCCCAGATAACATTACAGAAGACAGTACTGTGATATCACATCATGCAACAGTAGATATATTACAACAGAAACTTAGTGGTTAAATTATGTTTTGGAAGGCGGTACCAGTGTCCTAACAACACTTTCGTTGACATGAGGGATTGCTATCTAACTTGAGGATACAAATAATAATGTCGGATAAATACTGAATAAGTTCTAAAGAACTACTTGCATTGTGATGGCCTGAACAATAATTTATGGTTTGCAACAGCAGCATGCTTCTAACTAGACCATGTTATACAAGAAAAAACATTACAACACAAAAACTCCTACAAACAACAAAGCAAAATCAGCTCATAATGACCCCAACAATGAGCCAAAAGTACTTGTTACAAGCTCAGTGTACCTGTATACCATCTATCACCTTCAAATATTGGGTATAGCTCAAGATCATTAATCAGTTCAGAACAGTGAAGTCAATCTATATTAAACCCAAGAAGTAAGCAACTGTCCTGGGAGAGAACTGAATAACCCCAGATATTTCCAATTCCAGAATTCAACTGCCTCTACTAGTGCTGAACTGCATCATCACAACCAAAATATCATACAGGAGAATGGCAGAAACAGTGGAGAACAAACAGGTAATGTCATAGGCGTGAACCCATCCCACCTAGCTAGAAAAGAATGCACCAAACAAAATTAAACATTCTAATAATTTACTTCAGGAAAAAACCTAACGAATAGGAATGAGGCAATTTTCAAGGAAAACTCCAACAGATCAATAGCACTGTGTTCTCACATAACACAACATTATTAACCATACTCCAAGATAACATTACAGCAGACAGTACTGTGTGATATCACATCATCACACAAACAGCAGATAAAAGTCTTAATTAAGTAATTAACACAGAGACGACATTAGTGTTGGGTTCATGACATAAACTTAAACCATGCCGATCAAGGTTCCACAGACGGATTATTATAGGGAGCGAGAGAGAAGAAGACGTCCCATGGCAGTCTAAGAAGCTGCAGGGTTTATTCCAACGTTTTTGGGCATGCATGTGCCGTAAGGCACCAAGCCTGGCCCCAACATCCAGGCATGTGAGATTAGCTCAGAAGTTCTGAGCTTTCTTCCTCTTTGGAACGAACTTCCGAGCCCATAGGTGTTTCCCCCTTATCACAAACTTGACCCTCGGGCGACCAGCAAGGATGTGGAACAGAGTTTCTTGATTGTAGAACGTGATGTGTGCATAAAGTGGTGGCTTAGGTGCAACTGGCTCCTGGACGCTTATGACTTCAACATCATCTCCAAAGTTCCTGTGAAATCAAAGAAATACAAAAATAATATTAAGGAAAGAACAAGCATATGTAACTCAAATACTAAAAAAGTAGCTCCTTTTTTACTGAGTTGTGTGATGGATCGTGGCGGAAGAAATGAGTAGCTGTTAGAATATACATCTCTTAAGTTCAGTATTGTACAATTACGAATTGCGCACAGTGGATGCGTTGAGAACATGTATACATGCAAAAGATTTAAACTTTGTGCTTCTGTGCCATTGTTCAAAACAGATTTAACTGTGTAACTCTTGTAATCAGGTATCCAAATTAATCACCAAAAATGATTTGCATAGCACCCTTTTGTCCAGTCACTGATGCAAACAATACCTAGTAGGTATTTGTGGTTCACATTATAAGATTCTATAGCATCAGTATATATGTAGTCCATGCATCCACCTACTATTGCTTCACATTTCTGGAAATAAGAGGCCAACACTACTACTGTGCTCCAGCATACATCGGCCCCTGCGGCCCTTCCTATGGGTCATGTAATATAGGGCACCTAACTGAATCTGTCATACATCTCACATTGCAGTAATCTAGCCTGTAACGTTTGATATCGATCTCAGCAAATGTTTCATTGTAAGAGGACAACGTTATCTAGTCAGCAACCATAAAATTCACAGTTTACGACATATCTGCAAGTATCTTATCATGGCAAGGATAGACTTTACCTTGTGAAGAACTCATACAGTTCATCTGCAGTAAATGGGTAGCCATTGGAGAAAGTCACGAAGAGTGTTCTCTCATCACGTGGTACGCTGGGGGGTTGCTGTATCTGGATCTGTACCAAAAACATGTCACAGAATATTTGAAAGAAAGCAGGTATTAGGCGGTCTCATCAGCAAAACAAAAGAATAAATGATGTGTAGATCAGGAAAGTAAGACTTTGCAACGTTCTTACTGCATCAGCAGCTGGCTCCTCCTCCTCCTCCGTTATGGTCAGGGATTCGAAAAGGGTAGCCAAAGGGTATGATGACAGGCACTGTTCGATTGGGTTTTCTATGTCTTTGAGGGTGTGAGTTTTTGGCGCAGACGGCATAATGCTTCTTGAACTTGAGCCTTCTGCTTCATGGCTCCGAGCGCTAATATAGGAAGCCTTGATCCTGGACAAGAGATCCCTCTGCATGCAGGAATGATAAGGGAAACAAAGTGAAACGATTTCTTTTCAGCATCTCTCTGCAGACTTGCAGATCTACAGTACCAGACTCTTACCGTGCTCATGGGAGCTCTTGCCATCACGTTTTGTTGCGGCTGAGCTTGATGGGCACGGTGGCAGATGCGTTCCTTTGCCGTCGCTACTTGCAGAATATCTTCTAAGACCTTGCAGCAAACATTGTTGAGGTACAAAACAATACCTTTCAAAGCTTCTATGCAGAAATAGCCTCCTTGCACAGATCTATGATTTGGCTGGTGACCGGAGTTACGACGCAGAGTTTCAATAAGCATTTTTGCAGCCAAAGCAATGGATCGGAGATCATGGTTATCGAGGGCGTCGATGCTTGCAAGGAAGTCAGCATGGCCGATCCCTTCAAGCCACATCCAGAAGGAGATTATCTCCATGGAAAGGGAGGACTCGAACTGGAGAGAAAAGACCAAACGGATGAACAACTGGCGCACAATCATGTGCACGGAACGAGTTGCACTGAAGATGCCGGGAGCCATGGGAGGAACTTCGAGTTGTGGAGAATGGGAGGAGAATGGAGAAGATGGAGTCTCGACTAGGCTTCTTATGAGTTAAGCAGATGCATAAATGTTCACTTTGGGTTGTTTGGGATCTCTGTCCACATTCGAGATAGGCCCACAATGCATGACTTGATCGAGCATAGCCAGAGGGTGACAAAACAGGCATACGAAGCAAAAGCTGTAGCCATTAAAGATGTAGTCACATTTTGAGCGCACCTGCCAAAAAACTGATGAAAATTTTGCACGCACCACCTTTCAAAAAATTGGGCACTCACAAAGGTACAACGATTTTCTCTGTAGCGTCTGTAGATTGTAAGAGTAAATGCATGCGAATCCAAGTCCAAGGGTTGTTGAGAGGTCCTTTGGATGAATAACGAAAAATGCAGGAGGGAATTGCAAATGTAGTCACAAACACAAAGTTGGTAAAAATTAATGTTCCTCTAGGAGAAGGATATCTGTGCAAGACCTGGATCCGCAGAAAAGGATTATTCCAACGGCGCACAAAAGATTTCGTAGTAATCATTTTAGGGCAAATCCTTAATGTGGAATTGAATGCATTCCTTCAAATGATTTGCTATAGAGGAAATCCGGATCTTTAAGTAAGAGTTTGGTTCAACAATTTCTTTGAACTACAAGTATCTTGTTTACGTACACTAGAAAATTAAACACAATTTTGGTAATGCATTCCACAAAACTGGATGTGTTATGTTCATATATAAGATCTATGGAGCACCACAACTATATAAGTGCTAATAATGAAATGTGGTGAGATGGGGGGATAGATAGTGGCAGCTAAGCTCGATGTAGGTGGGAAGATATTTGTATTCAGTGAAGCTATTGCACCATAAGCTAGTTTTGGTACTGATAGATCCAAAATTAATTCGGTCACTATATTTGCACGAGGAAAACTTTTGGAATAGAAAGATCATTGAAACGGGAACTCCGACACTCCTCGAATATTTGAGGAACAGTTTTTAGCCCATCAACCCTTTTCACTCGGAACTCGGCCCATGGATTAGCTTCAACACCACGTGTTTAACACGGCTTAATGCACCAACAATTATGAACAAAAAAACCTGCCTTCTTGTAAAAAAGAATCATCCAAACATGTCACTTATTTCCGGCACTCATCATAAAAAAATTCTAAAATGAAGATGCCAAGTTAAGGAATAATGTTTGTTGAAAGCTCAGATGATGGTGATTATCCATGGCGTGGTCCTGAGTTTCTCTCCTTTTTTTCTGTTTCTTTTTTGTCTCCTGCTGCCACTTGTACAGCAGGGTGGAGGTCACGGCGGAAAGACCGGGTCCTGTAGAAAGTGCCTTTTGCCTGAATAGCAGGGTCCATGCAGTGATAACCGTTTCCCTGGTTTCCAGTAAGACCAGGCGTTTTTTCACCCAGGCGTCCTCCTCCGTTTCTCATCCCCTGCAGCCCACATCTCGTCACGCGAACAGGGTGGAAGTAGAATCCTACACGCCATGTCTTCTCGCTGGCTCAAGGCGGAGGTATATGTGAATCTTTTTTACGAAAGTTCATCGTGTGCAAGTTTGGAAGTTTCTTGGCTGTTTCGTTCCTCCATTATCATAATGAAGCCTGCTGGAAACAACCATTTCCAACAGGATTATATTGCCAATGATTCTAATGCTCACCTATATATCCTCGTTTCTTTTCTGGATTAGTATGTAATTAAGATTCATTCATGTCATATTCAAGCTGTCCATCGTTGTAAATTGATGATATTTCATGCATGCAATATATGCAACGGTCGTCATTTCTCAACACCAAGCAACAACAATGCATTGTCACCACATTTCAAAAACAACAAAAGATCTATCGTCGTGTACATATAGAAACAATTCGACGACGTCGTCGTACGTGCATAGATCATCACTTATGGTTATGGATGCAACGATCAAGAAAGAAATGAATTGCGTGCAGGTGTACCCGCTGTTCGTGACGACGGGGGTTGCGGTGGGCATCTGCGTCATGCAGCTGGTGCGCAACATCACCACCAACCCGGAGGTGCGGGTCACCAAGCAGAACCGGGCGGCCGGGGTGCTCGACAACCACGACGAGGGGCGGCGCTACTCGCAGCACGGCGTCCGCAGGTTCTGGCTCTCCAAGCGCCGCGACTACATGCAGGCCATGGACAAGGTGCCCACGGACCCCACGCCGACCAGCGAGTAGAGAGATGCTATGCAATGCAATGCAAACGGCTGATCGATTCATCGGATAAGTAGTATTGGGTACGTGTTTGCACTGCAAGCATTTGGGCTGTCTTAATTGTGGACGAGATGCCCATGGGTGACCAGTTTCATACTGGGATTTCTATTTCGGTTTGTTTTCGCTATTGGTCTGGAACTGTGGACACGAACATTTGAATGTAAGCTGTCCCAACTCTATAAGATGGTTCTCATTATTCCCACTATATTTTTTGAGTGTGTGCAAGCTGTTTCCTTTTTCCTTGATGTGTTTGCTTTAATTTTCTAGCCCTAGCTATTCCCCGTGTAGATAGTCCTTCGCGTCTAGACCCTGTCAGTGCCACGTGGCAAAAAGGAGAGATCGAGCAAGCAAGTCTGGGAGATCAGTGGATAAAGGTCGGCGGTGATGGGGCCATCACCACCGAACCATCAACCCGCAATGAAGTATATTAAAAAAATAAAAAAATGGGTGCAGTGCCGGATCCGGCCGCCGCGCCCCACCACTGGAGCTTGGAGCGCCACAGCATGCCGGATCCGGCCTCCGCGGCCCACAGCCGCATCCACAAAGAGAGAGAGAGACAGAGGGAGGAGGGAGGAAGGGAGGGACGGGTGGCGAACCTGGGTCAGATCCTTGTACACTGTGCCATGCCACCACACCTTGCTCTCCTGCGTCGCCACGGCTTGCCTCTGAGGGCCAACAAGAGGGCCGGATCTGAGGGAGAGGTGGGTTACAAGCAGCGCATCGAGGAGAGAGAGGTTGCCCCATCGGAGCACAATCGGAGCACCGCCACACCCACCCTGCTACCATGTCACGCCGCCGCACCTCCGCTACAACCACCGCGCTCCCTCCTTGCTGGCCGCCACCACGCCTCGCCCCACCACCACTCCTCACCACATGTACAAGGTGAGGGACGAGCGGAGCAGGGAGGAGAGGGGCGGTGATGGGATCTGCTGCCAGAGAGGAGAGAACTAGATAGTAGAGAGGGGGGGGGGGGTGCGGCGACGAAGAGGTGGGGAGAGACAGGGATGGCGACGAGGTGAAAGGAGGGGATTGTGGGAGAATGGGGGCAGATGGCGGAGGGAAGTGGGGGGAGGGGTAGATGTAAGCTCTGCCAAAATCTGAGTTTACAAAAATTTTGGGTCCGAAGGAAACATCATCGCCGGTTTGTATTACGAACTGACGGTGATAGCTATCACCACCAGCTCATAATACAAACTGGCGGTGATGGGAAATTATCACCGCTAATTTCTGCCGGATCATGTAAAAGACCAGCAGTGATAACTCATCGGCTGTGATGGCCTCCTCTCTAGTATAGTGATATGTGGTCATCCTTCTTTATCATTTTTTCTCTCAACTCTTTTTTCTTAAAATGTTTTCCTTCTAACCATTTTTGGAATTTTCTAAATGCTTTCATCAATTGTTGTGAAAATATTTCCCTTCAATTTATTTGTCAAAAAATTATATTTTTTGCTAAAATATTTTTATGATTTCTTTTTGGGGAAAACGATTCCTGGTGAAAAAAAGGGAGAGCAAGTCCATTGGCGTGTGTAGCACACCATGCCTCATTGGCGTGTGTAGCACACCATCGATATGCCCATGGATGCCAAGTTTCATACTAGGATTTTTGTTTCGTTTGTCTGGACATGAACATTTGAATATAATCTCATTCCCACTCTATAAGATGGATCTCATTACCACTGCACTTTGTGAGTGTTCAAGCTGTTCCCTTTTATAGGTGGGTTGTCTTGTTTCTATTCCATGTTTGGGAAAATAATTCCCGGTGAAGAAAAAGGAGAGCAAGTCCACTGGCTTGTGTGCGTGTGTGGCACACCATCCTTCTTTACTTTCTTGTCTTCCGTTTCTTTCTTCTTGTTAAAAAGTTTTCATCTGTTTTCTAACCATTTTTGGAGTTTTCTAAAAGATTTTGATCATTTATTTTGTAAAAAGTTTAGATTTTTTTTTGTGATAGTTTGTAGATGAAGGTCCTTCTTCCTTGTGTAGATAGTCCTCGCATAACAGGTTTTCTCCGCGGTCGTAGTAGAATTAATCGATTCCACGGACATTGACATAGCTTGGCCTTGGTTCTCCTCGTTGAGGACGGGGCAAGAGGGCTTGGTTTTATTGTAGCTGGGCGCCCACGACCAACAAGCAGAGATTAATTATTTTGTGTCGTCATTGATCTCAATCGATCGATGCAACTGATTGATCCAGATAAGTAGCATTAGATACGTTCCTCATACTTGTTCGTATTGCATGCATTTGGGCTGTGCTAATTGTGGACGATATGCCCATGGGTGACCAGTTTCATATATAGTGGGATTTCTATTTCAGTTTGCTTCCGCTATTCTTCTGGACCCAGAGATTTGAATGCAACCTATGAGTTCCAACTCTATAAAATGGGTATCGTTACCAATATGGCTTTTGAGTGTGCAAGTTGTTTCCTTTATACAATAATGTGTTTGCTTGTTTCTCCTGCTCTATCCCGTCATTGTCACATTTTTAGTTAGGTTTAACAATATTCCAAAGATAGCCAAGTCAGATCCCTAGGATATACACATATACATGGAAGCACCCAGCAGCCCAACATTTCCATTGATGGAAAGGATATGTGCCATGACATGGTCTAGACGTGGCGAAAAGAGGAGATCAAGCACACAAGTCCATTGCCATTTGTTGCCATGCTTCTTTATTATCATTTTGTTTCTCTCGTCTCTTTTTGCTTAAAAAGTTTCATCTGCTTCTCAGCGTTTTTGGAATTTTCTAAATGCTTTCATCATTTGTTTTGTGGAATTTTCCCTTAAATTTATTTTTAGTTTTTCTTTATTTTTAAAAATTATTTATGGTTCCTTTTGGGGGAAGTGATTCCTGGTGAAGAAAAAGGAGAGCAAGTCCATTGGTGTGTGCGCGCGTATGGCACACCATCCTTCATCCTTGTTTACCATCTTGTCCTGTATTTCTTTTTTCTTATTAAAAGGTTTCATCTGTTTTCTAACCATTTTTGGAGTTTTCTAAAAGCTTTCATCATTTGTTTTGTGAAAAGTTTTAGATTTTTTTCTGAAAGGTTTTATAACGAAGGTCCTTCTTCCCTGTGTGAGAGTCCTCGCATAACAGGTGTTCTGCCCTTCGGCGGTCATAGTGAAATTAATCGATGCCGAGTGTTGATGGCTCTCCTCATCCATGATGGGGAGAAAGGTTTTTTTTTTTTTTTTTTTTTTTTTGCAGATGGGCGCCCGCAACCAACAAGTAAAGATGAAGAGCTTGCTTGGTTTGATCCCAATTTTTGCCCAGCCAAAATCAGAGCTTGCCAAAATCAAGGCATGCCAAAATTAGGGTAAGTAATTTAGGTATTCACATGGTTTAGTGCCAAAATATGATAACATATATTTTTCCTTTAAGAAATTTATAGTATCTTGCCATAGATTTGTGTAGCAACTCTACCTTAATTAGGTGTAGTTAAACTTAAGAAAGTCATTAGTCACTAAGTGGAGGTAGCGAAAGGTCCAAATTGCCCCTAAAAAGCTCTTTTTGGAGTTAAATAGGAAACTTGAAATTTTATACACAAACTTAAAATTTTGTCCAAATAGGAGTGGTAAAACTTTTAATTTTAAACAACTTTTATTAATAGAACTTTGGCTAATTTGGAGTGGGAGAGGGTCAAAAATAAGAATCAAATCAGGACTACATCAAAATCCTACAAATGACCTGTCCTGGAATTCATATTTTTCCTCAACTTTGCAACCTGTTATCTCACAATTCTATATCTAAACTCGAGTCAGACCCCTAATAGAAGTTCTAGTGCTACGAGTGTGTTACAACTTTTTTATACTAACCTAAGTCTAATTCACAACCAAACCTGTTCAAAATCTTGGTCAAAGTCACTCAAAACAGTCAAACCAGCACAAATGCTTTTCTGCGCTAAGTCTGGAAGAATGTCCAGAGCGCGCATCTTGGCGAGCCCGTTCCTCCTAAAAGTTGAACTGAAGTCGAGAAAAGTTTTTAATAGAAGTTTATGTTCTAAGATTAAGGAACAATTCCTTCAATAATACCCTTGCCTAATTCAAATCTCAAACCCCTCAAAAGTTACATTAAAACCGGCCAAAATCCATAAAAACGGTCCAGTACCTGATTTTGCCTAAGTCCGGGACAAACGCGTTCTACCGATGTTTGGAGCTTCTTAACTTGAAATTCATTTAGTTTTTGGGTGAAATCCTTTTGTAAGACTTTGAGCTGGACATTAGGTCTACATGTTCTACTTTTGGAGTTTCACAAGTTCTTTTGAAAAGTTTTGAGCAAAAGGCCCCAAACTCGGCCCTTTTGGCCTGCCGCGAGGTGCACCACGCCCAGCGCGCGCCCAGAACGCGCCCGCACGTCCGCCCGTGTGTCGCCCGCCGCATAGCCTCTGTTCACCGGCAGCTCATCGCTGGCCAATCCTCGGCCAGACTCAACAGGACGGCGCGCCCGGGTTGCCCAATCCATCGCCGAGTCTATCTCCCCCACATGCGCTTGATCTCTTCCACCAAACCGCGTGCCGAGCTCTGTCCCTCCGCTTGCGCCATGCAACCACCACCCACTAGCTCCGCGCCTCCGCCCAATACGCCGCCTGGCCGCAACATCTCAACGCCCAGCCTCGTCAATCCCTCTACCCGGCAAAGCCGCTTCTTCATGCCCCAAATCGCCTCGAGCCAATGGCCACGAAATCGCGCTCGGAGCTCGCGCCCTATCACCAATGGCGCCCCTCCACCAATGGCTTGCCAGCCGCACCACCAACGCCCCTCCGGTCTTATCCACCCACGCCGGAGCCTCGCCTCACTCCTCTGCTCCCTCCCCGCAGCTATAAATAGCACCAATGCACCGCTCGAAGCACCCCGCACCTGAGCTCGCCCCTGCTCTACTTCCTGCTTCGCGCCACCGAGCCACCCTCCCGTGGAACCCCCATCTCCGCCGCTCCGCGTGCCTCGCCACCTCCAACACCACGCGCTCCTACCTGAGCAGCTTGTTGCCCTCCCAGAGCCCCGCCGTCGCCAGAACTCTGTCGGGACTCCGCCGCCGAAGCCGCTCCCCGTCCCCAAGCCGTTCCACCTCCGCCGAGCCTGCTCCAACGCCCCAATCGCTGCCAATCGCTCCCTGGTGACCTCCCGCGCTTCCCCCGCCTATTATTGCCCTCGATTAACCCTGGGACTCGCCGGAATCGAGTCGAGCACGCCGCCGGCCGCCGCAAGGGCCTCTCTGCATCCCCCACCTTTTTCCAGAGGCTTTAGCACAAGAATAAGGGACCCCTGCGCAATTAAACCTTATACGCGAGGGTTAGATTGTAAGTTTGCTTCGGTTAATTGATTTAAATCGGCAGAAAATAGATTAAACTTTGTAAATGCACTATAAATCGTAGAAAAATTAGAAAAATGCCAAACCACTTTTGTTGGACTTAGTGAACTATCTAGTTTCATATAAAAATGATCTTGCCCATGTTACTATTGGAAATAATACCCTATAGTTTTATTTCTTGCTTAGGCCTTTTAAATCATAGTAAATCGAGGAAAAATGCAAAAAAGACAAATCCAACTCTTTGGTGTATGTTTCTGAGCATGGAAGCTTGGAAAAATAGTTAAGACCCTGGAGTAGTACTTTAAATCACTGTTTTAACCCTATCTTTGAAATCTAAGGCTAAATCTTTCTTTTTACATAAGTAATGGAACCTGTCAGAGAAAAATGTGAAACCTTTTGGAATAGGTAAATGGTGAAGTGTAGTTTGTAGGAAAAATATAGAACCTGGCCAAAAATAGTAAGAAACGAACTTTTCTTTTGAGAGAAAGAGAAATAGGATTAATATATGGGATATAGTTGTCCTTCACTAAAAATCATGAAAAATTCACCAAAGTCTCTACAACACGCCTTCAACCCACTGTTAAAGTTTGACCCTCAGAATCACTGCAAGTTTGAGATAAAAATGGTGAAGTACATGCCAACCCTAGGTAATAAAGTAATTTTAATTATTTTTGTACTAATCCAATGGATCCCAAATTTTTACAGTAACTCATTGATGACATGAGTGAGATGCTGCTAATTTCTCAGTGCCATACGTTACTGTTTGATTGTGGAAATAAATTTTGGATGAGGAATCAGTTTAAATGAATAAGGAAAAGTTAAGTCCTAGTAAACTTAATTGGTAATTTTTGGAAGAGGTACAAAAAAAACATTCAGAAATAAATGACTTTCCAAATGAACCCCGAACAATCCTAAAAGCAACCCCCCACCTTCCTTGTGAAGTCTAAGTTGTAAAATCATATATATATGTACACAATCACCACCAAAGTCAACCCCGAGTTTTAAACCACAATACACCTTACTTTATGAAGATAATGAAAGTTAGAACCTTATTTAGGTGAATATGGTCAAAATGCAAATTTCATTTTAGCAACAAGCATGTCTACATCCTTCATGTGAAAGCATGGAAAATTTGAACTTTCTGCATGTGCATGTCGTGTAGAAGCTAATTGTAGGAGGTATGCCCTAGAGGCAATCATAGAGATGATGATATCTGATTGTATCCATGATTTGTATATTGTGTTCATTGAATATCCATTAAAGGCTACTTGAATTGATATGCAATTATGTGAATTGTATGTGGAACTCTTTACTTGTATGGGTATTCTAAAAGTTGTCCCTAGTCGGAGTTCATGTGCGGACACACATGAATATTAGACTAGTACATGTATTAGTTGATGACTATGTTTGACAAGTCATGGACATGGAGATATCAAACTAATCGTGTAGGCACATGTGGAGACATGTGCTAGGACTGACCCAACATGAGAAGTAGTTCTCTATTTACACAACATGTATGCTTTGTCCTTAGACCTGAGATTGTCGCATGTACTCGAGATGTGGATCGACTTACTTAGGGGCTATCAAACTGTGACGACCGACCCCTAATCGTCCGAGTTAATCTTAATCGGAGCCCTTGATCATAATCATCTACCTTGTTTTACCGCGCCTGAGTGCTCAGCCTTCCGCCCGGTTCCGACCCCGGAGACCCGACCCCTCCCCGTTTCGCTCCTCTCCCGACCCCGGCGAGCTCAGCCCACCGTCGGATCCTGATAAGCTTTCCTCAAACGTCCGTTCTATCCACCGATGGACCCGCGAGATCTTTTTCCCAGATCCTCCGCGACAGGCGCACTCGAGTTGCATGCCCGCTTCAGAGTCTTCCTGCCGCGTGGCTCGTCTTCTCCGACGCCGCCGCTCAGTTTTGTCTCTGGCAAGCGACCGAGTGGATTCTCGCGCCCCCTTCCCCAATGGCAGCGGAAGCCCCTCTGCAACCTTTCTACAGGACCTCGCCTCCCGCGCCCATCATCACGCCGCCAGATCCCGGCCCCAGAGCCCGATGTTGCCCGTCTTTTCCGTCCCTTCAACCACAGTCGCGCCGCCCTGTCTCCGCTACGCGACGATTCCCCCATCGCCAACCCTGACCGCGGTAGCGACAGCTCCTTTCCCCGCCCTGTCAGAAGCCGCCCGACAATCTGTTGCTCCGCGCTCGCCCGCGCGCCCGCGGCTGCCTGTCTTCTCACCTATGCGCCCTCGATTCTAGCGCCGTTAAACCGGTCGCTTCTATCAAATCTTCCGCACGACGACGCCCGCCTCCGCCAAATCTCAACCACCGGTCTGCCCGCTCCTACGCCGCCCTGACGGCAGAACCCAATGATTGCTGGCGTCACCCCCGGAGCCCTGCACCACCGCCCTCTTCGCTCAATCGCCGCCCCGGCAGAGCACTCCATTGCTTCTCCCCAGCCTTCGCGCCGCTCCCCTTCTCTCTCTCTCGCGCGCCGCTTCCTTTCTCCGCCCCAGCAGCTATAAAAGGAATGCACCAGCCGCCGGAGTTCCCTCCGCCATTGTTGCCTTCAGCCATTCTCTCGCTCCCTACTCAAGCTCCTAGCGCCACCCACCAAGTTCTTGAGGGACTCTTCCCTCAGCTTCCCTCAGTTTCCTCCAAGTCACCCAGCCGCTTGCTCCTCCTTGCTGCGTAAAAGCTTACTTGTGATCTGCAAGAAGCATCGCCGCCGCCGGAGCCTTGCGGGTCTTAGCCTTTGTTCAAGCCTTAGCCCCTCCGCCCAAGTCTGCCTCCTTCCGACCCCAAGCTTTCCTTTCAGGAAGAAGGTAAGTTGCCGACCCCAGTCCGCTTCGCCCGACCCCTCCTATCCGCCCGATCCCGGTTCCGTCTCGCCCGACCCTATCTGTTCCGCCGACCCTTATCCGCCTCGCCCGAGGGCTCGGCTGTGATCTTTTTCTTCAACCCGAGGGTATATGTGTAAAATTTAGGAACCCTTCAGCGCTTCTTCTGAGGATTCCTAATATACCACATCCTCTAGTTCAAGGATCAGATCATAAGTTCCTTTCCGACCCTTGCCTCTTGATCATCACCCGCTCTCTTGAACCTCCCCACCCTCCTACTCTTTGTCGCGAGTTTCTGGGCTCAGGCGAGCCAGTGCTGCTGTTGAAATAACCGTCTATGCTAACTCTTGCATTGCATTCGTGTAGAGCTGCACCTCGCCGACGGCTTCTACGAGCTACACCCGGCGCCAGAAGAAGAAGGTGTAGCCGAGCTCCTGCCCGCTGAAGCCGAAGTCGCCCCAGAAGTCGAGCAGTTTCCTTCCTCTTTGCTCGAAGGCAAGCCCCGGTTGCATGAAAACCCAGCGTGTTTTACCAGACTTGCGCATGCCTTCTGTAACGTGATTGTGCATCTACGTATAGGAGTTGTTTGAAACCCTAGATGCATGACTTAGTTATCCTCATGATCTGAACACTAGCTGTTGGACCGAGTAGCTGCATTGCTTAACTAGGAGACGGTAAAAGTCGAGTGATTTCCTGTCACTCGCGAGTTGTAGGAGTTGCATGTTTACCCTTCTGTTACAACTATAAGGACGATGGACGGGGCAGGGTTTGGGTAACTCTTTGGTGGTCGGATGGTTGCCCCGTCTGTCTATGAAATCTTTCTAAGGCCTGACAGTGGTGGTGTTCGTGATCAAGTGTTTGAAAGTACTAGCCTCATACTTAGTATGGGATAAGGAAGCCTAGTACCGGATTGAACCTAGACGTGAGCGGTCGCCCCATTGTTCTTGGAACGGAGTTTCCCCTGCTGGATGTCGCACGTGGTGGCATGCGTGGCCCCAGAACGGCAGAGGCCGGGTCTGTGGAACCTTGCAGCAAAGGAAATGGGCCCGACACAGATTAGGGGATTGATGGGGAAGGCCGACACAGGAAGCGACCTCCGGGTGCGCGGATGTCGTGAGGCTGGGTTCACCATGCATGGTTAAAAAACTTGAATCGATTCGTCTGCCTCTCACAGTTTGAGATTGCTTGATCGCTATGTCACCCTGAGTAAATGAGGAATCTGATGATGGCATGTTTGTTGATATATCTACACATCTTGTTTGGCTCTATGATTGTTTAGAATAGTTGCAAAACCTAGAACGGCAAAATGAACTTAGAACCGGAGCTAAAACTTGAAATAGGGTTTTACTTAGTGCTTTGGCAAACAAACCCCTCAGTCAAAAAGCCCTGCATGTATAGAAGGAGGAGTTTTGCTCCTATCGGTTAAGTCTTGTTGAGCTTAGTAGCTCAGCCTTGTTGTGGCTCCTGTTTTTCAGGTGAAGCTGCTGCTTCCGACCCCTCTCTTGCTGGCGCTTGGCCGCCCCAGCTCCCGCCGGGCTGGACGGTCGAGTGGGACCCCTCCTCGGACGGCGAGGAGAGGAATCAGTGATGTTCCGGCTGGCCTCACCAGGACATCCGACCCCGATGAAGTCTTCCGCTAGTGTTTACCTCTGTTGTTTCTTCTGAACCTTGTAAAAAAAAACTCTGATGTGGATTTTATGGTCGAACTAAATGAGTAAATCTGCCTAACTCAGTGGACTCGTTGTATTCTCTGTAACCACTCACCTTCGTGTGGGTTTGCTAAACTCGATCCTGTTCAAGTGGTTAAATCGGATGAAATCCGATGGCACTTCGTGTTAACTTGGTTTAAGCATGGGTGTCGCATGTTAGGCGGCTTAACCCTATCTAATCAAGCTAATTCGAAGTGGATCCGCCACACAAACGCTACACCGTGACAGGGTAGTTAAAAAGGTAGTTTTCGGGTTTGTCAAGAAGCATGTTGTGAGACATGATCAATCAAGATGGGATTTGCCCTCTCTGATTGAGAGTGATATCTCTGGACCTCTCGAGTGATCAGATCCGAAAATGCATGGCCATGCTACGTATAGTTAAGAGTTAACCTACAAAGAGATTCCGAATTACAGGATCGAGAAAGAGCGGTCGGCTTGAAGCTAGACCAAATATCGTGAGGCAAAGGGAATAGCATGTACATAATGTTATGACGGTTCGTCTGATATGATCTTCATGTGCGTATAGGAGTTGGCACGTCTTGCTAGAGGCCGCTACTGACTATTGGGCTGAGTAGGAGTACTCGGGCTATTTCTATACGTATTCGAACCCATAGGGTCACACACTTAAGAGGCTGGAAGCCCAATTTGGATATGATCCGAGTTGGATCAGGTTTAGAAGTACTAATAGGCCTCGGACCCAGAGGCCCGTTAGAAACCTCTATAAATAGAGGGGTGGGGCGCACTAGGGTTTTATCCTTTTTGGCTGAAACACATCTGCCGTGCCTCCCACGCCCTCACCCTGTTGCAACTCGCAGACCTAGCAGTCCAGCTTGCGATGCTTCCTCCCTGCACGTGTGGATACCTTGGAGGTGTTGCACCTGCAGCACTTGGACGAGCCGCCGACGAGCCGCGGCACGAGGACGATCTTGCTGCACGTGGACGAGCTACTGAGGAGCTGCTCGACGTCGACGTGATCGACTACGTGTCCGACTACGCTGATCAACTTCGCTGCCCTGACGCGATTCTACATCTTCCACATCAGTGCGTCGAGTGGTAATCCTGTGATCCATATACGACAATTTTTCTAGTTTACGTGGTAGAAAAATTTTGATTTACGCTAGTGTAGCCTACCTCGTAGCCCAACAGTGGTATCAGAGCCGTAGTTGTTTTGTTTTGGATTCGGGTTGTGTGCGTATGGAGATATGCGAGTTTTTAGTTTGATATATGTCCTGGTTTCGTGTTCTTGCTGCAATGGTTGTGTAACGACATACTCCTACCGGTCGGATTTCCGCCATCGGAGTTAAGTGATACACGTAATGCCAGTTTCAACGAGCGAAGATCAATGTGATTGGTCGAATCAAAATTCAGGTTCATACGCCAGGCGCATGAGATGTGCAATAGTAGATTGCATCTACTACCGGGTCGGAATTTTGCCGTGTGCGTATGCTTCGGTAAAACAGCCGTAACTTTTCAGTACGATCTCAAATTGGGGTGCATTTTATATGAAAATTGATCTACAGAAAAAGTTACACATAAAATTCAACCACTTCACCATTTTCGGTGAAATTAGATTTCCCAAATTCGGCTTGGAAGATGGAGTTTCAGGCCTCTAAAGTTTGGAACGTTAGAATGCCTAACTCTGTTTTGCAGGATGGATGTATCTTGTGATCAGTATGGCCCTTTGTGTATGTGATGCATGTGTGTAACTCATTCGTGACCTGCGTGTCGCGCGTACGGCAACACGCTGGAGCCATATGTGTTGTCACTTTAATGTATTTAATGGTCTACGTACCAATCTGTGATGATCCAAGCAACTATGTAATCTTCATTACTAGCTATTAGGTGCAATAGCATGTTCTAGTTCTTGGAGGACTCGTCACTAGGAGGATGGCGCACATGGAATATGGAGATGGAGATCACCATAGTGAACAAGTTATATGGAGATGGATATCACCATAAGAGAACGGGTCATACTGTGTCACAACTATGTGCATGTTATTCTTTATGTTTTACTTCCTGCATGATGTGATGTTAGAATTAGAACGATCCCTCACAAAGTTTAAGTTAGTATGCCCTCCCAACTAAAACTTGCACCATCCCATGTCTTGTACAATTGGTAGTGGGTATATGAAATTAGGGTGCCACTAGTTTTCCTTGATTAGACGGGTTTGTGTCGGACACTTACACGCATAAGGGTTGGTTTGCTTAACAAAGTTACCTTAACGGTTAAGGACCTTAGGGCATAAAGGTTGGGCGTCGAGACATGGAGATGTCACCCAACAACAAGAGTCATATGTGATATGATTAGCAAGAAGTTGCTTACCGATCTACCTTGTTTGCTAGCGGTGATGCTAAAGCTCACTAGTAGACTTGTTAGTTGTGGATCCTGAATCACTAAATATCAATAGAGGGATATTGATTTTAGTGGGAGTAGATTCTGTTAAATAGTTTAATGTGATTTGCTCTATCATGGATACGTTTGTCTTAGTGTATTTTACATTACTTTTGTTGTAGATTAAATGGCACCTAGCAGCACCGCACCATTTGCTTTGCGTTCGGTCCTTGAGAAGGACATGTTGAATGGAACAAACTACTCGAATTGGATCCGTAACTTGAGAATTGTTCTCAGGGCTGAGAAAAAGGAAGATGTTCTAGACAACCCATTACTAGAAGAACCTGCTGATGATGCACCTGCTGCTGTTAAGTATACTTACAAGAAAGCATGTGATGCTAACCTCGAAGTAAGCTGCCTTATGCTTGCTTGCATGGAACCCGAGCTGCGGATGCAGTTCGAAACAAACCATGAGGCGCACGATATGATCGTGGCGCTTAGAGACATGTTCCAAACACAGACCAGGACTGAAAGGTTCAACGTGTTTAAGGCCTTTGTGGAGAGCAAGCTAGTAGAAGGCGCAGCAGTAGTACCACACGTAATCAAGATGGTTGGTTACACTCAACGTTTGGAGAAGCTAGGCGTCCCACTGGGCGAAGAGTTGGCTACTGATTTCATTCTTTCGTCTCTTCAGTCTAGCTATGGGAACTTCATCTCGAACTACCATATGCATGGGATGGAGAAGGGTCTGAATGAACTGTGTGGCATGCTTAAAACAGCAAAGGCTGACATCAAGAAAAGCGCTAGTAGCAGCCATGTAATGGCTATACAGAACAAGCCTAGCTTTAAGAAGAAGGACAATTCTTGGAAGAAAAAGGGCAAGGTTGGAATGTCCAAGCCAAACCCAGCGCCCAAGGTTAAAGCTGGACCTGGACCTGCTCCAAACAAAGAGTGCTTTTATTGTCATGAACTTGGTCACTGGAAGAGAAATTGCAAGCAGTACCTAGCTTCGTTGAAGAATGACAGAAGTAAGAGTACTTCCACCTCATGTACGCTTGTTATTAATGTTATAGACAACATATTTCTCACTGATACAATTGTTAATTCTTGGGTATTTGATACCAGATCAGTTGCTCATATTTGCAATTCGATGCAGTGAATGATAAGAAGTAGAAGCGTGGAAAGAGGAGAAGTTGATTTCCGCGTGGGCAATAATGCAAGAGTTGCTACGTTGACCATCGGGATGATGCAACTTCATCTCCTGTCAGGATTTATTATGGAGTTAAATAATTGTTATTTTGTTCCTAGTTTAAGTCGAAACATTATGTCTCCTTCATGCTTGATGAAGGATGGTTATTCATTTGCGAGTGAAAACAATGGTTGTGTGATCTCTAAGAATGATATATTTATGGCTTTTGCATTAATTGTGAATGGATTGTTTGTTTTAAATCTTGATGCTTCACCTATCTGTAACATAAGTGCTAAAAATTCTCAGCCTAATGATTTGAGTCCTACCTACTTGTGGCATTGTCGTTTGGGTCATATAAGTGAAAAGCGCATGAAGAAGCTCCATTCTAATGGACTTCTAACTCCATTTGATTTTGAATCATACGAGACATGTGAGGCTTGCTTGCTAGGCAAGATGACCAAGACGCCTTTCACAGGTTTTCCTGAGAGAGTAGTTGACTTGTTGGAACTCGTACATAGCGATGTATGCGGATCAATGAGCACGACGGCTAGAGGAGGATTCCAATACTTCATAACTTTCACTGATGATTTTAGTAGATATGGCTATGTCTACTTGATGAGGCACAAGTCTGAAACCTTTGAAAAGTTCAAGGAATTTTAGAATGAAGTTGAAAACAAGCGTGGCAAGAAAATTAAGGCCTTACGATCTGATCGCAGAGGCGAGTATTTGAGCCACGAGTTTAGCAATAATCTAAAGAGTTGCGGAATCATTTCACAACTTACACCGCCTGGACCACCTTAGAGAAACAGTGTATCCGAGTGACGTAATCGAACTTTGTTGGACATGGTTCGATCAATGATGAACCAGTCGAACCTACCATTATCATTTTGGGGATACGCTCTAGAAACAGCAGCTTTCACACTTAATAGGGTACCGTCTAAATTCGGAGTTAAGACACCATATGAGATGTGGACTGGAAAGACTCCCAGTTTATCTTTTGTAAAGATTTGGGGATGTGAAGTGTTTGTCAAGCGACTTCAGTCGGACAAGATCACACCCAAGTCGGATAAGTGCATTTTCGTGGGATATCCAAAGGAATCTTTAGGATATTATTTCTACAACCGGTCAGAGGGCAAAGCGTTTGTCGCTCGAAACGGGGTTTTTTTAGAGAAAGAGTTTCTCAAAGGAGAAAAGAGTGGAAAGATAGTGCATCTTGAAGAAGTTCGAGATGAGCCGATCGGGCAAGAATCAACGAGGGATGCTAACATAGCAGAACAAGTTGAGACACCCATGGCAAGAGAAGCTCCGCCACAACCACGAAAGTCGGCAAGGCTCCACGAAATGTGGGAAATATTATTGTTGGGCAATGATGAGCCTGCGACATATGCAGAAGCAATGATGGACCTAGACTCCAAAAAATGGCAGAGTGTCATGCAATCTGAAATAGAGTCCATGGGAGACAATCAAGTTTGGAACTTGGTTGACCCGCCTGATGGTGTTAAAGCCATAGAGTGCAAGTGGATCTATAGGAAGAAAAAGGACATGGATGGAAATGTTCACATCTATGAAGCATGACTTGTCGCAAAAGGTTTTCGACAAGTTCAAGGAGTTGACTATGACGAGACCTTCTCGCCCGTAGTGATGCTTAAGTCCATTCTGATTATTCTAGCTATAGCTGCATATTTTGATTATGAGATATGGCAGATGGATGTCAAGACATCTTTCCTGAATGGAAACCTAACTGAGGACGTGTATATGATACAGCCCAAGGGTTTTGTCAATCCGAAAAATGCTGGAAAAGTATGCAAGCTTCAAAGATCCATTTATGGATTGAAGCAAGCATCTAGGAGTTGGAACATTCGTTTTGATGAAGTGGTCAAAGGGTTTGACTTCACTAAGAACGAAGAAGAGTCTTGTGTTTACAAGAAGTTTAGTGGGAGCTCTGTAGTATTTCTAATCTTATATGTGGATGACATATTGCTGATTGGAAATAACATTCCTATGCTTGAGTGCGTAAAGACTTCACTGAAAAATAGTTTTTCGATGAAGGACTTAGGGGAAGCGGCATATATTCTGGGCATTAAGATCTATAGAGATAGATCGTGAAGGCTTATAGGATTAAGCCAAGATACTTACATTGACAAAGTGTTGAAGCGGTTCAGCATGGAAGAGGCGAAGAAAGGGTTCTTGCCTATGTCACATGGCATACATCTCAGCAAGACTCAGTGTCCTTCGACTGCTGATGAGCGGGATCGCATGAATAGAGTGACATATGCCTCGGCTATTGGATCTATCATGTATGCAATGATAAGTACTCGCCCAGATGTTTCATATGTGCTAAGTATGACAAGAAGACACCAGTCTGATCCGGGTGAGAGTCACTGGACAACGGTGAAAAATATTCTTAAGTACTTAAGAAGGACTAAAGATATGTTCCTCATCTATGGAGGTGAGGAGGAGCTCGTTGTAACAGGTTACACCGATGCTAGTTTCCAAACCGACAGAGATGATTCAAAGTCACAATCAGGATTTGTGTTCACGCTAAATGGCGGTGCTGTTAGTTGGAAGAGTTCCAAGTAGGAGACGGTGGCTGATTCTATGACAGAAGCCGAGTACATCGCGGCTTCGGAAGCCGCGAAGGAGGGTGTTTGGATAAGGAATTTCCTTATTGAGCTTGGTGTGTTCCGAAATGCGTCCAGCCCATTGAATCTCTACTGTGATAATGATGGGGCAATTGTGCAAGCGAAGGAGCCAAGGAATCACCAGAAGAACAAACACGTTATGCGGTGATTTCATCTCATTAGAGACTTCGTTAATCGGGGTGAGATCAAGATATGTAAAATAAAGACGGATTTGAATATTTCTAATCCGTTGACAAAGCCTCTCCCGCAGTCTAAGCATGATGTGCACATAAGAGCTATGGGTATTAGATATATTCTAGATTAACTCTAGTGTAAGTGGGAGACTGTTGGAGGTATGCCCTAGAGGCAATCATAGAGATGATGATATCTGATTGTATCCATGATTTGTATATTGTGTTCATTGAATATTCATTAAAGGCTACTTGAATTGATCTGCAATTATGTGAATTGTATGTGGAACTCTTTACTTGTATGGTTATTCTAAAAGATGTCCCTATTCGGAGTTCATGTGCGGACACACATGAATATTAGACTAGTACATGTATTAGTTGATGACTATGTTTCACAAGTCATGGACATGGAGATGTCAAACTAATAATGTAGGCACATGTGGAGACATGTGCTAGGACTGACCCAACACGAGAAGTAGTTCTCTCTTTACACAACATGTACGCTTTGTCCTTAGACCTGAGATTGTCGCATGTACTCGAGATGTGGATCGACTTACTTAGGGGCTATCAAACGCTACACCGTGACAGGGTAGTTAAAAAGGTAGTTTTCAGGTTTGTCAAGAAGTATGCTATGAGACATGATCAATCAAGATGGGATTTGCTCCTCTCTGATTGAGAGTGATATCTCTAGGCCTCTCGAGTGATCAGATCCGAAAATGCATGGCCATGCTACGTACAGTTAAGAGTGAACCTACAAAGGGATTCCGAATTACAGGATCGAGAAAGAGCGGTCGGCTTGAAGCTAGACCAAATATCGTGAGGCAAAGGGAATAGCATGTACATAATGTTGTGACAGTTCATCTGATATGATCTTCATGTGCGTATAGAAGTTTGCACGTCTTGCTAGAGGCCGCTACCGACTATTGGGCCGAGTAGGAGTACTCGGGCCATTTCTATACGTATTCGAACCCATAGGGTCACCCACTTAAGGGGCTGGAAGCCCAATTCGGATATGATCCGAGTTGGATCAGGTTTAGAAGTACTAATAGGCCTCGGACCCAGAGGCCCGTTAGGAACCTCTATAAATAGAGGGGTGGGGCGCCCTAGGGTTTTATCCCTTTTGGCTGAAACACATCTGCCGTGCCTCCCACGCCCTCGCCCTGTTGCAACTCGCGGACCTAGCAGTCCGGCTTGCGATGCTTCCTCCCTGCACGTGTGGATACCTTGGAGGTGTTGCACCTGCAGCACTTGGATGAGCCGCCGACGAGCCACGACGAGCTGCCGACGAGCCGCGGCACGAGGACGATCTTGCTGCACGTGGACGAGCTGCTGAGGAGCTGCTCGACGTCGACGTGATCGACTACGTGTCCGACTACGCTGATCGACTTCGCTGCCCTGACGCGATTCTACATCTTCCGCATCAGTGCGTCGAATTTTGTAAACTCTGATGTAATAAATTGTTGAACTATGTTAATGTGATGGGAATGTTGTAATCTCTGTGCCACTCACCTTCGTGTGAGCAATGCTTCTCGATCCTGAGTAAGTGGTTTATTGGATGAAATCCGATAAACGACCAAGTTGACTTGCTTAAAGTGCACAATCGCGTGTCAAGCGACGTAAGCATTTTAGTCAGTTTAATTTGGATGGTTCCGCCACAATTTGGCTAAAAATATTAGCATACCAAATTCTTGGTAATGAACCAACTGATAGTCAAACTTTGGGCATTGCAAGTTTATGGGTGATCGGACGGAGGCATCCGTCCGATCATTTCCTGACACGCGCACACGCACCTGGCCATAGGTGCCGAAGCTGCGAAAGTGCCCCTTTCGATACGTCCATGTGATGCAAAAATTATATAAACAATATTTTGGAATAGAAAATCAACAAAAACTTTTGCACGAAAAACTTTTCGGATGAAAAATTCAAATAACAAAAAAAGTTTATATAATTTTTTGACAAAACAAATTTTGAAAATATTAAAAATGTCAAAAAAACATTGCAAACAAAGTTTTTGATAAACAAAAAAGGTACTTGAAAAACTTTTTGTTGCAAAACTTTTTCTATTTTTCTTTTAAAAATTTTGCGGAAAAATTTTGGAAGAAATATTTTTGACAAATTTTCAAAAAATATATAGAAAAAATAAGCTAAAAATTTGAGAAAAATGGAAAAAAATTATGGAAAGAATTTGAAAATGTGGTGTACAAACTCTTGCAACAAAATCTGGGAAAAAAGAGTGAAAAAGGAAAAAAAAGGAGCGGTGTCTTCGGCAAACTTGCTGGCAAGGTTGCTGCACAACTGCGCCGCATCCCCACAGCGCACCTCATGCGCAACCGCTGAGCTCCCGCGAATTGTTGTCGCTCGCCGGGCCTATCACCACTGCCGAGCGCGGTCACTCACTAGGGCCCGCCACCACGCTCCCACCCGCTTCCGCCACCCCGCACCACCTCTCCCCACGTCGTTGCTACGCGCTCACTCACACACCGCCGGTCGCAACTACTCCCCCGGGCTCGTGCGCCGCCACCCTGCAGGCTGCTCGATCCCTCCCCGCTAGAGAAGCTCTCCACTCTCAGGGGGTGCTCGCTCATGGCCGCGCGGGGGCACCACGCAGCCTCCCTGACCACTGTGGTGCAGCGCTTCTAAGCTCTCTCAGCTTCTCCACCGGTTATCTTCTCGTGGGGAGAGAGAAAAGGCAGAGAGAATGAGAGAAAGAGAGTCACGGGAAAAGAAATGGGCAAGGATGAGATGATAGGAGCCTTATCTTCTAATGGGGTGGGGATGGTGGGCCAGCGACCTAGTGTGGACACGCGTGACGCGTCGTCGGCCGGAGGGAGCAGACCCTCCGATCGGTTGTAAATTCAGCTTCGTGCCAAACTTTTTAGGTATTACTTGAATTTGGTAGGGCAAACCAATCAGGCTCTAAATGATTTGTATCGTCGTTGATGGCCAATATCTCTATGGATGCAAACTGCTAATCATCAATTCAGATTTGTAGCATTATGTACATTCGTACATGTTTATTTGCACGCATTTGAGCTATCTTGTGCATGGACGATGTGCTCATCACTACTAAAAAACAATTTGTAGGGGTGCTCCATTTTTTTCCTAAGGGCGGGTGAAATTGCCACCCATGGCGGTTACTATAGCATCCGGCCCGCCTCTGGAGAAGCATTTGCAGGTGCGAGCCACATGCTGACCCACCCCTGGAAATGGCCCGCCCCCAGAAAGGATCTTTCCAAGGGCAGGTGACGCCGTCACCCGCCCCTAGAAATTGCCCCCATTTCCAGGGGCGGGTCACGGGGCGACCTGCCCCTAGAAATAGGTGACAAAACAATCAGCTAGGGCTTCTTCCTACTCCCAATAGCACAGTCACTGCTTGGGGAGGTGCTGCTCAAAAATCAAAAAAAGCAAAAAAAGGTGGGGGAAGGTTTTCAACTTGGTTTCGGCCTTGTTTAGTTCCCAAATTGGGAGTGGCAAAGTTTGCATTTTTCCATAAATGCGTAACTGTAGCATTTCATTTGTATTTGTGAATTATTATCCAAACATTGACTAATTAGGCTCAAAAGATTCATCTCGCAAAGTACAACAAAACTGTGCAATTAGTTTTTGATTTCGTCTACATTTAGTACTCCATGCATGTACCGCAAGTTTGATGTGATGGGAATCTTCTTTTTGCATAGTGCCAAAGTTGGGAAAGGGGGGGGGACTAAACAAGGCCTTCCTTGGAGTTGGAGCTTATAGGAGGTAAGTTGATGCTAATTCCTTATCTTTTTGAAGGTTATTGCATAGGTTTTAGGCTCAAATGGAGTTCCATATATCTCTAGATAGATCTAGATCTCCAAGGTGTAGATTAGCCATTTGGAGCTCCATTTACCTCAAACTTTTGGATGAAGTTAAGTTATTTAGGTAGGAGAAGAATATTATCTAATCATTTGGACTCAACTTTGATGTTTTAGCCTCATTCATGAATGATGAATTTCCTAGATCTATGGATGAGAGAGAAGAAGATTTGATTTTTTGTATATTGATGCATGCATGATATAATTTTCATTTTTTTCAAGATTTTGTGGGACAAAACAAGTTGACATGGATGATGAATAAATGTTTTTTATTTTTTCCAAGATTTCTATATTTCCAAGTTTATAGCGTCACCCGCTCCTGGAAATGGCTTTACAGGGGCAGGCCAGTTACCCGCTCCTGCAAACAAGTATTTATAGCTGCAAAAGCTAGGAGCGGGTAGCCCGCTCCTGCAAATGACATTTCAACCGTCTCTAGAAACTGTTTTTTAGTAGTGCATGAATGACCAGCTTCATACTGGGATTTCTATTTCAGTTTTAATTATTTTCGTTATTCTCATGGACATGAACATTTCTCATTCCCACTTCACCTTTTGAGTATGCAAGCTCTTCCCATTTCATGATGTGTTTGCTTGTTTTTCCAGCCATATTCCCCGTCATTATCTCATTTTTTTCAAGTTTAACAATGTTCCAGAAATAGGCCAGGTCAGTTCCCTAGGAAAAGAGGTGCCATGACGGGGTGTAGACATAGAAAAAAAGGGCAGAAAAAGTCCATTGGCATTATTTGTGGCACACCATCCTCATCCTTCTTTATCATTTTGTCCCTCCTCGCTTTTTTTCTTTAAAAGTTTCGTATCTTTTCTAACCGTTTTTTGAATTTTCTAAAGCTTTCGTAATTCGTTACGTGAATTTTTCTTGATTTTATTGGGAAAAGTTTTTAGATGTTTTGTGAAAGTTGTTTACGATTCCTTTCTCTGGTGACAATTTATTGATATTTGTTTTGGTTGGTATTTTATCGGAAAACATCTTTTCTGTTCCCAAAAGAAAGAGGGGCTTTTTCCCTGCGTTCGCTGCCCTTTTTGCGGGCTCCTCGTACGTATTATTTATGTGCAGGCTTATTTTTTTTAAGATTAGGATCGTGCCCGTACGATGCTACAAGCAAAATAAATTTCGTCTATAAGTATCAAATATTATCGTGTGAAATATTTATTTCTACAAACTCAAACACATGAGAAATACGCCCAATGTGAAATAAAAAATGACTTTGCAATGAGTAATAACATAAGCATAAGTACATTTGGATGTTCTTTATCTCAACTTGTAAAACAATAATCATGTGACCAATTCCCAAACAATATATGGCAATTAATCACCTTTACATCGTATTCGTTTGTAGCAAGCTCTAACGGCAACTTGAACAACTTTCAACATTGGACTCAGCAGGACAATAATCATATGAAAAAAGTACAAATACAGGTCATCCAAAGTCCACCCCCATCTATCCTATTTTTTTGCCTGTGATGCGCCAAAGATAATGTTTCACAATGCCTAGTAGTCTTGTCCTCCAGGCATTCGCTTTGTGCGCCAGAAGATCGATGAAGAAGTTGCGCCGCATCATAATAGCCTCCTGTACGTAAACTGAGTGCTTACTTCAAATTTAGCTCTCCTGTGATGGGATTTATCATATATTGTAAAATCATAAAGGAACGTGCAACAAAGTATATTTACTCACTGTATAGATGTGCACGTTTCAAGGACTATCCCATCATGCTATGTACTCTAGAATAAGCCATCCATCTGAAAATCTGTGGTACGATGAATCGTCAGCTATATAAATATACAAACATATATTTTGAAAAAATAAAGGATATTGACACTCTAAAATGTCGGTGTGTCAGAGCTGGTTACCCATCAGTGTCTTACGCAATCCCTTTCGCATGTTCAAATTCCTATTTGTGAATATCCTCCCATGAATCAAGTTTAAGCTGTCTAAATGCAGCCTGAAATTTTAGGCGAAACCCTACAATTAATAGCATGCTACCCCCACAAACAAATCTTCCCTTTATTGATGGATGCATGAGCTGATGCAAACCATTCCTTTCATTTTTTATCTCTCAATCGTGCTCATGCATTGCTATGGGCAAAGTTACAACAAAGTAATAATGAGAAGAAATCTTGAGAAAAAGGAGGTGTAACTAGCTTTGTGTTAATCACGCCGCTGGACACCACAAAACTGAGGCATCTCTGCAGAAGCAAGACTAGGACCATTAATGAATGAAGTGCAGCACAAGTGCTAAAGTTAATATTCCGAAGTCAGGAATTGATTGCCTTATCAAATTGGCAGTGAAAGAATCATGCAGAACCCGAGGCTGAGATAATTAGCCACAGAGGTTCAGAACAGCGTTCGATTTCATACGATGAATTGTATGTTTGAAACGTCAAACACTTGAGAGTTCACAGTACCTTCAAGGCTTCAATCCCATCAACAGCAACCACCATCTTAGCCCTACAACATGCTCTCCCAGGACGGAGGCAGCATCCCTTGCTAGCATCGCTGGTGGCCGCTTGGCAACACCTTTGGATTGCATATCAACTGCCACTGCGTGGTGAGCACCTGCGCTTGATCTCTGCTGCCTCTCCATAAAGCATTAAGGTCCTATTTGGCATGGCTCCAACTCCGGGTGGAGCTGCTCCACTCCTGAACTCCACATGAAGCCAGCTCCGCTCCAAAACTCCAGAACAAAAATGGGGTGTTTGGCTAGATGGGTGCTCTCAGCTCCAAAAAAGATCAATTTCAGTGTGGATTGCCATTGTTGCCCCCCAATTAAGGCCCCACTTGTCATCCTCTCTATCCCATCTTCTTCTTCCCCTTTTTCCACTGCACTGTGCTGCACACAGGAGACCCTCCACGGGCGGCGGGGTGGGTGGCGGGCTGGGCGGCGACGGGCGGCGGGGTGGGCGGCGGGCTCGACGGCGGGCGGCGGGGTGGGCAGCGCTAGGCGGCGATAGGCGACGACGGGCGGCGGGCGGCGACGGGCGACGACAGGCGGCGGGCGGCGACGGGCGACAGGTGTGGCGACAGGAGGCGGCGGGCGGCGACGGGCGACAGGTGCGGCGACGGGAGGCGGCGGGCGGCGACGGGCGACAGGTGCGGCGACGGGAGGCGGCGGGCGGCGACGGGCGGCGGGGTGGGCGGCGGGGTGGGCGGCGACGGGGGCGGTGACGGGTGGGGCTCTGGCGGCGAGTGGGGCTCGAGAGAATAGAAGGGAGAATAGAATGAAACGTTTTTTTTGTAACCAGTGGCATTGGTGGGTAATTACCCACCAACTCCACGAGGAGGTTCAAAAGAGAGGTTTCTGGAGCAGCAAAAGAGGTGCTCCAAAACTCCACCTCCATTTGCACTACAGCTCCATGGAGTTGGCAACTCCATGGAGTTTTGGAGTTGGGGTGTTTGGCTGAATTTTTTGATGGAGTTGCTGGAGTTTAGGAGTGGAGCCGTGCCAAACAGGGCCTAATTCCTTCCCCCGGACAGCCCAAGAAATCTGCATGCCTTGCGTTCAGCCAATTAGATTCCTTTACAACCCACTCGACAAAAAGAAAAAATGAGATTGCAATTACCTGCGGAATCCTCGATGCTGATGCATGTGGCCAAAACTGCGGAGTTGGCGGCGCATCCGACCGGCACTGGCGGCGCATCCAGCCCCCGTTAACTGTATCTGTCCTCCTCCACGCTGCGAATCCAGGCAGCACCCGTGCACCTGCGATGATGGCGGCGGCGGACAGCTCTTCACGCAACAGCGGCGAGTGCCTTGAGGGCGAGGTTGACGTCCTTCCAGTGTCACCCTTGGACTCCTGGAGCTCCGCGGCCTCCAGTAACGCGAGGCCCGCGGGCTTGGCCGCCGTCGCCGCATCGATGAGGAGGAGGAGGACTTGGGTTAGGGTTTGGGTGGAGAAAGGGAGGTGGTAGGGGCGAGGGAGGCGGATCTAGACTCGGGTTAGGGTTTGCACTGCCTCATGGCGTCGCACGTCACCCAGCCATCCACTATCGCACCGTCTCTCGCTCGTGTTCCAAGATAGGCCAGGAGGCACACCACCACGCGCTCCCTACGTTCGCCGCCGCTGCCACCGGGCTAGATAGGATCGAGCTGCGACAAGCGAGTGGGGATGAAATGCCGGTGGTGGAACGGAGCGAGGGGATGCGGCTTCGGTCGAGCGCCGAAGGGTGGCGCGGGGATGGAGTGAGGATGGCGGCTTTGTCAAGCATCGGGGGCGGCGGGGGATGGAGCGATAGAGGCGGCGGCTTCTGTTGTGCGAGGCTAGGGCTGAGCGGTTCGCGAGGAAGGGAATGGAGCCGAGGGATCGCGGATGGGCGGGGACTACCGCGTGCGGTAGGTGATGCAGGAGGCAGCTAGCGGATGGTGGAGGATGGCCGATGGGCTTTGTTGGCCGACACGGAGGGCTCATAATTATTGTAGCGCGGGATGAAGCGGGCGGAAGAGTACAATGTACGACATTTCGGGCCTGTTTGGTTTAGGATTGCTTATAAATAAGTTGCTTATTTGCTTATTGTAGTTGCTTATTTATAAGTCTAGGTGTTTGGTTTGAGTTGCTTATTTGCAATAAATGAGAGTGGTATTGACACATTTACCCCTGGTCCACCCCATTTACCTCTACCCCTAATTAATACTGCTCTTACCCTCCTGGTCCCTAGCGCCAGAGCAAAATTGGCGCCAACCTAGCTCCTGGCCTTGGCGCCAGAAGGAGATCTCCTAGGCACCAGAAGGAGACTTGGTGCCAGAGCCTTGGCGCCAGAATTTTTTACCGTGTGCGCCAGAGAGGGAAGATGGAATTGGCGCCAGAATCTGCTCCAGGGAGGTTCATTTTTTTGCGCCAATTCAGTAGCCATATGGGAGGTTAATTTTTTTTTTCCGGCTTTCATTTGGCTGCCACGGTGCTGGGAGCCAAATTTATTATTCAAATCAAATGTTGTTCAACATTGTACAAGTAACATCGTTACAAAACAAAGGAAGCTAAGATCTATTGGAGAGTCCATCGGCAATCCAATCCCTAAATTGGTTCATGTCTTGATCTTTGTCCCCATGTTGACTAGTATCAGCATTGTTTTGTGACGACGATGCGTCCGAAGGCGCCACATAGGATTCATCGTTATCCGCCCTCTCAAAGTCCACATCAGCAAGTGTACTCTCTCTAATGAAGTTATGAATTGCCATGCAAGCGATAATTATGTTGCTTTGCTTTGCCATTGGATATGCCGGTAAATCATGCAAAATACGCCATTTGTTTTTCAAAACTCCAAAAGACCTCTCAATCACATTCCTTAGTGATGAATGGGCATAATTGAAAAGCTCTTTTTTACCTCTAGGGAGTGGTCCTTGTCGAAACTCTGGGATATGATATTTCATACCCTTGTATGGTGCCAGGTATCCCGGTCTGTTTGGGTACCCAGAGTCCACCAAATAAAATTTCCCTGCACAATAATTAATTTTCGTGTTATACTCAACCAATAGATAGACAATGTGACTACTATGGGAACATAGAATAGGGAAGAACCTTCTGGAGGATAAGGAAACTTGTCGCCGTACTTGATCAATGCATCTTTGAAGACTCTCATGTCATGCACCGATCCAGGCCATCCGGCGACAACAAACGTAAATCTCATGTCGAAATCACATATTGCTAAGACATTCTAGCTGGTGTACCCATGTCGGCCCGTATGTTGGACAACCTTGTCCACTGGCACAATAACAGGCACATGTGTTCCATCTATTGCTCCAATGCAATTATCAAAGTAGGGGGAGAACCGTGGTGACTGCAGTCTACGATGCACAGTACTAAATGTTGGGTCAACTGGTTTAACGATATCACCTGCTAGCTTGCACAGACTATGCAATACCTTCTCAAACTTTCTACTGCAAGTTTCAGTGGACCTAACAAAACGATCCTCAGCTTGCCTCATGCTTTGAGGAGCACCACAAATCCACAAAAACATAGCTAAAGCCTCTACTGATGTCATCCTCCTTGTTGACTTCAACCCATATGATTGGACTAGGATATTGTGTAGACTATCAAACACATCTCTATTCATCCTAAACATGTTGTAGCAAGATGTCCTATTCTGTAATGTACTAACAACCCATTCATAACCAGTTTGGTTTGCAATCCTATATTTAGCTTTGTCTAGGTATGTGGTGTAATAGTACATACCGAAAGCTGCACAAATAGTAGCAAGTTGCCTCCTCCTCTTCTTCCTTCTAAGCAGCAATTCTTCTTCGGAATCAGAAGACGAAGAATTGTGAAAAGGAAGAATCTGTACAAACAAAATAAAATTCATCAGAGTTCATGTTCACTACTCAAAAAATAAACTAAAGTGGCTCACACATAACAGGACATGACACATAAAACTTATCGTAAATGTAATAGAGGGCACAGAAATGGAATGACAACTAGATCAAATGCCACACATAACGAGGGTTCACATATAACGAGGGTTCACACATAACAAAGGTTCGCAAATCAATACAGTTCAAATATTTCACAATTTATTTAAAAGTTCGCCTCAAGCAACTCAAGTAACTAGTGCTCAGTATCTTCACTTGTTCCTCGTGATGTTCATTTGTAGCCAAGTCAACCTTGCCTCATTTGTTTTAATCTTGGAGAAAATTTTCCGGTTGTATCTGTCCCTAAACAACTCAATTGCTATGAAAAATTCCTCTGTACCATCTTCAGCTCCACATTCTCTTGCCATATTGATGCATTCATCTATCTCATAACCTTCCATTTCCTCATTTTTCCTCCTGTACTCCATCTCCATTGCCCTCTGCTTCATCTCCATCTCCCTCTGCTTCAGCCTTAACTCCATGTCCCTCTGCTTCAGCTTTATTGCCTCGGAGTCCTCAGAGCTGTCAGCTTTCATTGTGTGCACTAGGCCTTTGAATATGTTTAGAAACTGATTTTTCCCCTTCTTTGGCGGACTACATGCGGTGTCTTTTGTGCTAGAACTCCTCTTTCGACTGCTATTTCTCAGTGGGCTAGCGCAGTCTTCAGGTCCATCATCTGGTAACATAACATCATCTTCTAGTAAATCAATCACCTCTTTCTCAAGGTCAATACCTTCCTCAGCTACATTTCCTGCAATGGTAGACGAATTTCCATCCACTACCACCTTCTGGTACATCTCTTGTAAGTCATCAACATAGTCTGGCATATATCTTGAAAATAACAGGCACTCTGAACTGTAACCCTGTAACACAAAATGAAACAGCAATTAGAACCTGTCACAAACATATAACCTGGGTTTTATATTTGTTTAGGAAACCGTAATACCTTAATGTTGTCCTCCCACCATTGGTCGGCAGCTAGAATGGCACCATTTGGTTTCCTACCTAGTCCTGACTGTGACATTGCAAACTTATAGAATTCATAAAGTTTCTTGCATGTTGTCCATCTATTTCTGAATTGTTTGGGAGCATGGTTCAGGCCTGTCCTCTCGTTGAATTTTCATGCAATTTCTTTATAACCCCTAGAGTTAATCTTCCCACCTGGGCTATTTCCTAGCCTCATTTGCTCAACACAGAGTTCACAAAAAATACCGGTGTTTTCTGCGCTCCAATTCGCCTTGTCATACTTGTTCTAACACATAACATGGAAAGAAACATATAGCTCAAAATGTACTTATGCAACACACATGTTCACACATAACTAGCTGAGATAAGAGTCCTTACAGAAGGAAAAGAGTCAACATCTTCGTCATCAATATCTTCATCATCCACCATGTTGGTGAACGATGGACAGTGTGTTGCACCCGATTTAGAGGCACCACGTCTGACGCCTCTAAATTGAGATAACCTCCCCCTTAATGATTGACGGAGGGGAGGACTTGCCCCTACAGTGTTGAAAATAAATAACTCAGAAATAAATTTATCGTACTTAACAAATTCAGAGATAACAAGCTTAGAAATAACTAACTCAGAATATAGCACAAGAGAATTAAATAAAGCAACACCTCAGCCCTTCACCTAACAGAAACAGGAAAAAGGCCCAAGCCCAAACAAACAGAAACAGGAAAAAGGCCCAAGCCTAAATGGTCAGGACCAACATATCATCTAAAACTGAAGTATCCAGTACCACTTCCCCTAAATGGTCAGGACCAACATATCATCTAAAACTGAAGTATCCAGTACCACTTCCCCTAAATGGTCAGGACCAACATATCATCTAAAAACTGAAGTATCCAGTACCACTTCCTGCAAACCATGTTATTCAATGCCAGGCAATCCATCAAGTAATTCAAAAGCTCACAGGTTATCAAAACGACGTAGTGCACATGAAAACTAGGATAAGAATTGCTTCAGATTACAGCAATCTTAGTCATACTAGCAGTCTTTTAGAAACAAACAGAATTAAGTACAGGGGGTGCCAACCAATACTATTTTGTACATAAGAATGGCAATTGAACTAAACTACTACAAATTCAGCGATCATATTTGACTGATAGGCTAACAAAGAAGAAATATATGATCCTTATCCATATAAGCTACTTATGCAAAAAGAAGTACAGGACCAAACAGTTACACCAACCTGCGGGCGGCGAATGTGATGCGCTGACACTTCTTCCACGGGCACGACCAGAACCTCGTCCAGCACTCCTTCCCCGTCCAATTGGAATACCACTTGCACTTTGACGGGGAGGTTGAAACGAGGCTGCTCTCCCGCCATCGGCACGGCCTCTTCCACGATCGAGTAACGTCGAGTACTCTTCGATGTAGGGGAAATCTTCTTGCTGCGAGTTTAGATCGAGATTCTCCATCCCAACCCTCCCCGCAGAAACAGTAGGTGCTGTACGTGGTTGCTCAGGCCATTGAGATAGTAGCTCCAACTCATCGGGGTTGGGGACGACATGGGGTTGACGGAAGGATGGACCTGCCGAGGATGAGGCCCCCTGCGAAAAGAAATCACGGTAACCGTCCATGATTTCAGGGATGGCGCAGGGGCGGAGGGAGTAGAACGACCGCAGAAGATTCACTGCCGGGGGCGCCGACGGAGGGACGGCGCAGGGGCGGCGGCGCCGGGGAAGAGGAACACAGAGAGAAAGGGGATCTGGGGAAAAACAGTGCGGAGGGGGGAAGGGAGGAAGGGGATCGGGCGGAGAGAGTGCGGACGAGGGCGAGAGAGAAACGAGGGTAGGAGCTTAGCGGCGGGCGGCTGGGCGCGAAGGCGGGCGGTGGGGCACGGAGGCGGGCAACGGGCCGGGAGCGGCGGGCCGAGGCGGGAGTGGAGGGCCGGGGCGGGGCGGGAGCCGCGCGCGGAACCTTGCGGCGTTGGCAGGGAGGGAGAGACAAACCAGGGCGGGAGCGGCGTGTGGAGGATGACGGCGGAGGCGGGGCGGAAGCGGCGGGCCGGGGCGGGTGCGGCGCGCCGAGTCCCCCGGCGGCGGCTGGGCGGGAGCTGCGCGAGGAGGCCGGCGCTGGAGGCGGGCCGGGAGCGGCGGGCCATCGCGTGAGCGGCGCGCGGAGGCCGGCGGCGGCGGCGGGGAGGGAGCGGCGGGCAGAGATCGGGCGCGGCGCCGGGGTGGGAGAACCAGAGAGAAGGGGATCTGGGGGAGGATGGCAGACGGGGGAGAGAGAGAAAAGTGGGGGAGGGTAGGGGGGTAAAGAGCACCCCATAAGCAAAATAAGCAGCTCCAAACTTGCTTATTTGCTTATGCATAAGCAACTTATAAGCAACTCTATAAGCAAGAGTGTTTGGGTTATAAGCAACTTATTTGCTTATTTATAAGTTGCTTATTTATAAGCAATGCTAACCAAACATGCCCTTCGTCGCCTCTTTGATTTTTTTAGAGTATAGAGAAATGTGCAGGCTCATTTATAGTCAGTCGTTAGGCGTTTGTTTTGTTTTCTCCCGATGGATTGGGCTGGTACAAAGAGGGGATTTGGGCCGTACCATGCCAGCAGCTGCCGGTGGTGGTGGACAAAGGGCCTGTTTGGTTCCTTTGCTTATTTTTAAGCACGTGTCACATCAAATGTTTAGACACCAATAGGGGTATTAAACATAGACTATTTACAAAACCCATTACATAAGTGAAGGCTAAACGGCGAGACGAATCTATTAAGACTAATTAATCCATCATTAGCAAATGTTTACTGTAGCAACACATTGTCAAATCATGGACTAATTAGGCTTAATAGATTCGTCTCGCCGTTTAGCCTCCACTTATGTAATCGATTTTGTAAATAGTCTATGTTTAATACTCCTAATTAGTGTCTAAACATTCGATGTGACGGGTGCTTAAAAATAAGCAAAGTAACCAAACCAGGCCAAAAAAATACATGCTGCACGACGAGGTTGACCCGCTGCGGCCACCGGCGGTAGATATGCTGCGGTACATTCGGCAACCAGTGAGTGGGAAGGCGGTCGCAGCACCACCACGGGCATCGGCTCGCCGAGGTTTAAAACGACGGGATCACTTTAATACGGTGCGCCGCACTTTCATTGACAAGTAGTTGGCGTTGGGAAATTTATTATACTTTTTCTATCTAAATTATAGATCTTTTTAATTTTTTTCATATATTTTATTGTACACTTAAATGTATGTCTATATATAATAAAATCTATAAAATTAGAAAAGTCAAAACGACCTACAATTTGAGACGGAGAGAGTAATACATTATTTCACATCAGCATCAGCCCGATCCTTGCTCAACTTAGCTTTCCCGAGCTCAGATCTTCAATAGTTTAATTAGTGTACTGCTCGCCTCTTTTGTTCATATCACCGCGAACTCATCAGAGGGGTACCTCCACAGTCATCCTTTGACACGCATTTAGCTGTGGAGATTGTCAGTGTTTTAGACCGGCAACCCGCCTAGGGGGTACCTTAGGTGGTCTTTTATGCGGTAAGGATCGTCGAGAATCAAGGAATCAATGGTGACGCAAGGAACACGATTTAGACAGGTTCGGGCCGCTAGATCGCATAATACCCTACGTCCTGTGTGTTGGTTTGTATTGATCTTGGATGATCTAGAGTTGTTCTATTTGAGGGGGGTCCCTGTCCGCCCTTATATACATGGGAGGGCAGGGTTACAAGTCTGAGTCTTAGTTGAGTACTATTATAGAGTTCTACTTGGTATGGCCCGAGTAGTTTTCCATATGCATACTTGACTAGTCTGAGTAGGATACGCCTATCCCTTGTCCTGGTCTCATCCGAGTACATCCCTTAGTGGGCCGTCCAAGGTCTACTCGTGGGCCTGGGGTGCATACCCGACAAGCCCCCGAGTACTTTGTAGTCGCGCGTCACAGTCTTGGGTACTGCGGACACTATCCGAGTAGTTTGTCGTAGAGGTTGCGGACCAAAGTGCTCGAGTACTGTCGCGTGGCTGGAAGGTACTCTTGTTCCTTCGAGTTGTTTCTGTTCCAAGAATTTTTATATGGTAATGCGATGTCAATCGCACTCCATATGGAGTAGCCCCCGAGCCTTAGGTTGAGTCGAAGAGTCAGGCTTAGGGTCAATCCTACTTTTTTCCTATTTTACCCTTGGACATCTTGAAAGAGAAAAATCTGACCATCAGGTACGGTACCCGCAGCCCCCGACACTTAGGCGATTTCTGTCGTTGAAGTGGTCAGCAACCCGTTGAAAAGAGCAGCTGTTGGGTGTTTAAGGCAATTAATCCGCTTAAAATCCGTCCGTTGCGTAACTGACACTTGGAATCTGGAGGTGGTGGAGATAAAACTGGAGGCCCCCCTTTCGGTTAGGTTTACGCTCTGCTGTAATCAGATCTGTTTTTCTTCCTTCCCTGCGCCTCTGCTCCGCATTTTTCACCGTCGCGATTGCCAAGTGCCACTACCGCCATTGCTGCTCCTTGAGAGAGATCCGAGAGTGAGTGCCTTTTGCTGAGGTTGGAATCGGCGGATGCGCACCAAGAAGATGGGCAAGAAACCCGAAAAGATCCAGGGCAAGCTCCGGCGGCGAGCAAGGTGAAGTCCAAAAAGGGGAAAGAACTGGTGCTGCCAGCGCCGAAGGTGGGACCGACGAATCAGACTGCGCCACCCCCGCCTGGAGCAACGTGGCAGCATTCAGTGATGAAGGAGGAAGCCGTGCAAGCGCTAGTCGATGCCAAGCTTCTGCAGACGAAGGAGATACTCGAGTGGCGCCCAGCTTTTCCAAATGCATGGCAATTTGAAGAGCACCCTAGCGAGACGGTGATGCTTGCCCACTTTGTGGAGAGAGGGTTGGCGGTGCCCAGCTCCAACTTCTTCAGAGGTATCCTCGAGTACTACAAGCTCCAACTTGTTCATTTGAACCCCAATGATGTGCTACATATGTTCATTTCCGTGCACCTCTGTGAGGTTTACTTGGGAGTTCCTCCGAGCCTTGAGTTGTTTAGGAAGTTGTTCTGCTGTAAGCCACAGCCAAGTGCACAAAGGACAGAAGTCTTCGGAGGTGCCGGAATCCAACTCAGGAACTCGGGCGCGTATATTGAGTACAACTTGACTGACTCCCATGGGGAGTGGAAGAAAAGGTAGTTCTACATCGGGAACCATGATCCTCGCTTGCCTGTAGTTACTGGCCACGCGCTGAAGCATGCAGAGAAATGGGTGAGCGAACCTGAAAACACCCCGGAACTTGACCACTTGATGCAGCAGATTACCGAGTTGAAGGCACTCGGTCTTACTGGAATTAATGTGGCGTCCAGTTTTCTGAAGAGAAGAGTCCAGCCGCTTCAGAAACGTACTCACCCAGGGAGTGAGTACACAGGTCTTAATGATCCATCGCGTATGTCCAATGAGGATATATCTGATGATGATGTGGAGGCGCTAGTGGCTAAGTTCTTCAGGAACTACCAGGGAGTACCAGTGATCCCTGCAGCTCTCCAGCAGTACGATGCCTAGTATGAGCCAGAAGTGGTATGTCCTTGCACCTGACTTGTACTTTTTGACTTGTGTGATATTTGTTGTTAATATCGACTTGTTGTTTTGTAGTCTCGAGTTCTTGCTGGCTACTTGGCGCAGTCGGAAGAAGAAGAGGAAATTGTTGAGGAATCGGAGGACGAGCCCTCCCCTCCTGTGAAGAAACGAAGAGTAGTCCGCAAAATGTCTGCGACTAAGTCTGCTTCAACTCCTAAGAAGTCTCGGGGTACCAAGGTATGTAGTCGTGTACTCGATTGTAGCTGAGGAATTTGAACTTGCAATCTTTGTGACTACTTTGTCTTGTTCAAAAGGCTGCTGATACAACACTTGGTGATGACGAGGCTGCTTCCGGAGAAGTAGTCGTCACCGACCCGGTGTCGGTATTGCATCTGTTGAGGGGGTACCAGAGAGAGTGCCGTCAACGAACGCTGGAGTAGCACCCAAGCTGACCGCACAGGCTCCGCCAGCTACCACACTGCCAGTTACTGACCAGGCAATCTTGGGGTTGCCCGCCGGAGTAGCGGGCATTGCGAAGCAGGTGTCGCTAGTAGTCGCTACTGGTTCCTTGCAGTCCAGTGTAATCGCCAGTGGTAAGCTTTCTGTCCCGACTAGTTTCGTTTATCGGAGTAGTATTGTAGTCTTGACTTTTGATTCCCAGGTCTTGGTGAGAAGACATCGCCGGCAGCTGTTCCTACGGCGCCGAGTACTCGGCCACCTGTTGCCGAGAAGAAACGTGTGCAATTTCCGCCACGCTCAACTCGGTGAGCTTGCTTGTCTGGAGTATATCTTTAAGTTGTCTTGAAGTCGTGTAATGACGTATCGATGCAGAGACGCAGAGGAAACTATCCTTGTAGAGATAGGGGTAGAGTTGGATCCCCCAACTACTTTATCTGCTCCCCCGGAAGACTTGATTGTTGATGAAGTACCTAAAGTCGACGTCGATCGCCTTGGAGCTACTATGTCAATGCTTCAAGAAGTCATCCACTCGGTGGAGGGCCCCACCGCCGCTTCAGGTTCAGGAAGTGCTTCTTTATCAACATCCACTGGCGGAGCTCTGGCTGTAGTGGGTGTGGAAAGATCCAAGGAGGCAACTGCTCCAGGTATATATTTGTAATCCCCGTATTGTAGCCGTGGTAATCAGGTAACTGATGATACATGTTTTAGGTGCCACTTTGGGTGCGACTCCTCATCTTGCGGAGAGCACTCAGAGACCAGTACTCAGCTTGCCATCCGACTCAGAGTTCCAGAGGGTCGTCGATGTTTTCCGAAGCTTCCAGGTGAATTTCCTGTGCTTTGTTACATAGAGAGTAACTGAGGCTTTTAACTGATCGCATTGCTTTGCACACTTGGACCTTTCAGGAACGAAGTCATCAATTGGAGCAGGAATGTGCTCGGCTTACAGAAGCCTTGAGGGTTCACGAGGTTGGAGCGAAGTCTTTTGCTATGGAACGGTCGGATCACGAAGTCTTGCAGCAAAAACTGGAGAGTCGCTACAAGTCTCTGAACAAAAAGTATCAAGGTGAGTACTTTGCATATTCCGAGTATGTCCGATTGTAGTCGGCTGTGGTTGAACTTGTCTGTTTTTGCAGAACTCAAGAGGCAAGAGGCTGCCGCGAGGAGTCAAGTCCTAGACTAGAGAAATGCGCACGATCGAGTGGCTGATGAAGCTGAACGTCTTTGAGCTGCGCTATCTGAAGCACAGGCTGCTTGCGAGCATCAGCGAGACAGGAAGATGCAGAATGGCGTGATGCTTGCCATGACCATGGTGGCATGCAGAGATCATGCCCAGACCATGGGAAGACTCTGAGGCGAACTCCAAAAGTTGACTGAGGCAGCTCAAGACTTGGTGAATGCCATAGCCCCCGTGGAAGAGGGCACGGGACCTTAGTCGCTAGTCGAGTGAGTGAGGGCTGCCCCGAGTAAAGTGGCAGGTCTCTGCAAGGCTGTTTGCAAACACGTCCTTGTTGTGGTGAAGTCATACTACCCGAGGACGGACTTGGCTGCAGCTAGTGACGGCGTGGCTCGCAACTGCACGGAAGAAGCATATGCGCAGTACCTCGAAGAGGCGGAGCCTATCGCGTCGAAAATGTTTGAGTTTGTCTCTTCGGAGGAGCCTTGAACTTTTTATGTACCCTTGTAGTTGTTTCGAGTACTTTGAACGATATTCTGAAAAATGAATGCTAGTTCTCTTTTGTTGCTTGAAGTAGTTGACTTGATGTGGGTGAGGAGTAGTTTACTCCATACCGCCCGACCTAAAGTTGCGGGATCGGCTAAGCCTGACCCCTAAAGGGGGGAACTCCGCCTCGCTCGACCCTGGGTCCCAGGGTCGGATGCGCCCGACCCTTGGTCCCAGGGTCGGATGCGCCCGACCCTTTGAGGAAAGTACCCCGCCTCGCCCGAGCCTTGGTCCCGGGGTCGGATACGCCCGACCCCTGAGCAGAGGGTTGGACCTTTCCAAGGCCTCGAGCCCAGGCCGTGCTTGGCCAGAGTAGTTCTGAGTTGCAATGCTGTCAAGTACTCTGCTTTTGAGGGTGCACAGGTGTACTGTACTGTTTTTGTCCTTTGTGGCATGAATGCTTTCACGTGGGCAGAGTCAGAGGTCGTCAGACTCATTGATCACGGGTGCATAGTAACTCTTGGGTGGGCGGTAGTTGTAGCGCTTGGCTATAAATAGATCCCCTGGAGGTCGACCCGAACCAATTTTCTGAGTAGCCATGGATTGCCTTCGGTTGTTATTGTTTGAGTGTAGAGAGCCGTCAAAGAGTGCACCGGTGCTAGAAGATTCCTCGTAGATTGAGGCCACCTTCCCTCCACAGACTCCTGCGCTCGTAGGGATAGCCGCGATGCTAGAAGAATCCTCGCAGGAGGATTCAATGCGCGCCTCATCTTGCAGCTTGTGATCCAGTGGAGTATGCGCTGGAACTCACGAGTGATGGGTGATGAGTGCCGCAGTCTTTATCCCGCTCTCTTAGAGGTGGAGGTGTGGCCGTAGAGTGGGTTGGCTCCGCAAGGCTAGCAAAAGAGCAGCCTTGGTTCCCTCTAGGCGCGATGCGCAGGATTCATCGTTGCCGATGTCAAGGCAGCGGCGATGCATGGTTGCGTTTTGTGCAGCTTCCTTGCGTGTAGGCCCTCCCCATTGTAGTCGGCAGACCTGAGTGGCCTTGTGATATAGCAAAAGCCTGGGGCTTAAATGCAGTCCGCCAGTAGGTAGTTGCGTGTAGTTTTTTTGTATTTCGAGTACTTTTACTCGTATGTAACCTGTTGATGTATCTTCGGTCCTGAGTAAAGAGTTACTCTGTTGAACCTTTGTACCGGGGCCGTGATGGCAGTGGAGTTGATAATCTTGAGTCAAGATTAATGTATCTTGATGTTGGTAGTCGAGCTGGTAGCTCGAGTAGTCAGCATGAGTTTTTGCCTTGAAGCGATTACTCGGGTACTGCTATGGGTAGTAGCGACAAAATGTTCTATGTTCCAAGAGTTTGGTACTTGTTCTCCAGAAAGCTCTTGCAGTCTGTAAGATCTAGGTCTCGTAACCTTTGATACGATGTAGGGACCCTCCCATGGTGAATTGAGTTTATGCAACCCTGTTGTGTCTTGGATTCGCTTGAGGACCATATCACCCAGGTTGAAAGATCGTTCCTTGACGTTACGGTCGTGGTAACACCTTAAACCGTCAAGGTATCTGGCAGATTGCACTAATGCTGCACATCTTGCTTTTTCTAGACTGTCTAGATCTGTTCGCCTTGTTTCTTCTGCCAGCTCTTCGTCATATTGTTCGACTGAGGGTGATTGCCACATGATGTCAACGGGTAGTATGGCTTATGAGCCACACACGAGAAAGTAGGGCGAGAGCCCAGTAGTCTTGCATGGTTGGGTACGTAGTCCCCACAGAGCATTGGGTAACTCTTTAAGCCATTTGCCGCCTTTGGAGTTATCAACGTCATGTAGTCTTTTCTTGAGGGCGTCGAGTATCATACCATTAGCACGCTTGACTTGTCCATTGGCTCGCGGGTGAGCGACCGAGACATAGTGGATGTCGATGCCGCTATTCTCGCAGTATTCCCAAAAGTCGTGATTGTTGAAGTTTGACCCTAGGTCTGTGATAATCCTGTTGGGAAAACCATAGCGGTGTATGATTTCATCCAAGAAGTCGAGGACTCGATCTGCCTTGCGGCAAGTAACTGGTTTGACCTCGATCCACTTGGTGAATTTGTCGATTGCCACGAGGACTCGGTTGAATCCTCCTAGCGCAGTTGGTAATGGCCCTATCATGTTGAGCCCCCAGCAGGCAAATGGCCATATTGGAGGTATTGTGACTAGCTTGTAGGCCGGTACATGCTGCTATTTGGTAAAGAATTGACATCCTTTGCACTTTTGAACCAGTTGTTTAGCGTCGGCCAAAGCCATTGGCCAATAGAAGCCTGCTCTGAAAGCCTTGACAACTATTGTCCGCGAAGAGGCGTGGTTGCCACAGATTCCTTTGTGAATTTCCTCTAAGATTGCTTGGCCATCCTCCCGGGTAACGCACTTCATGAGTACCCCGGATGATGCACCTTTCCTGTAGAGCTTGTCTCCGACTAGAACGTAATTTTTTACTCGCCGGGAGATTTGTTCAGCTTGATTTTTGTTAGATGATAGCTTGTGATCTTTGATGTAGTCGACGAAGGGTGTCCTCCAGTCGACTTCTATCATCATGACTGCTCGAGTGACGTCAGTAGTCTGGACCACTGGCGGTGTAACTTGTTCAGGTATGGACGGCTTGTGCAGTTCGTGTATGAAAATTCCTGTTGGAACCTCTGCACGAGTTGAGCCCATTTTGGATAAGACGTCGGCGGCTACGTTGTTGTCGCGGATGATGTGATGAAATTCCAATCCTGAGAACTTGTTTTCCAGCTTACGGACTTCTTTGCAGTAAGCGTCCATGTTATCTTTGTTTCGGTCCCACTCGTCATTGACCTAATTTATAACGACTAGTGAGTCGCCGTACACCAGTAGTGTTTTGATGCCGAGGGACGTTGCAAGGCGAAGGCCGTGTAGCAGTGCTTCGTACTCGGCTTCGTTGTTAGATGCCTCCCAGAAGATTTGCAGTACGTATTTGAGCTGGTCTCCCTTGGGGGAGATGAGGAGTACACCTGCGTCGGCCCCTTCAAGTTTGAGGGACCCGTCGAAGTACATTACCCAATGCTCCGGCCGCTCAACTGGTGTTGGTACTTGGTTTTCAGTCCATTCAACCACGAAGTCGACCAAAGCTTAGGATTTGATAGCTGTCCTTGGCTTGAAGTCCAAGGTGAGGGCTCCGAGTTCAACTGCCATTTGGAGATTCTACCCGTGGCGTCTCTGTTGTGCAGGATTTCGCCGAGCGGGAAGTCAGAGATGACTGTGATGTTGTGCTCCTGAAAATAATGGCGCGGTTTCTGGGAGGTGAGCAGTATTGTGTATAAGAGCTTTTGTATCGGTGAATACCGACTTTTGGAGTCCGAGAGTACTTCGCTGACGAAGTAGATAGGTCGTTGGACCTTGTAAGCATGGCCCGGTTCAGACCGTTCGACTACTATTGTCGTGCTGACGACATGAGTAGTAGCTGATATGTATAGGAGCAAGTCTTCGTTCGGAGAAGGAGCGGTGAGTACAGTAGGCTTTGACAAAAAAAATTTGAGTTGTGTCAGTGCCTTGTCTACCTCTTCCATCCATTTGAACTTGTCCTGGCGTTTGAGAAGCCTAAAGAAGGGTAGTCCCCGTTCTCCAAGTCTCGAGATGAACCGGTTGAGAGCGGCCATGCAGCCTATGAGTTTCTACACATCCTTGATGCTAGCAGGTGCTTGTATGTTTGTGATGGCAGATATTTTCTCCGGGTTGGCCTCAATGCCGCGATGGCTAATGATGAACCCAAGTAGCTTGCCAGAAGGTACTCCGAAGACTCATTTAGTAGGATTGATTTTCCATCGAAAAGCTCGTAGACTGGAGAAAGTTTCCTCCAGATCAGCGATGAGTTCCTCCTGGTTTCTTGTTTTGACGACTACGTCGTCAACATAAGCTTCAACATTGCGGTGAAGTTGCTTTTCAAAGCACATATGTATGGCTCGTTGATAAGTTGCCCCTGCATTTTTTAGTCCAAAGGACATTGTTTTGTAGCAGAAAGCTCCGAAAGGCATGATGAAAGCTGTTTTGGCTTGATCTTCTTCCTTGAGGCTTATCTGATGATAGCCGGAGTAGCAGTCGAGAAAACATAGTAAAGCGCATCCAGCGGTGGAGTCGACCACTTGGTCGATCCTAGGTAGTACGAAAGGGTCTTTTGGACAGTGCTTGTTGAGGTTAGTGTAGTCGATGCACATCCTCCACTTGTTGTTTTTCTTACGCATGAGTACAGGATTTGCTAGCCATTCAGGGTGAAATAATTCTTTGATGAACCCTGCCGCAAGTAGCTTAGCCCACTCTTTCTTGATTGCTTCTCGTCTGTCTTGAGCGAATCTGCGAAGTCGCTGCCGTTTTGGGGTAGCTTTGGGATCAACATTTAGAGAGTGCTCGATCAGCTCCTTGGGCACGCTTGGCATGTCAGTCGGTTTCCAAGCGAAGATATCGTGGTTAGCCCGAAGGAAACTGACGAGCGCGGATTCCTATTTGGGATCTAGCCCTGTTCCGATCAGGGCTGTCTTGGAAGGGTCGCCCGTCTGGAGGTCGACTGGTTTGAAGTCTTGCTCGCTGGCGGGTTTCACCTTTGTAGACCCCGACTTGTTTTCTGGGATCTCGAGTTTAGTTGGATGGAGCTTCTTTGAAGCTGTGAAGACTTGTTGCATGGGGCTGGGTGCCTGAGAAGTCGCAGCGATCTCCACGGCTTCGGTGTCGCAGTCGTAGGACCGCCGGAGATCTCCTCATAGCGTTAGTTCTCCCTCTCCCTTGGGGCCTGGCATTTTGAGTACCAAGTAAACATAGTGTGGTATGCCCATGAACTTGGCGAGTGCTGGTCTTCCGAGTATGACGTGGTAAGATGTCCCGAAGTCTGCGACTTCAAATCTGATGTACTCGGTGCGGTAGTGTTCCTTAGTTCCAAAGGTAATTGGAAGGACGACTTGTCCTAGTGGTATAGCTGCGTTTCCAGGTATGATGTTGTAGAAGGGTGAATCTGTTGGAGTAAGCATTTCTGTAACGTCGAGGCACATCTTTCTCAATGTCTTGGCGAAAATGACGTTAAGCCCACTTCCGCCGTCGATGAGTACTTTCGTTAACTTTGAGCTTGCCACAACCGGATCGAGTACTAGGGGGAACCGTCCTGGTTCTGAGAACTTGGTCCATTGGTCCTTTCTGCTGAAGGAAATGGGTACTTCTGACCACTTTAGCGGTGTTGGATCTGTTGGTTCGATGGCCATAATTTCCCTGAGTACCAGGTTATTGGCTCGCTTGGATGCGGTGCCTGGGATTCCACCAAAGATGACATTGACAGTTTTGGAGGCAGTCTGGAAGTCGGCCTCTTCTTCTTCGTCGTTGTGGACTTTGTTCTTGCCTTTATCCTTTTTCTTGGTGTACTCTTCAGGGGGTGGTGGTGCGGGTAAGTATTTCATTACTCGGCACATGCTGTAGCAGTCTATTGGTGAGTGCTTGCTAGTCGGGTGCCATGGGCACTGCTTTTTGAGTAGTTCGGTGAAGGTTGGCCCTTCATCATTTTTGCGGGATCCCTTTTTCCCGGAGTTGGTCATGGCAGCAACAGTATTGTTGGGCTTCCTTTTGCGATTGTGATTACTCGAGAAATTGTTTCGAGTATCGTTGTGCCGGGCTCTATCCTGGTCATTGTTATTGTTGTCGCGCCCACGGTTGCGGTGGGAGCCGAACCGTTCTCACTCTTTGTCTTCTTCATCTGCCCACTATTGCACCATAACTTTGAGGCCTTTGACATTAGCTGGCCGTCGGCGACCAAAGTCTTGGTATGTCCGTCGATTGTAGAGTCCGTTCTGGAAGCACTCGATGACGTCTGTTTCTGAAATGTCAACTATAGTTGCCTTCTTTTTGAAGAATCAGCGCAAGTAGTCGCGTAAGGTCTCACCTTCTTTTTGCTTAATTTGACTTAAGTCAATCTTGTTGCCTGATCTAGCCATGGAGCCGGCGAAGTTGTTGGTGAAAGCCTTGGTCAAGTCTACCCAAGAGTCGATTGACTTGGGTTTGATTGACTCAAGCTAGGTCAATGGTGCGGGTTCCATGCATATGGGGAAGTGGATGACTTTGGTGTCGTTATTGCCCCCAGCTGCCTGAACTGCCAAGGAGTAGCATCGTAGCCATTGAATAGGATCTTGCTTGTCGTCGTACTTGGTGATTCCCGTTGGCTTAAACTTCTCGGGTAGTTTTATCTTCATTACCCGATTTGTGAAAGCAGGAAAGTGGTTGTAGTTGTCGACTTCTCGCTCGTGCCGACTGTTGAGGATTTCTCGTAGATCACTGAAGTTTGACATTTTGTGATTCTTCCGAGTAGGGCGAATACTTTTTACCGAGTTGGTGCAGCTAGCCTCTCCAACATCCTTATTGCGTGCTGGGGCCTTGTGTTTGCTTGGGCCTTGGCTGTGTTGCTGACGCTGATTGACGAATTCATTGTCGTTTCTTGGGGCATCGTTGTTGGCTGCAGCTCCCCTGCTGCCTTCTTGGTGAGCTGTGATGCGTGGAACAGACGGAATTGGTGATTCTTTATCGAGTAGTTTGTAGGCTTGCTCCGCGAGTTGTGCGATTAGTCTGTTGCTGCGCTGCACGAGTTGAGCTGTGGCTTCGTTGTCACTGTATCGAGGCATCAACGTCGTTAAAAGATTGATTGAGGCGATTGCCGCAAGTGGAGTATTGTGCTCTTGAGCCTGAACTGCGTCGAAAGCCCTTTCAAGGTTTGTAATGGGAATATTTGTAGCCATGGACTGTCGTTGCTCGGCTCGAGTAGCGTTGTGTATCCTTCTTTGGTTCCGTTGCTCGGAGGTTTCGTTGTGAGGAGCGTCAGTTGTAGACTCATCTTCTGAAATGTTGTCGAGCTGTGCTGATCGCCTGGGGGTTCTATTCTGGCTAGTACCCGGGTTGTTATTTTGAGTGATAACAAGGACTTCCCTGTCCGGGTAGTAGCTTCCGGAGCTTGATGTTGCAATCTCTGTGGAACTTTCCTCACAATTGGAAGTGAGTGGGACACCCTCCTGATACGGGAGGTTGTTTATATGAGCGACAAGGCGTGAGTTGTAGTCGTGGGCAAGAGAAGATGGTCTCAAGCCTGGCCAATGTACGAATCTGCCTTGTGACGTTGAAGTTATTACCAGTCCTTGGGCCGGACCAGATAGTGGTAGTTCTGGTGGATAATCCGAGTCGAAGTCGTCGTCTTCGTCGTGCCCGAGTTTGAGTTGGATTCGAGTAAGAAAACCCTGGTGGACTTCGGCTGCATTGCGGAGTTCGTGCGGAAACCGTTTTGGAGTCGAAGCTGAGTTGGGGAGTGACTGGGACCGACTAGTCCGAAGCGAAGTCGAGTCCGACGCGTAGTCGAACTCGAACTTGTTGACTTTGAAATCTTGGTTTTTTCTAATCAGATCTTCTGATTTCTTCTCCTGAGCCTTGACGATCTATTGCTAGAACGAACCCGAGCCATTGGCAATGCAGAGCCAGGATTCGAAAACGAAGGTTGCGCCAGCTTCAATGATGAAGACGGGTTTGATGACAACTGTTGCCATTGAATTCGCGCTGAGAAACTCGACGAGTTCCCCTACCTGGCGTGCCAGCTATCGGTGTTTTAGACCGGCAACCCGCCTAGGGGGTACTCTTGGTGGTCTTTTATGCAGTAAGGATCATCGAGAATTAAGGAATCAATGATGACGCAAGGAACATGATTTAGACAGGTTCAGGCCGCTAGATCGCGTAATACCCTACGTCCTGTGTGTTGGTTTGTATTGATCTTGGATGATCTAGAGTTGTTCTGTTTGAAGGGGTCCCTGCCTGCCCTTATATACACGGGAGGGCAGGGTTACAAGTCTGAGTCTTAGTCGAGTACTATTACAGAGTTCTACTCAGTATGGCCCGAGTAGTTTTCCTTATGCATACTTGACTAGTCCGAGTAGGATACGCCTATCCTTGTCCTGGTCTCATCCGAGTACATCCCTTAGTGGGCCGTCCAAGGTCTACTCGTGGGCCTGGGGTGCATGCCCGACAGAGACTCTGAGGATGAGGAATGAGCAGTCTCATGTGTGAAGCAAAATTTGAAATGGGCTTTAAACCCACTACAAACCATTTTTCTGCACTGGGATAAATAAAGGAAAGACAATCTCTATATGGCGGACAAATGGTTGTGTGATTACAAGGAAAAAAGGGATTAGTAGATGTTATAGATGCTCTTCTTGTTGTTGTTCTTCTTCAATCTTAATTCTAACTTTCTCCTTCCTTATTCCAAAAAAACTTTCTCCTCCACCTATTGGCTACTCCTCATTGGAGTTGGACAAATGAAGGGGGGCGTAAGCCCCCATCCCTACCCTAAATTCACCTCTAATTGTGTACGGATCCAGCCTGTAACTAGCGCATGCAATTAGGATCGTGCTGCTTATTCATAGATAAACATATTTAGAGCAAATATTCCTTCTCTTTTACTAAAGCAAAGATGGACAAACACGATAAAGGAACATTAGTTAATATATATTCTAGGCAGCAAGCCCACCAAGTACATCGTCGGGCTCAGATTTTCCCACATGTTTCCAATTTTTCTCGAGGTTTAAAATGGTCAAATGTAGAAGCCCAACCCAATCCAACCCGACACCTGCAGTCGCCAATGGGCTACAGTGGTACCCTTGCGAATGCATTCGCTATGGGATTATTTTCTAGTCAAGTTGTGTTTGTTGGACTCTTGGTACCCACGAAGATGGAAAAAAAAACACGCTGCGGTCCACCTTATAGGAAGAAGAAAAAAGGAAAAAATACTAACATTGGCTGTCATATTGCTTTATTAGTCGAATGATTCGAGCGTGACATATATACTTTGTATATGTACTCCCTCCGTCTCAAATTACTGTTCGTTTTGAATTTTCTAGATACATATACTTTAATATGCATTTAGATGAACTCTATGTTTAGATATGTAGCAAACGTTATGTATATAGAAAAGTTAAAACGAATAATAATTTGACACGGAAGGTCGAAGGAGTCGTAGCATTCAACGAACATCAAGGGTCGTAGACGACGGCGTAAGAAAAACGCCCCCTCACGCACGCGGCGAAGCGTAGACCGCTCGCGTAAATTATTCGAAGCAAACCGGCGCGGGCCTTTCGACGGGAAGAAGAAAAGTCGGTGCCAACAACTTCTTTCTCTTCGGAGACCTCCGCACCGACCGCGGCGCTTGGCCCACTGCCCAGTTGGCGTTACGAATTGGGCATGTGAAAGCGACCCGCGCCCGCCGCCGCCGAACCGCGCGCAGCAATCAAATCAGCGCGTCCACATGCGTCTCCAGCCTGGTCCACGCCGTTGCGCGCACCACGCGATTTCCTCTCCTCTCTACTAGTCTCTTCCCCTGGGCCCTGGCCGATTCCGCAGGAACTTTATTTGTTTATATTTTTTTAAAAAAACTACCAACCAATCAGCAGCCAGGCGCCGCCTGGCCAGGCCCGGCCCAGCCCAAGCCGTGCGCCTCGACTATATAAGCGGGCAGGCGAGCCCGTCCCGCACGCCGACGCTAGTCTTGCGAGCCACGAAAGAAACAGATCTAGTATTTGGTAGCCAGTTCGTCTCTCGCCGCCGCCGGCCGTCTTCGAGATCCGATCCGGTCGATCATCCCATGGCGTCGGCGTCCGCGTCGTGGTCGAAGCGGTGGATCCGCCCCGAGGTGTACCCGCTGTTCCTGGCGACGGGCGCGGCCGTCGGCATCTGCGCGATGCAGCTCATCCGCAACATCACCGGCAACCCCGAAGTCAGGTAAGGAATCCGACCAATAATCTCTCATCGCGGAGCTCTTTTCCTCTCCATTCTAATAGGATTTTGGTTGAGATCGATGATTCTCGAAAGCACGAGCTAGCCGCGCTGTTATCGATCTATATCACTTCTATCCGTCGCAGCACGCACGCGTGGTCTAGATCTGCTCTTGCTGTTCATGTGTTTGTTGTTTTAATTCGGTTCGAGATGGAGCTGATGCTTTAGTTTTCATCAAGAAATTAAAACAGCAATAGTAATCGATCTGATGGATGGAAAAATTAAACCGAAGCAAAAACTGAGTTGCAGGGTGCTCAAGGAGAAGCGTGCGGCGGGCGTGCTGGAGAACCACGAAGAGGGGAGGAGGTACTCGCAGCACGGCTTCAGGAAGTACATCGACGGCAAGAAGCCAGAGATCATGCAGAGCCTCAACTCGTGGATGGCGGACCCAAAGGAGTAGGTCGTCGTGGCAGCAGCACCGATCCATACCGGCCGACGGATGATTTGGTCGGCCGCACCATTTGATATAATTCTTCTTGATGATGATTTGATAAGTTGTTACCGTGTGATTGTCCTCTCGGTACGTTTTTGTATCACCATACATATATATATATATATGTTCTTAACAAACAAACATGCATGGCATGATGTTGTGGCCTGGCTGTGAACAGGCCTGTTGAAAGTTTTGATCTCATATGGACGCAGATATAATGTTTCGTCTCATTCTGAATAATATTGACAACTGCATGCGACGGGTATACGTTTAAATTTCTACAATCCGCCTTGCGATTGAATTGTTTCTATGTGTTGATTGGCCCTGCTGGTTGTGAATCGTTCCTCTTTGTTGACCAAGCAAACTGTGCGTGACCTTTACGTACAAGTAGGACGGAACGGCTTGTGTTTTGATGCATACGGGGAACCAATCCCCCCATAGTGTATGAATAGCCTCCCAACTAAATGCTTGTATGCTTTTCTCAATTTCTCTATAAAAATAAATATGACCACGACTCCAAGAGCGGTTAAGTGTATATAGGACATTTTTCTTTTTTTTCTATTACCCACTACCAGATTCTTGGCATAAATCTCATCATATAAGTTCCAAAAGATCCATATTAAACTTCAATTGGAATTTCTTTTGAACCAACGATGCTACAGGGGTTGTTTAAACTGATAGAAGACCAAGGCCATGTTTAGTTACCTCCAAATTCCCAACTTTGGTACTATGCAAAAAGAAAATTCTCCATCATATCAAACTTGCGGTACATGCATGGAATACTAAATGTAGACGAAATCAAAAACTAATTGCACAGTTTTGTTGTACTTTGCGAGACGAATCTTTTGAGCCTAATTAGTCGATGTTTGGACAAAATTCACAAATACAAACGAAATGCTACAGTTGCGCATTTATGGCAAAATGCCAATTTTACTATTCCCAAATTGGGAACTAAACAAGGTCCAATTCTTGCCTTGCTTTGTTACGAAAGCAAAAATTGGCTATGTGTGTTTGGCAACCTTGTGACTGCAGGCGTTGCGTCCACGTCCAACCTGTTGACGCGCGGCTCGCACGCGCCACGCGACGCTATTAGCGATTCCACCAGCCTCGTCCGCTCCGCTGACCAAAAAAAAAAAAAGGAAGCACCTATATAAACGAGCAGGCCCACTAATCCGCCCCGGCCCATATAAACGAGCAGGCCATTTTTTTGCACGCAGCTGTTCGTGCCGGCCCCAAGCCCAGGTTTATGTAGAGGCAGATTTTTTTTTCAACGAATCGAGTAACTGCAGTCAAGTCTGAAACGAGTGCGGGCGGCGCCCATCGGCAGTCAAGTCCTGCTTGCTTCTCCTTATCAAAAAAAAAAAAAATCCAGATTGCTTCTCGGCGCTCGTGCTGTGTGTTGGGAGCGACTTGGACCGTCGTTAGGTGGGGGATTTGGGCGATTGGGCCTCTTGTGGGTTGCGGCCTTTCTTACTTGGGGATGGGCTGCTTGTTGGAGCGGGCTGAAATACGAATTTAAGATGCAATAAGATTGTGCAAGTTTATTTTGTAGCTTCAACTACGTACAATTAATAAAAACAAAGTCCATAAGGGAAATCTCACAGACACAATTGGGATATTGTATATATTAAATTGTAATAAACCTTTCCATATCTCTTGAGTACAATTTAGGATACAATTTAAATCTATACTAATTATCCCACTCAATAAATTCCTTCCTCTTCAATATGTTTAACTGCCACCTACCATAGCGCTTCCCTACAACCTCTTTCAACTTTTGATGCAATCTTCAATGTATTGTGTAGTTGGTAGTTGTTTCACTCAGTAAATGCCTCTATTTTAATATTTGTTTCTTCTCAACCGTCAACTACTCCATCGTTTCTCCAAAAATCTCCCTTTTTTGTACTTTTTATTTTTTAGGGTAAAGAAATTACTAGCTAATAATATTGTCTAAACTTTCATCCCACATATTGCATTTATTTATATGTAATTGACTTATGTCTCAAGCAAGAAGATGGTGCAATTGTATTTTGTATCTTCATCAACATGCTACAATACGAAATGAAATTCACAAGGGAACTCACAAATATAATTGGGATATAGTATAAATTAATATGTAAGAAATCATTCCATATATTTTTAGTATAATCTCCGATACAACTCAAGTGTCTAACAATTATTGTTCCACCCAATAGATTCCTCTTTCACATATTTATTTCAATGAATATATGAAAGATGAATCTTTTAAAATTGGTACACAGTATATATTAAATTGTAATAAATCTTTCCATATATTGGAGTATAATCTACGATACAATTCAAATCTATACCAATTATCCCACTTAATAAATTCATTCCTCTTCAATATATTTAACTGCTACCTACCATAGCGCTTCCCTACAACCTATCTTAACTTTTGATGAAATCTTTCAATGTATTGGGTAGTCAGTAGTTGTTTCACTCAATAAATGCCTCTATTTTCATATTTGTTTCTTCTCAACCATCAACCAATCCATCATTTCTCCAAAAGTCTTCCTTTTTATACTCATTATATTTTTTGGGGTAAAGAAATTCCTAGCCAATAATATTGTCTAAGCTTTCACCTCATGCATTGGTATTGCATTTATTTATATGTAATCAACTTATGTCGCAAGCAAGAAGATAGTGCGATTATATTTTGTATCTTGATCAACATGCTACAATGTAAAATGAAATCATAAGGGAACTTACAAATATAAGGGCATGTATTCAACGATTTAGACGACTTCTGTCTGTAATGTTATGCCATGTCACATATAGACAATAAAACAAACAATTTGTACAATGATCTGTCTAATATGTTATTCGTAAGCTATTTAATTCATTCATGCACTACTACAAAACAAAGGTAGTGTAACACATTCAACAATGTGTTACAAAGAAGTTTCATAGTAACACAAAACTATGTGTTACAGATGAAGGTTGCAACACATAGTGATTGCTTTGTAAAGTTGTGTTACAGACAAAGTATATAGTAACACAAATTAATGTTATAGCTAAAATGTCACAAAGATGCTAATATGTTGTAACACATAATTGGAAGGTGTAAAATGTGTCCTAGATACATATCTTATAGTAACACGTGTATAAGGGTATACTAGTTGACATCTGTTACGAGTCAGACAAAAAATTGGAAAATAAAAATCCACACATGTCACATCTAGCCTTCGAACCTGCCATCTCTCCCTCTTGAGATCCACACTTACCATCTCACATATACTTCATTAATCATGTAACTTGGAGTTTTATTCCTCTTGAGATCTAACGGCATCAGTTCAAAAACTTTTCAAATAAGAAGTTGCACACCTAGTCAAAATCAACAAACTTTACATAAAGTGTGTCTCCATTCAAATTTGTACGAATAGTTATAATTTACAAACAAGATAAAATCTATACTACCAAGAGCCGGCACATATAGTCTCCAAAGGTATCCATGGTCATGGATAACACTTGGGGACTTATCTGGCATGGATGAGCCGGCAAGGATGAGGGTATAATAGTAACTTAAGCAATCAAGTAAAATTATATATCTCTTAATTAGATGATGAGCCGTGATGGTTAAATCTATCACCGATAAATAAAAGATATTAGTAGAAATTGGAAAGAAGTAAGTTGTTTTATTTGAGAAAATGGGACTTTTAAGTTATTGTTAAGCGTACTGGCGAGGGTCAATGATTTTAATCTAGTAAAAAAGATAGCCACTAGTCTTATGTGGCCTTTAATTTTTTCTTAAAATAGTAATTGATGAGTGGAATTAGTATTTAAATTGCCAAAATGAAACTTGCTAATAGTATAAATTGAACCATATCTAGTCAATAGCAGAATACTTACATCGCTGTAACTAGTCATACTATACATACTTATATTTGAAAAAACATTTTATTCAAATTTGATATAACAATTATGATCAAGTTGTTCTAATGATCAATCAGCCCTGAAACTAATTTTTTCATTCAACAGCGCTAACGCAGACATGTCTTAATCGTTGCCAGCACATATAATTTTTTATAGTTGAGTAAAAAAATACAACGGCCATGACTGAATAATTGTGTAAAAGCTATCAAATTGCTGCAACCGTCCGCCTCCCACGCGTCCTCTACTCCTCTTATCCCAATTTTGGCAACCGTCGTCCCTCACAATCGGCATCATATCGCATCGCTGCCGACGCATCGCCCTTCAACTTCTACTCCTGCAAGCCGATCCAGTGCGCCACTCTCCCTCAGATCGCACATCCTACCATCGGACTTCAAACGTGGTGCGCCTCCGCCACCGCGACTCCACGACGATCTCCGTTCTTGTCGCTCGCGTCATCAGATACTGACAGGAGGATGACGCGAGGGGCACTGAGATGCTGGTGAAGGAGGGTGGGTTGCTGTTTCCTGGTCGCCGGAGGTGGCCCTCGCTGCCGTCACCGTCAGGGCTAGGCGCTTCAGGCGTTGCCGCTGCTTCATGCCGGCGTGGAATGGAGGCATCTCCATCCTACCCAGGAGAAATTTGCAGTGTACGGGGGCAAGAGCATTTTAGGTTACACGTTCGGTTTTGTTTAGATTAAGCATCTTATTCTGCCAAAGATTCTTCCAGGTCAGTAGTCGCCTCCTAATTATTATGCTGTTGCACAAACCGTACTCATATAGTAATTTCTTTTTCACGTGAAAATATATTCAGGATCTATGATTGTTGCACTAATCCATTTATTTTCTTTAATATATTTTGGGACATTTTTGATCAGATCTTAGTGAGATGTTATTTTTCTAAAAGGACTCTTCCTTGTTTGATACAAGATGGAAGCAGCAGCAAACTCTTTTTCTTATATGACTAACTAGCTATCCTGACATTTTATTTCTCAATTAACCTGATAGGACACTGGTGTGATACTGTAGTGCGGATTGCGCAGCGCAACACAGGTTATACACAGCACAGCACAACTCAATTTGATAATCATGAACCTATTTATTATTTATCCCGCAGGCTTTTCCTATGAAACAGTCAACTGCGAAGTAAAATATATCGCAAATTGTATATAGCTATCTTTTTGAAAAAGTAATATTACCACTAGCTTTGTCTATGTAGGTTAAAATGATCAATGTTATAACTTGTTTTTCCCTATGCAGGTTCAAATGATCAATGGGTGAATTCGAAAATTTCAGATGCGTGAATCAACGATCAAGGAGAAATGGATTTCAAGATATAAAATAATACTTTATATTTACATTTCATTTTCAAGAGGACAGACTTGTACACTCCACTGCTATATATGTATATTTGCTATCTAGAATCATGTTGTTATGTATATACTATGACATCATGTGAACAAGTAATATTTTTTCCTTTCTACAGGCAGTGTGGCTTCCTGTGCTCCTTGTGGTTTGTGTGATTCTGTAATGCCACATGTCCCCTCAGAAAATTTCATGTCGACAATATATAATGCAAGTGTATAATAATATTTTTTCTTAAAATTTTGAGTGTGTTACAATAAGTAAACCATGTGTTATGAACCATATGTTCCTAAAATTCCGAACTATGTTCTCACAAAGTGTACTACCACAATATGTAAGTGTGTTACTATAGCTTAAAAAATATGTTACACAAGATGATCATTGTAACACTTTTAAATGTTCCATTAGATCATAAATTGTGTTACAAGTAGTAACACTTTTTTAGATGTAAAAGAACACATGTCTTGTGTTCCAATAGATTAGGCTGTAGTAACATCAACAAAAGGAACACAATAAAAATGTGTTACAAGGAGACCTAGTACACTTTTATTAACATTCCGTAACATAAGTTGGTGTTACCGAATCTTTGTTCTGTAGTAGTGATGAGTCCACAAATCCTAGTGATCAAGTACAAATTCAATCTTTGTATGTCATGTTGTTGCTCCTTTTAAGAGAATGCATGGTGAATTTAATTGAGTCGGGTCAAATGGATGGGATTTGGCTTTTTTATTATGCTGCCTACTAGCTCAATTGAGAGCACGAGAGGTTGAGCAGGGCTCGGAGGTGTTCCCGTGTTGTTTTCCTTGGGAGTTCCAAAAAGAAGATCATCACTTGCCGCAGTCAATCCAGTTGAATCATCGACCGTTTGCAGGGACATGTTCAACGATAGAAGCAGCATTAGTATGGCTTGATGATCATTTTCTCTCACTACATTAACTCAGGTACACATCTGACAATTCAGCCACGCTGGCAGTGTATAAAGACGACCTCACAACCCCCGTTGTACATGCCCTAATTGGGATATAGTATACATTAATATGTAATAAATTATTCCATATCTTTTGAGTATAATTTCTGATACAACTCAAGTCTCTAACAATTGTTCCACTCAATAGTTTCCTCTTTCATATATTTATTTCAATGAAATTGTCACCTACTCCAGCCTTTTCTGTCAATCCTCTCGCAATTCTTGGTGCAATCATTTATTCTGTAGTTAGCTATTGTTTCACTCATTAAATTCCTCCATCTTTTATATTTATTTCTGCTCAACTGTCAACTACTCCATCTTTTTTTCCCAAACCGTACTTTCTTATACTTGTTTTAGGGTAAAGAAATTTCTGATTAATGATAATGACTAAGATGATATATCTTGGGTTTCATATACTTGTTTAAGGTTCAACTTTTAAGTCAGGTTATTGGTGTGGCACTCAATAAAGAAGCTATAATTTTCATAATGGTGCAATGTGTCATGAATGGATGGCATCCCGTAACACATAATGGAGATTGGAGTAGCCCATGGTCACCTAGGAGACGACATGGTATGGTACATTTGTTGAAGTGGAATGTAGAAAGTCTAAGTGATGACAATAAGGTTTTGTTTCTTGTCGTGTTAGATTGAAGTTAAGTTGCATAACAAATTCCATAAAAGATTCGGCAATGAGCCATGCATATAACATCTAGAGATTGCCCATGCTGCACTTGACATCAAATGGTTCCATGTACTCTTTCATGAAGTTCATGTGCTCGCCACATCACCTTAGGACATGATAAGCATCCATCAAGTCATGACCACTTGAAAGAAAAGGAAATAGAACATTGTTGTCTATTCTTGTGTCCCATGCTTTGGTAATGCATTTGTTTAAATATATTTAGGGATTGCATATTCAACTTATGTGTCATTCAAAAAGACAAACAAGTCTATTTTGTATCTTCTACATATACTACAATTAAAAATGAAATCCATGTTGGGACTAGAGGATATATATAATCAGGATATAGTATACATTAATTTATAATAAATTATTCAATATCTTTTGAATATCTTGGATACAACTCAAGTCTCTATCAATTGTTCCACTCAATATATTCCTCCATATATTTATTACTTCTATGAAATTTTCACCTACTCCAGCAATCTCCACAATCCTCTAATCCTTCCATTATATTTTATAGTTAGCAAATTGTTTCACTCATTAAATTCCTCTACCTTTTGCATTTGTTTCTACTCAACTATCAGTTACTTCGTCTTTTCTCCAAATATTCCATTTACATACATGTTATCTTTTTTAGGGTAAAGAAATTTTTGGTTAATTATAATAACTGAGATGGTGTATCTAGGATTTGTTACCGGGAGTCAACTATTAACCAGTGTGTCATGGTGGCACTCGATAGGTGTCCATAATGTGACGCAAAATTTGATAGACAATATGTCTGGGGCATAGGAGGGAGTGTTAAGGCTCTTCATGAGGTTCGTGTGCTCACCACATCACGTTAGGATATGATAAGCATTTGGTGATTCATAAGCCATTCAAAGAAAAGGAAAACATAACAACATGTCTTTGCTTTTGTCCCACGCATTGGTATTGCATAGGATTACATACTCAACTTATGTATCAAGCAACAAGATAGAGCAAGTCTATTCTATATCTTCATCTAGATACTATAATTAAAACGAAATCCATCGGGGTACTTAGAAAATAGAAATGGCATATAGTAATATATTCTTCCATACCTCTATGAATATCAACTTGGATACAACTCAAATCTCTATCTCTAAAAAAATATTTATTAATTTGTTATAGATTCTTCTATATCTCCTGAATATAAACTTGGATACAAAACTCAAATATCTAACTCTTAAAAATACAAACGGGATATACTATATATTAATTTGTAATATATTCTTTCCATATCTCTTGAATATCAACTTGGATACAATCATACAACTCAAGTCTCTCTAGCAATTGTTCCACTCATTAAATTCCTCTTCAATATATTCATTTCTATGAAACTGTAACCTACTTTAGCCCTTTCTCGCAATCCTATCCCAACTTTCGGTGCAATCCTTCCAATGTATTGAGTAATTAGTAGTTGTTTCATTCTGTAAATATGCATTTATCTTTATATTTATTTCTACTCAACTATCAACTACTTCATCTTTCCTCTAAAATCTTACTTTTTATATAATTATATTTTTAAGGTTAATAAAATTTCCGGTTAATCTTAATCATCGAGATGGTATTTCTTGGCTTTGTTACTAGGAGTCGGTTATTGTGGCGGTACTCATAGAAATTTTGAAACTTTCATAACGATACGCTAAATGTCATGAATTGATGGCATGCTGGGGCACAGGAGGGCGGGTTGGAGTGATGTACGGCCACTTAGGAGACGACAATGTAGGATACATTTGTCGAGGTTTTGCTACTTGCCATAAATGATTAAGCTATGTTCTCATGGTAACGCCCGACAAAGAAGTAGAGTTGTCGTATTGCGATGCAAAAGGATCCACGTAAAGGATAACATGAAATCAAGCGCAACAAAAGGGATTGACCGTCTGCACGAAAGAATACCAAGTATATGTCGGATTAGTTTAAGAAGTACGCTTCGTCTTGTCGCATCAGTGCGGCACCATCCCGATTTAGGAAGCCAACTATACCATTTCAAAATCTCCAACTTCGTAAACAATTCAACCACCAAGCATCTTACTACATAACATAACATAACATAACATCTAAAGATCATCCACGCCACACCTCACATCAAATGGCTCCAATGCACTCTCCATGAAGTTCATGTGTCCGCCACATCACCATAGAATACGATAAGCATCCGGTGAGTCATGACCCACTGAGAGAAAAGGTGAAACAGAACGCCATTGTCCGCGCTTGGGTCTCACGCTTTTGCCAGCAAACATGGCCTCTAACAAACACACTCCCTGCCGTGTTTTCCATCAGAAAGGTGAAGAAAAAAACACACACCGTGTAAAGGGCGGAAACGGACACGCTGGCCTTGGCTACCGGCCGAAATTGCTCTGCTACGGCCGTCTTCTGGACGAGAGAGGTGGCTCAAAAGAAAAGAAAAGAAAAGCCGGGGGGCAGAAACGGAAAAGGGGAATTAAAATAGTCGTGGAAGCCAAGCCCAGGAGATCCAACAAGGCAACTCCCCCTCCTCCCTCCCCTCGTGCTCTTCTTCCTCCTTGCTAGTGCCGCCGCGCTCCGCTCCCGGCTCCTCCACCTCTCGCCCTCCACCGCCTCCCGTCCCGTGGCCCGTCGGCACTCGACTCACTCCTCGAAGCGAGCTCGTCGGGCCCGGCACCGGCCCGTCACCTCCGCCGCTGCAGGATGAGCTAGCCGTCGCCACGCCCCGCCCGCTGGTGGAAGTAGGTGAGTGTCCGCCCGCCCGGCCCTGTTCTTGCTGTTCTCGCCCCGGAGCGGGATGCGGCGCGCGGGGGAGTGGGGGATTGTTTGCCCCTCCCGCGCCGTAGTTCCCTGGGCGGGCCCCGCAACCGCACTCCGTGTTGACCGTTGCCTTGCTCTGCTTTCGTTTTCAGAGGGTCGCTGTCGGTCGCCACTCGACTCATCCGGATTCCCTGGACCCCGCGCCGCGTAGGATCGCTTCAGGTCAGTTCCTTTTCGTCCTTCCCTGAACCAATTTCACCTGGGATGCTGAGATTTTTGGGGGAGGGGGTGCTCTGTGTAACTGCTTACATTCTGTGCCTGAATCAGTTCTTGGTTGAATTTCTTGTTGGGGGTGTGGAGAGGGAGTAGGGGATGAGCGTCCTAGGTTGTTATGGAGATATGGTTGCACTAGTGCTACGATTTCTGTGCAGTGGTTGCCTGGCTGAGTTGTTCATCCGGTTACCTGACCCTTATTAAACATTATTGCAGGTTGAAGTGGCTGGATTAGGCAGGATAAGTCAGCAAGACTGAAGCTTTGGTTTGTGCAATCAGAGCATGCCATGGACTAGAAGTGAGGGGTTAGGATTTGGTGTGTGGTAGTAGCTCCTGTTTCCACGGAAGAGGCAAGGAGCGCCTTTTGCCGTTTCTTCCAGGGGGATCTGAATCTCCTATCCGTGTTGATTCGGGTGGCGTCAGCTGTTCTGGGTTGGTAGTATGATGAAACAGATATTTGGGCGGCGCAAGGCGTCCAAAAGTGCAGATAAGGAATCGATTGGTGGGAGGAGGCATGCCGTGTCGAACCAGCAGTCGGGTTCTGGAGTTGCCGACCAGAGTGGCCAGCAGCCAATTTTGTCGAGTACTGGACATGCCTGCGGGAGTGGAAACCGTATGGGGTTCCAGGAGTCGAGGATAAATGATGGTTTGTTCGCTTCTCACTTCGGGCCGTTGCCGAGCATTAAGGATATGCCAAATGCAGAGAAACAGAACCTGCTCATCGTAAAGTTGAACATGTGCTGCACCCAGTTTGACTTTACGGATCCGACAAGGAACATGAGGGAGAAGAAAATAAAGGGGGAAACAATGATGGATATACTTGATTATGTCAAAACAGCTAACACCAAGTTCCCTGAGATTGTTGTGGAGGGAATCACAAAAATGATTTCAGAAAACTTGTTCAGGACGCTGGTTATCCCACCCAGGGAGAAAAAGGTGCTTCAAGCTTTTGATTTAGAAGAGGATGAACCATTGATGGACCCTGCATGGCCACATTTGCATATTGTCTATGAGTTGCTCTTGAATTTTGTTCAATCTCCAGAAACTGATGCTAAATTGGCTAAAAGATATGTTGACCATTCCTTTATTCTAAGGCTGCTTGAGCTCTTTGATTCTGAGGACCTTAGGGAGAGGGACTACCTTAAGACGGTACTTCACCGTATCTATGGGAAGTTCATGGTGTATCGGCCATTTATCCGGAAAGCTATCAATAATGTATTCTATCAGTTCATATATGAAACTGAAAAGCACAATGGAATAGCAGAGCTCTTGGAAATTTTAGGAAGTATCATCAATGGGTTTGCTTTGCCACTCAAGGAAGAGCACAAACTGTTCCTAGTAAGGACCTTAATTCCACTTCACAAGCCAAGGTGCATTTCAATGTACCATCGGCAGTTGTCTTACTGCATTACACAGTTTGTTGAAAAAGATGAAAAGCTTGCGGATACTATTATTAGGGGCATCATCAAATGTTGGCCTGTCACAAACAGCCCAAAAGAAGTACTCTTCTTGGGTGAGTTGGAAGAGATATTAGAAGCAACACAACCTAGCGAGTTTCAAAAATGTATGGTTCCTATTTTCTCCCAGGTTGCTCGCTGCTTTAACAGCTCTCACTTCCAGGTAATATCTTACACCTTATCCTTGATGAATATTCCCTGTATGCAACTTTATTACCTGTTTCACCTTTGGTTGAATTGTTGCGTACTTTTACGTTATCAAAATCGGATTAGATGTCATCTGAAGCAATCATAATTTTTTTGCTTGGGTAAAGGTTATTTCCCTGTTGGTTTGTTATAACAGTATTACATCCTTTTCAAAAATAACTGAAAAAACAAATTTTAATTGTTTCTTCTATTGATTTGCAATTTACCTCTTCCTCTTAGCATTGAAAATGTGTTTGCTCGTATCTTGTATGCGCATATCATCAGGCTCATATTTGTCAGTTTGTTCTAGAGCTGTAAATGAAATTCGAACTTAGGAAACATAGTTTTTATTTGTAGACATCTTGAATTGCTAAGGTTCCTACAGCAGAATGCAGGCCCCATTCAGCTTCTTCCATTCTGAATTAATTAATTTATTTGTCTAGTAATTTATTCCTCACAGAAAATTGGCCTTTCTATCTGTATGGATTTGAAATTAGTTGCATTTTCTAAGATTTTAAGTAAATATTGGTTGATTACTTAATGTGCAGTTATGTTAGGCAACCATTCCCTGGTCCAGACTCCAGAATCCTCTTAGGTGCATTTGTAGTGAATTTGGATGTTTTTTTTAAAGATTGTTGTAGGCACTTCATGTGATTTCCCAACCCATCGTTTGACATGCATTCATGTCATTAGACTTCCTCCTTAAAGATGGGGTTTCCAACATTTTACTGGCATGGCAGCTACAGGGCTGGCCCAGATCTCAGGCTTAGCATAGGAAACAAAGAAACTTCAATTTTATGATTTTTTCTGCTTCCTTGCTTGTTTCACAAATTTACTACTGATCCTCACTATCTCGCAAAACTGCATAAAATAAAAGATGGATTCGCTATTGACTGCCAGAGGAAGTGTGTATCTGTCATGAGCAGCTGCCATCAGTGGTCTGCAATATCATGATAAAGCATTGACCTAATGAAGAGTATAAACAAAATTACACACATCACACCTAGTTCTATACGTTGCACGTCTATCTGGAATTGTCTAGATCTGTTTTGGGAAGCTCATCAAAGGATCATCTAGTCATTAGTAGTAAATCATACCTCATTATGGATTCCTATGCTGTTTTTGTTAAAAACATTATGTGCATGTGCTGCAAATTTAGAAGCTTCATTTGTTTTAATGTAGCCTTGGTGAGCATTCTATGGTCTTGTTCTTTGTCATTTATATTTGACTCTAAAATGATACATTTCTGAAAAGGTACTTAATTCTGTTAGATCTAAAATTGTAATATTTATAAGGTACTGCTTGATTTTTTTATTTTATACCTATGGGATGGGAGAACAAGGTTTGGGGATACTCTCTTAGAAAAACATGTATAACCAAATTTGAGTGACTGCTGTTAACTGTAGTGTGTGCTTATAAATTTATTTGTTCCTCCAGGATTGGTAATTTATATTCATATGGAAGCATGACTTAATCATGTATTGGTATCTATAATATGAATACTCAATTCTAAAATTTTATTTGTGTACTTGCACAGGACGGGGCAAAATGTGGCCTGACCTTGATACCCAATATTTATATAATTGTATCATTATGTTCTTTTTCCCTGCTATGTTAATTTCATATATATTTATCTATTGTAATGTGCTCAAACTTTATTTAGGTTGCTGAGAGAGCATTGTTTTTGTGGAACAATGACCGCGTGTATAATTTGATTAGTCAAAACAGTAAGGTGATCCTGCCTATCATCTTACCTGCATTGGAGAAAAATATAAACGGGCACTGGAACCTGGCCGTGCGAAGCCTCAGTCTGAATGTGCAGAAGTTGTTCTCCGAGCGTGAGGCTGAGCTGTTTGCTGAATGTATGCTGACATATGAAGAAGACAAAGTTAGAGAGGAGGCACGTAAGCTTAAGCAGGAGGCAGCATGGAAACGTCTGGATGAGATTGCATCAGACAAAGTCACAAGTGGCGAGGCTGTCCTTATCTCTCCAACCTTGCCTCGCCAACCTTCGGTGTAGGAACTTAATGAAGGGTAAGCATGTTGGTTGCCTTGTCTTCAGTTGTTTCAAGTATCTGTTAACCTCATGCAGTCCTGATAATACTTGGATCCTTGGTGTTGGCAGGTCCTTGCAGAGTCGTCCAGCATTGTACAGGATTGGGTTGTAGATAAAAAAAAGAGGGGTATATGAAGCCGCCAAGGCTGGTGTGCGAAACTGAGGAAAAGACAGATGAGAAGCCAATTGTGCATCAGTCAGTTCTGTAAATCCCATGCCATGGCTTCTTTCGGCATTCTGGTGGTTCAGTCTCTTTTGTAGTTTGTCGTTCGGAGAATGGATGGTTGTTTTTTTCTTTTCCCTTATGATATCGGTTAAAGGTGATCTGGTATATGCCTTTTTTCTTCCCGTTTCTGTTTTCTGCTCGGATGGCAGGTAGTCGGCTTAATAAGTGATAAAAGTTACTTAGGTTTTCCTTTCGCACCTAGGTGATATAGTATGTGATGATTGTGAATGCTAGCGAATCAGGTCAGATTCGTGGGCAAATGTGTGCAGGAGCAGGTGTAGTTCATCCTGTCCGACCCCTTCCGGCATAGTGGCAGTTTGCCTGGGTAACTGGGTTGGAACTACCTTCAGTCAGGATGGTAAAATTTGCAGTGTGGTCTGGAGGATAGATTGCCTCCAAATACGCGCCCTATTGTCAAAAGCTGCTGACAATTTGCGGTCATCCTTTTCTAACTGCACGGCCATCATCTGCTTTCACTGCTTGCTATTGTTGATATTCGTACTTTAAGCGCTAGTGCCTAGTTTTCTCTTTGCTTAGTATTGTTCGGACATGTAGAAAAGACCCATGGTTCCCCGATCAAACAAAAAATGTTGCTGAGCACAAGTAACACCAGATAGGTTCCCAGTTCCCTCCAGTTCCCAGTTAAAGGACACCATGGCCAAATCTAGCTAATTGGCACGGGTTGGTCAACTGCACCTCCGCATTGCCCTCTTTGTAACCCTTGCGGCCAATTGGGCCATCCTCTACCTAGCACCGAATTACAACTTTTTGTTCTAAATTTTAAAAATATGCAAAAATCCCATGTTTGCTACATAGTTTTCTAAAGAAAAAAAAAGTGCTTTTCAGCCATTATGTTATGTATTGCAAAAGTGTGACTTTCCATCCACCCTTTGTGTTCCCTTTATTAATTTTACAAGCCTTGACATGTATGGTTTATTCAGTTTGTGTTTGTGATATCAATAATTCTGCTTGTCTCGTGCAAAGTGTGTTCTGCCACATTGTTTGTTGTTCTACAAAGTAAAACCAAAATAGACTCATCATGGCAAAATTTCTAGAAAACTCTGGAAATTGGCTATCATGTAAAATTTTTAACTTCCTAATAGAATCATGTAGAATTGAAGTTCAGCGTATTCTACCATCTCACAAGACCAAAGGATACTCCCATCCTCTTCCTCCGACGCTATTATTGTCACCGCTGACAAGCTTGCAATGGTTGGGGTACCGACAACAAAGGGGAAGGGAAACATTTTATAGGAAAATTAATGAAACCGTTTTCAGACAGGGCTGCTATAGAGATTGGTTTGACTCAGGATATGATGTATCTAAGCAGTGATTAGTTAGATGTTTACGTGGCCTAAACCATTGTTAGAGGGTACTAAACAGCTGTTAAGCAATGGTGAGGATGATTAGTGTACCGGTTTAGTTAGTTAAGGGGTTGATTGGCACTAATTAATTTACACATAAGGGATGAATGACACACTATCGTGATACTTAAGGGATTAATAACACACCTTTTCCTTTTTCCAAACGAATTTGTAAAATATGCTACAAAAGTTTGTGCAAACTTAAGTACAAGCCATGATGAAAAGTTCTTACACTCTTTTTCCCATTTTTATGTGATTTTTGAGTATGTTCTAGAGATTGATGATTCTAAGAGATTTGAATATCCAAATATTTTCTTTTAAATGACATATTTATTACAATTTAATGATTTTTTGCATAATTTTGTGGCTAATATTGTTTACAAGAATTCTTTTTGCATGTTTTACAGAAATCAGCTGAAGTTTAAAAAACGAATTCATACAAATGTATGAGCAGATTTTATGCCATGTTTTCTTTAGTCTATAAACCCACAATAGAGACACAAACTCCTGCTCAAGTTTTCTTGAGTTTATAAAATCCATAACAGAGACACAAAACCTGAATTTTTTGAGCAAATTAATTCTTGGAAATGAACTGACCATTTTATGTTGGAGCAAAATAATCTCTACACATTTGAAATGTTTAGCTTCTTTTCTCACTTTCTTGTTCAAACTCCATTCATTCTTCCAGGTTGCCCAGTTTTGACTGTCTCAAATGATGTGACTTTAATCATTAGTTTTTCAAAAGAAGAAAAGGACATTTTGGACCTTGGTCTTCCAATTCAAGTTATGTTTGATTCCGATAGGCACTTTGGGACACGTTGACACCAAATTTAAAGTTGGCCGTTCAATGCATACTCCTACTCTATGATTTATGATTGAAAATCAAACCGAGATCAAGATTGAAAAATAGACTTTTTTCATTGTTCTTTTATCGTCACGTTGATAAACAAATCCCAACTCATGCGATGATATTTTGCCAATATGGACTTCAGTTCTCCTGCCATTTCTTATATTGTATTTCAGGATGTAAAATTTCTAAAGGTTAAAAAGTTAGGAAGAAAAAGCTTGCGACAAGTGAAAGGAACCGGCAAATAACGCCATCAAGCAGCGGCCCCACCTCGCACAGCCACGCCTCGTATAAAACTCACCGCCTGTCACTGCAGGGTCTCCCTCTCCGCCACCCCTTTCTCGTTTGCTGCTGCTTGTTAGAACCAACCCTCCTCTTCTCAGACATTTCTAAATAGCAAGTGAAGAATTAGGTTAAGTTTTTATCTTAGGAAGCACTACGATTCTACGAATCATTAGCTTCATAACTATATCCGTATGGAAATGCAAAATGGCAGCAGGGAACCCGGAACTGTACACCATGGCATGTACGTAGCTCCTCCTCTGCCGACATGCAAAGGTAGCGAGCCTCTAGCCTCCCCCACCATTTGCTGTTAAAAGGCAGTAGCTGACATGATGTTCATCAATTCGTGGCAGCATGTCATCTCTTTTATCATCACTACTAGCTAGCATGACACACACTTCTGATGCTTACACACTCAACACACAACAAATATAATGTGTTATGACGTGACTGTAGCATTTGCTGTTAAAAGGTCTTGGGCCTTGTTTAGTTCCCAATTTGGGAGTGCCAAAGTTGGAATTTTGCCATAAATGCGTAACTGTAGCATTTCGTTTGTATTTGTGAATTATTGTCCAAACATTGACTAATTAGGCTCAAAAGATTCGTCTCGCAAAGTACAACAAAACTGTGCAATTAGTTTTTGATTTCGTCTACATTTAATACTCCATGTATGTACCGCAAGTTTGATGTGATGGGGAATCTTCTTTTTGCATAGTGTCAAAGTTGAGATTTTGGGGGAAACTAAACAGGGCCTAAGTTTTTATTTTGTTGAAAGCCAATAAGATGGAATGGTGTTGTTTCCTCATGACTAGTATCACGTCTTTATACTTCCTACGCGCTTAAATTGATGTATGTGGCCTCCTTGGGGTGCTACATGTGAATGAATTATTTTCCGAAACAGCAAGCTATGTGTAGATGTTTCTACGTTCTGCACATAAGGTTAGTTCTGCCTTTGTATCAATGATAGTATGCTGCACGTGCATCCAACATCTTCCATCAACAGTGTAGCGTATGGTGCTATAGTTCTAAATAAACAAAATAGGCAAGGTAATTTTATAGGTATGATCATTTATGTTAAAACTTGAACTCTTAAATGATAACTCTAGGTTCAATGCATTTAAGCAGTTGAATCATTCGTTTCGAAAAAAAAGCAGTTGAATCATGAATGCCTTCTGTACGTGTGTAGTAAGAACACTAACTTGGTGCACTTAAATTTTAAATGGATTTAGATATATCCAGATATACACATACACAAACGTACGCGCGCGCGCAATACCACAACTGAAGATAACTACAGTACACAAAAGCTCTTTACCTTGCTGGGAAAGTACAAAGACTTCATGTGCAAATAGTGAAGATACAACATATTAACTCCATTTCTCACTCTAAGGTGTCAACTAACTCAAAGCATCTATAAACAATGAAAATTGAGATGGGTGGGCTGCATCTAACCACTAGTAGAGAATTGACTTTCGATCCGCCCCCTTTTGTCCCGGTTTAAAGTTGGCCCGGGACAAAAGGGGGTGCGCCACGGTAGGCAAAAATGGAGGGGACATTTACTCTCGGTTGGTAATTGCAACCGGGACTAAAGGTCCCCCTTTAGTCCCGGTTGCAACGGCTAGTGGGGAGCTGTCGGCGGCGGGACCCTTTTATCCCGGTTGGAGGCCCCAACCGGGATAAAAAGTTTAGTCCCGGTTGGTGCCTCCAACCGGGATAAAAGGGTGTCCCTTTTATCTCGGTTGGAGCCTCCAACCGGGACTAAACTTTCAACCGGGACAAAAGGTGTTCCTTTTTGTCTCGGTTGGAATTTTTAACCGGGATAAAAACTCATCCCCATTATATACGGCCAAGACAGAGGATTTTCTTCCTCCTCCAGCCCGAGCCAGTCCAGCACATTGACAGAGAGAGCTGAGCTTCACCTACTCTCCGGTGGTGCCGAAGCAAGCAAGGAAGGTGCTGCCCGAAGTTTTTTCCCTCATTTTCGTGGGAATTTCACTCGGCCAACACAAGTGTTGCGAAGGTTTGCTACTTCATCCTCGTGTTATGCTTTGATTTATGCTTTGGAGATGGAAAGATTATTTTCTAGAATGTGATGATGAAGTAGAAAAATGGAGAGGTATTTTGAGCTAGAATGTGAGGGAGATTGATGTGTCATATATAGTATGCATTATTGCAGTGGTTTAAAAATGATGCTACCTTGTCTAGACGGTTTATCTTATCAAATTCAATATGGTTTTTTAAATCCATACTTGTTGAACTTGCATACCGTGTTCATTTCTGCTACGATGTTCTCCGCCGAGCAGCAACGTATGTCAAGAAGGAGGTTCGATTCTACGAGAAAGAGTGGATACGGACATCGTGACCGTGTCCCCTTTTCCGTAGCATCTAACCTCTTTCATGACGAAGTGCGGTGCCGCCCAGCTGAGGACATCCTCGCGAAATGATCACGGTCTTCAAGTTCAACAACTTCTATAGTGGTAAGGAAAGAATTTTTGTACATAGATGACTTCTGCTACTTGTTGAACTTGCATACCGTGTTCATCTCTCCGAGGATGTTTTCCGCCAAGCAGCAACGTATGTCAAGAAGGAGGTTCGATTCTACGAGAAAGAGTGGATACGGACATCGTGACTGTGTCCCCTTTTCCGTAGCATCTAACCTCTTTCATGACGAAGTGCGGTGCCGCCCAATTGAGGACATCCTCGCGAGATGATCACGGTCTTCAAGTTAAACAACTTATGCAGTGTTAAGATAATAATTTTTGTACATAGATGGCTTCTGCTACTGAAGGAAGTGGTGATGGTGGGGGCGATCGTGGTTCCTATTATGGCAAGGTTCCAATCATAGTTGGCCCTCAGCATAAACCGAAGAAAAAGAGCGCGCTGGAAAAAGCAATGCTTCGTTATTTGCAGCAACGTTATGAAGAAGCTGTTGCCGCGGGTCAGGAACCTCCTTTTGGTGGTCGTTATGCTCCACCCTCAGTCCCGGGTGTTTCACGTCCACTTAGTACTACCGTTTCAGGCGGCACAAATAAACCTAAGGATGAGGTTGGGTCAGCGGAACCTTCGTTTTCACCGTCCAAGGATGCTTAAAGTCCTCCTTGATAATAACCAGTGGATGGCTTGTTGTATTGTATCATGTTGTTTGGGACTTTAATTTAAATATGTGTATTTGGATCTTCATGTTGTTTGGATCTTTAATCGATTTTCACGCGTAATCCATTGTCAAGTGTAATCCATTTTCATGCGTAATACGATGCAGATGGACCGGCAATGGATGTATAATGCAGACAGGCGGAGCAAGGCGTTTATTGATGGCTTGCATTATTTTCTCGAAGTGGCAAAAGCGAACAAGCCAGAGAATGGGTTCGTATGGTGTCCATGCTTCCAATGCAATAACAGGAAGGAGTATTCAAAGGATTCCTGGGGGACTATTCACAGCCACTTGTTTAAATACGGTTTCATGCCTAACTATTTGGTTTGGACCAAGCACGGTGAACTAGGGGTTGTAATGGAAGATGGCGAGGAGGAGGAGGAAGATGACACCATTCCGGACTGGGTTGCAGGCCAAACTTTTGCAGGTACTACAATGGGCGAGGCTGATGAAGATGAGTTTGCAGAAAATGGCCCTACTGATGACCTTGGTCAGGTGATACGAGATGCATACAGAGATTGCGAAACTGAGAAGGAAGCAGCAAAGTTGCAGCGCATGATAGATGATCACCAAAAATTGTTGTACCCAGGTTGCCAGCAGGGCCATAAAAAACTAGGTACGACACTAGAATTTGTGCAATGGAAGGCAAAAAATGGTGTGTCCGATAAGGCATTTCAGGGGATGTTGAACATTGTCAAGAAGATTCTCCCCGAGAATAATGAATTACCGTCCACAACATATGAAGCTAAACAGATTATTTGCCCTCTCGGATTGGATGTTCAGAAGATACACGCATGCCCTAATGACTGTATCCTCTATCGTGGTGATGAATACGAGAAATTGGATGCTTGTCCCGTCTGCGAAGCCCTGCGGTATAAGATCAGGCGAGATGATCCTGGTGATGTCGAGGGGCAGTCTCCCAAGAAGAGATTTCCCGCGAAGGTGATGTGGTATTTCCCTATAATACCACGCTTGAAGCGCTTGTTCAGGAACAAGGCGAATGCTAAGTTGATGCGATGGCACAAAGAAGACCGTAAGGAAGATGAGATGCTAAGACACCCCGCAGATGGGGCACAGTGGAGATCAATTGATAGAACATTCCCAGACTTTGAAAGTGAAGCAAGGAACATAAGGTTTGGTTTAAGCACTGATGGATTCAATCCATTCAGTGAGTTGAGTAGTGGCCATAGTACTTGGCCTGTGACCCTTTGTATGTTCAACCTTCCTCCTTGGCTGTGCAGAAGCACTAATCCGTACGCCCTTCCAGAGACAGAAAAGAATATACTGTGGGAAGACGTGAAGAGACATTTCACATTCCCCGAAGGATATAGTGAGAAGGATGTCAAAGCGTGGACGCTTAAGAAGATGGCTACTCAATTCCAAACATTCAAGAAGATGCTGGATACCCACTACATCAAGAAGGGCCGAACTCCAGACTTCAACGCGTGGCCAAAGTTGAGGGACCACTGGGATGCATTTGTTGAATATAAGAGGAGTGAAGAAGGTGTGAAAAAGATCACGACCAACACAGCAAATGCTAGTCAGAAGGGCTACCACCATCATTTGGGGCGAGGTGGGTATGGCTCAGCAATTCCCAAGTGGAGGAAGATGGAACAAGATCTGATCGAACGGGGAATCGTACCTGCAACTATTGAATGGCCCGAACGATCAAAAAATTGGTACTACGCTCATGGAGGCTCCCTAAGCTAAGAGGATGGGACGTTGATTTTTAATGACACAATACGTGAGAAGGTCGAACATCTCATGAAGAACATTGAAGATTCTAAGGCTGGGAGGTTGAAGGTGGACCGAGAAAATGATGAGCTCACATTGGCCCTCGGTAATCCAGAGCACCCAGGACATTGCCGAGGGTTCGGGGTGGTTCCGTGGAAGTTCGCTTTCTGAGGCGACAGCGCCTCGTACAGAAGCCGGAAGCGAAGAAAGGAACAGATCGAGGAGAGCTGGCGGCAGATGCTAAAACAAAGAATGATGGATGAAATCAATCGGCGGGTGGCCCACGCAGTTGCGGAGTTGGCCCAATCTGGAGCATTGCCGAATCCTAACACCGCCAGCCCTTCTCAACGCCTCTTGAGCAGTTGTGCTTCTACAGGGGTCCCCGATGCGCAGACGCCCAGGTTACCAGTGGAGGAGCAACGGTTCCCCGTGGATGCCATCACACAACGGACCTCATGTGAGCTGCATGCACCGGTCGGCAACCTCACTATTAAGGTATACTTATACATAATATTTATGCAATCTTGTCAATTGATCTAGGCCTCGAGATCGGAGTTCAACTTGTTTACTTCTGCTATATGTATAGGTAGCGTACAGGAGTGCATTAGCAACCCTGGCGGGGCAGAGCAGTCATGACATGGAAATTCCAACAGGCTACGCCAGCGTCTGCGTAGAGCAAATAGTTGATCCCCAGTATGAAGGTCTAGAGCTCGACTTCCCGGGAGGCAACGGGGAAAAGACATTGGCAGATGCGCTTCATGGGATCATTCTATGGAAGAAACGCTACATCATTATTCCCGGCACGGAGCCATCTCCTCAGACCTCAAGACCGCTCCCCGTAGATCCCCAGCAGCGACCTTCTCCTCATACCTCGAGACCGTCATCTCCTGCTCCAGGACCGTCCCTTCCATCTATATCAAGGTCTCCATCTCCACCACATCCTGGTGCTGGGAGCGACGACGATAATAACAACACCCCTCCCCGATCACCGTCGCCGGCACCAAGAGCGGCCCCCTTGAAGGAACCTGCACCACCACTAAAGAAGTCACGAGCACCGCCTCCCAAGCAAAGACAGAGAAAGAAGAAAACAAAGGAGCCTGAAGTGACTCGTAAGGAACGCTTTGAGGCAATGTCTCATGCAGAACAGTGGGTAGAAATCCAACGAGAGGCTAGTGAGTGGTTCAAGAAACAAGCCGAAGAAAAAAAGGCAAGGGAGATGGAGCCACCGCCAGTAAGTCGGCGAGATTTAAACTTTTTTATCAGGATGGAAGAAGGAGCCAAGAAAAGGATACCACTCTTGTCAAACTATGAACGGGCTCTAGTAAAGGCTGATGAAAAGGATAAAAGGAAAGGAAAGTCATCTTCCAGCGGTCCAGTCCCCGACCTCAGCCATTTATCAAAAAAAGATGCTCAACGGGTAAAAGCAATGCCCTTGGATCAACAAGCAAATGTATTGAAGTTATGGAAGAAACAGGTCTGGGACTTGATGAATGCATAGGGCAAGTTGAGACGCCAACTGCACCGCCCCCTGAGCCGAAGTGGCCTTATGAGCTAGGCAAACCTCTAGTAAAGCCTTCATTGGTACGGAAGCTATCAACAAAGATGTACGCATTCCATCAATGGTACATGATGGCATCCGCCGACTCGAGGGAGATGATCGGCATGAAGGTAAAACCGATAGATTTTCACGATGAATGGGAGAAAGTGCTGTGGCTAGACTTCAAGGATATATATGAAGTGTACCATCATGATGCCCTGGACGTCTCTCTGATCAGCGCTTGGATTCTGTAAGTGTCCGTTTATCTCTACATGTAAATTTTGGCGTGCGTCACCGTACTAACTTCATCTTCCATTTCATGTAGGATGCTAATTCAGACATGCCGCCGAGAGGCGTACCTACATATAGGCTTCATGGATCCATCTGTAGTTAACCAACAACAGATACAATTAGCGCCGGAAAAAACCTTTCCGGAAATATACAATTTCCTAGACAAACAAACATTCAAGGATTTCATACTACTTCCATACAACTTCAAGTAAGTGTGTGTATACCGTCTACTTTCGATGTCTTTTTCCTTATCTCTACATGTTAGTTAGCTCTAATATGCATGAACATTTTACGCACGCAGCTTCCACTGGATCCTTATTATAATTGAGCCTGAAAGAAGCCACATCACTGTCTTCGATTCGTTAAGGAAAGATCCGGTGGACTACCAAGAATTGCAAGACATGCTAGGCTTGTAATAATTCTGGATCTTTATCTCTATGCAAAAATTTATTTCCTAAATTTTATCCCTGTTACACTATATCATTCATTATTCTAATCCGCAGCGCATGGAAACAATTCATAAGGACACACAAAGGTCCATTCAAAGAAAAACTTACATGGAACACAGACTTCCCGGTACGTATGCAGTCTGCACATTTATTACATTGTATAACATGAATATTTCATAACTTATTTTTTTCCGCACTGAAGTGCTTAAGACAGGAACCCGGGAATAATCTATGTGGCTACTACATCTGTGAGCACATGCACAGTTTTATGGGACCCAAGGGACCGAAGATGACGCCGCACAACTTTAAAGTACGTAAAATAAAACTATTACTAGTTAATTATTTTCTAGCTCCTTATATGTATTTGTTCATGTAACATTCACAAATTTCCAAATTATAGATGTTAAATATTCAACAAGGACTCTTGAAGGAAGAAAGAGTAGCGGCAATATGTGAAGGTCTCATTGGATTCATAATGGACGAGGTGGTAAATCCAAAAGGAGAATTTTATTATGATGGACGACAATTAGACACTCCGATCAGCAACACCACGACGGGAAGATTGTAGGAAGATACTTTGATTTATTTGTATATATAATACGCGCTAATTATGATCGATTTGTACTAAGCTAGTTGAATTGTGTATATGAATTGTGTATAAGGATTGTGTATATATATAGTAATTGTATAATTACAAATCCCATTCGTTTAAATACTAGTTGATTTCGTTCTAAAAAAATCTCAACTACTAAAGGTTAACAAATTAAAAGGGCCGCGGTACTACGTATACGTGATGCATGCATGAAAAATTCAGACGTCACGGCAGTGCCATGCAAGCGCTATTTAGTCCCGGTTGGAATCCAGCCAGGACTAAAGGGTTACCCTTTAGTCCCGGTTGGGAAATCCAACCGAGACTAAAGGGTCCCCTTTACTCCCGGTTGGTGTCACCAACCGGGACTAAAGGGCCTGTCCCGCACCTGGCGTGGTAGGCCCTTTAGTCCCGGTTGGTGACACCAACCGGGACTAAAGACCCCCCTTTTGTCCCGGTTGGTTTATCCCGGATGGATTTTCGAGAGATATGCACCCTACCAACCGGGACTAAAGGCCAATTCTCTACCAGTGAACTCGCCATGAGTCTATGACAAAACATTAATTCATGGAAACTCATTTTTTTCTAACCCGGGTAGTTGTTTACTAGCATTTGTGCAATACAATACGCAAAAATAAAGTTGCGCGCACGCAAATAGATTAGCTCATGAAAAAACAAACTCCATGTACATTCACGGATCACCTAGGTAAGTTCCTGAGAAACAAGAATACCAAAACCTTCTAGCAAGAATTATATTTACACCATAAAAATATACAGCTCTCACTATCACTTGTCAAAAGCTGACATTCACTGTCAAGGGGATAGTATACGTGTACATCAGACAAAATGAATAAGTGCTACATAGCAGAGAAGATATGCATGTATGATCTGATCACTTCATGATCATTTATGTAGTAGTAACACACTAACATTCGGTTAGAAAGAGAGAGATATCATGTGATTAATAAGCAGTGCAACATGAAACCTCTTTACCAAGGATATGGTCAACTGATAGTAGCCAACCAAAACATGGTTTCCTAGCTACCATCCTATGTACAAGAGAACTATCCATTTGAGCCGTTGTTTCTTGGATTACCAAGAACAAGCTCTCAAGAAAAAAAAACAAGAAACTGTCAAGCAGAAATACCTGGGCCATAGTATATATATAGTTCTAACCACCAGTATTGTGAAAAGTTTACTTCACTCTCAAGCCACATAAATACGACAAAACTATTAAGTTCCATATCACAAAAAAGATTTGCAGGTTTTGAATAATTCACAATCATTTAAATTGCATCAATGAATAAACTAATATTACATTTATTAGAAAGAGTTATATATCATGTGGTTAAGCATTTAGTCCTGAAACTTAACCACTGACCATGGAGTCAACTAGCCAAACAAGGCACTGGATTTGCAATTTTATGTGCTTGAGAATGGTGGCAATGGTGGTATGGCAATGTACATTCACACATTTGAGCCCAAAGATAGACATGCCTCCACATGTCCCTAGAGACAAAACTGGCTAGGCTGCAACGGTGTTTGTCCATTTGTACTCTGAGTCTTGCATATGAATGTAAGTAATGCTATATACGTGTACATGTCCTTTGTGGATTTCGAGGGAGCAGTCTATGTGCAGGCCAAGGTGTGTACAATAATTGTTACATATATGTTATTGCACGCGTGACCTTGACAGATGTGCCAGAGCTACATTGTATCGCTAAGATACAAATATGCATGGTTTTATATCCTTAACTTATCATTAAGATATCATTTTCTGACAAACAATAACTCATACAATTAATTGAGACCAGGATATAAAGATTCTCTACAAGGCCTATAAATACCTGACCTTATGGTTGCCATTGTCCCCATTCCAACAGCCCTATTCATAGTTCTTACCATCAAATATTGTGTACGACATACGCAACCACCAGAATACATGGATCCCAAGTTCAATGGTGAGTGGAGTGCCTCTGATATCAAGATGGTGAAATCACTCATTGCTAGTCACAATCCCAACAACAACTATGCCGATGGCATGAACAAGAAACACAATGACATTGTGAATGACATCCAAGTATGGTTCCCTTGGAAGGAGAGGCATCAGGTAATTGAATTGTATGTTGAGCTCGTGGTGGAGATGATAAGTCTAACACAGAGTGGAAACCAGTCTGTTGTGGCAATCGACAACTTGGTGAGTGACAACTCTGGGATTCCGGTGGGAAATCCAAGCATAGACAACATGGATATGTCATTTGCCAATATGAAAGGTAAGACACCGGAGGCCACAAGGATGGTGGATGAAGTGCCTCAGAGGAAAGCAATCGTTCCTCAGCAAGGAGGGTGGCACAATAGGAGCTTTTGGACCAAAGAGGAGCACAGGTTAATATTTTTAGATATAAGTTGATCCTTGTGCATACTCATAATTTTGAACTAATTTGGAAAATTCATGGCTCATTTTTTTGGGACTAGCAAAACTTATTAAGCATGTGGTGTGAGGTATTGATTATTATCAGGTGCCAAGATTTGATTTTTATTTTTACAGATCTTGAGATTTTGATGGGAAAGATCTGTATTATTATCTAACTGGTTCATCGTAAACTCTATATTTGTCACTGTAGGCAGTTCCTTTATGGCCTGCGCAAATACGGCCGCGGCAAATGGAAGGACATCTCAAGGGAATTCGTCACCACCAGGACGCCGGTGCAGGTCTCCAGCCATGCGCAGAAGTACTTCCGTAGGCAGAACAACTCCGAGAAGCAACGCTACAGTATTAATGATGTCAACCTCTATGATGCTGAACCTTGGGCGCAGAACAACTCTTCCAACTGGGAGGCGCCCGCCTTTGCTGGTGGTGCATATAACCCAAACTACTATGGGTCCGGTAGCCAGGTTGCCACCATGAACAACCTTGCACAGGTTTGGCCACCCTTCATGTACAGTGCTGATCCAGCAAGCAGTAGCCAGGCAACTACATGGACTGGCCAGCAAATGGGGCCTAGTTCTTCTGCAGCTTTAGCACTGGAGGGGGCTGGAAGCCAGATGGCCTGGACTGGCGATCAGGAAGGAGATATTCTCCCTGAGCAGTGGATGAACGTAGATAACGTGTAGTATGTAGTAACTAGTTGTTATCTATGGCTTAATATCCTAAGATCCATGGCTACCTAGCTTGTTGAAGACAATTTATGCATGTTGAGTGTTGTTGGTATCATTCTATACATGGCTATCAACAATTCATTGTGACGCATAATGCAATGAACTAGTATTGATGTGTTCCTAATATATGTATACAGTCCGTTAATTATACTGTGGCTTCTCCTCGACGTTGTCTATATGAACATTACAACAAACATATTTACTATTGTATAATTAAGTATTCTCATTCATGGATGTGTTATGTTTTTCTAATCTGTATATGTTTTGCTGTAAGTCATGTTCGATTAATTCATGAGAGGGCTAAACAATACAAAAGAACTCAATAAAGATGAGAAGTAGAAGATCATAACTTCACTGACATCTGTTTTCATTCCATAAGCTATTATTAGGAACTATGTTTATGTAAGGATTGAAAACCCATTACAGTCGCTCAAGCATAGTCACGGTGTTCTCATTGATTTGCTATTAGAGTGACTTTGAAGTACACATGGAAACATCTGGACGAGATTATTTTTTTTGATGAAATAGGAGGGGTAAGCCCCTACTGATTATATATATTAATTAAACACAGGTGAGAACAAAAGAGTATTCAAGAAACAAAAAAAGATACAAAAAAGATAAGAAAAATTACAACAAGGAGTCTAGCCATAGTTGCATTGGTAGTTTGGTTCTTGATTTTGCTTGAAGGATAACTAGAGCAAATTCCTTCTTAAATCTCCTCCAGCAAAGACTAACTTCAGGTGCAATTCCTTTGAAAATAAGATCATTATGAGACATCCATATGCTCCAACTCATAAGTATGATGATATCCATGAAGAAATATTGTTGTGTGAAGACTTGAGAGCACATCAAATGGATCTTGATCAGTGTCAATTGACACATTCAGGAGCATCCAACAGGAGTGAGCAAATTCACAATGCATGAAGAGATGAACAAGAGTTTCCTCACAAGACAAGGAGCATATAACACAATTATAGGATTGTAACTCCATATTCCTTCTTCTTAGTATGTTTCTTGTGCTTAGTCTATCCTTAAGCAACAACCAAAAGAAGACTTTGTGTTTATTTTGACAAGATGCGTTCCATAGCCATTTAAATGCTGGATGAACTTCCCTGTGTCCAATCAAATGTTTGTATGCTTTCTGAGACGAGTAAAAGAAAGATACCCAAATATATGACCATTGATCCTGTTCATTCTCCTGTGGCATATTTTTTAGACATAGGGCTAAGTGCTGTAACTAATCGAAAGCTTGCGTAGACAGTGGTAAATGAAATAGCTGACTAATCTCAGTTGCAGCACTAGCATTCTAAATATTGATTCTTTGATTTATAGCAAAAGAAAAAGAGCTCAGGGAAAACTTGATGAGGGACCATCTCACCCCATTGGTCTGTCCATAAGTGACATGATAATCCATCCCTTACAACAACAGAGGCCATATCTTTAAAATTAGTGAGGAGCCTTAAATTGTCCCTCCACATGAAGGATCCTTTCATAGTTTCATTTGGCAATTTGCCAATCTAGATGAGATTGCATCTGCCAAATTTACAGGTGGCGAGGCTATCCTTGTCCCTCCAACCTTGCGATGCCAACCTTCGGTGTAGGAGCTTACATGAAGGGTAAGCGCAGGTTGTCTTGTGTTCAGTTGATTCAAGTACTTGCTAATCTCGCGCAGTTTGGATGATACTTGTGGAACGAACCGGATTACCGTAAGGAGAATCTGACTCTCTGTATCCTTGTGATAGTCTCTGGATTAGTAGCTATCACATATAGAACTTATTTCAGCATAAATATCACATCCATACCACGATAACAATACAATTTTATTTATTACATCCCAGAATGTGAGAGTATGATCTGATACATGCCCCTTGGGCTAAACAACATGAATAAAACCAACGCAGTGGTAGCTAGCTTCTGGAAGCATCTCCATCTTCCCGATCATCTCCACAGGCATTCATGAGCGTAGCACTACAACCCTCAGTCGTACCAACCATCGTGGTTGTTGTCGAAGTTGGACTCGTAACCTGCAAACTCATGAGTTGTCCCCAAGGATTGGGACAGATTCATGTCACCATCCATATGCAAGCTTTAAGTGGCCTAATACTAGTGGTCAAAAATATAGTCAAGGAATAGGCTTGGGTTTCCTTTGCAGCAGCAAGCATAAAGAATTAAACTCCATATCCATCATCCCAATCTTTCATCACATCGGGTACCACTTACCTCGACAGGGTCCCTATCACCAATGTCCTATCTCCATACTAGGATCGAGGCAAAGACTCCCTCTCTTCGCCTCTCAACAACTACAGTCGGATCTTAAAGGCTAAAGGGAGCAACTTCCCCTCTTCTCGACAGTAATTGCGGCACCCAACACACAAGTAGCTATAAGGGGGAGGTAGAGATATCCCAAAAATAATGGAGAGTCGTCGTGACATAGGGTTGTCCATGACCAAGGACATGGCTATACGTATAGTTTTAACTCTGCAGAGTGTGTACACCTGGATCCATCTCGTAGTGAGACAACTGGGGAACAACCGACTGAACATCACCCTACCGAGCGAAGAACCTAGGAGTTATGATACCATCTTGCATCCGGTCTCGAATGCAATCCCCCACAGAGGATCACCCCAGAACTGTGAAGCACTCCCACCAGGGCCAATCGGGGGCAAAAGCAAATTAGGGGGCAAAAGGTCAGTACCACTCCCCCCTACACTGATACTCTATCCTACGGCAGGTATGGTACTGCACTTGCCAGTCTCGACCCGGGTCTATGTGGCGGAACCGTCCAACTTAAGCTGGTTTAAGTGCGCCTAATCGCTGTCGGGGCAGCAATTATCCGAAACGCACCTAAAACAGCATAAGTCCGGTAGTCCGTCGAGTGTCCCTAGGACTCCTCGAAAGATCCACGACGTGTTTCATCACCATACACCAGGATAATATACGCGATGGGATAATATCAACAAACATTACATTTTTACATACATAATTAAGAGGTACGAGTTATTACAAGACTTCAAGTTGAAACAAACTTAGTGATGCAGAGTTAGACAAGCTCTAAGATTAAACATAAACAGTTCAGGAGAAGATGCATCGACAAACGGTTTTCTAGAGTATTGAGAGACTCAGGTCAATACTCTAGGTCTTCGGGGTCTCCTCCTCGGTAACTTCCTGCGGAGCTTCTGAAAGATAACCACAAGGGAAAAACCCTGAGTACGGGGTACTCAGCAAGTCTTACCCGACTAACCAATATAATAGTTTTCTTTGGAATGCATGACAGCCTTTGGGTGTGCTTGGTTGATGCAATTTTTGCCGAAAAAGCTTACTACGAGTGAGGCCTTAGTTTTGTCTTTTATTTGGGTTAAGTTGTTACCTAACCATTTCTAGATGGTAACAGGAGTAAAGCAATCACAACGGTTAAATCATACAGTACTTGGCAATAGAAGATTTTATATCACATGTGTTATACTACGATGCTCAACAGTGATCAAGTGCATTCATAACCGAGAATTGCGGCGATCCGGATCAATTTACATCCTGCAGGAGAGCACCCCGATCACCAGCATTATACGACTGTCTAGGTCGTATTAACAACCTCTCGATTAGTAAAGTCAATGATTAGGAATACAACTACCCGGACCCAGGGATGCACCCCCACATGGTACCCCACGTCTGGCCTGATCCCCATGTGAGTTTCAGGCTACACCCCTGCCAATCTCCAGCACGTCAAATGCGGGTACGAAGCATTCCTGATCATAGAATTTACTAATCTACTAGGCTTTACTGGTCCCATACCCAGTAAGTGATCAGATGTTATCACTTGATCAGCAGTTAAGACACGGATCGGTCCTCAATCAGATTAATTAGCAGACAGAACTACATCTCTAGCTTCTGTCTGGTTCTATACTCCAAACTATCTTTCATAAGCAGCATGTATGACTTAAGAGTTTTCCCTAAGGTTGGTAAACCAAGCATGTAAGCAAGTAAGCAATTCTAGACTTGGGTAGTTTCTAGGATTGGAACAAGTGGCAAAGATGTCCTTAAATCAAGGCATGATCATACACAAGAATAGGTTTCATCCAACTCCTAGACTTAGTGCATACAATAAACAAATAACCTATAACTAGTCACATGAAATAACGACTCTAAAATAGATAGGTATAAATGCACCGGGGCTTGCCTTGATTGTTAAAAAGATTAGTAGAAGCCGACAGATTTGCTTCGCAGGGAACGAATTCAAACACCTCGTCAGACTCCAAGGGTCCTTCTGAAAATTCCCAGTAATCCTCTTCTGGCGCTTCTGGATCTACGTCATATATACATGCAGGGGTTAGAATGCAAACTTTTTAAATACAGACTATACAACTTTCCTTCATGATAAAATTGCAAGCCAACAAGGACTATACGACTTATCACGAATAAGTTGTAAGTCAATACACAAAAGAAATCTAAAAAGATTAACCTATATTTTTATTTTTCTTATTTAACCCTTCCTATAGCTTTTAATTTTTTTGATAAAGGTGGTAAATAATTTCTAACTTGAAAATCTAATTTCCTATGAGTTAAGAGTTATTTGTGATTGATAAAGTATTATTCATATTTTATACATTTTATAAATATTAAGTATTTATTTAATTACCTTAAAAGGAAGGCATTAAATAAATACCCAAATTTTTTTTATTATTTTCCTAGGGTGTAAAAATTTTAATGCATAAAGGAAAATAAAACAAGCCTAACAAAATTGGTTTCACTAATTTTGGACACTCCTACAAATTTTTGTGATTAAAATGGTGCAAAACGAATTTAAACGGATTAATTTACTAAAGAAATCTAACTTTTCCCGAAATTCCCCCGGAAAAACTTTTCTCACTCACCCACGCTCTACCCTCTCTCACGAAACACTGGGCCCCACGGCGCGGACCCCACCTTCCCTATTCAGCCTACCCGCCGGCCTTACTCCTCCTTCCGACGGGCCCCGCGGGCCGATTTCCTCTTCTCTTTCCTTTAGCAGCCCAGCACTGGCCCACGGCCCCTTTTCCTTTCTCCCTCTTTACCACGCGACGCCGGCCTGCTTCGCTGCGTGCGCGACCCCTTGGGCCTCCGCAACGTCGGCCCATGAGCCACACCTGTCCCCTTCCTTCTTCGGCCAAACCGCACGCGCGCTACACTTGGGCCGTTAACGCGTCGCGGCCCAGCACCGACTGCACCGCCTCGGCCTGCTCCTTCTCCACCTCTTCTCTTTGACAAGCGGGCCCGAGCGCACAGCGCTTCTTCTACCTCCCGCCAAAACGCCCGTGACAGGGGGCGGCGCGGCTCGCCGGCCGGCGCCCTCCCGGCGGCGAGACTAGGTTGCTACTCCAACCCTAGACCTACACGACCTCGTGCGCGGCGACAGCTCCCCTGGAGACGACCGGAGCTACCCCCTCCACGGCGACGGGCGGCAACCCCCCTCGGCCGGCCGTGGTTACCTGTGACAACTGCTTAACCGACTCAAACGACTACTTCTACTCCATCCTGGAACCCTAAGGACTCGACCACGACTGCTCAAGAAAGAAGAAAGGTAGCGCAAGGTGGTTCTCACCGTGAGCGGGCGGCGTGACGGCGGCGGACAGAAACAGCGGCGAGCACGGCTATTCCGGCGAGGATGTGGGACGACAACTAGCTCGGGGTGTGGCTGGGGTGTCTGTGGAGGAGTGGGCGAGAGGAATCGACGAGAGCTGCTCGGAGGTGGTAGAATTTTGCTTGGCGGCGGTGTTTGACAGAAGAGGCACGGGCGGCGGTAAAAAGAGCGGCGGTGAAACGGCGGCGCGGGAGCGGTAGATATTCAAGCGTTTAACCCTTCGCATGGACGACACCGTGGCCTACCCGTAGGCTTGCGTGGTGAGGAGGTGGCCTAGCTAGACGTGCTGGCGAGCGACCGACGACGGCGGCGACGACACGTCTTGCAGCTCTGTCATCGTCTTCTGGCGCCCGTGATCTTCAGAAGCGGCTAACGGTTGATCCTTGATCTAACGGCCTCTCGTGCTTTAACAAAACTTGGAGATAAACTCAAGCTGGCCATCTTTTATTTTGGCGTCGGTTTGAGATAAACACCGAATTTGATGGAATTTGGATTGTTTTCTCGAGTTCTTCTGAATTGCAACTGAAACCTTCATTCAGTTTCGTCAGTCGTCGTCAGTGCCATGGAGCTCCCTTAATGACTTAATTTCATGATCAAATTCTTCTGCCCTCAGTCCAACTTCACCTCAAACATGCTCTATATTGTCCCATTGTTCCATTTTGCCCAAGAACACCCACCCTTCTCGATCTACATTACTCTGAATTCGAACTCAAAGTTAATGTACTCCTGATTTTCAGACTTAGTAAAAATTCAGGGTTTCAGTCACTTGTGATTTTGTGCTGACTTTGAGCTCGAGTTTGACTTCCCTCTTATTACTGTTCCTGGCCAACAACTCATGATTATTGTAGTCCAAGATGCATACTTCAATATAATGTAGCTGTTCTAGTGTACTTGTTGGAAAAATTCTCTAGAAATGAATTTTGAAAGTGAACTCTGGAGCTGTTTTTGCTGAACCCTATTGTCGGACGAGGAACAGTAAACGGCAATCTTCTTTTTCTTTTTCTTTCTCTGATTCTTTTATAATATTTGGCATTCATTTAGCTCCAAGTCTTTGATCCCTGAATTCCAAACAATCTCATATTTGTATTCCACAGGTTGGACAAATTTTTATGAATTTCAAATTTGAAATTCAAATTTTGGTCAAAATTTTGCCGAATTTGACCCTTTTTGCCATTTTTCCTTCTTTTTCTTTTGGATTTCCTTCTGAATTTTTCATGGTTACTATATTATTCCAAATAGCATTTATTATAGCCTCTCCCCCTTAACAGAATCTCGTCCCGAGATTCCCGGGGTTAAATCCTTGGTTTTTGGAATGGAAAGGAAACTGCGTCAGGTCATTTACTTTTTCTTTTTCTGTACAAGGATAGTGGGGTGGTGGTCCTTGTTCATCTATTCCTGACGGTTTCAAATAACTCCGGATATTTAGACTCTAGGTCTTCCGCTTTTTCCCAAGTAGCTTCGTCCGGAGTATGATTTTTCCATTGTACTTTATAAAACGTGATACTCCGAGTTCGGGTATCGCGTGTCTTTTGATCCAAAATTTTAATAGGTTTCTCTTCATATGTTAAATCTGATTCGAGCTCAATTTCTGGATCCTCTAAAATTTCTTCTGGGACTCTTAGGCACTTCTTGAGCTGAGATACATGAAATACATCATGTATAGAGGTAAGTTGATCAGGCAATGACAGCTTATATGCTACTGGCCCCTTTCGTTCCAGAATTTCATAAGGACCAATATACCTCGGGGCTAGCTTACCTTTTACTCCAAAGCGCTGTACGCCTTTCATTGGGGATACCTTTAAGTATACAAAATCTCCGGCAGAAAATTCCAAGAACCGTCTTCTTTTGTCTGAATAACTCTTCTGCCGGGATTGAGCTATTTCCAAGTGCTTGCGAATTTTCTGGATCTTCTCCTCGGTTTCCATAACCAAGTCTGATCCCAGGTGTGTCCTTTCTCCTACTCCTGACCAATTTAGAGGAGTTCGGCATCTTCGACCATACAAGGCTTCGAAAGGTGCTATTTTAATGCTAGCTTGATAGCTATTATTATAGGAGAACTCGGCTAGGGGTAAACATTCATCCCATAGCTTAGAAAAGGTAAGGACACATGCTCTTAACATATCTTCTAATATTTGATTGACCCTTTCTGTCTGTCCTCCAGTTTGAGGATGATAAGCAGAACTTCTAATGAGGGTAGTACCCATATCCTTTTGTAGTTGTTCCCAGAATCTGGAGACGAACTGGGAACCTCGATCGGAGATAATAGTTTTTGGCACTCCGTGCAAGGATACAATCCGGGCTATATAGAGTTTGGCATATGTCGACATCTGGTAATTAGTCTTGACTAGAATAAAGTGAGCTGATTTAGTAAGGCGGTCGACAATAACCCAGATGGAATCATACCCCTTGGAAGTGGTAGGTAATCCTATTATGAAATCCATAGAAATATCTTCCCATTTCCAGACAGGAATTTCTGAGGGTTGTAACAGACCTGCCGACTTTTGTAATATGGGTTTAACTCTTTGGCAAGTGTCACATTCTGACACATATCTTGCAATTTCCGGTTTCATTTTGGCCCACCAAAATCTTTGCTTTAAATCTTGGTACATTTTATTGGTTCCGGGATGAATAGAGAATTTGGATGAATGTGCTTCTTCTAGGATTAATTTTCTCAGGCTCTCATCTTCCGGAACTACTATCCTGTTCTTGAAGTATAGTCCTCCGTCTTCTTCTTGATTAAGTTCAGGAATCTTCCCCTCGGCTTTTTGCTGATAAAGTGCTTTAATCCATGGGTCTTCTTTTTGGGCTGTTATGATTCTTTCTTTTAGGGTATCTTGAACCATAATACTCTGGAGGGTACCTTGTTTTACTATTCCCAAACTTAATTCTCCCATTTCTTCGCACAGGGTCTTCAAGTTAGACTGGATGTTTGTGCAGTGGCATTGGGCCTTTCTGCTCAAGGCGTCGGCCACCACGTTAGCTTTACCAGGATGGTAATGAATCTCTAGTTTATAGTCTTTAATCAGTTCTAGCCACCGCCTTTGCCTCATGTTCAAGTCCATCTGAGTGAAGATATACTTCAAGCTCTTGTGGTCAGTAAAGATACGACATTCACTACCTAAAAGATAGTGTCGCCATATCTTTAGTGCATGCACTACGACAGCAAGTTCTAAGTCATGAGTAGGGTAATGCTCTTCATGACGCTTCAATTGACGAGAAGCATAAGCAATAACCCTGCCTTCTTGCATTAGAACACACCCGATGCCTGTTCCTGAGGCATCGCAGTATACATCAAAGGGTTTTTCTATATCAGGTTGAGCCAGCACTGGGGCTGTAGTCAATAATCTCTTTAAGACTTGGAAGGATTCCTCGCACTCAGGTTTCCATTCAAATTTCATATCCTTCTTTAATAATTCGGTGACTGGCTTAGATACCTTAGAGAAGTTGGGAATGAATCTACGGTAATAACCAGCCATTCCCAAGAAACTCCTTACTTCATGAACAGAAGTTGGTGATTTCCAATCCAATATATCCTTGACTTTTCCGGGATCTACTTCAATTCCTTTTTCGGACAGTATATGCCCAAGGAATGGAACTTTCTTTAACCAAAATTCACACTTACTAAATTTGGCATATAACTGGTGTTCCCGGAGTCTATTTAGAACAATGCACAAATGTTGCGCATGTTCCTCTTCATTTTTAGAAAAGACAAGGATATCGTCTATAAAGACAACCACAAATTTGTCCAGTTCCGGCATGAATACGGAATTCATGAGATACATAAAATGCGCTGGGGCATTTGTTAATCCGAAAGACATAACTAAATACTCATATAGTCCATATCGGGTGGAAAAGGCTGTTTTTGGTATGTCCTCGGGTTTTATCTTAATCTGGTGGTACCCTGACCGAAGGTCGATTTTTGAAAAGACCTTAGCTCCAGACAACTGGTCGAACAACAAGTCAATCCGTGGCAGTGGATACTTGTTTTTGATGGTTACCGCATTCAAGGGACGGTAGTCCACACATAGCCTTAAGGTACCATCCTTCTTCTTAACAAACAGGGCTGGACAGCCCCATGGTGAAGTACTGGGTCGGACGAAACCCTTATCCATCAATTCTTGAAGTTGTATTTTTAATTCTGCTAGCTCTTTAGGTGGCATTCGATATGGTCTTCTAGAGATAGGAGCTGTGCCGGGTTCTAATTCAATAGTGAATTCTACCGCTCTATCAGGCGGTAGCCCAGGCAAATCTTCTGGAAATACATCTAGGAACTCATTAATGACAGGAATAGATTCTAGAGTCACTGCTCTAGTCTTTTTGACCATTTGGTCCAAACAGGGTTGAACAGGTAATCGGAGTTCGAAAAAGTGGCTTTGGTCATCTTTCAGGCTAATGACTCGTGTAACCACATCAATTTGAACTTCATGTGCTTTCATCCAATTTACCCCCAAAATAATATCTATTCCTTGATCTTCCAGAATTAAAGGATAAGCTCCCACTTTATTTCCTTCTAGATTTAAAGTCACATTACGAGCTACTTGATTGGTATACTGCGTAGCACCAGTAGCTTGAATAGCATATTTGACATCTAAGGTATGAATTTCTAGTTGATGTTGGGTAACAAACTTTTTACTTATAAAAGTATGCGATGCTCCGGAATCAAACAAAACCATAGCAGGATAATTGTTAACAAGGTACATACCTGCTAGGATTGGCTCTCCTTCTGGAATTTCTTCTACAGTCATATAGTGAGCCTGTCCTATCTTGGTGTTGACAAACTTGCGACGGACAAACTTCTGTCCAGTGCCCTGGCCCGAGGTCTGAGCTTTTAAGTTCGCGTTTCCCCCAATTTTGGGAAAACGACAGTCTCGGGCGAAATGTCCTGGCTTCCCACAGTTGAAACAAACCTGTGGGGTTCCCGAAGGAGTAGGGTTACGAAACCCGAAAGGTGGTGCAGTTCCAGGACGAGGGGCAACATTGGGAGCTCTGGCATTCCAGGACTGAAAAGGTCGTTGCTGGAATGAAGGACGATACATGGGTCGGGGAGGACCTCTATATACCATCCTCATCCTCTGAGGAGCATTTCCAAAATTTCCAGAAGGAACAACCTTTATCTTTAATGCTTCTTCTTTCTTCAATGTTTCATCCAATGCTTTCATCTTTTCTTCTGCAGTAATAGCTGTACTTACCGCGGAACTGTAATCGGCGAACGTGCAGGTGGATAACTTTTCCTGCATTCTTGTATTAAGCCCTCGGAGATAACAATCCCTCTTTCTGGTTTCAGTATTAACATGCTCTGGGGCATATTGAGCTAAGTGGTCGAACTCATTGGTATATGCTAGAATGCTGCGAGTTCCTTGTTGCAGTCCCAAGAACTGTTCTAGCTTCATTCTCATAACACCTTCCGGTATAAACTGCGTCCGAAAGGCTTCCTTAAAATCTTCCCATGTGACTTCCCTTCCCACTGGCTGCCTGGCCAGATGACTGGTCCACCAAGTTGCTGCGGGACCTTGAAGCTGAAGCCCCGCAAATTCGGCCTTCTGAACGGCAGTACATTGAGGGATTACTCGAAATTTTTGCTCCATGGCCTGAAGCCACTCATTAGCCTCCAAGGGATGCTCGGCTTTTAAGAAGACTGGGGGACGTGTTTCCAGAAATTGGGTGTAGGACACCCCCTGCTCCGGCTCTCTTCTACATCCACCGTTGCCGGTGTTCTGTACTATCATCTGGAGCAAGCGGGCTTGCTCTGCCCCAGAATTCATTAAACTGGCTATTGCGTCAGCCAATGTAGGTGCTCTGGGTAAATCCTCTTCCTGTCCTCCGGAGCCTGAAGCTCGGGGTTCTCTGGGATCCGTCATACTGCCAAGAGTAACAAGATATTAATATCTACGGTGCATTTTTATCAACAACTTTTGGCATACTAACACAACATGCTCACACACAAACCATACTTATGTACATACTTATTTATATTACATGCCTAGGAGTTAACATTTACAAAACCCCTTAATGCCACTTGTCTATCGCCCATATCTTACAAGAATATATTACAACATTTTCAAACCAAGTCCATTTCAACCGTCATAAGGGAAAATGCCCAGTTCTTCGGCATTTAATCCCAGTCGTGCCATGGCTTCTTGCAGGACGTCTTGATCTACGGTCATCAGAGTTTGCCCTGGGGGAGCAACAGGTGGAGCTTGATTGACAGAATTCTCGCTTCCGGACTCCAGTCCATAGTCACTCCAAGTGCGAGAAGTGTCAGAGGTGCTAATTCCAGAATTTCCTTCCATCTCTTCTGGCTCCTCTTCCTCTTCGCCTTCCTGTTCTTCTTCTCCCCACTGCGGCATGGGACCATAGCCCTGAGGATCTAGTCCATCGGCGTTGGCATTGGCCCATGCAAACTGCTGATTACCCGCAGGGACTTCGCCCTGATCATCTTCCATGTCCACATCAAAGCCTTCTAGATTCTCGTGAGCATATAAATCTATTTCAGGATCGGCCGGTGGCACTGGATCTTCTTCCATTTCTATCACAGGCACTAATTGATCGGCTTCCTCCGGGTTCTGTGGTTGAGGCTCTTCTGGCGGGGGAGGTGGTGGAACATTTATAATATTTTGTGCAGGTGCTTGAGCTTGCATTTCTTCTAGGGCTAGACGAAGTGATAGAATTTCGTCTAGCTGCTGAAATCTCTCCGCCTCCAGCCTATGGACATTGGATTCAGCTTCTTCTCTTGCTCTATCCGCCATGCTTCGACTTGCTTCGATGAATCCTTGCAGTGCCCGAAGTTTCTCTTCATAATCTTCAATCCGCCTGGACTGCTCTCGCATTGCCTTCTCCATCTCGTGCTCCCTTGCCATTGCTGCCTTCTTGTACATTTCCTTATCATACCGGGCACCCATTGCTTCCATTCTAGTATCTTCGTTCTTCTGTCTCTGAGTGTAATACTCCCGGATACAAGCTTGATGTAGATTATACATAGCGGTCATGTAGTCAGAAGCAGCAGCCACCAACACATCGTGCTCCACACGAGATGTGTTCTTCAAGGCTTTAATCCTTCGCTTCCATACCCCGTCATCTTGATGCTTGATTGGATAGAATCGAGCAGAGCTCGACCCTATTTCCACCTTATGATTCTCACATAGCTCAGTAAGAGCTGTCATGGCCGCCCTTTCTATAGTATCATGGAATTCGAAACCCGATTCCATTACTTCCTCCAGACGCCAATTAGGTCGGGTATCATCATCTGGGATATGCACATACACTGTGCAATACTGCTTATGGCCGGTATCTTCTTTCCTCCAATAGTACTCTGGGGGATTATGAAAACCCAACTCTTGTAGTGTCTTCCAGAGTAACTGTACGAACCCTGGTTTGTCCAGATAACGACCACGGGTCCACCCATCCCTATCCGTATAACCTTCTTCGAACATCCTATAAAAAAAAAACGAGGTCAGGTCTAGCGGCACTCACCAAACCCCAAAAGTTTTAAACATGCAATGCAATTATGATGCAACGATTCCTACGTACTTTCAGACTCATATACACACTCGTAGAAAAACTGGTGGCATCGTAATCTCTCCCTAATAATAACTACCAAATACTAGCGACACGCAGCAAACAGTTAGCATCTGCAAAACAATCAACCGGTTAATACTACTGCCACCTATGACTCTTGTTTTTATTATTTTAAAATAGAGTCTCAGTATTTGAAAGGTAATATTTGTTGATTATCCCAACCTACGGCTCTGATACTAGCTGTGGAGGAACCGTCCAACTTAAGCTAGTTTAAGTGCGCCTAATCGCTGTCGGGGCAGCAATTATCCGAAACGCACCTAAAACAGCATAAGTCCAGTAGTCCGTCGAGTGTCCCTAGGACTCCTCGAAAGATCCACGGCGTGTTTCATCACCATACACCAGGATAATATCCGCGATGGGATAATATCAACAAACATTACATTTTTACATACATAATTAAGAGGTACGAGTTATTACAAGACTTCAAGTTGAAACAAACTTAGTGATGCAGAGTTAGACAAGCTCTAAGATTAAACATAAACAGTTCAGGAGAAGATGCATCGACAAACGGTTTTCTAGAGTATTGAGAGACTCAGGTCAATACTCTAGGTCTTCGGGGTCTCCTCCTCGGTAACTTCCTGCGGAGCTTCTGAAAGATAACCACAAGGGAAAAACCCTGAGTACGGGGTACTCAGCAAGTCTTACCCGACTAACCAATATAATAGTTTTCTTTGGAATGCATGACAGCCTTTGGGTGTGCTTGGTTGATGCAATTTTTGCCGAAAAAGCTTACTACGAGTGAGGCCTTAGTTTTGTCTTTTATTTGGGTTAAGTTGTTACCTAACCATTTCTAGATGGTAATAGGAGTAAAGCAATCACAACGGTTAAATCATACAGTACTTGGCAATAGAAGATTTTATGTCACATGTGTTATACTACGATGCTCAACAGTGATCAAGTGCATTCATAACCGAGAATTGCGGCGATCCGGATCAATTTACATCCTGCAGGAGAGCACCCCGATCACCAGCATTATACGACTGTCCAGGTCGTACTAACAACCTCTCGATTAGTAAAGTCAATGATTAGGAATACAACTACCCGGACCCAGGGATGCACCCCCACATGGGACCCCACGTCTGGCCTGATCCCCATGTGAGTTTCAGGCTACACCCCTGCCAATCTCCAGCACGTCAAATGCGGGTACGAAGCATTCCTGATCATAGAATTTACTAATCTACTAGGCTTTACTGGTCCCATACCCAGTAAGTGATCAGATGTTATCACTTGATCAGCAGTTAAGACACGGATCGGTCCTCAATCAGATTAATTAGCAGACAGAACTACATCTCTAGCTTCTGTCTGGTTCTATACTCCAAACTATCTTTCATAAGCAGCATGTATGACTTAAGAGTTTTCCCTAAGGTTGGTAAACCAAGCATGTAAGCAAGTAAGCAATTCTAGACTTGGGTAGTTTCTAGGATTTGAACAAGTGGCAAAGATGTCCTTAAATCAAGGCATGATCATACACAAGAATAGGTTTCATCCAACTCCTAGACTTAGTGCATACAATAAACAAATAACCTATAACTAGTCACATGAAATAACGACTCTAAAATAGATAGGTATAAATGCACCGGGGCTTGCCTTGATTGTTAAAAAGATTAGTAGAAGCCGACGGATTTGCTTCGCAGGGAACGAATTCAAACACCTCGTCAGACTCCAAGGGTCCTTCTGAAAATTCCCAGTAATCCTCTTCTGGCGCTTCTGGATCTACGTCATATATACATGCAGGGGTTAGAATGCAAACTTTTTAAATACAGACTATACAACTTTCCTTCATGATAAAGTTGCAAGCCAACAAGGACTATACGACTTATCACGAATAAGTTGTAAGTCAATACACAAAAGAAATCTAAAAAGATTAACCTATATTTTTATTTTTCTTATTTAACCCTTCCTATAGCTTTTAATTTTTTTGATAAAGGTGGTAAATAATTTCTAACTTGAAAATCTAATTTCCTATGAGTTAAGAGTTATTTGTGATTGATAAAGTATTATTCATATTTTATACATTTTATAAATATTAAGTATTTATTTAATTACCTTAAAAGGAAGGCATTGAATAAATACCCAAATTTTTTTTTATTATTTTCCTAGGGTGTAAAAATTTTAATGCATAAAGGAAAATAAAACAAGCCTAACAAAATTGGTTTCACTAATTTTGGACACTCCTACAAATTTTTGTGATTAAAATGGTGCAAAACGAATTTAAACGGATTAATTTACTAAAGAAATCTAACTTTTCCCGAAATTCCCCCGGAAAAACTTTTCTCACTCACCCACGCTCTACCCTCTCTCACGAAACACTGGGCCCCACGGCGCGGACCCCACCTTCCCTATTCAGCCTACCCGCCGGCCTTACTCCTCCTTCTGACGGGGCCCGCGGGCCGATTTCCTCTTCTCTTTCCTTTAGCAGCCCAGCACTGGCCCACGGCCCCTTTTCCTTTCTCCCTCTTTACCACGCGACGCCGGCCTGCTTCGCTGCGCGCGCGACCCCTTGGGCCTCCGCAACGTCGGCCCATGAGCCACACCTGTCCCCTTCCTTCTTCGGCCAAACCGCACGCGCGCTACACTTGGGCCGTTAACGCGTCGCGGCCCAGCACCGACTGCACCGCCTCGGCCTGCTCCTTCTCCACCTCTTCTCTTTGACAAGCGGGCCCGAGCGCACAGCGCTTCTTCTACCTCCCGCCAAAACGCCCGTGACAGGGGGCGGCGCGGCTCGCCGGCCGGCGCCCTCCCGGCGGCGAGACTAGGTTGCTACTCCAACCCTAGACCTACACGACCTCGTGTGCGGCGACAGCTCCCCTGGAGATGACCGGAGCTACCCCCTCCACGGCGACGGGCGGCAACCCCCCTCGGCCGGCCGTGGTTACCTGTGACAACTGCTTAACCGACTCAAACGACTACTTCTACTCCATCCTGGAACCCTAAGGACTCGACCACGACTGCTCAAGAAAGAAGAAAGGTAGCGCAAGGTGGTTCTCACCGTGAGCGGGCGGCGTGACGGCGGCGGACAGAAACAGCGGCGAGCACGGCTATTCCGGCGAGGATGTGGGACGACAACTAGCTCGGGGTGTGGCTGGGGTGTCTGTGGAGGAGTGGGCGAGAGGAATCGACGAGAGCTGCTCGGAGGTGGTAGAATTTTGCTTGGCGGCGGTGTTTGACAGAAGAGGCACGGGCGGCGGTAAAAAGAGCGGCGGTGAAACGGCGGCGCGGGAGCGGTAGATATTCAAGCGTTTAACCCTTCGCATGGACGACACCGTGGCCTACCCGTAGGCTTGCGTGGTGAGGAGGTGGCCTAGCTAGACGTGCTGGCGAGCGATCGACGACGGCGGTGACGACACGTCTTGCAGCTCTGTCATCGTCTTCTGGCGCCCGTGATCTTCAGAAGCGGCTAACGGTTGATCCTTGATCCAACGGCCTCTCGTGCTTTAACAAAACTTGGAGATAAACTCAAGCTGGCCATCTTTTATTTTGGCGTCGGTTTGAGATAAACACCGAATTTGATGGAATTTGGATTGTTTTCTCGAGTTCTTCTGAATTGCAACTGAAACCTTCATTCAGCTTCGTCAGTCGTCGTCAGTGCCATGGAGCTCCCTTAATGACTTAATTTCATGATCAAATTCTTCTGCCCTCAGTCCAACTTCACCTCAAACATGCTCTATATTGTCCCATTGTTCCATTTTGCCCAAGAACACCCACCCTTCTCGATCTACATTACTCTGAATTCGAACTCAAAGTTAATGTACTGCTGATTTTCAGACTTAGTAAAAATTCAGGGTTTCAGTCACTTGTGATTTTGTGCTGACTTTGAGCTCGAGTTTGACTTCCTTCTTATTACTGTTCCTGGCCAACAACTCATGATTATTGTAGTCCAAGATGCATACTTCAATATAATGTAGCTGTTCTAGTGTACTTGTTGGAAAAATTCTCTAGAAATGAATTTTGAAAGTGAACTCTGGAGCTGTTTTTGCTGAACCCTATTGTCGGACGAGGAACAGTAAACGGCAATCTTCTTTTTCTTTTTCTTTCTCTGATTCTTTTATAATATTTGGCATTCATTTAGCTCCAAGTCTTTGATCCCTGAATTCCAAACAATCTCATATTTGTATTCCACAGGTTGGACAAATTTTTATGAATTTCAAATTTGAAATTCAAATTTTGGTCAAAATTTTGCCGAATTTGACCCTTTTTGCCATTTTTCCTTCTTTTTCTTTTGGATTTCCTTCTGAATTTTTCATGGTTACTATATTATTCCAAATGGCATTTATTACAGTCTAGACCTATAATTCGGCGAGTGGCGTGCACGTTTAACATATTCCCGTGAAGCATGGCGACCCGGTGGTCCGCATCGGCACCCATAACAGGTATTACCACCAACTCCTATGCTCCTCAACTGTGTACTCGCAACAAGTACCAAATAGGGAACGTCCGAGAATAGACCCCAAGCCCCCAATCCAAAGATTGGGTTTTGTAAAGCTCACCCCCGTCAAGTATCCCAAAATCACCTTCTCCTACCGGTTTTAACCCCACACACGCCAAAAATCCTAATCATAATATCCCATACACATGTAAGAATCGCACATTGCATATATAAGTAGTATGGTAGTAGGTCCAACAAGGATATAAGGCATAAAGAAGGCTATGCAAGGTTCATCATCATCATGCGAGGAATAAAGTGCTAGCATACTAGTTTAGCAATGCCTAATGGGTATTCAAATTGAATGGGCGTGAACCTGAGTAGTCTTCCTCCTCGTAGTAGTCCTCGAATAGCTCCGATTCCGGGTTCAGCTCCGAGTCTCCGGCAGCTCCTAATTACGCAATTACCATAATTACTGGAGTCTAGTTGTGAAGTAGACCACAAAAAGGTCCAAAGAGGAACGAAAAAAAGATTAAAGCCTTGTTTGACGCGTGTTGCATGTTTTTAGGAAAATTATGAAATTAGAATGAATTAGTTGTGAATTTTTAAAGTTGAAAACATTTTCCAAAATTTTGGTATGATAGGTGAAAATGGAAAACAAGGGAGTTAGCTGTTAACTAGCCGTAGGTCAGCTGCAATCTGGATGCAAGGTGCTACAAAGGGTTTACAGGTAGCTTTGGAGGGTTTTAGGCTGGTGGCTAAGCTGTCGTGGGGAGTTTCTATTTTCTAGGAGTGAAAATCGGAAGCTCCGACTTTGGGGAACCGGAAGTTCCGGTTTGAAACAGAAAGTTCTGGTTTAGGATAATTGGATGTTCCGGTTTTGGATAACTGGATGTTCTAGTTTTGGAAACTGGTAGTTCTGGTTTTTCCACAAGTAGATCTCTTCATTTGGGAAGATACCCTAGGAAAGACCTTGGGACGGTCCTGGTAAGCTATGGTTCACAACTCGTGGTTTTGGAGTTTGTTTGGCTGGGTCTTCCTAAGGTTTCTGAGGCTAATGCAGACTAACTGAACAGAATAGAACCGGAAGTTCTGATTTGGAAATTGGAAGTTCCAGTTTTGCCATGGGTTCAGCCGTGACGGGGTTTGCGCACGCTAGTGCGCTGCTCAGGTCTGAGCTGCAATGACGGTTCCTCCAGGTGAGCTGGAATCGCGAAGCTCACCTGGTGGGTATGCTGGTAAGGCAATGGCGGCGCGTGGTGAGGTGAAGTGGTTCAGGCGTGGGCTTGGCGGCGTTCCGGTGGGGCAGCCGTGGTCTCCTCCTCTGGCATCCTCTCCTTACCTCATGTGCCCCCTCCTCCCTTCTCCTCTTCTCCAAACGGCGATGAGTGAAGGGGAAAAGTCCAATTGCTGATGTGGTCGGGGTTAGTTGGTGTGGGGGTTCTAATAGGCGGTGGCTAGGGTTTTTGGATGGCTTGGACGGCAGGTGATGTGGCTAGGCGGCGTGGCACGCATCCATAGGTGCCAGCGAAAAAAGTAAGGTGGGCATGACCGGTGTCGTGTGCAGCGCGCACATCACTATCGTGCTCGTGCCGCGTGCATGAGCACTACGGGGAAGAAAGGGGAACAATGGCGCGGGTGGATGATATGTGGGGCCAGGCGGTCAACGACTGCGGTGTGGAGACAATCTGGGCAGAAAACTGGAGGTTCCGGTGTTGGAAAATCAGAAGTTTTGATTTTTGCATGAGCCTTAGCTTGGGTCGCTAGTTAGGTGGGTTGGTTGGGTTAGCTGGGTTGGTTTGGGCCTAGGTTAGGTTTAGTTAGCTTTCCTAGTTAATTCACTCCGCAACACAAAATTTTTGAAATCCAATTTTTTGCAAATTCAAACATCTCGTAAAAATACGGGATGTTATAGTCTTCCCCCTTCACAAGAATCTCATCCCCAAGATTAAGGCTCTACCTCATGCTCAAAAAGGTGTGGGTAATTCTCCTTTAAATCTGCCTCCTTCTCCCAAGTTGCCTCACGTTCAGTGTGGTTGCTCCACAGCACCTTACAATATGGTATAGTGGTCCTCCTTGTTATCTTCTCAGACTTGTCCAGAATTTCCACGGGATACTCCAAGTACTCAAGGGTGTCTTGCAAATCAAGTGCTCCTGTTGGGACTTGCTCTTGTGGAACTCAAAGACATTTCCGAAGTTGGGATATGTGAAACACGGGGTGCACTGCGGCAAGTACTTGGGGTAACTCGAGCTCATAAGCAACTTTCCCAATTCTTCTTGTAATCAAATAAGGTCCTACAAACCTGGGAGCCAGTTTACCCTTCACATGGACTCTCTTCATTCCTTGCAGTGGGGATACTTTCAGATAGACATAATCCCCAACTTCAAAGGATAAATCCCTCCTTCTCTTATCCGCATAGCTCTTCTGCCTACTCTGGGCTGCCTTTAGATTCTCCCTGACCTTGGCCACATTTTCCTCAGCTTCAACAATGGTGGCTAGACCGAAGAAGGTCCTATCCCCCACCTCGGACCACATCAATGGGGTCCTGCACTTCCTACTCGGACCACATCAATGGGGTCCTGCACTTCCTACCATACAACGCTTCAAATGGAGACAGCTGTATTCTCGCTTGATAGCTGTTATTGTACGAGAACACTGCATACGGCAAACTCTTCTCCCAATCAGAGCCAAAAGTAAATACACAAGCTCTCAGCAGTTCTTCTAAGACTTGGTTCACTCTTTCAGTCTGCCCATTGGTTTGGGGGTGGAAGGCTGAGCTGTACTCTAAGCTAGTACCCATGGACTCGTGCAGACTCTTCCAGAACTGAGCTATGAACTATGGGCTTCTATCGGACATAATACTTCATGGAGCTCCATGTAGCCTCAAAATGTGCTTGACATAAAGTTTGGCCAACTTGCTTACACTGTATACAGTCCTCACGGGTATAAAGTGTGCTACCTTGGTCAATCGATCAACGATCACCCAAATGGAATCATGACCCTTCTGTGTGCGAGGTAGTCCTACCACAAAGTCCATGCTGATGTCATCCTACTTCCAAACCGGAATGTCCAACAATTTCCACAAACCCGCTGGCCTCTGGTGTTCTGCCTTCACCCTCTAGCATGTATCGCATCAGGCAACGTACTCTGCTATGTCCACCTTCATCTTCTCCCACCAAAAATAATCTTTCAGGTCTTGGTACATCTTTGTGCATCCTGGGTAAATGGAGTACCGGGAGTTGTGAGCTTCTTTCACGATAGCCTGTCTGATCTCCCCGTCTTAGGGTACACATATTCGGTCTTTCTGCCAAATAGTGCCTTGGTCATCAATTTAGTAATCTTGAGCTAATCCCCTAGGCATGAGGTCCTTCAGACCCTCGATCTCCAGGTAACTCTTTTGGGCTTGTGGATTTGGTCTTCCAAATTGTACTTCACCCTCATCTCATTCAACTACACACTGTCCATGATCTCAAGCTTCAGCTTCTCGAGCTCTTCATGTAGTTCGGGCTGTTCATTATGTACCATCAAGTTGTTGCAATAACTGTGTCGGCTTAGAGCATCTGCCACAACGTTCACCTTGCTAGGTTGCTACTGGATGTTCAAGTCGTAATCCTTGATCAACTCTAGCCATCTTCTCTACCTCATATTTAGCTTTGACTAGCTAAAAATGTACTTTAGGCCCTTGTGGTCTGTGTAAATGTCACACTTGTTGCCAATCAAGTAGTGCCTCCAGATCTTGAGAGCATGAACAACTGCGGCTAATTCTAGGTCATGTGTAGGATAATTCTCCTCATGTTTTCGCAGTTGGCATGAAGCATATGCCACAACCTTGCCTTCCTGCATCAATACACATCCGAGACCCTATCTCGAGGCGTCACAATACACCACGAAGTCCTTTCTGACGTCGGGAAGAGTTAGATTTGGGGTGGTAGTGAGTCGGGTCTTGAGTTCTTGGAAGCTTGCTTCAAATTTTTCTGACCAAATAAATGGCATGTTGCTCTTCAGTAGTTCCGTCATCAGCTTTGCAATCTTGGAGAAGTTTTCAATGAATCTGCAGTAGTACCCTGCAAAACCAAGAAAGCTTCTGATTTCTTTCACATTCTTTGGTTGTTGCCATTTTGACATGGCGTCAAACTTTTTCGGATCTACAACAACTCCCTCTGCTATCAACACATGGTCGAGAAAAGCGACTTTCTCAAGCCAGAACTCACATTTGCCAAACTTGGCATACAACTGATGTTGCCTCAGCTTTTCCAGCACAATCCTTAGGTGCTCTTCATGCTCCTCGTCAGTCTCAGAGTAGACCAAGATGTCGTCAATGAAGATAATGACAAACTTGTCCAACTCCTCCATGAACACTTTATTTATCATGTTCATGAAATAAGCCAGCGCATTTGTAAGACCAAATGATACTACAGTGACCTCAAATTGCTCGTATCGGGTCACAAACGCGGTCTTGTGAATATCCTCTGGTGTAATCTTCATTTGATGGTAGCCAGATCAGAGATCAATTTTGCTGAAATATTTGGCCTTCTTCAATTGATCAAGCAGGTCATCAATTCGCGGCAACGGGTACGTGTTCTTGATGATCATCGTGTTAAGTGCGCGGTAGTCAACACACAAACGCATCGATCCATCCTTCTTCACGAACAATATCGGTGAACCCCAAGGTGAGGCACTTGGTCAGATGTACTTCTTGTCGAGGAGAGTCTTCAATTCTGCCTTCAAGAACTCAAGTTCCTCAACTGACATACAGTACGGTCGCTTTGCTATCGGGGCTATCCCTGGCACAAGGTTAATCACAAACTCCACCTTGCGGTCTAGAGGTAAACCTGGCAACTCCTCTGGGAATACGTTAGGGTATTTGTAAACCACAGGGACATCTACCACTATCTTCTCAGTGAGGCTGTACACAGCCAGAATGTCATGGGACTTCATAGGTTCAAACTCGACCTTCTTTCCATTGGGGTGTAGCAAGGTCACAAGACGAGGGGAACTAGAGATAACACCTTTGTGTGTGGTAATCCAGTCCATGCCCAGTATAATGTCAATACCATTGGACTTCAGTACCGTCAGGTCTCCTAAGAACTTTTGCCCTTTCATCCACATTTCTACACCTCTACACATCAAGGTGCAGCTTATATCACCTAGGGGAGAGCTTGTGATGATAGGTATGGGTCGGGGACCATGGGGAGAGACGCTTTGGTCACAAACTTAGAAGAAACATAAGAGCCAGTTGCTCTAGTATCAAACAGAATTAAAGCTTTAGTGCCACAAACTACAAACTCACTGATTACCATGTCCGGGGCATCCCGACCTTCTTCCTCGGTAAGGTGGTTGAGTCTTCTGCGGCTAGTAGACTGCCGACCAGTAGTATAAGGAGGTCCCCTTCTGGGGCCGGTGTCTTCGTGGGCGTCTTGTTGGTCTTCTTGTCGGGGTTGTCATAGGACTTGTGGCCGGGCTTGCCACAGTTGAAGTAGGTGATCATGGCTGCTCCAGCATTCGCCCTCGGCGCGAGCTGTTGTGGGTGGCCGTAGCCTCCTCCCTGCTACTGGAAACCGGGGTTCCTTCCTCTCGAGAACTTGATACTACCTCCATCGAAGCTGCAGCCAAACTGGCTGGGTCCCGGATGGAAGTTTCACCTCAGCAGGTTGCTCTTCCACTCCTTGGCCTCTGGGTTGGCCGGTCATGAGAGTCATGATCAACTCTCCTCTTTCTGTTCCTCATGCGATCTTCATGTCTTATTCTTTCAGTCTCCAGAGTGATAGCCTTGTTCACCAGGTGGCGGAGCGACTTGAAGTCACTCCCCATCAGGATCTAGCGAAGGCGGTAGTGGAGGCCTCGAAGAAACTAGAACTATTTCTTCTCATCGGCGTTGGTTTTGTCTGGAGTGTACCTCATCATCTTGGTGAAATGGCGTTCGTACTCCTCCACCCTCATGATGCTCTAAGTCATAGTGTGGAACTCTTGGGTCTTCTGGACTATCAACTATTTGTGAATGTGCTGCTCACGAAATGCTTCACAGAACTCCCGCCATGTGATGTGCAATGGATCTAGGAGGCTGTCCGAGAAGCTGTTCCACCAAGCCTTGGCTGGTCCCTCGAGCTGGTGGATGGCAATCGTGACACACTCCTTGTCGGTGTAGTTGGTGAGATCGAGCTTGGTCTCAATCACCCTTAGCCAGTCATCAGCCTCAATTGGATCCTCCGAGTAGCTGAAGGTAGGGGTCTTCAGTCAGATGAACCTCTCAATCTTCCTTGGGAGGTCCTTCTCATGCGGTCCTTGGCGGTTCCCACAGTTGTTCCAGTGCTTGATGGCCTCAGCCATCCTCTGCAAGAGCTGGGTTTGAGTCGCCATGACCTCAGCTAGGTTCGGCGGTGGTGGCGGTGGCTGCTCCTGCTGATGGCGGCCATGACCATGACCATGACCCTGCTATGCGGCCTCAGGCTCAACTTCCCCCTCTTCTCCTTTGCCTTCAGCTTCTTGGCTGATGGGCGGCTGCGGGGCTGCGCTAGCAGCACAGCCTCGGCCTCTTCCACGGACTGGTGTGTGGGCATGGGCGCATCCGCATCCACATGCACGGGCAGTGGCACATTCGCGGCCACGTGCTGGTGGAGCTTCTTCCTCTTAGGCAGCCTCCTCATGGGTGACGTCCTCGAAGATGCCTCCACCTAAGTATGGAAGATGAACCAGATCACGCCGCTGAATTAGGCCTTGGCTTGGAAGAGGTCCACCTTGAAGGAGGAGGAGATCTAGGCCCTGATGACGGTGAAGCTACTAAAGGACCAAGCAATCGTAGGCTGGCGGTGTGCCTACGGTAATGTGTGGCCATTTGAGACGCACCCCGATAAGATGGTAACTTTTTCGCACTTTGTTGAGCGGGGTTTTGCTGTCCCCTCATCTGATTTTCTTTGGGGTCTTCTGGATTACTACAAGCTTCAATTAGTCCACCTCAACCCAAATGGCATCCTCCACATCCCTATCTTTGTGCATTTGTGCGAGGCTTTCTTGGGGATTTAGCCCCTTGTTCCACAACATATTTCGGGTGAAGCCGCATCCAAGAACGGAGCACACTGAAGTACTCAGAGGAAAATTAATTCTTGGCAATGAACAAACCATTTTATCTCAGAGGAAAATAATCTCTACATTTCAAATGGTTAGTTTCTTTTCTCACTTTCTAGTTCTAATCCATCCAGGTTGCCCAGTTTTGACAGTCTCAACGATGTGTTTTTTTAGTCATCAGATTTTTAAACAAGAAAAGGACATTTTCGACCATGGTCTTCCAATTCAAACCGCGATAGGCCGATAGTTATGTCTGATTCGGATATGGACTTTTGGAATGAGAATGACATTGGTACAACAGTTCAAGTTGGCCGCTCAATGTATCCTCCTACTCTATAATTTATGATTGAAAATCAAACCGAGATCAGAGATCAAGATTAAAAAATAGATTTTTTTCATTATTCTTTCACCATCACGTTGACAAACAAATCCTAACTCATGTGATGATATTTCGCCGATGTGGACTTATTAACTTGCACGTATTAATTGTTAAAAGGTAATCATATAGTGATGGGCTGATTTAAACCTGCTTAAACTATTAGGATGCGCGAACCACGCCCTCCATTATTTTGAACCCAAAATCAGATGTTGTGACGAGCTCCTTCCTTTATATCCATGTCGTCGTCTAGCCTTGCTTCCATTATTATCTGCAGACACTATCCATAGCTCTCAAGGATCCAGCCATGGCAGGAACCCGAGATGCTTCGTCTCAGCCTCTCCACGTCGTGGTGTTCCCGTGGCTGGCTTTCGGCCACATGATCCCGTTCCTGGAGCTCTCCAAACGGCTGGCGCGCCGCGGCCACGCCGTCACCTTCGTGTCCACGCCGAGGAACGCCGCCAGGCTGGCCGCAATCCCGCCGGAGCTATCTCCGCGCCTTCGCGTCGCCACGCTGGACCTGCCGGCGGTCGAGGGGCTGCCGGACGGCGCCGAGTCGACCGCCGACGTCACGCCGGAGAAGGTCGAGTTCCTCAAGACGGCGTTCGACGGCCTCGCCGCCCCGTTCGCCGCCCTTGTCGGGGAGGGCTGCTGTGCCAGCCGCAGCAGCGGCAACGGCGAGGCCGCCGCTGACGGGTTTGAGAGGAAGCCCGGCTGGATCATACTGGACTTCGCGCAGAACTGGGTCTTGCCGATCGCCGAGGAGCAAAAGGTGACGTGGCATGCGACCGTAGCTTCAGCAACTGATCATACTCGTCAAAAAGTAATTCTTTTGTTAATTTGAAGTTTTTGTTTAATTTGCTGCAAGCTAGATCGCGTGCGCCATGTTCCTCATCCTGCCGGCGGCCCTGCTGGCGTACGTCGGCACGAAGCACGCGAACGAGGCGCGCCCTCGCCGGACGACGGAATGGCGCCACCGCCATGGGTCCCGTTTCCGTCGACGCTCTCGTACCGCCGCCACGAGGCCGAGGCCATCGCCGCCGCGTTCCGTCCGAACGCCTCGGGCGTCTCCGACGTGGACCGCCTCTGGCAGCTGCACCACCCGTCCTGCCGCCTCGTCGTCCACCGCAGCTGCCCCGAGGCCGAGCCGCGGCTGTTCCCGCTCCTGAACGACCTCTTCGCCAAGCCCGTCGTCCCCGCCGGCCTCCTCCTGCCCGGTGACGACATCGCGGACGGTGGCGACGACGCACCGGCTGCCATGCTGCGGTGGCTGGACGAGCAGCCGCGGAGGTCCCTCGTCTACGTGGCGCTCGGGAGCGAGGCGCCCGTGACGGCAGGCCACGTCCGGGAGCTCGCGCGCGGGCTGGAGCTCTCCGGCGCGCGCTTTCTCTGGGCGCTCCGGGCGCCGCCGGCGAGCGGCGGCCACTCCGCCGCTGCGCTGCTCCCCGACGGGTTCGAGCGGCGCGTGGCCGGGCGCGGGGTGGTTTGCACGGGGTGGGTGCCGCAGGTGCGCGTGCTGGCGCACGCTGCCGTGGGCGCGTTCCTGACGCACTGCGGCTGGGGTTCCACGGTGGAGAGCTTGTTCCGGTTCGGGCACCCGTTGGTGATGCTGCCGTTCGTCGCTGACCAGGGCCTCATCGCGCGGGCCCTGACGGCGCGCGGCGCCGGCGTCGAGGTGCCGAGGGACGACGCCGACGGGTCGTTCCGAGGGGAGGACGTGGCGGCGGCGGTGCGGCGGGTGATGATGGGGGAGGAGGAGGGCGTGGAGATGGCGCGCAAGGCCAGGGGGCTGCGGGAGGTTGTCGGGGACAGGGTGAGGCAGGAGCAGTACGTCGACGAGCTTGTGGAGTTATTGAAGCGCTACAAGTGATGGTGAACGTAGGTGTTTATCCGATACAGAGTACGTTACACACCTCTGTCAAAGTAAGAGACATTCTCTCAGTTGACGTGTTGTTGCTGTATGTAATTCATAATTTTTCAGATTGTATCGGACCTTTTTTTTTGTAATGGGACACATATATGATGTATTAATAATAACTAGGTGATAATTACGTAAGGGTGCGTTTGGTAGACTGCTCTGCTCCGCACGAGAATCGGTTTGGTAGACCGCTCTGCTCCACGCGAGAATCAGTGGAGTGCTACCAAATGGCCACTTCATCGCCAGATTCTCACCAGAATTGAGCGAGAGCGATTCCTTCGATTCCATATCGAGCGAAGAGTTAAAAATACATGCACCCCATGATTCCCTCTCACTTCTTCCTGTCTCATCCCGGCTCGCTTGCTCGCCCACCGCACGTCCACTCTTCCCCACTGTCTGCTCGTCAGTCGAACGTTCCTGCTGACTCGCTCGCCCTCTCGCCAATCGGCTGCACATCTCTGGGCACCCGCTTGCTGACGCTCTCCCCCAATCGCCCGCCTGTGCACTTCTCTACCCACTCGCCCGTCGGCTGCACGGCCACACCCACCATTTGGCGCTCTTTGCCCCCCACCCACCGGAGCTTGGATGAAGGCCGATTCGTGAGATTCGCAACTGCTGAAGCTCGACTGGAGGTTGATTCGCGGATGCAGTGGTGCTCAGCTGGACATCGATTAGTGATCGCTGGAGCTTGATTGGGTCACCAGAGGTCAATTCACGACCGATCGATCTTGATTCATGCTGCTAGAGTTCGATTTGCGGTGCTGCAGCTTGATTCGTGACCGCCACCAGCCTTGGATGAGTGTTGTCATCTTCTGCAGCTGGAGCGCCACCAAACGACATTTTTTAGGAGAAAGAGCGGTCGGGAGCGGGAGCAGCATGGAGCGAGGAGCGGAGCCGATATAGAGCGCTACCAAACACACCCTAAGCACACACATGATACGATGCTGAACTTTATTCATAGTGGCTAGAAATATTAAATACTGACTTTTTGGATGTGAGATTTGGACAAACTATAAATACTTCAATTGCTCAATGAGCTCACTAGAAAAGATGAATAAATAAAGCATGGAATTATGAATCAGATTACAAGAACCACTAGGATACTTACAATGAGCTCACATATTTAGATAGAACTATAGGCCAATTCCAATATAATAAGAACTTCATGAAATTAAAATTAGAAGTAAGATCAAGGCGGGACATATGTGCCCCAACACCTAATTACTCAAGTTGCTACCGATTCAAGTCGCTCCCCCTCTCTCCAGCCCATCTCTCTCATTCTTTATTCACTAGGATCCCTCTCTTTGAAGATCAGATCTGGACGATTGGGTTGGGGGTGGAATGCCAATTCGTGAATCGCACGGGTATGGATCAATTGTACCTTTTCTCTTAGAGTATTCTCCTAAGGTTTATCAATTCATGGAACGGAATGTGTCCCTTAACTAATCACTAATTAAGATAACTAGAAAGCTGGATATGGATATAGAGAATTGTATGAAGAGCTAACGATTAAGATCAATGCAAGATAATGATGGGTTGTAAACAAGATAGATGGAATGCTTGTCCATGGTACATGAGATTAATTGTACATGCTATCTAAATGAATCTAATACAGCTTCATCATGATATAGATGTGCTTGTGCTCGACCCTTTTCCCTCCCATATACTATCACTACACAACGGTTATCGGCGATCTTGCAAGAAACACTCTATACTGATATTTAAGACATGCAACAAGATAATTACGGCAAACCAAAGGATAATGCTGGCAAAGCACGTATAACTGTCATCAACATAGTACGATAACAAATTGGCTCATGTAAACTAGTGCAGCGATTACATATCAAGATTACCTTTCAATCCCATGAACGAACAGAGACTTTACCCCATAATCTTACACATGTTGATGCATATGAGGTGTAGAAAATTTTGGAGATTAACCAGGCCAAAGGGGATGACTAATGGGGGTCCTAGGATGATAGGCCTAAGCACCCCTGAGCCAATTGGCCCGGGGTGTTTCTTTCTCCTCTAGTGCTTCGCCGCAGCTCACCCTCTGTAAATCTGATAACCTTGTGGCGGTGGAATGATTTTTGGTAACAATTATCAATTTACAATATATCACTGCAACAGTACTAGATCATCTCTCTGGCAGAAGCTATTAACCGACAGCAAAAATCCAAACAGCAGCTGAGTCCTCACTGCTAATAAAACTGAGTTTAAAGTATCTTCCGAACCAATTAATCACAGGGCAAGGAACACTATAGCAGTAATTTGATCACCACAGAATCAAAATCAAACAATGACTAGGCCGACATTTTTCTTTTGACCACAGACTAGGCCGAACTGATAGCAGTATAACTTGCGAGGGCAAGATAACCTCATTTGATAAATCACACACAAGCAGTAATAAGATAAAGGATTGGCTTAGTAATCGCAATGGACCTTCCACCGGTACCCTAATGGAGAGGGCTCGATCAGAAGGATGGGGAAAACTTAGGAAATTCTCAGCATGCACCCATGTGATAACACACCAACCAAAATCCAGGATGGATTAATTGGAAGTAGATAGAAGAGAGGAGGTCGCCCTCTCATAGTTCAGCGGAGGAACCCTTGAGGCCTTCACGAACAAAAAGTAGAGTTAAAATCAAGTCTGTTGTTTATAGGGGACACTGCCCAGTGCATGTAGGCACCTGGACTTTAGTCTCAGTTCAACATGAATACGTGACCAGGCTAATACCAACCAGCTGACGAACAAAAAACCAGCAGGAACATGACCACCCATGAAAAGAAAATACTAAAATACTCCAGCTCCGTTGCTAATCTCATACACATATATGGCTCTGTTTGGATGGACTAAAATTAAAGTTTAGCTCTGGCTAAAGTTTAGAGTTTAGACATCTAAACTTTAGCCTGACAAAATTAGCCCTATCTTATTTGGAGTCAGGGTTAATTTTTAGCCCATTTATTGATAAAAATTTGTTCTACCCTATGGGGTGTTGGAGAATAAAGGATAGGGTTTTAGGTGGAGGGTATTTTGGATTTCTTCCGTTCATTTCTAAAATTAGCCCGATTAGCTGAGATTGAAGGTCTAATGAACCAAAGTTTAGTTGTGGGGTTGGTTAATTTTAATTTTAGTCCACCACCAGACCCCTGTTTGGATCAGCTACGACTAATTTTTAGCTGACTAATGTTTACCCCATGGATCCAACCTAAATACCCTTCTCAAATGCCCACCAAGTAGATAGAATATTATATGCATGGAATGTTTCTCATCTACCTCAATTTGGCTTTGTTCTTTGCTTGTAGAGATCAACGAAGGAAAATATGGTGCTCAGAATTAAGTTGAAAACTTCACCATGATCTCTGCCTGCATAGACATATTTTCTTGGCTTCGTTTTCTCCTCCCTCCTGAGCAATACTGCACCTCTAAAAATGATCTTTGATGATAGGCCAGTGGCAGGAAATTTCCCCACATTGTTTTTTTATATATTTCTCATCAAAAGGAATATTACCAAACCAGTGAGGAATAATATTTCATAGCACAACCATTTTAGTTATTGGAAACACACGTCTTTTTAAGGTCACAATCTGTAGCGACTCAAGGAGCCATGGGCTCATCAGTCCTTGCAGTTCTTAGGGTGCAGGGTTCTTGGCAGGACGGATCTCGCTGTCCTTTGGAGTGGAATAAAATGAAGAAACCAAGATAGCCTGAGAGAGGGAAGCAATGCGCAGAGTATGATGCCGCAAACAGATGTGCACCCATGGAGCCTAAGTGCAACCTATAGGAGTAGGGTGCATTTCTAAATAGCAAGTGAATTAGGCGAAGTTTTTATCTTAGGAAGCACTACGAATCGTTAGCTTAATAACTACATCCACATGGAAATGCAAAATGGCAGCGAGGAAACTGTGCACCTTGGCATGTATGTAGCTCCTCCATTGCTGACATGTAAAGGTACGGTCGGGCGGCCTCTAGCCTCCCCCACCATTTACTTTTAAAATGCAGCAGCTGTCATGATGTTCAATTCGAGGAAATATGTCATACATTTTGTCTTCACCAACGTCATGTATTTCTGATGCTTACACACTCAAAAGGCAACAAATATAATGTAGTATGACATGGCTATGTTTTTATTTTGTTGAATGACAAAAAGATGGTAGTGTTGTTTCCCTCATTTTTGTCGTCACTGGTATAATGTATATATTAATAATTCGTGTGGCCCCTTGGGGGTGCTACATGTTAACTAATTGTTTCCCAAAATAGCAAGCTATGTGTAGATGTTTCTACATGCTACACAAAAGGTTTATTCTGTCTTCGTATCAATGGTAGCATGCTGCACGTGCACATCATCTTCCTGTCAACGGTAAAGTGTATGGTGTTCTAAATAAACAAAATAGGAAAGGTAATATTATAGGTATGATCATTTATGTGAAAACTGGAACTCTTAAATGATAACTATAGGTTCAATGCATTTAAGCAGTTGAATCATGAGTACCTTTTTCTGTGTGTAGTAAGAACACTAACACTTGGTGCGCTTGAATTTTAATAGTTAAGATATATCTATATACACACGCGCGCGCGCATGCTATCGTTAAGAGACTATTGATTGTATGAATGTTATATTTCAACCTTACTGATACTAGTTAAAAGCGCTTTAATTACCTTCCTTGGAATGTACAAATAATATATTTGCAAATAGTGAAGATACAACACATGTTAACTGTGTTTCTCTTTCAAAGATGTAAAATAACCCTAAGCATCTACAAACATTGAAAAGAGAGATGGGTGGGCTGTGGCTAGCTCGCATGAGTCTATGACAAAACATAAGATTCATGGAAACTAATTTTTTTGCTAACCCTGATAGTTGTTATGGTAGCATTTATGTGGTACATTGCTCAAAAATAAAGTTGCATGCACGCAAATAGAATATCTCATGAAAAAACACACTTCATGTCGCTTCACCGATCACCTAGGTGAACTCTTGAGAAACAAGAATACCAAAACCTTCTATCAAGAATTATATTTACACCATAAAAATATAAACCTCTAACTACCCATTGTCAAAAGCTGACATTCACTCTCAAGTACATCAGAAAAATATTATTGAGTGCTATATAACAGAGAACTTTATTCAATCACTCAAAACCTTGTCCTTTGATTTGTGAAGACATCAAAATCACAAAGAAGACAATATGCACGGTGGCTGCTCTCTGAACACTCAAACCAAGAAGGAAAAACTAATTGAATTGAAAATGGCACTGATGCTCGGTCTAGAAGCCTTACATTCTTCAGTTTGAGTTGCAGGACCTAACTTCAAGTATGCAAGAGCTGGAAGTTGCTTTCTAATATGGCTAACGATGCATCTTGCTCATGAGATCTAGAAGCAAGGAACAAAATTATGAAAGAAGCTAATAACAATCTGCCTACACTAGGAAATGTGGATTCGATTGGGAGGTTTGGCAGGCTTAGAGCGCGAAGCCAGCACGGTGCAGCGGAGGCCCTCGAAGCGGCGAGCCAGCGACGCATATGGCCACACGCGCTGGTGGCCAGCCGTAGGGTGACTGCTGTAGCGAAACTCATTTCAAAAGAAATGCACGATGCCTCACAGTTTACTAGGCCATCACATTGTGGGCCTCCAGCTTTCATGTAGAAGCGTGAAAAATTATTTTGACAAGGGAGGCCGTGGTCCACTTTGGCCCCTAGGTAGCTCCGCTGGTGGGATCATTTATGTAGTAGTAACACACAAACATTTGGTTAGAAAAAGGGATATATCATGTGATTATTAAGCTGTGCAACATGACACTTCATTACCAAGGATAGAGTCTATTGTTGGTAGCCAACCAAAACATGGTTTCCTACTATCCTATATACAAGAGAACTGACCGATTTGTGCCGTTGTTTCTTGTGTTACCTAGAACAACCTCTCAAGAAAAGAAATAAAAACACAAAAACCCATCAAGCAGTAATACATGGTCCATAGTATATATAGTTCTGACCACCCATATTGTTCAAAGTTAACTTCACTCTCAAGCAACATAAATAGGACAAAATATTAAGAACCATATCACAAGAAAAGATTTGCATATGGGATATGAATAGTTCACTATCATTTATGTAGCATCAACAAATAAACTATAATAAATTTATTACAAAGAGTTATATATGATGTGGCCAAGTATTTTAGTCGTGAATCTTCACCACTTGGAGTTAACTAGTCAAATCAGATGTTGGTCTTGCAATCCTATCTGCTTGAGAATGGTGGCTGGTATGAATCCACACATTTGACCCTATAAATATCTGTCCACATGTCCCTAGGCTGCACCGGTGTTCGTCTGTTTGTACTGAGTCTTGCGTGTATGAATGTATGTAATTATACTTTGTACCTGTACAGGTCTATTGTGGCCTGCGAGAGAGCAGTCTTTGGGCATGCCTAGGTGTCTACAATTGTCAGAGGTGTGTTATCACACGTACGTGTGACTTGGAGAGATGTGCTAGAACTACATTGTATCTTTGAGATATGGATATGCATGATTTGATATCTTTACCTTATCATTAAGAAATCATTGTCTGAATAGATTCTCAACAGGCCTACAAATACAAGACCTTATGGTTGCTATTGTCCCCATTCCAACAGCTCTATTCGTAGTTCTTACTACCAAATTAATTATGCATGATGTACGCAACCACCAAAACACATGGATCCCAAGTTCAATGGTGAGTGGAGTGCCTCCAAGATCGAGATGGTGAAATCACTCATTGCTAGTCACAATCCCAACAACAACTTTGTTGATGGCCCGAACATAAAACACAATGACATTGTGAATGACATCCAAGCTTGTTCCCCTGGAAGGAGCAGCATCAGGTAATTGAATTCTATGTTGAGCTTGTGGTGGAGATGATGAGTCTAACACAGAGTGGAAACCATTCTGTGGTGGCAATCGACAACTCGGTGAATGAAAACTCTGGGATTCCGGTGGAGGATACAAGTATAGACAACATGGATTTGTCGTTTGCCCATATGACAGATAAGATACCGGAGACCATGCAGATGGTGGATGAGGTGTCTACTAGGAAAGCAATCATTCCTCAGAAAAGAGGGGCGGAATAAGGTTAGTTTTTCGATCAAAGAGGATTACATGTTAATATATATATTTAAATATAATTAAGTTGATCCTCATGCATACTCATTATTTTCAACTATTTTGGAAAATTATTACTCATATTTTTGTGGATTAGAAAAAACTTATTAAGCATGTGGTGTGAGGTATTGATTCATATCAGGTGCCCAGATCTGATATTTTTGTTTACTGATCTTGAGATTATGATGGGAAGATCTGAATTATTCATCCTAAACTCACTAGTATTTCTCACTGCAGGCAGTTCCTTTTAGGCATGTGCGAGTATGGTCGCGGTAAATGGAAGGACATCTCAAGGGATTTCGTCACCACCAATACACCGGTGAAGGTCTCCAGCCATGCGCAGAAGTACAGTATTAATGATGTCAGCCTCTATGATGCTGAACCTTGGGCGCAGAACATCTCTTCCAACTGGGAGGCGCTCGCCTTTGCTGGTGGTGCATATAACCCAAACTACTATGGGTCCGGCAGCTAGGTTTCCACCATGAACAACCTTGCACAGGTTTGGCCACCCTTCATGTACAGTGCTGATCAGGCAAGCAGTAGCCAGGCAACTACATGGACTGGCCAGCAAATGGGGCCTAGTTCTTCTGCAGCTTTAGCACTGGAGGGGGCTGGAAGCCAGATGGCCTGCACTTGCGATCAGCAAGGAGATATTCTCCCTGAGCAGTGGATGGACATAGATAACGTGTAGTATGCAGTAACTAGTTGTTATGTATGGTTTATTGTCCTAAGATGGATACCTAGCTTGTTAAAGACATATGCATGTTGACTGTTGTTGGTACTATTCTTTATAGGGCTATCGACAATTCATTGTGATGCATAATGCAATGAATTAGTATCGACGTGTTCCTAATATGTGTATACAGTCCGTTAATTATATTGTGGTTTCTCATCATGTCTGTCGTTCATATATCAACAATGTCTATATGAACATTAGAACTACCATATTTACTATTATATAATGAAGTATTCTATATGTTCTTCTAATTTGTATATATTTTGTTGTAAGACTTGTTCAATTAATTCATGAGAGGGCTAAGAAATACAAAAGAAATAAACAAAAATGAGAAGTAGAAGATCATATGAATATTAGAACTACCATATTTCTATTATATAATGAAGTATTCTCATTGCTGGATGTGTTATGTTCTTCTAATCTGTATATGTTTTGCTGTAAGACATGTTCAATTAATTCATGAGAGGGCTAAGAAATACAAAAGAAATCAACAAAAATGAGAAGTAGAAGATCATAACTTCACTGACACATGTTTCATGCCGTAAGCCATTATTAGGAACCTTGTTTATGTAAGGACTGACAAGCCATTAGAGTGGCTCAAGCATAGTCATGGTGGTCTCATTGGTTTGTTTTAGAGTGGCTTTGGAGGTTGCATCGGCCAAATTTACAGGTGACGAGGCTGTTCTTGTCTCTCCAACCTTGCCTTGCCAACCTTCGGTGTAGGAGCTTACATGAAGGGTAAGCGCAGGTTGTCTTGTATTCAGTTGATTCAAGTACTTGCTAATCCCGCGAAGTTTGGATGATACTTGGATCCGTGATGTTTGCAGGTCCTTGCAGAGTCGTCCGGCATTGTACAGGATTGGGCTGTAGATAAAAAGGGGTATATGAAGCCGCCAAGGCTGGTGTGCAAAACTGAGGAAAGACAGATGAGAAGTCAATTGTGCATCAATTCTGTAAATCCCATGCCATGGCTTCTTTTGGCATTCAGGTGGTTCAGTCTCTTATGTAGTTTGTGGTTCGGAGAATGGATGGTTGTTTTTGTTTTCTCCTTATGATATCGGTTAAAGGTGATCTGGTATATGCCTTTTTTCTTCCTTTTTCTGTTTTCTGCTCGGATGGCAGGTAGTCTGATTAATAAGTGATAAAAGTTACTTATGCTTTCCTTTCGCACTTAGTTGATTTAATTTGGTACCTCAAAAAAAGGATTGATTTAATTTTGGATGATTGTGGATGCAAGTGAATCATGTCAGATCGGCGGACAAATGCTGCTGAGGACTCGGTGTAGTTCATCCTGCCCGACTCCTTCCGGCATAGTGGCAGTTTGCTGGAGTTGGAATGAACTACTTCAGTCGGGATGGCACAGTCCGGAGTGTGGTATGGATGATATAGATTTCCAACAAAGAGATGCCCTACTGTCAAACTTGCCGAGTGCTCACAATAAGTAGCTACGATATGGCGCTCCAAGAGGTACATTTGCTTTCCTCTCCGAGAGAGCAGAGTTTATCAGCTTGTCACCTATTTGCGGTCCTTTTCTGATTGCACGGTCAGCGTCTGCTTGCCATTTGTTGATATTCATGCTTTAAGAACTAGTGCCAAGTTTTCTCGTTGCTTAATTAGTATTGTTCGGACACATGGAGAAGACCCATGGTTTCCTGACATGTTGCATATTCGAAGAGATGGTTCAATGGGACGATGGCCTAATCCGGTGAAGTGTCACGGGTCGGTCAATGCAGCCGTCCTTGCTCCACCTGTAGCATTGCCCACTTTCACCCCTTGTGGCCAAGTGGGCCATCCTCTACCAACACTGAATTATAACGTTTTCCTTCTAAAGGTTGAAAAATATACTAAAACCCCATGTTTGCTAGATGGTTTTCTAAAGAAAAAGTGTGCTTTCCAGCCCTTATGTATTGCAAAAGTTTGATTCAAATATCCAAATATTTTTCTCTTAAGTGACATACTTATTACATTTTAATGATTTGTTTGCATAATTTTGTGGTCAATCTATTTTTCAAGATTTATTTGCATAAATGAATGAGCAGATTTTATTCCATGTTTTCTTAATTTATAAAATCCATAATAGACACAAACTTTTTCTGAAGTTTCTTGTTCTCTTTATGTGTTCGAAGCTGATGCCTTGATGTTCACTTTTTCATGTTAGATGTCAATAATCATGGGAAATATGGCACATATTTTTTGTCAAAACAAAGAAACTGAATAGTAGATTATTATCTGTTTAGTAGAACCTGAATTTTTCGGACAAATTAATTCTTGGCAATGAACAGACCATTTTATCTCAGAGAAAAATAATTTCTACATTTCAAATGGTTAGTTTATTTCCTCTTTATAGTTAAAACTCCATTCATTCTTCCAGGTATGTCCAGTTTTGACATTCTCGACGATGTGAATTTTTAATCATCAGTTTTCTAAAACAAGAAAAAGACATTTTCAGACCATGATCTTCCAATTCAAACTGCGATAGGCCGATAGTTATGTCTGATTCGGATACGCAATTTGGGAATGAGAATGACATTGGTACAACAGTTAATTAAGGGAAAAGCTATACGTTGCTCCGGTGATTCGCAAGCTCCCATCACCTGAATTTTGCACCGTCGGATCTTACAGCTGTGGTGCTTTCCCGTCACAAAAATGCTGCTGCCTCTTGCTGCCGACCAGGCCTTGCACGGCTGCATGCTATGAGCATCGAGCATGCCGCATGCCCGCGAGTGCATTTTTCATATACATTAGAATTCTTTTACACTATATTAGTAAGTAATTTACAGTAACATTTACTGTAATTTCAATTTGTATATTGTGTAATATTAAACCTGTGTAAATTTGCATGTTGTTTATTTGGAATCTGATTGGTATTGCATTTGAGGGGTTTCTCACAGTTAAAAATAATTTTTTATCTGACTCGCTATAGTAAAGATTTGTTTAAGTTTATAATTTTGCCTTTTGCCTTTTATTTTTCCTTCTCTTTTCTGCGTCAGTTTGTTTTCTATATGCTCAGCACAGTTTGTTTTCTAATCAGGATCCTAGGGTCATAATTTTTAGGTGACAGATCTATTTGCAGCACCTGAATTTTTTTCTCTTCAAAATAGCGTGTTATCCAACTTCAAATCACCTAGGTGATTGTGACCATAGTAACACCCAGGTGATGGGTAGACAGTCCCTTTACAAAGGGTCTATTTGGATGGACTAAAATTATGGTTTAGCTCTGGCTAAAGTATAGACATCTACTGGCTCATATTAGCCCTATTCTATTTGGAGCTAGGGTTAATTCTTAGCCCATTTATCGATAAAAATCCATTCTACCCTGTGGGGTGGGGAGGAGAAAGGATATAAGGTTTTTATGGAGGGTATTTTGGAAATTTTTTTCATTTATGTCTAAAATTAGCCCTATTAGCTGAGTTTGGATGGCTAATGAACTAAAGTTTAGTCGTGAGGTTACTTAGGTCCTGTTTGGCATGGCTCCAGCTCTGGGTGGAGCTGCTCTACTCCAAAACTGACTAATGTTTAACCCATGGATCCAAATAGGACCTCAACGTGGCTTTGTTCTTCGCTTGTAGAGATCAACAAAGGAAAATACGGCGCTCAGAATGACGCTGAAAACTTCATCGTGATCTCCGCCTGCATAGAGCCAATAGAGACATATTTTTTTTGCTTTCTTTTTCACTACGGGAAACCTCAAATTTGCCGAGTATTTTTTCTTTGCCGAGTGTTTTTTTCGAACACTCGGCAAACAAGCTCTTTGGTGAGTGCTGAGCTAAAACACTCAGAAAAGAAAAAACACTCGGCAAACAAGGGGCTTTGCCGAGTGTCAAAAAAAAACACTCAGCGAACAAGGGGCTTTGCCGAGTGTTTTTTTTGACACTCAACAAAACAATTAGTTTTTTTTCTTTTCTCACCTAGAAATTTTTTCTACTCCCCACATACAACATGTGGTACTTCATATTAAAATTTGGTATATTTTTGGATTTGTTTGCTATATTTAATTAATTAATTGCATTTGAAGGGAATTTTTGGTATAAGTCAAATTTGAACCGCAAGTGATTCAAATTATAGAATAAAATGAGTAGAAAAATGATATTTATGTTATTTAGCCCAGTTTGAAGCCTTACCCATGAAATAAAAAAAATTCAAACATCTTGTTCAGGAAACACAATCACGAACATGTGACCGAATGATTTTTAAATTGTAAAAAAAGCAAAATTATGATGAAGTCGGAAAATTATGAGATTTGTCATGATGTGATGGTATCATACGTGGAGGTTGTGGTAAAAAATTGAGAAAGTTTCGCTCATTTTATCACATACAATGTTTACAAACTGAAGCATCTTAGAAGAAGAATTGTAGCGTTGAGAAGGATTCGATAAGATTTGGAGTCAAAGTGAGGGTCGAATTTAGATTTGACTACAAAAAATTTTGTATAGGCAATATAGAACATATATTGTTTCATGTGAAATTTTGGTAATTTTTTTGGAACCATTTGATAATTTTAATGAATTAAGTGCAATTATAGAATTTTAATTGATATAAATTGAATTGGAGCTATAAATGCATAAAATAATAAAATAATATGAGTAGAATAATCAAATACATATTGTTCAGCGAATTTGAAGAGGTATTGTTGAGTTTATCAAAAAAAATGTAGAAGAAAACGTTGTAGAAAAGAAGGGAAAAAGGGTAAAAAAAACCTTTGCAGAGTGCTCCCCATCTGACACTCGGCAAAACAATGCTTTGCCGAGTGCTATACTAGAAACACTCGGTAGGGAAAAAAAACCCACCCGCCCTAAAATGACCCACCCGCCTCTCCTCTCCCTCCTGCACCCGTCCTCCTCCCGCACCCAGCCCTCCCCCCCCCCCCGCCTCCTGCACCCGGCCTCCCCTCCCCTCCATCCGCACCCCCGGCCCCTCCCTCCGCCGCCGGCCCTCCCCTCCCCTCCCTCCCCTTCTTCTTCCCCACCGGCGGCCGACCCCTCCCTTTCCCTCCTCCCTACCCTCCCTCGTTTCCACCGCCCCCTCCTCTTCCCCTCCCTCATCCCGACGCCGCCCCAGCCACCTCTCTGGATCCGGCCGCCACCACCGCACCGCCCCTCCTTCGGGCCGGATCCAGCCGCCACCGCCGCGTCGCCCCTCCTCCAAGCCGGATCAGGCCGCCACCGCCGCGCCACCCCTCCCCCGGGCCGGATCCAGCCGCCACCGCCGCGTCGCCCCTCCTCCAAGCCGGATCCGCCGGCACCGCCACCTCCCCTCTGGATCCGGCGCTGCCGCCTTCCCCCTTCGGATCCGCCGCTCAGGCGGCGGCGGGGAGGGGGCCTGGCGGAAGGCAGCTCGGGTGGCGGCGGGATGCAGCAGCGGCGGCGTACTCCAAGGTGGGCGGAGCAGGCGGTGGCGGCGGCGGCGGAGCAGCCGGAGCTGGTGGCCCGGGCGTGGTGGCGGTGTCGAGCAGCTGGAACTGCCGCGGATGGCCTGGGCATGGTGGCGGTGTCGCAAGGGTTGAGACGGTGGCGGTGGCGAGCAGCTCGAGCTGCCCCCGGTGGCCTGGGCATGTTTTTTTAGTTTTTCTAAAAAAATTGTTTGTCGAGTGTTTTTGACACTCGGCACATCCTTTGCCGAGTGCCCGACGAAAAACACTCGGCAAAGTTTGTTTGACGAGAGATTTTTTACCATGTGCTCTTTTCCGAGTGTTACACTCGGCAAACACTTTGCTGAGTGTTTTTGGGGTTTCGCCGAGTGCCTGGGCACTCGGCAAACATCTTGATTCCCGTAGTGTTTCTCCTCTCTCCTAAGCAATACTTGCACCTCTAAAAATGATATTTCATGATATATAGGCCAGTGGCAGTAAATTTCCCTACATTGTTTCTATATTTCTCATCAAAAGGAATACCATCAAACCGAGGAGGAATAACATTCGTAGCATTGCCATTTTAGTTTGGAAATGCACATCTTTTAAGGTCACAAGCTGTAATGATTCAAGGAGCCATGGGCTCATCAGTTCATGCAGTTCTTGGAGTGCTGAGTTCTGGGGCGGGACGGGATAACTGCATTTATGTGAAAACATGAACTCTGAGGGCCCATTTGTTTCTGTTCTGAATCTCATTCTAGCAATTGGATTCAATATGAATTAAATTACATAGAATCAGATTCATTTTAATTTCTTGTTTGGATGTACAAAGAAACTAATTCTTAGAATTAGATTCCAGATATTGTTTGGTTGATTAGAAATTTAAATGGAACAACATGCTACCAGCATAGCTCTCTCTCTCTAACACATGGAGGCGTCAGACATTCAAATGAAGTCTCCATTGTTGTTAGACATTCAAATCACACAACATGCTACAATTCAGACATTTAAATGAAGTATTCCAAGCTCCACGGTGTCAATTACAAGCATCCAACACATCACTTGACAATGCAATCATGACAGACATAGTATCTAAACTTTCATATAGTTGAAGCCACATATTATTACAAGACAATGCAAGTTCAATAGATATTATCCATCACTTGATAATATAATTTATAGATGAACTAGTTTCTTCACTTATTGAGTTGTTTCAGTAGCCACCTCTTCCTTATTTCCACCAGAAGCGCCAACAAAGACTCATACTTGCGTGCATCAGCAGTCAGGATATCAAATAGGTCCAACAAAGTGTCTTCGTCCAATCCTTCTACCTCATCCAGTGTGTTTAGAATTTCTTTTGATGTTGGGCCTTTAGGTGCTTCCTCCTTGAGTGCTTCAGCAAACTTGTCCATTTTTTCAGCCATCATAGAGGTAAAAGAGTCACTTGACTGTTGCCTCTTTAAGCTTCCTAAAGTTGCCGATGATGTGGGCTCTTTGTTACTAAGATCTTCCTTACTCATGTCTTTTGAGCTCTCAGCTGCAGTCTTTGCCGCTTTACCGGTAGCATGGTCTTTGCCAAACACCAAGCTAATTGAGTCCCAGTATAAGACAATCTTGTGCCTGTACCCAGTAGCTTCTTTATTTTTCTACAAATTACAAAAGAAATATTTTTCTTTCAGAAAAGAACAAAAGAAACATTCTACTACAACCAACAAAAATCACACTTAGTACAGAGCTCAAAATATAACTGCACAATTGTATGCCTGTCTGGCAAAGAACTAATTTAACTTGACAGCAAGACATGGGGCAAAAGGATCTGTAGATCAGGGAAGAAAAACTTCAACAGACTTGACAGTTCAAGAAAATTGCAAACAAGTTAGTGTGCAGTAAGCAAGTTAGTGTGGACATGTGCACGAACACACTCACATTAGTGTGCAGGAGCAGGCTCACATGTGCAGGAATAGACTCACATTAGTGTGTATCATCAGACATGTGCAGAAAGTAAGTTAAGCAAGTAAAACAGTGGTTTTTGAAACTTACCACCGCATATGCTTCCCATACAGAATCACTATCAAAAGATATTTTATTCTTGTTCCAATCCCAACCAAATTCACTTTATTCCAGCATACCATTGATGATAGTGTAGTGCTTGTCAAAGGTCTTGTTCCTTGACATGATGTTATCTTTTGTGATATCCACATATCACTTAGCATTTGTTTCCATTTAGCTACATCTCTCTCAGCCACTTCATCCGAATCAACGATATGTCTAGGTCTTACGTTGATACCAGTGCACAATCATGCTCATGATAGCATAAACAAATAAAACAGCCACTCTTTCTCTCTTCTTCCTATGCTTCTCTCTCATTTTCTCCATGCTTGTATTAACCAAGTCTATGTTGTTGTCAGGCATCTAAAGCACATATATAAAAAAGGAATGTTTTAATTTAATTAACTAAATTTCATAATTAATTGAAAAAGCTAAACATAACATAGCACTCTACTGGCCAGCGCACAAAAAAAGAAGATATGAACCTGAATGGCTAACAGCAAATTAGTAGTAACATGAAGCAGATCAACCAGGAAGCAGAAATAAATATGTCACAAATAGTTTGATCCAGATCAAAGCAGAAATGAATATAGTACTAGTGAACTAAGGATTCTAAACAGGCCATATGTCACAAATAGTTTAATCTAGATCAATGTAGAACTAGCTATGCACTCATGGTCCTATCACCTATGTATTATCTGACTGGTTAGGTTCATTTTAGAAAGCAAATGCTCAACAGTCCTACAGCAACGCATTTCACTATATTACCGTATCTACTTTAGATCGGTGACAAAGATGAAACCATTTTCCTTTTCACACACCACAGTACTGGCCATCCCAAATGAACCATATACTAGTGTTCAACTTCATTACCTTGACCAGAACTCATTTTAATCAAACAACATGTCACTTGTAACCAAACAGCATGTCACTTCTAATCAAACAGCTACTCATAGCATTATTTGGGTGATTTTCATGCAAATAAGATGGAATCCTACAAATCCAGAACAAATTAGACGCATTACCTCAAATTGGCAGATTAATTTTAGAACATGACTCGATTAAGATCTAGGAATAGCCGTACAGGTACATCTAGAGGACTCAACAACCAGATCAAGGCACAAATAGTAAGAACAAAGTGCAATCAGGGAGGAAAAGAGATGTTACACGAACCTCGGCATCGAGGTACTCGAGGACAGCGGTGAGGTAGATGGGAGTGCTGGCCCTGGAGATCCTCAACGTCACCTTCTTTGCCACGCCCAGCCCTGGAGCTCCTTGACATCACCTTCTTCACTGCGCCGCTCGATGCTGCCTTCTTCACCGCGCTTGGCCTTGGCTCCGGCAGTAGGAGGAGAATGGTTCGGCACTAGGAAACCTTAGCTGCCATGCCGTAGGGAGGATTCTGCAGCAGGGCGATGGAGGAGGGGGTGGTAGAGGAGGGGACACTAGGAAGTGAAGGAGGGGGCGTGGCACGGGAGGTGGCGGCGCAGCGCTAGGGGAGTCGGGGGGCGGCGGCATGGGGGAGAGCCAAGTCGGGGCCGGGGAGAAACGATTTCCTATTTTTAGGGTCAAAATGTGTCGCGGGCTAATGATTTGGACGCTGGAAACTTGAGGAAAGATCGTTTCCAATTCTAGGTGGAGCCAAACCGGCCGACCCTGGAAACTAATTCCAATTCCGTCCAATTCCAACGAAGCATATAGGCCCTTAAATTAATGATAACTATAGGTTCAATACATTTAAGCAGCTGAATCATGAATGCCTTGTTTTGTGTGTATTTAAATTTTAAATATTTTAAATAGATTTAGATATATCTACACACACGTACAAGCTATGGTTAAGAGACTATTGATTGTATAAAAGTTATATTTCAACCACAACTGAAGATAACTACCTTCCTTGGAAAGTACAAAGAATATATATTCAAATAGTGAAGATACAACATGTTAACTTTGTTTCTCGCTCAACGGTGTAAAATAAGTCTAAGCATCTAGAAACATTGAAAACAAAGATGGGTTGTAGCATCAACAAATAAACTACTAATGCATTTATTAGAAAGAGTTATATATGATGTGGTCCAGTATTTTAGTCGTGAATTTCACCACTGGCGATGGAGTTAACTATCCAAACCATGTTTTTTTGCAATCCTATGTGCTCGAGAATGGTAGCAATGGTGGTATAGCCATGTACATCCACACATTTTATCCTATAGATAGACATCTGTCCACGTGTCCCTATACACAAAACTGGCTAGCCTGCACCAGTATTTGTCTGTTTGTACTCTGAGTCTTGCGTGTGAATGTATATAATAATACTATGTATTTGTACATGTCTTTGGGCATGCCAAGGTGTGTACAGTTGTCACATGTGTGTTATCACACGTGTGACTTGGAGAGATATGCTAGAACTACATTGCATCTTTGAGATATGGACATGCATGAGTTGTTATCTTTACCTTATCATTAAGAAATCATTGTTTGACTATCAAAGTAACTCATACAATTAATTGAGACTAGGATGAAAAGATTCTCTACAAGGAGTATAAATACCTGACCTTATGGTTGCTATTATCCCCATTCCAACAGCCCTATTCTTAGTTCTTACTACCAAATATTGTGTACAACAAACGCAACCGCAGCAAATGGATCCCATGTTCAATGATGAGTGGAGTGCCTTGGAGATTGAGATGGTGAAATCACTCATTGCTAGTCACAATCCCAACAACAACTTTGTTGATGGCCCGAACAAAAAACACAATGACATTGTGAATGACATCCAAGCTTGTTTCCCCTGGAAGGAGAGGCATCAGGTAATTGAATTCTATGTTGAGCTTGTGGTGGAGATGATGAGTCTAACACAGAGTGGAAACCATTCTGTGGTGGCAATCGACAACTCGGTGAATAACAACTCCAGGATTCCAGTAGAGGATCCAAGTATAGACAACATGGATTTGTTGTTTGCCCATACGACAGATAAGATACCAGAGGCCATGCAGATGGTGGATGAGGTGTCTAAGAGGAAAGCAATCATTCCTCCTAAGGGGCGGAATAAGGGGAGTTTTTGGACCAATGAGGAGCACAGGTTAATATTTTTTTAAATATAATTAAGTTGATCCTCGTGCATACTCATAATTTGCAACTCTTTTGGAAAAGTCATGGATCATATTTTTTGTGGATTAGAAAAACTTATTATAAGCATGTGGTGTGAGATATTGATTATGATCGGAAAGATCTGAATTATTCATCCTAAACTCACCAATATTTCTCACTGCAGGCAGTTCCTTTATGGCCTGCGCAAATACGGCCGCGGCAAATGGAAGGACATCTCAAGGGAATTCGTCACCACCAGGACGCCGGTGCAGGTCTCCAGCCATGCGCAGAAGTACTTCCATAGGCAGAACACCTCCGAGAAGCAACGCTACAGTATCAATGATGTCAGCCTCTATGATGCTGAACCTTGGGCGCGGAACAACTCTTCCAACTGGGAGGCGCCTGCCTTTGCTGGTGGTGCATATAACCCAAACTACTATGGGTCCGGTAGCCAGGTTCCCACCAGGAACAACCTTGCACAGGTTTGGCCACCCATCATGTACAGTGCTGATCAGGCAAGCAGTAGCCAGGCAACTACATGGACTGGCCAGCAAATGGGGCCTAGTTCTTCTGCAGCTTTAGCAATGGAGGATGCTGGAAGCCAGGCGGCCTGGATTGGCGATCAGCAAGGAGATATTCTCCGTGAGCAGTGGATGGACATAGATAAAGTGTAGTATGCAGTAACTAGTTGTTACCTATATATGGTTTAATATCCTACTATGTGTCTGGAAAGATTGTTGAAGATAATATATGCATGTTGAGTTTTGTTGGTACTGTTCTATACAGGACTTATCAACAATTCATTGCAACGCATAATGCAATGAACTAGTATCAATGTGTTCTTAATATATGTATACAGTCCGCTAATTATATTGTGGTTTCTCATCATGTCCATTGTTCATATATCAACGATGTCTATACGAACATTTCAACTTTTTGTATTAGATAATGACATGAACATTACAACTACCATATTTACTGCTATATAATTATTTATTCTCATTGCTCAATGTATTATTTTCTTCTGATCTGTGTATATTTTGCTGTATGACTTCTTTGATTTATTTATGCGAGGGCTCAACAACACATAATAAATCAACAAAGATGAGAAGTATAAGATAACTTCATTGACATATAATTTTCATGCCGTAAGCCATTATTAGAAACTGCGTTTATGTAAGGATTCACAACCCATTAGAGTCGCTCAAGCATAGTCACGGTGGTCTCATTGTTTGCTATTACAGTGGCTTTGGTGTACATATGTTCGCTGATCGTGACATATTGATAGACCTGATATGTTCTGACAATGCTTAAGCCCATACATTCATCTCACTCTCTAATACCTCCCAAGATGTCTCCATATCATGGAAAATACTGATGCACAAACAAGTGTGTAAATGTTGTACAGTAACAAAATAGCTGGAGCCCCCTACTGGGTCCATGTTTTTCAGCTAATAACAAATTTACATGCATGTATCTAAAACAATAATGTTCGCATGATAACAATCTCGTGTCAAACAAGATGGGCACCCAACAAGAATTGGTTGATATACGTTCATAGTTTGATATGTTTTTTGCAAATTATAATGTGGTACCATTACAGTGATCCCTGTACAACCATTAGGTAGAAGAGCGTTTCACCCAATTTTTGTAGTTGTGATATAACTTACTCCAGTAAATCTGATAAAAGCACATGCTTGAGCCGCTATGCAAGTTGTATTAACTTGAGTACGTGGCGCTAGCCATCTCGTTTCACAAGTCAAGGAACAGATTCTTTATTGCTTTCATCAAGCCACATTTGGTTTGCAGCACCTTGCAAATTCCGAGCATGTGGAGTCTAGGTTCTTGTACACCAATAATCTCGTAGTACACGGCTGATATGTACACATCAATACCAAATTACCTGAGATCAACAGATAGTTGCGAAAAAAAATCATGTATCATTCATCACTATCGGAAACCTCAAATTTGCCGAGTGGTTTTTTCGAACTCTCGGCAAACAATCTCTTTGCCGAGTGCCAACCCAAAAACACTCGGTAAAAAAAAACACTCAGCAAAGGGGGAGTTTGCCGATTGTTTTTTGTTGCCCTCGGCAAACCCCTTTTTTTTTACTCACGCACGTGCCCCACCCGGCCATAAACACACGCGGCCCAACCCTCCACCCACCCACGTGCCCCTCCTCCCTTCCGGCCCCTCCCCTCCTCAGCACCCTCTCACGCTCCCTCCCCTCCTCAGCGACTCGGCGGCCAGATCCGGCCGGAGCTCGGCGGCCTCCTCCGCCCTCCTCCCTCCCCTCCTCCCACCGCGCCTCCATCTCCCCACCGACGGGCGAGATCCGGCGGCCGGGTGAGGCCCCTCGAGGGAGGGGGCTCCGGCAACGGCGGCTCGAGGGGAGGATGCTCCGGCGGTGGCCAGATCCGAGCTCGGCGACGTGTGCTCGAGGAGGGGGCTCGGCGGCGTCCAGATCCGGAGCTTGGTGGTGGCTAGATCCGGGCTCGGCGGTGGCGGGTCGAGGGGAGGAGGCTCTGCGGCGGCGGGCACGTGCATGGTGGTGGTGGCATGTAGGTTGCGGCGGTGGCGTGGTGGCGGTGGCTGCAGTGTTTTTTTTTATTTTTTTCAAAAAGCGAGTGTTCGACATAAAACACTCGGCAAAGAAACTTTGCCATAGCTTTCTTTGTCGTGTGCTCTTTGCCGAGTGTAACACTCGACGAAAGGTTTGCCGAGAGTTTTTCTGGCTTTGCCATGTGCCCTGGGCACACGGCAAACCACCTGTTTCCGTAGTGCATGTCATAGTTAGTATATATGAAAAAGAAACGTGGAAATAATAAATGATCTTATTAGGTATGGACAATGAATAGCAAAAGATTAAAGCCTTGACCCTGAATACTAACCAGATCAATTCCGTGATAAGGCGGTAAACATCCTGGCAAGAACGAAAAGGTGGTATATCAGTAAAACATGTAACGTTATTAATGGTTAGGTATTCACGACCTTGAACATAAATCTTACTATGAAAGTACTGTTATCCTTGAATGACAGAATAAGTAAGAGAACTGCATTACCAAGCAAAAACATATAGTATTAACATATATAGCAATTATTCCAAAAGGAAAATGGCTAAACAAATCGCATATATATATACATTAAAAAGAAGATTAGCTAAATTGAGATCAAGGGATACATCCTAGCTGAATAGATGACATGTTTAGTTGAACCCATATGAAATTTAGAACATAATTATAGTTTGAGAGAGTGTTTGTACAGAGGAGAAACATAAAAATCAAGGACCGGAATGGTATTTACTTTTAGCATCGCCAAGAGGACATTTCTAGAAATTCTATGTAAGTAAAGCTATTCCTTTGAACCAATCACAAAATCCGGAAACTTTCAGTAGGATCCAAGGCTCCAAATTGATCTTTGTTTTACTCCACTATATATGAAAGAAATTGCAGGTATAGACATAAAGTTCACAATTAAAACTACCCTAGTTGTATCCTAGTGCAGGTATTGTTTGCCTTCCCATTTCTCTTCAGTTCTGCTGCTAAAACGCTCAGCTTGTAGATTAGGAACCCAAGAATTATGTCGAAAAAAATGATTGGTACAAATTTTCCTAGCTGGCAGAACTTAGCAATCATTAATAGTGGACCTGCATAAAAACACTACTTAATAACTCATGATCCATTTGTTGTCAGTTTATTTAGAGGTGCACTCGTGAGGTCAAAGAGCTATTTCTTTTTTTTTTATCGATGGTCGTAGCACCATCATTTAATAAAACTAATATGCATGGCAACTGTACCATATTCAGATTATGTTTGGAAGTAGGTGGATCAAGCAAGGAAATCACGCATCAGCACATTTCTTTTGCATATATTTTAAAGCACGACCCTATGGTTGATTTCAAGTAATTAGCTCTTTGAATGGAACACAAATAACCAACATTGACAAAGGAGTGGCATGTTATACTATACGCATGAACAGCACGATTATACTACTCTGTTGTCTCTATTAATTCCTTCAGGAAGATATGAGAATAGGTTTGGTTAATCAGAAACAATTTCATTTCTGAAAAATGAACTATAAATTCAAACTAAAAATGGCTTCACAATAACCGGTTTAGGGTTTATTTGTATAGGCTCCCATGAAGTCAACGCAGCACGGATTAGTAGGTACAAAAAAAAATTCATAAGACCATCAGGGAAGGGTCCTGATCACAACAATAAACTGTATAAGCAGTTAGTTTAGTGGGTGTTTGGATACTAGGTGCTAAACTTTAGCAATATCACATTGGATGTTCGGATGCTAATTAGAAGGATACTAAATATGAGCTAATTATAAAACTAATTGCAGAACCCTGTGCTAATTCGGCGAGACGAATCTACTAAACCTAATTAATTCATCATTAGCAAATGGCTACTGTAGCACCACATTGTCAAATCATGGACTAATTAGGCTTAATAGATTCGTCTCGCGAATTAGACACCATCTGTGCAATTAGTTTTGTAATTAACATATGTTTAATACTCCTAATTAGTATCCAAACATTCAATGTGACATGTGCTAAACTTTAGCAGGGAGTATCCAAACGGGACCTTACTCTATTTTGCTTTGCATTCCACTACTGGTTCAGCCCTGTAAGAGATCGAGAGTGAGAGATCGAGAGTGGCCCGCTCCGGGCATTGATTGTCTGGTGGCTACTGGCCTCAGAGATTTTGCCGTGCTGAATTCATTATTTGATGCTCTCTCCATCCATTAATGTATAATGTACTTTAGAACGAGACAGTTTTCAACCTATATCTGACTAGTGATTTTTCATTATATCATCAATATTTGCTCCAAAATCTCGATAATCTGTTTATAGACCCTGTTTTGGATCCACCAGCTAAAACTCAGCTAAACTTTAGCTGGAGGCTAAAATGTACACAAATCACTTTAGCTGTTGTAACCCAGCTAAAACATGTTTAAAGATGAAATTGCCCTCTATTTTTCCATGTCCGTATTGGGCTCAACAAAAGTAAGGGCAGCATGATAAATAAACACCAATTAGCTAGAGGATCCAAACAACCCAGCTAAATTTTAGCTAGCTAAATTAGTTGGATAATGTTTAGATCGGGTGGATCCAAACAGGGTGATAGTAGTTCAAATATCAACTAGCTGATACAACTTGGTGCACCCAACATTTTGTAAAGTTTGACCTTTTTAAAAACAAAATGCACCTTACATTGATGGAATTACGGCATAAATCATAAGACACTTTTGATTTAAAGCATAAGATCAAGTGCTGTAGTTGGGTTGACTTGTATAGGCAGGGATAAATGAGAATTAACCCTAGGGATTTTTGGTGAAATTTAAAAAATACTAAAACCATCCATCCAAAGAGTGTGGAATTGTTTTCATTTCCTCTTCCATATCTTATTATCACTCTTATTTTTGATGGTTCCTTTTCTATTTCTGTTTTATCCCAAATACAGGGAAAACTGAAACGAGCCTGAAAAAAATGGAATTTGCCATTATAAGGATCTACCTTTTCTCAACAACCGATCACATTGGAACTCTTGGATGAGAGTTTCTCCCATTCGAGTTTCTTCCAAGGCATCAACAACATGCAAATGCCACTAGCTGTTTATTTTGTTGGTCAAACAGCACGGTCATGAGTACTATCATCTTGATATACACAATCCTTTTTCATTGGGCTGTACGCCATGCTCATGCACTTAGACGCAGGCTGAGCCTCCTGAGCCGCTCAGGTGAAGTAAGCCGTCCAAAAGGAGCTGCCCCTTTTGCAAGTGTTACTCCATGGACATGTCCTCTAAACGAAGCTTATCCAAGCAAACAAATCTGGACAAGTTCATTGAATTCTTTCCCCGAGCTTCTTGGACAAAACGACCATCGCAATCCATCCCCATTTTCCTTTTTCAGCTAATGGCGGCATGGACAAGTTACCCAGTTAATACATATACCAAGCTTAGCTTTGCCATCGCCACAACTCCAACGCAAACTAGCTGATCATCACAAACTTCAGGTCACTCATCAAAGGTCTTGTCAACAATGGAGGTAGTCTCACCATCCAAGCTCGCGTGGATCCCGCTGGCGTTCGCCGTCGCGGCCGCCGCTGCCGTCGCGCCGTGCGCGGCCCAGAACACGGCGCAGGACTTCGTGAACCTGCACAACTCCCCTCGCGCGGACGTGGGAGTCGTGATCGTGACCTGGAACGCCACGGTGGCGGCGTACGCGCAGAACTACGCGACCCAGCGCGCCGCCGGCGACTGCCGGCTGGTGCACTCAGGCGGGCCTTACGGGGAGAACCTCTTCTGGGGCTCGGCGGGGTACGCGTGGGCGGCGTCGGACGCCGTGGGTTCCTGGGTGGCGGAGAAGCAGTACTACAACCACGCCACCAACACCTGCTCGGCGCCACCCGGCAAGTCCTGCGGCCACTACACGCAAGTGGTGTGGCGCGCCTCCACCGCCCTCGGCTGCGCCCGCGCCGTCTGCAGCAACAACGCCGGCGTCTTCATCGTCTGCAACTACTCACCGCCGGGCAACATCGTCGGACAGAGCCCTTACTAGCCAGCTGCGTGAGGAGCTGCAGCGTCGTACTCTTATTTTAACATCCATGCATGTTTTATGCGCTCCATGTATGCAAATTCATATATATATATATATATATATATATATATATATATATGTGATGTGATTAATATGTTCATTAATAAAACCACGTGAATCAGTGAGACGTATTATCTGGTGTTGAGAATATTGTTGTTACTCGAAAATGACCCGAAGCGAGTTAGTGCAATGAAGTGTGAATATTGGCTTTAACTGAGGTAAAGATGGAGCCAAAAGCATAATATAATTTACTAATAGATAGCCAGTTGAACCAGTCGAAATGGAAATATACGGATCATCTAAATCGGACCACGGATGAGAAATTTATGTCGATTGAAAGGTTCAAATAAAGAGAGGAAAATATATGGTGCTAATTCTTTTTTAACGGTGGGCCAAATTGCAGATTGAAGCTCACCATTTTGATCTCGTTGAGGCGACGGTCACATGGTGCCTATTTAGTATAGGGCACGTTTTTATACCAACACGTAATTTTTCTCCATCATTTACAATAGTGTCCAAAATGTCATACTTAAGTACGAAGGAAAAATACTGCACGAGTTTCCCTAAAGCGGTCCATTTACATGGAGGCAAATGAAATGCCTCCACAGGGATAACAAACCACGTGAATAGAATCGAAAGGAATTAAGGAATAACTTAAAAAATAGCAAAACTCTTTTCGAGGTTTGGTATTTGTTTGCGTACTACCTAAGTCAAACTATATAAAGTTTGGTCAAATTTACAGAAAACAAAATCAGCATCTCCCACATCAAAGAAGTAAAGTACAAAAATATACTCATAATAAATCTAATTATCTTATTGAATATTATAGATATTACTGACATTTTTCTATAAACTTTGATCAAACTTTTACTTAAAGCAAACTCATATAATCCCTAAATTCAAAAGAGATTTGCAATTATGCATAGCGCATGAATATGACTTGGTCGGTCCGTCGGTGGTACAATAGATGAGAACAAGACCAAAGAAATCTTGGCTACTGCCCAGTCAGCATGAAGACCACGCTCGCATACCTCCCTCCTCTCTCTAATGAGTAGTCTAATTTGTTAATCAGTCGGCAGATTGTGGGCTAAATTCAATGCAGCTCTGGTATTCTTTCAGCCATATTTTCTCATTCGACCCATAAATATTTTATTCCACTAGAACAGATATTTTGCTCCATTTTAATTTTTTTAAAAAAAACAAGATAATTTCCGAGCATGGCTTTTGAAATGAAATTATGAGCCGGATTAATTGTCATTTTACATTCCGAGCGTGAAGATATCATGGCTTGCTTCGGCAGGTGTACCTTGCTGCATGGAGCTTGTTGTTAACGAGACGTCAAGTTGTGAACCGCAAGCGCACGAATCAGTCATAGCTCTTCCCTCAGAGTACTCCTCTAATGTTTATCAATCCGTGAAACTTATAGCACAAGATTTATTTTAACTAGCATTGTTCGTATAGACTTAGTGTTGATGGATGATTCAGATCTAATCTACTAAGCATGTATAGACAGATAACAGATAGAGTAGAGGTAACCAATCAAGAGCAACCTAGACTATACATAAGTTGTAATTCTGAGCATGGATAGCAAAGCAACACATATATAATCCTAGTAAAAAGCATCTTTTAAATCTACACCTTCGGTCTGACTCCCGAAACCTCCTACCTTACACAAGAAGATCCTGTCACGATCCCCTCTATCAGGATAGGTAGATTAAAGACACGATCAAAAGAACATGTTATACTCATCAGTAGATCAGGCATGAGAATCCGGTCACCATGACCACAAGAATATCCTAAGCAATCTATCATTGATTAATAAATTGAAAAACAAAGCAAATCCGATAAAGCATAGAACCATTGAAGGATGTATTTAGATCGCTGAGAACATGAACACATCTATTACTCCACCATGAATGATTGTACATCACAACATTACCACAGGGATCCTACCTTGATCTTGATGACTCCTAGCTCCAGAACTCCAGTGTGATCTTCCTCGCAGGGTGATCACACCGGTAGAGGTTCGCCTACGCTAACCCCTGACAACTGCATGGCCCTCAGCTCTCCGGAGAGGTGTCCCTCAAGCTTCTCCTGCTTCTCTACTTCTTCATGTCGATTATGTCATCCTCAATCTTCAAGCTTGGTGGTTTTTTGGGTATTTATAATCCAAAGAGCGCGTGGCAAAAATTGAAAGGTGAGGGGACGATGGAAACCCCCAGGCCGATCGGCCTAGGAGGGTCCAGGGCGATCGGCCTGGTCCTTCGTTTTGGTCCCTCGCATCCCGTTTCATCTTCAAGTCTCCTCAGGTGCTTTGGGATCTTCTTTTCACTTGCATGTGGGCCTGGTACGTTGGTAGCTTTAGGATGAGATTGATCTTCAATGACTTTTCCAAATCTCTGCTTGATCTTCTCTGGTTCCTTTTTGATCCTGAGCTGATCCTTGCCATATCTTCATAATCTTAGCCCCTAAGTAATGTTGGAGGTTGCTTTCCAAAGATGAGAACCAGAGGGCACTAGAGAATGCCAAGCCGATCAGCCTGGGCTCCTCTAGGCTAATCTGACTAGCCCCTCCCTAGTCTCGTTGACCTTCGTCTTCATCTGGTTCGATGCTCGTTCAGAGTTTTATCCAAAAATATGGTTTTTAGCTCCAATTCCCTGCAAAAATAGAACATGCTCCAAAATATGTTGCATATGTTAAAATGATCGGTTTAATAGGTGTGCTCTTCATGGCTGCACACTCAAGAAAAATAGCTTGACGGGATTTCTTGCCGATGAGAAATTGCGCAAGAGCAATAACTAGCAAGAGGTGCTTGCTGAATTTTTTTTTTGCTGGAATTTTTGTGTATGAGTTGAGTTTTAAAATTTTCAGAGGCTATCCAGCAGTGTTCTTGGTGTGTTGGACAAAAAATATGATGAACAATGAAGAGAGGGGGGTACCTACCAAAGGGGGATGCCGGGAGGCTTAAAAAGAGCTCAGGCCGATCAGCCTGGTGCCTTCCCTCCTCCTTTGCTTATCTTGTTTCTTCACATGATTGCTTGTCCATTATAGAACTGAATTTTCAGGTCTTCACATGATGGGCACCTCCAAATCAATCTCCTCCGCTCGTTTGTGTTGTCATTTTGTTGAAAATCATGCACCTATGTGTCATAGCCTTCTTGATTTCTTAATTTCACTCAATGTCTTATTCTTTGAGCTGCAACAAATAAGTATGGCAGGTCACTCTTTGTTTCTTTATGCAAGTGTGGTAGGTGAGAGTGCCTCCATGATTATTCCCGTGATCACAAATCAAGCCATTAGTGTTAATGAAGCTCATAAACCCTCCAAATCATATTTAGATTCTTAATCCTCCTCCAATTTTGGAAATTAAAAATTAACTTAGAGCTAGCAATGAGTTCAAATATATTTTGGAGGAGTTTTTAAAAGCATCAAAAATATTTATAAGTCGAAAGGATTTTTTTGACTACATTAATTTCGGTTGCACCGGTATCGTTCATTCTCATGAATTGAGATGAACCAATTTCGATTACAACTGCGGGTAATGGGTTTAGGTTCTAATTTTGGCTAAACGTGAGAGAGGAATTTTGAATGAAATAAATAAAAGTAGATCAGAAAAATTCTAATTCTAGGAAAACCTATGAGTTTTTTAAGTTTAAGCAAACCAAAATCATATGGTTACGCGAGTCCTTACATGCGTCAGAAATTTACAAAGTAAGAACAACGCGGGCTCTACTCGTGTGTTTATCATGAAAAGAAGTCATGTTAAACATCATGGTCACAATGAAAAGTCTGATAGGATGTGGATATTTGGTTCTGATTTTTAATGAAAAATCAAATAACAATTGAGTTGGCTATGTCATTGGTTTATGAAAAAGAGAGGAATAGAATATGACTGAGCGAATAAAACTCCGAAAATTGTCTTGACCGAAGGTTCCACTTATTAAATGTTTACCCTGTATGACGTAGCAAAATCTGCGACTCAGTTACTTGAAACTTCAAATGTCTTTAGGGTTGTCCTCCTAGTAGCTTATTCTTGACTCGCTGCGGGTTGCCTCTCGCAAAGAGCTTCGTTTATACTCTATAGCTAGACTCTTCAATTCTTCAATTCGAATCAGCGCTTAGTGTTGGCGCTGCAGTCTTTGGAACCCACTTCTTCACCATCATTGGCTTCGATGTGGGGGCATGTTGCATACCTCAAAGCGTGGGTGAAACTTGAACGCGCTCATAGTGCCATTAATATCAAATTTGATCTTGCCGTTCCCAACGTCTATGTTTGCTCTTGCAGTCTTCAGGAATGGCTTCCCAGGATGAGTGGGGATTTGGCTCCTTCTTCTATCTCGAGTATCACAAAGTCAATAGGGATGAAGTGATTCCCGATCTTCACAGGTACAGCCTTAGCAAAGCCTTCAAGGTAGCGAACAGAGTTGTCTCCTAACTTTAGGCACATAGCGGTTGGTTCTGGCTTCGGTAGGCGTAGCTTCTCGAACACAGCTTTAGGCATCATGCTAACACTTGCGCCAAGATCATATAATGCTCTTTTGAAAATTAGCGCTCCAATTGAACACGGGATGGTTGGGCATTCTAGATCTCTTTGATTCTTGGGAGCTTGATTATCGATCATAGCACTGCACTCTTCTATCATCTTGATGTGAACTGCGGGATCTCTCGCTTGTTCATCAATATATCTTTGAAGTAGCGAGCGTAGGTGGAAACTTATAAAGCATCAAGCAGTGGCATATTGATGTTCAACATGCGCACAACTTCAAAAAATTTCTCAAACTGTTCATTAGTTTTACCTAGATGATGGCGTGATTTCGCTGGCCGAATCTTGGTGTCATCTTAATCGACCATCTCAAACTCTAACTCTTCTGTTTCAATCTCCGAAGTTGGGGTAGGTGTCTTCTCCTTTGAACTTATCTCAGCTTCAGTAGCTGGTTTAGGCTTCCTAGCTCCTGCCGGACAGTATGGATCTTCGGTCTCCTTGCCCGAGTGAGTTTGAATAGCTTTAGCTGTCTCAGGATTCTTCGGTTGTTCTAGCAACTTCCCTTCATTTCTTGATAAATGCCCAGCTAATTGTGAAACTTGAGTTTTGAGCATCTTCATCATGTTCATCACTTGGTGGTTCGAACTTCCAACCTCTGTCACCTTGCTATCAATATTTTCCAAAATCTTGTCCATAGCCTTGAACTTAGTGACAATGTCTTTGTTAATCTCGCCTTGCTCCTCCATGAATTCCTTCAGCTGAATGCGCAGAGGCACTATGTTCTGGATGGATGAGCTTTCATTGAATTGAGGTCTATTATGTCCATACCGATAGTTGGATGGTGGAAACCATTCTCCCTTCTTCATGTAGTATAGCAACTTTGCTTCATCTGAACAGTTGTTCCCGACATGGCCGTAGTCACCACACTCCTTACATGTTGATCTTGCTTCTGCTGCCTTCAGGTCTATAGCTTGAGTTTCTTTTATCTCCATCTTCTTTAGCCTCCTCATCACTGAGTCGATCTTCCCTTCGAGTAGTTGATCATGCTCTACATGCAACACACCTTGAGTGTTTCCAGCTGGTTGAACTGGGACCAAGCACCCAGATGATGCCCATGCATCATTGTCTACAACCTTCTTGAATAGCTTGAAAGCTTGAGTTGGGGTGAGATCAATGATTCATCCTCCAGCCGATGCATCGATGATCACCCTTGATGCTAGCGTCAGCCCTTGATAGAACTTCTAGACTAGATCCTCCCTTGGAAATTTATGATGCGAAACTGGATGGACATGCTCATTAAAGCATTGATAGGCTTCAGCAATAGTTTCAGATGCATACTGAGCAAAAGTAGGTATCTTGCTCCTCAGATTCTGAGTCTTAGCTGGCGAAAAATATTCTGCTATAAAGGTCTTCATCAACTCATCCCAATTCTGAATTTTTACTATAGGTAGATTGTAGAACCACTAAAGTGCTCTTCCAAGTAGAGAATAGAGAAACAGCCTTGCCCTTAGTTGATTTTGAGTAACTCCATCCATGTCGAAGGTGTTGCATAATTGCGTGAATGCTTGTAGATGAAGGTTAGCATCCTCATTACTAGTGAAAGGTGAACTCTACACCATCCTCAGTGTTGAAGTATGGATCGCGAATGGTTGCCCAATGCCACCCAACTCATGGATAGGTAAGTCAATGATGTTTGGGATGCATAGCTCCCCGATAGTGTGCTCTAGCTCAGGTTGATCTCCCATTGCAGGTGTTTCAGGTACAACTGGTGCCCCTCCTGGACTTGCTGGAGGTGTCAACTTTGCAGTAGTTCACTACTAGAGAACTAACCTTTCATCCAACTTTTTTATCCCGGATGACTTTAGACCCGGGACTGAAGTGCCTTTAGTCCCGGGTAAAAAATGAGGCACCAAAAGGAAATCGACGGGAGGGGCTTTAGTCCTGGTTGAAAAGATCTAGCAGCGAAGCCTCCCTTTTATCCTGGTTGGAAATTCCAACTAGGACAAAATCCCTCTTCCCTTTTGTTCCGGTTGGTAATTCCAACCAAATCTTTTGTCCCAGTTGGAATTACCAACTGGGATAAAAGGAGGGCTTTTGTCCCGGTTGGTGGCTCCAACCAGGATAAAATGCGCTCCCCATGCCCCCAACCTTTCTCCACGTTAATATCTTCTCCTCTCTCTCTCTCATTTTCCTTATTTCAACCCTTTTCCTTCTCGATCGGTGTAGGCGCCCCCTCCTCTCCTCCTCTCTCGTGCAGCACCCCCTCCCCTCCCACTCTTCCACTCCCACCCCTCTCTCCCTCTACTGCCCCTCCGCTTCCCCCTCTACTCGGCCCTCACTGGCAGTGAGGAGTGGCAGCGGGGCGACAGCGGGCGGCGGCGGGTAAGGGTGGAGTGGAGGTGGGCGGAGGCGGGTGGAGCCGAGGGCGGGCGAGGGCGGCGGCGAAGCGGAGGCGGATGGAGCCAAGGGCGGGTGCGGGCGGCGCCGGCGGAGCGAGCGGCTAGCAGGCGTGGTGTTTTTTTATTTTTTTTCAATTGTTTTAGTACCAGTTGGTAGCACCAAATAGGATGACTAAAGGGGGACTTCAGTCCCAGGTGGATGACCCAGGACTAAAGGACCCCCTTTTGTCTCGAAAAATTAATCCCAGTTGGGCATTGGAGAGATATGGCCCTTCCCAACCAGGATTAATGCTCAGTTTTCTAGTAGTAGTTGATGATGTTCCCGACACTTCCAATTCCTCCTTGACAGCTGAAGCCTTGATCTCCAGCTTTGTTGCTTTTTCTAATCGTATTCTTTGTCTGTAAAGTTTTTCTAGATCATCTACAAAATTTTATGGTTTGTTAGAGAGGTAGCCGCCCATCTCCTTTAGTGTTAGTAAAGCAAAATCAATATATACAAGAACTAGATTAAAGTTTTTATTGAGATTGAACAAAAATAAAAAGATTAAAAAGAAAAGACTAAAAAATCATGAACAAAATCTATTCTAACTAGCAAAATCATGAACAAAAATAATGAACAAAAACATGAAAAGACTATTAGCATGCCAAGTTGTGAACCCCAAGCGCACGGATTAGTTGCAGCTCTTCCCTCAGAGTACTCCCTCAAGGTTTATCAATCTGTGGAACTTAAAGCACAAGATCTATTCTAACTAGCATTGTTAGTATGGACTCAGTGTTGATGGGTGATTCAGATCTAATCTACTAAGCATGTACAGACAGATAACAGATAGAGCAGAGGTAACTAATTTAGAGTAACCTAGACTATGCATAAGTTGTAATTCTGAGTATCGATAGCAAAGCAACACAGATATCATCCTAGTAAAATGCATCTTTAAATCTACACCTCCAGCCCAACTCTCGAAACCCCCTATCTTACACAACAAAGTTCTCGTCATGATCCCCTCTATCAGGATAGGTAGATTAAAGGTATGATCGAAAGAACATGTTATACTCATTGGTAGATCAGGCATGCAAATCCGGTCACCACGACCACAATAACATCCTAAGCAATCTATCATCAATTAATAAATTGAAAAGCAAGCAAACCCGATAAAGCATAAAACCATAAAAGGAGATAGTTAGATCGCTAAGAACATGAACACATCTATTACTTCACCATAAATGATTATACCTCACAAGATCACCACCGGGATCTTACCTTGATCTTGATGAGTCCTAGCTCAGAACTCCAGCGTGATCTTCCTCGCAGGGTGATCATGCTGGCAGAGGTTCGCCTACACTAACCCCTGATAACTCCATGGCCCTCGGCTCTCTGGAGAGGTGTCCCTCAAGCTCTTTCTACAACTCTGTTGCTTCATGTTGAGTATGTTGTCCTCAATCTTCGGGCTTGGTGGTTTTTGAGGGTATTTATAGTCAGAAAGAGCGTGGCAAAAATTGAAAGGTGAGGGGACAAAGGAAACCCCCCAGGCCAATCGGTCTAGGAGGGTCCAGGCCGATCCGTCCTTCCTTTTGGCCCCTCGCATTCTGCTTCGTCTCCAAGTCTCCTCAAGCGCTTTGGAATCTTCTTTTCACTTGCACGTGAGCCTGGCACGTCGGTAGATTCGGGATGAGATTGATCTTCAATGACTTTCCAAATCTCCGTTTGATCTTCTCTGATTCCTTTTTGATCATGAGCTTATCCTTGCCATATCTTTGTAAACTTAACCCCTAAGTAATGTTGGAGGATTGCTTGCTAAAGATGGGCACCAGAGGGCGCCAGAGAATGCTAGGCCGATCAGCCTGGGCTACTCTAGGCTAATCGGCCTAGCCTCTTCCTGAGCCCATTGACCTTCGTCTTCGTCTGGTTCGATGCTCGTTCAATGCTTTATCCAAAAATATGGTTTTAGGTCCAATTCGCTGCAAAAACAGAACATCCTCCAAAATATGGAGTATATGTTAAAATGACCGGTTTATTAGATGTGATTGATAGTTTAGGTATTAAATTCATGTTATTATTGAAGATAAACATGGGTAAAAGTGTGTCAATGATGAGCATCAACACTTGTTGCTGGTTATAAAGTCCAAAACTTGATAAAAGTACAGTGCAGTCTCAAGTCGCTGTTTAAAATTTTGAACCAGTCTCGAAATGAAAAACTGCTCCGTCAATTTGGTAATATTTGTGGTAAATGTTTTTCTCCTGGTCACAACGCATTGAGTTTTTCGTTCGAAAGCTTGTTTCAATTACGGGCATAAGACATGTTTGTGTTTCACTGCTGCAAAGCCTAAATTTTATTAGGCGCACGAAGTTAGGTCAGGCCCAGCAAACGAATTGGAGGATGGCCCAAACCCCAACTCAGGATTAAAAGATGTATTGGAGGATAGGGAAAAAAAATCAGACACCAGCTTCCGTACGTGATTCTCGTGTAGCAACTTCAGACCTCCAACTTCCAAGATACCGGTCTCTCCCCCAAAGCCCCAACCTCTCCCCTTTCTCCGAGCCCGCTCACAATCGACACTGACAGAATCGTCGGCGTCACAGGCAATGGTGAAATCTGATGCTCTATGGACCTGTTTGGTTGTCTTGCTAATTTGTAGCCAAGCCCCCGCAGGCCACCTAGCCCATATTTGGTTACCGGAGAACCATTTAGCCAAGCTCCTGCTATGCATCAATCCTTCCTTGGCCTGGCTCCAGAAGAACGTGTGTCCCTGTGGACAAGAGCATGGATGTCTCCGCCAGCTCATGCCCGTGTGGTGTGGCGGAAAACCACCCTTGTGAAATGAGCAGTATTGCCATCCTAGCTTATTCATGATGTGCAGTATTGCCACCCTAGTGAAATGAGCAGTATTCCCTAGTGAAATGAGCCCATTCAAAACATGCCCTAGCTTATTCATGATGCAGTGAGATTTTGCTACTTCGATAAAATTATATTATACAAATTCTAACTACAAGAATTTACTTATAGTATATTCTGATAGAGTTATCTCATTTTTATTAGATCCAGATTGGCATGTTATTCTGGTTTGGCCTCTTTGAAAGAGATTAATCAAAGCCTTCCTAGCTTGCACGGCGGTTTAGAAAGAAAAAATGCCTTTACATGGAACGAGTGCAAACGACTCTTGAATAAACGCATGCACAATATTTTCATACAAGTATTGTATTTAAAGTTTACCAAAATTATACAGATATATTGATCATTGAAACTGAGTTTAAATTTTAACCTATAGTTGTCCATTATAAGAATATTGCAACTGAGTTTCTCTAGTCATTACAGCACATGGAGGCAGCACAATTTGAAACGACCCTAACGCAAAATTTGTGAACTTTGAGACAGCACATGGAGGCTAACTTTGAGATGTCCGTGAGCATTACGGCAAAGCTGTACGCTGCAGGTACGCAGTGCAGCGGACCAGCGGACCAAACTGCGGCAGATGTACAACCCAGCAAATATGGTTTCGGGAATAAAATTTAATATATGTTATAGGCAGTTGCTGCTGGAAAACTAAGCATTGGTCATAGCCCTTAGTACGGGTTGGTTTTTGATCCGGTATTAATGTGAGCATTAGTATCGGGTCTAACGACTAGTTTCCCACGAGCCCCCCTAACCCCTTTAGTAATCGGTTGGGAGCTCCAACCAGTACTAAAGGTCACCCATTAATACCGGGTAGAGCCTCCACCCGGTACTAATATGCCTGAGGGCCTTTAGTACCAGGTGGAGGCTCCACCCGGTACTAACCCCCAGTCCCAGCACCCACCCCTGCGCGCCTTCTTATCCGCTCCCCCCTCCCCCCATGCGCTGTCCTTCTCTCTCCCCTTCCTCTCGTGTCGCCGCCCCCTCCTCTTGACCTCTTCCTCTCCCGTCGCCGCTCCCTCCCTCTCCCGCCGCCGTCCTTCTCCCTCCCTCTCTCACTCTCGGCCCCTAGCTGCCACCCACCGCCCGTTTGCTGCCTCTCCCCTTCCCCCTCTGCTCACCCCTCACTGCTAGTGCTAGTGGAGAATAGCGGCGGGGTGAGGTGCGGTGGCAGTGACAGAGGACGCGGATGGCAGGCTCGGGCTGCAGGCTACAGCTGCGACAGCGGGCACGGATGGCGGGCTCGAGCTCGGCCTCGGTGGGTGGCGGCTCCGGCATCATGGCCTCAGCTTCCTCTTCCCCGGTATGCCTCTCTCTCTCTCTCTCTCTCTCTCTCTCTCTCTCTCTCTCTCTCCCTCTCCCTCCCTCCCTCCCTCCCCGTGGCAGGGGTGCAGCTGGGGCTACGGCAGGGTGCGGCCGGCCGGATCTGGCGGGGCTGCGGATGTCGGCGGCGGGAGGTGGCCAGATCCGGTGAGGTGCGACCAGCCGGATCCGGCGAGTCAGCGCGCGGATGGGGCGTGCAGCGGCTGTGCAGCACAATTTTTTTGTTTTTTTAATAGGCCTTTAGTACCGGTTATTTGACCCGGTAAAGGTCACCTCTTTAGTACCGAAGTAGGAATACCGGTTGTACAACCAGTACTAAAGGGGGATTAGAACCAGTACTGAAGGCACTTTCCCAGCAGTGAGTTGAAGAATATACAATGCAGGATTTTGTTATCTTTTGTACAAAAGAAAATTCTTAAATGAAGCATGCATGGACCTGTGGGAACGGTTACCTGTATATCACCAGCATTCCTGATGCCTTCTATTCATACAACAGATAGGCGGTTGTCTTAAGAATGAGCATATGGTTGCTTAGAGCAGAATGGGTGCTGGTCGGTCAACTCCTCTTCCACACTTTCACTCTGAATATATTTTCATTTCGGCAAGCCTTTCCTATCTCTTTAAAAGGAAAAACATATATGTAGCATCGTCAGGCTCATTTATGTGTTAATTTAACGTCTCCTTAAATTAGAGATGTCCTGGCTCTGCACAAGTTTTATAGGGACACAGAAGACATAGTTGTTAAAGTGTTAATTTAACGTCTCCTTGAGAGAGAAAAGAGAATTTTATGTGGATAGTTAAGAACAGAATCTAAAATATGCAGTATATGATGGAAAATATTTCTTTATGAACGCAGATGCAAAAATAAACTACAACAGCCAGGAAACCAGTACAACCGAATAAAACCTTTGTTATAGTTCTCTACTGCATAGAAGAGGTTAATTCATTTCTGTAGCTTTATTTAGATTGAAATATGCGAAATTTTAGAATGATTGGAAAAAATGAGAGACATACATCCCGAGAAATCTAACAGTGGAAAAAGAAGTACCTTGAGGTATCCAAATAGAAGTACCAAGAAATACCAAATTAATGGGACCAACTACAAAAAATAGTCCTTAACTTTAGTTTTTTAAGAGATATTTTAGAGTTATTGAAAAAATAAAAGCCGTCCCTCCCGAGAAATCAAATAGTGTATTTTAAGAGATATTTTAGAGTTATTGAAAAAATAAAAGCCGTCCCTCCTGAGAAATCAAATAGTGGAAACAAGGGAAGTACTGTTACCAAAAAGAAGTATCAAGAAGTACCATTTTGGTGGGATTAGGAATAAAAACAGTGAGAAATTACTATGATACCCTTTTAATTATGTGTAAATTTGTTTAATTCTTTTTTGTAAGCAAAATAAGAAAGAAAACTACCTACAAGTACCACTAGTACTCCAAAATCATTGTAACAAAACTCTTTTTTAATTATTTTTTAATCAGACGTGAAAACAAAAGAAGTACCTTGAAGTACCGATGGAGTACTGATGGGTACTTTTAACCACCATAAAAGATAAATATTTCATGTAGTGTCATTTCGGCTAGGTGGTTTAATTCCATGGAACCTTTTCGTAGAATAAAACCCTTATGTAGTAGTTGCCATTTTACATTCCGAGCGTTTTCTTTAGACCACTTTGGACATGCATGAGTCTCGGAGTATCCCTGTGCCAATGGAATGGACCTTAGGTTTTGATGCTCCAATACTCTTTAAACAGGTCTGCAAAACTGCTTTACAATAGTTGCTGTACCTCTGGCTTTTCTTGCATGGATGCATTTGCTTGCAAGCTGTCACATGTATAAAGATTGTGCTTGGATATTTTTGTTCTACGTTGGTTCTTGGATGCAACTGTGGGACAGTCGTATGGTGCTTAGAGCAGAATGGTGCTGTTCCACTCCTTCCCTCATTTTGTATATATATAAGTTGAGGCAGTTCCACTCCTGAATTATTTTGTATATATAAAAGTTGAGGCTTGACGCTTGTGCAACGTTCGTTATTATTGTACGTTCAACAAGATTTGATAAAATAACTTAATTATGCTCCTAATGCCGAACATGAACGATGTAACATTCCCAGGCTATGGACAACAAATCATTTATGCACGAGTTTCTGTCAGCCAAAAATTAAAATTCGGCACAAAATAATATATTATCATCCAACTGTTGCAAATGTCGTTCCGCTTACTCCATTTCCTATCTTAGTCTTTCACTATGCTCAGGCTAACGCACAAAATATATACGATAACACATACGAGAGGAGCTAAAAGCTGAGACAGGATTAGGGAATACGAGGCATCAGTAACTGCATCTCCTCAGAGCGTGGAGGTACATTAGAACCAGAGAGGTTGTAGTTCCACACAACAAAATTAACTAGCTGGAAGATGATGGGTCGCCGCAACTGAACTACTACCAAAGCCACACAGTACTGTACCCAAAAGCAAACATCTCGCCTCTTGCTGAGGGCTGTAGCGCAACTATGATATGGTGTTTAAGAATAGAAGACATTAGGAATCACTTCCCCTCGCGTCCCTCCAGTGCAACAGAACAAGCACGCACGAGATTAAGAGGAAATTGTCTACCTCGCTCGCCGTAAACTAGCATGTCCTTGTACGAGAGCACCCGAGCAGAAGTTTTCTTTGTACATAGACATGCTGCTTTTCCTACGTCAGTTAAAAGGATTGGTTGTTACTACTCTTGTGTACCGCAGGTTGAGCGTCGTCTGCAGTTAGTTCTTCCCCCTGGACGCATTGTTCCAAATTAAATGCCACCACGCCTACCTCACTAAGTCATTAGTAATTTTTATGAAGTTTACCCCTTTTGTTTTCTGATGTTTCTTGTAAGAATTTGAGTCTAATGGTCATAAGCGAGTTTACAGGAGTAATTAAAATTCACTCAGCATGTTTAACGCCGGCTTACAAGAAATTGTACAACATATGCGAGCTTGTTTGACGTTAACTCTTAACTTTAATCATTCAAAAAAAACTAAAAACATAAGCTTGACTGCTTGAGCGTTGTTGGTCTTTTGTACTACAAGTATCTACAAGTCATCATCTACTCCTCCCAGCTACATCAAATGAAGATATTTCTAAAACTTTAAAATATTGATTCCGAACACTGAAAGTAATGCAGAGCGTTGTAGATCTTTTGGTATGTACTGGAAGAGTAACTTAAACCATCTGTTACGTATGGCCAGCATTCCTGATGCCTTTCATGTATTTAGTGATGGCTCTGGCTCTGCTTAACTTTTCTCTGGACACTGAACACAGAGCTGTTAAGGTCTCCTTGAAAGAAAAAGAGAATTCCACATGAATAATTAAGAACAGTAATATTCCCAATTCTAAAATCTGAAGCGCATGATGGAAACTATTTCGTAATCAAAGGCACATGTATCTTTGTCAAGTATGTGCCATTTGCAACAAAAAAAAATGAACCTTTTGTAGCAGAATAAAACTCAAATTCTCAAGGAACCAAAACCACATTGTGACAGTTTTCTACTACGTGGCAGAGTTTTGTTCATTCTTGAAGCTTTAGATTCAAATGTTTCACGTATTTCATTTCACAACCCAGGTGTGTGGTTTTTATCGATCCTTTTCAACAAATAAAACCCTTATGTAGTAATTGTCATTTTATAGTCGGATCGTTTTCTTTAGACCGCTTCAAACTTGTGTTTCGGAGCGAATAACCCTGTGCCATAGAATCAACTGTAGATTGGGACGTACTCTCAAATACAATTCAAACAGTTCTGCAAAAAAATGCTTGACAACATGTTGGTCTCAAAAAGATTCGAGCACAATAGATGGAACGGGTGAAAAACTTGCAATCTCTTGAAAAACATTCATCCCTTTACAACGGGGTAGGACTCCCTTTTTATAGTGACTCAGAGGTCATTTTACATTCCGTGAATACCCTTTCTCACCTATTACATTCCTAGAATATATCGTACATAACTGTCTTTGAGGTAACATGTACAAATTGAACTCTCCTGCAGAGTCACGCATCTCACACCTCCTTATAATCACGCTTCTCACGACTCCTTGTGGTCAAGCTTTTCACGCCTTCTTGTAGTCACACTTCTCACGTGTCCGCTGGCCAATTTCCACTATAACAGTCACTTTGAGTAAAATTCACCATTTATAAATGTCCCAATGTAAATTTTCCTTAGATATAATGATTACCTCGATGGGTTATGGTTACTATATACATTTGTTGTAACATAACTGAAATTGCAATTTATTCTCAACATTTGCTCTAGCTTCAGCAGCCTGTTTTGTAATATGCTATCCCTTCTTTTGGTTGTGGTCTAAATTTTTTGCAGCATGATTTCATAACTTATAGATTTGTGATCAATTAATTGATTTATGACTAATTCCTAAATCTTTGATAATTGCTAATAATTTATGAAAAAAATCCATTTTTGACCACCCAACTATTGTCTCGATTTGGTTTCGACCATTAAACTCGAAAACCAATAGTTCAACTTTGTTGCTAAGTTCTGATTGTATCATCTTTATATAATTATGCACCTGGCTATTCTTACCTACATCCTCCTCTCTCCAGATCACCTCACTCACAGACCGGGAGGGAGACAGTCATTAAAATTCAGAGAGAATTTTCTGTTCTGTATTAACCTGTTTTTCATAGCTAACCTAATTGTGGTGGTTAGTATTTTTTTTAGATGGCTTTTGACGCACTTCAACAATAGCTGGAGTGAAATTCATACCACTAAGAGCAATTTTATCTGCAGTAGAAACGTAAGTCTGTGGTTAACTAATGTTAAGCCCTTCATCCCCGGAGCTTAACAGATGTAACTCGAGCACATAGTTGTGGATAACAAACTTGATTGCTTGATGTTCCGGATTACAACCACGGTATATATTATGCCGGTTGACTCTTGTGCCCCCGTTCAAGCTAACAAACAAACCACCTAACACAAACTTAAACCCTAAACGATAATCCCCATCCTAACAAACCTAGCTAACAATCTTGAAACAAGCAACTGAGGAGGATACTTACAGAAGATTTACTCCCTAACATTGCTGGAAGCGAGTATGGGATGGATACTGGATGGTCAGCCTTACACCTATCATACCTTCCTCAATTCTCTGGAGTTATTTTTCTCTCCTTTATTTTGCATCCTTCAATGTTTCTCCATTTGCCAAGTCCTAAGTTCCATCTTTGGGTAGTTACAGAAGATTTACTCCCTTTTATTTGGCTTCAATTGCTGGATATACACTATGGAAACAGGATGTTTGCCAAGTGCCAAGGGCACTCAACAAAGCCCAAAAACACTTGGCAAAAGCTTTGCCGAGTGTAACACTCGGCAACCAATACTCGGCATCGATTTTAACCGCAAAGTTTCTTTACCGAGTGTTTTTTTAGGCACTCGGCAAAAGCTTTGCCGAGTGCTAGGTTGACACTCGGCAAAAAAAAGTGATGGAGACGCGAGAAGATGCTGACGGAGGCTTCGCCGAGTGCCACGACGGAAAAACACTCGGCAAAATTCTAAGCTTTGCCGAGTGTCCTAACTGGAAAACACTCGGCAAAAATCTAAACTTTGCAGAGTGTTACAAAGAAAACACTCGGTAATATTTTAAACTTCACTGAGTGTTAAGCTAAACAGCACTCGGCAATATTTTAATCTTTGCCGAGTGTTAACTCCAGTACACTCGGCAAAGTACTTCTCTTTGCCAAGTGTCATGGACAAACACTCGGCAAAGTACTGCGTATATGAAAGATTTTATGGTTGCTTTGCTGAGTGTCTAGTACAAACACTCGGCAAAGCTTTGCCCAAAATGACAGATTTGGCTTCTTTGCCGAGTTTTTTGGTTCGGTCACGTATAACGAACCCCCCACTCAAACAAATGTCACAGGCATAATTCACAATAAGCATCACAGGCATAATTCACAATAACCATCACATGCATAATTCACAATAAGCGTCAAGTAAGCCACAAATGCAAAGGCAAGTAACAAGTAAGTCACAACTAAGTCACAACTAGTCACTGCGGAGGCCCTGGGAACCACTGCAACAAATCCGGGTCTTAGGGTGATTATTCGATGCCGCCGATTGATTCTGCACAAAGGAGAAGAGATTGCATGTGTGAGATAAGATTGAGCTAACATATCATTTTGAGCTAACATTTAGAGCTAACATATCATTTTGAGATAACATTTAGAGCTAACATATCATTCTGAGCTAACATATCATTTTGAGCTAACATTTTGAGCTAACATATCATTTTGAGCTAACATATCATTTTGAGCAAACATTTAGAGCTAACATATCATTAGCATATTTCACTTTGAGTAACATATCATTTGGCATTTGGGCATTTACAACAGAAACAAGTTCTCTAAGTCAAAGTATTCAATCTGCAGTATAAGGTGTCAAGTGACTCACAAGAGTAGCTGTGGGTGGTTGAGGTGGAGGGAATAGCATCGGTGGCGGTGGCAAAGGTTGACCCATACTCGATGCAAAACCCTACATGTACTAGAACATCTGCTCCATCCTCAGCCGTTGTTCATCCTCCATCCTCTGCCGCTCGGCCTCCAGCCTCTGCTGAAACATCTGCTCCATCCTCGCCTCCAACTCCTACCAACACTTCATTTCCGCTTCCACTTGGTCCTACAATATTTCCTCGAGTGCCTCCATCTGGAAGCGTGCAGTGTCCGGCCTTGGGCGTATCGTCGGGGTCGAGCTCGTGCTCCTTGCACGAATCTGGGTGAGTGTGGGAGTACTGGCCATGTCGATTGTGCTATCGCCAATCCAGTATCGGCCATGCTTCTTGCCTCCTCCCACCCTCATGATGACTTCTCCATCAAGATCCTGGGAGCTCGGATCATACTATGCCCATGGACCTCCCTTGCCATCATTGTGTATTCATTGAGGCGGCTGTGGATGGTCGCATTGTTGTACGATGAGGGTGGGTCCTTCGGGTTGTAGTCGATGTCGACGTCGCCTTTCCCTTGTGGGACAAAGCCCATGCCTTGAACTGGGAGCAAGGTTGGCCACCATGTGACGACGACTGTGAGAAAAAGCAAACTGAGTAGAAATTATGCAAAATTGAGTGTTATAATAAAGAAATGAATTCATGTACCCATCTAGTCGCGTATTGGTCGAGGCTGAGGCTCCCTTGATGGTGTGGTGCACCTGGCATCAGCAACCGCCGGCCACGACAAGCATTGTGCGTCTCCTCCCACTTGGGGTCACACCACTTGTCCACCATGTGTTCCTAGCACTGGCGATGCTGGGTGCACCACCACAGAGGCACCTACATCATGAAGTGTATGACATATAAGAAGATGAAATTAAGTGTAATTAATATCAAACAAATAAGTACTAATGTTCTATATTTACCTGCAAGTATTGATCCTGGGTCAGCTTCATAGTTCTTGCCTCAATTTTAGTGATCCTCATCCTTATGTAGCTAGCGTAGTAGTCAATGATGGCCTGGACGCGCGTCTCATAGTGCATGTCCTTCACGAGTTTCTTGGCGGCTTCGTGAGCCACAGCAGCCACCCTGGCCTCGGATCCCTCCTGCCATCTGAAGAAGTCCTGCATATAGACATGATGTATGCAGTCATTATTTCAAGAATGTCTAGTGAATGCGATGTATTGAGCAATGTAGTGTGAGGAAGACTTACCCACAGCTCGGCCTTGACCCGCTCCGCCTTGTTGGGGAATACCCTGCCATCCCGATCAAGGGCGTCGCGGGCGGCGATGTAGTGCTCCCACGTGTAGGCTGGCTCCATCCTTCCTCCGACCTCCACCAGGCCAGGGAAGTGTAGCTTGCACACAAGACCAAAGATACCGTTGGGATGGCGTGCGTGATCACCTCCAATGACCTTCGTAAAAGCCCTACCCAAGTGATTAAGATAAATTATTAGTTTCTATTGTATTTTTCAACATATCAAACAAAAAAATAGTGATAACATCTAAAGTTACTTACCTTTTCCTAGAGGGTGAAATAACCGGACATCTCTCAAGAGGTATCAGTCGCCTCGGGAGGGTCGAGGGACCTCGCAACCAGACACCCGATGAACCAGAGGAACCGGAGCCCCCTGCCTCCTCCTCCACCTTGTCCTGCTCCATCGGTACCTCCTCCTCATCACCAGAGGCATGAACGGAAGGTACCTCCTCCTCAGACGACGACGACAATGAAGCTACAGGCGACGGTGACCTCGCTCGAGCCTTTCCTCGACCCCTGGCTCCACCCTTCCCTCGACCCCTGCCTCCAACACTCCCTCGACCCCTCCCAGACTCCTGAGCTGCATCGGACCCTTGAGAAGCATCAGTCGATCTTGCGTAAAGTGACGTTACCCTCCGCACTCCGCCCACCATTGTTCAATCACCTGCAATTAAAAAGAGTAAACCAATTAGCACAGATAAACTAAATGTACTTAGAAAGAGATGCAAAATAAAGAAAACATACTTAGAAAATAACATGGTATGACAAATAATAAATCAATTAGTACATAACATACATGTATTCGAAATAATCATCGTGATCGGGATTAGCTGGATCATAAGTCTCATCATCGCTATCACACGTGTCGATATAATCATGCCCGTGCTCCGAAGGAGGAATGTCATTATCACTGTTATTGCCTAAATGTAATCGCTGAAGTAATTCTAAGTCCTTCACATTCTAAACCTCATCTCCAGCATTCTCATCAGCAACCCTTTCATTGCCTACTTGCATTCCGATCGCTTCGGTTAAGTCTATCTCAAAACTCCCTTCGAGCCCATTTTCTTGAAAGAACTCTCCGTCATATGTGTTGGGATCTATGTTGTAATCTTCATTGTTTGGGACATGTACTTTACTGTATGGTGATACCTTGTACACAACATCCCAACCCTTAAGACGTTCGATGGTTTGACACGGGTATGAGAGATAATAAACTTGCGTGGCCTGTTGAGCCACAATATAGACATCGTCTCCTGGTAAGATGGATGATTATCAAATTTTGACTAGCCCAAGATTAGGGGTCTGTCTCACTACTTCAGGATCAAACCAAAGGCATTTGAATATGATAGGATTAAGAGGTTTGCAACCATGAAACATGAGTTCGTATATTTCTTCAATTCTTCAGTAATACTCGACCCCATCAAAGCCTGGCGTAAAAACTCCGGTGTTTGTAGTTCTTCGATTGTGCCAACTCTGCTTGTGGCTTGTTGTGTGAAAGCGATATCCATTCACGTCATAACTGGTAAATGACCTGACCCTATAGGCATAGCCATCGGCAACCTGTCTTAACTCGGCACTCATTGATGCATCAGTTTGGCCCTGCAAGTTCAAGTAGGGTAGTTTGTTATATTATTCGCACCCATGAGCAACTTGTAATGTCAAAGTAGGTACGAGCCAAATTGGACAGCACCTTGTGTTTGAACCAAGAAATGAAATTGGGCATTCCATTTCCCGTACCCTCTCCAAGAAGGGTCGAAGTTTCCTGCGGGATAGGTTCCTTGATTCACGCGAGAATTGATGATGAAATTCCCTGTACCAAAAAGAAACATGGGAGTTGGACACAAAATAGTGACTACTTGAGAACAAGTATGTTGAGAACTTATAGGATGTACGGATCCACTTTGATTAGGTTCGTCAACACACATAGCATGATAGTGTGCCACTCTTCATGTTTCAAGGTCTTGTGGGTCGCACCACTTGCACTTCCGAGTTGCCCTTGGAAAATGCTAAGGTTTGATTCATCTTCGCTAGCATTGTAACGAGGGTGTGGATTATGCACGCTAGGAAGGTTGTCAGCATAGTATTTTGTTGTGAAGTTTGACACCTCCTCCAGAATGTAGGCCTCTGCAATGGATGCTTCAATTTTGCATTTATTTTTACATTTAGTTCGAAGAACCTTTTGACATCTCTCAATTGAATAGCACCAATGGCCCTGCACAGGCCCCCCCACTCGTGCTTCATACGGGAGGTGCAAAATCATATGCTGCATCAGATTGAAGAAGCCGGGTGGAAAGATCTTCTCCAACTTACAGAGCAAGACAGGGGCCATTCTTTCCATTTATGCAACCACGGTATGAGATAACTCCTTAGTACAAAGCTAGCGGAAGAAATTGCTCAACTCCACTAGCACTTGCCAGACATACTCAGGGACATAGCCTCGAACCATCACCGGAAGTAGACGCTCAAGCCATATGTGGTAATCATGACTCTTGAGCCCGTTGATTCACATAGTAGCTAAGTTCACTCCCCTCTTCAGGTTCGCTGCATACCCATCAGGGAACATTAATGTTTGGAACAATTCTAGTACTTCCCTCCTTTGGGCCCTCGTCAGGACGAAATCGGCCTTAGGCTTTCTCCATGACTTGCCGCCTCTGGGAGGCACCATGTCTAGCTTTGGTCTATCACATAACCACGCTTGATCCACTCTAGCCTTAATGTTATCCTTTGTCTTATCAAGAATGTCCATGATTGTACCAAAAATTACCTCGGCAACATTCTTTTCAGTGTGCATTACATCAATGTTATGTGGAAGAAGAAGGTCATCAAAATAGGGGAGGTTCCACAAGCACGACTTCTGAGTCCAGGCATGTTGCTCACCATATCCCACAAAACCACCTTCTTGTTGATTGACCTCAAGAGCGTCTAACTGAGCACAAACCACAGCACATGTCATCATCTACGGTGCAGGTTCTTGAACTACGACATCTTTCGTAAAATTCTTGATGTCTCATCTGAATGGATGGTCAGGAGGGAGGAATTGTCGATGTTTGTCAAATGAAGAAAACTTTCCACCCTTCGTCAACCAAATGAACTTCAAAGACGCCTTGCATACTAGGCATGGGAACTTCCCGTGAACACACTAGCCATAGAATATCCCATACGCCGGCAAGTCATGCAGGGAGTACTAGTACCAAACATGCATTTTAAAGTTTGTCTTTGTAGCTTGGTCGTATGTCCATACCCCTTCCTCCCAAGCATGGACCAAATCATCAATTAGAGGCTCCATGTACATACTCATATTATTCCCCGGGTGTTCAGGAATTATCAACGACAAGAATATGTTATGTCGTTGAAAGAGGACGCCAGTGGGGATATTGCGGGGGATAACGAACATGAGCCAACAGGTGTACAGGGCAGACGCCATTCCATAAGGATTGAACCCATCTGTTGCCAATGCAACACGTACATCACGAGCCTCTAGAGCTTTCTCACGATGAATCACATCAAACCTTGTCCAGGCTTCACCATCAGATGGATGTACTAGCTTCTCAGGATTGTATTGACTTCCGTTTTTGTACCATGTCATCTGTTTCGTGGATTCCTCAGTCATGTAAAGTCGTTGGATCCTCGGTATGAACGGAAGGTACCATAGGATCTTCACGGGGATTGCGAGCTGGCTCTTGTGACCATCACCAGAGTCTACCTCCAAGAACCTAGATGATTCACACTTCACACAGTACTTTGCTTCCGCATGTTCTTTCCTAAATAAGATGCATCCCTTCGGACAAGCATGTATCTACTCTTATGGCATCTTAAGTGCACGAAGGAGTTTCTGTGCCTCATACATGCTCTTTGGCAGAATGTGATCATCCGGGAGCAGGCTCCCAAAAACTGTCAGGATAACATCGAAGGCTTCTCGACTCCAGCTAAACTGGGACTTTACAGCCATTAGGCGTGCAATGGCATCTAATTGAGAAACCTTGGTATGCCCGTGAAGGGGTTGCTGTACCGCAGCACCATGCAGTAATACGTCTTTGCGGTTGCCTCTGGCTCCTCCTCCCTATGTCCTTCATCGAAGTGTGCTTCATGATAGTCATTTAACATGTCTCCTACCCCGGTATCATCATCATAATCCTCGATGCGTTGTCTTATGCCCTCCTCTCTCACACGATGGGCTTCACCATGGTATATCCACCGGGTATAGTTTGCCGTAAATCCATTCTTGCAAAGATGTTTACCCATGACCTCCTTTGTTTGTCGATGCATGTTTGCGCAAATGCTGCAGGGACACTAAGTGAGACTCGCTCCTTTAACCTTGGCAAATGCTAGTTCCAAGAAAGCATCGGTCTTCTCAATCCATTCATCGGTCAACGAACTCTGACTAGAGCAGCCCGTGTACATCCACTCGCGGTCATCCATCCTCTAACATATCAGCGAGTAAAATAAAAATCAATTGCATCTACAGTTTCCTATATTGTCTAATAGGTGAAGATAGGTCCTAATCCCACCCAAGGATGTGTAGATGAGGTTAGTTTCCATGCTCTACTCATATCCGAGACAGAATTTCGGCAGCACCTCCCCGCTATTCTCCAAATACATGTCCTGGCAGGGAGATTGTGTATCCGGAGAACAACAGGGAGATGCTGCTGAAACTCTATCTTGGATTGGAGCAGACCATGGAAATTAATCCCATCTACACATCCTCGGGTTGTACAAGAAACGTGGACAATTCGAAATAGATACAGTTATAGATATGCAAGGATCTACATATTGCCAACCGTATCTCTTTCGAATAGGAGATGCCTAGGTTACGTGATATATGAACATGATACGGCAAGAGGGGTCTTTTGTTGCTCACCTTACAAGATATGCAAAGTGATGAGTCGAGGACGGTGCAATAGCCTCTCCTACAAACCAAGGAACATTATAGTGTCAAATCTAAATTTCAGCAGCACCTCCCCTGCACGGTGAGGTTTTCAAAACCTGCAACAAATAAAACAGCACGATGGCCGACAACCACATACACACCAAACAAACAGCACGATGGCCGACAACCACATACACATCTTATACCTTGCAAAACCATGGCAAGTCAAAGATTTGGCGTAGCAGGAGGGCAAGGCAAATGACGGCGACAGGGCGAGGCAGCGAGCGGCGGAGCCTATTTTAACACATCAATTAGCAATAGGACCAGACCAATTACTAATTACTTATGGAAATGGAAAGTGGGGAACTATTTTTATAAATAAATGAATGGTGCTAACACGATCAAGTGGTACACATGCAGCATATACGAACATAAGAAATTAGTTAATCAGTACAAGCATAAATGATGTATGAAGTGAACAAAATGATTTGTTTGAAGTGCATGTTGCAGTTACTAGTTATAAGAAATTTGTTTGAACATTTACCAGCAGGAGAGCAGGGGCGGCGCAGGGGGCAGGGCGCCGGCCGTCGGGGGGGGGGGGGAGGGGACAGGGGCGGCGCAGGGCGTTGGCCGCCGGGGGACAGGGGAGGCGCATGGCACCGGCCGCCGGGGGGCAAGGGCGGCGCAGGGAGAGCCGGCGGCGGGGGTCCCGAGGGGGTGTAGGCGGGAGTGGGGGCAAGGCGAGCTGGCGGCGGGGGTGGGGTGTCGAGGAGTCGGCGAGGGAGCTCGCGGGGCTGGCAGCGGCCGCGGGCAAGCGCCGGCGGCAGGGTCCCGAGGGGGCACAGGCGGGAGTGGGGGCAAAACAAGCTGGCAGTGGGGGTGGTGCGTCAGGGGGCCGGTGAGGGCGCTCGCGGGTCTGGCGGCGGCAACGATGGCAAGGGAGGCCGGAGGCGGGGGCAAGGGAGGCCGGAGGCGTGGGTGGCGTCAGCGGTAGGGGGTGGGCACGGACGGCAGCGGGGGGGGTGGCGTGGGTCGGCGGCGGGGCAAGGGGCGCTGGCAGGGTGGTGCGACTATGTGTGTGAGTGCGTGAGTGGAGTGTGTGTGAGTGCGTGAGTGCGTGGCCAGCGGGGTGGTTGTGCCAAAACTTTGTCGAGTGCTAGATCAAGGGCACTCGGCAAACCCCTTTTGTTTTTTCTTTGCAATTTTTTGAAACGATAAAGAGGGACTTTGCCGAGCGTCGTATAGGTGAAACGGTAAAATTCTATAATTGCAGTTAATAAATTAAAATTATCAAATGGATCCGAAAAATTACCAAAATTTGACATGAACCAATCTATGTTGTACATTGCTTATACAAAAAGTTTTGAAGTCAAACCCCAATTCGACCGTCACTTTGACTCCAAATCTTACCGGATCCTTCTCAACGCTATGATTCTTCTTCGGAGATACTTCCATTTGTAAGTATCGTACATGGCAAAATGTGCGAAATCTTCTCAATTTTTTACAACAGCCTCCACGTATGATATCATCAGGTCTTGACAAATCTCATGATTTTAAGACATTGTTTGCTTTTTATAGAATTTAAAGACCATTCGGCCACATATTCGTGGTCATGTTTCCTCAACTAGATGTTAGAAATTTCCTTTCATTTCCCAAAGTAAGGCCTCACACTGGACTCAAGAACATGAATATCATTTTTTTACTCATTTTATTCCATTATTTCAATCACTTGCATTTCAAATTTGACTTATACCAAAAATTCCTCTAAATGCAATATATTAATTAAATATAGCAAACAGATCGAAAAATATACCAAAATTTTAAAATATAGTAACACATATTGTATGAGGAGAGTAGAAAAAGTTTGGATGGTAGGAGGTGAAAAAAAACTTACTATTTTACCGAGTGCCTTGTAGGAACACTCAGTAAACATATGACTTTGCCGAGTGTTTCTACAAGACACTCGGTAAACAAGTGTCTTTATCAAGTGTCACTAACGGACACTCAACAAAGTGCTAACGGTCGACACGCCGTCTGATGGCCGTCGCACGTGGCGGTCACGTGGTGGTGTTTTGCCGAGTGTCACGTTGGTGTTTGCCAAGTGTTTTATTTCCGACACTCGGCAAATATGCTTTTTGCCGAGTGTAATTTATATGCCGAGTGTTTTTAGCTCAGCACTCGGTAAAGGTGTTTGCCTAGTGCCCGAAGGAATGCACTCGGCAAATATAAAAACACTCGGCAAATTCAAGTTTTCCGGTAGTGATAGCTTGCACCTTGGTAAGCATGAGGATGGCTCAGAAAAGATTCCTTCACTAGATGTTCACCAAGGAATGCTAACAATCTCAACCATTTTCAAACATCAGCCTTTAGTTAAGTTTAATAGACCCCAAACAAAACATATACATCCTATGTTTATTTATGTAGATCAATGAACACACATGCATGCGCTGTGGTTTGAGCTAGTGCCAGCCTTTGGGCTATAAAATCCTCTACCAAATAAGTAGCAAATTTATTGGATCAAAGCTGTGCATATATTATTAAATCCAACACGACAAGATTTATGGAGCATGCGTCATGAAATTATCAACGGTAAGTTTGACCGACCTTGCGTTGAACAAAAGTTCAGCGGAGATGTATATTACGCAGTGAATTATAGACATGTAAGAGTCAGAGTACCTAGACAGATGACGTTCATGAAACGCTTCTGCTAATTAAATAAGTAGATTTGAGATACATCTCTCTGGATTCACTGGTATTTATTGTGCACCTCGACACCGCTCCTATATAAGGAGCCTCCTTCGCACTGTATCGGACACACCTTTCAGTCTGGTCTCTGGTATCTGCAATGGACAACCTCAATAGCCATTCTGAACATGCCGATCAACCTCAGGGGCAACAAGCAAATGGCCTTCCTTTGGATGGCATAAATCCGGTGCCGTTTGGCTTCTCCCTTGAGCAGCACAGGCTGCAGTTGGATCAGGTCCTCCAACTCTACGTAAGTGACCTTTTGTGACCGGTTTGGTTCTAAGTTTTTGACGGATGTTGTCTAACTTCTGCTTTGATTTCTTTCTTCGGAAAAACAGAACGAGCAGGTTCGGGTGTCTCTGCAGCAGGAAATGTCTATACAGAACTTAACTCTACTGAACCTTCGGACAACTGATGCGCTGATTCAGAAGGTTGAAGAGGTAGCCAGCTTGAAAGAAGAGGTAGCCAGCTTGAAAGAAGAGGTAGCCAGCTTGCATGTAGAGTTGCAGAGGAAGCAAGGAGATATAGAAGCTGCACAGCAGTTTGCTGTGATGGTTCTTGAAACGAATGAGTCACTTATCCACAGGCCTCCCCGGATGCAGCAGGAAATGAACTTACATATCTCATCTAACCAGTCAGATGCTCCAGGCTCTGGAAATGAAGCATCGAGCGTGGTGAGAACCGCAGCAGAGACAACCAAGATCGATCTCATCTGCAAGGTTTGCAACTTTGGTCTTGCTTGTATGCTGTTACTGCCGTGCCAGCACCTCTGCGCATGCAATCCATGCGGAGTCCGTCTCGCGGCATGCCCTATCTGCGGTGCTGTGAAGGGTGGTGCGGTCGAGGCCCGATTTGTCGAGAAGTAAAGAAGCGAAAGCAGCGATCGGAACCTGTTGTTTCTGATGCGCCTAATAAGAGCATGTGTGTTTTCTTTCTCCGTGTAAGGTGTTGTAGCCTTGTTCTGTAATCCTTTCTTGTAATCCGTTCTGCTGTTGTCGTCGTATTAATGTCATGTTTCTGTGTTCCCAATATGTTTCGGCGTTTGCCATGTTGTGGCGCCATCAGTTCTATTTCTGAAGTTCCTGTTGTTCGTCAGATGAAATTAGCCTCACAGAAATCATGGAGCACCGGATCTGCCGAACACCTGGTCGGTCTGGCCTGCGGTCAGCTCTGCTCTTTCCCCGTTTCTTTCCGAAACGCCTGCGCATAAGAAGTTGACAGATTTGATGATTTCAAAATGGCTATGCTGACCTCACTATGGCTATGATGACCTCGCTATGGCTATGCTGATCTCCAAAGCGGACTTTGTGAGATTGGCTCCCAAGTCCCAACCGAGAACCGACGTCTTTCTGGAATGCACATCGTCATGTTTTGCTTGCAGACCAAAATTAGTTACAAACCAAAACCATTAACGTATTTTGGTTCGTGTCCAGAGGTTGCCACGCTAAACAACGTGACGTGGCAAGGTTGGGAAAAGGGCCGAACAGCCCTAGAGCCCTAGGATGCCTGCAGGCTGGACTGCGGAGAGGATGATACCAGCAGGTTTCGGTCAGCGCACAAAGCACCACGGCCGGGATGGCGCTTCGTTGCATGGCATATTCTTTGGACAGCTGCACCTTGGCATAGAACTGCCTCATTTGGCAAGCCTAGAGCTCAACACTTGGCTGAGCAGCTTTTTGATCCTAGAATGGACATGCATGCATGCCGCTGCCACCATGGGGATATAGTAGGTGCAGGCACAGCGTGCAGACACAATAAGCATGGTCTTGTATATAGACCGGCAGTTATGCGGCACTAAGCCCTGTTGATCCTATATTGGTCGGCTATGCTGGCCGGACATGGCGACGACACGATTGAGATACACAGCCTGTGATCTGCCTTGCCGTGGAGAACGTCCCATGGCCCACCAACTGTGACTGTGAGAGTTGGAAAGACAGCTGTAAAGGGCTTAGAGCTGAGGCTGGCGTGTCAGGTCTACGAAGTTAGTCACTGACATATGGGCGGGTCCTGGGTTGAGTTTTCCTTTTTCCGTTTTGAGAGGAATCAGGCTAGTGGTGGGCGAAGACAAAACTGGAATATGAGTTCTCCGTCCATGGTATGCATTTGGTTTTTATCGAACTACGATTGTACCCGTACGTTGCTACGGGCAAAAAAAAACTATATTGCCATATCCCATATTGTCATGCATATAAACTACAACTCACTCCTACTACTAGCTGAAAAACCCCCTTTACTACTGGTTTTGTCACTGGTACTGCTTGGGCAGTCACTACAGGAAACCTTCCGACCTATGCCAAACAAAAAGTGTCATAAACATTTTTTTCATCATAAATTATGATTTATGATGCGGGAGTGACGAAAACCTTTCGTCATTAGTGAAGCGTCGTAAACCACGACTAGTGACATTCCTTATTTCGGTGCGAATGAAAATTCCTCCCACAAGTCATCATAAACTGGCTCCTGTGTAGCATGCCACATCGGACCATAGTCGGATGTGGCATGACGATTGTCACAAACTATTTCGTTATAGATTGAATTAGGCCTAGTTTTTGTTGGATCAAGCCAAATAATTGATGTCGTCAAAGATTGATTTAGACCCAATTCTTTTTGTGCTGAGCCCAATAATTACTGTCGTCATAGATTATTTAGGCCCAATTCTTCTTGGACCGAGCCCAATAATTGCTGATGTCATAAAGGTCCAATTCTTGTTGGATCAAGGCAACATATGCTGACATCATAATTTTGTTTAGGCCTAATTCTTAATAGATTTAGTCGAACATTTGCTGGCGTCATACCTCTGTTTAGGCTCACAAAATAATGGGCTAAGGGGATGAGCCTACGAAATTTTGGGCCCAGTTATTTTCGGGTGCAACCCAGGTAGCGGTTAATTAAAATATAATCTAATTTAATATTGCATACAAATTAATTCGGTCATTGACAGCACAATTAATCTTTACATACCACACATACAAATAAATATTTCTCATCACACTTCATACATTATTATTCATGACCAAAGAACAAGCACAAGCATATTATCCATAAGAGATCACAAATCACTACACATGATATCTCTCTGACCAAGAACAAAGCTGACCTAGAAACACATTGAGCACAAACCAAAATACTCACAAACCAGCACAAGCAGCTGGAAGGACATGAGCAGATGCCTAAGAAACACAATAACCTTACCCTCTGAAGTTTAGCAGTTGATGAAGGAGATACTTAGTTTCTCTTATTACTTTCTTCAAACCCTCAATATCCTTAGGCTGCATTTTCATTGCTAAATCTGAAGCTTGTGCCTTCATCTTTAAGTTGCTCAACATTTGCTCCTATTCAACAACTTGTTGACTTAGTTCTGCAACTTCTTGTAGCCCTACCAAAAAAACTTAAGATCTTCAGCATGTAGCTGAGGCTGGCTGCACGACCACATAATCAAGGAGGGACCTGACAGCAAATTATGAGGATCAGAATTTGGTACTGCAAGCCCAAGGATTGTTTCAATATTTCAGCCTACAAATGAAAGAAGCAGAAGTCAAACTTCAATCTTAAACAAAGCAACTGAATAAAGTAAATACAGGAGTAGTATAATCACTTATTTAGTTACATATCATGACATGTGATTGAATTTTAGCAACGTAGTAACGTGTTACTAGGCCCTACACAATAATTATTTGATTAGTTGTCTTAGATATAAGGAAGGATTAGAATGTACCATGATCATAGAAATATAGATTTTGCCCTTGCAGATAGATCTAGAGCAGCCAAGGTAAGAGAAGGATCTAAAATCTAACACAATACACCGTGAAATTTACTGTTTGCTAAAAAAATACTCCAGCAGCATGGGGACTGTGGCCACACATAGGCGTAACTAGGCTCCGCTCCAGACAGAAATAAACTTGAGAAGAGTGCTCTTCGGTGAAATAGATGTAGATTCAGAAAATTGGAGAGGACTACAGAGAAAAGAAATGAGATTCTCACTTGTGGAGCTTGAAGATGCAGTGGCGCATGGTTGGACGGGGCAGCTGGTGTTTGCGCGACATCCTCGCTACTGCTCAGCTGCGCCAGCATGGGCACAGCCGCTACAAGGACCCTAAGATGTTCCTCCAAGAGTGCCGCTGACCATGGCGCACCTTGATGCCCACTGCCCGTGGAGCTTGCCACCGCCGCTGAGGTACCCCGTGGCCGCCGAGGTTAGCCACCACTACAGATCTAGTTGGACTTTATAGCCAGCAGAAAGGAGAGTGCTGATTTTGGAAATACAAGACAGGAGTTTGGAGGGGCCCTGCGGTAGCCATGTTTTTATTATTTGGGAGGAGGCGAGGGAACACAAAATTTGGAGATCCCGCTTTCAAGTTCTTGGGCACAAAATGAAAATTTGGCAAGCTGCACTTGTTGCGGAGTCACTAACAAGATTGTGTGCTCTTATCGGACCCATTTGTCAGTGAAGCTGGGTGTGTTTCATCTTGCATACAACATTGGTGGGAGATGAATATCTAGAAGAGTTCCACGCTTCAGTGAACTTAGGTGTGTTTCCAGTCATTAACCACAAAGGGGAACAATTGCTTTCTCCAACTATAATGCCTACGCGTCTGTTTTTTTATCTTGACCAAAGCGCACTCGTGTACCCGCCGAATATTTCTCATGCCTACCCATGAATGAAAGCCTACATATTCCGCCCTATACTTATAGCAGGATTCCTAATCACTCATGGTGCTTCAATAAATAAGCGTGCCCTAAGACTTTTTCTCATTGGCTCTTCATCTTACACAGTTACACTCATTGTTACTGGTTGTGCTAGGCGACCTACTTGGTTCTGTGACTTATGAGAGGTGAGCTCATAGCTTCCGCATCTTGTTTATAGGTTATCATCATTGCTTGTGGTCATTGCTTATCATTTTTAGTTCTGTTGGTAAGTGTCTGTAGGAGGATGGCTGGTCAAGCGAACAGAGCAGGCAACTTCGTTGCTGTGCCACCTCCGCAGCAGCCAGGCTTTGTTGATCCATATGGAAGAAGCGGACGAGGATGAAATGAAGGAGATGAAGAAATCTATGTTTGCTTGGCTGCAGGTTCAGGATCACACTAGTGTGCGTCGCAATGGTCGCTTTGTGTGCCCTTTCTGCCATCTTGCTCACCGGGTTTGGGGTTTTCGTGACATCCTGTAGCATGCGCCTACGTTGGTCGCTCGGGTCATGTTACCATGGACTCGAGGGCTAGGCATCATGCATTGGAGGACTATCTCCGCAGCGATGCTCATTTTGTTGCATTCCATGTTGCCGCAGGTATGCTGAAATAAGCTTATGCCATATCCATCTTCATGACCATGTCCATTGTCTTCTCGTTGCCATGTCTGTGTCCGATGCATTGCATCTGCGTGTTGTGACACTTTCATGTAACAAAGATGACTTAATTTGTATCGTCTGGATTAGTGGTTTTAGCCTGTCGGTGCCTGGTGATAGTGCACCAGTTTAGTATTTAAAATATGTAATGTTTCGTTATTGTGTGTGTACCTGTGCCACTGTACGAGTGTGGCTCTGTGGGGATGTATCATGTATGTGTACTTAAGAATGTGATCTAATAAGAATGGTTTCTCTGGCAGAATATTTCTATCATCTTGATCGACCATCTCAAACTCTAGATCCTCCATTTCAATCTCAGAAGTTGGGGTAGGTGCCTTCTCCTTTGAAGTCATCTCTGCTTTTGTAGCTGGTTTAGGCTTCCTAGCTCCCGCCGAACATTCTGGATCTTCTGTTTCTTTTATCTCCATCTTCTCCAGTCTCCCCATTGATGAGTCGATCTTCCCTTTGATTAATTGAACACGCTCCACCTGCAACACTCCTTGCATATTTCCAGTAGGTTGAGCTGGGAATAGGCGCCTAGATAATACCCATGCATCGTTGTCTGCAACCTTCTTGAATAACTTGAAAGCTTGAGTTGGGGTGAGGTCTATAATTGATCCTCTAGCCGATACGTTGATAATTGCCTTGATGCTGGTGTCAGCCCTTGATAGAACTTCTGGACTAGATCCTCCTTCGGGGACTTATAGTGTGGAACTGCACGGACGTAATCATTGAAGCGCTCATGAGCTTCAGCAATCATCTCGAAAGTATATTGAGCAAAAGTAGCTATCGTGCTTCTGAGATTCTGAGTCTTGGTTGGCGAATAATGTTCAGTTAAGAAAGCCTTCATCAACTCATCCCAATTCTGAATTGTTGCCACCGGTAGAGAGTAAAACGCTCTTCCAAGTAGAGAGTAAGGGAATAACATTGCCCTTAGTTGATTCTGAGTAATTCCATCCACGTCAAAGGTGTTGCATAGCTACGTAAACACTTGTAGATGAAGATTAGCATCTTCCTTACCAGTAAAAGGTGAACTCTACAAGATCCTCAGTCTTGAAGTATCGATCCCAAACGGTCGGCTGCCACTACCCAATTCATGGATAGGTAAGTCATTGATGTTCGGGATGCAAAGTTCCCCGATAGTAGGTTCTCACTCCAGTTGTTGATCTCCCATTGCAGGTGCTTGAGGTACTTCTAGAGCAACTGCTGCTCCTCTAGGACTTGCTGGTGGTGTCGACTTTGGAGTAGACGACGACGACGACGACGACGACGATGATGATGATGATGTTTCTGACACTTCCAATTCTTCCTTAACAGCTGAACCTTCGATCTCTAGCTTTCTTGCTTGTGCTAAATGTCTTCCTTGCCTGTAAAGTTTTTCTGAATCATCCACAAAAATTTTCAATTTGTTGGAGAGGTAGCCATCCATCTCCTGATAGCGTTAGTGAAAGCAAACACATATATACAAGAATTAGATTTGAAATTTTGATTGAGATAGCAAAAAACAAAAAGATTAAAAAGAAAAGACTGAAAAAACTTGAACAAAAATTTATATCTACAGATGCATAGTTAAACTAGAACTTGACTATTATTTCCCGGCAACAGTGCCAGAAAAACTTGTTAACAGCTGTTAGCATGGCAATTTAAGAACCGCAAACGTACGGATTAGTTGTAGCTCTTCCCTCAGAGTATTAACCTAAGTTTTATCAATCCATGGAACTTATAGCACAAGATCTATTTCAACTAGCATTGTTAGTATTAACTTTGTATTTATGAGAGATTCAGATCGAATATACTAAGCATATACAGACACATAACAGATAGAGCAAAGGTAACCAATCTAGAGCAACCTAGACTATGCATATGTTATAATTCCGAGTATGGATAGCAAAGCAACACGGATATGATCTTAGTAAAAAGCATCTTTAAATCTACATCTCTGGTCCGGATCCCGAAACCCCCCACCTTACACAACAAAGATCCTGTCATGATCACCTCTATCAGTGCAAGCAGGTTAAGGGTATGATCATAAAAACATGTCATACTCATCGGTAGATCAGGCATGCAAATCTACTCACCACGACCATAAGAACACCCTAGGAAATCTATCATTGATTTATAGATTTAAAAGCAAGCAAATCCGATAAAGCATAAAACCATCAAAGGAGATACTTAGATTGCTAAGAACATGATCACATCTATTACTTCACCATGAATGATTGTACATCACAAGATCATCATCGGGATCCTACCTTGATCTTGATGACTTCTAGCTCCAGAACATCAGCGTGATCTTCCTCGCAGGGTGATCATGTCAGCAGAGGTTCGCCTACGCTAGCCTCCGACAACTGCACGGCCCTCGGCTCTCCGGAGAGGTGTCCCTCAAGCTTCTTTTGCTTCTCTGCTGCTTCACGTCGAGTATGTCATCTTGGATATGGGGCTCGATGGATTTTTCGGGGTATTTATAGTCCAGAGAGCGCGTGGTAAAAATTGAAAGGCAAGAGAGCGAAAGAAACCCCCAGGTCGATTGGCCTGGGAGGGTCCAGGCCGATTGGCCTGGGCCTTCCTTTTGGCCCCTCGCGTCCTGCTTCGTCTCCAAGTCTCCTTAGGTGCTATGGAATCTTCTTTTCACTTGCATGTGGGCCTGGCACGTCGGTAGCTTCGGGATGAGATTGATATTCAATGACTTTCCAAATCTTCGCTTGATCTTCTCCGATCCCTCTTTGATCTCGAGCTAGTCCTTGCCATATTTTCATAAACTTAGCCCCTCAGCAATGTTGGAGGGTTGCTTACCAAAGATGGGCACGGGGGCGCCAGAGGGTGCTAGGCCGATCGGCCTGAGCTCCTTTAGGCCGATCGACCTAGCCCCTTCCTGGGCCCGCTGACCTTCATCTCGATCGAGCTCGTTCTGTGCTTTATCCAGAAATATGCTTTTAGGTCCAATTTCCTGCAAAAACACAACATCCTCCAAAATACGTTGCATATGTGAAAATGACCGGTTTATTAGGTGTAAACAATAGTTTAGGTATTAAATTTATGTTATTATTGGAGATAAACAGGGGTAAAAGTGTGTCAATAGTGAGCGTCAATAATTGGAACACTTTATTTCTCAACACATGCTTGCATGGGGATCCCCCTCAGTTTATGACATTTTTGCACACCTTATTTTTCAACAAATTCTTACATGTGGGACCCTGGTTGGTTTATGATGATTTCACGGATCTTATATTATCACAAAATCACCATGTAACAGCAAGTGACGATTTCTTTTTAGCTATAGTGACAACTTTTATGACGTTCCGTGACTTTGTCGCTAAATTTGCTCGGATGTGAAACTTTATGACCTTTTCAGCCAGAAACGTCATAGATCTATGACTGTGTTATAAAATTTTCATCATAGATCAACACATTTCTTGTAGTGGGTACTAAATGCAAGACCATTTAGTACCGGATCATCCAACCGGTATTAAACGGTCCAATTAGTCACAAGTCATGTGAATGTCACGTATAATATGCTTTCCTTTCTTACCATCTTACCTACACAACACATGTGATGGAGTTAGATATGCTTTCCTTTTGAAGTACTTTGTAGAGTACCATCTAGTATCGGGCAATAACACCACCCGGTACTAAAGGGTGGTGTTATTGCCTGATACTAAATGGTCCAGGAGTATTAGTATCGGGTCATAACACCAACCGGTACTAAAGGGTGACATTTAGTATAGGGTGTTGTATTGACCCGCTACTAAAAGGCCTCCGAGGATCGAAAATTTGCAACCGGTACTAATTCCGTTGTTAGTACCGAACCAAAGTCCTCTGGTACTAACACCATGGATAAATTCTCACTTCTCCGGTAGTGTATAGAGCAATTGCTCCAAACTTACCTATACCATTCGATAAAATATAATCCATCTTGGCCTGCAAGCACCAATTAGGATTTTTGAACAATCCATACTACGCTACTAATGATTTGAAACAACCAGAATAGGAGCTTTCCGCCTATGGAATGCATTTTTTTCTTATCACTTTGTTTTGTGAAAACATAGGATTTTATCTATTTTTCAATTTGAGCTGAATCATAGTTACCTATTCAATTTACTGCTCTAAACAGGATTCATAAACTACAGCAATCTTCAAAATGAAAGGACGTGTTTGGAACTTAGACTAAGTTTCATGACTTTTTGTAGTATGCTTATTTTCTGAAATTAAACTAGTGGTGGGAGAGGGGAAAAAATGGAATAGGAGCTTTCCTCTTATATATGGTATGTATTTGTTTCTTATCGGTTTCTTTTGTGAAACATAGGATTTTATCTAGTTTTCAATCTGAGCTGAATCATAGTTACCTATTCAATTTACAGAATTCATAAACCACATAGCAATCTTCACTTAGTCTAAATTTCATGATTTTTTTATACTATGATTATTTTATTAAATTAAACTATTTTAATGTTGTAAAAAATGAGATGTATTTTAAATCCAAAGGAATTCTCGGGTTTCAAACGAAAGTCACAAGCAGACCGGCCTGGTGCTCGCACGGACAGGAAAACAACAGGCAGGCCGCAGGCAGGCAGCAGTGCAGCTTCGAAGCTCTCTGTGGTCACTCGTGGGCCTGTTGGGCCACGAGTGTTACTGGGCTGGAGTTTGACTATTGAGCCTTTTTCTTGGGAATTATAAACCGAGATAAATTAAAAAATTCTTATATAAAGGTTGCTCATTTGTTGTTGTCTATGGACAAGATTTATCCAATCTATTTTCCAGCCCTACACTCACATCCTACCTGTTGTATAAGCACATCCTAAAGACTGGTTCGACGCATCTTAGTATTAACAAAGTCACGACATATATCATTTTATTAAAAAAATAGTTCAGTTAAAAATACGTACTGTATGCGTAAATGTCTACTTGAAATTACTTTTACTTTAACGAAGACACTGATCCAGTCCTTGCAGAAGTTGAAGAGCACGTCAGGCATCAAAAAAGAACTTTTTCACTGCACCCATTCCGGGGCGATGAAACGGCATTACGGCCTCCCCGATGAAGGATCACGCCACTCCGGGCCTACTATATTTTTTTCCCTAGGCCGTAATCGCCGCGACTTATCATCCGATTATAGCGTAAAAAAAACCCAGTCTTTAAACAAACGATTTGCACGTACAAAAAACAGTCCAAAAGGGGTCCCGCACCCAAGTCATCCATCGGCCTTTCCGTCTCCACAAGCTTCTCTCCTCTGCTCCGGCCCCTCCTCTCTCTCTCTTCACCCCTTTCTTGACTCCCTCTCTATCCCTCCGCACAAGGGAAAGCTGCGCGCTTTCTCTCTCTACCCGGGGGAGAAGGGAGGAAGCCGACGGCCCGACGCAGCCTGTTGGCGTTGGGGGCTAGCGACTGCCCCCGGGGTCCAAGAAATCGAGTTCTTGGAGGGTCCGTCCCATGGCGACGAAGCGGGGCGAGCTGGGGCGGCAGCTCCCGCTGAGAGGCCCCCTCAAGGCCCTGGAGGCCGACATCCACCACGCCAACGCCATGTGAGCATCTCTACTCCTCCACCCGCCCAGGATTCCGCGCTATTCTGGGCGTTTCTTGGTTTGTTTCTCCAGCGCCCCATTTGATGCGGGGTTTTGGGATGAGCCCTGCCCCCGTGCTGAAATTGGGGAAAGTGCGTTGGAGTTGGAGAGGTCCCCCGGTTTGTGGAAAAGTCAGGGAATTTATCCTTTTCGTTAGGGAAGATTTTAGTGTGGGCTTTTAGGGGAGGGTAATTCAGTAAATTCACTGCGATTTCTCAGGGAAGCAGAATAATTCAGGGAGTTCACCTGCGGTTGAGAATTGAGATTGTACCAAAGTTTCTGTTGGGGGGGGGGGGGGGGGGGGGGGGCGCTTGTTGATATCCAACTCAAATTCAGTATGTTCGCCAATCATTTGCATTTCTGAAGAATGCTGCTGGCAAAGGGTGTTTCCTGCCCCTTCCTTGTGTGCCTTGGAAAGCTGCTGGGTGATTAATAAAGTGGTTTGTGAATTTCCAGGGCCGATGCCATTCAGAGGAACTATGGTGGAGCATGCGTGCAGATGAGGCTGTCGTTCAGCTCCCTGGCTCCATTCTTCCTGTACCTCATCCAGTGGCTGGATTGTGGGTGCTGTTATGCTCTTCCCAGTTACTTAGGACTCTTTCACATTCTTATATGCAAGGTAAAAAAGCATTGTGGAGTTTGGAACACATATCTTTGTGCTTCTGTTACTTGCATATGTACAGGAGTTTACAGGTATCAAAATTTCTATACTTTGTTTACAGGTATATGCTGATGGAGATAGCTCAGTGTCAACATATGAAAGGCGGGCAAGCCTTAGGGAATTCTATGGTAATCTCTGGCCTATGTGGGCATATTGTGACCTTCATACAAAAGTGCTTTGAACTTGAAGTCTCATAAGCTTCTTGCATTGCAGCAATCATCTATCCTATTCTGCAGCAGCTTGAGAGTAGTTTGATCGAGAGAGACCTGAAAGGGAAGGGTCGATGCAAAGACATAGTGAGTAGGAGGCGGATGGATGATTGGAAGAAGCTTTCCGGCAAGGATGTGGAAAGGGAGGATGAATGCGGGATTTGCATGGAGACATGCACCAAGATGGTCCTGCCTAATTGCAGTCATGCAATGTGCATAAAATGCTATAGGGACTGGTAATTACTTTTCACAGTTTTTATTACCTGATTGTGAATAGCAGTAGCCTTATGCAATTTGGATATAGATTCTGGGTCTAATAGTAGTGCAGCATTCTAGTTATTTACACTCAAGATATTAGTATTTTGTTTGTTCCATGTATGTTGTTGTGGTTGCTTAGTTTCATCTTGTTCTTGGTATAGGTATAAAAGATCAGAATCTTGCCCTTTCTGCCGAGGAAGCCTCAAAAGAATTCGCTCAAGAGACCTTTGGGTGCTTACAAATTACAATGATGTCATTGACCCTGCAAATTTAGAAAGAGAAAATGTGAGGCATTTCTATAGTTATATTGACAGCTTGCCCCTTATACTCCCTGATAATATTTTCTTTTTCTATTATGATTATCTGCTATAATCCAGAAGCACCATACATTGAATGTGTAAATTGTGAAATCAGATCAAATTAATGTAGATTTTCTTTGGTAGATGAATGCCCTCTCTGTCTTTGACAACATGCATATGTATTTATTTGTAGGATAGGAATGTAACACTAATGCAACCGTGGATAAAATTTGTAGGTGATATTCATTATATTGTTAATTGCCAGTTATTGGATCCTATCTATGCTGTCCACATAATCTCTATCAGTTCGGTTCCCTGTCTCTATATTTGTTTCTAGAGGTATCTATGATTGAAGCTACTCCGGTTTCCGTTCATTTTCAGTAATGTATTGATTCAGGTGTATTACGCAAGTGCATACCAACATGGACTAGTTTTTTTGATAGACTAATATTAATTAGTAATATACATTGTTAGCCTTTTATTTTCATGGAATGTATTCAACGTTTATTGGGAACTACAATGGGAGATGAATGTAAAGTCTGTTTTTGTCAAATTGATTGGACAGAAGAAATAATACTCTGTTTCTTCAATAATACCTCCTTGAGAAAGGTCATGGCACCAGATGTATGCAGTATTTATGAAAGCCTCTACCAGATAACGCAGGATCTGTGCATTATTGATGCCATCTGGTTTAGCGAAATATATGCATCCAACCTCACTTTTCAGTTGCTTCGAAAAAACCCGACTTTCAGGAACTGTTTCTTTGCGTACCATTTGTGGTGCTTAGTTGTTTTTCAAAGTTACACTCTCGCTTCGAATATTACCTGTTTTCTGATGGGGAACTTGCTGAGCTTCCATGTGTGCTGTGCCGTGCATATGCTTGCCACAAGTAGAAATTGCCCTTCGAACATACTTCACTCTATAGTGGTGTTTGGTATTACTATAAACATGTTATATCAGATCAAAGAAAAAGTTTTTTAAAGAAAAAGGAAATGCGAGTAAAATGTCATAACAGCTTTTTCTCAAGTATAGAAAAAAGTTCACAAATGGAGTATGTGTTGCCACCCTCTGAAAATATGCGACATGAGGGAGGGAGGTTTACTGGGCTACGCTGCTGTATGGTGGCCCTCTATGCAAAAGATCAGCTTTTTTTTTTCTGAAATTACCGGGACCTCTCTCTATGCAATACTGGCCCTGTTTGGAAGCCTGGTTTTATGAACAAAACCAGTGTGAATTCCAGACCCGAAAAATTTTACATTTGAAACTAAAATAGGCTGTTTGGGTAGCTCGTAAGTCCACTAAATTTACCACAGTATTGGACCATTCCAACCGGAAAATAAAAAACGCCTGTCGAGACCCCACTAAAAAAACGACGAATGTCGGGCGCGTCCTCGACCTCTCGTTGCCATCCTAGTCGTCCTCATCGTGCTCCCCATCGGCATCACCCCGAGGCTTCCATGGCGATCTCGCTCTCGCGCTATCCGTTGGTCCTCCCCCTTCCCCTCTCCGCGGATCTCTCTCCCGGCAACCAATTTGTGCCGACGACACAGCCAGCAGATGCGATCCATGCTTGGATCCACCATCGATGCAGAGTGCTGTGAAGGGTTGCAAAGTTGCGCCGGCGAGCCGCAAGGATCTCACTTTTGGTGGTAGAAAGCTCGAGCTCTATGGCGGTGGGCTCGAATTAGGCGGCGAGGAGTTCGAGTGCGGTGGTTCAACCGAGATTTTGTCTGTTCGATACTCTGATGTCGTGATTGCAGCTTGCAGGTCCTTCAACTTGATTGGCGTTTCCTCATTGATTTGGACAAGCACTCGATTGATGTCCGCAATCTTTGTCGTCTCCACTCGGCAGCACCCAGCTCGTCATCATCTCAGCCTGCATTTTCTGGTGTCAGATGCGGAGATGCCGGTGGCAGAAGGCTCGCCCTGGCCTTCAGACTTGTGGACGAACTCGAGGTTCGAGCGAGAAGGCGCGAGCTGCACAGGCGTTGAGGGCGCGGATGCGTGGAGCAATTGCAGCGCCTGCCGATGTCTTTGAGGACCATTTACCCAAATGGATATTTTATACAAAGGAAAAAATACAGTTGTTTTGTTGTGCACAAGATATTACAACCGGAAGCTAACCACCGGTGAATAAAATTACAAAGTGGCCAAACAGGCTCTCATTCTGTGCGGGCCCTTACCGTGAATTATTTGCGGTTAAAAAGCTTCGATCGAAACACGTTCTCCGGGTTTGGGCTCAGGCCTCAGGGCCCGCAAGCCCTGGACTCCTTAATTATCTCAGGTGTCTCCGCAAGCGCAAACAGCCGCCGCCGCCGCAGCCTTCGGAGTCGCCTCCCCGACTAATTGCAGCCAAGATCCTCGTCCGGTCCGGCAATGGAGATCGTTGCGAGGAGGAAGAAGAGGAAGTCGAAAGATCGCGACAGCCAAGGACCCCCCGACCGCATCAGCGGCCTCCCCGACTGCGTCCTGGGCCACATCGTCTACCTCCTCCCCACCGTCGACGGCGCCCGCACCCAGATCCTCTCCTCCCGTTGGCGCCGCCTCTGGCGCTCCGCCCCGCTCAACCTCGACTGCCACGGCTTCGGCGCCGGCGCGCGGGCAGCCTGCGTCGACCTCATGTCCCGCGTCCGCAGGGCGCACGGCGGCGCCGTCGGCCCCCTCGTCCTGTCGACGCCCCGCAGGCCCGCCGCCCAGCCATACCTCGACCGCTTCCTCGGTTCCCCCGCCCTGGACGGTCTCCAAGAGCTCGAGTTCTTCTACCACCGTTCGCTGCCGACGGCCCTGCAGCAGCCGATGCAGCCGCCGTTCCCGCCGGAGGCGCGCCGCCTCGCGTCCACCCTTTCCGTTGCAAGCTTTGGCTTCTGCCATTTCTCCGAAGAGACTGCGCGCTCGCTCGTCTTCCCTGTTCTCAAGCATCTGGAGCTCAAAGAAGTCAGCATCTCGGAGGACTCTTTGCGGTCTTTGCTATCTGGCTGCCATGTTCTGGAGAGCTTGCAACTGGACAGAACCTTTGGCTTCCGGCGCTTTCGGCTCATCTCGCCGAGCCTTAGAAGCATAGGCGTGTCTGTTGGTGTGGGTCGAGGATACGCCTTGCCTAGAAAGAGTGCTTTTTTCCGGGGGTGTTTAGATACGATGCGCTAAACTTTAGCAGGGTCACATCGAATATTCGGATGCTAATTAGAAGGACTAAACATGAGCTAATTACAAAACTAATTGCACAGATGGAGTCTAATTCGCGAGATGAATCTATTAAGGCTAATTAATCCATCATTAGCAAATGGTTACTATAGTACCACATTGTCAAATCATGAACTAATCAGGCTTAATAGATTCGTCTCGCGAATTAGACTCCATCTGTGCAATTAGTTTTGTAATTAGAATATGTTTAATACTCCTAATTAGTATCCAAACATCCGATGTGACAGGTGCTAAAGTTTAGCACGGTGTTCCAAACACCCCATGTCGCCTGCACGTCAGAGTGATCGCGGCACCCAAGTTGGAGGTCTTGGGATGGCTCCCTGATTTTCGTCCCAGACTTAATCTTGGCATTGATGTCCCTCGGGTTTGTAATGCTTCTTTGTTCTTTCTTTCCTGTGATCATAGTGATGTTTCGTACTGCTTTCTGTTTTTTTCTTTGTTCTCATCCTTTGTCATTGTGTGCTGAATTCAGGAACCGAACACAAACACTCTTAGCTTGATGATGGTGATGCGCTCCGTGAAGATTGTAGCGCTTCGCACCCAGTATCTTTCTCTAGATGTCGTTATAAACCTCATGACATGCTTTCCCTGCCTGACGAGTCTGCACATCTCGGTAAAAGTTCTGCTTTTTATTGTTTATTTAGCTTGACCTGCCTTGGCATCAACTCTAGTTCTTCAGCCTCTATTAATTGTACTTTTTAACATTGTGCTTTTCAGTCAGTTAACAGAGGGGACGAGGACAACAATATGTGGCATGCTGAACTACTGGGTCGCATGGAATGCATCAACCAGCATCTGAAGAAAATGATACTATCAGGTTATGTAATGAACTGTATGTCACAGGTTAACTTTATCCAGTTCTTTGTATTGAATGCTAGAGTGCTTCAATTGATGACGTTGGAGATACCACCAGTCATGCCCGCAGAATGGATTGAGATGCAGCCTGAGCTACTCTAGCTCAAGGATAGAGCTTCAAGTGATGCTCAGCTTGATTTTTCCACTGACAGTGCCAGATGGTTGTGTTGCCCTGTAAATCTTAAGTGGGTCAGTGATTTGTCAAGAGCTGATCCCTTCTTATCGAGTTCTCGGAACTGGGCATGATAGCCTTCTGAAAGTTATTATTGCCAAACATCTTTTCCAACTTGATTATATAGTCTGATCGTGTTATCCGAGTTTGGATGCATGTACTCTTCTCTTCAAGAGATATTGTGATTTTTGAGCAAACTATGTTGTATCTTTGTGTTGGAATGTGATAATGCTTAGTCTATTAAGACACACACAGCGCTCTACAAAGAACATGTTTATCATTGGGTATGTCTTGAATATTTACTATGCCTGTTCTCCTTGTGACAACATAATATGCTGCGTAGAAACTATGTAAGATGTTCATGTACTTTTTGGACTTAAATATCCGAGATTAGTGAACTTTCATGATTGGTACATGTTTTTTATGTATCTACTATCACTCAAGTGAATTGTACGGCACAGTTTAAACTTGATGAGAGGGTTACAGTTATGTATTCTTAGTGCTTGAAATTTAATAAAAAAGCACCTTTAACTTGGATCCAACACATGTATTCATCAATCTAAATAGTAATTGTCCAATGAAACAAATGATATGCTGCCATATTTCTCATTTAATTTGATTTGAAGTTCTCATGTCTCATGGTGGTGGGCTTTTGCCTTCGTGGCCTGAAGATGCACTTGTATTGGCGGGCCAGGGGACTCAGGCATCCCTGCAAGTCTTTTTTCTCCTTTTTGAAACGACCCACAATAATTATACGTGGCATATATTGATGGAGAAGAACAAACCAAGTTACAAAACAAAAAACAACACATGCAACACCACAGCACCGAAGGTCACAACTCAATACTCATGTTAGAAAAGAAATTACTTGACATCAATATTGTGCATTGCGGCATGCGCATTAGATTAATTTCGGTTCTATAATACTCCCATAATCAATTTCAGATCTGCAGTTAAGATTGTCTACGGTAAGATTGCAGCTAGCACTCGCACCAGTGCGCCATCACAAGTTCTAATTTCTAGTCGGTTGCTGTAGCATTTTTGTTGAGCATCAGCATTTAGTTAGAGATGCTGTGGAGAGACCCAAAAGACATTGATCTTTGGCAGCTTAACGTACACATGAAAGAAATGGTCATGCTCTTAAATTTAGGGGGTGTTTGGATACGAGGTGTTAAACTTTAATAGTGTCACATCGAATGTTCGGACGCTAATTAGGAGAACTAAATATAAGCTAATTATAAAACTAATTACACAACCCTATGCTAATTCGCAAGACGAATCTATTAAGCCTAATTAATCCATCATTAGCAAATGGTTACTGTAGCACCACATTGTCCAATCATGGACTAATTAGGCTTAATAGATTCGTCTCGCGAATTACACTCCATCTGTGCAATTAGTTTTGTAATTAGCCTATGTTTAATACTTCTAATTAGCATTCAAACATCCGATGTGACGGGTGTTAAACTTTAACACTAGTGAGCCGAACAGGACGTGGTGGGAAGCTCACTTTCTTTTCCATTTTACAAGATGTTTATCACATCTGAATCATATTCACTCTGTCCCATGTGTTCCTGATATACACTGTATTGGTTCTGGGCAGCATGCGACAGAGTGAAGATTATCCAAAAAAAGACAATGAAAGGAAGGAGGAGAGGATTATTTTTTGACAGTAATAACTCATGCAATTATTAGGTGTGTTCATTGTCAAGCCCAAGAATGCAAATACGGCTTCAATTCTGTCTTTATTTCGTGTATGCTACTGCTCAACAGAGGCGGAGCTCCACAAACAAATCAGAAGGGGCCAACATGTGGAATTAAGCACTAAACACAAAATTACTGTTTATTCAATGGAGATTAGATTGGACCACGGGGCATGGCCCCCTTTGGTCTCAACTAATTTCCGCCGGTGCTGCTCAACACCAGCTTTGGCGCTTCCGCATATGCCCCCTGCTATAAGAAAAAATATATTAATATTATTGTTTCTCTTTCATGGCTTTCATGTTGCTAATTCTTGATAAATAAATGTTCCATACAACCGCAAGAGCTACAATGTTTGGTGGTCAGAAGATCTAACGGAAATTTAGAACCAAACAGAGACCATCCCTTGAGGTTATTGCTAAAAAAGGTAGATACCTCGTACAATCACATAGCTGAATGAAACCATACATGGTAAATTTCATACATTTATCCAGGATATCTCAATTTAGACTTCATGCAAACATCCTTGAGATGGTCTATTTTCTGCAATGAATTTCATTCTATGGCCTCATTAATTATTTGTGGATGCTGATTGTAAGCCTGGCCAAGGACTGCAAACGAACCAGGTACTTATCAAACATCTAGACAAATAGTTTCATTTTCCGCACGCATGCATTAAAAGTTACTTTTGACGGAAACATTAACAAGTTACTTGCAGTAATCTTGCACCGCTATTACTAACTTTACTAATTAAAATCTCAAATATATTTTATAGATCCGTGCAATGCATTCAGCCTTGAAATAGTCATCACCCACCAGTCAAGTTTCTGGACAGAAATCAAAACAGCTCAGATGACATCGCCAACAAGCATGTCATAGACTAAATAGCTTATGAAAACCCAATTGTAATGTACAGCTCTATAAAAAAAACTGTACGTGCAAGACCACTAATATCAAAGTGAATACTATGCATCTGTATCTTAATATATGTTCATAAATTTAATCTGCTATATCTACATTATCTTCCCCGCATCAACTAATAATAACCTACATATAACAATTCCACTTCCATTAGACCAATTTACTACATCGACACATATCAGGTGGCATCCCATAGTACCAATCGCAAAACACTACGCGCGCATGGGTGTGCGCCAATCACTAGTAGAACATTAACATTGCACGGGCGACCAAGATACCCTGCTCACTGTAGCAACAAACACTAGGGGCAACGGTTCTCCAATGCAATGCCGCCATGGAGGGCACAACATCCATGGATGCTTACAACACAAGTGGATAACACTAGGTTTTTCAACTAGGAAAAACATTAGGAATATCCACCTCAGTAATTACCTCGAACAAGAGATACAGCTTCGAAGGCGTCACCATTATCAGCATTAGAAGAAAAGCTTAGCAATGCACTTGCATGCCCAAGATATATCCACCATAGCAGGTATTCCTTCCATCCTCTTTTGATAGTCGTATTTCACCTTGGCGCAATGCGTGCTTATCATCCATTTAGTCATGCCATTAGTTATTTCTTGTAAACAAACGATTCATTAATGGCCATGCTTCTTGATACCATGTACCCAATCTTGTAGGGAAGAATGAAGAGTTGTGCATCAAGCCCGAGATAACTATTAAGCGGATGGATGGTTGGATTGAAAAGGCTGTCAAAAGAGATTTTTTTTCAGATTTGAAAATATGCCTATCAAAAGAGAATAGAGGGAAAGGAGTATATCAAAAGAGTATATGAAAGGAATTTATAAATTAAAAGATTGATTTGTCTTTTACATCTCACATATGGACCTTAATAAGTATGTGTTTGGTTTAGGGATGAAGAAAGATGGGTTAGTTCCAATCCTATTTTTGAGGATGGGGAGTGCTAAGCGTGGCTCTCGGCTCAACTGTGACATGTGCATGTCAGCAGTCAAAACAACCTAAGACCAGTCAAAACTATGCCACATAAGCAAAGTTGGGTTCGAAACCCATTTAAGGGCTAAATTGATCCGATTTCAGTAGGAGGAGGTAGTAAATTGATCCAATATTTTGGTGAGGGGGTGGGATGGACAAAGTAAATAGGTGAGGGGAGTAAAATGGACTTTTTCCATATATATAGGATGAAGCATCTGACATGTCGGACCCACACGACACCCTCAACTTCTTTTTCTCCTCCTCCTCTCTCTCCTCCTGCCACGTTGTGCATGGGGCTTGCCCCTGCTTGCCTCCTTGCCCACATCGTCGCTCACGGGCTCACCCCACACAATCATGTCCATGTCATTGTTTTTGCCACTCCCTGTCCTAGCAGCTAGCATGCCAGCTGGCGCCTCAATGTTGCAGCTTGCTCACACCCTCATTCTAGCTCTTCTGCTAAAGCTCATTGGCATCGATTTTCTCTTCCTTCATTATCTCCCATCCCAACTCTCGACCGTGCCCCCTCAACACCACAAGCAGCTTTTATCGCTGTCGTGCCGCACCTCCTTCAGGCCTCCATTGAGCACCGACTGGGCACCAACCTACTTGCACACACACGTCTCTTGTGGGATGAAATGGTTCGACCCTATCCTTTGTTTTGGGTGGGTAAGATGAACTGGATCTGACGAGAATATTCTCTCCTAGAATGGACAAAAAGATATACTAATAGACTTGTTTTATCCAAAAAAAAAGTGCTAAACCAAACATTGCAAAATCAACTCTGTCCTATGAAACCCTTGTAGTCTCCAACCATTATGTGCTTGAGAATATACCCGGCAACAAAAACCCAGCCTGGCCCATGAATGGTCTAGATTTGGCTTCAGAGGGCATGGAGCCCAAGGCCCAAACGTAGATTCACACATCTTGAACTGTTCATCTATCTATGGGGCGGGGGATTATTGGGCGCGTTTGGTAGCCCGGATAGAGGTTGGGCCAGGCCCAGCTAGTCACCAGTTGTGTTTGCTAGCCTGGTCGGCCTCCCGGGCTAGGCCCGCACGGTGCAAAAACGGCCCACCAGCCTGCACTGCGTGGAACGCAAAAGCTAGCCGTTTCACATAGTGCAGGCTCGCGCGAGCGCGTTTTGCAGCAAGCGGAGGAAAGGCGAGAGGCGAGCTAGCCTTTAGCGCGACAAATTGGGCCAGCTAGGGTTACCTTCCGCTAGTATAAAGCGTTGTCTGCTCGGCCGTGTCGCCTCCTTCCTCGCAGACGCGCCACCTCCACCGACTCCTCCACTCCTCTCTCATGTCTCCCTTTCACACTCAACTCCTCCACTCCTCTCCTCTCATCCTGGCAACTTGGAGGTGACAGCGTAGTTGGTGGCGGGGCACCTAATCTGGAGGTGTTCGTGGTCGCCTGCATCGGCGGCCATGGGTACTTCTTCACTAGCGAGTGCGGGTACGTCTTCACCGATGAGCGTCGGGTCTCCGTTAGCAACGAGCCCTAGATCCATGCTTCTTCGTCACCGAGCAAATCTGCTACCTCTTCGTCCCCAGCCACTTGAGCAGCATCTTCATCCCTAGCGTGACATGCTTCTTCCTCTCCACCAAGCAAATCTGCCTTGTCTACTTGCTGTTCAAGTCATCCCTCGAGTCCTTCACCAGCACACGCCTGTTCCTCATCTTCCCTAGGACGGTCATCTTCATCTTCGCGGAGGTATGGCTCCAATCTACGCTCCTATTCCAGTTAGGGTTGCGGTTGTTGTTCATTGCGAAGGGGTTGGGTCTCCTACGATGGAGTCTTGTTATTGTTGCTCTATCTTTTATGATCTGTTGGATGGAATCCTGTTACATGCGGGAAGGATTAGGGTTCCTGTGGAGGGAATCTGACATTTAGGTTTATTTGTGTGTTTAGTGGGGTATCCTCGCGTGGATCTGCATGTGTTCTTGATGAACTGTGTTGTTTTCTAATGCGTTCACTTGTTGTTTACAGTCCATTCATGAACTTATTTACGATTCATGTGGAGTTACCGTGTGGATGTGGAGTTGTTGCCATGAACCTGTCTCTAATGTGGGTCTGTGTTGCTGAGGAGGAGCCTGCCCGTGGCTAATATAGTTGTTGTGTGATGTCTATTGAGCCTCTAGGAGGCTACCTTGGGTAGCAGCCGTGGCAATGATGCTGTTGTGAGGTTTTCTTTGTTGGATGACATTGAGGAGGAGCCTCTGGGAGGCTACTTTTCGTAGCAGCCGTGGCAATGATACCTGTTGGTTATGTTTACTTGTATGCTAGCTGTTTTTGGTCGATGAGGTGTGGAGGAGGAGCCTCTGGGAGGCTACTTTGGTAGTAGCTAAGGCAATGATCCCTTTGTTGCCATGCTTGTATATACTGCCACATCGTATGATGTCTTCAGTTCCATTTCAGTAAACAAGTTCTAAAATTTCTTTATTTCCATGTAATGATGTAGATGGACTTGCATGAGCACCATGCCAGGATGGCTTCTCAAGCTGTTGCTCTTATTGTTGTATGCATTGTATTTCTGTATGGTAGGCTTAGGAGGGGAAGGTCTAATTCAGATGAGGAAGATATTTCTGTTTGGGTTCCTAGGATAGTGGTCGATGCTGAGAGGCAGGGAAACCTAGATTATAACTGCACAGAGGTTGAGTCTATAAGCATACTAAGGATGCATAAAGCTCCTTTCTTTTAGTTGATTAACCTATTTAGGGAAAGGCACCTCCTAGATGACAGCATACACACTAGTGTTGAGGAACAGGTTGCAATATTCCTCCACATCGTGGGACACAACTAGAGATTTAGGGTGGTCCATCACACCTTTAGAAGATCCATAGAGACTGTCAGTAGGTACTTTGCATAGGTGCTTTATGAAGCTAGGGAGCTGAGGGGTGAGATGATTAGAGCCCTTGATGGTGCCACCCAACCTAAAATCCTTGGGAGCCAGAGATGGAACCCATACTTCAAGGTACTTGGGTAGTTTGTATTGTGTGCTAATATTTACATAATACATGGATGGCACTCACATTCTTGCTAGAGTGCCATTTAAGATGCAGGTTGCTTTTAGAAGCCAGAAGAGTAGCACAACACAGAATGTGCTTGCTACTGTTAATTTCGACATAAGGTTCACCTATGTCCTTGCTGAGTAGGAAGGATCAGCTCATGATGCGCTGATCCTAGCTGATGCGTTAGAGCGGGATGATTGGCTGAGGGTGCCATAAGGTACATTGTCCACCCAGCTTGTTACATGCACCAGGTTTTGTTTTTTTCCACTAGGTAGGTCATGTACCCTAAATCCATTCATTTGTAGGCAAATTCTACCTTGTTGATGCCGACAACGCTTTCAGGCCTGGCTTCCTTCCTCCTTATTGGGCTGTTAGGTACCACATATCGGAGTTTGAGGGTAGGAGAACCCCTAGCAATGCCAAGAAAATATTCAACCTAAGGCACTCATCCCTCATCCCTGCGCACAACAATTGAGAGGGCATTTGGGGCTCTTAAGGGCAGGTTTCAAATGCTAGACAATAAGCCTTACCATCCATACCCCTCACAAGTTAAGGTTGTCATTGCTTGTTGTATTCTGCATAACTAGATCTTGGGGTTTGGGGTAGATGAAGTTGTACCAGGGGAGAATTTCTTCCTGCCACCCTCACAATCACAGCCTGCACCCACTCATGCAGCCATGTCACAGGAAGCTTGAGCCTGGGGTGTTTAGTGGGATGAGTGGGCTTTGGCTATGTGGCATAACAAGGGGTCTTCTAGGGTGTAGGTGTGGTAGTTATGTGATGCTGGCTAGAACTTGCTGAGACCTCTACTGTACTAAATTTAATTTGCTTTCTCTCTACATCTGATGTTCTTCAAATATTGTTTCTATTTGCACATTTGCTTTCAATTTTGTTTTCATCACCTTGAGGTTACTTTTGTTGTTGCTTTGGGGACACAAAGGGCTGCAATGACCTAACCTATCATGTGTTTGGTACTTAACGGTGTGTGCTGCGATCTCTGCTATTGTTTACCTAGGCCAATGGCTGAGGAGGACGTGTTCTTTGGTTCTGTTGCTGCTGGGTTTGGTAGTGCTGGTCAGCTACTTGCTGGTCCTGGTGCTGTTGCTGCTGCCTCTAGCCTGGGTCAAGCTGCTAGTGTTCGTGGTGTGGCTGGTGTGGGTGCTGCTGGTGGTGTTGGTGCTGTTGCTCAGGTCCTTGGTGGTGGTGGTGGTGGTGATCCTGCAGGACTGAGGGGTGCTGCTGCTGCTGGTGATGCTCAAAGATAGGGTGTTGGTGCTGGTGGTGGTGCTTAGGACAGGGTGGTGTTGGTGGTTGTCTTCCTCATCCTCTTATGAGGTGGACCACTGCCACTTTCAGGTTTATGCTGCGTCACATGTGTGAGCTGATTGGCACTGGTGTGAGGCCTGAGAAGGGCATTAAGGAGGTGCATCTGAACAAGGTGGCAAAGGCGCTGTGGGACTGGACTGGGGAGCATGTCACTGCCACTCAGGTGTACAACCACCTACATAAGTGGCAGTAGAGGTAGGGGAGGGTGTGCAAGCTGAGGGACCTCAGTGGTGCTCTTTGGGATGGTGACACCTGTAGCATCACTCTTGAGCAAGAGCACTACCTGAACCACTGCAAGGTTAGTGCCATATTATGCATTTTGTTTTTTCAATAACTTCCTCATTTTCCATTGCTAAGTTCTAACTCAATTTGTTGTTGGTCTTCTATTTTGCAGGATCATCCCAAGGACGCAGAGCTGCTCAACAAGCTCATTGAGCACTACGCCCAGATGGAGATCATCTTTGGAGGGGGCATGGCAACAGGGTGCTGGTCTATGGGTTCTGGTGAAGCGCTTGGTGTGTTCTATGGGTTTGGGGACATAGCTGAGAAGAAGGTGGACAAGCAGCACCTGGTTGACTTGACTTCAACTGAGCAACAAGTGGACCAGAAGATGGTCAACAAGCCTATTGGCTCCAGGGAGGGTTCCAAGGCCCCTGGATGCTGCATGCACGGACACCAAGTGCTCCTCCCCGCCCTCCCGGAACCTACATCGTGTCACGTGCGCCGCTGCCGCGCCCCCGCCGCACCGCGCAGCTGCTTTTGTCGGCTAACGAGGACCGTGCCGCCTGCGTCGAGGAGGAGCGCGAGCTCGGTGTCGGCCACGACGATGAGGCCGTAGTCGCACTTGGGCTCCGGTGATGGGCCCGAGCCATATGGTGATGTCCTAGTGCACCCCAACAGGGGGTTATTATCTTAAAATTTACATTGGATTGTTCAAGATTCAAGATGTGAGTGATTGAAACAAATTTGGTTATTTTCCTCACAGGCGCACTTGAATTCTTTTGGGATTAATCCCCTTCCTATGTGAGGTCACCTAGGGCACCAATCCGTCCCTTTCTCCCTCAACCATTTCAACAGCAAGAAGAACTATCCATGGGCGCCGCTCGCATGGTGGCGCCGCTCGTTGTGCTCCTACTGCAGCTTCTGCTCCACTTGATGGGAGCAGCTGCTGTTGAGGTTGATGATGAGGCCGCGGCACTGCTCGAATTCAAGCACGTGTCTATGTCTGCCGACCCGAACAGTGCGCTCGCGGGCTGGCACAAGGCGAACTCCACCTCCACCTCCGGCTCGCCGTGCGTGTGGGCCGACGTCACATGCGCGGATGGCGGCCGCGTCTGCGAGCTCAACCTCTGCGGCATGTCTCTCGCCGGCCGGCTCAGGCTGGACGCGCTGCTCACGCTCCCGGCGCTCTAGAGCCTCGACCTCCGCCGCAACGGGTTCCGCGGAAACCTCGCCGCTCACCACGCCGCGCTGCCACCATGGACACAGCCGCCGTGCGTGTCGGACACGGACGGGTGTGCGGGAGGAGGCGGACGGATGTGCGGGAGGAGGAGAAATAGAATGAAAATGAACCAATATCTTCATAATCAGTGGCAGGTGGGTAATTTTCTGCCCCAAAAGCAGCTGAAAGTACGGGGGAAGGTGCTTTTGGTTTTGTACTAGAGCAAAAGCAGCTTTTGGCCTAAAGCATCTGTGACTTTTAGACCCTTTGGTTGGCTTTTGACTTTTGCAAAAGCAAAAACAGGTTGAAAGGCCCAACCAAAGGCATACTAAGCTTGAGCAGGTGCACCCTGACCTCTACAATGTTGTGATGCTGACCCTGACTTCTTTGAGGAGGCTCTAATCGTTGCTCTTAGCCACCTCCTGGACAACAAGTCTAAGGGCAATGCATTTGTCAAGATGGGGGACAACCACCACACCCTTTGGCTCAGGACTTAGCTGGGCAAGCACTACTACTAGTCATGTGGTAGCTGTTGATGCCTTCTAGCTCAGGGAAAACAGTTGGGCAAGTCTCCATCCCTGACCACTTCCTTCTTTTGCACAGATCTCTATATACATAGGTCTGACTTGTTAGGGTGTAGCCTCACTTGCACCTAACCTTTTGTGGTGGTTTTTTGTTTCACATGGGAGTAACTAATTACTAATTAGGTTTTATGGTAGCATGTAATTAGGTTTTATAGTAGCATGGCAAGGTTAAGAACGTTGCTACTAACTATTTGCTAAGGAACTGCATGGTTAGTAAGTATTGTAATATGATGGATCTAATACTACTATATGCCTATGATGCTTGTGATGTGATGCCATGTATGCCTGTTTAGATGATATCCTATTTACTTTACCTAATTTGTTGCCATGTTGACTTGTTTCTACTTTGCTTTTAACTTGCTGTTTCATATGCTATATGTTCCTGCTATTCTTTAGCTTGCTGTTTATTTTCCTATTCTTTAAGATGCTGTTTAATTTGCTACCATGTTTAATTTGTTGTTATTTAACTTGCTATTTATTTTCCTATTCTTTAAGATGTTGTTTAATTTGCTACCATGTTTAATTTGTTGTTCTTAACTTGCTGAAGTTGTTGACATGTTTCAGTTACTTTTTTCCTGCTGCTATTTCCCTATTCTTTGACCTGTGATGATTAGTAATGGGTAGGACAATGATGAAGTGACACTTCTATTCTGGTTTTTCTTTGTGCTGTTCTTTGTTTGGTGTTTGTAAGCTTTATTGCCTCTGTTATACTCTTTCTTCTGCTCTTTTTGTGCTACTTTTGAGTTCACCTGTCTATACGACATTAGGTGGAAATTTAATTTCTAATATGAGGCCCAACATACTTCTTTCCATGCCTGTGATGCATTTGTACTGAGCAATCTCATATTAGCTGCTTTTTTTATGTTTGCTTATTTGGGGATGATGAGCCTAAATTTTTCTCTGACCCAGCTAGATGTGGATCTAATCTTGTCGCTTTTTGTGATCGAACTGCAGTTGTTTGAATGCTAGTGTTTGAGGCAGGATATCATATTGGTGAAGCAAATGCTTTCATTATGGTGAGGTTTCTATTTTTTTTATATTTGCTCTTAAGATTTTACTGTAATGTATGCAGATGATGACAGGCTTGCGAGTGCGCTTGGTAGGTTGCATTCCCCAAGCTCGATGTGGACCTTGGTCAAGTTGCCTTATGGTGACTTGAGCAACATCCGCTCGAGCTTGGCGAGTAGAACCTCTCAATATGGCATAAGCAACCCTCTTTGATGCCTCCATGTAATTCTTGGCGATGATGTAAAGGTGGTAGCATGCATGACGCAAGATGATGCCTACATATTGAGGTAAATAAGGTATATCTTGCCTTGATTATTAGGCAGCTCATTGGCGCATGCATCTGCACCTGAGCTGAACCTAAATAAGAACCCACTTGTCTCTTATGTTGCTGCCTTGTTGATTTGCTTTGCATTAGTGTTGTTTCTGTGGATGGTGATGATTGGATGGCGATGCTCACACCAGCTACCAAACGCACCCCTTAGGACCCTAGCAGGTGTTAGCTCCTTGTGATGCGGTTTGGGGTTCCTCTGACTGCCTCACTAAGAGGCAACTCTTACATCTGTTCTATTGTTAGGCAAGTACTACACTTGATCTGAGCCATGCATCATTTTGTATCCAATGATGACTGACCAAATGGGTTATGTCTGATGCTTTTGTTCACTCTTATCTGATTTCACTAACTTGATTTTGGTTATGTTGCCCATGTTGATGCTTTTCGTTTGGAAATAAGGCTTGGAGATGTTGCCTGCTGCTAAGGCACATGGGAACCCGCTCAGGTTCTTATACTTACTAGCTTGAGCCATTTTGAGGTGATGATGAGTTGGTTTTATGCAATTCTCATAAATTGATTGTCATTTTTCTCAATCTTGATCAATTTGTTGTTCACATTGTAGATTCATAGCTTGATGGACATTCTTTGATCTCAATTTTGTTGTCGTTGTGGTTCTCCTTGTGTGGTGTTTGATTCATGTTAGCATTTCTAAGTTATTATTGTTCTCTGTCATGTTCCTGCTCCAAGTTGTCCAAGTTGCAAGATGTTCCTGCTCCAATTTGCTTATAACTGTCATGCAAGAAAAGCTCTAAATACGGTCCTTTGTAAATCTGGTTCACATTTGTACTGTTGACATCCCTATTTAGTTGTGAATTAATTCAGTTTACGTATACATTATTTTCTTCAGTGTGTTTCTGGGTACCTGAGGACGAGGGGTAACCTTCACCAGCACCTGCGCTTGGTGAGAGAACCTCTCCCCTGTGTAGCCTACCCAATGCTATCTTTAGATGGCAGTTTGGATTAGTTAAGATGAGTTGCTAACCGACACCTTCTCAGCCCACTAGTGTCATGGATGCAGATTTGCCGATCACATCTGTGCACCCATGGGCGCCTGACCCGTCTGGCTGTAGCAAAGTTCATGGGCCAGGCAGCCCATGCTACCAAACGCGCCCATCGCGTCTCTCCGCCGCCGCAAGCGACGGAGATGGTGGCGGTGACAGCGGTGCCTAGAAGAGGAGAATGGAGGCCCCTCGGCCTCAGGGGGAAGACCCGGAGGCAATCCCAGGCGCTTCTCTGTCTCCGCGCTCCAACTCTTGCTCTGCTCCTCAGCAGTTAACTCCGGGATCTGCTCGCCTGCCCTCGACTACCTCCAGGAGCTCGACTTCCACATCGGCGATTTAATCTATTTGCAGTCAGAGCTATTGCTGCCGGATTCTACATTCCGCTTCTCGGCCACCCTCCGTCTGGCCACCATCAGCAAATGCCACATTCTAGAAGGCATTGTCGAAGCACTTCACTTCCCTCAGCTCAGGGAGCTTGCTCTTGATAGTGTCCGCATCTCGGATGACTCACTACAGAGCATAATTGCTGGATCTCCTGTCTTGGAGTACTTGCTGATTAGCCGCAGCTGTGGCTTCAGTCGTGTATGCATCAACTCCCAGAGCCTTATAGCCATTGGTGTGCGGAATTTCTCTGGGGAACTCGTTATTGAGAACGCCCCATCGCTTGAAAGGCTGCTGCAACTTGAACTATTTCAGGGCCTTCATGTATCCATAATTGCAGCACCGAAACTGGAAACCTTGGGCTGGCTTTCTGACCGTGATCACTACTTCAAGCTGGCATTTGGCACTAAAGCAGTTCAGGTAGTAGCGATCCTACTCCTTGCCTTCACAAGGCTTCTTCCTGAATCAGAAAATTTTATATTTATCTACATTTATGGAGATAGACTAATGCAATGCTCTATGTTTGTTAAAGGACTTGCATTCTGTCAGCATTATGGCAGTGGTGTGCAATATCAAGATTCTAGCTGTTGATATTCATACTCTTAGCCTGGATATGGTTCTGGATTTAATGAGATGTTTTCCATGCTTGGAAAAGCTGTACATCGAGGTAAATAGTTCGTAGTGTTGACTATTGGCCTACTCTCTGTTGGTCAACTTATTATGTGTATCCTTGATATGAAATTGTTTTTTCCCCATTTTTTTTCAGTTTTTTCGGTCAGGGGACAGAAATTCCTGGCGTGCGTAAACACCGTGATGTTATTAGATGCCTTGATGTCCGTCTGAAGACAGTAGTCTTGAAGAATTATTGAGGCATCAAGTCACATGTTAACTTTGCTTCATTCTTTGTATTGAACGCAAAAATGCTGGAGTCAATGACATTTGAGCGTGGAGCCCGCCATAATCAAAAGTTTATTGCTGAGCAGTATAGCTTACTTGAGCTTGAGAAAAAGGTTTCGAGAACTGCGCAGTTTTATTTCACAGTTTATAGATTTTGGGACAAAAATGTGACACGTATCAAATATATGTCCATGATTTGTCAATAACCAATCCCTTTGAATGTAGATATTGAAGCCGGGTTGGTGCGTGTAATTGAGTAGTTATTCTTGCCTAGCTCATTTCCACATATGTATTTTGTTCATACTCAATCTGTTCTCTTTTGTGTAGTGTTTCGTAATGTGTACTACTCGTTTCGTAATGTGTACTACTCTTGAACCTTCTGATACAAGAACTGTGCATACTGTTTCTCTTGAGTCCTACTATATGGAGCCATGCACCCAGATTGCATTGGTGAATGAGGGCTAATCAACAATGGCAGCCACAGGTGTAGAAGATAGCATCATGATGCGCTCAGTTTTTCTTGAGAGCACCATTTAAATGATTTCATGCATCGCACTTCTACATGGTTTGACTATTCCTTTTCTCCTTATAAATCTTTCAATAGAGCTATAAATTTCCGGTAGTGCTCAGTGTTTGGATCCGGGTAGTAGTCGGGGTTCTCGATCTCATCCACGTCGGATTGCGATCTGGACAAGGCCGCCTGATAAATAGTGATCGCGTCGTGGAGTTCGAACGGGAATCGACTCTAGGAATAGTCCGACTCACACGATGGTTTATGTGTCGACTCATGCGAGTCAATCCGACTGATGGAAGAAAGTCGAGTTGTACTCGGACTCGTCCCCCAGCTTCTGATTAGGTCAGAAATTGATAATTTGCCGAAATTCTTGACTAGGTTCTCCAGAGCTTCACGCTGGAGCTTCATGATTGGCTGCTTCTTCTCGGGACCGGCGCGATGTGGTGGCGGAAACTTTCGGCTCTATCCGCGACGCAAACCCAAGAGCCGAGGACGAATGTTGCGCCTTCTCCGAATGCGACAATTGGCTTGATGATGACTTATGCCATTGAGTTCGCCAATGGATTCTCAGCGAGATCCTCTACCTGACGCACCAGCTATCGGTGTTTAGACCCGGCAACCTACCGAGGGGGTGCCCAAGGTAGTGTTTTGGTCGGTAGGGCTCGTCGAGATCAGAAACTCGGAGGTAAACGCAGACACACGATTTGGACAGGTATGACCACTAGATTGCGTAATACCCTACATCCTGTGTGTTGGTTACATTGAAGTGCCTTAGAGGGGATCCCTGCCTCACCTTATATAGTCGGGGGCAGGGTTACAGGTCAGTTGATTACCAGATCCATAGATGTATGTGCGCCACTTATGCATGCAACTAACGAAGATGCGGCCCTCTTTGGCCGGAACCTGCAGGCATCACCGGCTCCTCGGTCCAGCAACTGTAGACATCCTAAAATTATCCCATTCTAGATAGTTAGCTCTTCTTTATTACCTCTGCTTCGTGGCCACTCAAGTCACAGCTTAAACTTTTATTAGCTTGCTAAGCATAAAAAAAAAAGGTTTTACCAATAAAAATATTAAGCAACTGTTGGCTATTTTTAATGCACAATGAAAAATTCAAGGATGGCTTTTCAAAGTCCAATATTTTTCTTTTTCTATTTTATTGTGACAAATCTTTGTTGAACTCGCTAGTTATTAGGCACTTAACGGGAATAGATAGTTTTACTAAATGCGGCATAAAACCTACGCGTTTTTCGAATTGTTAACAGCAACAAAACTCTATATGGCTACATTGTAGTTGATGTGCAATGAAGTTTAATTTTCTCCATAACACCAACACTTTATAATTGTTGCCGTTAATATTATTCCAAAAATAACTAAGACATCTACAAACAGGAATCAATCCATATTACAAGTAGGGTAGAGGAACAACACTTTCAAGTAACAGTGTTACCTTATTATTGTTTTCTTTTTTTAGATTAAGTATTATTGTCTTCTATTTCTTTGCTGATACAAAAGCATCAAACACGCTTCCACTGCAACACACCTAGACTTGATATTAATTATAATATATGGGCAGAAAAATGAATTTAATTTTATTATTTTTCTTAAATTCATATACATAGTTTCCCGAAGTTTCACAATTTTTAGAAATTGAAAACAATTATTGAAGGTAAAAGGTGACTGTTAAATGTATTGGATTGTTCCTCATTTCATTGAATATATTTCTAGTAGTGTTCCACAACTTTTACTGTTTCGGTCTCAGATAATTATTCAAGCGTTTGTGATGAACTCACTGAAGCCTAAATAGATAAGAAAAATACAATCTACAAGCTAGGCTTAGCACTGTGCTGAAATCAGTGAACTAAATAAAATATATAAAATATTCAGTTACCCCTTTGAATTTTTTTGAATGTTTTGCGGATAATCAGTGAACCAAAGATAATATATAAAATAACTGCCGGTCTGCAAGACCATGCTTGGTGTGTCTGCACGCTGTGCCTGCGCGGTTGCGCCTACTATCACTTGCCGTCCATTCTAAGGATAGAGCTGCTCCGCCAACTGTTGAGCTCTAGGCTTGCTAAATAAACGCCTGCAGGCATCCTAAATTGTCCGGCTCTAGGGCTGCTCGGTTCTTTTCCCCGACCTTGCCACGTCACGTTTAAGGCTGCACCGAACTCGAGGCAAACAAAATGAGGACCAAAACTTTCTTTTGATGAGAATGCGTAAGCCAAGGTGCAGTTGCAAAGCAAGCACCGGCCTAAGCAAACACGAACCAAAATACGCTAATGATTTTGATGTGGACCCAATTTTGATCTGCAGGCGGTATCACTAACAAAGAGTAGAGGAAAGTCCCCTGTGTCGCTTCTCCTAGGGGGCGACTCGAGCGGAACCCGAGTGCCCCGCGCCATCGCCCTCCTCTAGCGCCCTCCCCCACCTCGTTGTCCCCGAGTGGCCGCTGGAAGCCCGTGTGGCCACAAGGAAGGCGGCGACGGGGCTCCCTTCTCCCTTTTCTTAGTTTTTTTTCCTTCCCTCGCCATCCATGGTGACTGCAACGGGACCTCCCCTCAGGCTGGCTCCTATTGTTCTTCGGCCGAATCCACCCCACTGCGACCTCCACCACCGGATCTGCAGGCTGCCGGGTCTTAGCCGAGCGTCGGGGGCCACACATGGTGCTACGGAGGCTGCGTGCATGGAGGCACGACGACGATGAGGCCGCGTGCGCGAGTAAGGAATGTTGTAGGAGGTTGTCTAGCGATGTTGATGAGGCTCTGTGCTGGTGGTGGCATGGTGTTCCTGTCGACGCTGGTGGTGAAGTGCGGAAACACCGACAAAATCCTAGCTGGTTATACTGGCTTCGACAATGGCGATGCCCTCGAGCGCCGTTCCCTCCTTGTAGGTGTCGTCTTTGTGTTTCCACCCCTTCTCTAGCCGACGTCAGATAGGTCTCGCCAAGGCGATGAGCCACAGTCTCTAGAAGCCTTGGTTCCGACCACGTGGTATTTCTAGAAGTTCAATGGCGGCAAGGTGAAGGTGAAGTTAATGGAGCGGCTCAGTAACTGTGTCACTCCTGGTAGCGAAAGATCCTTAGCCTGGAGTCCGGCAACGGAAGAGATGAGGCCCCGTTTGCTTTAACGTGATGTGTCCGAGGAGTAGTTTTTGGTGGTGCAAGTGGCGAGGCCCCAGCACGTTCGAGTTAGCCTTGGAGGGTTTCAGGATCCAGTGCGGTACTTCGGTCAGTTGGTGTGTTCAGTGCTGCAGCGGCACTTCGGCGATGGGTCCTACATGGCGGTGACCTTTTCGGCATGGTGTGGTGTGCCCTCCTTTTGACTTCTACTAACGTGGGGTCATGATCGGGAGATCGACGATCGCATGGGTGTGACCTGAGGGTGACGGCGGCATGGTGCCAAGCTGGAGGGGGTGTGGTGGCTAGCTACACAGCTTGCAGTGGCCGGCGGCGATCAGCATTGCATGGTAGTGGCTCGTTCGACATGAGACATCATCAGGAACGACGGCACTTGCAGTGAAGACGACTTATCGACATAATCTCCCAGGTTTTGGCGGTGCAGCGTGGTATGGAGCGTGGTTTTGAGGTTTGTGTGATCCGGGTTGCCAGTCCAACCCGTTATGTGTTGATGGTTGTTGTGAGAATAGTTATTGTGGTAGTTTTTTTATTGTCCAATTTGGATTTATTTTTTAATATAATCAGCAGCTTTCTGCCCGGTTCATTTTTAAAAAATTGGTCTGCATGCAAAACATGAGGATGCGCATGCATTCCAGAAAGACATCGGTTGGGACTGAGCCAATCTCACCAACACCATCCACGGAAAGTCCGCTCTGGAGATCACTCAGATCAGCATAGCCATAGTGAGCTCATCATAGCCATAGTGAGATCAGCATAGCTGTAGTGAAATCATCAAATCTGTCAGCTTCTCATGCGCAGGCGTTTCCGAGAGAAACAGCAGCAAATGACGCTGACCGCAGGCCAGACCGACCAGGTGTTCGGCAGCATCCTACAATCTGTTTGTGATCCGGTGCTCCATGATTTCTGAGAGCCCATGGTTCAGCGGAAGCTAATTCCATCTGATCAAGAACAGAAACTTCAAAATTAGAACTGATGGCACCACAACGTGACAAATGCCGAAAACATATTGAGAAATGAGAACACAGAAACATGGCATTGATACGATGGAGTACAGGAGAACAGCATACAAGAAACGATGACAGAACAAGGCAACAACACCTTATTACACACAAAAAAAGAAAACACACAAGCTCTTATTAGGCGCATCAGAAACAACAGGTTCTGATCGCTGCTTTTTCTTCACTTCTCAACCAAATCGGGCCTCGACCGCATCACCCTTCACAGCACCGCAGACAGGGCATGCTGTTGTCTCTGCTGCAGTTCTCGCCACACTTGATGCTTCATCTCCAGAGCCAGGAGCATCTACGTCATTGGATGAAACATGTGAGTTTGTTTCCTGCTGCACCGGAGGAAGCCTACGGATAAGTGAGTCATTCGTCTCAAGTGCCATCACAGCAAGCTGCTGTGCATTTTCTAGATTCTCTTGCTTCCTCTGCAACTCTATGCGCAAGCCGGCTATCTCTTCATCCTTCTGAACCAGTGCATCAGTTAACAGAAGGTTCAGTAGAGTTGCGTTTTGTATAGAGATTTCCTGCTGCTGCGACACACGAACCTGCTCGTTCTGTTTTTTTGAAGAAACAAAGAGCACAAGTTAGACAACATCTGTCAAAAACTCAGAACCAAACCGGTGCGCAAAAAGTCACTTACGTAGAGTTGGAGGACCTGATCCAACTGCAGCCTGTACTGCTCAAGGGAGAAGCGAAACGGCGCAGGATTTGTGCCATCCAAAGGAAGGCCATTTGCTTGTTGCCCCTGAGGTTGATCGGCATGTTCAGAATGGCTATTGAGGTTGTCCATTGCAGATACCAGAGACCAGACTGAAAGGTGTGTTCGATACAGTGCGAAGGAGGAACCTTATATAGGAGCGGAGTCGAGGTGCACAATTAATGCCAGTGAATCCAGAAAGATGTATCTCAAATATACTTATTTAATTCGCAGAAGCGTTTCAGAACGTCATCTGTCCGGGTACTCTTGACTCTTACCTGTCTAATATACATCTCCACTGGAGTTTTGTTCAACACAAAGTTGGTCAAACTTACCGTTGATAATTTAATGACGTATGCTCCATAAATCTTGTCGCATTGTATTTAGTAATATATGCATGGCTTTAATCTAATAAATTTGCTACTTATTTGGTAGAGGATTTGTAGCCCAAAGGCTGGCACTTGCTTAAGCCACGGCGCATGCATGTTTGTTCATTGTCTATATAAATAAACATAGGATATATGCTTTGTTTGGTGTCTATTAAACTTAACTAAAGACTGAAGTTTGAAAATGGTTGAGATTGTTAGCATTCATTGGCAAGCATCTAGTGAAGGAATCTTTTCCGAGCCACCCTCATGCTTACCAAAGTGCAAGCTATATCCAACAATTGAAGCCAAATAAAAGGGCAAACACTTTCTATAAGTAACCGAAGATGGAACCTAGGTCTTGGCAAATGGAGAAACATAGCTCTTTCAACACATTATCTGGAAGTACATGCAGCGAAATATATATCAACAAAGCCAGAGAAATGCCTCAATTTTATCTTAAGTCACCAGGTAAAGTAAAGAACTGTAGGAACAAGATTTTGTTATGTTTATACACAATGAAAAGAATACTAAGCACTTGTGAAAGACAATTTCTCAAAGTTGTGAGGGATTCGTATAAGCTGAAACTTAGAGAAATTTAAATAGGTCTACAGGAGGGGATGAATGAGCAAAATTATTCACAATAAAAAATCCAGGATGCTGCCTTACAAAAATGTTTACTGTAGCTAAATTTTTTTTGGGCATAAATTCACCATCTACAGAGTTAACAGATCATAGGGGTGCACAAAGGGCATGTGCATGATATAGTTCAAGTTAAGTTCCTATGGAAAATCACATAAGCACCTTGTGAAGAGACCTTTTCAGCATGGCGCTCTGCACTTCATTGGTTCTAGCACTATCACATAAATCATAACACTAATAATAGCATTATTTGATTAAACAACCCATGGTTCTGGGGTAATAAATAATCCGAACACTACAAATTTGAGAATTAATTGTATGGACAAAGTAAAATTGTCTCAATTCTCATTACCTCCAACTCTGTTGCATTCTGTGTACGAAGCAAAGTTGACTTGCGCTCTGATGCCCAGGTACATTCCCACATTCCCAACACTACAGTCTTGATATGGATGTCATAGTTTTGGATAAAATTCTTGTTTTAACTATGCCACAAATTCTGCCCGACTGATCCACATGCCTGGAAACACACATACATGAAAAAAAATCAGTCACTGTGGTATGAAGATTCACATAATAATAAGTCAACTGAAAAAAATGGTCCTGAACAAACTATAGTGAAGAACTGTGACCTGTATGTACAACTTCTCCAAACACGGAAAGCATTTCATCAAGCCAATAGCCAAATCCAGCTCAGTAACCCACGAATTGACAGCCAAAATCTTGACACTGTGCAGTACCGTCATCAAGCTAACAGCATTCAATCCCTTTATCAAGCATTGGACAAATTATCAAGCTGTTTGCAAATGCAGATGCTACAAAAATTCTCTGTAAATGAAATTGAAATTAGCAGCCTGGATAAGAGGCAAAATGGCGCAGCTACCTGAAACTCTGTGCTGCCAAACACAAGTCTGGAGAAATTGGACTGACCAACAGAAAAGCATAATATCTCCAGTTAGCAGTTTAGGTGCAGTGACTGCAGACACATTGAGGCCAAAATATTCAGCGTAGAGCAACCTTTCAAGACAAGGGGCATCGTCGATGATAAGTTCCGAAAAGGCGAAAACCGAAGCTCAGAATCTTGATAGCATTCAGCTCGCACTCCGATGCCCCTTAGGCTGCTGGAGGTGATCCGAGCACAACCAAAGCCAGTGCAATTGCTAAGCAGCAAGCACTCCTCAAGATTGGGCGAGACGGGGCAGCTGGAGATCAAGCCGTGCAGTGAGCCCCTCTGAAATGGTTACCTCTTCAAGTGCGAGCTCCTTGAGCTGGGGAAGCTGGAGCGATTGGGCGAGACCGTCGGGGATGTGGCATTTTCTCAAGGCTGCGACGCGGAGGGTGGCCAAGAAGCGGAGCGTAGACGCCGGAGGCAGGATGAAATCAATCTCCTCAAGATTGTCGAGGGCGGGTGACCAGAGCCAGGCGTCCATAGCGGCGGGGCGGTCCTCGAGGTAGTCCGCAGGAACGCAGAAGCGGCGGCACGGGCCCCAGTGGACGGAGAGGATGCGGGAGACGACGCCGGCGAAGGCCTCCCTATTGGAGGGGAGGTCGCTCTGGTCGAGGTTGAGTGGCGCGAAGCACGAGAGGAGCCGCCACCGCGAGGCGAGGTGCGGGCCCTGTCCGTGGAGGGGAGGAGCGAGATGATGCCGCCGATGATGGCGTCGGGGAGGCCGCTAATGCGGTCGACATCACCGGCTCCTCGTTCCCCTCCAGCACCGGGTGGCGGCGCTGGTTCTTGGCTATGGCTGCTCCTCTTTTTCTTTGCTGCAAGTTCGGGATTGGATGCCTCCATGGCCGTCATTGCCGGCGGCGGGGACTCGTCGGCCTCGAGCTAATCCGATCTCTTCTTAGCACTGGATCCAGTCGCCTCCATTCCGTCGCCGGCTGACGGCGGCTTCGGAGCAGCATGCGCCGCCGCTCTGAGGTGTGTGTGTGTGTGAGGAGTGCGAGAGTGGGATGGGCTAGATTTTACGGCCCATCTACAACGCGACCCTTATGACAACAGTATACTCCGTATATCAATCAGACACCATGTGTCGCGCGTGACTTGCCCGAACTGCATTCTTCCCCTTCCATTGGCGCGCCTGCCTGTAACATCTCTATTTTTGGAGCATTTAAAATTTCACTAAAATTTTGAGCCTTTCCCAATTTATCGAACAAGATAATTTATTTTACTTTATTTTAATAGTTTGGAAACATCAAAACCATTTTTTAATTTAAAACCTCTCATAAACTTCACTCATATGTATCATGCATTTGCTTGCTCGTAGACCCTAACTCCATAACGTGCACAATCCTATTTGAACTCGAATTATATTTGAATTCAAACAAAACTCCAAACCTTCTCGAAAATATGGACCTCTATTCAAACTTGACCAAATTAAACCTTCTTTCGAAACTCTATCTCGGCCATAGGCCGAAGGCTAAGCCGGCCGACCATCTTTTTTTTTTATTTCCATTTCTTTCTTCAGGCTAGCTCGATCTTACTTTGCCCAACTCACACGCCGGCCTAATTCCCATTCAGCCTATTATTCCCTCCTCTTTCTTTTGAATTTTTTTATTTTATATTTTTTTTAACAATTTTGCAAAAATAAATAGTCGAATGAAAAATTTGCAGAAATAGACCTATGCTACCGTACGAAACGGCGGTGAAGAAGCATCCCTGGTTGAAACGGCGGTAAGGGAACCTACTCCAGCTTACCAACCCCTCCCCCCGTCCGGCGGGCTGCCCACGGGATGCAGCGGAGCGGCGGTCGAGGCTCTCCTGCCGCGTGATTTGGTGGATTTGGCGGGCCGCCGTTTGAATTGGCGGAAGCGGACCACTTCCGCCAAATGAGCTGGTGGGGCTTCCCCATATAAAGGAGACGCGCGGCCGTCTCGGGCTCTCTCCCAGTTCATTTTCACGCGCCATGCTAGAGCGAGAGCCGAGCGAGCCAGACCGAGAGAAGAGGAAGGGAGGGAGGGAGAGGAGAAGGAAGGGAGGAAGGAGAAGGGAAAGAAGGGAAAGGAAGGAAGGAAGGGAGGAAGGGAGGGAGGGGGAGGGGAGATTGAGAGTCCGTTCGTCACTTCCTTAGAGGTATTTTTTTGAATCCTCTAGTTTAATTAGTTTAGTTAGTGTAGTGGATAGATATAGTTAGTTTAGTTGGTTTAGTAGTGTAGTTAGTTTAGTTAGTTTAGTTAGTGTAGTTTAGTTATTTTTTCTAATCCCATTCACAGTGTAGTTAGCTTACTCAGATTAGTGGATTTAGCTTAGATATTTAGTTGATAGTAAAATTAGTTTGTTGATTTATGTAGATTAATCTTAGATGAATATTATTTGCAGTGCTAAGGTTATATTATGTATAGGTATTCAGGATGTAGTTTCAGAGGTAGTTGGAATTATTAGATTTAGTTAGAACTTTTATTCTTGTCACGTATATTGACCCGCTGTTTAGGGTTACATTAATGTAGTAATATTTTGTAATAGACTATGATAGTATCATGTATATTGCCATGGTAAAATGAAATGACTTAGTTCGTAAGGTTGGATCGTATATTGAAATGTAGATGTCGTTCGGGTTAACTGATTTAAGTTATTAAGAGTAACTTGCACTGTTCGCGTCGTGTGTATTGGCACGCATATCGAAAACTTTATATTTTCAAGTGTTCTATGGTCCGAGGGAGGTTAGATACGGTCCAAAAGGGGTAGATTTGAGTGGATTTCAATCTTTCTGCAAGTATTTACCAAGCGTAAGAGAAAGGACTGAGGTATATGCACGTGTCTTTGTAAGAATTTCGGTCTTGATAGAGATCAAGTGGATGTGTCTGTTAGGGTTGTAGTGAGGAGATGGCCTGACATAAATTTTTAGGAGCTGATCCCGTTTGAAGGAACCTAGAACTACTGGGCTTATGTAAATGGTTGCACGAAGTGCGGTTTACCGCTCATATTGTATGTTCAAGTGTTCACGAAGGCTGGGTCTAGCAGTCAGATGGAAGAAAATGTGGGAAGTGCTGAAGTTGAAGCCGAGGAAGGTGTGGAGAGTACTGATGGGCAAAATGAAGAAGTTCATGAAGAGGGGGCAGAAGAGGGAGATGCAGAGGATAATGTTGCAACCCGCGAGCCAAATGGGAAGGTTGGTGAGGGGGAAGACATGCCTGAGTTAGTTGAGCAGGTGGAGAGGGAAGGAGAAGAGGCTAATGGTGCCATGGATGATGACTCGTCGGATGAGAAAGATGCTTACCCTATCCAGCGGAAAACTTATGACCATTCCGCTCTACAGGTCAACGTAGGGGAAAATATCCCTTAGGAGTACAGGGAGAATGAGGTTTGCGTGGGTGCTATGTACCACAGTGGGGATGAGGTGAGGGCAGCTGTGAAGCGATGGTCCACTTGATCTTTGCAGCGTCAGTCTAGGGTGGTGAAGAGCAACCCGGCGGTGTATGATGTGTGCTGTGTGAGAAGCAATTGCCCGTTTAGGGTGCACGCATACAAGGAGAAGTGGAAAAATTACTGGGAGGTGATTAGAGTGGTTGAGCACCAATGCTTACTGGATGAATTGGAAGGAACAAACCGCAAGCTCACTGCTGATTTTGTTGCTCAATACATGTATCCTCGCATAGTGAAGAATCCCAGCTTCGAGCCCAAGTTGATTGTTTGTGTCATAGATGAGAAGTTCAAGACAAGATTAGCTACAACAAAGCCTACCGAGCCAAGTAGAAGGCGCTGGAGATGAAGTGGGGTACGTACGAAGCATCGTATGACAACCTCCCTCTCCTATTGCACACCATATGCCAAAGGAACCCAGGAAGCTACTACGACCTAAAAGCCTATCCATGTGCTCAGTTTCTAGGCAAACAGGTCCTGCAGTGGTCATTCCTTGCATTGGGTCCTTGCATTGAGGCTTTTCAGTGATGTCGCCTAGTCATTTGCATTGATGGCACATTTTTATCTGGAAGGTACAAGGCACAATCTTGATAGCTATTGGGTTCGACGGTAATAATCAGGTGTTGCCACTGGCGATCACCTTTGTGGAGAAGGAGTCTGGAGATAGCTGGTATTGGTTTCTGGAGAGGGTGAAGCAGATGATTATGAAGGACATGGAGGGTGTTTGTCTAATTCATGATCGGCACAAAGTCATTCTACAAGCAATCAAAAACTACAGAATGGAAGTGTGCAGCGTTTCAGGGTGCTGATATGGCCGGACTTGAAGAGTAGGTGGTGCATGAGGCACATAGGTGCAAACTTCCATAGTCAATTCAAGAACAAGTCCCTTGTGAAAATGTTCAAGCGGCTATGCAGCCAGAATCAGGAGAGGAAATTCAACCTGCTATGGAAGAAACTTGATAAGCTTACAAAGAAATAGTTCGAAGATCTAGGCAAGAGGCTGGTAAACAACGAGGCCAACCACCCTGTGTCTCTGGAGGATGTTAGACTTGATGGTCAGAATGTCAAGTGAAGACGGGAAAGGTCCATGAAGATCTTCTCACAGTGGATTGAGCATGAGCTGAAGGAAAAGTGGACATTACTCTATAACAAGGGAGGTGCTCGGTGGGGAATAATGACTACAAACCTAGCTGACGTTTACAACTGGATCCTGCGCGGTGTTCGGGGACTACCCTTTGTTGGTATCGTGGAATTCTTCCTGTATCGCACCATGAAGTACTCAAAGAAAGGTACCATGTCACTGATAACTCAATGCGCGACAATCACAAAATTTATGGGTACAAGATTACAAAGTACATGGAGGAGGCGATTAAGAAGGCTCATAAGCATCGTGTTAATGAAGTGGGAGCCGTGGAATGATAGTTCAAGGTTGTTTGCAGGGACAAAGGTCGATTGGGGGAGGCACGAGAAGCACACACAGGAGTGCATCATCAGCAATGAAGGGTGTGTTTGCTCTTGCCAGAAGCCAAGGTTGCTACACAGGGCTTACACCCATGTCATTGCTGCATGCATCGAGGCAGGGGGACTTCAGCCTTGTCGGTTCGTGCCGCATTACTTCCTGAAGGAAACTATATGGCACACTTCGAGGAATGAGATTTATGGATATCGTTTACTAGGAAACTTCGTAAACAATCCTGGTAATGCTACGCGCTATATTCCTGATCCTGATTTAGAAATGTTCCAAGGGGTCGGGCGACGCAACAAAAGATGCATCCGGAACAACATGGATCATCCTGAAGCCGGTCCTGATGTCCGCCTCTACTCCTAGTGCCATGAAATTGGTCACACCTACAAGAACTGCCCTACAACGATATATGGAGGCAGAAGTAGCCAAGCTAGACCATCAAGCGGTGACGCAAATGCTGCATTGCATGGTCGAGGTCAGGGTTGGGGTTGTCATGCACGTAGCAACAATGACGGGCTTCTGTGATTCATGTCTTGGATGTTTGTGAACTCGTTGTGTTTTATGTTTGTGAAGTCGTTGTGTTGTATGTTTGTGAACTCGTAACTTAGGCAAACCTTGTCATATGTAATGTCATTTGTGACGTTTGTCGTATGTCAAGAGACTCTTGTATTTCTGAGATTGTGGAATGTAACCTAAGTTATAGTACTAAGACATTGTAATATTTGCATATTGTGTACTATTTCATTTATGCTGCCTTTGCAATATGTCATGTCTAGTGCATTTTATTTCATTTATGTTTTGCCTCTATTATTATTTTTGACGCGTACTTATATTTTTCGTGTTCCAGGTATAGCGCAGCAGGTTCCAGAGGGGTATCAGACCCCTGAGTTGCTCGACCCTACCTTGGACTGCCTTCACAGGTCGTTCATGTAAGTCGTACGGGGTGCGAGGCTGGGCATGCTTCAGGCACATGTCCCGCTTTTGACGATGCCGATCGACACCCGTTGGATTCCGAGGTATATCGTACTTAGTTAAGTAAATGGAAAGTCCTAACATGGCATTGTTTGAACTAATAAATGGTATGCATCCTACAGGTTATGCATTGCAGGCCTCCTCCCTCTAGCGAGGTTGGTTGAGGGAGACGTCGACGTGCGGGGGGGGGGGGGGGAGGGGGGCAGAGAAGTCGACATGGTTCCACTTTGACATGTCACTGCTAGCAACTCTTCTAGACCGTTGGCAGCCTAAGACGCACACTTTCCACCTCATAGTGGGTGAGATGGCCCCAACACTCGAGGACGTCTCCCTCCTACTTGGTCTTCCTTGTGCTGGGCAGGCTGTTGCCGCGGTGGACGTGCTAGTTAGTTGGCGTGAGGAGCTGTTGGCCCGGTTTGCCCCTGTTCAGCGGAACAATTGGGCCGAGCCATACTGGACCTTCAGCACGACACATGGGCCCCCGAAGAAGTGCCTCATGTAGTTCAGTGTGAGTACTTAATTACCTGACTTTCGATATCGTTTTCTCTAACTTTTGTCAATTTGTCAACTAACTTTTATTGTTGTGCAGGTCGAGTACATGAGAGACGACGTCGATGACGCCACAGTTGCGTGGCACTTGGAGGCGTACCTGCTGTGACTCTTCAGGTGGATCATGTTCTGCACGTCATAGGGGAACTCGGCTTAAGAACCTACTTCCTTACGCGAGGGTCATTGTGAAGGCCCCGCTCGATGAGGTTCCGCAGTACAGCTGGGGTTCAGCTATATTGGCGATGACCTACAGGGGCCTTTGCACGGGCTGCTGCAAGGTAGACTTGATGGAGCCCATCTTCATTGGTTTCCCGTTGCTGCTTCAGTTGTGGTCATACGAGCGCTTCCCAATAGGTCGGTCACAGATTGACATGGCCCTCCTACCCGGAGCTACCTTTCGACCACGACGACGTCGACAGACCCACGATGGGGTCATTGTGGTGTTTGAGGAAGGTATGGTACTACACCTATAATTACTCAATTCATATGGTGCATGCTTTCATATTTCGATTTGTGAATGTTTTCGTTAATTTGTTTCTTGTAGTGATTGTGGGTTGGGGTCCAAACGAAGAAGTCGTACCCTGACTTTGTCAGTCAGTTCAACGCTCTTGCCGACACCGACATGAGGTGGAGACCGTACCCCGTAGCCGAGGTGCACGCTCGTGCCCCACATGGCCTCTCTTCGTTGTGCCATCGGGACATGGAGTACTGGATGATGACGAGGCCACTGATCTATGACATCCACGTTGAGGATTATGCCTTTACCGTGTGAAGAGGCAGTTCGACCAGTACTAGCACTCCCCGGTCCCTATTACTCACGTCGTCCCGGCCGCCATTCACAGGTACACCCCACCCTTTCATTCTACTTGTAATAAAGATTTTTCGTTGCTCTAACCCACTGCACGATGGTTATGTTAGGTGGACCCGTTAGGGTGGTGGTGGGCCTGGGACCCTATGGGGTCCGAGGATGGTTCCGTGGATGGAGATGTGGGCGGACGCTTTGGAGGAGGTGGTTGACGAGAACTGTTAGCACGATGATGACGCTTTCGCAGTGTACCTGCAGTGGTTCTTGCTAAGGATTAGGGCGCGGGTCATGTACGTTCCGAGGCAGCCACTGACGGAGACCGTGCCTGTGATGCAGACATACCCACGTTCAAGGGACATCAGCTTTGACATCGCAGTAAGCTTCTGCATCATTTGTTACTCAAACTGCATCATGTGGTGTGCCTAACTTCAACTCTGTCCTTGCCAAAAGTTCGACGTTATTGCAGAGGTAGAGACGGCATTGAGGTACGACATCGAGCACTTCTAGGACATGACTGTGAGGGACCATGAGACGCTGTCCAAGAGGGCATTGGACGTCTTTTGTAGGTTCATGAGGGCTGTTAGCTGCCATAGGGATCATGCGGATGTCGTGATTCACCACAGGCTGCCTACCCCCATTCGTCCTCTCCAGCTCCTATTCACCAGCCCGTTACGTCTTCTCAACCACCCGTTCGTCTGCTGTACCCCAGCCCCTATACTGCACCACAGACATATGCACCCACCCCGGTCCGTCGATTATCCCACCGTGTTGGTATTGCCCCCCCCTAGCACGTCCACTGTTTCGTAATACATGACCTCGACAAGTATGTGTTCGTTAGTTTCTCATTTTCCATTGATGAAATGTTGTCCAATTCCTCATACTAACTTATAATTTCGTAACACAGCCTTGCAGATGTACCGAACTTACAGTGGAGTGGGGCCGTCTTCAAATTCACCGAGTACAGAGCTACACCACCTCGGTGCATCGTGAATACATACTTTCTATTCCATTTTAAATACGGAACAAAACTTACAATAACATTTTCTTGATTCCATAACAGGGTTCACAGACCGCGGAGGGGCTTCGGAGGACTCTGTCGTGGAGGAGGGACAGAGGTCGAGCTCGTCATGGGTGGACGATCTTTTCAGATCCGACCCTGACGAGCTTAGTCCTTTGCAGTTGGGGCACGCCCCCGTGCCTCCTACACAAGGTGCCAGCTAGGACTTTGCAACACCACCTGCGGCCTCACCAGAACGTCCACCTCACGATGTTGCCCCTCCAGAGCCCTTCACGTACGACTAGTACCAGACTAGAGCAGCACAGCGGGCAGTGAGGAGTGGTCATGGTTGCGGTGAGCCTTGTTTCAAGTAAGGACGCATTTAGTGCATAGGACCTCCTTTATCTTATGTAGGCCGGTGCAGGCTACGATGTTATCCAGTGTGTGCTGTGTACGTTTCAATGTGTGCAACAAAAAAATCATCCACGATGCCCAGGCTCCTGAATCGCTAGAGTGTACAGTACTCTATAGGATATTTACTACGAAAGCGGATGTCTCGCCTTCTCCTCGATCCTCTCGCCTAAGCTCATCTGGTCGAGACATCACTTCACCTAGGTTGGTCCCCGCCTTTCCCAAGTAGGCCGGTGCAGAGACTTTGATAGCTAGGTCGTGCAGGCTATGATGTCCATGCATGTCCTTTTCCATTTGCCATTATGGACATGGTCCATGGACCATCTCAGTAGCGTTCTATATATGAGATGTTCAGCCAATATTCAAACGCACTACTAACACTACCAAACCCGAATCCACCATTTGTATTGAGGTTGCATCTCTCTCTAAGAATGTTGTCGTGGAGGCAAGAGTGAAATAGGGTTCCACCATGGAATGAGCACCCCAAATGCCACTGTGGCTTCCGTGCGTGGTTGTAGGTATGCGAGAATGACAGACCCAGGGGGAAAAAGAGGTGTAGGTACTTCAAGTGTCCCGACGTTGATGATAATTTCGTGGTTAGTACATCCGTTCATAAACATTTTACATACATTTTCTACATGTATCGGTTCCTTTAACTAATAATGAGTGAACATGCAGGCATGCACATTCATGAAATGGATCGACGCTAGGCCTATAGGGGGGGTGCCCCTTTGGCCAGTGCAGTTGGAGACCAAAGCCCAATACTATGGAAGGATGGAAGCAGCTTGAGACGTGGCACGTGCTACTCGGCTTGAGGAAGAACGACACGTCCGCCAATAACAAATCTGTTTGAAGGGCAAGAAGGATCAACTGCAGAGACGGTGTGCGGAGTTAGGTGCTCGAGAGGCAGCACTCAAATGGCAGGAGGAAGAATTCGAAGCTCGTTAGGCGCAGCTCCTCTAGGAAGAAGAACGACAGAAGAAGATGGAGCAGCAGGAGGCAGAATCTTCCTCCAAAACAGTGAGGAAGGAGAAACTTCCCCGGTTCACCCAGTAGAACGTTACTTGTCCTCCACTGATTTACATTACCTAAGGCATTCTATCCTAGCGAAGGTGCTCTGTTAGGTTTGTCATTTTGGGCGCCTCGGATGCTATTGTACTGTTGCTTCTACTGTTATAACATTTCATCTCCTTTCATCGAGTACTGAGATTCCACACTATTCCAATTACACTACTCTGCGGTAAGTACAGTACTCAAACAGTTGTTTCCACTGTTGACGTGAACCCTCACTGAAAAGCCTACACTATATACTGTTGATGTGAACCCTTACTAAAAAGGCTACACTATAGACTGCAAGGACCCTGAATGTGATGCCTTCTCAAGCGGATGGGACTCCACACTTACACCTACGTCCTTGCACCTGCAAAGGCTATATGTACCATTTCTCAGGATGATTGAACACGGAGGCGTACTGAGCACATGGGGGCGTAGCGCGTCTTCATCTCAGCACTCTTTATATTGAACCCCCCTTCCAAAATCCTTCCATGCCACTGAGCACGAGTACGACTCCCATATCCTTCCACGCCACTGAGCACGAGTAAGAACTATGGCATCCGCACGAGGGAGAGGTCGTGGGAGGAGGAGGAGAAGAGGAGGGGATGCTCCTATTCCAACCATCACTTGGCCAGGTTCTTTTGACCCAACGGAGTATGAGGCACCCCTCGACGAGTTCCCTCTGGAGGACAGGGCTAACTACGCCCCTCCAAACTCCCTTAGGCTTTTCGACGACCGCTAGGATGCGTGGCTAATGTGTCACCATGGCGTGGCTTGTGTCGTCCAGCTCTATTACTTCATTACTCTTCCTAAGCTTCTCGTGCTTCAACTAACATCACGTTCGGACCTACCTCGATGAAGGAAACTGTCGCTACGCCAAGTGGGTCGATCCACCACTTCCTGAGCCAACCTAGGAGTACATACACTACCTAAAGTGCAATATCTTTGACCTAGAGCGTAAGGTCGAGGATCTTCAGTCCGAAGTTGATGCGAATCCTTGGGCAGTTGACATCGCAGGTGACTTGATTTGCACCTATCCATGGTGCAAGTGCCCCTACCACCACAACAAGTATCGCTCCCCGTCTCTGCCATCCTCTAGGGGTGCTGGTTACTATGGAGCTGGGCCGTCGCAGTCCTCGCAGAGCCAGTTCTACTAGGAAGTAGATATGGCTCTTTCCACAGCTATTTCAATTATTTAAGGCATTTAGAAACATGCCACTTGGTTTAGGAATTTTGTTTGGATCCATTGTAATCTCGTTGCAAACAGCTATGTATCCAATGGCCGAGAGTTAAATCATTTCCAATTATTTCGTTCAATCACTCTACCTCTCTCAGATTACGAAGTTACATATTGCAATTGAACTAAATATTTCATTTCTAAAAATATCATACAAAATTGCACGAAAAATAAGTAACCAATATTAAAACAGAGTTATAGCTAGTTCAAACGGCTATAACTCCGCTATAGCTGTTTGAACTGGTTATAACAAGCTACACCCTGCTAAGGTCGGCTAAACCTGGCTAAACCAGGCAGGGGGAGCCTACCGCCACTTGAAACGGCGGGAGGCCACCTACCGCCGTACGAAACGGCTCGAGCAGGCTACCGCCGTTTTGTACGGTGAAAAACGCATGTACAACGCTTTGGACCTCCTACCGCCAATCCAACCGGCGGAAGCGAACCTACCGCCGTTTCGTACGGCGGCATAGATCTATTTTTGCAAATTTTTTGTTTGATTATTTATTTGTGCAAAATCGTAAAATAAAAAATATAAAAATATAAAAAATTCCTTTCTTTTCTTTCTGACCCAATCTCGCTCACAGCCCAACCCAGCGCTAGCTTCCTTCCGTGAGATAGAATCTCTTTGAATCCCACGGCCCATAGAACCCAGCAAGCGGCCCACCGGGAAGCAGCAAACGCACGCCCGATTTCCTATCTATCCACAGATAACTAAACATCTGTAGCTCAACAGTAGTTCAATAACTAGCTCACAATGATTTAACAAACTATCTTAACATTTTCATGAACTATCTCAACATTTTTACATAAAAAAGTTGGTGAATGTAAAAAAAATATAAAAATGCATGTAAAAAATTGTTGAGCAATAATGTTAGTGAATGTAAAAAAAGTTAAAAAAATATTGATATATATAAAAAATGTTGATCAATGTTAATAAATGTTGGTGAGAAGTAAACCATGCTTTTCTAAAAAATATTAATGAATGCCGACAAATGTTAATGTATGTCAGAAATGTTAAAGAAAAATATTGTACACGTGCTTCATATTGGATTTAAAGATCAATTACTTATCTGCCTTCCGTTTATCATATAGGAGCCCCCCACATGCAAGCACAAGCAAGCATGCTTACTTTTGCTTCTCTCCTCATCACGGAGGCAGGAGGCTCAAGTCACCCATGGGCTTTGAAATTTTAAATTTCGTGTCAATTTCTGTACAATAATATCAGTAGTAGTAGAATCTACAATTTTTTCAAATTGAACAAACATTTTTAGGAAATTAAGTTGAAATGAAATATTAAATATTATGAATTAGTATATTTAAATGTTAAAATATTAAAATAAAAGTTTATAATGACATATTGAATCTCATTTTATTGCATCAATTCCAACAAACTGTCCTTCAAACGGTCGGATTTCAAAGTTGGCGTATCGTTTAAAAGAATAAAATTATTTAATTTTGCAAATTCTTTAGCATCCCGCCTAACTCCCTCAAATCAGGTCACGACACGTGTCCAAGCCACGCCGTTGGGCTGTTGCCTTGCGTGCATGCATGCTCTGCCTGAACGCCACCGCATCAATTAAGCCGCGTGAATCTCAACCGCTCGCTTTAACCTTAGCACGGATTTTAAAGCGGAAAATTCCTTGTAAATTATCTCTCGGAAGATGTATGTATGTTCACCGGCTTCCTCCTCCTCTAGATCTCTCTCCCCCGGCCCAACTGGAGTTAAGGACCCGGCCGTCATGCCAAGCGCTCGCCATGCACTACCCGCGCATGCCACGCCCGCCCGCGCGGCCGGGACGAAGCGGCGCGCTCGCGTTCCCCCGTCGCCCAGCTCCACCCCCCGCGCCGCATGCTCGCCCGCCACTCCGCCATCACCACGCGCACCCGCGTCGCACCGTCGTCGTCTCACACACCGCTCTCGGCTCTCGCTCGCCCCTGCACGCAGCCTGTTCTTCCCTGTCGGTGCACATCTCCTCTCCGTTCGTAATCGCGACACAGCATTTTGGCCTGCAGTGTGCATAGGTAACTCTCAAACCTGATGTAATTTCCACGAAACCCAAACGGAAATGGGTGGCACGGAGTTGCCCCGCATGTACGTCTAAACGCTTTTAGCACGTCAGGTGTGTAGCAGACGACATCGAGGATGTCACCTGGTGTTTTCTCGCCTCCTGCCGTTCCACACCCCGCACCACACCAGCCTCTTCATCATCTGCATTCGAGACATGGAACACCGGACTTACATCCGGAAGGGAGCGGCGGCGCTGAGAGAGGATAGTGTGTGGCTGTGTGCTGTGTCGCGCTGAGGTAAATGCTACGACGGCGGAGAGGAAAGGCTGGGGCGACGATGGCAAAGAGTGCGGTCGAGAAGAGATAGAGGCACAGATGGAGAAGCCTAGGCAGCTGCACGCGGACGTCCACGAGGCGACGGCGGCACATAGAGGCAGTGTCGGAGTAGAGAGCCATCGACGCGCTCGGACCTCGAAGCGGCGCAACAAGGTGGGCAGCGGCGGCGCACTCCAATCCTCCCCTCCCTGCCCGCCCAGGCGGCAGCGTCTCCTCGGCGTGTGCCGTCAGATCGTCCGGGGGTGCGTGGACAGCCGCGGCTAGCTCCCGTACAGCGCCCCACCCTGCCCCCAGGGGCATTTCGCTCCGCCGCACCATCGCAACTTCGCAAGAGCATCAAGCACTATATATGCCATTCGGTTCACGAAATGCCTGTACCATTTTCTTTATCGGCCCTCTCTTTTAATTTTCCACCAAAGGTTGCTCATGGATTCCTCCTATTGCTGCAGTTTGCCATGGATCTGGTGTGGTCAACAAGTTCTCTGGTGAGTCAATTTCAGTTCAAGATCCTGCATGTTCTACCCCTGTTCACGTTTGACTATATATTCTTATTTGAGCTTTGACTGACCCTATGGTTGAATGTGCAAACTCCTGAAGCTTCTTCTTTATCTTTCGGCACAAGCTCATGCCTATAGCTTCAAATGTGTCCACAAGAGTTTCCTCTTCTCTACTACAGTTTGTATATCTTTTGCAGGTGCTTTTTTGTGAAGGGAACAGGAGGGGCAAGCCCTACCACTACCGGAAACCTTAAATTTGCCGAGTGTTTTTTTTTTTGCCGAGTGTTTTTTTCGGACACTCGGCAAACAAGCTCTTTGCCGAGTGCCAAGCCAAAAACACTCGGCAAAAAAAAAACACTCGGCAAATCGAGACTTTGCCGAGTGTCAAATAAAAAACACTCGGCAAACCACCCTCTTTACCGAGTGTCAAAAAAAACACTCGGCAAAGAGGGGGCTTTGCCGAGTGTCAAAAAAGACACTCGGCAAAGAGGGTGGTTTGCCGAGTGTTTTTTTTGACACTCGGCAAAAAAATAATTTTTTTTCCTCTTTTCACCTTGAAATTTTTTCTACTCCCCACATACAACATATGGTACTCCATGTTAAAATTTGGTATATTTTTGGATTTATTTGCTATATTTATTTAATTAATTGTATTTCAAGGAAATTTTTGGTATAAGTCAAATTTGAACTGCAAGTGATTCAAATTATGGAACAAAATGAGTAGAAAAATGATATTCATGTTATTTGGCCCAATTTGAGACCTGACCCATGAAATAAAAAAGAAATTTCGAACATCTTGTTCAGGAAACACGACCATGAACGTGTGGCAATAGTATTTTTAAATTGTAAAAAAAACAAGCAAAGTCTGAAAATCATGAGATTTGTAATTATGTGATGATATAATACGTGGAAGCTGTGGAAAAAAATTGAGAAGGTTTTGCACATTTCATCATGCACGATGATTACAAACCGAAGCATCTCAGAAAAAGAATAGTAACTTTGAGAAGGATTCGATAAAATTTAGAGTCGAAGTGACGGTCGAGTTCGGTTTGACTACAAAACTTTTTGTATAGTCAGTAGAGAACATATCTTATTTCGTGTGAAAATTTGGTATTTTTTTGAAACTGTTGGATATTTTTTATTTTTTTTTTAAAAAAACTTTGCCGAGTGTCCTAGGGTAGACACTCGGCAAAGAAAACCTTTACCGAGTGTCCACCTAGGACACTCGGCGACCTTTTTTTAACCCTACCGGCCGGCCCACAAACACCCCCCCACCCCCCCCCCCCGCGCGCCTTCCTCACGCCGCCCCTGCCCCCGCCCCGCGCCTCCGGATCTCCCTCACGCCGCCCCCCTCCTCCCCCTGGCCTCCCCTCATTCCGTCCCCTCCTCCTCCCCTAGCTCCCTCCCCCGGCGGCCCTCCCTCCCCCAGCGCACATCCTCCACTCCCCTCCCCTCCCCGCCGGCGGCCGGCCCTCCCGGCGCAAATCCTCCCCTTCCCTCCCCTCCTCTCCCCTCTCCCTCCCCCGGCCGGATCTGGCGCCCCTAGCTCCCCTTTCTTCCCCGGCCAGATCTGGCGCGGCGGCGGTGGGTCGTGGTGGTGGAGGTGGTGGTGGTGGCCGGATCCAGCCGCCGCCCGTCCCTCCTCCCCGGTTCCGGCCGCCGCCCGCCCCTCCTCTCCCCGGATCTGGAGGTGGTGGCCGGCGGGTGTAGTGGTGGAGGTGGTGGTGGTGGCCGACGGGTGTGGTGGTGGAGGTGGTGGTGGTGGCCGGATGCGGCGGTGGCAACCTCCCCTCCAGGCCAGATCCGGCGGCGGCCGGTCACCCCCTCCCCTTCTCCTCGGTGACAGGTGGTGGCCCCCTCCCCTTCTCCTCGACGGGTGGCGGTGGGTGGCCGGGCGCCCCCTCCCCTTCTCCTTGGAGACGGCGCGGCCTGCCCCTCCCCTTCTCCTCGGCGACGGCGCGGCCTGCCCCTCCCCTTCTCCCGGCGGACGTGGCGGCGTGGTGGGCGGCGGCCGTGGCGAGGCGGCGTGGTGGCGGGTGGCGGTGGTGGAGGCCGGTGGTGGTGGCCGGCAGTGGTGAAGGTGGTGGAGGCCGGTGGTGGCGGCGGCTGGAGTTTTTGTTTTTTTTATTTTTTTTCAAAAATATGTTTGCCGAGTGTTTTTTGGGACTCGGCGAAGCTTCGCCGAGTGCCCGACGTATGACACTCGGCGAACCCCCTGTTTGCCGAGGGAAAGTTCGCCGAGTCTGGTTCGCCGAGTGTTACACTCGGCAAATGCGTTGCCGAGTGTTTTACTGGATATATATTAAATAAAAAGGGAGTTACAAACTAGAAAGCTAAGCAAGCAACAAAGAAAGAAAAGAAGCCAAACAAATTATAAATTACAAAGACTGATGAGCTACTTTTGCAAGAGTGATGAGCATCTTTTGCAGGTGCTTCGTTTAACTCTTGGATATTAATTGTTTGATGCTTTGGGGTGATGAGCTACTGATTCTGATGCTGGAGGGGTTCATTCCATTGATCAGGAGTCACCTGATGCTATGGAGGAAGGTGATATCTCTCTCTGTTTTTTTTTTTGTCATCGCACCTTTTTCCATTCTTCTCCAGCTTTTCTTGATGTTCTTTCTCTGTCTTCCTCTTCACCAAAATGCCATTGAAAGGTGAGCTCCTTCATCTGCCTGCAGTCTCATTTCGTTTTGCTGAAGTTTCTTTTTTTTTTCATTATCAAATTCATACTCAATGTGTTAGACACTGCATGCATGTTAATTTAGCACATTGTTTCTCATTGATGTGCGGTGATGTCTCTTTTCTAACATGGTTTTTCTGACATGTAAACAATCTGATTGGAGTCCAACATATCGGTCTGTTAGGGTATGACTGTTCCTTCCTAGCTAGGATTCCTTTCATTACCTGCATTATCCTGGTTTACATTGAATGATTGCTCATATCTGCGCATTGCAGCTCAGATTAATCTTTCAGTTTTTGTTTGACTGCTATGGGCTGAAGCATGTTAGAAAAGAAATTTTCATTTCCTTTGATTATTCGTACTGTTTGTTGTATATTTTCATTCCTTTCCTATTATTACAATTTCCATTAGCCAGTAACATACTAACATGTGATTGCATATAAGGTATTAATTAGTTTACTGCTACTTTTAGGTTCAATATGTTTTGCAAAACTCCTGTGGTGTCTTTTCACCCTCTTATTACTACCTTACCATCACATTTTGTAGCCACACCTTTTCTTCCAAACAGACTGAAAGAAAATATTACGAATATGAATTACAATCAGCACACTATGCTACACCTTTAAGTAAGAATTTATGATCTTTGGAGTCTGAGTCGCATAATTAAAATAGCCAGTTTGTTTTATTCTGCTTTCAATGGTTATATTTTGTTTGCTCCTTTTAAGAACACTGTTTCTAAATGAGCAAATTATAATTAGCTTGGAAAAGTTAAGGTTATGCAGATTAAGAAAAACTGTAGACTGTGTTGCCCACGTTTCTTTGAGTTTAGGATCTTCTAGAGCGTAGTGAAACAATCTGACGGGTTCTTAAGGGAAACACATAATTGAGTTTAATTTATATGATAACATATTGAGTTTTCTAACAAATCATTACTTGGTACACTGGACTAGTGATCTGATCGAATATCACACTACACTGGACCTGCTGATGCTAATTCTCTCGCTGCACAGTAATGGTTGGTTTGTTTGTTCAGCAGTATACAATGTCTTCCCTTCGCTCTTATTTATTTGAAGCACAAATGAATATCCCGTCGGTGTTTTAACCCAGCAACCTACCAAGGGAGTACCCGAGGTAGGGTTTTTGGTTGGTGGGTATCGCCGAAATTAGGAGCCCGATGGTGTACGTAGGCACGCGATTTAGACAGGTTCGGACCCCTAGATCGTGTAATACCTACGTCCTGTATGTTGTTCGCTTGTATTGGATTGAACCTGTTTGGAGGGCGTCCCTGCCCGCCCTTATATACTGGAGAAGTAGGGTTACAGGGTAGTTGTCGTATAGGAGTACCATTCGGATTTGACTAGAGAGTTGTAATCTAACTCGGAGGAGTAGTTTCCATGTCTTCGACTAGTCCCCTAGAGTCCATGTAGACTACGCCACCCTATACCGTAGTCTCCATGTCTTGATACGATTCGGTGTATGTCTCCTGGTGTGGGTCCGTACAGGTCTTCTGGTGGGCCCATAGGTGTATGGCTGACAAGCCTCTGAGTACTTTGTAGTCAAATGCAACAGCCTTGAGTACTCGTAGATGTTGCTCAACTAGTTCTTGGTGCTCTCCAAGCACTTCTGTCAAAGCTGAGTCCTTCGAGTACTTGAGTGCTGTCATGTGGCTGGAAGATACTCTAGCCTCATCCAATGTGGCTTTTGAGTAGATTATCTTGAAATTTTTATATGGAAGTACAATCAAAATCGCACTCCATATGGAGTAGCCCCCGAGCCTTAGGTTGAATCGAAGAGTCAGGTTGAGGGTCAGTCTGCATTTTTTCCATCATCATCTTGATCTTTGAAAAAAGAAATTTTATCCATTGGGCACGGTATACGCAGCCCCCGAGCCGTTATCCGACTAGTTTCGGGAGGTATAAGGGTCTTCTAATTTGTTACCATGACCTTTCAGCTTTTGCTGTTTTGGAAAACCTGTCTTACATGGATAAGGCCTGGATAAGGCTTGGATAAGGCCGTAATTGCCGCTGATTAGTGAAAATATTGGGCCGTTACCCCGGAGACTCTGCCTCGGCTATAGAAGTTACAGGAGAGTTACCCCTGCCCCTTACGCTGCCATTTTGCATCTGTCATTTGGCTGAAGAAACCCTAGCTCTCAGCACCGCCGCGATCTCATCTTAAACCGGCAGTGCCGCTGCGTCTTCCGTCGCCTGTGACGCCTCCTTGAAGCCCCCGAGTGCATGCGAGTGAAGACCAAGGCAACAATCAGGATGGGGAGGAAGCTCGAAGGTCCGAAGAAGGGGTCCAAGGAGGATGTCAAGGAGGATTCCCAAAGGGGAACTTCCAAGAAGGGGAAGGAGTCCGAACTGCCGGCGGCAAGGTGTGGGAGAGACCAACTAAACTGCGCTGCCCAATCAGGTGATGGCCTGGAAGCGATCCACCATGAAGGATGTAGAGATCCAAGAGCTGGTGGACATCAAGCTGCTGCAGGAGTAGGCGGTGATGGGCTGGAGGTCCTCTTATGGCAATGCTTGGATGTTTGAAGTGCACCCCAATGAGATGGTAATATTTGCTCGGTTTGTAGAGCGTGGGCTTGCTATTCCAACTTCTCACTTCTTCTAAGGCATCTTGGAGTACTATTCATTACAACTCATCCATTTGAATCCCAATAGCATCTTGCATATCTCCATCTTTGTTCACTTGTGCGAATCTTTTCTGGGGATTCTGCCTTATATTGATCTTTTCCGCAAGATCTTTCATCTAAAGCCGCAACCTAGTTGGGAGAATATGCAGGTTATTGGAGGTGCCGGTCTCCAGATCCATGAGCAGTACTCGGATCTATATTTGGAGTATGAGCTAGTGGAATCTCATGACAGTTGGAAGGAGAAGTGGTTTTATATTCAAGATCACAGGCCATCTCTGCCCAAGATTACTGGACATCATCCAAAGTACAGCAGCCGGTGGCTTGATGAACCAACAACTGCTAAAAGTATTCAAGTACCCAATCTGTTGACCAAGATTGCTGCGTTGAAGAAGTAGGGTTTGACAGGAGTAGTCGTAGCTGCTAGCTTTCTGAAATGACGTCTGCAGCCATTGTAGCTTCGGCAGACTCCTGCATATGAGTACTTTGGGCTTGACGATCCCTCGCGGATGTCGCCTGATGATATCTCTGATGAAGAGGTTGGAGCTCGACTGTGTCGGATGTTCAAAGAACTTGAGGGCAAACTAGGAGCGGTTGAAGAGTTCGATAGTCGGAACAAGCCGAATAAAGTAAGTATTTGTCATTGTTCTACTTTGAGTACTTGTATTGTTTTGATCTGTTGTTTTCCAACTTGTTTCTTCTTGTGTAGGCAGATGTACTTGTGTATTATTCGCCTCCTCCTCCTCCTGGTGTAGATGCCGCGAAGAACGCAATGCTAGTGTATTCACTACAATTGCCTGGGGTTTCCTTAGAAGAGGAACGGGAGGAGGGGGAGGATGAAGAGACTGATCCCATTGACAGCTCTGATTCTTACAGTGAGGGTTTCTTTGTATTGCAGTCGCGCGCCTCAAAACGAGACAAGTCATCTTCTGTCGCGCGGAGACGCCGTGCTGGTGATGATGTAGATGCTGATTTGGTGCCACCGTCAAAGAAGCAGCGAACTGTTGTGCCCAAGAGGCGCACTAGGTGCGATCTTCGCATTCATGATGCGCCCCCGCCGGTAATGTCTTTTGTTGATGGGCAAGGCCTTGAGCTGAGAGTACTATTGTACTTATTTTGTGTAGTTTTGACTACTTATCTTTAAGTTCTTTTCTTCTACAGACTATTAGTGAAGTGGTCGAGACCGTAGAGGCAGTTGCTGATGATGATGTTGATGCCGCAGAGACAGCTATCAATAGTGCCGGCGAAGTTGTGGTAACAACTGTCGACGAGGGGACTGATGTGGCAGACACAGCCACTAGTGATATGACCATGGCTCTGGAGGTGACTACTCCACGCATGACCTTGGAGGCAGCAGTGACTGCCGGCGGTATAGCCGGTTCAATGGAGATGGATATGAGTGAAGTAGTCAAGACGCCGGAGGCTGTGTCTGATGCTACTTTGTCCAAAATTTCTGGCGGTAGAGAACGCGTGGACACCAGTGGCAATCATGTGGCTGCCGCTACCCAAGTAATTGTTGCGGGTATTGGTGACAACCCTGGAGCTCCGCTGCCTGTCCCATCAAGTATGCCAATTCCTAGTACCTGGCCAATGCGCTTGGTGAGGAAAGCTCCCCTGATGCCTCGTCAGTCAACCAGGTGAGTACCCTGGCCCTGTGATTGAGTACGGAGTTTGTATTCAGTAGTTACTCTCTGGTTCTGATGCTTTGTTGTGTATAGGTAATCTTTGAGTGTTGACCTTGGTGCGGCAGATGCAAGCCTAGCAGTTGATGTTGAAAACCACTCAACTGCAAACCCAGCCCCCACGCCTGTCATTGAATCGAAGGAGAACTTAGCTTTGGCAGTGGGGGAAGATGCTACGTCATTGGCGGCTGCGTTACTGCAGGACGTGATCGGTTCTCTTCAAGATGTATCATCGGCAGCTCCTCAGACTACTGCCCTCAGATCGCTGCCTGAGACCGTATTAGTTGAAGAACCGTCTGCGACAGATGTCTTGGGTGCCGTTCCTCTCAACTCTGCAGATACTGAAACTCCCGAGCTCGAGGCCACGCGTGCCCTTGGTTCTGTTGCGGCAGCTGCAGGGATGTCATCATAGGTAGGGCCATCATTTAGTCAGGAACTAGACTTGGTGCCTGGCGCAAAGACTAGTTCAGCGACTGAGCATCCGTTGCCTCGAATGGAAATTGAGGCTTTTGAGAGCCCCCTGTTGGAGCCGCAGGCCATATCCTCCATCTTGGAGATGAATCAGCATGGCGTGGCGTATATTAAGGTGAGTTCAGCTCTTGTAATCTTCTTGCTTGATTTGAGTGACTAGTTTCCTATTGGGAGTGACTAGTTTCCTATTGGGAGCTCCACCCAGTACTAATGTACTTAAGGGCCTTTAGTACTGGGTGGGAGCTCCACCCGGTACTTAAGGGGTCACGGTACCTTTAACTCTCCTCCCGTCTCTCCTCTCCCCCTCTTATCTCTTCTCTCTTCTCTCTCACAGGTACACTTCTCTCTTCTCCCACGCAAGGGGCGGTGGGAGAGCGGGTGGGCGGGGGTAGGGTGGGAACGGCGGGGGCGGGGGCCGGTGGCGGGATTTGTTTTTTTATTTTTTAATACCAGGCCCCCCTTTAGTACCAAACTAGCAATATCGGTTGGGAAACCGGTACTAAAGGGGGTTCCCAACCAGTATAGAAGGCTATTTTTCTAGTAGTGAGATGAGTCGTACCTCCTCTGGCAGCCTCTTCTTTACAAGGGGAGACACCATCTCGGCCTCCATGGGCAGCGGCTTGTGTGGGTTTCTGGCAGAAAAGGCTAGCTTAGTGTCGCCGTCGCGGTGTCTCTTAGTTATATAGCTAGGTCAACCACATTCTAACCGCGCTCTTTCTGGTCAGTCTGTATTCGCCTAGCAGGCCGCTGAAGCCCATTTCCAGCTCAGGCTATGGAACCAAGTCTTGCAGGCCCATTTTGAAGCCTAATCCCTTGCAATAAAGAAAAGGTTATGCCTAACAGAATTCTCTAATTTGACAAAACATTAGTTAAGGTCAATTTTTGGATCCACGGCAACCTCGAGCGCTGTTTGGAGATAAAAAATACTCTAACCTCGCAACTTCTAAACCAAAGAACAAAACTCAGTCAGCCTCGCAACTTCTCATAGAAGCTATTCTGGTAATAAAACTCGTACCCTCGCATATTCCATGTTACTTTGAGGATTCGAAGCTGACAACTGTTGGCTGATTACTAAACTTCAATTGAGCTAACCCTCGAATGTTCGAAGTCAGTCTTGAACACCGGACTTTCACCTCTTTTACTCTTTACTCAAGGGCAGAACCTAAAGGGAGACGTCGCGAGGTTACAAGCTCTTGGAAGCAACATGATGGACCAAATATCACAAGGCTGGGCGTTTTTCTGTGGCGCCAAGATAAAGTCCCGAGGTTGAAGATATGAAGGCATAAGAGACGTGACTACATGAAGGCGTGAGAAGCATGACTACATGAAGGCTTGAGAAGCATGACTATATGGAAGAATTCAATTTGTAACGTTACCCCAATAACCTTCATGTACGGTATATCCTAGGAATGTAGTGGTTGAGAAGGGATATTTTCGGAATGTAAAGTAGATCACGAGTCACTATAAAAGGGGAGCCTTACCCCGTTGTAAAAAGAGACTCATTGTTTTCTAAGAGCTTACAAGTGCTATCATTTTTCATTCACATATCTGTTGGTGTCGAATTCCTTTGAGACCAACAGGGCGCCCACCGTGTCTTAGCCACACAACAACCCACGATGCCACCAATAAAGAAGAAGAAGACCGCACTGCAGGAAACCATCGAGGGTGAAAGAGAGTAAGAGAGAGGGCTCATTCCTATTGATCAAGACAACACAGATACTCCGAAGAAATTAAAAAAAGTCAAGGCTAGTTTAAGAACAAGAAGTGAGAAGAAAAGGGCTGACGCGGAAACTTCAAAACAAGCATAACGAGAAACAAGCATAAGAAATGATCTACTTGGAAAGGCAGAAAAAGAATTAGCCTTGTATTAAAGCAGCTCAAATCCTTAAAAAAAAGAAAAGGAAAGATTTGCTCCAGAATCGGATACTCTGTGCCTATCCCAAATGTCCGCTGGGACCATCATCCCTTGACCACAGGTGGAGCCGTGAATCCTTTAGTGCAGCGAATCCCAACCCACCATACTCTGTTTCTGTGAGCAGAACTGGGCACTCCTGGTATGGTAGTATGTTAACCCGGCTGATTTCCCCTGCGTCAAACTTGTACTTGAGGGGGATTCTGATGCTCTGTTTCCTCGCAGCCATGAAGTATAGCGCGTTCCCAGCAAGGGCGCAGGGCTCCCATTGAACCGGTCATCCATGGGGTGCTGCGCAGCATAGGTCAACTCGCTCCGGTGACGGATACCTCCACGTGGCTGGTGCCCATCAAGACAACCAGGAAGGGCTCGCGGCGGCAGTCGAGGTGGTCACAGGTGCTGGCGCCACTTGGGCTGGAGGCGTGGAGCACTGCCGCATTCCAGCTGTGCCTATACCTCCGGAGCTGCAACGGCAGTGACTTGGGCAGTTCCAGAAGGTCGCCAGTGAAGGGATCCTAGACGGCCAGGTTGATCATGGAGGGGTCGCGGCGCACAGGCAAGCTAACGAGGAGAACGTGGCCGTGGCGGGAGTCAAGCACGTACCGGCCGCGGTGGTAGGCGTTGCACAGGGAGAAGAGGTGGCTGTGAAGTAGGCCCCCGCGCCTCCGTGCTGGCAGAGGAAGCCCAGCACCAGGGCGTGCGGTGGTGCTTGCGGAATCGGTGGTGGAAGCCGCGGTCGGTGATGAGGCGGCACCAGCGCTTGCAGACGAGGGCGGCGTCGAGGAGCCGTGTGGGGTCGTCGGGTGGGAAGCGGAGGAGGATCTCCTCCACGAGCTCGTCCATATGCAGTGCCACTGGCTCCGCCATGCCGCGTCTTGTCGCCAGAGTGGAGTCACGATAGGGTTTGGCTTGGATTGGTTGGGGAATGGCCAGAACTCGGAAGGGAAAGGAGCGGCTCGCTTTGCGTGGCCTAGCTCAACCAGCTCGATGGAGGGGTGTCTCTACCAGGAGGGGCTTGCAGGCGCAGTCGGAATGGACTGGCCCAAATTGCCTGGGTGAAGTGCAAAGTAGAGCAGAGAGCGGGCCACCTAGCGCGCCGCGGCTATATGTCGCCTACGCGACAAAATAACAATGTGTCACCTTCTGCCGCCGTCCGCTCGTCGCGGGCAACTCTAGGGTTAGGATTTCAGGTTCAGGGCTGCCAGGGAAGGTCTAATGGTCTCTAGCCTTATAAAGGGGTGGAGGGGCGTAGGAAAGCCCGACGGCAGAGGTGGGTAGCGGGGCAGCGCGGTGCGGCGGCGGAGACGCCGCTGGCCAGGCGCGGCGGATGGACAGCCGGTGGGCCAGGGATGGTCGGGGGGCGAAGGTTGGAGGTGAGGTCCCCAGTGGAGCCGGGTTAGAGCGGCGGAGGGTGGTGGTGGCGGATGCGGCAGCGGGAGTTGCTGGAGCCGGAGGAGGAAGGCGGCGGGGGAGTTGCGGCGGAGCTGGGTTAGTGCGTGGGGGAGGGGGGAGGGTTGCCAGCCGACGGCGGGGGAGCGTGCAGGGAGAGGAAGGTGGCGGCGGCATGGGGATGGGCCGGCTGCCGTCATGGGCTGGTGGTAGTCTTGGGCCGCGTGCTAGATGATTCGGTGGCGCATAACTGCACCCCACCCGGCGACCCTCTCTGCTTTGCCCGCTGGCCGCCGCGTGCCCGTCCTGACCTTCACCGGGGGCATGTGGTGTTTCAATCTCATGCGTCTTCTTTCGTAGCTCAGCTTGGTTGGTTTGCTGCCATTCGTACTCTGCTTGTGCTATTCTGCAATCTATATTTTTAGAGCATCCTGGTGTAAGCAGCTACCAATGAGGATTCAATGGTCAAGCATGATCTTGCAGGGCCAATGCATCAAGTGTTCTGTTTCAGTTAATTGGCTAACTATAGTATGATTGTTTTCAGTGGGGATGTTCACACTGAGGGAAGAGTAGGTTTCCATGGTCATTTAATCTGGTTTTTTCAGAGCGCTCATGAATGTAGCCTGAGATCAGTGTTTGCCTTACTTGTATGATAGAGAGAGAGACTTGGTTATATACTTCACTTCATGCTTGGCTATGAACAACGAATCCATATAGGTCAGCTTCATTACCATCTCCATAATGTTTAGTGTCCAATTTCCAAGTATTCATTAAGTTTGAGACTTCTTGGTACAATATGTGATTTCTCTAAATGAACTGACGATTTTGTCTCAGCTCCTTCCCTTTCGTGAGTAAGCACATGCTTGTTTTGCAGGCTGCAGATACAGCATGATCTGCTAGTATTCTCAACAGTTTTAGATCAACTTGCCAAATCTTTAGATACTTAGTAGTCTTCAGGAATGGATATACATAGAACCTGCACGTCGGCTAGAAAATGTGCTAGGCCGATCAGCCTTGGGTCACTGGACCGATAAGCACAGGTCTTTCCTGGTCCCGTTGCGCGTCATCTTTTGTGGGTTTGTGCTTTGCTTTTGTTTTTTAGGGCAGGTTTGGGCTTTGCTTTGAACCTTGTTCGTTTGTCCTTCAAATTAGGTTAATTTCCTGTGAAAATAGAACAATCTCCAAAACACAAGGTTTATGCAAATATGACCCAATTTTTAGATATGATCAGTTAAAATGATGTCAATTTTATGCCAATATCGAAGACAAAAAGTTATAAAAACATGTCATTAATGAGTGTTAACAGTTAGTTAATAACCGGGGGATAAACTTGTTCTGCTACCAATGCATAAAGGTAGAGAAATGCATGTAGCATGTTGCTAGTAGCATTAAAATTCACAGTATGCATATTATTTAATCTGACTTTTGCATATAATTTTCAGAACTGTACTTTGCACAAACCAAAGTACTATATAAACAATAACTAGCCCATACAATATGCCTAGCAACATCAACATGGTGCCCTGCCAAGGCATTCGGTATTTCGGTGGCAGGTCCATGGGCAACAAAACACATTCATGTTTTAATTTTGATTCCTTTGATTTGATTGATGCATTAGACCTCATGCTACTCTATTCAACTTTGAATTTGAAAACTGGTATTGAGAGGAGAGGGGTATTAAGTCAATAGTGCCGCCTATTCAAACAATTTAAGCCCTTTCCCCCAATCCTCGCAGACCTTGAGGTGACGGGCAAGATCCTCCCCATCCACGGCCTTGGCCGTGCATTTCACGCCCCACGGCGGCGTGAGGTTGCACGGCTCCATGGACACAGCTCGCCGGCACGGCGTCGCAGGAACCTTGTGTCCATGCGCAGGGAGGAGGATCGTGGGCCGCACCCCCGCCAGGCTGCTGCTCACGTATCCGAACGTGGACAGCCCGGACGTGAGCAGCTCCTCCGAGAAACTGAGCAGGTACATCTCGGCCAACGCTTTCCGGTTGTGCACAAGCTTCCCTGTCGCCTGCCGCTCCTCGTGCGTCGGCTGGAACACGCCGACCCACGCGCCGCCCTCGGCCGCGTGCTCGTAGTACCTCGACCTCAGCATGTCGTAGTACTCGGCGTACAGAGACGCGATCAAGATCGCCGTTGTTGAGCCGCCATCGCTGCCACCGCCATCCGTCTTGTTGCCGCCGTCGTTGGTTTCTGGCAATATGTGTTCTTGCCTGGAGCACGCGAGGATCTGGTTGTACTTGTCGTCGGCGGGGACGGTATCGCCGCCGGCCATCCTGATCTGCACGCCGATCCTCCGCGTCGCCGGAGCCAGGTACGAGTGGTAGTACCTGGTGACCAGGCCCCATACGGGGTTGCCCGGGTGGAGCAAGTACCGGAGCAGGAGGTGGGACATGCTCTCCTTGGCCGGGAACAGCCGCCGGAGCTCGTCCTGGAACTCGGTGATCGTGTACAGCGACGGCGCGAAGTAGAGGTCGCTGTACAGCATCAGCCAGTTCACCTTGGCCAGCGCGAGCTGGTGCTCCCCGCAGAAGAAGGGACGGTCCACCATCTGCCACCCCAGGCTCAGATACACGTACGCCGGCACGGGCGGCGCCGTCGCATTGCCATCCACGTCCACGACGATCTTCTTCTTGGCGAGGAGACTCGTGTACGACTGCTCGGGCCTCGCCCCGAGATGGAGCAGGTCGGCGACGGGGAAGTCCTCCAGCGGGAGCAGCCACGTCGCGCCGGGGAAGGGCTCGCAGAAGAGGTCGGCGGAGTCCGGGGGAATGGCGGCGAGGAGGACGCGGCCGGTGAGGAGAGCGTAGAGGAAGCCGCTGGCCATGGAGAGCATGCGGTTGCCGAGGCCGTCGAAGGGGAGCCACACGATGTAGCGGCACTCCATGCCCTCGGCGCTGTGGCCGGACCTGAGCCGCTCGACAGCCTCGGCATAGAGCAGCGTGCCGGGGGCGCACCGCCGGTGGCGAGCCTCGTAGGCGCGGAGCTTCTCGAGGAGGTACGGCGACGGTGCGTAGGGGAAGTGCTTGAAGTAACGCAACAACTGGTACCGGCTCAGGCACGAGCCGCGGTCCATCCCCGGCGCCAGCAGCCCGCCGAGGAGCTCGTCGGCGGCGACGCCAACTCCGTTGTTCATGGCGGTGAGCTTGGCTCTCGAGATCTCCCAGACCGCCGACGCGCTCTCCCGGCCGAGGACGAAGAACGCGAGGAGCGCCATCAGGCCGACAGCGACCAGCACCTGGCGGCGCCGGCTCTCCTTCTCCCTCGCCGGCGGCCACGGCTCCGCCACCGCCAGATTCTCCGGCTCCGGCACGCGCCTATAATTAGCGCCGCTCGTCGTCATCTCCATGGAGCTCCGCCACTACTCTGCGACGTCTTTCTGATATAATAGGGTGGGTCAGGGGCTCACGCGCGCATGTGCGAGGGAGGCAGGGAGCAGCTGGATTTCCGGCCGGTGGCGCGATCGCCGGCGTGATGCATCCGAGGTTGCGTTGGTGACAATACTGTAGAACTGGTAGCTGGTCGTGCGTACTCTCCACGGCGTCTCCAAACGCACGCCACACGGCGCCACCTTTATCGATCCGGCAGTTCCGGAATTGACATATACTTAGAGCTAGTGAGCCGTTGACCCCCAACTAATAGTCTTTTTCCGTACACGCTACCATGATGACCGGTTATGGGATAGGGAAGAATTAACTAGGATTTACAATTATGGTTTCGTTTGTTTTCTCACCGCTGAAATTATCGAAATTTGTGAAATTTTGCCGATATTTTTTAAGTCTTCACCAACTATAAACAAGTATGATTTATGACTGTACAATTATTGAGTCGAAGAATATGCAACACAAACAATAGAAAATATGGATCTAGAGTACTTTCTTTATAATAGAGCATATGCATAAATGAAATAGTAAATTTTGAAATTTTCTTTCGAGCACTAAAATTGCTTAATTTCTACTAATTTTGGTCAAATTTTGCTGAAATTTCATGAATTTTGGCAATTTTAGTGCTCGAAAGAAAATTCCAAAATTTACTAAATATAATCCGTATGTTTTAATTAGTACAAACTAAACAATTAATAAAATAACCTGTCGACGGTGCCTTCATTAATCCTGGCGGTGTTGTAGCCTGTACAAATTGCTTTTTACTATTGAAATGCCAGCCCATCAAATAGGAAAACCTTGAGTTCTTGAAGCTACATGCATTACTGACAGAACAAGGTCCATTTACATTGCACTTGAAAAAGGCCCCAAGGTGGTACTAATCTCCTCGATTGACACTGGCGATTGGCTACTCGAAAAAACATCTGCTGCCTCGAGCGTGAAATAATCCTGCTCAAGAAGCATATTTTCTGTGTTGGGAGCTGGTTGTTTAACCTCCTCTGCCTTACAGAGAGGCAGCAGTTGAACATGTAGTTTAAAGGTTTGCGACTTGGATACCAGGTTTCAAGAGCAGCTAAAACGATTTAAAATATAAGGAACATCTCAAAACTGAGATGACTTATGAAACTGCACGCAACACCCTAAATCAACGCTGGACTCGAATTACTCCGACTAATTAATTTAAAAAAAAATGAAATTAAATTTAGTAAAAATGTTGTCGATTTATTTGTCTTCGATCTTGCTATAGTTATTGCGATGGTAGGCATCTGCAAGTATACAATAAATGAAGATTAAGATGTATTACCATTAGCAAGTTAGCACATGGCAGTGTACAAGAGACTTACATCTTCAGGGTTTGTCCGGTACCTCCCATTGTTTTTGATGAACTCGCACACGTAATATCCGCATAGCACAGAGCCGAGATGTTGCTTGTGGCATTGCAAACAAATAGAAAAATAATGAGTTGTTATTAATGACAAGTCTATATTATATGAAAAAAACTAAGTTTTTATGTTCGTAATATATTATTTCATAGCTTTCATCCTTTATGGATTGTGGACCCACCTTTTAGTATGTAGTTTGCACGTACTTTGAGGATATAAAGATAAGAGTTAGTAATACAACTTAGGTGCATAGAATATCAACATGCATTTAAGTACTGCCAAGAAATATTCTACTTTTGTATAATACCTATGAAATCCTTGTAGATAGCTGGCTGAGTCGAGGACCACTGCTTCTCCTAGCTTGGGTAAAATAATGATGCAAATTCAGTGGTCTCTGCATTATATTAAAATAATTTATATTATAGATGGCATTAAATAGCACCTAGTATATATATAGTAATTAAAACTAGCTTAAAGAGCCGTGATATAATCCTTGTCAGCATTTTTCTTCATTACTTTTGCAATGTACATGGACACTTTGTGCATTTCTTCTCTACGGGATTTCTTTTATAGCATCTTTCTCCACTTGTGTCTCTGCTACTTCTTTTTTGTGCTTTGATCGTTTCCGTCATTTTGAGCTTGTGTTCTGGCTCACTTATTCATGCTGGTCAAGGTACACTACCTTGAACCTGTTGTGCGTCAATTCTTCCTCCCTCCATTGCATCCTGCAAAATAGGTTGCTTAGGTACCTAACATAAAATATGTATGTATTTAAAACTCGTGTATGCCGTACATGTGGGCTTACAAGCACCATACGGAAATGAGATTCACGTCGAGGTGTTGTCGATGGTAAAGTCTATGCAAATCCTTGAAATCGATTACAATCTAGTACGGGAGAACACCAAGGAAAACCATAGTTGAGACATGCACGGTGATTGCTCAAATGCCTTGCTTCATTGCATTCATAATCCATCCATGCATCTTATTCAGTTCCCATGGGCCCTCCAGCAGATCCCAGTGATACAAGAATGGTTTGCCATGCTCATAATCCATTGGGACTGTTGGGGGTGCGCCTTAGGTGGACTAAGGCTAGAGACCCCCATTGTGTGTAAAAGAGGCTCTAAGAGGGGGCTAAGGGTTTGTTTGTAAGGGTTAGGGACTCGTTTATTGCGTTTAGGGACCTCGTCGTAATAGTCCAGGGACCTCTTTGTAATTCCAAACCCCACCAATGGAATAACTATAAACAGCCTCCTCCTCCTCCCCCGTTTAAAAGGAAACCAAGAGGTGGGAGGAAGGACTCTTGGCCATTTACTTATTCGGCTGTTTGTCTCACCTGGTTCTCTCTCCCAGACCGAAGCTAAGTAAGATCGTTGTTCATTCTGTGTTGTGGTCTAGCTTCTTCCGATGTTACCAGATCCTAACAGGGACATCATCTGATGCAAAGAAAGTGAGGTTTTGATCCTTTTCCTTTTGCCGAGAGGCACTGCGAGTTACAGATTTTTCACTAGAAGATGAAGCCTTCTTGTTCAATACGTTTTAAAACTTATCGACGTCTGCTGATGGAGCCTTTTCATATGTACTGACCATACGAGGTACCGCTAGCCTTTTGGGAGGTGGAGATGCCGGCGAAGGCGATGTTGGATCATTAACTTCTAAATCATCTACCTGTTCAGCAACTTCTAGTGCTGATGTCCCATCGTCCTTATTGAGAGCTTCTAGGACAGGTGATAGCATTGGCTGCTCATCCTCATTGTTAGCTCCCTGCACATGTGATAGCATCGGTTGCTCCATGTCAACATTTGAATCTGGAAGGGGTATTTCTAGGCTCGGCCATGAGATTCCTAGTGATGCATTCAGAACGATATCTCGGCCATGCCACAATATGTACTGGTTCATCGTATCACCAAGAACCTCAATCCCCTCATCAGTAGGGATGTCTATCTCGCATGACTCATTCAACACCGTAACAACTTGCACCCAGGCATATTCTGGAGGAGGTGCCTTTGGGAACACATGACCCGTTACCGCTATGCCGGTTGCGACCTCTCAAAACTTATTTTGTTTCCTTCCATAAGGTATAACCAACCTGCATGGTGTATCCACTTGTATGTCGTCAATGGGATACCTCACGTTTGCAATGGAGCCAGCACTACTCCAAGCAACGAATCCTGTCCGGGCAAGTAGCATGGTTGGTTCTTCCTGTCATTGACCATCGGATACTGTCAGGTCAGCCATCGTTTCGCTCATTGCATGGTTGCCAAGAACTTTAAGAACTCCTGCTTGGTGATTTCTCTCATCTTCTCTTCAAGGTTTTTCTTATAACGTTCACGCTTCCTGTAGCTTGCTTGGTCGTTGGGGAATGCTTTACCCCATGTCAATGTTGATGACATCCGTCAAACATGCCCAAAGTGCTCCAACGGTTCCGACCATGGCGGTTAGCTGATCTTTCTCCTTGTTGATCCTGAAAAGACCCTTATTTTGTGCCCCGGCGATCTGTTCCAACCTCTCATAAATTAGCTCTATTGAGGGGTGTTTTAATTTAACCTTGTTGTTGGGTGTTATAGTCGGAATTCGAGCTAGTACCGAATTCCTACTGCGCTCATCCTAGTCTGCAAACATATCCGGTAAGTTAGCTCTCCTCCATTCTTCTTCCTCTCTCCTCCATTTAGCGCTCTTGGCAGCCTACCCTCCCACACCCAATTGATGGGGGTTCTCGACAGCTTTCATAGCCTTCACGGTATTTTCTTCGCTCAGGGCTTTTGCTTCCGGCATATTCTTCTATTGTTTGAACTCTTCCCACATTTCTGGAGGAATCTTATTGAAGTTATCCCTAGCATCTTTCCTTTTTGTGCATATTCTTTATTAAGAGTAGACCTCCAATTCTTGAAACATCTCCCAAGGAGGCCCTCGACAAAGTTTCTTGCAAATTTCTCTTGACCTTCAAGAAAAGTGAACATTTCTTTCACTATGGCCCACAATACATCCTTTGTAGTGGTAGGCTCCTTCTGCCAATTACTAGTCATGATCTAGGTCTGCAATTTATCGATGACAATAGCTCCACATATGTTCCGAAACCTAGTAGTTATTGCCTTAGGTAATATGGGCTCGCCTTTGGCGCCAATCTCTTCTATTACAAGACTACCTTTTTCAGGGATCTCGTTTCGTCTTCGTTGCCCCCATTTCCTTCAAGGATTACTACTAGAAGCAGTAGTAGCCAAAGGTTGTGGCGTAGAGGCAGCTACCTCTTCTTCATGCAGAGTAGATGTTCTATGATGTCGCGGTGGGGATAATAGTTGGAGTTTATCATGTTCATGTGAACAACAAACATATCACTATCTAGTATATGAATATGCATGCAGGTACCTAATGATCTGAGGTTAGATCATATTCAGGGTCATCTTCATCTGGATGCCTGGGAGACCTAGGTGGGCGTGGTTTGCACTCAGGTGGAGTAGAATACGATCCATAATCATCATCAGAATCTTAATCCTCCTCGGAGGATCCAACATTGTTCTCAATGTTGACCATCGCTCTTAATATGCAAAATTGTAATACTTGCAATTAAAAATTATTTATGGATTTATACATATCAATATCATCAATTTAAACATATATATTATTCATGAATTTATACATATCTATAAATATTAGTACACCAAACTTTTCCTATCACAATTTATACATATTAATTATTCATGAATTTGTGCATATCAATAAATATTAGTACACCAAACTTTTCCTATCACAATTTATACATATTTATTATTCATGAACTTATGCATATCAATAAATATTTGTACATCAAACTTTTCCTATTACAATTTATACATATTTATTATCCATGAAAATTGCAATCCATAAATATTTATACACCAAATTTATCATTACATTTTATTTCCTACAATAATTTGCAATCCAGTAATTATATTTGCATGAAAAAAATAAAAAACCAACCGCTCAGGCTTGGGGAAAGGAAGAGGCGCTTCAGCTCAGGGGAGAGGAAGGGGCATGGCAGCCTCGGGCAGGACCGGCGGTGGCGTGGGCTCAGGGATAAGTGGCACCTCGGGGATGAGCGGCAGTGCTGGGGTAGGCGGCGCCGCATCGGTAGTCAGGGAGGAGCGATGGCGCGGCATCAAGGAGTGGCATCGCAGCCTCGAGGAGGAGCTACAGTGCATGGGAGCAGGGGCGGTGGCACACGGGGTAGCACAACGGCGTTGGGGAGGAGGTGGCGTCAGGGAGGGGCCGTGGCGGCGCTCGTGGAGGAGGGCCGCAGGGGCGCACGGGAAGAGGGCAGCGGCACTTGTGGACGAGGGCCGCAGCGGCGCACGAGGAGGTGGCTGCAGCGGCACTCCGGGAGGCGCGGCGGCGCACGGGTGGGCAGCGGCGGCGTCTAGGAGGGTGGCTGTTCCAGCACAAAAATTGGGTAGCCTGATGGTGTAGTGAGACTTTCACATCGGGACTTAGAAAATTTGGTGCCTTGGTCGCGCGTTTTATAGGAGAGATCTGTGCTAGCGGGCCCTAATGCCGCCAGCCAGCACAGAGGCTTTATGGTGGCGGGCGGCATTAGTGCCCGCCAGCACATCTCTTCTATGGTGGCGGGTGTCATCACCCGCCAGCAAAGCGTTTTTAGCAAAGTTCAAACATTTTGAATACTTGCTAAGTAAGTTCAAATTGTTTGAAACTTCTAAACTTGAACATAAATATTTTATAGTGGTTGTAAAAATTATATTCATAAATTACACAAACATTTTTGAGTAGTTAGTTCACATGTCACTATAGGTTGAAACTCCTCATGAGTTATAGGGTGATTATGACTTGGATATCCATTTGGGAAGGACGTACTATTATACTATCTCAAAATTATCTTATTATTTTTGGTCCATGTTAGTGCACTGGTAAAGTGGTTACATGCCAAATATTGGTAAGGATGTACTGTTATACTATCTCCTAATTATCTTATTATGTTTGGTCCATGTTGGTGCACTAGTAAAGTGGTTATGTGCCAAATATCATGATTGCTGGACCAAATTATATTTTATTAAAATTTAGTTAAATCAAAAAGTAAATGAATTTTCAGGTTAAATCATTTAAACATGTCCATATTTAAGAAAATTTCATGATTTGAGATAAAAACTAAAATGTATCTTTACAAGAAAATACCGAATCCAAGGGGAAGGTGGACTGTGCCATTCCATCTAGGTTTAATTTAACTTTAATAAAATATTAATTTGTCGAACAATCATGATAATTGGCATGTAACCGCTTTACCAGTGCACCAACATGGACAAAAAATAATAAGATAATTTTGAGATAGTGTAACAGTAGGTCCTTCCCAAATGGATATCCAAGTCATAATCACCCTATAACTTATGAGGTGTTTCAACCTATAGTGACATGTGAACTAACTAGTCAAAATATTTGTGTTGTGTATGAAAATATATTTTTTACATTCACTATGTAACATTTATGTTCGGGTGTAGAAGTTTGAAATAATTTTGAACTCATTTAGCAAGTATTTAAATTATTTGAACTTTAGTGAAAACTCTGTGCTGGCGGGTCAGCATAGATCATCTGTGCTGGCGGGCGCTAATTTCACCAGCACAACACCACTAGCACTGATGCCTCCCTACAAAGGCTGGGGGAGTTCCTGAAATTTTCCAAGTACCAACGTTGTGAATGGAAATGATGCCGTCAGGCTGCCCAACTCTGTTGCGGCCCCTGAGCGCCGTAGGCCTCCTCCCCGAGCGCATCCTACTCCCCTTCAGGTCACCTCTCATCCCTGTCGGGCCTCCTCATCCCTGCCGGGCTGCCTCCCCGAGCACCGCCTCCTCGCCGAGTGCCGCCTTCTCCTTGCCAAGCCACCTCTCATCCCCGCCGGGCCGCCTCCTTCCTCGAGTGCTGCCTGCTCCCCACTAGGCTGCATCTCATCCCCACCGAGCCTCCTCGTCCCCGCCGGGCCGCCTTCCTGAGCACCTCCTCCTTCGTGTCGAGCCGCCTCTCATCCCTATCGGGCCACCTCCTTCCCTGAGTGGCACCTCCTCCACGCCGAGCCGCCTCCTCCCCGTCAAGCGCCTCCTCCCCGTTCGGCGGTTGGTTTTTTTCTTTTTTTAAGTAAATTCATTAAGGAAAATGGATTGACTAGACAAATCTTAAATATGTATTCGATTATTAAATTTGATGCTTCTCTATTATAAATTTTAGGAGAATACTTGTTTCATTTTTATATTTTTGTACAATATATATCATTTTTGTGCTCAAGTATACAATTTTTACCTTTTTTTCATTTTTATTCCACACAATTGCAACATGATAATAAATATATTATGATTAGTTATAACAATGTACATGAGATCTAAACCAACAATTGTAAATTTCTTCCATTATTTTTGACAATCTTTTATTCTGAGCATTTCGTGAATTAATCAATTTTCGGCATAATTATCATTGAAGTTGATGTTTCTGGAACCACCTATATCTTATTATAGTTTTATTTGGATAGTTTGGGCTAACTATGGCAAGTGGAAGTTCTTTTTCCCATGGTGGTGGTGGCCGTGGAGGTGGTAGGGGGCAATACATATTTGGGGACCCTCCCGCTAGTCGTCAAGGACTTCAGTTCCCTAATGGTGCCATTGACTTGCCAATAGTAATATTCTTTCCTTCTTTTGATTGATTTTTCTACTACACATGAATAAATTCTAAATTTACTTACATACAATGTAGCTTATCAACCCTATTAGATGGCTCAAAGATGTTGTCAAAGCTATGGGTGGTACTTCTCCTATAGTGCAAACCGAGGTTGTTGGTGAACCTCTTTTCAAAAGAGTACATCTCTCTTTTCAAATACCTGTTCGAGATATAGATTTCATCTCAATATCACCAGGAGAGACCATCCTGATGGTTTCAATTGCCGCATGGGGTCAAATAGCACCAAATAGGGTAACTTTTGAGAAGACTGTCATGGAGGCCAGCCTAGAACTGCTTAAGGATCATGGGTACTTTCTGCCAGACTTGTCATATTTTCGAATAATGCAACTCGAGGAGGGAGAAGGCAATTTGATTGTGACTATAGAGATGCTTTGTCGGCTTAATCAACATGACATGGTATGGAATATTCTTTTATCATTCTTTTAACTTTAGTTATGTTACATCTTTTAACTTTCATCATGTTATTATAATCTTTTAGGATATATTTGGTACTACCATTGCGGCAGTGAGCTTTCGTGCGATTCTGGAACAAGTCTTAGATGTGTTTGATTTGACTTACATGGGTGGAAACCTGATGTTCACCAGAGATTGGAAGTTCCAGGCTGATCTCACTTTCTATAGGCCACATCAGTTAACGTCTCCATTGTTCGAGATTTATAGTAGTGTATGTGATCGACCATGTGAAGCGAAGGAGAATGCACTCATCCGTGCTTTAACTTATTTTGATGAAGTTCTAGGCTGGACGATTGAAGACCTTAACTATGTTCCATATCTAAGGAAGTGAGCCAGAGTATAAAATATGTAACATGCATGGTTGTACCCCTACCCTTTTCTTATGGATTTGAACTTCTTCTCTATAGGATCTTTAAGTATTGATGTACGAACTTGCACTATTATCAGAACTAGTTATATTGTATTGTGGCATGGACGTACCCTTACCCTTTTCTTATGGTGGTGGTCAGTTTTAAGATAATAAAGTCTAATCCACATTAATAAAGGCTTACAAGATAATTAATAAGTCTTACATCATAACTTATAATAAATGTTAATTTATCCTTTAACGATTCTTCCTTCACAGTCACTACATAACCATGGCTTCATGGATTTATCAATGCTTGCTTCAACATGCTTGATTTTTCGTTCATGGTCTTTGAATAGGTCCAATTCCTCATACTGATTGTAATCCTCAATGTCCACTACACCTTCAACTCCAAGGATCCTTTGTTTTCCACAGATCGCAATGTGCTTCTTTGCATTCATAGGGTTGGTTATGTAGAATCCTTGTGCGACACGCTCAGCGAGTACCCATGGGTCATCTTTGTAAGCAACACTGGCTAGGTCTACAAGTGTCAACCCATAATTTTCATCTGTAACGCCATTCGGGTGTTTGACCCATTAGCACCGAAAGATGGGGATCTGGATATTTTCTCCATAGTCAAGTTCGCATATTTCCTCTATGAAACTATAGTAAGTTATGTTCTGTCCGGATGTATCAATTGCCTCTATGCGGACACCACTATTTTGGAACACCATGCTTTTGCTGTCCTTTGTGGTGGTATAAAATGTGTATCCATTAATTTCATATGCTTGCCATGAGGTGACATTGCTTGATGGGCTAGACGCCAACCTGGTCAATGTTACTTCGTGTATGGAATTTCCTTCAAATAGCTGCTCATGGTCCTTCAACCATGATGGGAAATGGTGATTTTGCTCTTTGATGATCCAATCCTCGGAGCAACCATTACTTTCTCCTTGGACCTCATTTAGGTGTTTCTCAATGAAGGGCTCTACTATTGCGAGATGTTGTAGAATGCTTGAATGCGCTTTCTCTAAATACTGGTTGTCCTTGTCGATGAATCTTTTCAATCCAATGGTACCTCTCCTGGAAAATCTGCCCTCATGTCGAGATTCTGATAGACCAATAGCTCTCTTATCTTTTATGTAATCTATGCAGCAATCACCACTCTCTTCTGTATGGTAGTTCTCGATCATGCTGCCTTCTGGAAAGGCCTTGTTTCTCATGTATCCATTGAGAGTCGACATGAACCGTTCATATGTCCACATCTGATGGAAGTACATAGGCCCTAGTTCAGTTATTTGATGGACCATGTGGACCATGAGATGTTCCATGATATCAAAAAAGGATGGAGGGAAGCACATCTCGAGCTGGGCCTGAGTTTCTGACACAAACAACTGAAGCGTAGCCAACTCGACACAATCGATCATTTTCTGTGAAATCACGTTGAGGAAGTAACACATCCATGTGATAACCATCTTTACGAATACTGGTTTGATAGCTCGGATCGCAATAGCAAGAAAAACTATGATCATCACATGGCAATCATGAGAGTTATAGCCCGCAAGGATCATGTCCTTCAATGAGACTAGTGACCGGATGTTGGATGAAAATCTGGTCAGCACTTTCAACTCGCGCAAGCACTTGCACATAGCCAATCTCTCATCTGGTGTTAAGTTGTAGCTAGCCGGGGGAAGGTATTTCTTACCATTAGGAAGCTCTTGTGGGTGGAGCTCTGGCCTAATTTGAAGGTCAACTAGAACCTTATGTGATTTTAGTTCATCTTTTGCCTTGCATGTTAAGCTCAAGAATCTGATGGTGCTATCGAACACATTCTTCTGAAGATGCATCTCATCAATGGCATGGTGCACTGCCAGCTCTTGCCACTATAGCAAATACATAAAGAAGATAGACATCTTCTTAGACGGCATATCTGCAACGTTTTTTAGTTTCAGTCTGCTTCCTTCCCCTTTTTGAATTATCAACACTACCTAATGACTTCTTACCGAGTTTGTAACACCCCAAGAAAAACAAACGCCACCTTAGGATGCTACTAAGCCACACCGGACAAAAGGGAAAGATTTTGACAGCATCTTCCCTAAAACAGGAACACCGTGGAAGCAAGAAACAATAACATATGAAAATAGATAAAGCACACTAGCATAAATAAAAGATCCTAACATGATATTCAAACGATTAAGGCAAGGTTTAACAAAGCTTAACCATCATTAAGCAACAAACAAACTCTCATAGAGAAGGACTTAAATATTACAGCATCACACTAGAGGATTTTGATTAAAGAGAAGTGTGTGACGTGCTGCTACTTCCCAACCCCCAAGCAAAGCATCCATCCATCAAGTACCTGAGAGGATAACAAAAAAATAGGGGTGAGATATAAAATCTCAGCAAGTAACTAGCTTTAACAAGCTATTTAAACTACAAGTTCATTAGACCATGGTTTAACTATTATCAACAAGCGTATCTCCTCAATGAATAAGAATAATAATAATAACTCCAACACCCTCATACATAAATAAAACCAATTCATCACCAAACCTCGGAGAAAATTCACTTCTCACCACCACTGCCAAATAAATACCATAGAAAACCGATAGCACCCTAAATGCAAATGCAATGCAAATACCATGTCTCCTGCCTTCATACTCAATAAAGTATGAAGCTGCATCGTTATGCCCAATAAATGATGCTGTACCGGTACGGTTGCGGCTATCAAGCGGCGAATTAACTCCATATGCCATGAATTATGATGCAATGAAATGCAATGCCAAGACAGATCGCACAAAGAGAGTATACACCGCATATACCAGATAAGTCTCTCCTCATTTGACAACATAAACCTCATCATAATTATGCCAACAAGAGCCATTACCAAGTTATAAAGTAAAGAACAAAGCATATGTAATAACAACAGTAAGATGTGCATCAACTTGTAATTGAATGGATGATATTGGATAAGTTATCCTTCTTAAATTTAAGGTGGAGGTAGGAAAAATAGCAAATTAAAGCTTGTAGCAACCACCGCTATGTTTCTTGCCTCCCAGTGAAGGAGATAGCCGCTCTAAGCATGATCCGGAGTGTTACCACCTGTTTTGACACAATAAGATCAGAACATATCCTCAAACAACCATGTGCAAACAGCAAGTAAAGCACCCATATAGCCCAACCCGTCAAACAAGCGACAATGGTAAACATCACCTAGGTTAGCCGCAGCAGTGCTGCTTCACTTTTTTGTATCTTTAAAATTACAAACGATATGACAGCAAGCAAATACATATTAGAAAACTAAGGGAGAAATATTACAACTTTGTTCAGATCGTTTATTTTTAGCATAATCCAAAGAGGGGTAAAACTGCAGTTGAATGTGAAGTATAGAATCTGTCTGAAATTTCGGGCAGCAGCATACAAAAATTCATATATCCCAAACCCCTTGTCCAAAACTTCTAAAATTTTGTCAAGACATATATCTCTGAGAAACCTACAACTTTGTTATTATGGGTTTCCACGAATTCCATCCTTAAGATCATCTAATACATCTCTGAACATCTGCTGTCAAAAATCTGGACATTCAGAAACAGCGTCCAAACAATATTCAATAACTGAAGGTATACTCCACCAAAAAATATGAAACTTGGACAGAAGTTACATCTCATAATCCTCTAAAAATTTTGTATGATCCACTTTTGGAGGAGAAATCGTTTAGGTTGCCAAAACTATAAGGACAGCAGCACTGCCCGTGCTACAGGACAGCACACCTTAAATCGAGCTTCAAACCGTGTTTTCTCCAACAAATCCACTAATCCTTAGGACCAAGAACCTCCTAAAAACATCAATTAGAAGATGTAAAGTGGATTCACCTCACCTTGGTCATTCCCCAAACCCTAGGGCAGCAGGAAGATATGGGGAAAGGACCGATCTACATGGAAGATGCACCTTTTCTTGCTCCTCTTGTTGTCCTCGATCCGTTTTGCTAGTTCCCCCCAAGGGTTTGCTGCTTTAGAGAGGGGATTTAGGGAAGGGAAGGTATGGGAGAGTAGGGAAGGAGGAAGAAACGTGAGAAGGGAGAGAGGACCGGTCTGGATAAGATGGGAGGGGGGCAACGGGCCAGGGAAAAGGGTTGGGCTGGCTGGGCCTTTGAATTTTTTTAGTGTGTTACATTCTCCCCTCCTTTAAAGAATTCATCCCCGAATTTAACTACTCAAAGATATACCAACTTGATAAATTAAAACTTACCGCTCTCAAAGAGTTGTGGGTACTTCTTGCGCATTTGGTCCTCGAGCTCCCAACTCGCTTCATGCTCAGACTGATTACTCCATAGAACCTTGACATATTTGATGGTCCTCTTTCTCATGACTCGCTCGGATGAGTCTAAGATGCGTTCTGGGTGATATTCCACAATTAGATTTGGCTCCACAATAAGTGGCTCCAAATCAATCTTGTGCTCAGGATCCCTCAAATATTTTCTTAACATAGATACATGGAAAACATTGTGCACTTGCTTCAATGATTCTGGAAGCTGCAAGCGATATGCCAAACTGCAAACATGGGCTGTGATCACAAACGGACCAATGTACCTTGGGCTAAGCTTTCCTGTGGTGCCAAACCTCACAACACCTTTGGTTGGCGATACCCTAAGAAGAACATGGTCACCCACTGCAAACTCTAGATCTCGCCTCCTCACATCAGCATAATTCTTCTGCTGGCTCTGAGCAGCCAACAGATTCTGTCGTATCTCTCGCACCTTTTCAGATCTCTCTCAGACCCAATCTGGACCAATCAAAGATCTCTCACCCAAAGTTTCCCAGCATATGGGAGAAATACACTTCCTACCATACAAAGCCTCAAATGGAGCCATCTTGATACTAGCTTGATAGCTGTTATTATAAGCGAACTCTACCAAAGATAGATGATCCTCCCAACTACCTTTCCATGAAAGAACACAAGCACGAAGCATGTCCTCTAAGGTCTGAATAGTCCTCTCCGACTGACCATCAGTCTGAGGGTGGAAAGCAGTGCTAAGAGTCAAATTTGTGCCCAATGCACTATGCAAGCTTTGCCAAAAGTTAGACACAAACTTGGGATCTCGATCAAAAACAATGGACTTTGGCACACCATGAAGCCTTAGCACTTCTCTCATGTATAAGGGAACCAAATCTGGTGCTGAACTAGTTGACTTCATCGGAATGAAATGTGCAGACTTAGTGAGTCTATCCACAATAACCCATATGGCATCTCTCCCTCGAGGTGAGCGAGGTAACCCGACCACGAAGTCCATGGTGACATGTTCCCATTTCCACTCAGGGATCTCCAAAGGCCGTAATAAACCCGCAGGCTTTTTATGTTCTGCCTTAACTTGCTGACAAATTCCACAAGATGCTACATATTTGCAACATCAACTTTCATCCTTTTCCACCAAAAATTTTTCTTTAAATCCCAATACATCTTGGTCTCACCAGGGTGAATTGTGTAAGGTGTTCGATGTGCCTCCCTAAGTATATCCATCTTCACATCAGAATTTTGTGGCACACAAAGACGCCCTCTAAAGCGAATAGCACCATGTTCATCTATGGTGAACTCCCGTGGTCTACCCCCTAAAATTCTCTTTCGAACCTCTTGAAGCAAACGATCATGTTGTTGAGCCTCACGCACCTGATCAACTATGGGAGACTGAATAAGCATTTGAGTCTCTTGATGTGCACCGCCCGCATAACAAAACGAAACCCCCATGCGATCCATATCAACAATCAAGGACATCACTGTCTTAGGAACACTTGTCCTACTAAGAGCATCTGCCACCACATTTGCCTTTCCTGGATGGTACTGGATGGTGAGATCATAGTCCTTAATCAATTTTAACCATCTCTGTTGCCTCAAGTTGAGTTATTTTTGTGTGAAAATATATTTGAGACTTTGGTGATCTGTAAATATATCACATGACTCTCCATAAAGATAATGCCTCTAAATCTTTAGAGCAAAAATAACTGCAGCCAACTCTAAATCATGTGTGGGGTAATTTTGCTCATGCTTCTTCAATTGCCTTGATGCATAAGCAATCACTTTACCTTCTTGCATAAGCACACAACCAAGCCCGATTCGAGAAGCATCTATATACAAAGTGAAGTGTTTGCCGCTCTCAGGTAATGTCAATATAGGAGCATTCACTAACTTATTCTTTAGAGTTTGGAAACTGGCCTCACACTCTTTAGTCCATATGAATGGAACACCCTTCTTAGTGTGATTAGTCATTGGCTTAGCAACAATTGAGAAACCCTGCACGAAACGGCGATAATAACCTGCAAGCCCAAGAAAGCTCCGAACCTCTGTTACATTGGTCGGTCTTTGCCATTCCACCACTGAGGCAACATTTTTAGTATCCACCTTAATGCCATGTTGATTAATGACATGACCAAGGAAGCTCACTTCAGAAAGCCAAAATGCACATTTCTTCAACTTTGCATAGAACTTGTTCTTCCGGAGTGCATCCAAGACAAGACTGAGATGAACCTTATGCTCCTCCTCTGACTTGGAGTAAACTAAGATATCATCGATGAATACCACAACAAAAACATCCAAGTACTCATGCAACATCCTGTTCATGGCCTCCATAAAAACAACAGGGGCATTTGTTAGTCCAAAAGACATAGCCACATACTCATAATGCCCATACCTGGTATTAAAAGCCGTCTTCTCAATATCCTCTTCCTTGATACGTAGTTGATGGTAACAAGATTGCAAGTCAATATTAGAGAATACCTTGGCACCTCTCAATTGATCAAAGAGAGCATCAATACGAGGCAAAGGGTACTTGTTCTTGATTGTTACTTGATTAAGTGCTTGATAATCAACACAAAGTCTTTTAGTGCCATCCTTCTTTTCTACGAACAAGACTGGGGCAGCCCAAGGTGACATGCTTGGTCGGATAAACCCTTTAGCAAGAAGTTCATCCAATTGCTTCTTTAACTCCACCTGCTCCATAGGAGCCATCTTGTATGGTGTCTTATATGTAGGTTGTGTTCCAGGAACCAACTTTATGTGGAAAATAGCCTCTCTTTCAGGAGGTAAACCTGGGAGCTCATCTGGGAAAACATCTGGATAGCGACAAACCACTAGAATATCATCCACTCGCAAGGGAACCTCCTGATCACCAATCATCACAAAAAGAATACCAGTTTTTTGTGTCCATCAATCAGGAAATAACTGACACAACAAGGAGATAGAGTACTTCAAACCACTCCCTTGAAAGATCATCTCTCGTCCTGATGGTGCTTGCAAAGTGATTGTTTTCCAGAAACAAGAGATAACAGCCTTATACTAGGAGAGCCAGTCCATGCCAAGAATCACATCAAAAGGCTCCAACGGAATCACCACTAAGCTAGCAATAAAATCCTCATCCGCAAGAGTGACAACACAGCCTGGACAAACTATAGAACTCGAAACAAGCCCTCTAGCAGAACTAACAACGATAGCCTCCCCAATCCTTTCAACAAAAAGACCCAAACGACCAACAAAAGCCTCTGAGATGAAAGAGAAACTAGCTCCAGAATCAAAAAGAGCATGAGCATCATAAGAATCAACTGAGATGATACTTGTTACCACGTCACCACGATCTCTAGCGTTAGTGGCAGGCATAACATATGCCCCTGGAACACCAGATGAAGAAGAGGCACCCGAAGTAGGACCCGTCGGAGTGGGAGCCCATGGAACCATGGGTGCTAAAGGAGTAGCATGGGGCATCCAGTAAGCCCCAGTCTGAAGCGTAGGGGCAGCTGACGGAGTCACCGGTGGCGCTAGCAAGTACTGAGGTGTAGGGGCAGGTAGGTACTGCTGCGGTGGCGGTGCAAGTAGGTGCTACTGCGGTGACAGTGCAGGTAGGTGAGGAGTAGAAGATGCAGCCACCATCATATGGAATGCACCATTGGGAGCTAAAGAAGACACTAGCTCCCAATGAAGCTTGGCATCAGGATTCTTCCTACAAACCACGTCCTTGCAATCTTGACCACAAATAGAGCACTTGCCGGACCATCGGCACTCTCGAAGACGATGTGCATCTCCACATTTGAAGCACACCATCCCCGTACCAGGTTTGGGAATGGCACGATACTGAGGAGTACTCCCTCCTGGAGTACGAGACTGAGTTGAACCACCACGGTACGGCTGGTGACGCTGAAACTTGCCCTTCCTATGAACATGACCACCAGAATGGCCCTTCTTGTCACCCTGACCACGAGACTGGTCACCACTCGAAGGATTATTTAGATCAGCTGTGACCTGAAGCTGCATCTCAACTCCCAAGGCTTTCTCTACCATGGAGCGAAAGTCTGTGACTTCAAAGGCACCCAACACATGGTGAATTGAAGGCTTAAGGCCTTGACGAAATTGCCTTGCTTTCTCTGCATCTTCATGGGCCACATGTGGAACAAAACGAACAATCTGGTTGAACCCCACCTCATACTCAGCCACTGTCTTCCTTTCCTGCACATAGTTATTTAGCTCAATTTTCATCTTGCCCAGGAAGGTCACTGGGTAAAACCTTCTCTCAAACTGCCTAAAAAACTCAGGCCAAGTTAAAGAACCATGCACAGCCGTGCGAGCTGACTGCACACCCTTCCACCAAATCTGTGCCTCACCCTTTAGTAATTGTGCCCCATAACGAACACGATCATGAGTTGACACCTCAAAAGCTTCCATCTTATCCTCCACATATGACAACCAATCAGCAGCCTGAATAGGAGTACCACTGCCATCAAAACTATCCAGCTTCATGCCAACCCACTCTCTCAGCGAGACACCACTCTCAGGGCCAACTGGGGCAGCAACTTCCTGAGTAGAGGTAGTAGGATTAGGTTGTGTTGCACCCGCACGAGCAGCCTACCTCAAAGTCCTCATCTCATTTTGCATCTCACGCATTGCGGCAAGTAATTCTGCTTGACTAGTGCCATCAGCTTGGGTACCGCTCGCTGGTCGCGCCCGACCTTGCTTCTTAGGCGGCATAACTGCAGCCACCACAAGACACAAACAACACAAATATCAAGCTCCAACAATTTAAAGTATGCATAAAGACAAAATAATCCATACATACAAATGTACCCGTACCCAACCTACAAGTGCAAGTGTGTCAAATTAGACCTTATTTTTCCTAGGATTAAATTAACCTAAGCTCTAATTACCAACTGTAACACCCCAAGAAAAACAAACGCCACCTTAGGATGCTACTAAGCCACACCGGACAAAAGGGAAAGATTTTGACAGCATCTTCCCTAAAACAGGAACACCGTGGAAGCAAGAAACAATAAGATATGAAAATAGATAAAGCACACTAGCATAAATAAAAGATCCTAACATGATATTCAAACGATTAAGGCAAGGTTTAACAAAGCTTAACCATCATTAAGCAACAAACGGACTCTCATAGAGAAGGACTTAAATATTACAACATCACACTAGAGGATTTTGATTAAAGAGAAGTGTGTGACGTGCTGCTACTTCCCAACCCCCAAGCAAAGCATCCATCCATCAAGTACCTGAGAGGATAATAAAAAAATAGGGGTGAGATATAAAATCTCAGCACGTAACTAGCTTTAACAAGCTATTTAAACTACAAGTTCATTAGACCATGGTTTAATTATTATCAGCAAGCGTATCTCCTCAATGAATAATAATAATAATAATAACTCCAACACCCTCATACATAAATAAAACCAATTCATCACCAAACCTCGGAGAAAATTCACTTCTCACCACCACTGCCAAATAAATACCATAGAAAACCGATAGCACCCTAAATGCAAATGCAATGCAAATGACATGTCTCCTGCCTTCATACTCAATAAAGTATGAAGCTGCATTGTTATGCCCAATAAATGATGCTGTACCCGTACGGTTGCGGCTATCAAGCGGCGAATTAACTCCATATGCCATGCATTATGATGCAATGAAATGCAATGCCAAGACAGATCCCACAGAGAGTATACACTGCATATACCAGATAAGTCTCTCCTCATTTGACAACATAAACCTCATCATAATTATGCCAACAAGAGCCATTACCAAGTTATAAAGTAAAGAACAAAGCATATGTAATAACAACAGTAAGATGTGCATAAACTTATTATTGAATGGATGATATTGGATAAGTTATCATTCTTAAATTTAAGGTGGAGGTAGGAAAAATAGGAAATTAAAGCTTGTAGCAACCACCGCTATGTTACTTGCCTCCCAATGAAGGAGATAGCCGCTCTAAGCGTGATCCGGAGCGTTACCACCTGTTTTGACACAATAAGATCAGAACATATCCTCAAACAACCATGTGCAAACAGCAAGTAAAGCACCCATATAGCCCAACCCGTCAAACAAGCGACAATGGTAAACATCACCTAGGTTAACCGCAGCAGTGCTGCTTCACTTTTTTGTATCTTTAAAATTACAAAAGATATGATAGCAAAAAAATACATCTTAGAAAAATAAGGGAGAAATCTTACAACTTTATTCAGATCGTTTATTTTTAGCATAATCCAAAGAGGGGTAAAACTGTAGTTGAATGTGAAGTACAAAATCTGTCTGAAATTTCAGGCAGCAGCATACAAAAATTCATATCTCCCAAACTACTTGTCCAAAAATTCTAAAATTTTGTCAGGACATATATCTCTGAGAAACATAAAACTTTTTTATTATGGGTTTCCACGAATTCCATCCTTAAGATCATCTAATACATCTCTGAACATCTGCTGTCAAAAATCTAGACATTCAGAAACAGCATCCAAACAATATTCAATAACTAAAGGTATACTCCACCAAAAAATATGAAACTTGGACAGAAGTTACATATCATAATCCTCTACAAATTTTGTATGATCCACTTTTGGAGGAGAAATCGTTTAGGTTGCCAAAACTACAAGGACAGTAGCACTGCCCGAGCTACAGGACAGCGCACCTTAAATCGACCTTCAAACCGTGTTTTCTCCAACAAATCCACTAATCCTCAGGACCAAGAACCTCCTAAAAACATCAATTAGAATATCTAAAGTGGATTCACCTCACCTTGGTCGTTCCCCAAAGCCTAGGGCAGCTGGAAGATATGGGGAAAGGATCGATCTATATGGAAGATGCACCTTTTCTTGCTCCTCTTGTTGTCCTCGATCCGTTTTGCTAGTTCCCCCCAAGGGTTTGCTGCTGTAGAGAGGGGATTTAGGGAAGGGAAGGTATGGGAGAGTAGGGAAGGAGGAAGAAACGTGAGAAGGGAGAGAGGACCGGTCTGGATAAGATGGGAGGGGGGCAACGGGCCAGGGAAAAGGGTTGGGCTGGCTGGGCCTTTGAATTTTTTTTAGTGTGTTTCAGAGTTTGAACTTGACCTTCTCGCACATTTCAAATACTATTTTACCCATAGCCGGTTTTGGAGCAAAATCATTCTCATTGGTGCCATCCAAAAACTCCTTCATCCTGTTGTATTTGTGTGTCTTCAGTAAGTAGCGCCTGTGCCGCATGAACACTGTCTTCATAGATCCCTTAAGGTACACATATGATGTTCCATCCAAGCAAATTACGCATGCTATCTTACCTTTTACCTGACCTGTCAGGACAAATAGGGTGGGATAATCATTGATGGTAACAAAGATAATAGCCATTAGTGTGAAGTGCTCCTGTCTGTACTCATCCCACATCCGAACCCCATCTTCCCAAAGCTTTTGCATATCTTCCATCAATGGCTCAAAGAAAACATCTATGTCGATGCCAGGTTGCTTTGGGCCTTGGATGAGAATGGTTAGCAAAAGGAACTTTCTCTTGTGACATAGCCGTGGGGGAAGGTTGTATATGGTCATCAGCACTGGCCATGTGCTCTGCATGTTGCTTCTTTCACCAAATGGATTCATGCCGTATGTACTCAATGTGAACCATACATTCCTTTTTTATATAAAAACTTTGGATGATTGGCATCGAAGGTCCTCCACTGGCAACTATCAGAAGGATGTCGAAGCTTTCCATCAGCCTTTACTGGGCGATCAGCATGCCAAGTCATCATTTCAGCGTCTTTGGGTTTGAGAACAAACGCTTCAGATGGTCCACTACTGGCAATTACCACATCACCAAGGCAGGGACTCTGCGTGAGTCATCGTGTTAGTACCTGTACAGGACCCATCCTCCACTTGAGCACCAACACTTTTCTTTGCACCCTTCTTCCTCTTATTCCCGATGGAGGAACTGGCACGGTCCTCATAGAAATCAGCATTACTTTTGTAACGGCTAGCATCACAATTTGGATACTTTTCCAATGCTAAACTGGCACAGTCCTCACAGAAATCGGTATTACTTTTGTAATGGCTAGCATCACAATTTGGACACTTTTCCAATGCTGTGTACTCACCATGGTACAATATGCAGTGGTTCCTGCACGCGTATATTCTTTGCACACGCACCTTTAATGGATTGATAATCTTCTTTGCTTCGTATGTGTTTTTTGACACAAAGTTAGGCTTCGGGAGCAACTTGCCCAGCAAAGTAAGGAGATCATTGAAACTATTGTTTGATCAGCCGAATGTAACCTTCAGAATCAGAAGATGAAGTACGAAACGCAACATTGTCCACTCCTTCCCACATCCCTCATACATACGGTCCTTTGCTACCTTCTTGAGTGTCTCGAAATCTCTAACCCTTTATTACTACCTAGCAACACTTTCGGTTCAATGTGGCGCAACATGTCCTCCATATCAACATCACATTCCTCGTCCACCTGTGGTTCCACATGCGCATCTGTTTGATCACCATTTTGATCTCCACGATCATAATCATCATCCATCATAACATGATCATTTTCATTTGTACCATCACCCCCACTTCATTAGAGCTAGTATCGATATCTGTGTTGTTGAAAGTACCTCCTGCCTCACCATGGTTGGACCAAATTGCGTATCCATTCACAAAACCTCGCTTTATCAAATGCCTCTTGATGACATTAGTATCCTCCCATACAATATTGTTGCTACAGTCAAAACACGGATAATGTATTTGCTTTGTCTTGCAAATGCGAGCGTGCTTCTCCGTAGTGGATACCTCTGACATGAATGTATGTCAAAGTCTTTGTATGCCATACATCCGTGCTCTATGATCCATCTTTAACAACCTATGAGAACAATTCTATGTTATATTAACTAATTTAATGAACTATGGCTCGCAATTCTATAAACTCATTTAAATTATGGATGTAGTAACTAATAAGTAGGAAGAAATATAATAAAAATAATTCTATATTACCCTAAATGAAACTCAATTAAACCATGGATGTAATAATTAATAGGTAGAAGGAAAAAAACAAACTCAATTATATATTAAATTCAATCAAACTCATTAATTAAAACTATGGATGTAATAGTTAGGAAAAATATAATCAAACTCAATTCTATATTACATTAAAATGACAAATATAGCATTGTAATGGTTATAATATAACCATAGAATTTTATTTACAAAAATAATCCATCTCTAGTTATTTTCTCTCTTCCCTCCTCTCTCTTCTAGGTCTAGATCTAGATCTAGATGACAACCTAATGAAGCTAGAAATGATAGATAGAAGTTGAAAAAGAAGGTTGGCATGACACAAACTTACCTTTTATAGCCACCTCCTCCAAAGAAAATAAGAGCAAAACTTCCACCCTTAGATTTGATATTTTTGGAGCTTTTCTCGAGCTCCTCTCGGGCAAGCTCCAAATGGAAGGTTGGCTGGGGAAGAAGCTGTCCACGGCTTTATCTAGGCAGCATTTGTGCTGGCGGCCACCTAACGCACGGGCCAGCACAAATGCATCCCATTTGTGCTAGTGGGCGCTTAGATCGCTCTGTGCTGGCGGGTACTAGCTTGACGGCCACGGTCACCTCTGTGTTGGCAGGTGCTAATTCTGCCCGCCAGCACGCTAATTTTGACGTGTCAGCACAAATCGTTTCTCGCATAGTAGACGAAGCACTTCAACTTCCTGTGGAAGGTGAAGCACTTCAACTTCCTTCTCTAATTCACACTTGGAGTGCAGCTGAATATAGACAGGGAGGTCGCATCTCAGAACGCGCTAGAATGGTTGAAATTGGTAACCTAATCAGTCCAAATTCAAACCGCTATGTTTAATTACTAAATGACTCGATCCATATTCAAGCTGGCTAGGATATGAACAATAAATGTAACAGTGTAAAAATAGGTCCGGTACGCTTAATTAAACGTTCCGGAGCTACAGCCGCGCCAGTACATTTAGTTATTATACGTGCCGGTTAGGTCCCACCTTATACTCGAATGTACATAATGCACCGGTGGGCTTTGGACCGGCACGTATGAGCTGATGCATATGAATACTAGTGAAATTTAATTAGTTCACGAGCACAAGAATACTAGGTGAGGAATAAAGAACGTACACGCACATACTCTAAGCAAGAAGAAGCATGGGCGGGTAAAAAATCGGGTTCCTTTTCAAGGTTTACATGATTTCATGATAATTCAGGAACAACAAGGAAAGAGGGCTAAGGGATCAAACCAGAAGGCATACATGCGAGCGTCTACGGCAGAGCCCCCTGGTGGGGCCAGCCCATGGCTAAGATCTTGGGGGTAGGATTTGGGGTTTGGTTGGCCATAACGTATAACAGGGTGGCTAGGTTATATCACATGCTTTTCACATCTTTTAGGAACTTTTGAAAACAAATGTATAATATGTTTCATCAACAAAAATTCAACAACTATTGACATAAGCCAGACATAAAATGTCCTTATGTATTCTCCATCTCACACACTACTAGAAAAATGTCATTTATATCGTCTCATCCGTGCCCGGTCATTTAAAAACAGCATGAATAAGTCAGCCATGTTGGCTTATAAAAGAGCCGACACGATAATATGGTTATCCATGCTGGCTCTTAATAAAAAGACGGCACGGATACCTCCAGATTATCTATAATGGCCTTACGTGACAGCTTCATTAGAGCATGCACAGATAATTTCTTGCATTTGTAAAGTTGCAATTTAAGCCTGTATTAAAAAATTCATAACATTTACATACCGATTCAAATGGAGATAAGCTTTATATGAAAATTGTAGGTTTCAGCAAGATTTGCAAATCTGTATTTTATAATTGATATGAAGTCCGTTTATTTGGACAAATAATAGGTCAGTGTTTTAGACAAAAAAAGATGAAAACGGAATAGAATTATCTACTGCTTGCACCAATGATATATAGTTGTGTGTGTGTGTGTGTGTGTGTGGAGGCACTGGATAGGTAGTAGAGCACCATTATTCATCATTGTTTCACCAGATCTATTTAACATTGACTAAAGAAAAAAAATGGAAAACCATAAGTTACATAAGGACATAATCCCATGTCAGAGCTTGATCCAAACAACAAATTAAAAAAACTAAAAACATGAGAGAGGATTTCTTCACCATAAATCAAAGCTTCTCCAAGTGGGGAAATCATATGAGGATAGCTAAGATGATATTCAATTTAAATCCTTTGGCGCCAAGTGCAAGGATCTTCAAAACAAGCATTGATGTTATATCAGTGATGGCAACCATAATCTGAAACAATAATAATGAAGCACAAAAAGGTGATTGTTTAAAGCTGAACAAAACACATACTTCAATTTGAACCCATCATTCTTAACTAATAACAGTCAATGTCAAGACCCGAAGTTGGAGCACCAATTACACGAATGTTAATTGGTCCCCCATCTATGTTGAAAATGAGCAGCCTCTCCCTGCTGGGAGCATGCACAATTGTGAGTTCTTTCATCACTACATCATCATGCTTGTCCACAGACACGCAAAGTGTAACATCCCTAAATTTAAAAGTATTTAAAAATAAGGACCTTTTAATTTTTCTCTAAACTAATCTTCTTTTCTCCCTAATAATTAAAATTATTTCAATATATGTTCACAATATGCATAAACATAACAAGAATGTGCATTTGTGTGCTATAAAGTTTAGGTGTGATCCAAAGCTTTGAACCCAATTCAAATCTGAACTAAGTTCAAATTTGAGTTCAAAACCTATCCAAACCTCCTTCCAAACAAATACCATACTTTCCTATTCCCAAACAGGCCGCAATTTCCTATTCCCTCCTCCCGGCCCAACCTGCCAGCCTACCTCAGCCTCGCCTCTGTCTTCCTTTCGCATGCATGCAGGCCCAACAAGCCGCTTGGCCTAGCTGCTGGCCCAGCCCACTGCAGCCTCGCCCGCATTATCTTCCTCCTCACCCTCTCTCCCTCCTCTCGCCGCTCGTTCCTCCCCCCTTGCACGCGGCACTGGCCGCTGTCCGTATCCGCCTCCCCCGACCACCTTCCTATCCCGTCCCATGCGCGCCGCACTGCCACGCCTCATCCCTCCCTACTCCCCCTGTCAAGAAACCTCCCCTCTTCCTCATAGCCTCGGCCTGCCGCTCGCACCTCCACGCGCAACTCCGTGGTAGCGCCGAGACAATCGCCGCCTCGATCCCTCTCCCCTGACCACCTCCAGCTGCCTTGAGCCGCGCGCTGGAGCCGCCTCGATGGGCCACATCGCCCTGACCCCTCATCACACGCCAGAGCACTCTCTCCGCCCCTCAACCACATGCGCCTGCACGCCGGCATGCGCGCTATGCATGGGCTGCCATGGCCGAGCCCTCGAGGTTCTCCACTCACCCTGACCCTATCTGCCAGTCTGAGCTGCACCACAAGCTCACCCCGAAGCTATAAATAGCCCCCTCCCGGTGCCTCCTCAACCCGCACCACCACCTCTCCCCTCCCCCGCTGGTTGTAGGAACCCGAGCTCGCCACCTCCACCCGCCACTATGCTCTGTCCCCTAGAGCTATGACAAGTCGAAGTCGAGTGCGACGTGAGCCCGTAGCCTCCCAGCCTTGCGCCATAGCGCCGTTCCGTTGTCGCTCCGTGCACACTCGCCGCCGCAGCTCACCCCCTTGCTTGCCGCCGCCGATGAATGTCCACCGCCCAAGCCGTGCCTCTAGTAAGCTTCCACACCACCTCCTTGACCCCCTTGACTCCTCTCCAGTCCCTCTCCTTCCCCAAAACCATGGGTGTCAAGCCAACCGAGCGCTGCCGCCCTATCCTAGCACCATCGCCCTATCCTTGCGCCGCTGCTCACCATTGGTGGCCACCCAACTCTGCAAGGTGCACACACACGCACATACATAGCACCCCTACACATCTTAGGCCTTGAAACTCCGGACTAAGGCCCAGTTGCCCATGCCCAAATCACCTACACCACCGCCATTCTCCGACGAGCAGCGCCGGCCACCGTGAGCCTTAGTCTACCCCAACACCTACCCCATCCGGTGCGTCATGGTCTCCTAAGGCCAAAACCCTAGCCCGTATCCCCAACCCCAGCTTGCAGCCGCCGGTGTGGCAACCTCTAGCAACCTCCCCTGTTCCACTGCCGTGCATTGGCGCCCCCCCTCAAGTGGCACCTTACGCCACCAGCCGCACACTCCCGCAATCCCCTCCGCCACGTCACCACCACATCAGCCGCCTAAACCTCCCGTGCACCTACCCTGGTCGATGTGACCACCATCCCAGTCCACAGCACAATGGAATGGGGACACGCACCGCCAGCCCTGCTATTTCGACCCCACCAGTCAGCCTCATAGCCAAGCCAAAAATGCTAGGTCCACCCAGCTAAGTCCAGGTAAAACATCATTCTGCCCAATCCTTTTATCTAAAAATTCTACTAAAATTCCCAAAAATACTATGTAGATTCACAAACATATTAGAACTATACAATCCTCTTTGGCATCTTATTAAGGTCTCAAACCAAATAAAACTATGTTCAGCAAATAGAAAAGCCCCATAAGTGTACCCCAAATTCCCTATTTTACATTTCTTAGCTCCAAAAATGACCAGTAAATTCTCAAAAAATGCTAGAATATATTCTAAGTATTTTCATCAGTTTATAACCCCAAAATCATGTCATAAACCCCCAAAACCAAAAAGCCACCTAAATAAACCTACAGAAACTCTATTTTCTTTGTATTAGAAATCATGCCAGATTCCCAAATGATTCCGAGGACTTAGGAAATCCTTAGCATATATCCAAACCCTATAGCATGAAAACCACCATCAAGTCATCCTCTAGCCCACCCGCTCACATCTAGAGACCCACATAAAATATAGGAGATCACAAGAAACTTAAGAAAGGCCATCTTAGTCCTATCGAATAACCCAACACCCTTCGTAACCCTCCTTGAATTCCTTTCAATGAGCTTTGGATTGCTTTGATTGGTGATTGATTGCATGATTATTCTTCTGTTTAATAGTAACTTAAGCTCTCTTCGGGAGGATCGCGTTCCACCTTGGAGTTAGACATCCATATAAGGATTTGGGTTCTTCGCTCGAAAAGCAAGGAAAGTCTTAACACCAACCCTTTGATCATGCTTTTATACTATATTTTGCAATACTAAAATTAACCAAGATAATAATATGATATTGCATAATTTCATAACCCCTTAAATTATAAGGTTAGGCATATCCCAAGAAGCGAGCCCCTATTTTCTCCTCCTTGCTATAAACCCTAAATAAAAGCCTTCCAAGGATGCACAAATGGTGTGAGTTAGGTAAAGGAAACAATTATAAAACTTGACTAGCAACAAGCTAAGGAGGAATACGAGGTAAGTTGGGTAGCCTCGCAGGGAGCTCCTATCCAACGTTATCTCGGTCATATAAGGACCGGTTCATTGAGCAAGTCTTTCTAGTGTATAAGTGCAACCATATGAGCCAAAGAGGTACAACCTTCGGGAGTGCCTATTTATGTGAGAACTTTATTCACACCCCACTACAAAATCTAGTAAACAATCCCAAGGGGCCACGATGGGCAAAGGATGGACTGGAACAGGACCCTCGTATAGTCCCAGGTCCGGCTGGCACGGGTCATTTGTTGAGGTCCATAGGACCTTTTTTATATCATGATATGATGCATCTTTTCCTAGGTTTTTCCCTGAGGGGATGTTGAATGGCCCTCGCCTAGGCCCCAGTGTTGTCTATGGATGGAGCTAGAGGATGTTGTCCAGAGATGGATGCCGGTGGGTATGGCTCTTGTAGGGTAGTACCACCAAAGGCCTTGGTATGGGCTACCCAACATTATTATTAAAAATAACTTACCCTTTAAAAGCCTAAATGGTGTTACACTTTGCATCCAAACAACCTTATGCATATAACCCTAGACTTTCCTTGATTTACCTTATATGTCATTAACTTTCTATGTTAAGATACTTGCCGAGTACTTCTGGCAAAAGTACTCAACCTTGCTTGTTTTGCCAAGTCTTCTAGGGAGCCAGCTTTCGACTTTCCACTACACATTGATTGCTGCTTGTTATTCCCTAAAGGTGAAGATGACACCGTCATAACTCTCCCCTTTTTCTCTTCTTCTTACTTTGATAATCATTATGATTATTACTAGTGTCAGATGCTGATCCAAGGCATGGTACTATATTGCTTAAGTGTGGACGCTTGAGGGGTGGTCCCCACACCAAGGGATATAAGGCTCAGGGAGCTGATGCAGACATGGCGAAACCCCTTGTTATTTCACTACTAGAAAATTGACCTCTCATCCCAAGCCTTAGTACCGATTGTTTGATGATTCGGTACAAATGTTAGCATTAGTACCGGTTCCAGAGTAGGCAGCCTTCGAAGCCCCTCTAGTACCGGATGGGGGCTCCATCCAGTACTAGAGGTCACCCTCTAGTACCGGTTGGAGCCCCCACCCAGTACTAAAGGATTTAATACCGGTTGGAGGCACCAACCGATACTAGAGGGTACTGGAAGCCATTCTCCATCCACCAGCCAACAATTAGGATTTTTTAGATTTCAACAACGCACGCTCCTTCTGCTTGCCTCCCCCTCCTCTCTCCCCTCTTGCTCTCTCTAGATCTCTCACCGGCACAGCAGCTAGCGGTAGCACCCAACCCTCCTCCTGCCTCCCCTCCCCCTCCCCCCTCCGCTCGCCCCAGCAGCGGGCAGCGGGGCGGGGCGGCACTTGGGAGGGGTAGGGCTGCGTTCGGGAGGGGTGGTGGCGCTCGGAGGAGTGGGAGGAGTTCGATCTAGGCCGGGAGGCGCTCGGGAGGGGCGGCAGCGGTGCAGCTGGATGTTGGGGGTGGATGGAGGAGGAGCCGGTGGGGGTGGGGGTGGGGGTGGGGAGGAGCCGGCAGCGGCGCTCGGAGGGGCTAGATCCGGGCTCGGGAGGTGCTCAGGAGGGGGGGCGGCGGCGCGACCGAATGGCGGTGTTGGGTGGAAGAGAGGGGCGGGGAGGTGGCCAGCGGGGAGGTGACTAGCACGGAGGGGCGGGAGGAGGTGGCTGGTGGGGAGGGGCAGGAGGAGGTGGCCGGCGGGGAGGAGTGGGAGGATGTGGCGGGAGGAGGTGGCCGGCGGGGAGGTGGCCGTAGGGGGCTGCCGGCGGGGGTGGGGGGATGGGGCCGGGGGTGGGTAGTGGATTTTCATAATTTTTTTATTTTTTTACCCCTCTAGTACCGATTGTGCAGTACCGGTTGCATAACCGGTACTAAAGGGGGGTTATGAATCGGTAGTGGATGTCAATTTTCCAGTAGTGTTTCTAAGCAGCAGGCTCCTAATTTCTTGGTAGGCTGAGATCATATCATGCGCAGTGCTCTCCAAGTTTGTGAGGTCATAGAGTGTTAGATGCCTAAGGTTTGGAAATTTAACACCGGTAAGATCCTCGGGGAAATGGCAAACAGCCATAGCTGACAATGCAGAGGTCGGCCAACTTGAGTGCTGGAGGTGGCGTAACGACCAACGGTCTTTTGATCTCCTCGATGCACACTTCTACAACAGACAATAATTATCATAACGTGCCAATAAACAGATTTGACTTCAATAATGCATGTATGCCATATGTGTCCTCATTATTCTTGAAAATACAGCTATCTGGCGCGCTCGTGTGTGTATCTATTTACAATTGACTAGACGAAAAATAGAAAGACATAAGTTACATAAGGACATAATCCCATGTCAGAGCTTGATCGAAACAACAAATTAAAAAAAACTAGAAACATGAAAGAGGACTTCGCCATAAAGTAAAGCTTCTCCAAGTGGCGAAAGCATATGAGGATAGCTACGACGATATTCAATTTAAATCTTGTGGCGCCAAGTGCAAGGATCTTCGCACCATGCATTGATGTTATCACTACCAGAAATGTGTTGATCTATGATGAAAATTTTATGACACATTTGTTCTCATCATAGATCTACGATATTTCTGGCTAAAAACATCATAAAGTTTCACATCCGAGCAAATTTAATGACAAAGTTACTGAACATCATAAATTTTGCCACTATAGCCAAAAAGAAATTGTCACTCGCTATTACATGGTAGTTTTGTGATGGTATAAGGTCTGCGAAAATATCATAAACCAACTAGGGTTCCACATGTAAGCATTTGTTGAAAAAATAAGGTGTGCAGAAACATCATAAACCGAGAGGGGTCCCATGCAAGCATGAGTTGAGAAATAAGGTGTTCCAATTCTTCATAAAATCTAGCAGGGTCCCACAACTCAGTCTGAGATGAAAAAAGGAAGAAAAATAAAATGCTAAGAGTGTCCATAGCAGGGGTCAAACCTGTGAGCTCTTGATTCTGATGAGTTAGCACTACCACTGAGACATGATGCAGTTTATGATTTTTGAAAAAGGCAGCCTATTTATATTATAGTTCTAATAAGTGTGCTCCACTTCTCAGTTGCAGGCTAGAACAATGGGTATATCTAAAATGGCGTACACTGCAAGGGGCTCGCCGGCATGCTCCTGTTGACTGTGGCAAAGACTTGAGCCTAGAGGCATTGGTGCGTAGTTCTGCAATGGGCGGTGGGAATGGCGCATCCTAGCAGCGAAGGGAGGAGTAGGAGCCAATCAGGTCAGTCCCCTGTTTTGTGCCGCTACTTTCCCCTTTCGTCAGATGGAAGGGGATTATCTAGAATTGGGGATTTGGGTTGAAGGTAGTCGATTCCGACTTCGTCCTATCCTTGGGTTTGCATTCCGATTGGTGTTAGAAGTTAATAGGCTATAGTTTATAAAGTGCAAAACTAAACTTTGATTTCAAGTTACAATGACTTTTTTGAAGATTCTAAGTATTCCATCATCTTGTTCCGTTGGTAGCTACTGCTCGGAGACATCTTCCTGCAACACTACCCGTTAGCATCCTGAAAACAAGTGCGATGACGGGTTGAGAGCTGTGGTGAAGTATTCTTGGATGTTTCTCAACCCTGGCCGTTGGTTTGCTTGCTGCCAAAAGGTAATGGGTACCTGCTTCACAGAGATTTTAGTTCTGTGGTTTCATGTTACTATTGTCAATGGCGATTTGTAAAGGGCATTTAATTTGCAGATGAAAAGAAGCAGTGCGGTTACATGATGTGGGTTGATCTAGAATGGGATGATAGGGCCTTTGGTGTTCTAGTGAAGCTCATGAAGAAAAAGGTGCAAGCCGAAGAGGATGCAAAGAAGTGGAAGGAAGAATTGGCAAAAGCTAGCAGTGAGCTTAGAGGGATTAGGAATGAGCTCCAGACGGTGCGGCAACAACTTCAGAAGGCTACTGCCAAGCTGAAGTCAATTGGGAATTATAGGCACAATGTCAAACTCGCGCACGTGCTACTTGCTTTATTTGTTGTTGTCGCGGGATTGATGCTTGGTGGCAAGGATAATTAAGTAGTAGATGGTTCATAGGTGGGATGGTGCTCTTATATTTTGGTAGCTAATGGTACTTAGAGTGAAAGTACAATAGGATTGCCTTAAGTTTCTGAACATTTTCCCGATGATGTATTCTGCAAGTGTCACTTTGGTTATGTTGCCTTATGTTTCTGAACATTGTGCCGATGATGTACTATCACTTTTGCCAATCTCATTGCATGATTTCATTTTGTTGTTTCCAAGAGTGCCACATCAACATATAAAAATAAAACCATGGATGAAACTCTGAGTCTGCTTGGTTGTCTTGCCCAAGCATGCCCACTAGCCTTATTTGCCAAGACTTGGCAAGGCAATCCTTGATAGGTGGGGAGAGCAAAAAAAAATTGTTGCCACGTGTAATGGTGGAGCCCGCACATAATAAGCGAGCAAAAATTCTATCACACAGTTTCAAACACTCAAAAAAATTGCTGTTGCATGGTTTCGAACACTCAGATAATAAGCGAACAAAAATTTTCCACCACTGCGCTACTCAAATATTTTTGACTAACTCCACACTCATAATATTTTAGTCCAGCCTATTTACTTTTCCAACAATGGAATTTCCTTCTAGATTCGCCAAGAATCATAACCAATTGCATTCAGATCGACTATTCAATGCTACAGCCTCAGGTGGTTGCCATCCCGGTTCCTGTTCCTGTGCATGTTCTTCAAGGAGCCAGTTGCCATCCCTGAGAGGTGCCGGTGGCCTTATCTTCCCAGGGAAGCTGGCGCAACTTCCCATGGAAGGTCAGAAACTCCTCATTTAATCACCATTTCCCCTTCCATTGGTGTCACTACCAGTTCCACTACCATCTCATCCCCGACGCACGTGCCTCACTCGTGCAGCCCAGCCGATGCCATGAAGCAATTCGTCTCCCCCTCAGCCCCCGCCTCCTCTAGCACCCCGTCGCGCTGCCTCTCCCCCACCGGCTCCCCCTTGTGCATTGAGCGGTCCTCCTGCACCTCCTCCTCAACGTCGTGCTCCCATAGCACCGTCGGCCACCACTTCTTGGTGGCGCTACTGCGCTACGTCGAGGCGGCGCAGTCATCCTGCTACGACGGTGCTTCCGCGTTGGGATCCCACTTCGACGCTGCTGACCTCAACCCGCCGTCGCCCGCAGATGGTTGCCACAGAGCTGCTAGGGGCAACTCGACGTGTTCCCAGCCTCCTCCGGCGGTGGGGGCAGCTTCCTCCACTCCTGCGCCCTCATCACCTCACAAGAAGTTGACCTTAACGGTGACCCTTCCAGCTGATGCGTTTGACTCCAACTCTGAGTCCTAAACTGAGATGGACTCATCTGACGACCGTCCTCGCGGCTACTGCACGCCCTTCCCTCGGGACGACGCTCTGTGCGTCTTCCACCACGCTGACAACACATTCATGTGCCTTGTATGCCCCATCAAGAGGCACTAGTGGACGATCATGAATGAGGTCAAGGACCATGTCCTAGGGATGGCAACGTCCGCGTCCCTGAGGGGCGAGAACAAGAAGAAGTGGAGCCACCACCATGTTGTGGCCTGGAATGAGGGGTGGATGGAGTGAGTGAGCTGCGCAGGTGGAAGATCAATGTTGTTATCTTTGCTATGCTGTTAATTAGTAACTTCAGATTTTGTTGCAACCCTAGCCATCTTTGCTATAATGTTATCTTTTGTTTGTAAGATCCATGGATTGTTTTCTTTGGATGGAAGATCAATCCTCTGTTTTTGTGCTCTGTTTCCTCTCCCTCACCCATTCTCTCTTCCTTGGTTCCCATGTAAACATGGTTACTTGCACTTGAAACCAATTTTTGGTCTTCCCTCATTTATTTGCCAAGGGGTGAGTCTCCTACTCACATAGCTCAAGAGGCCAAGATGGATCGAATTTTATGTTTCATTTAATGTGATTGTAGTTGGAATAGCGCATCCGGTTTTTAGAGGATGAAAATCAATATGAGACAAACATTAACAAATGATGTAATCCTATTTGGCTCTCTCTCAAAATCGAGGAAATCCTTGCTCACCTCACCAAAATTCAAACCATTTTTCCAACAAAGGATCGAACATTTTGGTTCGTCCTATTAATTTTTCCTATAACGGATCATACATCTATACATATTTTTCCTAAATATTGTAACGAATTCTAATTTGTTCCTAAGGATTAGCATGGCAACCGTCCACATTTCAGCACCATGTAATGCCACATCCTCCACGTCCATGCAGCTGGTCTTCCTCAGTTCTCATGTAGGCATGGTTACTTGAAACCAATTTGTGCTATTCCCTCATTTAATTCCTAATGGGTCATTTTCTTACTCGCATCCACCAAGAAACAAAGATGGATCAAATCTTATTTTTCATTTAATGAGAATGTAGTCAGAATGGTGCATCAGTTTTTTGAGAGGTTGAAAATCAATGTGTGATGATTATTAACAAATAATGTGATCCTATTTGGCTCTCTCTCAAAAGCAAGGAAATCCTTGCTCCCCTTGCCAAAATTCAGACCAAGCATCCTTTTTCTAATAAAGGATTGCAAATGTTAGTCCGGCCTATTCAATTTTCTGAGAATGGATCATACGTCTGATTGATGCTAATATAATGCATAAGAAGAACATACAAATCTTTCTTGTATGGATTACAAAAGGATTAAGGTAGCATAAAAGTTTACATAACATCTTCATGATTTATCTTGCAGTGAGAGCACTAACGAAAAAGGATTAAGGCTGCGTATTTGTTGATGCTCGCTATTGACACACTTTTACCCCTGTTTATCTTCAATAATAACATGAATTTAATACCTAAATTATTGATTACACCTAATAAATAAATCATTTTCACATATGCAACAGATTTTGGAGGATGTTCTGTTTTTGCAGGAAATTGAACCTAAAAGTGTATTTTTGGATAAAGCACTGACAAGCATCGATCCAGATGAAGACGGAGGCCAATGGGCCCAGGAAGAGCCTAGACCGATCGGCCAAAAGGAGCCCAGGCCGATTGGCCTAGGGTCTTCTGGAGGCTTCCGACACCCGTCTTTGGCAAGCAATACTCCGAGATGAATTATGGGCTAAGTTTGTGAAGATATGGCATGGATCACTTCAGGATCAAAGAGGAATCAAAGAAGATCAAGCGTAGATTTGGAAAGTCATTGAAGATCAATCTCATCCAGAAGCAACTGACATGCCAGGCCCACATGCAAGTGAAAATAGGACTTCAAAGCACCAGAGGAGATGAAGTAGGATGTGAGGGGCCAAAAGGAAGGCCCAGGCCGATCGACCTGGACCCTCCCAGGTTGATCGGCCTAGGGTTTCCTTCGCCCCCTCACCTTTCAATTTTTGCCACGCGCTCTCTAGATTATAAATACTTCAAAAAATCCACTGAGCTTGAGATCCAAGACAACGTACTCGATGTGAAGCAGTAGAGAAGCAGAAGGAGCTTGAGGGACACCTCTCCAAAGAGTTGAGGGCTGTGGAGTTGTTGGGGGTTAGCGTAGGCAAACCTCTGCCAGCGTGATCACCCTGCGACGAAGATCACGCTGGAGTTCTGGAGCTAGGAGTCATCAAGATCGAGGTAGGATCCCGATGGTGATCTTGTGATGTACAATCATTTATGGTGAAGTAATAGATGTGTTTATGTTCTTAGCAATCTCAGTATCTCCTTTGATGGTTTTATGTTTTTATTGGGTTTGCTTGCTTTTCAATCTATGAATCGATGATAGATTCCTTACGGTATTTTTGTGGTCGTGGTGACCAGATTTGCATGCCTGATCTACCTTTGAGTATGACATGTTCTTGTGATCGTGATAGGATCTTTCTTGTGTAAGGTGGGGGGTTTCAGGATCCGAACCAGAGGTGTAGATTTAAAGATGCTTTTTTACTAAAATCATATCTGTGTTGCTTTGCTACCCATGCTCAGAATTACTTGATATACATAGTCTGGATTGCTCTAGATTGGTTACCTTTGCTCTATCAATTATCTGTCTTTGTATGCTAATAGAATGGATCTGAATCTCTCATAAACACCAAGTTAATGCTAACAATGCTAGTTGAAATAGATCTTATGCTTTAAGTTCCACGGATTGATAAACCTTGGGGGAATACTCTGAGGGAAGAGCTACTTGGCATGCTAACAGCCGTCAACAAGCTTTTCTAGCACCATTTCCGGGAAACTAACAGTCAAGTTCTAGTTTAACTATGCATCTGTAGATATAACTTTTTGTTCATGATTTTTCAGTCTTTTCTTTTTAAACTTTTTGTTTTTGTGCAATCTCAATCAAAATTTCAGATCTAGTTCTTGTATATATCTGTTTGCTTTCACTAATGCTAACAGGAGATGGGCGGCTACCTCTCCAACAAATAGAAATTTTTTGTGGATGATCCAGAAAGACTTTACAGGCAAGGAAGACGTTTAGCACAAGCAAGAAAGCTGGAGATCGAAGCTTACTATCAAGGAGGAGCACCTGCAAAGTTGACACCACCAGAAAGTCTTGGAGGAGCAACAGTTGCTCCAGAACTACCGGAGCACCTGCAATGGGAGATCAACAACCAGAGCGAGAGCCTACTATCGAGGAACTTTGCATTCCGAACATCAATGACTTACCTATCCATGAATTGGGCAGCATCAGCCGACTGTTTGAAATCGATGCTTCAAGATTGAGGATCTTGCAAAGTCCACCTTTCACTAGCAAGGAAGATGCTAATCTTCATTTACAAGCATTTACACAGCTATGTAACACCTTTGACATGTATGGGTTACTCAAAATCAACTAAGGTCAAGGTTGTTCCCTTACTCTCTACTTGGAAGAGTGCTTCAATGGTTTTACTCTCTATCGATGGCAACAATTCAGAATTGGGATGAGTTGATGAAGGCTTTCTTAACTGAACACTATTCACTAGCCAAGACTCAGAATCTTAGAAGCAGGATAGCTACTTTTGCTTAATATGCTTTTGAGATGATTGCTGAGCTCATGAGAGCTTCATTGACTACGTTCGTGCAGTTCAACACCATAAGTACTTGAAGGAGGACCTAGTCCAAAAGTTCTATCAAGGGCTGACACCAGCATTAAGGGCAATTATCGACGCATCGGCTGAACGATCAATTATAGACCTTACCCCAACTCAAGCTTTCAAGTAATTCAAGAAGGTTGCAGACAACAATGCATGGGCATCATCTGTGCGCCTATTCCCAGCTCAACTTACTGGAAATACACAAGGAGTGTTGCAGGTGGAGCATGATCAATTGCTTGAAGAAACAATTGACTCACTGATGACAAGACTGGAGAAGATGGAGATAAAGGAAGCTGATGCTATAGACCTGAAGGCAGCAGAAGCAAGATCAACATGTGAAGAGTGTGGCACTACAGCCATGTCGGGAAGAACTGTTTAGAGGAAGCAAAGTTGCTAGACTATATGAAGAAGGGAGAGTGGTTTCCACCATCCAACTATCGGTATGGACATAATAGACCTCAATTCAATGCAAGCTCATCTATTCAGAACATAGTGCCTCTACGCATTCAGCTGAAGGAGTTCATGGAGGAGCAAGGCAAGATTAACAAAGACACCATCACTAAGTTCAAGGCTATGGACAAAATTCTGGAAAATATTGATAGCAAGGTGACGCAGGTCGAAAGTTCGAACCACTAAGTGATGAACATGATGAAGATGCTGGAGACTCAAGTTACACAGTTAGCTATGCATTTTACAAGCAATCAAGGGAAGTTGTCAGGACAACCGATCAATCCAGAGTCAGCTAAAGCTATTCAAACTGGCTCAGGCAAGGAAATAGAAGATCCAGAACGTCTGGCGGGAGCTAGGAGGCCTAAACCAGCTATAGAAGTAGAGATGACTTCAAAGGAGAAGACACCTACCCCAGCTCCAGAGATTAAAATAGAAGAGCCAGAGTTTGAGATGGTCGATCAAGATGATACAAAGATTCTGCCAGAGAAACCACGCCATCATCTAGGTAAAACTGATGAATAGTTTGAAAAGTTTGTTGAAGTTGTGCGTAGCTTGAACATCAATATGCCACTGCTGGACGCTCTACAAGTTCCAACCTACGCTTGCTACTTCAAGAATATCCTGATGAAAAAGCGAGAGATTCCACAATTCACTATAGGTCATATCAAGATGACAGAAGAGTACAGTTCTACAATCGTTAATCAAACTCCCTAGAAGAAAAGAGATCCTGGATGTCCAACCATCCCATGTTCAATTGGAGCTCTGATGTTCGGAAGGGCATTATGTGATCTTGGCGCAAGTGTGAGCGTCATGCCTAAAGCTGTGTTCAAGAAGCTACACCTGCTGAAGCCAGAACCAACTGCTATGTGCCTGGAGTTGGCGGACAACACCATTTGCTATCCTGAAGGCATTGCTGAAGATGTACTTGCGAAGATCGGGAATCACTTTGTCCCTGTTAACTTCGTGATACTCAAGATGGGAGAAGGATCCAAATCCCCACTCATCATGGGAAGGCCATTCCTGAAGATCGCAAGAGCAAACATAAATGTTGGGAAGGGCAGGATCAATGGCACTATGAGCGCGTTCAAGTTTCACCCATGCTTTGAGGTATGCAACACGATTTCTAGCACGTATATACCACCACATCGTCGCGTCAAGCAGGAGGAGAAGAATAAGAAGGCAGAAGAAATGAAGCCAGCAGAAAAAGTTGCTATTGTCCAGAAGAAGGAAGAATGCTAGCCTATGAAGACCAAAAAGATAGCCAAGCCTGTGCCAGCATCGAATGCAAAGATGGTGAAGAAGTGATGCTGAAGACTGTAGCGCCAACACCGAGCGCTGGTTCGAAGTGAAGATTTGAAGCGTTTAGCTATAGACTATAAATGAAGCGCTTTGCGGGAGGCAACCCAATCATCGAGTCCAGAGTAAGCTACTGGGAAGACAACCCTGGAGTCATTTGAAGAGTCAAGTAAGTGAGTCACAATTTTTGCTACGTCATACCTAGTGAACATTAAATAAGTTGAAACTTCGGTCAAAACAATATTTAGAGTTTTATTCGCTCGGTCATTTTCTGTTCCTTTCTTTTTTCATAAACCAATGACTTGAGCTATCCTAATTTTTATTTGATTTTTCTTGGAAAACTAGAACCATATATCCCTATCCTATAAGACTTTTCATCTTAACCATGATGTTTAGCCTGACTTGTTTTTATGATAAACACACGAGTAGAACCACATTGTTCATACTTTGTAAATTTTTGACACGTGCTAGGACTCGCGTGACTATAGGATTTTGGTTTGCTTAAACATGAAAACTCATCGGTTTGCTTAAAAGATCAGGCCAGTGCTACATCATATTTGAACTCATTGCTAGCTCTGAGTTAATTTTTAATTTTCAAAATTAGAGGAGGATTAAGCATCTAAACATGATTTGGAGGGTTTTATAAGCTTCATTTACACTTATGGTTGATTTTGTGATCATGGGAACAATCATGGAGGCACTCTCATCTACCACACATGCATTAAGAAACAAAGAGTAGCCTGCCATACTTGTTTGTTGCAGCTCAAAGGACAAAGCATTGATTGAAATTGAGAAGGCAACAAGGCTATGACACATAGGTGCATGATTTTCAACAAAGTGACAACACAAAAGGAGTGGAGGAGATTGCTTGGGTGGTGCATTCATGTGAAGGACCTGAAAATTCAGTGCAATGATGGCCAAGCAAGCATGGGAGGAAAAATGACAAGCAAAGGAGGTGGAAAACCACCAAGCCGATCGGCCTGAGGTCTTTTTAATCCTCCATATGCCCTCCTTTGGTACGTACCACCCTCTCTCACTTATTCATCATATTTTTCATCCAACACACCAAGAACACCTCTAAATAGCCTCTAAAAATTTTGAAACTCCACTCATACAAAGAATTCTAGCCACTAGAAAAATTTCAGCAATCATCTCTTGCTAGTCCTTGTTCTTATGCAATTTTCTCGTTGGCAAGAAACCCCGATGAGGTTTTTTTCTTGAGTGTGCAGCCATGAAGAGCCTGGGAAGAATTTTGGGAGGACCAAGAAGTCCCGCTCGGTGGTCGAAGCATCATCTACATCAAGGGCTTCACAACAGCACTCGGTCTCTGAGTTACCACAAGGCATGGAAGATGACGCGGCACCACCATGCAGCGATCGTATGTTGCGTGGTGGGATAGACACATGAAGCTCCTCCATGCGGTTCGATGAACCGTGTGGAATTCCTAAAGCCACACTAGACACTTCAAGGAGAGCGACTCGCTCTCGTGTGGGCTTCACTGAAAAGAAGTCAGCATATGGCTTCATGATAAAAAATAATGAGGAGGAAGAGCGGCTGAAGAATATTGAAGGGAGAATCGTCACCAACCATGAATTCGACGACGACTTTCTTCAGGATATTCGATTTCATAATGATATTTACAAGCTCCTAGGAAATATTGGATTCATGCAATTTGCTCTTAATGACCTCGTTAGTGTATACAGGAATGTGGCTATGGAGATGTTCATGACCATGAAAAAGGTCATGCCATGGAACAACGAGACAAATGAATAAATTCCATGCCTATCCTTTAGAATAAAGGATGAAATAAAAGATTATTACATATGGAGGAATCACAACACTGCTGGGTTTCAATCCTAAAGCCCCAATATATGGAGAAGTGGAAGAAGAAGAAGATATAAAGGAATTATGGAAGAAAATTGCAAAGGAAGAAAACAGGCAACGAAAAAATATTTGCAATCCCATACTGCAAGTATTTCATTTTTGGATGAGCCACTGCATTTTAGGAAGAATGAAGGAGACCAAAATTACTGACTCTAAGATGAACTGGTTTTATTGTGCGGTAGTGGGAAAGAAAGTGACTGACTCTTCCCTTGTGATGATAAATAGATGGCTTGCTGAAGCCATGATAGAGACCGAAACTGTTGGGTCGGGTTGCTACCTAACCATGATTGTATCCTTTTTCAAGCCTAATATTGAAAGGTCCCTGAGTGGTTCATTAAGTAAGCAAGCATTGATGCTAGGACAATGAAAAATGCACACTTAATTGGTTGCGACAGAGAGAAAGGATCTACAGTTGGAGTCACTAATTTCAAGTTGCCTAACAAAAGACTGGGGATTTACCATGTAGGCAAAACTAACTGGCGGGAAGAAGGAATTTTATTTCTAGCCAAGAAGATCAAGAGAGGACAAAGAATAGAAGAAGGCTCATCAGCAACTCTAGAAATACAAATGCCACCACCTAGATCAAGCTACTGGTAGACGAAGTTTCAGAAAGCACCAAGTTATGAGGGAGTCCATGAAGGATGGCAGCAGGAATAGTGCTGGAGGCACTGACAGAAGCATGGGCACAAGGCCCTTATGCACCACATATCCAACAGCCGGCGTATCCAGTACGACCAAAATTTCAGCAACCAGCACATCCACCTCCACTGGCACCATATGCTTTTCACGGGTATATGCCACCTCCTTTTCAGGAACCCCCACCACATGCTCCATTGTCTGCTCAGTACGACCACTTGCCATAGCCACAGAGAAGTGCGCGCATCATAGGCGCGTATATACAAAGGAATTTAGAATATGCAGGTACAATGAGGAAAACCGCTGACAGAATTGAGGACGGCAACGTAACCATTGCCTATCAGTTTGGCATGCTAGGGATTGTGCCTCCAGATGAGTACCAAGGTGGAGCGCAAGAGCACTACGAGCAGGGGTATCATGAGTACCAATAGCAAGGAGATGCGCCGCAAGGAGAACCACGTTATGACCCGCCACAAGATGACCTAGATTAGAGACTGAAGGGGACGAATAAAAACGCACACATGTGGTTTGAGTTTCCTTTTTTTTCTTTATTTATTTCAGCATATGTGTTGGGTGTGCATAGTATTTTATATTTTACTTTTCTATTTTTTTCTCTTTATTTTCAGTTTGTGTGTTTCACAATGCCATGCTTAAATAAAATATGCACCACCTGAACATAATGATATGTGATTAATTGTGACAGTTTATGTTCTTATCATGTTGAAAGATGATGATTGTTGCCTCTTTGTTTAATTTTTGTATTTGGTTATTGTACCATTGAACTAATGCTCTCTCTAACACGAACTAGAATTGACATACATACCGGCTTATCTTTTTGTAGAGGTTATGAAAATTTGGACCCATATATTTGTTTATTTCTCTCTCTCTTTTAAATGAATCAAAGGCCCTTTTATTTTTGGTTACAACTCAAGCTGACCTTGTCAATAATACGTTTTGCAATTGCTCTACCCATCCAAAGCCAAATATATATGTGCCATAGATTGCAAAATTTATTTTTGGGTGAATGGATTTAGGATCTACTTCTGTGGTACGAGACTTAGAAGCTGGTCATTCCTCTTTGTTTAACCTCTTATTGCTAGCCTTTCTATCCATGCATTGTGAGTTTCTACACTAAAAATTTTGAAAACTTCGCTAGGTATCCAAACCTAAACCCAAATATATCATTCTTTTGTGACTACCTCCTTGACCACAACCCAATTTGAGTATGGAAAATATTTCAACGAAGATTCGGAAGATTATTCAATGCCTTTTCATGAAAGTTAAGACTTGGAGGCAACCACCAGTGCGTGGAATAAAAAGCAGAGGAAACATAGGCCAGAACGGGCCATGCTGATCGGCCTGGGGTGTTCCCCCCTCTGTTACCCTTGAAATTTGGCGTGGAAGCCCCTCCAGAGGAATGAAATAAATTTTTCTAGAAGATCGAAGATTTCGGTACTTACATCAGTACTTTATATTTCTTCCTTTTCATGCTCGAGGACGAGCATCATCTAAGCATGGGTGGAGAGTCATCGCATTATCTCTGACTACTGCTAAGTAAGTAATATGTTGCAAAGAGTTCTAAGGAGTAGAAATAAAAAAATATATTGTGGAAAAAGAAAGAAAGAAAAAAAGGAAAAAGAAATAAAAAACTGAGAAAAAGAAAGAAAGAAATAAAATACTCCTCAGTTCTATGAGCTTCACAAAGATCCCAAGTGCTTTCAAGATTAAGGATTACTCCATACTCATTATTCCAACCTTGTGCAATCCGATTACGAGGACTTCATTTGTATCTCGCGATCACCCTTTGCCCTTGCATATGTCCACTATCTAAATTTGTGTGTTCATTCTCTCCCTATTCATAAGCAATTATTTTCCATGATCTTTTTGACAGGTCTCCGTAAGATCCATCAGAAGTCTTTCTTGTTTTGATAATATCCTGATTATAATATTTTAGCTAGGACTAACCTTCCCAAAGATCCGGATAAAGCCTTACACATATTTTTGAGTGATGACAGGTCGGAGAAGTTCTAGCATAGGTTTGAGAGACTTGATGAGTTGAGAGAACATGAGCAATTGCAATGAAGTTTAAATTGTTGATTTCAGTTCAGTTTCTTTTTTAAAAAAAATTATTGAAAATCTTCTGAGGTTTATTTAAAATTGAGAGCAAAAGAATAAATTTATTCTGGGATGTGCTTAAATGATATCTACCCTCCATATTAATTAAAAATCCTACGAGAGCATTATGTTTCCTTGAGTGTCATCAAGTGCAAGATTGAACACCGAAAGGCACCGGTGAGTTCTTTTGAAGACTTACTCGAGGACGAGCAAGGTTTAAGTATAGGGGGATTGTTGACGCTTGCTATTGACACACTTTTACCCCTGTTTACCTTCAATAATAACATGAATTTAATACCTAAACTATTGATTACACCAAATAAACCAGTCATTTTCACATACGCAGCTTACCAAATTTAAATTTCGTGCCCAGGAACTTGAAAGCGGGATCTTCAAATTCTGTATTCCCTTATCTTCCCCCAAATAATAAAAACACAGCTACCGCAGTGCCCCTCCAAACTCCCGCCTTGTACTTCCAAAATCAACAGTCTCCCCTGAGCTGGATGTAAAGTCCAACTAGATATGTGGTGACGGCTAACCTCGGCAGTCGCGGGGTACCTCAGCGGCGGCGGCGGCAAGCTCCACACGAGGCAGGCATCAAGGTGCGGCATGGTAGGCAGTACTCTTGGAGGAACATCACAGCGTCCTTGCAAGGATCTTCACAACATGCATTGATGTTATATCAGTGATGGCAACCATAATCTGAAACAATAATGAAGCACAAGGTGATTGTTTAAAGCTGCAACAAAACACATACTTCAATTTGAACCCATCATTCTTAACTAACAGTTGTCAGTGCCAATACCTAGAAAACTGTGATGCTGAGATGTACTTTGAGCATAGAACTGGGAAGGGATCCCAATACCCAAAGATTTGGAGCACCAATTACACCGAATGTTAATTGATCCCCCATCTGTGGCAAAAATGAGCAGCCTCTCCCTGCTGGGAGCATGCACAATTGTGAGTTCTTCGATCACTGCCTTATCATTCTTGTCCACAGACACACCATGAGATATGAGGCTCAGGGAGCTGACGCGGACGTGGTGAAACCCCTTGTTATTTCTAAGCAACAGGCTCCTAATTTCTAGGCAGGCCAAGATCAGGTCATGGACTATGCTCTCCAAGTTTGTGAGGTCATAGAGTGTCAGATGCCTGAGGTTTTGAAAATCTAACACTGGCAAGATCCTCTGAAAAATAGCAAACAACCATTGGTGGCAAGATCCTCTAAAAAATGACCAACAGTCTTTTATCACCTCGATGCACACTTCTACAAGAGAAAATAATGATCATAACATGCCAATAAACGGATCGGACTCCGATAATTCATGTGCGTAGTATGTGTCCTCATAATTCCTGAAAATACAGGTATCGTGCGTGTGTCTGTTTGTGTGTGTGTGTGTGTCTATGTGTGGAGGCACTGGATAGGAAGCAGAGCACCATTATTCATCATTGATTTGCCAGATCTATTTACCATTAAGTAAAGAAGAAAACTGAAAAACCATAAGTTACATACGGACATAATCCCATGTCAAAGCTTGATCGAAACAGCAAATTAAAAAAACTAAAAACATGAAAGAGGACTTCTTCACCCTAAAGTAAAGCTTCTCCAGGCGGTGAAAGCATATGAGGATACGTACAATAGTATTCAATTTAAATCCTTTGGCGCCAAGTGCAAGGATCTTCAAAACATGCATTGATGTTATATCAATGATGGCAACCATAATCTGATACAATAATGAAGCACAAAAAGGTGATTGTTTAAAGCTGAACAAAACACATACTTCAATTTGAATGCATCATTCTTAACTAATAACACTCGGTGTCAATACTTGGAGAACTGTGTTGCCGAGATATTCTTTGAGCATAGAACTGGGCAGGGATCCCAAGACCCGAAGATTTGGAGCACCAATTACACAAATGTTAATTGGTTCCCCATCTGTGTACAAAATGAGCAGCCTCTCCCTGGTGGGAGCATGCACAATTGTGAGTTCTTCCATCACTGCCTCATCATGATTGTCCACAGACGCACTAAGGGATATGAGGCTCAGGGAGCTGATACAGACGTGGCGAAGCCTCTTGTTATTTTTTAAGTAGCAGGCTCCTAATTTCTGGACAGGCTGAGATCATGTCATGGGCTGCGCTCTCCAATCTTAATTTGTGAGGTCATAGAGTGTCAGGTGCCTAAGGTTTGGAAATGTAACACCGGTAAGATCCTTTGGGAAATGGCAAAGGGCCATAGCTCGCAATGCAGAGGTCGGCCAACTTCAGCGCTGGAGGTGGCATAACGACCAACAGTATTTTGATCTCCTTGATGCACAGTTCCATAATAGAAAATAATGAACATAACATGCCAATAAACAGATTGGACTTCAATAATGCATGTATGCGCTATATGTCCTCATTACTCCTGAAAATACAAGCATCATGTGTGTGTGTAGACACTGGATAGGTAGTACAGCACCATTGCTCATCATTGGTTCACCAGATCTATTTAAAATTGGATAAAACAAAAAATGGAAAGTTGTCTGAGCTTGATCGAAACAGCAAATTAAAAAATAAACTAAAAACATGAAAGGGGACTTCGCCGTAAAGTAAAGCTTCTCCAAGCATATGAGGATAGCTACAACGATACTCAATTTAAATCATGTGGCGCCAAGTGCAAGGATCTTCACATGATGCATTGATGTTATATCAATGATGGCATCCATAATCTAAAACAAAAATGAAGCACAGAAAGGTAATTGTTTAAAGCTGCAACAAAACACATACTTCAATTTGAACTTATCATTCTTAACTAATAATAGTCAGTATCAATACTTGGAGAACTATGTTGCCGAGATGTACTTTGAGCATAGAACTGGGTAGGGATCCCAAGACCCAAAGATTTGGAGCACCAATTACACCCAATGTTAATTGATCCCCCATCTGTGGCGAAAATGAGCAGCCTCTCCCTACTGGGAGCATGCACAATTGTGAGTTCTTTAATCACTGCCTTATCATTCTTGTCCATAGACACATCAAGGGATATGAGGCTCGGGGAGCTGATGAAGATGTGGTGAAACCCCTTGTTATTTTTAAGCAGCAGGCTCCTAGTTTCTGGGCAGGCCGAGATCAGGTCATGGACTGTGCTCTCCAAGTTTGTTAGGTCATAGAGTGTCAAATGCCTAAGGTTTTGAAATCTAACACTGGCAAGATCCTCTAAAAATGGCAAATGCCCATTGGTTGCAATGCAGATGTCAGCCAACCTCAGCCCTGGCAGTCGAATAATGACCAACAATCTTTTATCTCCTCGATCCACACTTCTACAATAGACAATAATGATCATAACATGCCAATAAATGGATTGGACTCTGATGATTCATGTGCGCAGTATGTGTCCTCATAATTCTAGAAAATACAGGTATCGCGCGCGCGTGTGTGTCTGTGTGGAGGCATTGGATATGTAGTAGAGCACCATTATTCAGTAGTGTTTCACCAGAATTATTTACCATTAACTAAAGAAAAAATGGAAAACCATATGTTACATAAGGAAATAATCCCATGTCAAAGCTTGATCGAAACAGCAAATTAAAAAAACTAAATACATCAAAGGGGACTTCACCGTAAAGTTATGCTTCTCGAAGCGGGGAAAGCATTTGAGGATAGCAACGACGATATTCAATTTAAATCCTTTAGCACCAAGTGCATGGATCTTCATAGCATGCATTGATGTTATATCGGTGATGGCAACAACCATAATCTGAAACAATGATGAAGCACAAAAAGGTGATTGTTTAACCCTCCAACCAAAGACATACTTCAATTTGAACTCACCATTCTTAACTAATAATAGTCAGTGTCCATACCTGGAGAACTGTGTTCCTGAGATATACTTTGAGCATAGAATTGGAACGGGATCCCAAGACCCGAAGATTTCGATCACCAATTGCACGAATCTTAATTGGCCCCTTATCTGTGTCGAAAATGAGCAGCCTCGCCCTGCTAGGAGCATTCACAATTGTGAGTTCTTACATCACTGCCTCATCATTCTTGTCCACAGACACACCAAGGGATATAAGGCTCGGGGAACTGATACGGACGAGGTGAAACCCCTTGTTATTTCTAAGCAGCAGCCTCCTAATTTTTGGGCATGCGAAGATCATGTCATGGACTGTGCTCTCCAAGGTTGTGAGGTCATAGAGCATCAGATGCTTGAAGTTTTAAAATCTAACACTGGCAGGATCCTCTAAAAAATGGCAAACGGCCATTGGTGGCAATGCAAAGGTCGAACAACCTCAGCGTTGGTGGCGGAATAGTGACCAACAGTCTTTATCTCCTCGATGCACACATCTACAACAGACAATAATGATCATAACATGCCAATAAACATATCGGACTCTGATAATTCGTGTGTGCAGTATGTGTCCTCATAATTCCTGAATATACAGGTATCGTGCGTGTGTCTATTTGTGTGTGTGTGTAGGCACTGGATAGGTAGTATAGCACCATTATTCATAATTGGTTTGTCAGATCTATTTAACATTGGCTAAACAAAAAATGGAAATCTGTAAGTTACATTAGGACATATTCCCATGTTAGAGCTTGATTGAAACAGCAAATTAAAAAAACTAAAAACATGAAAGAGGACTTTGCCGTAAAGTAAAGCTTCTCCAAGTGGGGAAAGCATATGTGGGTAGCTACAACGATATTCAATTTAAATCCTGTGGCTCCATGTGCAAGGATCATCACAGCATGCATTGATGTTAGCGATGGCAACCATAATCTGAAACAATAATGAAGCACAAAAAGTTGATTGTTTAAATACGACACAAAACACATACTTCAATTTGAACCCATCATTCTTAACTAGTCCGTGTCAATACTTGGAGAACTATGTTGCCAAGATGTACTTTGAGATAGTGGGCATGGACCCCAAGACCCAAAGATTACACCGAATGTTAATTGAACCCCATCTGTCGCGAAAATGAGCAGCCTCTCCCTGCTGGGAGCATGCACAATTGTGAGTTCTTCAATCACTGTCTTATCATTCTTGTCCACAGACACACCAAGGGATATGAGGCTCCGGGAGCTGATGCGGACGTGGTGAAACCCCTTGTTATTTCTAAGCAGCAGGCTCCTAATTTCTGGGCAAGCCAAAATCATGTCATGGACTATGCTCTCCAAGTTTGTGAGGTCATAGAGTGTCAGATGCCTGAGGTTTTGAAATCTAACACTGGCAAGATCCTCTGAAAAATGGCAAACAACCATTGGTGGCAATGCAGAGGTCGGCCAACCTCAGCTCTGGCGGTGGAATAATGACCAACAGTCTTTTATCTCCTCAATGCACACCTCTATGAGAGACAATAATGATAATAACATGCCGATAAACAGATCGGACTCCAATAATTCTAGTGCACAGTATGTGTCCTCATAATTCCTGAAAATACAGGTATCGTGCGTGTGTCTGTTTCTGTGTGTGTGTGTGTGTGTGTGTGTGTGTGTGTGTGTGTGGAGGCACTGGTTAGGTAGTGCAGCACCATTATTCATCATTGATTTGCAAGATTTATTTACCATTGAGTAAAGAAGAAAATTTAAAACCATAGCTTACATAAGGACATAATCCCATGTCAAAGCTTGATCGAAACAGCAAATTAAAAAAACTAAAAACATGAAAGAGGACTTCTTCACCGTAAAGTAAAGCTTCTCCAAGCGGTGAAAGCATATGAGGATAGCTACGATGATATTCAATTTAAATCCTTTGGCACCAAGTGCAAGGATCTTCAAAACACGCATTGATGTTATATCAGTGATGGCAACCATAATCTGATACAATAATGAAGCACAAAAAGGTTATTGTTTAAAGCTGAACAAAACACATACTTCAATTTGAACCCATTATTCTTAACTAATAACACTCGGTATCAATACTTGGAGAACTGTGTTGCCGAGATGTACTTTGAGCATAGAACTGGGTAGGGATCCCAAGACCCAAAGATTTGGAGCACCAATTACACCCAATGTTAACTGATCCCCCATGTGTGGTGAAAATGAGCAGCCTCTCCCTGCTGGAAGCATGCACAATTGTGAGTTCTTCAATCATTGCCTTATCATTCTTGTCCCTAGATACATCAAGGGATATGAGGCTCAGGGAGTGCCAGATGCCTGAGGTTTTGAAATCTAAAACTGGCAAGATCCTTTAAAAATGGCAAATGGCAATTAGTTGCAATGCAGATGTCAGCCAACCTCAGCCTTGGCGGTGGAATAATGACCAACAGTCTTTTATCACCTCGATGCACACTTCTACAATAGACAATAATGATCATAACATGCCAATAAATGGATCAGACTCCAATGATTCATGTGTGCACTATGTGTCCTCATAATTCCTGAAAATACAGGTATCGCCCCCCCCCCCCCCCCCCCCCGCGCGCGCGCGTGTGTGTGTGGAGGCACCGGATATGTAGTAGAGCACCATTATCCATTAGTGTTTCGCCAGAATTTTTTACCATTGACTAAAGAATAAATGGAAAACCATATGTTACATCAGGACATAATCCCATGTTAGAGCTTGATCGAAACACCACATTAAAAAAACTAAATACATGGAAGGGGACTTTGCCGTAATGTAATGCTTCTTCAAGCGGGGAAAGCATTGAGGATAGCAACGACGATATTCAATTTAAATCCATTAGCACAAAGTGCATGGATCTTCACAGCATGCATTGATGTTATATTGGTGATGGCAACAACCATAATCTGAAAGAATGATGAAGCACAAAAAGGTGATTGTTTAAAGCTGCAACCAAACACATACTTCAATTTGAACCCACCATTCTTAACTAATAATAGTCAGTGTCCATGCCTCAAGAACTGTGGTGCCGAAATATACTTTGAGCATAGAATTGGAAAGGGATCCCAAGACCTGAAGATTCGGATCACCAATTGCACTAATGTTAATTGGCCCCCCATCTGTATCGAAAATGAGCAGCCTCGCCCTGCTAGGAGCATTCACAATTGTGAGTCCTTACATCACTGCCTCATCATTCTTGTCCACAGACACACCAAGGGATATGAGGCTCGGGGAACTGATGCGGACGAGGTGAAACCCCTTGTTATTTCTAAGCAGCAGGCTCCTAATTTTTGGGCAGGCTGAGATCATGTCATGGACTATGCTCTCCCAGGTTGTGAGGTCATAGAGCGTCAGATGCCTGAAGTTTTAAAATCTAACACTGGCAGGATCCTCTGAAAAATGGCAAACGGCCATTGGTGGCAATGCAAAGGTTGGCCAACCTTAGCGTTGGCAGTGGAATAATGACCAACAGTCTTTTGTCTCCTCGATGCACACATCTACAATAGACAATAAAGATCATAACATGCCAATAAATGGATCGGACTTCGATAATTCATGTGCGCCGTATGTGTCCTCATAATTTCTGAAAATACAGGTATCGTGCGTGTGTCTGTTTGTGTGTGTGTGCGTGTGTGTGTGTATGGATAGGTAGTACAACACTATTATTCTTCATTGGTTCGTCAGATCTATTTAACATTGGCTAAACAAAAAATGGAAAGCCATAAGTTACATAAGGACATAATCCCACATGTCAGAGATTGGTCGAAACAGCAAATTAAAAAAAACTAAAAACATGAAAGAGGACTTCGCCGTAAAGTAAAGCTTCTCCAAGTGGGGAAAGCATATGAGGGTAGCTACAACGATATTCAATTTAAATCAAGTGGCTCCAAGTGCAAGGATCTTCACAGCATGCATTGATTTAGTGATGGCAACCATAATCTGAAACAATAATGAAGCACAAAAGGTTGATTGTTTAAATATGAAACAAAACACATACTTCAAATTGAACCAATCATTCTTAACTAATACTAGTCTGTGTCAATACTTGGAGAACTGTGTTGCCAAGATGTACTTTGAGCATAGTGGGCACGGACCCCAAGACCCAAAGATTACACCGAATGTTAATTGAACCCCATCTGTCGCGAAAATGAGCAGCCTCTCCCTGCTGGGAGCATGCACAATTGTGAGTTCTTCAATCACTGCCTTATCATTCTTGTCCACAGACACACCAAGGGATATGAGGCTCGGGGAGCTGATGCGGTGAAACCTCTCATTATTTCTAAGCAGCAGGCTCCTAATTTCTGGGCAGGCCAAGATCATGTCATGGACTGTGCTCTCCAAGTTTGTGAGGTCATAGAGTGTCAGATGCCTGAGGTTTTGAAATCTAAAACTGGCAAGATCCTTTAAAAATGGCAAATGGCAATTAGTTGCAATGCAGATGTCAGCCAACCTCAGCCCGGGCGGTGGAATAATGACCAACAGTCTTTTATCACCTCGATGCACACTTCTACAATAGACAATAATGATCATAACATGCCAATAAATGGATCAGACTCCGATGATTCATGTGCGCACTATGTGTCCTCATAATTCCTGAAAATACAGGTATCGCCCCCCCCCCCCCCCCCCCCCCGCGCGTGTGTGGAGGCACTGGATATGTAGTAGAGCACCATTATCCATTAGTGTTTCGCCAGAATTTTTTACCATTGACTAAAGAATAAATGGAAAACCATATGTTACATAAGGACATAATCCCATGTTAGAGCTTGATCGAAACACCACATTAAAAAAACTAAATACATGGAAGGGGACTTTGTCGTAAAGTAATGCTTCTCCAAGATCATAGAGTGCACTCCAACAGTCTTTTATTTCCTCAATGCACACTTCTACAAGTGACAATAATGATCATAACATGCCAATAAACGGATCGGACTCCGATAATTCTTGTGCGCAGTATGTGTCCTCATAATTCCAGAAAATACAGGTATCGTGCGTGTGTCTGTTTGTGTGTGTGTGTGTGTGTGTGTGTGTGTGGAGGCACTGGATAGGTAGCAGAGCACCATTATTCATCATTAATTTGCCAGATCTATTTACCATTGAGTAAATAAGAAAATTGAAAACCATAAGTTACATAAGGACATAATCCCATGTCTAAGCTTGATCGAAACAGCAAATTAAAAAACTAAAAACATGAAAGAGGACTTCTTCACCGTAAAGTAAAACTTCTCCAAGCGGTGAAAGCATATGAGGATAGCTACAATGATATTCAATTTAAATCCTTTGGCACCAAGTGCAAGGATCTTCAAAACATGCATTGATGTTATTTTAGTGATGGCAACCATAATCTGATACAATAATGAAGCACAAAAAGGTGATTGTTTAAAGCTGAACAAAACACATACTTCAATTTGAACCCATCATTCTTAACTAACAACACTCGGTATCAATACTTGGAGAACTGTGTTGCCGAGATGTACTTTGAGCATAGAACTTGGCAGGGATCCCAAGACCCGAAGATTTGGAGCACCAATTACACCAATGTTAATTTGTTCCCCATCTGTGTCGAAAATGAGCAGCCTCTCCCTTGTTCGAGCATGCACAATTGTGAGTTCTTCCATCACTGCCTCATCATGATTGTCCACAGACACGCCAAGGGATATGAGGCTCAGGGAGCTGATGCAGACGTGGCACAACCTCTTGTTATTTTTTAAGGAGCAGGCTCCAAATTTCTAGGCAGGCCGAGATCATGTCATGGGCTGGGCTCTCCAAGTTTAATTTGTGAGGTCATAGAGTGTCAAGTGCCTAAGGTTTGGAAATTTAACACTGGTAAGATCCTCTGGGAAATGGCAAAGGGCGATAGCTCGCAATGCAGAGGTCGGCCAACTTCAGCGCTGGAGGTGGCATAATGACCAACAGTCTTTTGATCTCCTTGATGCACACTTCTAAAATAGGCAATAATGAATATAACATGCCAATAAACAGATTGGACTTCAATCGGGCCAAGGGATAGGCCCACGCCCAGCACGAACCATCGGGTCGGGCCAGCCCGAGCCCGAAGAGTTACGAGCCGGGCCGGGCTTGGGACGGGCTAAAAAATCGGACTTCATGCCGGGCTGTCGGGCTCAGGCTGCATGTACATCTATATGTGTGTATGGAAAAGCTAAAAACAAATAGTAATTTGAGACGGAAAGAGTACATTCTATTTAAAAAAGTCAATTGCACTGATCCCAATTTGGAATCCATATTTGCATCCCGACAGTATTAACCTTTTCTAGTGGTGTGACTCTGACTTCTTGTAAAGCTACTTATTTGCGCCTACTCTCCACCACCCACATCCATCAGGGTCGTCACCTCAACTCGCCACCATCCGTCCTCGTCTCCCTCTACCCCCACCATTTTCTCCGCACGCACCAATTCTGCAAACGCCCATGCATGCGTTCATGCATCCTAGAAATACACTCACCTTCCTGCCTCTCTTGTTCATCGACCTGCAAGGCTCCGATCCTCGCCCAAATTTTCCGTTCTCTCACGCACGAGCAGAGCAGATCACTAATCAACCATGGCATTGTCCCGCGCCGTCCTGCTCGTCGTCGTCGTCGCGGCGGCCATTGTGGTGGCCTTGTTGACCTCCGCCTCCGCCGCCGAGGAGTCCGGCGGCGACAAGCCGAGCGTCATGACGCCCGTCGCGCACACCCCGGTCGGCTCTTTCGAGGGCGCCGACGGCCCCGTCGCCGACGACGCCACGGAGGACAAGCGCGCCGCGCCCGTGGGTTCCCCCATCGGCACCACCATGACGGAGCCCACGCCGGAGCTCGCGCCCCCCGGGGCTCCCACCAGCGGCGCCACTGCGGCTCCGGTGCTCGGCGGCGGCCGCGCAGCTGCAGTTGCTGCCACTGTGGCGGCCGCCGGCATCTTTGCGTTCTGAGAGGAGGGCGTGGGTGCATGGGCACACGTACCTTGTTTCTTCCTTCCGATTTTCATAATCTTTTTCCATTTCACTTCCGTTCAATCACTTGACGATTTCTGAGGGACAGCATGAAAGCCTGTTGTTACTGACTAATTGACGAGTAATTCCTAGTGTCTGCCAGGCAATTTTCTTTTTGTGTACAAGCAGTGCTACCAAAATGTAACATCACGTTACACTACTAGAAAAATAACCTCTCGTCCACGACCTCAGTACCGGTTCAATTTGATCCCGGTACTAATGTTAGCAAACATTAGTACCGCACCTAAGGGATAGTCCTCGAGGAGGCCCCTGTGACCCCCTTTAGTACCGGGTGGGAACTCCACCTGGTACTAAATGGAGACATTTAGTACCAGGTGAAACCTACACCCGGTACTAGAGGTTTCCCACTGCGCGGCCTTATCCATCGATCCGCACGCGCGGTCTTATCCTCTCCCCGGGCTCCCTCTCCCCGGCGCTCCCATCCTCCCTCTCCCTATCCTCCCTCCCTCTGCCTCTCCCCATCGGCCCCCTCCCTCTCTCCCTCTCCCTCCGGCGCATCCTCTCTCGCTGCCCCTCCCCTCCCCCCTTCGCTCGCCCCTCACTCATGGCAGTGAGGAGCGGCGGCAAGGTGAGGAGCGGCAGCAGCGCATGAGCTGGTGGGTGGCGACGGCGCTGGTGGCTGCGGTAGTTGGAGGTCGTGGTCTTGGGCGGGGGGGGGGGGGGGCGGCGCTCGGGCGGAGGGGCGGCGGGGTCGGTCGGAGGTGGGTGGAGGGGCGGCGGTTGGGGGATTTCATTTTTTTAATTTTTTAATATCCTTTAGTACCGGTTATCTCAACCAGTACTAAGGAACCCCCCTCTGGTACCGAATTGACAGTACCGGTTGCACAACCGGTACTAGAGGGGGGTTCCCAACCGGTAGTAAAGACGTTTTCTCTGGTAGTGTTAAAACGGGTCAGTATATACTTGTTAGTTAAGGAATTTTATAAGATTAGGAATAAGAGTGCAGCTATTCACATCTTTCGGTGGGGTTTCTAAAGTTAGTTAAGGAACTTATGTAGTGATGCCCTTATTAACATACTCTACCTAGTGAAATCTAGATCATGTTGGTAAATCAGTAACATTGAAAGTATCACTCACTCCATATTGCTCATGCACACATCAATAGGCAATGTCGTTTATTCATAGTTAATTTAGAATCTAAGTAGCACAATGTTTTCCACAATAATGCACAAATAAATAAACATATACTATCAAGGTAGAATCCTATATTCCAAAAGATACTCTAATTTTATAATAAACACATCTACATCTACATGGATATTAAATTTGAAGTGCACACACCCAAGAAAATCAAATATTGGATTCCTTTATATACTCTCCTTAAGAAAAACCATCCTCGGCTTTTGATATCCTGAAGCTGAATTACACAGGAAATAATTTACAATATATATGCATGGTTAGAGTGCATATGAATCAATGGATGGCCTGCGCGGTGGTCCATGCATGCAATATTGGCCTAGACAGGAAACCAACTCAGCGCTTTGGTGTTGTAGGAGTGCATGCACATGTTGGTTCTCGCATTGAGAAACTGGCCTCGGTATGCGCAATACAGGCTCGAGCTACAAGCCAATGCGGAAGTACATAGCTTGGCAGCTGAACGAGCCTTGGGGGGTGTTTGATTCGGCTGATTCCTGCGGAAAAAATTGAGGGAACCATCCCAAACGGTCCGATTCTTGTTCGATTGCTAGCGAAGAGATTTTTCCCATAGCAAGCGAACAACTGCGGGAAGGAATCGGCTCTCCCCTCGCTTGTGGGAAAATCCCGTCGATTGTGATAAACATGATACAAAATTCTCCTGGAATTGAAGGAAATTACCCACCCCTGCCATCACATAAATAGCATCTCTAGGATTCTGTCCTCCCTTTTCCCCACCCCATCGGGTCCCGCAGCACCACCAGGGGTGCAACTCCGCGCCTCTCCGCTGTTCGCGCCACCACCCACCCCTCCGCCCACCTCCGACGCCGGTTGCTCGAAGCGCGTCCCGACGTCAGTCGCCAAGCTCGTCCGCCCCTCCCTCCTCCAGTGTACGTTACATCTCGAGGACGGCACACGGGATCCATATCCACCTCCTGTGTACGTTACATCTCTGGTGGAGGATGGCGCACGGGATCCATATCCAGCACGCGTGGCTCCGGCTGGCCCCAAGACACGCTGCCATGGTACCTCGACTTCATCAGCAAGCTGCTCCAACCATCCCTACGGCAACATCGAGCTGCTCGCAGATCTAGGGAAAATCCATTCTACTATTTCCCTTGCTGTAACAGAATGCTAGCTAAATGTAAAATGGGTTCAATTTGCTGCCAATTCAATCAAATGCAAGCTAACAATGGATCGAACGAATCAATGTTGCTTGTGTTATTTTCGACAAAGAGAATTTAATAGGCTATTAAAGCCTTTATTTGACTATGATGTAAAGGAAAATAATTAGTGCAACTGCCATCTATTCTTACCGAATTGGCAAACAAGTTATTATCAGGTTAAAATCAGATTGCCAAACTCTCAGCTTCTCCTGCTAGCAGATTCCATCGACAGCAGCTTTTTAGGACAGCTAGCTTTCCAGAGAATCGCTACTTAGAAAAGCTGAATCAAACACCCCCTTGATCACCTACACTACAGCAAGAGGCTCAAGGTGTCATGGCTTGTGATAGTGGATCATACAGTGGTGGCCTGCGTGGCGATGGTCAGGAGGCTCTAAACTACTTGTACGGACTTCTATGTGGTTCATGAATTCGGGGAGTGACACCACTCTAGATATACCCTAACTTGTGTAATTGTGTTTATTTCTTCCATTTTTGTATCCAACATTAGTGAAGTGACTTGTATTTCGTTTTTTGCCCGTCACACCTAAGCCTCTCTAGATAATGATAGCCTCGCTATTTCTAGCCCTCGAAAAGTTGCAACTAGAGCTTAGTTAATGTCTTGTTGTCATCGTATAATTGCTTGACCATCCAAATCCAGCTTATGTTACACATGATATAAACGTTACATGCATAATATGATAGATTATAAGAATGCATCAATCACTTACCTCAGATCAAAATATCAAATCAGGTATCGTCTCGAGGCCTCAAGTCATAATATGTTGTGTTAGATCCATCCAGATTCCCTCGGTTATATTTTTCTCTTCACCTTTTCGTTCTCTTGTTAGGGCTTTGTTCTTGTCTCATCTGATTTATTTCTAAGATTCATTTGTGAAAGAAGCGGCCAATTAATGGATGGGGCCAGGGTCATTTGGTATGACTGTGTGTAGGCATTTTATTCTAAATTATTAAGCTGTTCCCAACTCAGATGGATCAAATCTAAATCCTACATTTGAACTTCGAAAAAGGTAGCTCTCATTATAATTCAACCAAAAGGGAACATGTCAAAGGCAAGTTGAATTTTTGTTTGAATTTAACCCCAAGGACTTTTGATGTTACTCAAAATATATAAAAGTGATTGGTACAATAAAATTTAAAGTGCTAAAATGCGTGTCCACGTTTTACTTTGCTTAACAATTTTATCACTAAAGTTTAAACATTTCACAAAGAGCTTGATGTGAAGGCCCGATTTGGGTGCATTGGCCCAAAATTTAGCTGACCGATTGGGTGCATCGGGCCTATTTGGGACGGAGGAAGTACACCTCTAATTCTAACTTATATATTGAAAAATTCTTTTCTAGTACGTTTAGATACATGTCACCAGCACTACAGATTCTATTTTTTCCCAAAATATTGAAATGATTTTTTAAATAAATGAGTTTTAGTATGTGAAATTGAAAATGAATTGAGAAACAAGCAAGTTAAAAACAAGGAAAACTAGGTTATGATAAATTTAAAACGGTAACACCCAACCCAAATTTGGATGGCCAGTAGTGGCCCATGAGCGAAGGTGCACATGTTTAGTACCACCTTGGTAGTTGAGCTATAGTAATGGTGGAGCCAACTTATAAATCTTTGTCCTACAACTATAGTATATCATGTTAACCATTTTACACGAAGCGAAGATGAGAGTGCAAGCATGGTGCTACGTGCACGTGTGCTCGCTCCTAAGAAGGGCTAGATGGTGCGGTTTTGGAGGACAGGTGTTAAAAAATAAAATGGGAACAGCACACATTCTAGTTCAAATAGGAGGACAGAGAAAAAGAAAGCGAAAAAAACATGACACTAAACGGGCGTAAGGCAAGATAAAGGCTCAAGAACACTATATGGCCCAGAACCTTGCTTGGTTTGGGCACGGTTTAGGCCAAATTTGCCACAAAGATAATAGTTCCATTGGGCTCAATCTCGTACGCAAACAAAAAAACAAGGAACATTCAGCCCACGACGCTGGGTATAAAAGAAAACAGACAGACAGCGCACAGATCACCAGGAACCTCCCAGCCATCGAAATTCGAGTGAAAATGAAACAGATAAACACCCAAGTGATGTTTAGAAATTTCACTTTTTTATTTGAAACAATTGCATATGACTCGCCATGATACTTTTATTATGGCATGACCCGATCTTTGTTGTGTCCGCTACACAATCAAAACTCAATTTTTTTACAACTTTAAAATCCGTGGATTGGTCGTGTGCATTGCTACAGTTGAACGTTATCTATTTGTAACGGAAAAGAGAGAAGAAATTATCTGTCTCGTACTTAACAAATTAAATAATATTAATTTGTTTTTGGTATTTTGTAGGTCTAACCTAACAGCAAGTGTAGCTTGTTACGATCTGAATTTTTAAAATTTCGAAAAACATGTAGTACATGCTGTGTTCAAGAACATATACAAAGCACTTCGTTTTGAGTCAACCTTCAAAGTTTAACTTCGATCATTGTCTTCACAGAAATTAACATAAGTCGAAATACATAAATTTGATCTTTTCCCCACACAAAAAAAAAGTATAAACTTCACTAAATTATCCAAAACAAAATACATGTTATATGTTGTAACGATGGGAGTGCAGTTGGCCTATTTTGCCCTCTCGTGCAGCACCAGCGAAAGATATTTTGGAGAGATAAGACACAGACACAGAGTGTGTTGCTTTTCCTCTCTCCTCGTCCCTTTCTCTTTTTTTTTTTTTTTTGCACCAGCTACTTACGTTAGCGCTAGAGCTTAGCAGCGGCCATGCATGGACGAGCTTTTCTTCTCAACCAGAGAGCGGGGGTATTAGCAGCCACAGCTAGCTCAGACCTCTCAGAGCCATGGAGGCAGCAGTGAGCGGGACCATGGCGGCGAGGAGCGGCGCGTCGTCGTCGCTGGTGGAGAGGCTGGTGCTCGCGTTGAACGGGCGGCGGTACGAGGTGGCCGCCGCCGAGCTGGAGCCGTCGACGACGCTGCTGGAGTTCATCCGCACCCGGACGCCCTTCAGGGGGCCCAAGCTCGGCTGCGGCGAAGGTGCGTCGTCGTCTCTGCTAGCATCAGTTGTGTTATTTACTTCTTCATTTTCAATTTTTTTTTTACTGAGGAGGACACATCCGGATACATGTTTAGCTTCTTGACTGCATCTCTAGCAGGCACAAAGCGAGCAGGTCTTTACTTATTAATTACTTGCACTAATCGCATAGCCATAATATTACTAATTCTCAAACTGGCATGGCATGACAAGACTTGCAAGCTTAATTAACTGTCAACTGGCTAGAATATTACTAATTCTCAGACTGGCATATGGCATGACAAGGACGTAACTACTATATCATATTTTGCAAAGCTTAATCGACTGTCAACTGGCTAATTAGATGATGAGCATTTTACTACTTCGAGTCTTTGAACAATAGGCAGGTAGGTGGACACGTTGCAGTTGGATGCATTGTTAGTTGGCGCGAGGGAGCCTGAAAGAGTACCGAAAATGGCCCTACAGAAAATATCTTATAAATGTTTGACACGAGAAAGATACTTTGTTGATGGTCGACATTTCGATACGTAGCAGTCGGTTTGTTTCTTTTTCATCATTCGTACCTTCGCACAGCAAGACAAACTAGCTCATTTCCTCGATCCCCCGCTGTGCAGAAAGCGACGTGCCCTTATCCTGTTCTTATTGCTCTAGATTCCTTAACCTCCTTTTACCGGTCACAACTTAAAACTTTTAGTATGATTTTGCAAACGACCTCTCCGATAATTAATAGGATTATTCCTCCAACCTCCCGCCTTGATGCACCGACTTGGTTTCCCTACTTGTGGAGAAGCGAGGGCTTTACAAATTGCCGCACCACCTAGCACCGTTTCCATGAGAAAGAGAGACTTGTTGATAGCCATGCATGAGAGTAAATAAAGAGGACCAATTTTATCAATGAAATCGGTACCATTTTGTGCCCGTTCGTTCGTTAGAGAGAGAACCAAATATAAAGAGCTTATACAATATCTTACCAGGCCATGGAAATGTAGAGATCGAGTGGCTTTGGAAATAGCCTTTTGGAGGAGCTCTAACAATGCATAAAAGCTGAGATAGCGCAACGTGTCACCATCCATGAATATAAAAACAGACTTGCTGGTTTCCCTAGTCAAACGTTGCAAACTAGCTCACACATACAATTGTCAGTGGTGACTCAACTTTCATTCATCCATTGTCACCGTTCACCCTCGGACACACATCATCAATCATACATAACAGGAACCAAAACAATGATGGTTCGAAGAAAGGTTTTGCGATGTAATCGAATCTAATCAGATTGCGAGCTAAGCCGAGAAATTAAAGAGGGGGCGAGAAAAACAATCGAAAGTGCAGTGGAGGGAAAGATACATTATTCTTATCTTTTCATTTGACTCAATTATTTTGAGATGAAGAAAGACTAATTAGTAGAAGAGTAATTTATGGATTCTTAATTTTCAAACAAGTCGATAGGTACCAGTCATTCAACAGCGAATGAGGATTTAAACTTCTTATGTTGATTTTAAAAAGGATTTATTTCTTAATTTTTTTGTTTGTATCCGCATATATTTCGACCATCTGATCCCCAACTACCTATTTCTTATTACATTCTTCTTCCTCAACCTTTTTCCTCCCTCACCCCCACCTCCTTCCATGAGGTATGCCACGCTCTCTGCCGTCGCTTCTCTTAGTTCGGCAGCATCATCACAACATGGCAACCTTTCTGCCACCACCTACTGCTCGCCTTTGGTGACCTTTTGTTTTCACCCAAAGCTAACCTGTTGGACCTTTGTTGTCACCCAAAGCTACCCCCACTAACAACTTTGCTAATGTCGCCTTAGTTTCTCCGTCCCACCTCCATCGCTAGCACACGAGTCACCCTGGAGGTCCCTCTTGGCATGCATGTAGGGGTGCAAATGGTAAGAACATTATCCGTGTGTATTAGAGTCCAGATATTCATCCAACATCCTATCCAAACCTAGAAACTAAAAGTAGGATATAGATTATGTTGATCTCCATACGCATCAATCTCATGGCACAGCTAATATTGTCCCAAAAATAACTATTTGTATTCATACCCTGTGTGCTATCTGCTAGCATTTAATCCTTTTGCGCCCTGGTCCCCCAACCCCGAACCTCCTAATCTCTATACCCTAGGTTCAAATTTTTATTTTTTAGTACAAAATTTATGAGTGAATGAAGGATGAATAATCAAATTTTTAGTCACTTGGAGAGAAGGAAAACTTTTTTAAATAAATGCACTGCTAACATAACTCACCCATAAAAAATTAAGATGTTAATTGCTCATGTTCTAAGTCCATTCTCAAGGGAGAGAGAGAGGGGAAATACTGTTTCCAAATCTACGGAAGTGATTGAAACTAATATTAGGGGCTAGTCTATGAAACTGCAAAATAAAACTGTGCATTGGGACTAAAATATTTTTTTGATCACATGACATTCTTGGAAATTGCAAAACGAAACTCACGTCGAAAATAAGCAAATATAGTTGAACAAGGCCAATAATTAGGATGTAAATTGGATTTTCATTCGAAGACGTTTGGAGAAACTCGGAGTACCATGTCGACTACTCGTATTATTTGCTAAATAAAAAAAGAAAAGAAAAAACTGCTGCGCTCCACCATCCCCGTCTCCGGCTCTCCACCGCCCCCGTGCGGCGCGTCCGCGCAGTCCGTTCCAGGTGCCTCCTCAGCGCAATGCGGCCGCCGGAACTTGGCGCAGCCACGACGCCGCCGCGGGCAAGGGGCTCCTTCGGTGCCTTCCTGTTCCGGCGGCGTCCTCGCCTCCTGCTTCCGGGACTTCCTCCCCAGCCAAATTCTGCAATCCTCGAGGTAGGCATCGGAACCAAGTTTCCGTTATCTGTGCCCACATTGCGAGATTCAAGTAGACCTCGGCATTATCAAATCTGGAGTAAGCATATTGCAACATTGGAAGATTCACCTCAGTTCCATCGATGCCATTGGAAGATTCACCTTAGTTCCCACCCTGCTCACCGGACCGGCAGATCTATGCCCCAGGGGCAGGATGGCATTGCTATACCTATACTAGGCTAGCTATCTGGAAATAAGGACAATTTGGCATAGACACTGCGAATGTGACTCATAAAACTATGGTCTGATTAACCTCCTGTTGGGGAAACCTTGTTGCAATTTTATCAATATTGTACTCTGCACACTGCCAAGCAGCTGTTTCCATTCGCATAACCGTAAAGCTTGGATTTTGGGGTCATATAAACTCTACTCTGTTATGGAAGGAAAGGAATACCTCACTTTATGTGTAAATATTTTTTAGTATTTTCATTTATTTGGTTCTTTTTTCTACATCAGATTTTGATACTAGAAGCCCAACCAAATTGGAACAAATAAGGCTGTTATTTTAGTCAAGGTTTCATTCCTCAGTCATGCTATTTCTTGAGAAGAAAATATACACCCTTCAGTAATATTAAAAAAAATTGACATTCGGAATGTAGGCTATGAGACCATTTTAATTCTGACCTGCAATATCTTTTTGTGCATTTAGATTTGCCATATGGAATTTGTATGTGCAATTTTATTACATTTTGTTTTTATTGGATTTTAGGTATATAGTTTATGGGAATCATTGTTAAAATTTTGACCATGCTTATGTACCTAATGTGGCACCAATCAACCTTAGAGTGTAACGTTTTGTCACTTTGTCAATTACTTTATCTTCTTGCAGGTGGATGTGGGGCTTGCGTAATCCTTATTGCAAAGTATAACCCCACAACAGATGAAGTGACTGAATTTTCAGCAAGTTCATGCCTCACGCTCATTTACAGTCTAAACTTCTGTTCAGTTATCACCACTGAGGGGCTTGGGAACACCCGAGATGGCTTCCATGCAATTCAGAAAAGAATGTCTGGGTTCCATGCATCTCAATGTGGCTTCTGCACCCCAGGCATGTGCATGTCAATTTTCTCTTCTATTGTTGGTGCTGACAATTCGAAGCGACCTCAACCACGAAATGGGTTTTCAAAACTAACAGTATCAGAAGCAGAGAAGGCTTTTTCAGGCAACTTGTGTCGATGCACTGGTTACCGACCAATTGTTGATGCCTGCAAAAGTTTTGCATCAGATGTTGACTTGGAGGATTTGGGCCTTAATATATTCTGGAGAAAAGGTGATAAGAAACCAGATGTTAGCAAGTTGCCAAACTACACTTTTGGTGGTGGAATCTGCACTTTCCCAGACTTTCTAAAGTCTGAGCTCAAATCTTTACAACATCTGGATGATGCTAACATTACAACCTCCAAGGGGGGTCGGTACCATCCTAGATTGCAAAATACTCTTTGCAGTGGAATCTTCACTTTCCTGGATTTTCTAAAGTCTGGCCTTAAATTGCCGCGATATCATCTGAATGATGCTAACAATACAGTCTCCAAGGAAGGCTGGTATCACCCTAGAAGTATTAAACAGTATTATGAATTAATAAATTCTACTCTATTTAGTGCATCTTCTATCAAAGTGGTGGTTGGGAATACTAGTGTTGGTGTATACAAGGATTATGACCTTTATAATAAGTATATTGACATAGGAGGAATTCCAGAACTTTCATCTATTGTGAGGAAAGGTGAGGGCATTGAAATTGGAGCAGCAATAACAATTTCTAGGAGCATTGAAATACTTGAGAATGAAAGTAAATTAATGTCCTCTCCAAATGGAAGTGTGGTTTTCAGAAAACTTGCTGAGCACATGAGCAAGGTGGCCTCACCATTTGTCCGTAACACAGCAAGCCTTGGAGGAAACATAATTTTAGCACAAAAATACCCATTTCCTTCAGACATTGCAACCATACTTCTTGGTGCTGGCTCAACTGTTTGTGTTCAGGTTGTTGGAGAACAGAGGCATATTACTTTGGAGGAGTTCTTGGAGCAGCCTCCTCTGGATTGTATGTGTTTACTCCTGAGCATATTCATTCCACACTGGATTTCAGATTCTAAAACAGAAAAAAGTTTGGTCTTTCAAACATATCGAGCAGCATCCCGTCCTCTTGGAAATGCTATTTCATATGTAAACTCTGCTTTCTTGGGGCATGTTAGTTTTGATGAATCATCAGGTGATCATGTTTTTAGTAATTTGCACTTGGCTTTTGGTGCATATGGAACAGAACATGCTATTAGAGCAAGGAAGGTGGAGAAATTCCTAACTGGCAAATCACTCACTGCATCAACTGTTCATGAAGCGATTCATTTACTTAAAGAAACTGTTGTACCAATGAAAGGAACATCACATCCTGAATATAGAACCAGTGTGGCTGTTGGATTTCTCTTTAGTTTTCTTTCTGCACATGTTAAAGGCATTGCAGGGCCTGGAGAAACTTTTAGTAGTAGCTCTGCTAATTCTGTGGATGTAATTGATGTCTGTGACTGGCCATTGTCTTCACGTCAAGAAGCAATTTCTGGTGATGAATATAAACCAATTGGTGAGCCAATGAAGAAGTATGGAGTTGAGCTTCAAGCTTCAGGTTGGTGGTTACATTAAATCATCACAATTACTAATACAACCATGAAATAAAAAAAGGAACTAATACAGTCATTAAATTTTTTCAAAAGTGTCTTTCTTAAAGGACATCACACATATTTCTTTTGGGTTATATAGGTGAGGCCGTATATGTGGACGACATTCCAGCTCCAAAGCATTGCCTCCATGGAGAATTTATTTACAGCACACAGCCTCTTGCTTTTGTCAAGAATATTAAATTTAAGTCTTCATTAGCATCACAGAAGATTATCACAGTTGTTTCTGCCAAGGATATTCCAAAGGAAGGACAAAATATTGGATCAATGACCATGTTTGGTGATGAACCACTATTTGGTGGTCCAATTGCTGAATTTGCTGGACAAGCTCTTGGTGTTGTGGTACTTATCTATTTCATCTTTAAATATTCTCTCTTATTCCCACCTCCTTAGAGGAGTGAATGCAAGGGCCATTAGCATTGGTCCCTATATAGCAGTCATACAAGGGATTTCTATTTCCTGAACATATAACACTCAATAGAATTTAGGATAGATGTTGCTAAAACTTGGTGTTTACATCAGATTGCAGAAACACAGAGACATGCCGACATGGCAGCAAAACAGGCTGTTGTTGAGTATGATACTGAAGATTTGAAGCCACCAATCTTAACTGTGGAACAAGCAGTGGAGAACAATAGCTATTTCAATGTTCCTGATGTTTTCTATCCCAAACAAGTTGGTGATTTTTCTAAGGGCATGGCTGAAGCTGATCACAAGATACTGTCAACCGAAGTATGTTTAATTCAATAGTCTTTGACAACAACTTACGATGTCGTCTCAAATGCATTACTGAAAAGAAAATAAATGATATTATGGACTCCTACTTGAGGGGGGAGTGTTGGAGTATAAGTGAATTGCCCACCTTTCCCTATCCCTATCAGCTTAAGCTTTTGGGTTGAATTGGTTGGTTCATGCAACTCAATAATGACAAATGGCATGTAGGAGTGTCATAATAAATTTACATAAACCCTCCTTAGCAAAATGCTAGTGATAAAGGTCCAGTCAGTGAAGGACATGTTTTGACTGGAACTCCAGCAGTCAAAGTTTTTTTTTTTTTTTTTTTGTGTGTGTGTGGGGGGGGGGGGGGGGGGGGCTGGGGCGGGGCTTGCAAGCAGTACAGGCATTCAGGAGGGTTACTTGAGAAATATTTGGAGATAATTAAGAAAATTGAGACCATGCTTAGTACTATGAAAGGATTTTGTCAAGGAGGGTTTATAGGAGTATTTGTGAATATGATAGAATTCAAGTCGTGACATGTGTCGGAGGTCTCAATGTTTAGTACTATAACCACATGCATTGTAAAGAAAGAGATATAGGAGTATTTCTTTCGTCTCGTTGCAATATCTAACCCCCTATAGCTCTCTTATCCCAATGTACGTCTATCCCTCTCTAGTAGAACTTCAAACCCCCTTCGATCCATGCCATGCAGCCATCTTCTGCATGTTATTTATACAAGTGTAAACCAATATTCATGCTGAATGGTTTCCTTCCACACCATACTCCATATAGTCCATAAATCTAATTAGATTAATGTTATGATGTAGTTGTGTATGTAGTATGAACTGCTTTGGTTTTAAACGGACTCTCATAAGATAAGTTTTATTTGTGCTAATACAGTATACCTTTACAAGCTATATCTGAATTTCTTAAAGGGAATCATGCAACTTTCTCTAAGTAAAACATAGATCAATTCTTATCATAATACAAATGTTACCACCCGTGGGAGGCAGACGTACAGCTTTGCCATATTACAAGTATAAACACTATTACATTGTAAAATAGTATCTAGTTTTAGTTTCCTTTTTCATGAAAGCCAGCAAGGAATACCTTGTGTCATTTAGTAATTTGTGTTCCTTTGATCTTCACAGGTAAAACTTGCTTCCCAGTACTACTTCTACATGGAAACACAGACAGCACTGGCAATTCCAGATGAAGATAAGACCATGGTTGTCTACAGTTCATCACAATACCCTGAACTTGCACAGACTGTCATCGCTAAGTGCCTTGGTATTCCATTCGGGAATGTCCGTGTCATTACAAGAAGGGTTGGAGGCGGCTTTGGTGGAAAGGGATATCGATCATTCCCTGTGAGAATCTGATGAATTAAATCAGTGCTCTTAGTGATTACATTAGATCTGCGACTACGATTTTTATCTTCTTCTGTCCATTAAATATTATTGGAAATTGGCAAATCTTATTATTTTGTATTTGAAGGCCTTCTTCTTAAACTATTCAAGTTGACAAAACGCAACCAAATTTATCATATGCTATGACTGAATATATTATTATACTTTGGTGTTTAGCACAATCATATAGATTTATACTTGTTCGCATTAGCAACTGCATTGTTACTTTTAGCTTGTGCCTTGATGAACATAAGAGTAGAAAACATGCATGAGTGTGTTTCTTTTCTTTTCTTTTCTTAAGGAGAGCAGTAGGACAATTCCCTAGCAGCACAAGTATATATTTGTACAGAATAAATGAGTCCATGGTCCTGACCAAAGAACCACAATGGATAGCAAGGCCAGAAGATGGTAGATTGCTCAAAGTAACATGCATGAGATCTGGCCATCTAGGGTACATGTAGCATCCATTCTAAGAACATGTTCTTTTATTTCACTATGCATTTCTACTGCAACAGGCAGGGCATAAACAATATGATTTTTGAAAGAATTCCAAAATGTGATTATTCATCTGACAAGAACTGCAAGATAAAGAGGCACAATGAGCACATTTCTTGCCGCTGACTGATGCAAAATATGCTTTTGTAGGTTGCAACAGCTGCGGCACTTTGCGCATACAAGTTACAATGCCCTGTGCGGATGTGTCTCAATCGTAATACTGATATGATCATGGTTGGCAGTCGGCACCCTATAAAATCTCATTACTCTGTTGGTTTCAAGTCTGATGGAAAAATTACAGCCTTACACCTAGATCTGCTAATTGATGCTGGTATATCTGAAGATTTGAGCCCTATAATACCTAATGGTGTTATATCAGGTCTGAAGAAGTACAACTGGGGTGCTCTCTCGTTTGACATCAAGCTTTGCAAAACAAACAACACATCCAAATCAACAATGCGGGCTCCAGGAGATACACAAGGTTCTTTAATTGCTGAAGCTATCATTGAGCATGTTGCTTCAGTTCTATCACTTGACAGTAGCCGTGTCAGGGAAATAAATTTTCACACCTATGATAGCCTTGTGTCGTTCTACCCAGCAAGTGCAGGCGAAGCTTCTACATACACATTACATTCTATTTTCAGTAGATTAGCACTAACTTCAAGTTACCTGCATCGAACTGATACCATCAAGCAGTTTAACAATTGCAACAAGTGGCGGAAGAGGGGTATCTCTTGTGTGCCCCTAATTTTCAATGTATCACCAAGGCCAGCACCTGGCCGAGTTTCTTTACTCAAGGATGGTTCTATTGTGGTTGAGGTCGGAGGAGTTGAAATTGGACAAGGACTTTGGACGAAAGTACAGCAGATGACAGCTTTCGCTTTAGGGCAGCTGTGGCCTGAGGGGTGTGAAGGCCTTCTGGAGAGAGTGAGGGTTCTTCAGGCTGATACATTGAACTTAATACAGGGTGGAGTTACTGGTGGTAGCAGCACGTCTGAATCTAGTTGTGCAGCAACACTTCAGGCCTGCAAGCTGCTGATTAACAGATTAAATCCTGTCATGAATAAGCTGCGACTGCAATCAGCCACTGTCTCGTGGGATGATTTAATTTCTGAGGTAATTTATATCTGCTGTTTCTTATTCATCCATGGAAAAGTTCATTTGGTCCTAATTTACTTGACATTGATCTAACCTCTTTCATGCACAGGCCTATCAGGAAAATGTGAATTTGTCCGCAAGTGTGTACTGGGTACCTGAAGGGTCCAGTAGCTATTTGAATTATGGAGCTGGAATAAGTGAGGTGTGCCAAATTTGCGGCCAGATGTCAATTAAATATTCACAATGAGTTTGATTCATTCGTGTATGGATACTATTTATTTAATTCGTTCTGTTCAAAATCTTCTGAAAAATGCAGGTTGAGATTGATCTTCTCACAGGAGCAATTGCAGTACTAAGGAGTGATCTTGTGTATGATTGTGGCATGAGTTTGAACCCTGCAGTCGACTTGGGCCAGGTTTGTTGGTGTTTTCTCTTCTTTTTTGTTCCTTTTTTCTACACAAATTTTATGTTTCATTCATTTAGCATATATTTTATATTGGGGCAATTGCATTCTTATCCCTACTTTCCTCTTCAACTATGGTTTGCCCCTACTTTTCCAGCTTTGTGATTTTACCCCTGCTTTTTCAAACTGAATATTGTATTTATCTCTATCTCATTAAGAGCACTTAACTATGTCTATTCAGCTGTAAAAAGACATGTATGCCTTTGCAGATTTGCCCCTCCTAATAACTTTATGATTTTGCCACTGTTTTGTCATCAAGCATTTTGACAAATTTCATAAGTACTTTGACTGAAAACATCATAGAATTTGCATATATTTAAAAACTAAGCATTTTTTGACAGATATTTGACACAACTTGTATTATATTCAAGGAGAAACTTTATATAGCAAGCATTATAGTATCACATGGTAGACACATGGTCAGATGTTGTATTTTGACGGACTACGTACGTCGTACCTCCCCATTATCCATGACAATGACACGGGCTGTGAAACTCCTTCCAGCTGATGAGTGATGACAGCACGTGCCAGTCCTCTTTTGCATTTGAGTAGTAGCAGTCAGGCAGACGATTAACCTTGATAGCATCTAATTTATATGGAAGGATCAGGTTGATTAGGCAATCCACGAAAGATAATCTCCTGATAAAGAATTGCCCACACAAGATTAGTTCAGGAAGAAAGGGGGCAAAGATCACTTTGATCATTACTTGGAGCTAAACACGACAACAAAGAGCACAACTGTAGTAACTGAAAAAAATATACTAACCTAAGTGACTAGGATCTGGCACTTCCTGGAGCCTGGAACCACGTGACCCTATGTCACCGGGGCTCCATCCAGCTTGGTATATGTGCCCAGGCGTCTGCATGCTGCTGTCCCCTGCAGCCTCATGCAGTTTCTCGCCACCCAAACTGCAGGCAAGTGGACCTGCAGTGGCATCCCAAGCATGGCCAAGGCCAACCAAAGAGCTGTTGACAGGGCTGGTGCGGGGAATGTCAATGGCGAGGAGGGGAGTGTCGTGGTACCTGTTTGCTGCCTCCTGCAGCTCTGTCCTGGATACGTCTGTTGTGAAGGGAGGCTGGATTCATGGCCATCGCCACTGCAATGCTTGCATGCGCCACACGTTTGGCTTCTTCCATGACTTTCCAGTTTCCCCACCTGTGCGCTCCCGCTAGTCCACCGCCACTCAACAGGTAGGGTTAGTCGGTAGAATAGGATAAGGGAGTGATACTTTGATCTCTTTTTATTCCAATTATTTTTTCCAGTTCATTTAATCCTGCACGGCTGCACCACCCAATAGAACTCCAAAACAGGGGCAAACGGTAGCTTCAATAAAAAAAAAACAGGGGCAAAATCATAATGTTAGGAAAAAGGGAGCAAATCACAATTGAACTCGATAGTAGGGGTAAGAATGCAATTCCACCTTTTATATTTGAAATATACCATACTAGTAACGCAAAAACTAAACAGAGAGGCCTCTCGATTTAAAGTTAGGGGGTGTTTGATCTATGATCCCGACTAAAATTTATGTCACATCGAATATTCGGAGGCTAATTAGGAGGATTAAATATGAACTAATTATAAAACTAATTACACAGATGGAGGCTAATTCCCGAGACAAATCTATTAAGCCTAATTAATCTATCATTAGCATATGTTTCCTATGTTTCCTGTAGCACCACATTGTCAAATCATGAACTAATTAGACTTAATATTCGATGCGATAGAAATTTTAGGAGATCCTGAAGAAACAAACGGGAACAAACGGGACCTTAATAGAGAGCCCCTTTGTTTCTTCTTCACCAGAGCAGATAAATAAAACAGCAAAAAAGTAACTCGGCTCCATGACTGGCTCGCCGGAATCGGAGAAGACCGCCAGATTAGGGTTCGAGGTTCCGGTTCGGGGTTGCTGGGGGCGGGCTCCATGGCCGGCGGGGTTAGAGGGATGACTGGCGGCGGCGGCAGGCCCGGCGGAGGTGGCGGGGTGTGGGCAGCGAGGCCGGGCGGCGATGGTGGAGGACATCCGGTGGCCGGTGTATGCGGCCGGGGCAAGGAAGAGGAGTGGTTCGGAAGGGTGGGGAAGGGGGCGGCGGCGGGAGGCGGGCGGACGGCACGGCGGCGAGGTCGCCGCCGGCGGTGTCGGGGTCGGGGTCGGGGTCGGAGCATCGGCGACGGAGATGAAGATGGCCGTCGGCGTCGAGCATCATGAGGATGGCGACGAAATTTCCTCAGATCCGGACGGAGGAAGACGAGACGATAGCAAGCGGGCGTGCGGTTTTCATTTTTTTTTTTCGCGTGAGAAGCGGATAAGGACACTGTACGCGTAGGGGAGGGCTCTCGACCGATCGTTACCGGGAGAGCCCTCTCCGTCGAGTCGCCTCCTACTAGTAAAATGGCAATGAAATCCATCTTTTTACTTTTTTATTAAATTTTGCTATGAAATTTGACCTTTCGCTTTTACAAATCCGTTCAATAATAGCTACCCTAATTTTGATGGTTTAGTATTTAAGCTGTGTAATCTGTGACAGATTGAGGGTTCCTTTATACAAGGAGTTGGTTTCTTCATATATGAAGAACACCAGACTAACAGTGACGGCCTGGTGGTCAGCAACAGCACCTGGGACTACAAGATCCCAAGCGTCGACACTATCCCAAAGCAGTTCAACGTTGAGGTGCTCAACACTGGATATCATAAGAACCGTGTGCTTTCCTCAAAAGGTAACCCCTTTTGTGATCTCACTGCACGTAATATGTATTTTACAGATTTAAATGAACAATGTTTGAAATCAACTAACTGTTGCATGTGCAGCTTCTGGTGAGCCTGCCGTGGTTCTTGCATCATCCGTTCATTGTGCACTTAGGGAAGCAATCCGAGCGGCGAGGAAGGATTTCGCAAACAGCGTTGAGTATGGAACCTCCCCGCTGACATTCCAGCTCAATGTCCCTGCACCAATGACGGTTGTGAAGGAATTATGTGGTTTTGATATCGTGGAGAAGTACCTAGAAAATCAATCAGCCCATGAAGCAACAACTAGAGCATAATCTGCGGCTATCAACACCAACAGTGACAGCAACAACTAGAGCATAATCTGCGGCTATCCGCACCAACAGTGACAGAAGTAGCCCCTTGATATTGTCTTGCAAACAGGTAAATACGATCAGAAACATTGAAATCTTTATACTGGTATATAATCGATGTGTCTTTTACGAATGGATTATCCAGTGCAGGGGACTTTGGGAAATGATTTCGAGCTGATTGTTGGTTCAACTTTTAAATAAAGATGCAGCTGCGTTAGACAGATTGCGGCACGAATTGTGTGGAAACATGAGAACTCTTTTTTATGTACATGCACACGTTCTGTGTATCTTCTTTGCAGACAAAACTGTAATTGCGACTCATGATTCGTAGCAACAAGTATTGGTGGTGAATGATGACCCACAAATGTGTATCCATATGAAGCGTACGAAATAATTTTAAATAAATAAATATATGTGTGTGTAACAGTATATAAACGATTTTGCGGTAAAAGAAAAGGGAAAAAGAAAAGCGGTCATATGCGCGCAGAAGTCGGAGTCCATGCCAGAGAGCGTGTCGGAGACTCAAAGTGCATGACCACACCTTCCATTCTAACCAATTGAGCTAGGCTCACTTCCTACATCCACGGTAAAAAAAAAAAGAGTAAAAACTCAAAACAGCTCGAGACAAAGTACAATCTCTGCTCAAGAAGGCTTCACAACATGCGAGAGGTGTTTAGCCTCTGATGAAGCAGCTTCTCCTTTGATCCTCAAAAAAACTTGTTGGCTCTTTGATTCCGAGCGCTAAAAAATACTTGCATTTCTCTCGTTCCAAATGATCTAGCACACCAATATAATTAGGCTCCGCAATCCTCGTCTGTCAGCGGTGGTCAGGGGCAGACAGGGCCCCTCCTATGGTTGCTGGAAGCATGGAGCCTCTCCTAAGCCCCTCCCCTCCTCCTCACAAATTTGTATCCATTGAAGGGGGAAAGGAGGATCTAGAGGTAGAAGATGAAGGGAAGAAGTCTAATGTTTTTTTCCTAGATCCGCCACTTGTGGTAGCAGTCCCCACCCGTGCGGACCACCAGTGAAGCACCGAGGTGCCATGCTCCCAATTAGCCTGTCCAGGAGCGACTACTCACCCAAAAACCGGGAACTGACGGCCAGGCAGGAGGAGGAAGAAGAGATGAGGCAGGGGGCAAAATTGTCAATTTGCCTGAGCTGAAAAAGAAAAAGGAAAGGAGAAGAAACATCTGGAAAAAATATATGGATGCCTTTGTCCCACTCTCTCGCAGCCGTTTCGGGATGCCAAGGATCATATCAGAGGTGGCGGTGACAACGGGGCACTACACTAGTCGCGCGCTCGTCCTTCCACAGAGAGGTTCACCACAGGGAGCTGCATCACCAGCCAGATCAAGCTTACGCCTCGATCGAGACCGCGCGCGATGTGATACCAAGCGGCGTATACAAAGGCCATTTGCACGTGCAGCATTGATTAATTATTTTCACCCGGCCAGCCACGTCGGAGATAAACAAAAACAAGCAAAGCATCATCATCGTCGCCGTCACCGTCGCAGCCGGCGACACGCGGTGTGCGCCGGCGCCGGCCAATCCGAAAGAAATTGACAATGGAGAACACTCCACTAAAGTCACACAAACTAAACTAACTACCTTGTACAATTGTTGACTTAAAAATATTGATATATCAAATTGGGAAGTTAATTGGAGCAAACAAGATACTCCCTCCGTTTCAAATTATAGGTCGTTTTTGCTTTATTAGATCCATAGACTTTGTTATGCACTTAGATATACCCTTATATTTAGATGCATAATAATATCTATGCATCTAAAAAGTCAAAACGATCTATAATTTGGGACGGAGGGAGTACAAGGCAACAAATTTCTAACATCGCATAAGCTGATCAGAATAAGTTGTTGCTTATATTGGCACGGTTCAAATCAACAATTTTGAATGGTGATATAAAGTCACCTAGAACTGTACAGGCTATCGGGCAGGGGCAGACCTACGGCGGACCGAGTGAGGGTATAGGTCCTCACTCATTTTTGTGTGTGTGTGAAGGGAACCAATAAGATTTTACCATGCTTAAGCTTTGCAAATTTACATGTTCTTAAGGTGTGACCTCACTTAAGATTTGTGCTAGATCCGCTCCTGCTATCGGGTACCCACTTGCATTATTTCGGTTTCTCTTTTTCTTATATATATATATTATTTTGAGAGAATTGCCTTTTCGAAGTCATATCTAGCGACGAACCACCATACAGTTATGTCTTAAGAATCAAGCAACGACGACGATTGTCCCATCACGATCCGAGAGATGCACGTTTAATCTACAATAAAAGACTTTTGAGGATACTAGCTAGCTTTCTTTCGATTGGACGAGGGATACACATCAAAGACATATGATCTACTAGATGACTTAACAGCCAGAAATTCCCCCGGGTGCGGAGGCTTCTTGAAGGGATCACGGGTGTGTGCGTGGTTAAAGGGGGAGCAAGTGGTCAAGGGGAGGCGCTCCCTTGGCTATCGCAGAGCAAGGGAGGACGTGCAGGAGTGACGCCAGCGGTGCAAGCGAGCGGGTAGAGCAGAAAGGAAGGTGTGGAGAGGTGAGGGGTAAAGCTGACAGGTGGATCCCACCTGTCGACGAAAGGAAGAGAAGAGAGAGAAGTGCGGGGGTTAGCGGGCTGGCTAGGTTGGCCGAGTGGGTTGCCCCGAGTAGTGAGAGGGAGGTAAGTTAGCTGGCCAAGCCGAAGTTGTTTGTGGGCCAGCCCGGGTTAGTTAGATAGGTTACTTTAGGTTTTGTTTTCATTTTAAGTTTGAATTTTGAATTTAAATTTAAAATTCAAACACACTCACAATTAAGATCCAAATAAATCCAAAGAAAATCCAATTTACACAAGCACACATAAATTTAAATTAAAAGCACATTACTAAATGTAATTTGAGGAGAGAATTGGGAGGCCGTTTGAACAAAGTTTTAAATGAGCGCACAATTCAAACACAAAGTTTTGAAATTTTTGAAAATTCACTCATTTAATATTACTCCACTTTGAGGAATATTACAGCTTACATGTAGCGATGTCTGCTCTAGAGCACACTTGAGTATATTATCTCTCTACGAATTTGGCACGTGGATGCAGATGGATCACCGTGACTACACATGGACCGGGTTAAAAAAAACTTTGGTTACAAAAAGCGGCATGCTTATTTAATCAAAGGACTTGACTTGTCCATCGCAGCGCAATAGTCAGTACACCAACGCACGTCAAATCTCCAGGACTTCATATGCTTGCAGTACTATACACGCTTACCCCAAAACAGTGAAGGAAAAAGTGGCCACACCACCATGTCGTCGTCTCGGATCGACGTGTGGCGCATGCCGCAACAGCGATTGAGGGCATTTGAGCTCGCTGTAACCAACGTCCAAATCGCCCGGGAAAGGGAAAAAAAAATCGAGCGAGGTCGTGCACACGTTTTGCCGCTGATTGCCGCCAACAAACGGGGGTAACACACACACTGTTTGCACTTTGCACGACCTTACCAATCGGCATCGCGCTTGGAAATAAACAAAGCGATCACGGTCGCGCCGTTCGCCGTCGTCGCTCTCGCGTCCGGCGACACGCGTTGCGTCGCCGATCAGATGCGATCTCAGGCAGCCGGTGTCACGCAACCGAACACACACAGCTCGCATATTTATATTTATATATATACACACATATATATATGTATAGCTCCCCGGCCGGGCAGGTGTAGAGGGTGCGGTGGGTCAAGCTCGATCAAGCAGGGGTGGTATCCATGGCGTCGTCGATGTCGTCGGTGGTGGGGAAGGCGACGGCGGTGGAGAGGTTGGTGTTCGCGTTGAACGGGCGGCGGTACGAGGTGGCCGCCGCCGACGTGGATCCGTCGACGAGGCTGCTGGAGTTCATCCGCACGAGGACGCCATTCAAGGGCACCAAGCTCGGCTGCGGCGAAGGTACCTTTATTACCTGTGGCGTCCATGCATGCACTGTGTTTGTGTTGGTGTGCTTCTGTGTTCCAATCACGTACGGACACGAAATCACACAGATCAAAAGCAAATCATAGTAATACTACAATCACTGCGTTACAATAGTTCAAAGTTCAAACCAATACAGGTTATAACGTCATAGAATCGCATGCATATCGATCTGACAAAGTGACAAACCATGGCTGGAATCGCAACGGCAAACGATATACTTATTTTTCTTTATTTTCTGGATCCGAGGCTCATCTATAGTTATGTGCCACACGTCCTTACACATCCTTGAGCACCGACATACATGCTGCCATCATCCCAGAGTTAGACAGCTGGATGAACATGGAATTCAAGCTCTGTGCATTTGGCCGGATCCATATGTGTGTGCATCGTCCCACAAGTTGTGAAAGTAGAATAGCTGATAAAGTATACGCTACGATGTAAAAAAATAAAGCACATAGAGAACACACATAAAAAGAAGATACCATAAATTCTTTTTTTCACAACACAAAAGTATGACTTCCAGCCTAGACAGCTACTAAACTCGGAAACATGTACATAGCAAACTATATCAATGTATAGTTTGGTTGGATACTACTTCCTCCGTTTCAAATTTTATGCCGTTTTGGTTTTCTAAATTCATAGCTTTTAATTTGATATGCATTTAGATGTACACTATATCTATATACATGGCAAAAAATATGTATCTAGAAACATCAAAATAATCTGCAATTTGAAATGGAGGGAGTAGCTAGCATTCAAAGAAACTTAACAATAATATGGAGGCAAAGAGGAAGCATGGGGTTGTGTAACAAGTCCAACAACGTAGGCTGCCATGGTCTATAAATCCCATCGTGATCTGATTGATGGATGCATAATTGCATATGCATGCTTGCGTCGTTTAAACGAAGCAAGACTCTAAAGCAAGATTTTAAGTCTTCGGCTAATGACAACGCTGCTATAGCGTCGGTATAATAGCTCATTTGCTATTAGCTATTTTAGAGTTCTGTAGAAGCCAAAGATTTCAACACTACTCTAAGTACGGTCAATTCCATCAATACTGTCATTTTAGCTAGATGACGACATGGCAAGCACATATATCACACAATAAGGTAGTCCCTCCATACATAAATATTGCTATGCATCTAAATTAATATAGGGTTATGTCTAGATACATAGCAAAATCTATGTATCTGACTAGAAAAATCAAAACGACCTATATTTTGAAACAGATAGTGTAGTACTAGTTAGGAAGAGAAGGCACACCATCACGGTGGTGTGCTTCCTGTCGGAAATAAAGGCTGTAAGAACAAATAATGCAACGTTGAAATAAATCTCATTAGCGATCAGGCAAAATAAGATACGGAAGACTGGCGGCTAGATAACATATGGTAGCAGCCGGCGTCACGCAACCGATCACTACTTGTTCTTCAGCATATACAGTACAGTTTTAATTTGCAGCAGATCAGACGCTAAAAATCTTCGCCGATAGTGACAGGACTACATATATATAATATATAAAGTATAGTATAGATAACGTGGCATGCTCCGCATATAGTAGCGATGTTGACTCGCTGAAGTGCATATTTTAAGCCAACATAACAAGCTATCAAGAGTAGTTATAGTTATTTCCCTATATTTGTACGGAATCGATGGTGCGTATTGCACAGATCACACGACAAGAATAAAATAGATACCCATCTTGTTATATTATGGACTAATAGGTCAAAAAGGCTCTCTCCGTCCCAAATTGTAGGTCGTTTCACCTAGACATAGATCATATCTATATATGTAGCAAAAACTATGTAATTTGAAACGGAGGGAGTACGTCTCATTGCTACGGAGGACACCCCACGTGCAGAAAATCAAAGGAATTTTTTTTTGTACGAGTTAACCACTTAGAATTTGATTGTTTTTAAGTTCAGTAGACATTTAAACTTCACCACTTCTCTCTTGTGAACCACAAGGACCAGTGCATCCTATCATTCTACTCTTGGAGAACATTCCTTATTTGACACTAAAAGATGACTCAATTCCTCTCGTGACACTACAAATTTTCTATCTCTTATATAGGAAATAATTTAATAAGTTACTGTGAGAAATACTAGTTATTTTCTTATAATTTTTTAAAGTATTTTGGTACCATAAAAATTCACATAATTTATAAAAGTATCATAATTTGGTGAATTTTAATTTTAAACCCTAAAGGTAAGTCTGTCCTTTTAATAAAAATGGGTTTATATTCATTTGTTTTATGATTGCAAAAAGTTTTATGATTTCTGGAGTCGATCTGAAGATAGTTTCACCTGATCTAACTAACAAAAGTGACAAAAATATCAAATAAGGAATGAAAGTTAGAAGTTGATGTCATATTACGAATGCAAAATTTCAGGTTCAAAAAAGAAATTAAGTTATTTTCCAGTATCAAATAGGGAATTCCTCTTCTTCTTGCCCTGTATGAGCAAGCGGATACCGCTATAAAATACTACATATATTTCTACTAATCATTTTGATCATTATCTTTTCTATATATGTTTGAACTTTTTTCCCTAGGGATACGTCCAACTCTCTGTATCAACCCAAAACTCAACATCATTTGAGGTTTCTTCGTACCGATTAGCGATCCACGAAACCTCTTCAACAATGGACAAGGAGCCCGTGGAGAGGAAGAAGGAACGGGGAAGACATAAAGAAGAAAGTAGCAAGCAACAGAAATCACATGATAAAATAGAGATAAAAATACGATAAAACCTTAAAAAGATAAGTCATGTTTTGTAAAGTAAATGATTGAGGGGTATTAGAGCAACTCCAGTGAGTATGCCGGGGTGCATTTTTTTTTATTTGATCCTCTAAAGTATGAGGCTGTTTAGAGGTTAGTCTCCGTTTCCATAATATAAACGAGATTTGATGGGAACCAAATGACCAATTTGCCCTCGATCGCAAATGCTACCTGTTTGAGTTTAGGCATTTCGTCGAGCAGCTTCGGAGCTCCCTCCTCTTCCTGCGGCGGCGCCGTCTCCTCTTCCAGGCTCTCTAGCGATCTTCGCCGATGCGCACAACGAGGAGTCTCCGTTCCTGTTCCTTGCTTCGCCAAAGTACGGTCCCATTCATGGCCCGGGGGGGGGGGGGGGGGGGGGGGGGCGCGGAATGCGGCCACGGTTAGCTCGCGTCAGCGGCAGGGTCCGTTAGCTCGATCAGGGGCGGGCGGGCGGCGGGCGGCGGAAGGAGTGGGTCGCGGCGGCGACGGCGCAACGAGGGAGCCTTGTAACCGGTGGGACTAGGCCGTGCGCGCTGCGATCTCATCCCCAGGCTGCTCAGGGACGCCGCTGCCCCCTCCCCTGCTTGCAGTGGGGCAGATGGGTCTCCTTCGTCAGTGCATTCGTCCTCAGGTGCCGCCTTCTGTTTGCGACGGCCCTTGATTTCACCAGTGACGCCTATCGCGAAATACCATAGTTCGACTTTGGGATTCAGGTTAGCTCTGCATTTCTCGACATCCATCAGAAATTTTAGTGGAGCAATCTGCTAAGACGTCCTCAACAGAAGAATTGTATCTAGAGAGCGAGTTATCTTCATGACTGTGAGAGATTGGAGGATGCAGCAAGTTGCTGGGAAAATCTGTTCTAACTGCATGGGAAGGAGAATTGTTCTGATTGATTGTAATGGAATACAATGTTCGAAGTATTTTAAGGAGTATCGCTTTTGAAACAGAAGCAGGTGCTTCTACTCATAGAACCGCAATGCTCTCTGCTTTTCAAGTCATGTTGTGTCAATGTCTGAGTGTCAGTGTTCTAAATGGGGAGAATCTAATAGACATTGAATTCTAAAACTGATTGTTTCCTAAACTGAATTAATTTGGTATGTCTCAACCATTTTTGTATGACTACCTTGTGTTTTTTTTGTTTTGTTAATGCTTAGAAGAAAAATATTTACCAATTGGAATAAATCAAATCGCAACAAATTTGGTTATTTTAGTACTCCCTCTGTCCCAAATTATAGGTCATTTTGGCTTTTCTAGATGCATAGATATTATTATGCATCTAGAAATAGGGCATATCTAAGTGCATAACAAAGTCTATGAATCTAAAAAAGCCAAAACGACTTATAATTTGGGACGGAAGAAGTCAGATTTGGATCTTCCAGTTCAGCATATACTCGTGCGTGTGTGATGGTAGATTTAATTTGACATGTTATCACTAACTTTGCAGGTGGTTGTGGGGCTTGTGTCGTACTTATAGCAAAGTATAACCCCAAGACAAATGAAGTGACTGAATTTACAGCAAGTTCATGCCTGACACTTCTTTACAGTATAAATTTCTGTTCAGTTATCACTACTGAGGGTCTGGGGAACACCCAAGATGGCTTTCATGCTGTTCAGAAGAGGATGTCCGGGTTTCATGCCTCTCAGTGTGGCTTCTGCACTCCTGGAATGTGCATGTCTATTTTCACCTCCCTTATCAATGCTGACAAATCCAAGAGGCCAGAACCATCAAAAGGGTTCTCAAAACTAGAAGTATCAGAAGCAGAAAAGACTTTTTCAGGCAACTTGTGTAGATGCACTGGTTACCGTCCAATTGTTGATGCCTGCAAAAGTTTTGCATCAGATGTTGACTTGGAGGATTTGGGCCTTAATATATTCTGGAAGAGAGGTGATAAGAATCCAGACGTTAGTGATTTACCAAGTTACACTCTTGGTGGTGGAGTCTGCACTTTCCCGGACTTCCTAAAATCTGAGATAAAATCTTCCCTTGATGATTTGAATGATGCTTGTATTGCAGCATCCAGGGAGGGCTGGTATCATCCTAGAAGTATCAAAGAGTATTATGAGCTAATAAATTCTTGTTTATTTAGTGACTCAGTCAAAGTGGTTGTTGGGAACACCAGTACCGGTATTCCAGGATACAAGGATCAAGACCTCTACAATAAGTATATTGAGATAGGTGGTATTCCAGAACTTTCAAATATTGTAAGGACAGAGTCAGGCTTTGAAATTGGAGCAGCTACAACAATTTCTAGGACCATCGAGATACTTAAGCAAGAGTGTGAATCTATATCGTCTCCAAATTGCAGTGTTGTTTTCAGAAAACTTGCTGACCACATGAGCAAAGTTGCCACACCATTTGTCCGTAACACAGCTAGTATTGGAGGCAACATAATTTTGGCACAAAAATACCCATTTCCCTCAGACATTGCAACCATACTTCTCGGTGCTGGTGCTACTGTTTGTCTTCAGGTTGTTGCAGGACGGAGGCAAATTACTTTGGAAGAGTTCCTAGGGCAGCCTCCTTTGGATCCTACTACTTTACTCCTGAGCATATTCATTCCACATTGGATTTCAGATTATCAGACAAAAACAACTTTGTTATTTGAAACTTACCGGGCAGCACCTCGTCCTCTTGGAAATGCTGTTTCATATGTAAATTGTGCTTTCTTGGGGCATGCTTCTGTGGATCAACAATCAAATGCTCTTGTATTGAACAATCTGCGCTTGGCTTTTGGTGCATATGGAACAAAACATGCTATTAGAGCAAAGAAAGTGGAGGAATTCCTAGCTGGTAAATCACTCACTGCGTCGGTTGTACTTGGAGCAATTCAGTTACTTAGGGATGTGATTGTACCAATGGAGGGAACATCACATCCTGAATATAGAGTCAGTGCAGCTGTTGGATTTCTCTTCAGTTTCCTATCCCCTCTTGCGAAAGGCATCCCACAGCCTGGAAAAGCTCTGACCAGTGGTTCTGCTGATTCAGCAGATACAGATGATGTGCGTAACCTGCCAGTATCATCACGTCGAGAAACAATTTCCAATGACGATTATAAACCAGTTGGCGAGCCGATTAAGAAGTATGGCGTTGAACTTCAAGCTTCTGGTATGTAGTTACAGCATTACAATTTTTAGTATTTTTGTTAATATATTTTCCAAAATCTCCTTGCGGGGCTAGCTTTGAGCTTTCTGTTTTGTAAACCAGGGGAGGCAGTTTATGTCGATGATATTCCGGCTCCAAAGAATTGCCTCTATGGAGAATTTATTTACAGCACACAACCTCTTGCTCATGTCAAGAGTATTAAATTCAAGTCTTCATTAGCGTCAGAGAAGATCATCGATGTTGTTTCTGCCAAGGATATTCCAAGTGGTGGAGAAAATATTGGATCGACCTTCACATTTGGGGATGAACCACTGTTTGGTGATACAGTTGCTGAGTATGCTGGACAGGCTCTTGGTGTCGTGGTAGAGCTCACTCCCGCTGACTTAAAACACTTCATAGACTGTAGAAGATAGTTATGAATAATATTATATTGCTAAAACATTGCCTTTACCCCAGATTGCAGAAACCCAAAGGTATGCTGATATGGCAGCCAAGCAGGTTATTATTGAATATGACACTAAAGATTTGAGCCCACCGATCTTAACTGTGGAACAAGCAGTCGAAAACAGTAGCTACTTCAAAGTTCCCCCAGAGTTGTATCCTACAGAAGTTGGCGATGTTTCCAAGGGAATGGCACAAGCTGATCACAAGATCCCGTCAACAGAAGTATTTAGTTCAACAACCTTCCAGATCCTTTCACTATTTATTTTCACTTGCATCCTTATAATTGGATGGAAATTATAGACACGGTTCTACTTGCTCCAAAATTTGAAATTTTCATCCTCTTTGATCTATACCATAAATATTACCGCGTTAATATATCAATAGAGAGGAACTTTATGACATTTGAGAAGCCAAAAGTTGAGTCAGTCAATTGAACAGAACATTACTATTGTTGTTAATAGGTTTGGACTTTGGAGTCCTATCTACTCCATCACATATCTGAAAATTCAGGATTTCTGAGTCACTATGGTAATTGTCTTCAGTAATGACTGTCAGTAAATCTCAGCTTTCAATTCAGTGATCTGGGTGGTGTGGTTACACCCTTGGGTGTAGAGTAGTAGTTGTTTTAAATCAATAACTAAATGTTGTTGCATAATACTGCTTTATAATTTTGTTTCCATTGAATTCATATGCAAACTGAAGGTACAACTATACTAATACACCCTCACCCCCTCAATTCCTTCACCAAAGTTCTTTCTTACTTGATGGTTTTTATCTTTTGACGGTCTTGGTATGCGACTTGGCCATTATCTTATATAACTTCACATCTCTAGAATTTACAGAGAGTGCAATGTTCAGATTTCAAAACTACGACAATGCATTTAGTCACGCATGTTTTGTATATCCATCTTTGATGATTTGAAACATATACCGCATGGATTCAAAAGCATCAATTGCAGAGGGGGTTATGAAAATTCAAAATTGAATCGACTCAGGCTATCTTTGGATAATATGATAAGATCAATCACTGCACTTTTTCTTCTAGCACCAGTCTACTTTCCTTTTTGTGGAAATCAAGAGAGCATAGCAATATTTTGTGATTTTGATGACTGCAGGTAAAACTTGCCTCTGAGTACTACTTCTACATGGAAACACAGACTGCACTAGCCATTCCAGATGAGGATAACACCTTGGTGGTCTACAGTTCGTCACAGTACCCTGAACTTGCACAAAGTGTCATAGCACGGTGTCTGGGAATTCCATTCAGCAAGGTGCGTGTCATTACAAGAAGGGCTGGAGGTGGCTTTGGTGGAAAGGCATTTAGATCATTCCAGGTGAGAATCTAACAAACTAGATCACTAGCCCAATAATTCAAATTATATTTTTTAATCCAAATAATTCAAAGGTTTTCCTTGCAAGCTCTTTTAAGGTACACAATACCACTACTTGCAGATAGAATTTTTAATACTCTGAATCTTTTGAACTTTGGAGGTCTATGCATGTTTAGATTGGGACTAAATCCTGCAAAATAAAAAAGATTGGGACTAGTCTTGTGCATATGAAAATCTTTATTATTCCTCATTGTGAAGGGGTGTTAGCCTAGATGTTGCAGCAACAACCTTAGTAGCACCCAAGGTCCAGGGTTCGACTCCTTGATGGCACAAAAACGTGCCCCATACTGTGTGCCCCATAACGGTGAGCGGGACTGCGGCGGGATCAACTATATAATGACTCTTAGGAAGCCGCCACGTTAATTGAAGAGATTAGGCCACCCATACGGTGGCATCAACTATATAACGACTGAGACTTAACACAACCTTCTAAAGGTCTGTGAGTTGGACTCCCACTCGACCATGCCTGAACCATAGGAGCCCCATGTGGGCCATGGCTGGGCCTGTTGTGTCAGTGCTTGGGCCCTGGCGCCCTTCGCCCAATAGATTGGCTAGATTCCTTAAAGTGATCAGCAGTTGTTTGCTTTCATCCTTTTCTGTTCGTTTCCCTTGTATTTAACTTCTGATAGATATGATACATGCTTGTGTAGGTTGCAACAGCAGCTGCACTTTGTGCATACAAGTTGCGACGTCCTGTACGGATGTACCTTAATCGCAACACTGATATGGTTATGATTGGTGGTAGGCACCCAGTGAAAGCTCGTTACTCTGTTGGATTCAAGTCTGATGGGAAAATTACAGCTTTGCACCTAGACCTATTAATTAATGCTGGGATATCTCCAGATGCAAGCCCTCTGATGCCAGGAACAATTATATCAAGTGTGAAGAAGTACAATTGGGGTGCTCTGTCATTTGACATCAAGGTCTGCAAAACAAATAATACATCCAAATCTGTAATGCGGGCTCCTGGGGATACACAAGGCTCTCTAATAGCTGATGCTATCATTGAGCATGTTGCATCAGTACTTTCAGTTGATGCTAACAGCGTGAGGGAAAAGAATTTTCACACCTATGGTAGTCTTCAGTTGTTCTACCCAGATAGTGCTGGTGAAGCTTCTACATACACATTACATTCTATTTTCAATAGGTTGATCTCAACTTCGAGCTACCTGGATCGAGCTGAATCCATCAAGCAGTTTAACAGTAGCAATAAGTGGCGGAAACGGGGTATTTCTTGTGTTCCCCTCATTTTCAGAGTTGAACCAAGGGCAGCTCCTGGAAGGGTTTCTGTGCTCAATGATGGCTCCATAGTGGTAGAAGTTGGAGGAATTGAAATCGGTCAAGGACTGTGGACTAAAGTACAACAGATGACTGCATTTGCTTTGGGAAAATTATGGCCAGATGGGGTTGAAGGTCTTCTTGAGAGAGTGCGTGTCCTACAGGCTGACACCTTGAACTTAATACAGGGCGGGCTTACTGCTGGTAGCACTTCATCTGAATCTAGTTGTGCAGCCACCCTTCAGGCATGCAATATGCTGGTTGACAGGTTAAAGCCAGTCTTGGATAGGCTGCAGCAGCAATCCAAAGATGTCTCATGGGATACTTTGATTTCTCAGGTAAGTTTATCCCCCTCTAGTTTTCCACCTGCTATGTACAATACTGTTTCCTCCTATAATGCACTGTTCCCAAGCAGGCCTCTAAAGAAAATGTTAATTTATCTGCGAGTGCATACTGGGTACCTGGCAAAGAGTCTAATAAGTACCTGAACTATGGAGCCGCTATAAGTGAGGTGCGACAAAATCTTCTTTTAAAGGCCAATTTACAACAATGCAGTTTAATCATGTTTGGATGTCTTATTAGATGATATTCTTTCTGCTCAAAATATTCTGAAAAGTGCAGGTGGAGATTGACCTTCTTACAGGAGCAATTACTTTACTAAGGGGCGATCTTGTGTATGACTGTGGGAAGAGCTTGAACCCTGCAGTGGACCTAGGACAGGTTTGTAGTCCATCATTTTCAGTTTCCTGTTTTACCAAATTCTAAATTTGAATGTAAGTTCAGCAGTTAATTGATCTATCGAATAAACCCTGTCATAAGCTAAAGACAGGACGAGGACAACGTAATTTAAGTACATGAGAAATATGAACCACGTTTTCTGTTCATTGTTTGATGTATATTATAGAATTAACTTGTTGGGTGACATTCCTGGGAGTTTAGTGCTGGGAGTTTATTTATTTATTTTTATTTGTGAACATTGTTTCGTTTTGTTGCAGGTGTAGTTATGGATCGTTGCAATCCATGAATGTTGCTGCCGCAATGTTGCATGTTTCGAAATGTTGCGACATTCAGCGAACACCATATGTTTCTGGGTTATATGATCGGCATGCTAAAAACTAGACTCAACTAAATGACAGAATTATCATTTAGCTATTTGGGCATTTCCCTAGTCAAGAGTTTGCTCTGTTTCATATTATGCTGATCCGTTGGACACATTACTATAACTAAATACTTACATATGTTTTACAACATACTTATTGGGATCTAGCACATTGATATGATGACACCATATCTTATCTGTGGCATTTTTTTTTGCAGATTGAAGGTTCCTTTATACAGGGAATTGGCTTCTTCGTATACGAAGAATATGTTACGAACAGTGACGGCTTGATGATTAGCAACAGCACATGGGACTACAAGATCCCAAGTGTCGACATAATCCCAAAGCAGTTTAATGCCGAGGTTCTGAACACTGGATATCATAAGAACCGTGTGCTTTCTTCAAAAGGTAGGCAGTTCAGTGATTTCCTCAATGCAACATAGATTGAAATAAACTTGGTAGATATTAATTAACTACTGTTTCTGCCAGCTTCTGGTGAACCTGCCTTAATTGCTGCCTCATCGGTTCATTGTGCACTGAGGGAAGCTATCAGAGCAGCGAGAAGGGAGTTTGCAAACAGCACTGGATCCGGAAGCTCACCTCTGGAATTCCAGATGGATGTCCCTGCGCCAATGACACTGGTGAAAGAACTATGTGGTTTCGATATTGTGGACAAGTACTTGGAAAGTCTATCTACCCAGGAACGTGCAGCTGGGGCGTAATCGATAATCATGTTATCTCATTATTAAAGGAGTGGTATCATTGTCCTATCGTATGTTGTTTACGTAAAGTGGGTGTAAAGCTTTAGGATGTGTGCTTCTGGTGTGACATGTTTGTGATTGCGTTTGTAAGTGTCCTCTAAACTTTTTAAATTTGAGTGTCGATCAATTATTAAACACTCTCCTGCTAACTTAGTCAAACAAAGTGCAAGCCAGAATTAGAACCATATATCCAACATTCCGATGGATATATGTTTAATTTGCAACAAATTAAAGACTTGGTCCATGGCACACATGGCGCGCGGAGGGTTGGGTTTCGAGAACGTTCGAGAAGATGTCCGAGCCGAAGGGGCGCGCCGCGCGCGGAAGCGACTTGTCAGGGAAGAAGATGGGCAAGCTGGTTGTTTTGTGTTTATGACCCTAGAAGAGTTGCATTTCGTATGAAAAGCTCTGGAGAAAAGGACCTGATCATAATTATAAACTTTCCCAACCCTGTAACTGCAAATCTACCATCAAGACTCGGGCTCACCGCCGAAGCCGATATATCTATCTATCTATCTATCTATCTATCTATCTATCTATCTATCTATCTATATATATATATATATATATATTAATGCTAAAATAAGTACCCTGCACACCTGAGCCCTCCCACCGAGCCAGACTCGCGCCACCGCGCCCCATCGCTGTCTTTTTTTAAAGCTTTTTCCGAGTTTTTTTACCAACTCGATCCCACCACGTTGCGAGTAGATCGTGGGTCCACCACCCAGACGCGGTTTTGCCGGTTTTGGCTCTGTAGCCACCGTCCGCCCTTGAGTCCTTCCATTGCCGCCTCCCTTCCTGTCGATGCCGTGCAGCCCCGACGCGTTCCCGCCGATGCAACCGACGCCGCGTCGTTTGCCGAACTTCGTGCAGGCGGAGCGTCGCTATCATTGTCAAGATTAGTGGATCAAGACGGCGGCTAGTAAATTTCTTTTATGCGCGTAAGGCTTCGGATGGTGGCGTGAGAGGACACGGGTTTAGACTGGTTCGGGCAAGGAAAGCCCTACGTCCAGTATGAGGAGCTGCTCGTGTTACTCACACAAGGTCTGTAGTAGGGGTTACAAATGGGTCAGAGAGGGAGCCTGTTCCAGATCTCTTGGGTGTGCACTGATGCTCTCGAGGTGAGTGTGTGGGTTCTGTTGGCTTGAGAGTCCCCCATCTCGGGGCCCCTGGTTCTCCTTTTATAGCGCAAGGAGAGTTCAGGGTTACAGGTGAGGCCGGGTGTCTTGAAGAAGTAAAAGAGATAAGCTAAGTAAGGTAAATTCAAGGAGAAGGACCAAGTTCCCGGGTCGCCGCCTCCTGCTCCAGCCTTCGGCTCCTGTCAGCGCAGCCACCGGAGGTGGGCGGCTGCTGCCGGATCCTGTCGCCGGTCCTCCGGGCGACCGTCGCCACCGGGCATGATGATGGTGTCCGGTCGTGGCAACTGTGCACGTTGGGGGGAGACGGCTGACCCCTGTTGTCCTGCTTACGTCCCGTGGAACACGGACGTCACGTCCCTATCGCCGGATATGCTGGGCGCGAGAACGGGCGGCGCTCCCTCCTGTGCCGGGCGGCACATACTATGAGTGCCCTTTGACGAATCAGGGAGAGCCGCGGTCACTGTAGCCTGTGCTGTCGTGGCTATAGTGCTCCACCCGGGTACTTGTGATGGGTCACGTCAAGGGGCGCGGGAGCCTTTCTGCACGCTAGAGCCGCGGCGCATTTATGGTAAGATCGGTGAGGGGCCCACAAGATCCGCGCCCTTGTCTGCCGATTTGCGCCCGAGGCGGACCCTTGTCTTGTGGGCCCGGATGAGTCCGACCCCCTACGCCCGGGGTCGGGCAAGGCGGAGCCTTACGGTGAGGGGTCGGGCGCACCGGACCCTGGGACCGGGGGTCGGGCGAGGCGGAGTGTCGCCACCGAGGGGCTGGGAGTGTCCGACCTCGGGACCCTGAGTCGGGCGAGACGGAGCGGGATGTTCCCTGCCCATGCTGGGTCGGTGGTAATCGTCATTACCGCAGGCGGCCCTGGGCCTTCATGATTGTTGTTTTAAGGGGCATTAGGAGGTCGTTAATATTTCCCCCCAATAGTCGCCGCTGCCTCTCGCCTTTTCCTGCGCGTCGACACCGCAACAACCTTCCGGTGTTAGGTCTCCCAATTGTCCTCGGCCGTCTGATTCTCTGCACACCAACGCTGCCAGCGAGGCCCTCCACCGAATTGTGCTTCTAACCTTAGCTCGTCAGCAAGCTATCTTCCAACCATTCTCCCAATTAGATACAGGTAATCGGATGATGAGGTTTCATGTTTTTTTTGTTAGGGATTAGATCTTGCATTACAAGGCTTAATTTCTCATATCTTCTGATTTTTAGTCGCAACAGCCGCGGCTTACAGGAGGGTAGCGGTTGTAGGCTAGCAAGGATATAGTGTAGCAGCGGCTTGTTGGGGTGCTTGGCAGGTTTGAGAGGACGAGGTTCCCAACGGAAGAGGAACTGGAGAAGCTCAAGGGTCGTGGACAAGGTTCCTGATGGTGGGTTCGGCAATATCTTCGTGTCCTTTGCCTATCTCAACACTCTCCATGTCCTCTGCAGGACCCTGCCTGCTTGAGCTCTTCAGCTCCATCCTCAGCCTTTCAGATCGTGTGATGGTTCGGACCATGATGGTGTAACAACTCTGCCTTAATTAGGTGTACTTAAACTGAAACCAGTTGTTAGTCACTAAGCAAAAGGGGTGAAATGTCCATTTTTGAACCTAAGAAGCTCTTTTTGGAGTTTAAAATAAAACTTGAGATTTGTTTTCAAACTTAAATTTTTGCCCAAATAAGAGTTGTAAAACTTTTTATTTCAAGCAACTTTTGTTAAAGACACTTTGGCTAATTCGGAGTAGGAGAAGGTCAAAAACAAGAATCAAAATAGGAGTATTATAGAACCCTATAAACAACCTAAGTCCTGGAAACCGTCCAGAGTGCGCCCCTTGGCGAAGGTGTTCCTCCAAATTTTTGAGCTGAACTCAAGAAAAACCCTTAATACAAGTTGAAGTCCTCATATTGAAGAGCAACTCCTTCAATAACACTTTGGGTCTAATTCTACTCACAAGCTGCCCTAAAGTTGACTCAAAGATAGCCAAACCCCTGAAATCTCACCCACTCGGCTAAAATGCCCAAGTCTGAGAACTGTGGTTTTTGGCAAACTTGAGCTTGAGTTATCTCAAAATCCTTTCAAAATCTGAGCAAATACCTTTACTAAAGTTTGAACTACGGCCAGAGTTCTACAAGTTTACTTAAGGGGTACTCGAATGTTTAGTTGTAAATCTTGAGAGGAAAGCCCCCAAAGCTGGTCAAGTTGCTGCCCGACGCTGCCTCGACGCCAGCGCGCCCGGGCATGTTCGCCCGCCCGCTGCGCGCCGCGTGCCGCCGACCACTGGCAGCTCGCCGGCGCCCTATCCCCAGCGAGAAAGCGACAGGGCGAGAGCCTCGACGCCCAACTCGCACCCACGACAAGACGGGGCGAGCGCCGTGCTGGCCAGTCGCCGACCGAGCACATCCCTCGCTCCTGCCGCGCATCCGCTTTGCCCAACCGGAGCTTTGCCCGCTTGCCGGAGAAGCCACCACGCCGCCATCGTCCCACGTCCCCGCCCGCTCACCCAACCAGAGCCTTGGCGCTCCGTTTCACCTGCCCGATAGACCGGATGCACACGCCACGCTTCGCCCGTGGCCAACCACGGCAAGAGCGCGCCTGGAGCTCCGCTTCCCAGGGCCAATGGTGCCACTGGCCAATGGCCGCCTCGCCCACGCACCCGCCTTTCCCGGCCTTATCCTTCCGCCACCGGAGCCACCACCCCCAATCCGGCACTTGACGCGACCAGACACACGCTCGAACTCACCAATCCTCCCGCCCAGCAAAACCGCGCTTGCCTGACGCTATCTCCCTTGCCCAATGCTCGGAGGATCTTGTCCCCGGAACTCCGCTTTTCTGGCCAATGGAGGCGTCGACCAATCACCGCCGCGACAGAGCACTTCCTTCTTCCTCGATCTTATCCTTTCGCCCGCTTGAGCTCGCTTCCTTCCTCTGAACACTTCCGCGCAGCTATAAAAAGGGTACCGAAGCCTCTTACCGGAGTCCCCTTCGCCATCACTGCCTTTGCTGCACTACTTGCTCTATTCTTCTGCACCGCACTCGCCGCCGCCTGAGCTCTCTGTGGAACTCCCCTTCCGCCCAACACCGCACCTTGCCGACACCACCCACCGCTTCACCATCCTCTTGCACAGCTCTAGAGCTTGTTTGCTGTCCACGACAAGCCCCACCGCCGCCAGAGCACCGCCGAACCTCGCCGCCGCCCGAAGCTTACCGCCTTTCGCCGTTCCGCTTCGGCTTGTTTCTTTCCGACCCCAAGACCTCGCCCATAGGACCGGAGGTAAGCTGCCGACCCCTGTCCGTCTTGCCTGACCCCTGTCCATCTCGCCCAACCCCTGTCCGTCTCGCCCGAGTGTTGTCCGCCTCGCCCGACTCGCCCGAGTGTTGTCCGCCTCGCTCGAGGGCTCGGCTGTGTCTTGTCTTTTGACTGAGGGTATCTGTGTAAATTCTGGGGACTTCTTTGTGTTGAATCTGAGGATCCCGGTACAGTCTTTCCTTAAGTCTAAGGGTCAGATTATAGGTTTTTCCTGGTCCGACTCTTTTAACTCATTTTAAATCAACAGGAGCTTGGAAGTTTCATCTTAAATTGAGGAAAAATCGGAAAAATGTGAAATCACTTTGTTGGAATCCTTGTTCTGTCTAGTTTCTTGCAAAAATAGGTAATTTTGGAAGAGGTACATAAAAATATTCAGAAGTACATAACTCGCCTAATGCACTTGAACCACCCCAAACGTAGCCTCTCTCTCTCTGTGCAAGCTCTAAGTTGCAAGAATCTAAATGTGTACAAGCATGAATACAACTGACCTCCTGCATGTGCATGTCGTGTAGAAGCTAGCTGTGGCGGAACCGTCCAACTTAAACTGGTTTAAATGCGCCTAATTGCTGCTGACGCTGCAATTATGCGAAACGCACTTAAAATAGTATAAGTCCGGTCGTCCGTCGAGTGTCCCTAGGACTCCTCGAAAGATCCACGTCGTGTCTCATAGCCATACATCAGGATTGCATCCGCGATGGGATAGAATCAACAAATATTACATTTTTTACATACATACACGAGGTACGAGTTAATACAGAACATAGTTTGAAGCAAACTTAACAGTGCAGTGTTAGACAGAGTTCTAGGATTTAAAACATAAACGGTTCGGATGGAGATGAGCATTATGAGACTTCTTCTAGGGGTATTGTGAGACTCGTAACAATACCCTAGGATTTTGGGGCTTCCTCCTCGGTGGACTCCTGCGGTGCTTCTAAAAAGATAGCCACAAGGGATAACCCTGAGTACGGAGTACTCAGCAAGTCTTACCCGACTAACCAATATATAGTTTTTCTTGGAAGTGCATGATAGCTTTTTCGGTGTACTTGGCTGATACATTTTTGCCAAAAAGCTTACTACAAGTGAGACCTTAGTTTTATCTTTTATTTGAGTTAAGTCGTTACCTAGCCATTCTAGATGATGATAAAAGATTAATTGCGAACAACAAGGTGTTAAGTCATACATCAAACATTATCAGAAAGATATGACATTCATGAATTTATGCTACGATGCTCAACGGTGATCAAGTGCATTCATAACCGAGAATTGCGGCGATCCGGATCATATTACATCCTGCAGGAGAGTACCCTGATCACCAGTTATACACGACTGTCCAGGTCGTACGTAACGACTTTTCGATTAGCAAAATCAATGATTGGGAATAAGACTACCCGGACCCAGGGACGCACCCCCACATGGGAGCCCACGTCTGGCCCGATCACCATGTGAGTTTCAGGCTACGCCCCTGCCAATCTCCAGCACGTCAAGCGCGGGTACAAAGTATTCCCGATCAGAGATTTTACTAACCTACTGGGCTTTACTGGTCCCATACCCAGTAAGTGATCAGATGATTATCACTTGATCAAAGGTTAAGACAACGGATCGGGCCTTAACCAAATTAATCTAGCAGACAGAACTACATCCTTAGCTTCTGTCCGCTTCTCAATTCCAAGCCATCCTTTCATAATTAACATGTATGACTCAAAATTTTTCCTTAAGGTTGGTAAACCAAACATTTAAGCAACTAAGCAATTCTAGACTTGGGTTATCTACTAAAGGTTTGAACAAGTGGCAAAGATGTCCTTAAAACAAGGTATGATAATGCACAAGAATGGGTTTCAAGCAACTCCTAGACTTAGTGCATACATATAGCAAATAACCAATAATGGACACATGAAATATTGACTCCAAAATAATAGGTATAATGCACCGGGGCTTACCTTGTTCGCTAAAAAAGTTAGCACTGTCCGAAGGGTTGGCCTCGCAGGGGACCAATTCAAAGATTTCCTCAAACTCCAGAGATCCTTCTGAATATTCCGAAAAATCTCCTTCTGGTGCTTCGGTGTCTATAACACAACATATGCAGGGGTTAGGAATGCAAATTTTGAATATAAGACTATACAACTTTCCTTCATGATAGAGTTGCAAGCCAACAAGGACTATACAATTTATCATGATAAAGTTGCAAGCCAACACACAAAAACCCGAAAAGGTTAGCCCACAGTTTTTATTTCCTTAATTATCCTTACTTAAGGCCTTTTCTTTTTAATTTTAGAAAATGTTATAATTATTTTCTAACTTGAAAACCTAATTTCCTATGAGTTAATAATAATTTGTGATTATGAAAATGTTATTCCATATTTTATGCATTTAATAAAGATTAAGTATTTATTTAATTACCTTAAAAGAAAGGCATTAAATAAATACCCAAATTTTTATTATTTTTCTAGGGTATAAAAATTTTAATGCATAAAGGAAAATAAAACAAGCCTAACAAAATTGGTTTCACTAATTTTGGACACTCCTATAAATTTCTGTGATTTAAATGGTGAGATTCGGATTTAAACTATTTATTCTATAAAGGAAATCTAATTTTCTTGAAAAACACCCCCGGCAACTTTTCTCACGCGACCCTACTCTACCCCTCTCACTTGCGCTGGGCCCGCGGAGCGGACCCACCCCTTTCTCCTATCCATCCTACCCGCTGGCCCCTTTCTCCTTGGCCGGGCCCTACTGGTGACGGCCTAACGGCCCATTTTTCTTTTTCTCTTTTTTTCCCGCACGCTGGCCTGCTGGATCTCTGGGCCTCCGGCCTTTTTCTCCCATCGGCCAACCGCGCCGGCTCCTTGGGCCAACTGGGCTCCAGCCCAACTCACTCTCCCGCTCGGCCGGCCTCCTTCTCCTCCTCTTCCTCTGACGCGTGGGCCCATCGACGCCAGGCTCTTCTTCCTCCTCCTGCCAAAACTGGGCGCGACAGGGGGCGGTGCGGCTCGCCGGCCGGTGCCCCACCGGCGACGGGGCTAGGCCGGGGGAGCGTCTCTGTGCCCTCACGCACCCGCGCGCGGTGACATCTTCCCGGAAGACGGCCGGAGCTGCTTCCTCCACGGCGGCAGGCGGCGGTGCCTATGGCCGGTCGTGGTCAAGCATGACGACGGCGCAACCTATCCCAACGACTACTGCTACACCTTCCTAGCATCCCAAGGACCTGCCTATGACTACCCAGGAAGGAAGAGAGCAAGCGCAAGGAGGTTCTCACCGTGAGCAGATGGTGCGGCGACGACGGATAGAAACAACGGCGAGCACGGGTACTCCGGCAAAGATGTTGGACAACAACTTAGCTGGGGTGTAGCTGGGGTGTCTGTGGAGGAGTGGGCGAGAGGAATCGACGGGAGGTGAGGCGTGGTGGGAGAATTTTTCCTGGCAGCGGCGGCTTGGACAGAGGAGCGGCGGCGGTAAAAGAACGGCGGTAAACGGGCGGCGCGGGAGCGGTAGATATACGAACGGTTTACCGCACGCATGAACGACACCGTGGCCTACCTATGGACTCGCGTGGCAAGGAGGTGGCGTAGCTGCCGTGCTGGCGGGCAACCAAGAGCGCCGGCGGCGACACGTCGAGCGTAGCTCTGTCATCCCCCTCCTTTTCTTGTTTTTCTGACGCCCGAACTTCAGACCCAAATCACGGTCGATTTCCAATCCGACGGTGCATATGTGTCTTAACTAAAGTTGTAGATAATCTTGAGCTTTTCAATTCATATTTAAACCTTTGCCCGAGATAAACATCCAAAAGTCTTCAAATTTGAATTTTTCTCTGGCAAATGACTGAACCCTTCTATCCTTCCATTCAGTTTCGTCAGTCAATCAATGTGGTCATTTGCCCGACTTGGTGAATCATTTTGGTGGTCCAAATCCTCTTCTTGTAGTCCAACTTCTTCCCAATCGTGTTCTACAACATCCAAGGATTCCATTTTGCCCATAATCACTTATACCCTTTGCACTAGATTTTGCTGAAATTGGCTTCAAATTTGACTACATACTGCTGTTTCAGACTTAGCCATTTTCAGCAAAACAGTCAACCCGTGACAATGTGCTGACTTTGAGCTTAAATTTAAATTTGTTCCCCTCACTTTTCCTGATCAACAACACCTGAAGATACTTGTCCAAAGTCCATACTTTAATATGGTATAGTTGTTTGGATCCACTTATTTGAAAAATTCAACAAAATCTAATTTCCAAAAATGAACTTTATGCTGTTTTTCTGAAATTCCTGTTGTCGGACAGGGAACAGTACTTTGATTTTTAATTTCTCTCTTTGATTTTTTTGAGGTATTTAGAACCAAATCTTGTCCCAAATCTTGATCTTTAAGTTCTAATCATTCTTACACCTCCATTCCATATTTTTGCTGAATTTTTCTGAATTTTGAATTCAAAAGTCAAATTTCGGTCAAATTTGACCCGAATTTGATTTTTGGCCAATTTCTTCTTCTTTTCTTCATGGATTGCTTCCCTCTCTTCAGAGTCACTTTGATGACTAAAAATGGCAGGTATTACACTAATCTCGCCGACGGAACCTACGAGCTCCACCCTACACCGGAGGAAGAACCCACCGCGGAGCTTCATCACTTGGAGGGTGAGCCCGAGCTAGATCAAGACCCCGAGGAACCGCTAACCTTTCCTGAAGGCAAGCCCCGGCGCATGACCCCCTGTTTTAAATTTATGCAAGTTGTTGATGCTTATGATTGTGCATTTACGTTTGTAGGAGTTGATTGAAACCATAGATGCATGAACTAAGTACCTTGATCTGAATACTAGTTGCTAAGGTAGAGTAGTTGCAATGCTTAATAGGACTCGGTAAAAGTCGAGTGATTTCCTGTCACTCGCGAGTTATAGGAGTTGATTACTTTACTTACGCTGCAACTATAAGGACGATGGACGGGGCCGGGATTATGCTCGATACTTGGTGGTTTGCCCTGTCTGTCTAAATGAAAATGGACTAAGGTCGAAACGTGTCGGCGTTCGTGATCAAGTGTTTGAAAGTACTAATCTCATACCTAGTATGGGATGGTGAAGCCTAATACCTGATTGAACTGGGACGTGGCTTATACTCCTGCTGTCCCTGGAACGAGGTTCCCATGGTGCATCATGTGGCTACAAGTGCGGTCGCAGTGCAGCAATAGGTCGGGACTGTGGAGCATTGCATGCCAAGGGAAGTTTGACCCTGACACGTGCCTAGGGATCGATGGGGACAGCTGACAAATGAAGCGACCCTTCGTGGTGCGCGGATGTTGTGAGATTAGATTCGCCATGTATGGTTAATAAATTCGAATCGATTCATCTGCCTCTCACAGTTTGGGACTGCTTGATCGCTATTCTGCACTGAGTAAAGATGGAACATAATGATGATAGTAATCTTGATGCTTGTTCTTAATTGTTTGGAAACTATGCTTGCTTAGTATAAGTTGCTAATTTAGACTCGTTAAAGAACGTAGAACTTGAGCTAAAAGCCTTACATGTCAGGTTCTGGTAAAAATAGTTATCACCCGATGGGTCAGTCTTGCTGAGTATTAGTTGCTCAGCCTTGTTGTGGCTTAACTTTTCAGGTGATGTTCATAGTTTGGCTGCTGGCACCACTTGGCCTACCCAGCTCCCTCCGGGCTGGACAGTTGAGTGGGATCCCTCCTCGGACGGCGAGGGCAGGGATTATTGATGTCATGATCGGCTTCGTCATGATATCGTGTATCGACGTTTAGCTTCTGCTTGTTTTCTTCGTCTGGTTGAACCTTGCAAATTTGGTTGAAATTCGAAAACTCTGATGTAATAAATTGTTGAACTATGTTAATGTGATGGGAATATTGTAATCTCTATGCCACTCACCTTCATGTGAGCAATGCTTCTCGATCCTGTGTAAGTGGTTTATCGGATGAAATCCGACGGACAACCGAGTTGACTTGCTTAAAGTGCATGATCGCGTGTCAGGTGACTTAAGTGCATTTTAGCCAAGTTAATTTGGACGGTTCCGCCACAGATGGGCCCTCTAATGGATTCAGTGAGCTTATCCATCCACATCCATGTGTATTCAAGATTGCTAAATACGGAGTATATTTTCTAATTCTGAATTAGAAATGCTAATTAGAATAAGCTGTGTGCTAGAGAAATCACAACAATGCCGAGATGAAGCACTGCAGGTTTTGTTTTTCCCTATCTTGATTTCCTTCTTTTACTTTGCAAGTGATTTTTCTATATATTCATAATTTCCCTGGTTTGTGCTGCTTGTTTTCTGTAGCCATGCAATTAATTATTTTAGGGTTATCTCACAAGAATAGAATCGTACCTTTTCATTTCCTGAACTAGTTTGAGAAATGTTGGAAATTATTCCTTTTTGACAATGTTATATGGAGTTTTGAGGTCCTTCATGACATTGGAGATTATTCCTAAACTTTGCATAGCTCTTTTATTTTTTGGCAACAACTGAGGTGGAGGTGAGCTTAATTGCTTAGTAAAGCTAGCATGTTTTATAACTTTATGTCCATATGAATGCTACTGATTTCCGTGAGCTATACGGCACACCAGTGTATTATCAGCTCATCTTTAGCTAATGTTCCAAATTAATGCCATCACCATTGTTTCTTGAATGTTGAAAATACTCAATAGTGATTTGCTTAAATAAAACTCAAACTCATTCAGTTATTCAACATGTTTACTTTCAGAGATGTAAACTATATCTGTAAGGTTTCTTTCCTGAAAAACTACTTTTATTCAGATTCTTCGGATGCATAATGATACTATAGTTTTAGATCAATTAGAATAATAATGATAATTTGCTAGAACCAGGGGTCGCTTATCTTTTGTTTCCCTGTACTTGAACGATATCTTCATCTTAACATTAGCATGGTATCCTGAAATAAATATCAGAGCTAATACCACCGCTCCTAAGACATATATACTGATTAGATTTGCCAATCCAAATTTGCTAGCCTGCTAGGTGCAGATCTGGTTGTTTTGATTGACTGATATTAATAAGTTTGGATCAATATATTTTGCTAATCATTCCAAATGTTCCGAAGCTTTGGACTTCCAAACATTGTGAAATCTTTTTGTAGGAAATAAGCTTTGGACTGATATTTTTGGGGGGTTGTTGTGGCAACTTCACCTACAACAAATCATGCTAGATTCGTGGTGTAGTTTCCGAGCAATGTATTGTAGGATCTAGTCATGCTTACTTTATAAATTTTGTGTTCCTCATTTGAGTTTCTTAATGTGCAACAACTCTGATTCTGACCTCCATCGTGGTGGAAGTTGCTTCAGATCGACGGTATTCGGCCCCTCAAATCAGCCTGTTGTTTGAGTTTTGCTGCCAGTAAATCGTGCAATGAATCCATACAAGGATAGCTAATCCCCTCTTCCATTCATCTATGTTGATTTATATTTTGGTTAAGATTACAACAGCATGGTGGAAGGACTTCGCATTTGCTGGTACTGAAGCTATATTAATAAAGAAATTGTTCTGATGCTATTAGCCTTGCCAGTGGTTTTGGTGCAATATACTAATCCTATTTCCAATTCTAACTTTTACACCTGCATCAATTAGTCCAAAAATCTTCCCTTATTCAGAAAGTTCAGATAAAATACTCTTATTCAGAAAGTTCAGATGCAATGCAAAATGGTAATGTTAATTATTGCGAGAACTCCTTTTTTGTTTTATTCCAAGGGTGGTTAACGTTGTAAGGTTTTCAGAGTCTATTGTTGATCTGGAAGTAGAGGTAATTTCTTTGTCAATATCACACAAGTTTTAACTATGCACGGACTTTATAGATTTTGTTCCATCTAGTGTGATACTGTATCTTTTTGTGATTTCTACATTACCAAAGCAACCAATTCATTTGTTATTACCTTGTGTCTAATTATGCCTTCTGGAGCTTGGTTTGTGGAATTAATAATGTATGTGCATTAAATAAAGAGCTTGTATTTAATCATGTGAGCAACCTGGGAAGTGTGAACTATGTTTTGATAAGATTAAGGCTTGCAAGTCTGGTGAACCCCCCATGATAGTAGTTGCAGATATTGTGTGCCCTCCCTTTGTCTTGACCGTGTCACTGAATTATGTGGAACTTTCATTTGTCTATTTTCTCTCAGCACTATTTCTATACTGCACACCTATTTTGATAATGCAATGTTAACAGAAAACTATATCTCACAGAGGCCTGGCAATAACGTAGAATTGGTTAGACAAGTGTGGGGGAAATGAGAGAGAAGCGTAGGAAGAAGAGAAAGAGAGTAGCAGTTCTATTTGTTGCTACTATCATAGGCATGATTGTGGACTATTATCATCGGAAAAGACTAGACATGTTATTGATCCTGCTGAAGTGGAAGAGAGAAATGTTGCTGGTCGGAAACAAATGCTAAGGAATATGTACCAAGGATCAAATGTTTTTTGCTATGAGAGTTTGCGCCTAACTAAGAGATCATTTTCTGACCTATGCGCTATCTTATGTGAGAGGTGCGGTATGTGTGATACCTTGAATGTGTCGGTAGAAGAAAAGGTAGCTATCTTTTTAGTGGGTCATGGCACTAAGATGAGGATGATTCGTAGCTCATACGGGTGGTCACTTGAGCCAATCTGCCATCATTTCAATGAGGTGTTGAGAGTGTTCTATCATTATGCCATGAATTTATTATGCTTCCCAATCCATCAGCTGTACAACCTAAGGATTCCAAGTGGATGTGGTTTGAAGATTGCCTTGGAGCATTAGATGGTACACACATTGACGTTTTTGTACCTTTGGCTGACCAAGGGAGGTATAGGAATAGGAAGCAACAGATTACCACCAATATTTTGGGGGCTTGTGATCGTCACATGAAATTTGTTTACGTCTTAGCAGGATGGGAATGATCAGCTTCAGATTCACGTGTGCTACTTGATGCAATGTCTCGGGATGATGCATTTGTTATTCCAAGTGGGAAATAGTAGATGCTGGATACACCAATGGATCAGGCTTTCTTGCTCCATATCGATCCACTCGCTACCACTTGAATGAGTGGGCTGCTCAAGGGCATAACCCATCCACTGCAAAAGAACTATTCAATTTGCACCATTCAATAGCTAGAAATGTGATAGAGGGAACATTTGGGCTGTTGAAGATGAGATGGGCTATACAAAGAAGCAACTCATATTTTGACCTACAAAATCAGGTATTCCGTAGTTAGTGGCCTAGCTTGAAATTCAACTTTGAATGAGCCTAGCATGTAACTCACTTCTACTAAATTCATGCAAAATAGGATTAGTGCTTGCTGCATATTGCACAACTTTGTAAGTGATAGGCAGAGAGATATGGATGACTTACTTACACACCAAGTTGATCAAGTAATATCTATTGAATCTCATGAAGTTCAAAGTGAAGCGGGTATGATTACCAATGTTCAATCATCAAATGAATGGAGCAATTTTAGGAATACCAAAGCTAACCGAATGTTTGCTGATTAACAAGTGAGACGTGATCAATGTATGATAAAATCTATCATCAATGCATGCTCAAATTTATGATAAAGAATATTTTTTTGTAGATTTGGTGTTGCTCCCTAATATTTTACTGATAACCTTTGTAAACTTTTTCCCTGTAGGATATGGAGAAGGGTAAGAAGTCAGGCTCGGGCAAGGGTTACATTTCTTGGAATGATGACATGGACAAGCCTCTTCTTGACACATTTGTGGAGCACTATAACAAGGGTGATAGATGCCAAAATAGGTGGAAGTCTCATTTCTATACAGCTGCTATCAAGAATGTTCGAGAAAAGTGTAATGTGGATATCACAAAAGACAACATCATGTCGAGGAACAAGACCTTTGACAAGCACTACAGTATCATCAATGGTATGCTGGAATCAAGTGGATTTGGTTAGGATTGGAATAAGAATAAAATATCTGTTGATAGTGATTTTGTATGGGAAACATATGTGACGGTAAGTTTCAAAAACTAATATTTTACTTGCTTAACTTGCTTCCTGCACATGACTGATGATACACACTAATGTGTCTTGCTGTCAAGTTAAATTAGTCCTTTTAGATAGCAGATAATGTCTTGCTGTCAAGTTAAATTAGTCCTTTTGCTCCATGTCTTGCTTCCTGCACATATCTACGGATCCTTTTAAATTGCTGACAACTTGCTTCCTGCACATATCTACAAATCCTTTTGCCCCCTTTTGCCCCATATCTTACTGTCAAGTTAAATTAGTCCTTTGCCAGACAAGCATATAATTGTGTCTGAGACTGAGAGATGGAGAGACTATTTATAGTGATTCTTTAATTTAGATAGAGTGGTTGCTGGAAATATTGACCTCCCTGTTCTTTAATTTGGTGTGTGCGGTTATGTTTTGAGCTATGTACTAAGTGTGATTTTTGTTGGCTTGCAGTAGAATGTTTCTTTTATTCTTTTTTGAAAGAAAGGTGTTTCTTTTGTTCTCAACATACAGAATTCCTTTCTGTCCATCCCATTAGAAATCAACTTCTAGCTGATTTAGATGACTAAACTGATATTTAGAAAGTACATTGAAACTATATTAAGTACAGTAGGATGAACCTGTTCTACACTTGTTTTCTAACTAAGTACAATACTAGAAAAATAAAGAAGCTACTAGGCACAGGCACAAGACTGTCTTGTATTGGGACTCAATTAGCTTGGTGTTTGGCAAAGACCATGATGCCGGTGAAGTGGCAAAGACTGCAGCTGAGAGCTCAAAAGACATGAGTAAGGAAAATCTTAGTAACAAAGAGCCTACATCATCAGCAACTTCAGGAAGTTTAAAGAGGCAACGGTCAGGTGACTCTTTTACCTCTATGATGGCTGAAAAATTGGACAAGTTCGCTGAAGCACTCAAGGAGGAAGCATCTAAAGGCCCAACGTCGAATCAAATTCTAAACACACTGAATGAGGTAGAAGGATTGGATGAAGACACTTTGTTGGACCTATTTGATATCCTGACTGGTGATGCACGCAAGTATGAGTCTTTGTTGTCACTTCCGGTGGAGATGAGGAAAAGGTGGCTCTTAAAGCAACTCAAAAAGTGATGCATGCTTAGATCTTGATTACTATCACTAGGCTCATTAGTCATGTCATTTTGAGTGTGTATCATCATAATGTATAACTTTGTTTAGACTTTAGACCAGGTTCTTCTAAACTTTTGTGTTCAAAGAGAGGGAGATATTGCATTGCATTGTGTGAAATGTACTCAGCCATTTTGGTAAATTGTTCAACAGCTCAATGTTACCAGATCGATTTTTGTAAACTATTCATATGCTCTCTTTCTTGTTGTCATGTAGGCTCAATGTACTCTGCCATTTAGGTTGTTGTGACAGAGTTCAACAGGATGAGAGAGAGAAAGAGTTGTGCTAATATCATGTTGTTCCATTTGAATTTCTGATTATCCAAACAATATTTGGAATTTAATTCTAAGAATTAATTTTTTTACATCCAAATAAGAAAATTGAAAAGAATCTGATTCTAGGTAATTTTATTCCTAATAAAATCTAATTGCTAGAATTGCATTCCTAGAATGAGATTTAATTCTAGAACCAAACAATCCCTAAGAGAATTCAAAGAGAGATTCTGGAACGAAGGTACAACAAAGGGCTAGAGTTCACGAGACACGGTACATGCTCACATAGTCAATGAGCCTCACGGCTAGGCTTTCAACTTTTAATGTGTGGTGAGATCGGAAGAGACTTGACTTATCCTGATAAGGGCCACAAAGTTGACACGGATTGAAGGAGATTGGAGCAGGAGAAATGATGGAAGATTTCTTTAAACGTGTAATATACGCGTGCCTTTCAGTTGACCACAGCCATCTGCCCATCCTGTCCCAGACGTGCATGCTACATGCTGCAACAGTGATCCAGCTGCAACCAACAACCTTCAACCGGTTAAGATATTTTCTTAGTAATATTTTTTATGGAAAGGAGCATTTTCTTATTGAATGAAGAAAAAGGTTCTATATTTAGCAGAAAATTTTACATGTTTAAGATAAGTTGTTCAAAAAGAAAAATGGTACACCTTGGACTAAAAAAATACACATATGGAACAAATCATACAAACACATATGGAACAAATCATAAGATTTGTGGAAAAAAAGATATACACATGGAATAAATTATAAGAATCGAAGCAAAATTATAAGCATGAAACAAACTATATGATTCACGTAACAAAAAAGAAATAGACACATGAAACAAATCGTAGGACTCATCGAAGAAATAGAAATTGTATTTCATAACAGATTGGACCATATCTAACGTTTAAGTGGGTGATCCCACCGGACCCTCGCCGTCACAAAATTGAACATATCGTGTCCTTTTCTCCACCAAAGCACAATACAAGTTCACATACATACATGCATACTCCTCTGGCTCGATAGAAGCATGGCACTCCAACACCCCTACTCGTCCTCGACACCGACCACACCGAGCCAAGAGGCAATAATACGCCACAAATGGGGTTTTTTAAAGACATATGCCTCATTTTTTTTCTAGGGCCGACCGAACGTTGGGACCTGCCCTATAAATCCATTTCAATGCCCAGTCGACCTAAGACAATCGGCCCTGTAACAATACAGCTATTTTCAGGATCGGGCTTTATAACAAAGCTAATATCCCTATGAAAATTCAAAGAGAGATTCTGGAATAATGAAGGTACAACAAAGGGCTAGAGAGTTTACGAAAGACACGATACGTATACTCACGTATATAGTCAAAGGGCCTCACTGCTAGGCTTTGAACTTTTACCGTTTGGTCATATCGAAAGGGACTTGACTTAGGATTGTTTGATCACATCGGATGTTTAGCTATTAATTAGAAGTATTAAATATAGACTAATGATAAAACTAATTGTATAAACGAGGGCTAATTCGCGAGATGAATCTATTAAGTCTAATTAATTCATAATTAGCACATGTTTACTATAGCATCACATGGGCTAATCATGAACTAATTAGACTTAATAGATTCGTCTTGTCGAATTAGCTCTCATCTATGCAATTAATTTATTATTAGACTATATTTAATACTCCTAATTAATGTACAAACATCGGAGAAACTTAAGTTTAGTCAAACACCCCGTTGCTATCTTGAGTAGCTAGCTATATATAATCAATTGACTCGGATTGAAGGAGATTCAAGTATTAGAATTGGTGGAATTTGTCACAACGGTGTGAACCGTCAGATTTTTACAAACGTAAACTGTACTACGCGCTACTCAGAAAAAGGCCGTGAAGAAATGAGTGGCTAGGCCCGCGTCTTTCAGTTGACCGCCACCATCTCGTCCCATACGTGCATGCTACATGCTGCAACAGTGACCCAGCTGTGTAACCAACGTTCAACCGGGGAAGAAATTAAAAAAAGAATCGAGTGAGAGTAGTCGTGTACGATCCATGGCCTTTCCTGATTGTCAGCAAGCGATCGAGAGGCGACATGATAAAACGACCTATATCGCTCGTGCGCCACTCGCTCGGAAAATAAACAAACCGGTCGCGATCGCGATGGCTCTAGGCGAGGCACCCGGCGTCACGCAACCAAACGCACAGCTCAAATTATCGAGGGCGGGTCTCGTGCTGTTGACAGCTAGTCGGAATTAACTCCGACTAGTCAGCTTCATCAACAACCATCACGACTTCATCGACAATCGTTCCTGAATGAAGCTAAGTCATTTTTTTAATAATTATTTTTTCTCTGACTTGTTTTCAGCATGGTTGGCCAATACGCCGACTACATATCTGTGTACATCTCTCGACGGGAATTATCCTCCAGGCTACATTTCGCCGACTACTCTTAGGGCATGTTGACCGACAGCCACGGACTTGGTACACTGAATTACAGAGGCTATCCACGGGTTTGGTGCATGAGTTCCGTAAGCTCCGCCATAGGTTTGGTACACCAAATTAGGAGGATCTGCCACGAAGTTTGGTGCATCGAGTGCTGGAGGTTCACAGTGGCTACACCCTAGTGAGGCATAATTCTATGCGCGGCAACACGTGCTTTCCTCACAAAAAGGTAGAAAAGTCTCAATGACTACTTTACGCGCAATCGTGCAGTCTTTTTGTCGCAATGTCGATTACTTATTTTAAATATCTTCTTTTAGCGGTTGTTAATCTACTCGAGCAGAACACGCCTCAATTCGTGAAAGCCTTAAATCTTCTATCATGCCTAAATGCTAGAATATGAAACAAAGATCTTCGTAGTAGCAGTGCCAATACACGTACAAGAGACAAAGATCTCACACGCAGCGGCAATGGCTAAACAGGGACTGAGAGCCTAAACGTAATAGGCTAACTACTTGGGAAAAATATGGCTGAAACAAGAGCATGGCACACAACATTTACATTATATTCATCACTGAATAAATTTCAGTAGTTCCAAATTCTACAAATATGCTACATAATGTACGAATCTCTTTTTGAAGGTCAAGTTTCGGCGATGACTCTTCAAAACACTTAGCGTACCAACAATGGCTCCGCTAGCTCCCAGGCTCAGGGGCTAAGCACCAATTACTACTCGATATCTCTAGTGGCTCAGCTAGCTTCCAAGCTCGGGGGCTAAGCATCAAATAACTACTCGACGTGGCTCCTATGGCTCACCATGCGCATAAGCTCGGGGGCTGGATGCTAAATGGCTACTCGAAAGACGACTTATGTGAAGACTAAAGACCCTCCATTTGATTATTTAATCATTCCAAGGCTCAGGGGCTGATAAGCTACAGCCAACAGTTGTTTTTTCAAGATAAAGGTAGAATATTCAAGATTTTATTGACCCTCAGCCTAATTCTTTGATTCAACCTAAGGCTCGGGGGGCTACTCCATATCACATTCCAAAGATGAAGTTTACAAAATCAAAATGATCAAGGGTTTGATCACATCATAGCCTTATGGCAGTTTTGAGAAACTTTGAAGATTCAGCCAAACAAAGTACTCGAAGAGCACCAAAACTACTTAGCGAGGATTTGAAAAGTACTCGAAGGCTGCTGCATTCGACTATGAAGCGCTTGGGAGCTTTTTAGGGATAGATCCCCAGTACCCGCAAGAAAGGAAGAAGATGCACTCCTACTAGGTTTCCTCTGTAATCCTATTAGGACTCTTACATTTTAACTAACTACTAATCATGCCCCATGTAGTATATAAAGGAGGGCAAGAGTCCCTAGATCAGTAGGCCAAGACCTCATAGAACCACAACAGAGGATCAAATTCTCAACATCAAACAACACCCAAGCGCAGGGCGCAATATACAACACCACAAACGGGACATAGGGTACTATGCTACTCTAGCGGCCTGAACCTGTATAAATCTGTGTCTTGTGTACTTGCTTTTACTTTCGAGTTTCAGGTCCGGCGTTCCTCCACCAACCAATCTACTACCTCGGGATACCCCTCGATAGGTTGCCGGGTATACAACACCGACAACGCCCGCCCTATCAAAATCCCCTTCTTCCTCCCCGAGCCCGATCCACACATCAGACCAAGAGCTCGGGCTCCTTCTCCACGATGAGCAAGCAAGCTTAGGGAGGTGCTGCCCGATTTTTTTCCTTTTCATGGGGATTTCACTCATCCAAGTTGTTATAAAGGTTAGCTACTTCATCCTCTCTTCATTTATTGTTATTATGCTTTATTTTATGCTTTAGAGATAGAGAAAAATGAGCTTTTTAGAATGAGGGAGAATGGAGAAGATTTTTTTATTTATACATGTTTTTGAGTTAGAATTATGCAATTCGTATTAGATAAATATCTTGATCAATATTAGGTATAGGAAAAAATAGAGTAAATATGTTTTTAATATTTAGTCCTTGCAATAAAATTGAGGTAAATAAATTGTAGGTGTAAGAAATAGAATTTGGTCATTGCTATAATTTTTTGGATAGTTTGCATGTTAAATTAGAGTGACATGAAAATTGCACTGGTCAACTTAATGCTAGAATTGTGGAATATGACAACAAAGATACACTAAAGACTATAGATGCTCCATAGTGGACTTCACGGAGTCAAGAATCCAAAAAAAATGGTAGAACAGGAAAACTTCGAGTCCACAAACTCGGGCTGAATATCATAAAAGATCTTGAAATAGTTTTCCAAATGTCTTTTAGAGTCACATTCTCATAATAGAAGTATGGTGGCCCAATAGCCTGTTTAGGCAGAGATTTGTTCACTTTAAGTAACAGAATTACAAGCAATATATACTAGTGCCTTACACCTTTAAGTAAGTGTGGGTACCATCTATTTTCATTTTCTTTTTTCTTACCTAATTAATGTTAGTTAGTTCTAACATGAATATTTATGTACGCAGTTTTCACTGGATTCTCCTTAATGATTGATCAAAGCAACGTTATTGTGCTTGAGAAAACCAAAGGATGAGTACCAAGACATTCAAGACATGCTTAACTTGTAACAATTCTGGACTTTTATCTCTATGCAAAAGTTTGTTTCCTAAATTTTCACCTAACACTGTATCATTTATTATTTTAATTTGCAGCACATGGAAATGATTCTGTAAGCATCACCGTGGTGATTTCAAAGAAAAACTTACATTCAGTACAATGTTCCTGGTATCTATGAAGTTTGCACATTTTGTATATTCTATAACACGAATATTTCATAACTTGTTTTTTTCCACTAAAGTGCTCGAGACAAGAACAAGGGAATAATTTATGTGGATATTGCATATGTGAGCACAAGTATTATTTCGTGAGGGACAAGTTGATATCAGACCATATAACTGTACTTAAAATAAATCTATTAATAATTAATAGTTTTCTAGCTCCTTATATTTAATTGTTTGTGTAACATTCATATATTTTCAAATTACAGATGATGCATATTAGAGAAGAAACTCTTGGAAAAGGAGAGGCTTTTGGCAATCAAAAAGCTCTCATAGGATTTCTGGTGGACAAAATGATAAATTTCAATAGAGAATTTTATTATGATGAACATTCAATAGCCGAACCGAGCAATACCACAACAGGAGGATCCTAAAAATTACAAGAACAAATTATTGTATATATAGTAATTGTATAAATACTAGTTTGATGTGTATAAAGTACTAAGAATTGTATATATAGTAGTTCTATATACTATCATGAAATATATATACAAAATGCATACAATACGAGCATATACTTGTGAGTAATGTACGCTAAGAATGTATACATATAGGTGTATGTATATATAAGTGAAGCAACAATTAGCATTAATATGGAAAAGAATTCAGGGTTAAAAAAATCTTTAGTCCCAGAGGAGATCTTTTATCCCGGGTGAATGACTCGGGACTAAAGATTTATCCGAAACTAAAGAGAGAGGCCTTTAATTTCAATCCTAATTAGATATTAGATATTTGAGAGATATAACTCTCTTCAACCGGAACTACTACTCGGTTTTCCGCTCGCTCGCGGCCGGCAACACGCGGTGCGAACAACGTCGCGGCGAACCCGATCCGATCGCAGGATGGCACCCGGCGTCGTCACGCAACCACACACACAAACATGTCCACAGCTCGCGTATATAGACGACGATCCCCCCCCCCCCCCCCCCCCCCCCCCCCCCCCCCCCCCCCCCGATCGCTCAGCTCCACGGCCAACGCCGCTCTACACGCCTCGCACTTCTGCATTTCTGGAAGCACACGATGGACATGATCACTTAGCGTAGAAATTAAGAGCTTGGAGCGGTAGCCGGTGTAGAGGGAGCGGTGGGTCAGGCAGGGTGTGTGGCAATCGACGACCCATCCATGGCGGAGATGGAGACGGCGATGGTGGCGGTGGTGGAGAGGGTGGTGTTCGCACTGAACGGGCGGCGGTACGAGGTGGCCGGAGCTGACCCGTCGACGAGGCTGCTGGAGTTCATCCGAACCCGTACGCCGTTCAAGGGCACCAAGCTCGGCTGCGGCGAAGGTACGCACAGTGCAAACTTTCTTTTTGAAAGACCCACGTTGCAAACTTTTCGCATGGGCGCTTATGATCTTTGTTCGTTGTTCCTTTCTACTCCCTATCTCCGACCTCAATTTTTAAGTTGTTTTGACTTTCTTAGTGTATAATTTTTTTACTATGCATATAATTTAGAGTGGATTGTATGTATAGATACATAATACTTCCTCCATTCCAAATACTATATATTTTGGATTTTCTAGATATATAATTTTTTCTATGTATTTAGGTGTATATCAAAAGCTATGTATTTAGAAAAAGTTGAAATAGTTAGTAATTTAAGACAGAGAGTAATATCTACGAACCTAATTAACAAAAGTCATTACAACATATAATTTAAAACGATCGGAGTATATATAAATATATATATCCGTCTAGTGCATATTTCTTGCAATGGTGAATTGATATGATTGCCTCGCCGTATTGTACGACGGGGGCCTAAGTGGTCAACATGTATCCACGACCATGGATAGGGTGCCTTTGGTTGGACTTTCCAGCCTGCTTTTGCTTTTGCAAAAGCTAAAAGCCAACCAAAGGACCTAAAAGCTCTACGTGCTTTTACTCAAAAGCTACTTTTGCTCTAGTACAAAATCAAAAGTACCTTCCCCCTGCTTTCAAGTGCTTTTGGGGTAAAAAATTACCCACCTGCCACTGATTATGAAGGTAACGATTCGTTTTTTGCCCCGATCTATTTCTCCCGACGCGTCCGTCCGCTCCTCCCCGCATACCCTTTCCGTCTCTTTGCGCGCTGCCATCGGCGGCCCGTCACCGCCGGACGCCGTCCGCCGGCCCGCCACCCGTCACCGCCGGACGCCGTCCGCCGGCCCGCCACCCGCCACCCCCGGTCGTCGGTCCGCTTCCGGGCGGCCGCCGCCTGATGACCCCGACCGCCGCCGCCCGACGCCCGTCACCCCAGGTCGCCGGCTGCTGGCCAGCCGTCCGCCATCCGCCGGCCCGCCGTCCGCCGCCCTCGGTCGCCGGCCCGCCTCCCGGCGCCCCCGGTCGCCGGCTCGGCGCCCCCGGCCGCCCACCACACCCCGTCCCCCGGACGGCCGTCGACCCAGCGCCCCTGGCCGCCCGCCACACCCCGCCCCCCGGACGGCTGCCGCCCGACAACCCCGGTCGCCGCACCCCGTTGCCCGTCGCCCCCGGGTGCCGGCCGCCTTACCAGCCGTCCGCCGCTCCCTGCTCATCCATGTTGAAGGATGGCATCCTTGTATAGAACTTTTGATGGATATAATTCTATTTATGTGGACCAATCACTTTAATGGATGAAAAATATATAAAATTTATTTTGTTATGAGCAATTTGCATATAAACACACTCACAGACCTTTAGGGGCATTATAGGTATTTCTTAGACAGCCTACAGTTTCACAGCTCCTCTAACCAAATGGTCTTCTGCTTTTCCCACAACTGCTTTCTCACAGCTGCTTTTCCACAGCCCACAGCTCACAGCAGCTTTTCCAAAAACCACAGCCCAACCAAACACACCCTAAGTGCTAGTTGACCTTCTGTCCATCATGGGTCCGAAAATCAGAGATTGTAAACTGGCTTGGAGATCTCGACGGGAAACCATACAGTCGCAACTATATACTGCTCCTTCCATTCCAAATTGTAATCATTTTAATCTTTTTTTCTAAATTTATAACTTTCACTATGCATCTAGATAGGAACATGCAGCACGGTGGTTGGTGGTTGCTGTTGCAAAAATAATAAAGCATCCAGTAACAATCAACTCTCTCTAATTTCGCGACATACTGATGGCTAGCTATCTACGCCTTTCGTGCCAAGTTGTAGGTCGTTTTGCCATCTCTAGATTCATAGCTTTTGCTATTGCACCTAGATATATATTATGTCTAGATATATAATAAAAACTACGAATTTAGAAATGCGAAAACGACGACACGGAGGGAGCATTGTCTCTCTTATTTCCTGATTGGCAAAGACGTGACGGTGCACTCGCGTCGTACGTCCTGCGATGGAGGGAGCTGCAACCAACGTTCAACCCGGCGTCACGCAACCCAACACGTCCGGCCACCTCTCGCATATATAGCTAGACACTCGATCGCCCACATTCTCCTCTCCCCTGTTCCCTTCCACAGTCCACAGCTTAGGCGTCATGTGCTTGCTGGCGGTGGCGGCGGTGGAGAGGGTGGTGTTCGCGCTGAACGGGCGGCGGTACGAGGTGGCCGGAGCCGATCCGTCGATGACGCTGCTGGAGTTCATCCGCACGCGGACGCCGTTCAAGGGCACCAAGCTTGGCTGCGGCGAAGGTACAGCGACGACGTCGAACCCGTGATGCATGCTTAGTTTCTGTACATACATCGAGATCTAGGTACTCCTTCTATCCCAAATTATAGGTTGTTTTGATTTTTATAGATTTATAGATATTGTTATAATCTTAAAAAGTTAAAACGTACTTGCAATTTTGGAACGGAGGAAGTAGCTATTTATTTATTTTTGAATTTAGCTGCAGCTACCAAACATTAATTTTTTTGCCCATTCTTTTGTCAAAATATCAATGTTTTATTTATGGAGCTGTTTTGTCAACAAAATTGCTAACTAAAATAGGCAACCACAAAGCACTAAGCTACCATCAGTTAGTTTGCCGTATTTGATCGTGCACTAGTTCTGAAGAAAAAAAATTGCTGGTATAGAAGTATACTCGAGTACTTCTAGCTGCTCTGACGATATCTGCCGTCGCGATCGATGCATGAATAGCCTAGCTCGTGGTTGCATGATTGGCGACTCCCTTTTCTCCCATCCCCACATGGCATGCCAGGATCGATCTTGATGGGTCGATCATCTATGCTAGAGGATGGATGACACATGCTGATCAATTTTCAGAGAAAGTAATTTGGAATGGAGGAAGTAGCTATATATCTTCACTGACGGTGACATAACTATTACGTGTATGTATATAAGTATGCAGTACTGTACGGATGATGTGACATCTCTCCACTAGTAGCAATGCTGACTTTGCCGTGGTCCAAAGACGACGTACGTACTATACTTTAAGCCTCAAGAGTCGCTAGCCATAGTTAATTCCATTTATTTGTACGGATCACAATTCACATTGCACATATCACACGGCAGAGGGAGAAGGAAAAAAACCATCCTTTCTATACATTAGGGCTTGCTCACTTCGTTTCAAAATAATATTCCTTTTACTTTTTCTAGGTACATATAACTTTTACTATGTATGTAGATATAATATATATTTAGGTGTATGTCAAAGTTATATATATCTAGAAAAAATTAAAATGACAGTGATTTGGGTTGGTGGGAAATATATATTATTAACTTCAACTTCACGATGTTTCTATATATGGGAGTCTAAGTCCAAATCAACCTGCCAAGTGAAGTTCATGGGTTTCAGAAAGGACAGGAAATACTCGTGAAGTTGCACGACAAGGATAGGAAATCAAGTGCTGTTCCAACTTTTCTTCGTTTGAGTTTCTAATTTTTCGGAAGCTGCACGAGAAGTTCGTTTTATTTGAGCTTCTGACTTTTCACGCTGAGAAGCTGCTCAGAAGCTCAAACTAATAGATCCTTAGTATTATATACTAAGCCAATTGAACTCAAGTTTTTCACATGGATCAGAAAATCTTCTAGCCATCTTGCTTAATTCGAGTATATTTTTTGGAGGGACTTTGAACACCATGCCGATGACATGCTGCTCAAGCAACAAAAAGTATTCAAAATGTTGTACATTTATCAAATGCATTTCAGCAACGTATTCCAACTCTCGGTTCCAAGTTTAACGATAATAAAAACGACGATGACTACATGGTGAGATATTAAGTATCATACCTAACGATAGGGTGAAAGCGGATCAGAGATTGGAGCAGATATATCCTCATCCATTTATTTTATTGAATACGGAGTGGAGCGGATATTTATCGGACACAATTACGGATTCGGATACAGATTTTGTAAGTTTTTTGAAATGGTGCAGAATTGGACTGACGTTGGAGCCAAAGCGGATCCAGATACGGATTTTGTAAGATGTTTGAAATGGTTGATACTTACACTTTGCATTTGGCATCGAACAAATATTAGATTTATAAAGAGAGAGCACGGTGAACAAAAATAAAGATTCTTAATTAAGAAAGCTTGTTGATTTGTACAGCGTTGGGCTCTTTAATTTTTTTCGAAAACATGTTGGGCTCTTTAAAGTAGTTGGGTATCCTATTATAAGCCGGATAATTTATATCTGTTGGTTTTTTCTAATTTCATACCCTACTCCGTCCTTCCTAAACAATTTGATTTGCATTATCCATATTCACATGGATATTAAAAACTGTTCCCCGTATTCGTGAAATTCAATTTTTGATCGAATCGGATTGGATTCGAAAATTTTCCGCACCACTTTCATCCTTACCAAACAATCATAACTAACGGTTCACGTTTAAACCGAGGAAAATAATTGATGGCTTGCATCCTCTTGCCTGCTTCATGTCTGATATAGAGCCGGATAAAAAATGGTTTATATTGTATGTCTCCATAAGAGCTACACTTTAGCCTGTTTGCTTCAGCTTATTAGCCGGCTTATCAGTCATCGAACAGTATTTTTCTCTCACAACAAATCAGCCGTTTTAGCTTTTCAGCTGGCTTATAAGTCCAGCCGAACAGGCTTCCGTTTCAAATTATAGATCATTTTGCTATTTTTAAGTTCATAGTTTTTTTCTATGACTCTAGATATATATTATATTTAAATACATATTAAAATTTATAAATCTAGTAATGCCAAAATGACTTACAATTTGGGATAGAGGGAGTAGTTGGCATTTATATTTATAATGATTCAGATAATTAAATAGTCATCCAAAGTTTAGGTGCAAAAGGTCAAAAAAAAACTATTGCCATCAGAAATCAGTGTTATGATCACGAGAGTGCACGTGAATTTCACATGAAAATAGCTTCTTCCTTTTGGCGAAATACATAAAACAGCTTCCGGTTGAGGCATTTCGTCGAACATCTCCGAACACCCCCTCTTCCTCCTACCGGGTGCTTCGCCGAAGCCCGAGATCCATCGTTCATGGCGCGACGGTGGTGGTGGCCGAATGCGCGGCCATCAATGCGGGCAGTGGCCGCGAGATTAGCTCGCGTCGGTCGGCCGGGTCTAGCTCCATCAGGGGCGGGCGGGCGGTGAGAGGCGAAGGAGTGGGTCTCGGAGGCGGCGCAACGATGGAACCCTGTAGCCGCTCCGGGACGCCACTCTTCCTCCTCTAACCATCGCCGTCGCCTCCTTCCTGCAAGCTTCGAGGCCGCACCGGTACGCCGCCTTTGCCGCATCTCTGTTCGCGTTTTGTTGCCACGCTCCGTCACCGCACCCCGCGACGCCGCCGCTCTTCCCCTGCTTGAATCCACCAGCGACTTTCAGATCAGGTTACATCTTTCTGAAATTTTAGTGGACCTTATCAAGAAAAAAGAAATTTAAGTGGAGCACACTTGAGATGTCCCCAATATAGGTATTGAATCTAGAAAGCGAGTCATCTTGCTGGTCGTTGATGGGCAAATCTCTTTCTGGGTTAGCCCTCTAACATTGCAATGTTCCAAGTATTTTAAGGAGTATCTCTTTTGCAACAGAATCATCAGGTGATTGCATTCGCATAACCGTAGTGCTCCTGACTTTTCAAGTCATGTACACAAATATCGGCGAGAGTTCCTAAAAGGGGAGAATAGAATAGACATTGAATTATGAAAATTATTGTTTTGTAAACTGAATGAATTTAGTCCATCCCCACCATATTGTGTGACTGTCTTGTTGCTTTTTTGTTTAATTAAGGCTTGGAATAAAAATATTTAACCGACTGGGATAAATTAAATCGCAACAAATTTGGTTATTTTAGTAAGTTAGATTCAGATCTTCCAGTTCAGCATATACTTGCGCATTTGTGATGGTAGATTTTATCTAACATGTTATCACTAATTCATATTGCAGGCGGTTGTGGGGCTTGTGTTGTCCTTGTAGCGAAGTATAACCCCACGACAGATGAAGTGACTGAATTCACCGCAAGTTCATGTCTGACACTTCTTTACAGTATAAATTTCTGTTCAGTTCTTACTACTGAGGGTCTGGGGAATACCCAAGATGGCTTTCATGCTGTTCAGAAGAGGATGTCCGGGTTTCATGCCTCTCAGTGTGGCTTCTGCACTCCTGGAATGTGCATGTCTATTTTCACCTCCCTTATCAATGCTGACAAATCCAAGAGGCCTGAACCACCAAAAGGGTTCTCAAAGCTAAAAGTATCAGAAGCAGAAAAGGCTTTCTCAGGCAACTTGTGTAGATGCACTGGTTACCGTCCAATTGTTGATGCCTGCAAAAGTTTTGCATCAGATGTTGACTTGGAGGATTTGGGTCTTAATATATTCTGGAAGAGAAGCGATAAGAATCCAGATGCTAGTGAATTGCCAAGTTACACTCTTGGTGGCGGAGTCTGCACTTTCCCAGATTTCCTAAAATCTGAGATAAAATCTTCCCTTGATCATTTGAATGTTGCTTGTATTCCCGCATCCAGGGAGGGCTGGTATCATCCGAGAAGTATCAAAGAGTACTATGAGCTAATAGATTCTTGTCTATGTAGTGACTCTGTCAAAATGGTTGTTGGGAATACTAGTACCGGTGTACCAGGATACAAGGATCAAGACCTCTACAATAAGTATATTGATATAGGTGGCATTCCAGAACTTTCACATATTGTGAAAAGAGAGTCGGGCTTTGAAATTGGAGCAGCTACAACAATTTCTAGGACCATTGAGATACTGATGCAAGAATGTGAATCTATATCCTCTCCAAATGGCAGTGTGGTTTTCAGAAAACTTGCTGACCACATGAGTAAAGTTGCCACACCATTTGTCCGTAACACAGCTAGTATTGGAGGAAACATAATCTTGGCACAAAAATACCCATTTCCTTCAGACATTGCAACCATACTTCTCGGTGCTGGCACAACTGTTTGTCTTCAGGATGTTGCAGGACAAAGGCAAATTACTTTGGAAGAGTTCCTAGAGCAGCCTCCTTTGGATTCTACTACTTTACTACTGAGCATATTTATTCCTCATTGGGTTTCAGATTATCAGGCAGAAACAAGTTTGTTATTTGAAACTTACCGAGCAGCACCTCGTCCTCTTGGCAATGCTGTTTCATATGTAAATTGTGCTTTCTTAGGGCTTTCTTCTGTGGATGAACGATCAGACACTCTTGTATTTAGTAATCTGCGCTTGGCTTTTGGTGCATATGGAACAGAACATGCTATTAGAGCAAAGAAGGTGGAGAAATTCCTAACTGGTAAATCACTCACTGCATCGGTTGTGCTTAGAGCAGTTCAGTTACTCAGAGAAACAATTGTACCAATGGAGGGAACATCACATCCTGAATATAGAGTCAGTGCAGCTGTTGGATTTCTCTTCAGTTTCCTATCTCCGCTTGCCAAAGGTATCCCAGAGCCTGGAAAAGCCTTGACCAGTGGTTCATCCGATTCAGCAGATACAGATGATGTACGCAACCTGCCATTGTCATCACGTCGAGAAAAAATTTCCAACAACGATTCTAAACCAGTTGGTGAGCCGATTAAGAAGTATGCTGTTGAACTTCAAGCTTCTGGTAGGTAGTTACATCATTAGCATTTTTAGCAAGATATTTTCCAAATTCTACTTACAGGGATAAATTTGAACTTTGTATTGTGTAATCCAGGCGAGGCAGTTTATGTGGATGACATTCCCGCTCCAAAGAATTGCCTCTATGGGGAATTTATTTACAGCACACAACCTCTTGCTTATGTCAAGAGTATTAAATTCAAATCGTCTTTAGCATCAGAGAAGATAATCGATGTTGTTTCTGCGAAGGATATTCCAAGTGGAGGAGAAAATATTGGATCAAGCTTCATATGGGGGGATGAGCCATTGTTTGGCGATCCAATTGCTGAGTATGCTGGACAAGCTCTTGGCGTTGTGGTAGGACCCATTACCAGGGATTGCAGCTGTCTTAAAACACTAATATAGGATAGTTATGCATATTACTGACCATACTCAATATCGCTAAAATATTACCTTTACCAGATTGCAGAAACACAGAGGTACGCTGACATGGCAGCCAAGCAGGTTATTATTGAATATGACACAAAAGGTTTGAGTCCACCGATCTTAACTGTGGAACAAGCAGTGGAAAACAGTAGCTATTTCAGTGTTCCCCCAGAATATTATCCTAAAGAAGTTGGTGATGTGATGAGGGGCATGGCAGAAGCTGATCACAAGATCCCATCAACAGAAGTATTATGATTCAACAATCTTCCAGACCTTTTACTAATTTAATGTCACTTGCATTATTAGAAAATGAATGGAAATTATAGCATGCAGTTCTACGCTCTCCAAAATTTTATATTTGCATCGTTTGTGGAGTCTCCTTTGAACTATACCATACATACTATAGCATTAATGCATCAATAGAGAAAGAAACCTTATTACATATGAGAAGCCAAAAGTTGAGTTAGTCCCTTGAGCAGAAGATGCATTCATTAGTAATAAAGTGAAGAATACAACCTACACCATTACTTAACCAAAAGTTTAGGATTACTGAATCACTGTGGTAATGGTGTATTGGTGTTCTGTAATGATGGTCAGTTAGGATTACTTACTGCATTCAGTAAATCTCAGTCTTCTATTTGATGATCTGGATGGGTGTAGCTACACCTTAGGTATGGAATAGTACTTGCTGCTAAATTAGTAACTAAAACTATTGCGGTATATGTACTGCTTTGCAACTATTTTTTCCTTTGAATCTGCAAAGTGCAAACTGAAGTTGCAATGCTAATACACACCCTCCCCCTCACCCCACCTTCCAAAGTTCTTTCTTACCTGATGGTTTGGATCTTTTGATTGTCTTGAGATGTGATTTTGGGTCATTACTGTACGTAACTTTGCATCACAGTAGTGTAATGTTTCAAAACTACTTTTAGTGACACATTTTGTATATCCAACTTTGATAATTTGAAACGTACACGTTAACATTTTTTGGGATGTTTTACCACATGGATTTTTAAGTGCCAATGGTCGAGGGATTTATGAATATGGAACTTCAAAATTGAAGCAATGCAGTTTTCTCTAAATTACATACCATCACTGTACTTTTTTCTTGTACCAATCCTACTTCCCCTTTTTATGAGAGCTTACCACATCTTATATGATTTTGATTACTGCAGGTAAAATTTGCCTCTGAGTACTACTTCTACATGGAAACACAGACAGCACTAGCAATTCCGGATGAGGATAACACCTTGGTAGTCTACAGTTCGTCACAGTGCCCTGAGCTTGCGCAAACTGTCATAGCAAGGTGCCTGGGCATTCCATTCAGTAATGTGCGTGTCATTACAAGAAGAGTTGGAGGAGGCTTTGGAGGAAAGGCATTCAGATCATTCCAAGTGAGAGTCAACAAAACTTGATCATTACTCTAATCATTTCAAACCTTACTTTTACGAAAACTAAATAATATAAAAGTTTACTCTGAAAGAGAAATGATTGTTCTTCTGTATCCTTTTGAACTTGTGAGGCCTATGCATGTTTAGACCAGGATTAGTGCTGTGTTCTTGTATGCATTATTATTATTCCTCACTTGATGCCTTTTTCTCTGGACATCCAAGCTGAAAAAGCACATCTGAAGTTTACATATGTTGTACAGTTGACAATGCTATTATTTTCTGTCTATAAATACTGTTTTATATTTTGACACATTGTTAACTTCATTATTAGTTGTAACTATGAGATACGATCAAATGATCATTGGACAATAGATGTTGTATTGATAGTTGTAACTATGAGATTTGGCTATGTAGGCTTCATGTTTTTAAGGAAAGGCATTTAGAATTCTCTTTGTGCTTCTGTACCAACAAGCAAGTACATCTAACTTTGACTATTTATTTGGGCGCTGCAGTTGCGAAGTCACAGCCCAGATCCAAATTAACTCTCAAAACATGCATTCTGAAGATCTGGCCCAATCGACATAATTTCCTTCTCTGATGATAATATCTGACAATCTAATATTGATCTCATGAATCATAAAGACCTAGAATACATTACCAGCTGTTTCTTACTGATATGCTACATGCTTGTGTAGGTTGCAACGGCAGCGGCACTTTGTGCATACAAGCTACGACGTCCTGTACGGATGTACCTTAATCGCAACACCGATATGGTTATGATTGGTGGTCGGCACCCTGTGAAAGCTCGCTATTCTGTTGGATTTAAATCTGATGGGAAAATTACGGCATTGCATCTAGATTTATTAATTAATGCTGGGATATCTGAAGATGCAAGCCCCAGTATACCACGCGTTATTATATCTAGTGTCAAGAAATACAACTGGGGTGCTCTGTCATTTGACTTCAAGCTATGCAAGACAAATAATTCATCTAAATCTATAATGCGTGCTCCAGGAGATACACAAGGTTCTCTGATTGCTGATGCTATAATTGAACATGTCGCGTCTGTGCTTTCACTTGATGCTAACAGCGTGAGGGAAAAGAATTTTCACACCTATGATACTCTTCAGTTGTTCTACCCAGACAGTGCAGGCGAAGCTTCTACATACACATTACATTCTATTTTTGATAGGTTGGTCTCCACTTCAAGCTACCTCGATCGAGCTGAATCCATAAAGATGTTTAACAGTAGCAACAAGTGGCGGAAACGGGGCATCTCTTGTGTGCCCCTCATTTTTAGAGCTGAACCAAGGGCAGCTCCAGGACGGGTTTCTGTGCTCAATGATGGCTCCATAGTGGTGGAGATTGGAGGAATTGAAATTGGCCAAGGACTGTGGACAAAAGTACAGCAGACGACGGCTTTCGCTCTGGGAAAATTATGGCCAGATGGGGTTGAAGGTTTTCTTGAGAGAGTGCGTGTCCTACAGGCTGACACCTTGAACTTAATACAAGGCGGACTTACTGCTGGTAGCACTTCATCTGAATCTAGCTGTGCAGCAACCCTTCAGGTGTGCAATATGCTGGTTGACAGGTTGAAGCCAGTCCTGGATAGGCTGCAGCAGCAATCCGAAGATGTCTCATGGGATACTTTGATTTCTCAGGTAAGTTTATCCCCCTCTAGTTTTCATCATGCTATGTACAATGCTGTTTCTTCCTATAATGCACTGTTCCAAGCAGGCCTCGAAAGAAAATGTTAATTTATCTGCGAGTGCATACTGGGTACCTGGCCAAGATTCTAATAAGTACCTGAACTATGGAGCTGGTATAAGTGAGGTGCGACAAAATGTTCTTTTAAAGGCCAATTTACAACAATGCATTTTAATCATGTCTTTTAGGTGATACTTTCTGTTCAAAATATTCTGAAAAGTGCAGGTGGAGATTGATCTTCTTACAGGAGCAATTACTTTACTAAGGGGCGATCTTGTGTATGACTGTGGGAAGAGCTTGAACCCTGCAGTGGACTTAGGCCAGGTTTGCAGTTGATCCTTTTCTGTTTCCTGTTTACCCAATTCTAAATTTTGAATGTAGTTCATGCAACATACCCTGTCTTAAGTTAAAGACAGGTTGAGGATGACATAATTTAAGTAGACGAGAATTATGAATCACACTTTCTGTTCGTTGTTTGATATATAATAGAGAAATAACTTGGTTGACATTTCTAGTCAAAATGGGTAAGTGCTGGAAGTTTATTTTTTTATTTTTATTTGCGAACATTGTTCTGATTTGCTGCAGGTGTACCATGCTGTTTTGAGATGTTGCAGTTCTTGAACGTTTCTGCAACAATGTTGCATGTTTCCCAATGTCGCAACATTCAGCCATTGTAACTTTTGCAAACAGCATATGTTTCTGACTAATTATATGACGGACAAGCTAACAATGAGATGCAACTAACTGGCACTGACAGAATTATCGTTTAGCTATTTGGGCATTTCTCTTGTCAAGAGTTTGCTCTGTTGTGTGCCATGCTGATCCTTTGGGCACATTGCTGGAACACTAAATACTTGCATATGTTTTGCAACGTACTTATTGGGATCTAGCACATTTATATGATGACAGCATATCTTATCTGTGGCATTTATTTTGCAGATTGAAGGTTCCTTTATACAGGGAATCGGCTTCTTCATATATGAAGAATATGTTACGAACAGTGACGGCTTGATGATTAGCAACAGCACATGGGACTACAAGATCCCAAGCGTCGACATAATCCCAAAGCAGTTTAATGCCGAGGTTCTGAACACTGGATATCATAAGAACCGTGTGCTTTCTTCAAAAGGTAGGCACTTCAGTGATTTCCTGAATGCAACATAGATTGACAAAAACTTGGTGATATTATTAACTACTGTTTCTGCCAGCTTCTGGTGAACCTGCCTTGATTGCTGCCTCATCGGTTCATTGTGCACTGAGGGAAGCTATCAGAGCAGCGAGAAGGGAGTTTGCAAACAGCACTGGATCCGGAAGCTCACCTCTGGAATTCCAGATGGATGTCCCTGCGCCAATGACACTGGTGAAAGAACTATGTGGTTTCGATATTGTGGATAAATACTTGGAAAGTCTATCTAATTATGAGCGTGCAGCTGGGGCATAATCTACACTCCTGTTATCTCATAGAAAGGAGTGTTATCATCCTTTCCTATGTTGCTTACAATAAAGGGGTGGTCAACTAGGCACAAATATTTGAATGCTTTAAACAATGTACACGGTTCTGCGCCTGTGCCTTCATGCTATCTCCAATTCAAACCATCTATATTCATATATCCTTATTTGCTATTATGATGTTCCAGGCTGTTCAATCTTATAAATTAAAACACTCTCCTGCAAACTTTAGTTAACAAAGTGCAAGCCAGAATTGGAACCATTTTGTTTGAGTGAACATTTTCATGACTTACGAGAGCAATGCTATATATCAGCATAAAAAGTATAGTTTTCCTTCTATATTATGGTTCAATAGGATTTATTTTTTAGACGAGCATTAAAAATACTCGAATGCCTTTGTATTAGGAACTAGCTCAAGTTTTCCCGTAATGATATGAATTGGTTTATCCTTAGCTTCGTAGCAAACTCATTGGAATGGCAGTAGAGAAACACATTCCCCACCAAATGAAGCCTATATTTAATTTCCTAACTAGAAAGCATTGGAAAATTCAGCTAAGCAAACCCTTCATAGCCTCCGGCCGCCCTGGTTCCCGGAATCGTGCGGCAAGCTGCAGGTTGATGGAGGTGAGCTCAGGGCTGTCAATATCAACAGAAAGGTGGAAGCTGCAACGGGAGCTTCAAATCCAGAGCAATCTGTACTATTTGCTTGGAAAAAGGATCAATCGATGCACCAGTACCTGAGGAAACTAGAGGAAGGAGAGGGAAACTCCAGTTCACATGTGAGGGGGGAATAGGCCAGCAGCAATAGCTTGTCCCCTGCGGCGCCCTGCTTCAAGCCATGAGCTGGTGCTGGTGCTCTTGGCCGTAGAGCTGAGCTGAGGAAAGGAGGAGCAGGCTGTGTCAATGGAAACAAGGAGAATGAGATGGAGAGCTGCAGATATAGCCAGGCAGGCGAGCTTGGTCTGCAACTCTGCATGTTGCCACCCACGCGTCTAAGCTGCCCTGTATTTTTCTCAACTTTGGCTGGCAGCCTAATCAACTTCTGTACTTCATAATCCTCAAGCACTAAATCTACTAACATAAGTGGAACTCTAAATACCACAAAGTAAACACGGCTGAGTGTTACGTTACTGCAGGACTTTGCCACAAAATTGGTTTCAGATTTCAGCAATTAAGAAAAACATAGCATCATTAGCTGACACACGCTTAACATTCTTAAGCGCAGCGATTGACTGCACTATAAAGTTTAAGTTCACCACAAAATTCATGTCAATTGATTTTTTAAGAATAGGAATTTTCTTTTACTCTACAGCAATATGGTGCAACCATATTGCATTGAAAACTGTTTGGCTTCTATTTGGAGAGTGGAGACCGGTTCCTCTCCCTGGCACGTGATCTACTTCTCTATTACTGTCGCCGACTATTCTTCTATTAGGAATTTGGATTTTTGACACCTAGTTTCGTATATTTAACACCATGAAGCACCTAAACATGTAGTTTCGTATATTTAACACCATGAAGCACTACGGGAAAGTTAAAAATTGCCGAGTGTATTTTTTTTGCCGAGTGTTTTTTTGCGAGCACTCGGCAAACAAGCTCTTTGCCGAGTGCCAAGCCAAAAACACTCGGCAAAAAAAAATAGTCGACAAATCGGGACTTTGCCGAGTGTCAAATAAAAAACACTCGGCAACAAAATAATTTTTTTTCCTCTTTTCACCATGAAATTTTTTCTACTCCCCACATACAACATGTGGTACTCCATGTTAAAATTTGGTATATTTTTGGATTTATTTGCTATATTTATTTAATTAATTGTATTTCAAGGAAATTTTTGGTATAAGTCAAATTTGAACTGCAAGTGATTCAAAATATGGAACAAAATGAGTAGAAAAATGATATTCATATTATTCGGCCCAATTTGAGACCTGACTCATGAAATGACAAGAAATTTCGAACATCTTGTCCAGGAAACACAACGACGAACGTGTGGCAGTGGTATTTTTAAATTATAAAAAAAACAAGCAAAGTCTGAAAATCATGAGATTTGTCATGATGTGATGATATCATAGGTGGAGGCTGTGGAAAAAAATTGAGAATGTTTTGCACATTTCGTCACGTACGATGTTTACAAACCGAAGCATTTCAGAAGAAGAATAGTAACGTTGAGAAGGATTGCATAAGATTTGGAGTCAAAATGACGGTCGAGTTTTGATTTGACTACAAAACTTTTTGTATAGTCAATAGAGAATATATATTATTTCATTTAAATTTTTTACAATTTTTTAAAACTGTTAGATATTTTTTAAATTTTTTTAAAAATATCTTTGCCGAGTGTCCTAGGTTAGACACTCGGCAAACAACCGTTCACCGAGTGTCACCCTAGGACACTCGGCGACCCTTTTTTTTCCCAACCACAACGCCTTATCCCCGCACCGCACCCGGCAACCTCGATCTCCTCCGGCACTACTCCCTCACCTCTTCCTCTCTCTCCCCCCGCCCCCGGCACCCCCCGGCCCGCCGCCCGGCGCCCCCCGCCCCGCCGCCCGGCGCCCGGCCCCCGGCCCCCGGCCCCCGGCCCCGCCACCCCCTTCTTCCCCTTCGGATTCGGCCTCTCCTTCCCCGGCTCCCTCCCCTCCGGCCGGATCCGCGCCCCCTTCTTCCCCTCCGGCGCGGATCCGGCGGCCCCCACCTCTCTCCCCTCCGGATCTGGCGCGTGGTGGCGGGCGGCAGCGGGCGTGGCGGCCGGTGGCGGCGTGGTGGCCGTGGCCGTGGCCGGCGGCCGACGGCCGGCGGCTGTTTCTGTTTTTTTTTATTTTTTTCGAAAATGTTTGCCGAGTTCTTTTTGACACTCGGCAAATCATTTGCCGAGTGCTCGATGTTCGACACTCGGCAACTCCACCGTTTGCCGTAGGAAAGTTCGCCGAGTGCCGTTCGCCGAGTGTTACACTCGGCGAACTCTTTGCCGAGAGTTTTTCGGCCTTTGCCGAGTGCCTCAGGCACTCGGCAACCTTCCTGTTTCCGGTAGTGAAGATGGACTTTGCAAATTTGACACTTACATCATTGACACATTGATTTACTTGACATTTTACCTCTTTAATATCTTTATTTCCCTTTTCTCCATTTTCTAGATTCCAAAATGCCTAAAATGACCATAAGCATGAACCTTATCTGTTCCAACGGCGATTCACGCCGTTCGCCCGCCGTGCCTCTCTCCTGCCGCTTTCGGGCCGCCGAGCCTTCCTTGCTTGCCGCCGGCCGTGGCTCCCTCTCTGGCCAGGCGTGCCTCCTGCCACCCGCCCACCGCTTCCTCGTCTGCTGTCGTGTGCAGAAAAGGAGAAAACCAAGCATAAAATGACTGATAGTGTCGTGAAGCCAAGATCCAATGCTGCGAGGGTTTCACCCCTAGGAGAGCAAGATACCCTGGAACCAACAGCATGTTGATGTATCAGGTTCTCTAGAGCAGCCTCTACCAGAGCAAAACAAACACCATAAGAAGACATTATAATTACTAATTCTGCATATAGCCAGCACGATGATCAAGGAGAAGAGCATCCTGACATGTACTTTGACAACGTGCTGCTGCAATTCCGAGACCCAAACGATGACACCGAGGATATCTTTGATGGTATGTTGAGAAGATTAGCGCAATAAGCAGCTGGGGTTTATTCTCATGTGATGCCTACTAATACATTTTCCGTTCCATCGAAAATAATGATTCTTCCCATCCTCTCTCCTGTTTTTTCACTGTTTGTATCCATGTGAACACTGAATGCTGACTTGTGTTTTATTTTCTCTTCTTACAAAACCTACATCCCCTCATACACTCTTAAATAATGTAAGTAGTAGATGCCATTTGCAATATGATTATGATGCACATCTAAATGAGGAACCTCAAGCTAGGCTTGAAATTAAACCATAAGATCTGAGGTCCTAATTGTTTTAATATACATGTAATTTGTTGCAACTTGTGTAATTTACACTATCATATCTAAATAATGGCTACCATTTCTTTACTTCTTTCACTAGTAGAGAATTGGTTTTCGATGTCCCTCTTTTGTCCCGGTTTAAAGTTGGCCCGGGACAAAAGGGGGTGCGCCACGGTAGGCAAAAATGGAGGGAGAGTTAGTCCCGGTTGGTAATTGCAACCGGGACTAAAGGCCCCCCTTTAGTCCCGGTTGCAACGGCTAGTGGAGCGCTGTCGGTGGCGGCACCCTTTTATCCCGGTTGGAGCCTCCAACCGGGACTACCCATTCAACCGGGACAAAAGATGTTCCTTTTTGTCTCGGTTGGAGTTTTTAACCGGGATAAAAACTCATCCCCATTATATACGGCCAAGACAGAGGACTTTCTTCCTCCTCCAGCCCGAGCCAGTCCAGCACATTGACAGAGAGAGCTGAGCTTCACCTACTCTCCGGTGGTGCCGAAGCAAGCAAGAGAGGTACTGCCCGAAGTTTTTTCCCTCATTTTCGTGGGAATTTCACTCGGCCAACACAAGTGTTGTGAAGGTTTGCTACTTCATCCTCGTGTTATGCTTTGATTTATGCTTTGGAGATGGAAAGATTATTTGCTAGAATGTGATGATGAAGTAGAAAAATGGAGAGGTATTTTGAGCTAGAATGTGAGGGAGATTGATGTGTCATATATAGTATGCATTATTGCAGTGGTTTAAAAATGATGCTACCTTGTCTAGACGGTTTATCTTATCAAATTCAATATGGTTTTTTAAATCCATACTTGTTGAACTTGCATACCGTGTTCATTTCTGCTAGGATGTTCTCCGCCGAGCAGCAACGTATGTCAAGAAGGAGGTTCGATTCTACGAGAAAGAGTGGATACGGACATCGTGACCGTGTCCCCTTTTCCGTAGCATCTAACCTCTTTCATGACGAATTGCGGTGCCGCCCAGTTGAGGTCATCCTCGCGAAATGATCACGGTCTTCAAGTTCAACAACTTCTGTAGTGGTAAGGAAAGAATTTTTGTACATAGATGACTTCTGCTACTTGTTGAACTTATCAAATTCAATAAGGTTTTTCAAATCCATACTTGTTGAACTTGCATACCGTGTTCATCTCTCCGAGGATGTTCTCCATCGAGCAGCAACGTATGTCAAGAAGGAGGTTCGATTCTACGAGAAAGAGTGGATACGGACATCGTGACCGTGTCCCCTTTTCCGTAGCATCTAACCTCTTTCATGACGAAGTGCGGTGCCGCCCAGTTGAGGACATGCTCGCGAGATGATCACGGTCTTCAAGTTCAACAACTTATGCAGTGTTAAGGTAATAATTTTTGTACATAGATGGCTTCTGCTACTGGAGGAAGTGACGATGCTGGGGGCGATCGTGGTTCCTATTTCGGCAAGGTTCCAATCATAGTTGGCCCTCAGCATAAGCTGAAGAAAAAGAGCGCGCTGGAAAAAGCAATGCTTCGTTATTTGAAGCAACGTCATGAAGAAGCTATTGCCGCGGGTCAGGAACCTCCTTTTGGTGGTCGTTATGCTCCACCCTCAGTCCCGGGTGTTTCACGTCCACTTAGTACTACCGTTTCAGGCGGCACAAATAAACCTAAGGATGAGGTTGGGTCAGCGGAACCTTCGTCTTCACCGTCCAAGGATGCTTAAAGTCCTCCTTGATAATAACCAGTGGATGGCTTGTTGTATTGTATCATGTTGTTCGGGACTTTAATTTAAATATGTGTATTTGGATCTTCATGTTGTTGTATTGTACCATGTTGTTTGGATCTTTAATCGATTTTCACGCGTAATCCATTGTCAAGTGTAATCCATTTTCATGCGTAATACGATGCAGATGGACCGGCAATGGATGTATAATGCAGACAGGCGGAGCAAGGCGTTTATTGATGGCTTGTATTATTTTCTCGAAGTGACCAAAGCGAACAAGCCAGAGAATGGGTTCATATGTTGTCCATGCTTCCAATGCAATAACAAGAAGGAGTATTCAAAGGATTCCTGGGGGACTATTCATAGTCACTTGTTTAAATACGGTTTCATGCCTAACTATTTGGTTTGGACCAAGCACGGTGAACTAGGGGTCGTAATGGAAGATGGCGAGGAGGAGGAGGAAGATGACACCATTCCGGACTGGGTTGCAGGCCAAGCTTTTGCAGGTACTACAATGGGCGAGGCTGATGAAGATGGGTTTGCAGAAATTGGCCCTACTGATGACCTTGGTCAGGTGATACGAGATGCATACAGAGATTGCGAAACTGAGAAGGAAGCAGCAAAGTTGCAGCGCATGATAGATGATCACCAAAAATTGTTGTACCCAGGTTGCCAGCAGGGCCATAAAAAACTAGGTACGACACTAGAATTTGTGCAATGGAAGGCAAAAAATGGTGTGTCCGATAAGGCATTTCAGGGGATGTTGAACATTGTCAAGAAGATTCTCTCCGAGAATAATGAATTACCGTCCACAACATATGAAGCTAAACAGATTATTTGCCCTCTCGGATTGGATGTTCAGAAGATACACGCATGCCCTAATGACTGTATCCTCTATCGTGGTGATGAATACGAGAAATTGGATGCTTGTCCCGTCTGCGAAGCCCTGTGGTATAAGATCAGGCGAGATGATCCTGGTGATGTCGAGGGGCAGTCTCCCAAGAAGAGAGTTCCCGCGAAGGTGATGTGGTATTTCCCTATAATACCACGCTTGAAGCGCTTGTTCAGGAACAAGGCGAATGCTAAGTTGATGTGATGGCACAAAGAAGACCGTAAGGAATGAGATGCTGAGACACCCCGCAGATAGGGCACAGTGGAGATCAATTGATAGAACATTCCCAGACTTTGAAAGTGAAGCAAGGAACATAAGGTTTGGTTTAAGCACTGATGGATTCAATCCATTCGGTGAGTTGAGTAGTGGCCATAGTACTTGGCCTGTGACCCTTTGTATGTTCAACCTTCCTCCTTGGCTGTGCATGAAGCGGAAGTTCATTAAGATGCCGGCGCTTATCCAAGGCCGAAAACAACCCGGCAACGACATTGACGTGTACCTAAGGCCGTTGGTTGATGACCTTTTAAAGCTCTGGAAGGAAGAAGGTGTACGTGTGTGGGATGAGGATAGACAAGAGATCTTTAATCTACGAGCATTGTTGTTCGTAACCATCAACGATTGGCCTGCATTGAGTAACCTTTCAGGACAGACAAATAAGGGATATCGGGCATGCACCCACTGTTTAGACGACACAGACAGCATGTACTTGAAGCACTGTAAGAAGGTCGTCTATATGGGTCATCGTCGATTTCTCCATGCTCACCACCAGCTGAGAAAGAGCGGGATGCATTTCAAAGGGGCGCCAGACCATCGTAAAAAACCTGCACACCGTAGTGGAAAGCGTGTGTTCGAGATGATGAAGGATGTAAATGTAGTCTTTGGAAAGGGACTTGGTAGCCAACCTGTTCCGAACGATGATAACGGACATGCACCCATGTGGAAGAAAAAGTCAATATTTTGGGAGCTACCTTATTAGGAAATCCTAGAGGTTCGCAACGCAATAGACGTGATGCACCTGACGAAGAATCTTTGCGTGAACGTGCTAGGCTTCATGGGTGTTTATGGAATCTCAAAAGATACATTGGAAGCACGACAGGACTTGAAAGCCATGGGGCAACGAGATGACATACATCCGGAAAAGAGAGATAATGGACTGCACTACTTACGTCCTGCCAGTTACACTCTCAGCAAGGAAGAGAAGGATAGCATGTTTGAATGCTTGAATAGTATGAAGGTCCCGTCTGGGTACTCCTCGAATATAAAGGGAATAATAAATATGAAACAAAAGAAGTTTACAAATCTCAAGGTTCATGACTGCCACATGTTGATGACCCAGTTGCTTCCGGTTGCACTGAGGGGTGTTCTACCAGAAAATGTCCGGTTGCCGCTCGTAAAGCTATGCGCGTTTCTCAATGCGATTTCGCAGAAGGCAATCGATCCATCCAAGCTATCAAAGCTGCAGAACGATGTGGTGCAATGTCTTGTCAGTTTTGAGTTGTTATTTCCACCATCCTTCTTCAATATTATGACGCACTTACTGGTTCACCTAGTAAAAGAGATTGGTATTCTCGGACCTGTATACCTGCACAATATGTGGCCTTTCGAGAGGTTCATGGCAGTCCTAAAAAACTATGTTCTTAATCGGGCTCGTCCAGAAGGAAGCATCGCCAAGGGATATGGAACAGAGGAGGTGATCGAGTTTTGTGTTGATTTTATTGATTCAATTGACTCGATTGGGGTTCCAACTTCACGCCACGAGGGGAGGCTCCGAGGAATGGGCACCCTTGGAAGGAAATCAAGTTTGAGCAATGATATTGATTTGTTCGACAAGGCACACTACATTGTTCTACAACAATCATCCTTTGTGTCTCTGTATATCAAGCAGCACAGGCAGATGGTACCTTCCAAAAACCCGACCAAATCCGATGCTTGGCTTACCCGTTATCACATGGAAACTTTTCCCTCCTGGTTGCGCCAACAACTTATGGGTAACTCTGAGATTCACCCACAGCTTGCCTGGTTAGCCAGGGGACCTGCTAGCACAATCGTCAAATTCCAAGGCTATGAGATAAATGGTTACACATTTTACACGAGAGCCCAGGACCAGAAAAGCACGAACCAGAATAGTGGTGTCCGCATAGATGCCATGGACAGAAATAATAGCAAGGAGTCGTATTATGGTTTCATACAGGAGATATGGGAACTCGAATATGGACCGCTGTACATCCCTCTATTTCTTTGCAATTGGGTGAAGCTAACTGCCGTAACCAAAGATCAGTACGGAATGACAATAGTAGATCTGAGCAAGACTGCATACAGTGATGACCCATTCTTACTTGCCAATGATGTGCATCAGAAGTTCTATGTGAAGGACATGTGTAGCAAACCCAAGAGGAATCCAGAAGAGACATGGGAGCCAAAGTGCCACATAGTTCTTCCAGGTAAAAGAAAAATCGTGGGAGTCGAGGATAAAACAGACCAATCAGATGATTATGATCAGTTTGATGGCATGCCTCCATTCGCCGTTGAAGTTGATCCAAGCATCCTGCTATCCAAAGAAGAGGCTCCGTACTTATGCCGCGATCATGATCAAGGAACTTTCGTGAAGAAGAAATTTTACAACGTTGTATTGTAATGCGTTAAATGTACATGACGTATTAATTGATACAATTTTTAATGCGTTAGGTGAAGATTTTTAGATAAACATGAACAATGTTAATCACATACAAACATGGATTTTTCTACGCATTGAAATTACTTAATTGAATAATTTCCTGATCACAGCGATGCAGTAAAATAAATATTTTAGAGGCTAAATGAACTGGTATAGAATTAATGATTAATTAATACTTATTGTCAATTTACTCGTTAATTAAATATATTTTTGCATGTACAAAATATGTGAAGGTTTTGTTTTTCATCCTGAAATGCAGTGAAAAGATAAAATAAAATCCATTTCCAAAAAATAGGCGGGAGAAGAAAACTAGGAAAAAAGACCTTTTGTCTCGGGTGCTAACAGCAACCGGGACAAAAGGCCCCCCTTTTATCCCAGTTGCAAACGGCAACCGGGATAAAAGGGTACTTTTCGTCTCCCGCCCGAACGTACCCTTTTATCCCGGTTGCCAACTACAACCGGGATAAAAGCCCCCCCCCTTTTATCCCGGTTGGTGGTGGCACCCGGGATAAAAGGGTACGCTCCCAGCCCCACCTGGCGGACGCACCCTTTTGTCCCGGGTCCCGTCACCAACCGTGATAAAAGGGGGGGCCTTTTATCCCGGTTGGTGACGGGACCCGGGACAAAAAGCTCTTTTGTCCCGGGTGCCATTACGAACCGGGATAAAAGGGGGGGGGGGGGTTAAAAGGCACTGTACTCCCTTCTACCCCCACGCCAGTTACACTTAGCAAAATTTTCGCCAAGTCCCGCGCGTTCTGCTCCGCCGTCGCCGCCCGTCTGCCTCCCTCGCCGGCCGCCGCCGCCGTCATCCCCCATTGCGCCAGCTGTCGTCGTCCCGCCGCCGACCGCGCCCAGACATCGTCATCCTCCATCGCCCCGGCCGGCCCGCCTCGATCCTCCTCATCCGTCGCGCTCGGCCCCACCTCGTCGCCTCCGGCCACCGGCTCCATCCTCGTCGCCGCCTCCATCCTCGTCGCCGCCTCGTCGCCCCTCGTCGCCGCCTCGTCGCCGTCCCGCCTACACCGTCCCGCCGTCGGCCCGCGCGCCTTGGTGGCTCTGTCGTCGTCGCCTCGGCCGCCGTCCTCGCCGCACCGGCCGCCGCCGTCCCGCCGACCCGGCCACCTCGTCGCCCCGGCCACCGTCGACGACCGCACGCGAGAGGTCCGCCGCCGCGCCGGCCGGCACTGGCGCCGGGAGGGCCTTTTTTTTAAGTTAGAAAATTAAGTTATATTTTTATGATAGATTTTTAAGTATGATTGTTAAGTTAGAAAATTAATTTATATTTTTAAGTTAGATTTTTTAGTTAGATTGTTAAGTTAGATTTTTAAGTTAGATTTTTAAGTTAGATTTTTTTTAAGTTAGATTTTTGTATATGTGTCCCCTCCGTCGTCCCGCCGCCGTGACCACCGCCGTCACAACCTAGTAGGCACCGCCCATGGTTCCGGGGAACCGTCCCCGCCTACGCCGTACTGCCGCCCTGACCGCCACCATCACAACCTAAGCACCGCCCGTGGTTCCAGGGAACCGTCCCCGCCTCCGCCGCCCTGACCGCCGCCGTCACAACCTAGGCACCGCATGTGGTTATTGCTAGAAATTCGTAGAAATTCGTAGAAATTTGTATAAATATTCCGGACTTTGTAGGATTCATGTTATTTTATGATTTCATTATATACATGTATGATTCCGGACTTTGTAGAAATTTGTAGTAAGACGATTTCTATGACTGTCATGTATGATTCCATGTATGTTTCAATCAATAGTTGAAATGGCAGACGATGAGACCGCAAGGTATATCATGGAGCAGATAATCGCTGGTGATGGTAGTGGCGACAACGTTCCACTATCATACACGGATGAAGAGGGCACCCAGGTGGACATGTTCCTCAACATGTCCGCCGATGGGAATGAAGAGCAACAGCCGCAGCAACAACTTGCCGTGG